>NC_083405.1:87606927-88856927 GCF_020745735.1 Hemiscyllium ocellatum | reverse complement strand
ATTCTGGATTTTTTAAAAAAAATTGAATTTGAGTTCCACCATCTGCAACATTACCTAGGTCTCTGGATTCATTGGTCCGGTGATAACTTCACTAGGCCATTTCTTCCCCACAACCTTATTAATAACTCTCTCAACCAGCCCTGCATATTTAAGATGTTTGCACATATGCACTGAGTTTCCATTGCTCTTAAACCTTCTTTAAATTAGTATCCTTTATTTTATATTGTTGCTTCTTGTTCTTTATACCAAAATGAATCACCTCCCCTTTCTCTGAATTAAGCGACATCGCTACCACTGACCATCTTGTCCATGTTTTTTTCAAGTTCTATGTTGTTCTCATTATCGTTTGAAATGCTTCCCAGTTTTGCATCAACCACAAATTTTAAAACTGGGTCCTGTACACCAAAGTCAAAATCATTAATAGGTATCAGGAAAATAGAAAATGGTAGAGGCAATGGCCTAATCTTATTATCACTAGGATATTAATCCAGAGATCCCAGTAATTATCTGGTTCCCCGGTTCAAATCCTGCCATGACAGAGTTTAGATTCAATTTTACAAAAATCTGAAATTAAGAGTCTCATAATGACCGTAAAACTGACGTGGATCATCTGAAAACCCCAATAGTTCATTAATATCCTATAGGGAAGGAAACTGCTATTCTTACCTGACCTAGTCTACATGTGATTCCAGACCCACAGCAAAGTGGTTGACTCTTAGAGTCATACAGTCAAAGAGATGTACAGCATGGAAACAGACCCTTCGATCTAACCTGTCCATGCCGACCAGATATCCCAACCCAATCTAGTCCCACCTGCCAGCACCCGGCCCATATCCCTCCAAACCCTTCCTATTCATATACCCATCCAAATGCCTCTTAAATGTTGCAATTGTACTAGCCTCCACTACACCCTCTGGTAGCTCAATCCATACACGTACTGCCCTCTAAGTGAAAAAGTTGCCCCTTAGGTCACTTTTATATCTTTCCCCTCTCACCCTAAACCTATGCCCTCTAGTCCTGGACTCCCTGACCCCAGGGAAAAGACTTTGTATATTTATCCTATCCATGCCCCTCATAATTTTGTAAACCTCTATAAGGTCACTCCTCAGCCTCCGACGCTCTAGGGAAAACAGCCCCAGCCTGTTCAGCCTCTTCCTGTAGCTCAGATCCTCCAACCCTGGCAACATCTTTGTAAATCCTTTCTGAACCCTTTCAAATTTCACAACATCTTTCCGATAGGAAGGAGACCAGAATTGCATGCAATATTCCAACAGTGGCCTAACAAATGTCCTGTACAGCTGCAACATGACCTCCCAACTCCTGTACTCAGTACTCTGACCAATAAAGGAAAGCATACCAAATGCCTTCTTCACTATCCTATCTACCTGTGACTCCACTTTCAAGGAGCTATGAATTAACAGTCTCCTCGGCAATTAAAGGTGGGCTATAAAGGCTGGCCGAGCCAGTTACTCACATGACGAATAAAAAAAACAACACTGATCCTGGAGAACTCCAATACTTAACTTTTCCAAGCCAGAATCTAACTAACTGTTATTCTCTATTTCATATCATTGAGTCAATGTTACATCCTTATTGCTACTATCCTTTTTATTCCATGAACTCTAACCCTAACAACAGAATTGTGCAGCACTTTAATAAAAGCCTTCTGACATCGCATGAACAGCATTATTCTCATTTAATCCTCTCTGCTACTTCTTCAATAAGCTTCAGTAAGTTAGTTAAACATGATTTTCCCTGAAGAAATCTATGTGGCTCTATTTAATTAACCTTCATTTGTCCATGGAAGTATTAATTTTGTCCGAATTATTGTTTCTAGTAGTTTCCCCATCAACAAAGTTAAACCAATCAGTGCATACTTACTTGGCTGATCCTTACAGCCTTTTCTTTCAGACAAGTCTGAGCATTTGCAATTCCAAAGGCTTTATAGACCACCCAGGAACCTAAGGAAGATTGAACAATTATTGTCAATAGCTTTGTAATTTTCATCTTCACTTCTCTCAGCGTCAACGGATGCATCTCATCTGGTGCCATTGCTTTGTCAACTTTGAGTACAGACAATGCTAACATTTTCTAAAGACTGAAGTTCCTCCTCTCTTTCACCGTGGCCTGGGTAACATCTCACTCCATGGTAAAGACAGATGCAAAATTTTCATTTATCACCTTAGCCTTTACTTCTGCCTCTAAGCATAAATCCTCTATCTGGTCCCTGATCAGCCCTGTTTCTCCCTTTTACTGACATATACAGAATTTAATTTCACAACAATCTTTTGTGTAAAGTCTAACAGATATGCTCGATATTCCTTTCATTTAAAAGGTAAGCCATTGGTTGATCTCTTTATTTTCCACAAAAAGACGCCTGTGTTTCTAATAGTGCATGAAGTGTTAGAAAATGGATTTTTTTTCCCATGCATTGAATCAGCAAAATGTAATGTAGAAAGAGCAGAGTCGAGTTGTGATGAAAAATTAATCATGCAATAGCAATGATTAGTTGTGACATAAAATGCACTGTCTGAGAAGAGTTTGGAAGAAAAAAAAGAGAAGTAATTTGTTATGAGATAACACTTTCTGTTTCAGTAGTTATTTCTGTCAAGATTGGATGACAACTGTTCCAGTCATCCCTTCAGATGGCGAGAACAGTTTTAAAAAGAAATCAATGTTGCTGACATGGATTTGTATAATTTTCATCAATAGGCAGAGCAATTAACTCTGGCATCTCTGACCTGGAAAGGACAAAGATCAACCTGGCACGTTCCTTCTGATGACATGAAAGCAACTTCTTCTATAGCATGAGCATGTCATTTTGATCGAGGTAGTTCAACATCATGTCCATTTTATAGAAGGTAACAATGGGACAAAGGCAGCTGAAGATTCAGCAATTTTCCATTAATTGTGTATACAATAACAAGTCAATACTCATGAAAAATTATAGTACAGACTTTCCAGTTTCTTTGAACATTGCATTGTAAACCCAGAAGATAGAAGAGCAGAAGTAGTCCATTCCGCCTGTTGAGTCAGCCCCACCTTTCTGATCATCCTCAATTCCATTTTCTTGCCTTCCCTTTATAACCTTTGATCCTTTATTGATTAAAAATTTGACTGTTTCAACCATGAATGTATTTATTAGCCCAGCCTCGACAATACTCTGTGGTAAGAAATTCTACAGTTTCACTACCCTCAGAGAAGAGATTCCTCCTCATCTCTGTCTTAAAAGGACAATCCCTTATTCTGACATTTCGCTCTCTGGTCCCAGACTCTTCCACAAGGGGAAATAACATTTCTGCAGCTACTCTGTCAAATCCCCTAAGAATCTTGTATGTTTCAATAAGATCACCCCTCATTCTTCTCAATTCCAATGAGTACAGGCTGAATCAACACAGTCCCTCTTCATAAGAGAGTTCTTCCAAGCCTGGTATAAGCCTAGTGAACTCTCTCTGAACTGCTCTAACAGCAGTATAAGTTTTGTAGATAAAAAGCACAAAATTGTTCACAGTATTCCAGCTGTGGTCTGACTAATTCTGAAGAAAAGTCACACCTGACTCAAAATGTTAACTCTCTTTCCCTTCACACAAGATGCCATACCAGTTGCGTTTCCATGGTATTTAATTTTTATTTGAATGGTCTGACTAGTTTTAGCAAGAAGCAAGAAGAAGCAAGATTTAGTAAGAAGTAAGTCAAATTTTGCAACCAATACACAAACAGCTATGAGAATCTTGCTAGTGAGTAGTGAGAGACGTATTCACATGTGTTCACATTTCATTATTAGTTCATTTCACCTCATTAAATGCAGTCTCACATTGCTGGAGAGAAACTAGTTCTCAACAAGGAAATTCGAGTGGGTACCTAATGGCTCCAGCTTACCCCTTAGACAGAACTCACCATCTCAGGGAATAGTCCTCAGTCAAGAGTGACTAATGTCAGTCAGAGGGCTCAGTAAATCTGGGGCATTGTCTAATCTCTGTCCTGAGGCTTGAATATACTCAGTTGGCCGCTTGAGGTGTCAAGGACTGGTGTCTGTACCTCTGTACCAGTGAGGCAGTGGGATACAGTCAGTCCTTCAGGTCCAGTTCAACTAGTCTGGGGACTCATGGTGCGTCAGTTAGAGAGCTGGATGAGATCTGTTAAAGAGCTGTTTACTCATCAGTTGTCTTTCCAAGTTGGTTGGGGAGGTGAGCGATGGTCAGTCCAGGGGTTCTGTTCACTGGAAATCTAGCACTGGTAACAGGCCCACTTTTGTGATGGGATGCTGGGAAAATCAATCATGAGGATGGGATGCAGCATGCTAGGATACAGAGGGGACAATAATTGTAAAAGGAGCCAACTCAACAAATAAGGCTGGGAGAAATTGGAGCATGGGAGGCTGGCGGATATACAAGAAAGGGAGTAATTGACGGTCATGATCACCCTGGCTTTGATGGAGCAACCCTGCATAATTTTGTTTGGCATGACTAAATTGTGTTCCTGGGATCCAGGGAGATTAACAGTTAACTAAGTAGGTTGGGTAGGAATGTGGGGAAGATGAAATCTAATGGGTTGACAAGGAGAGCAAGGAAGAGGGGAATAATGAAGGCAGGGGTGCTGGGTGACTGGGGAAGGGTCATCTTTCTTGGGTACCATAGGGGATAGGGGTGGGAGTGAGAAGCTATCATTATTGCTGTCACATTACAATCTTCTGCTATATCTTCCATTGTTTGGAGGATGCTGTTTGTTGTGTGTGTTGCTGTGACTTCCGAATGATCACATTACTGAGGAGCTGCTCTGTATCTGATATTGTCCACAAAGCCTCATTGGAAAAGTTCCCAATGATTCCAGTGTTAGAAATTGGTGTCCCTTTGAAATGGAATTATGTTAATATTAACTGTACAGTGTGAGCTTTCATTTGATTTAACTGTTATTAAGCAGTAACTTCCTTTCCAAATTTTTACTGTTTGAAAACAAAAGACATGTATCACAAGAATGATGCCCCATAAAACATGTTTACAGTTTCTCTGGCACATTATGCACCTTATTATCAATGTGCTATTCGGGAAAATAAGACTTCTTTTACTTAGAATAAAAGCCTGAACTGAGATGAAGACAGGTAAGGAGACAACAATCTTTCTGGTGTCATGAGTAGCTGCCTGTGGTCATTGGCTTAGAGTTTCAATAGCGATCGATATAATATTGATTGTTATTCAACAAGGAGAAAGTGAGGACTGCAAATGCTGGTGATCAAAGTTGAAAAGTATGGTGCTGGAAAAGCACAGCCGGTCAGGCAGCATCCGAGGAGCAAGAGAATTGATGTTTCGGGCATAAGCTCTTCATCAGGATTGACTCATTCCTGATGAAGAACTTGCACTCGAAACGTCGACTCTCCTGCTCCTTGGGTGCTGCCAGATCGGCTGTGCTTTTCCAACACCACACCTTTTGACATCGATTGTTATCCCCAAAATAAGTATATCAATAGGGGTAGGTGGGGAAAGAGAGAGAGAAAGGTAAAGTGAGGATCCAGGCAAATGAGCTACCATTGAAAAGGAGAAGACCAGGAGTCCCCCTGTATCAGCACAAAGGAAGAATCGTGACTGATGCTACCAAAGACTACTACCAAAGACTGCAAGACATCAAGAAGGTACACTCCAGCACTCCAAAACTATCAGGATCTTCTGCATCTGCTCCACAATTCTACAGATCAGCTTCAGGGTCAGTAAAGGATTCTCATGGGTCACAGGATTCACATTTCTTTTCTTTGTCTAATTAAC
Source organism: Hemiscyllium ocellatum (assembly GCF_020745735.1). Classification (NCBI taxonomy): domain Eukaryota; kingdom Metazoa; phylum Chordata; class Chondrichthyes; order Orectolobiformes; family Hemiscylliidae; genus Hemiscyllium; species Hemiscyllium ocellatum. The sequence goes on along the minus strand of NC_083405.1, from coordinate 88,851,171 downwards.
TTGATGTATCATTTCTGACCTGCTTCTTACTGACAACTCAATAAACTATCAGAAAATTGCTTACAAATGCTTAAATAGTTGTATTAGGTAACTGTGATCATAAACCCAAAAGATCAACAGTAGCCATGAGAGTGGTTGACCGAGTGCATAGCTTTGATTTAAATATGGTGTCAATTATGGGGATCTTGGAAGGTCCCAATAACTGCAAATAATTCCATCACTTTCATAGGCAGTCATTGGGTCGCACAACACGGAAACAGACCCTTCAGTTCAACTCATCCATGCTGACTACATATACTAAACTCAACTAGTCCCATTTTAATTTTCCGAACATTGACTAGACTTCCATAGTGGTCTCCTCTACATTGGAGAAACAGGACACCAACTTGCAGAACATTTCAGAAAACACCTCTGGGACACATGCACTAAACAATCCTACTGCCCTGTGGCCGAACACTTTAACTCCCCCTCCCACTCTGCCAAGGACATGCAAGTCCTGGGCCTCCTTCACCACCAAAGCCTAACTGCCCGACACCTGGAGGAAGAATGCCTCAACTTCGGCCTTGGGACCCTCCAATCACATGGGATCAATGTAGATTTCACCAGTTTCCCTATTTCCCTTCCCCCCACCTTTTTCCAATCTAACCTTCCAACTTGACATTACCTCCTTCTACTGTCCAACCTGTCTATCTTCATTTCCACTGATCCACTCCACCCTCGTCTCCGACCTATCACTTTCACACCCACCTTCATCTACCTAATGCATTCCCAGCTACCTCGCCCCCAGCCTCATTCCTTCCCTCCCATTTATCTCTCAGCCACCTTGGGTCAAAGTTTCATTCCTGACGAAGAGCTTATGCTCGAAACGCCGACTCTCTTTCTCCTCAAATGCTGTCTGACTGGCTGTGCTCTTCCTGCTCCACACTCTGATCTCCAGCATCAGCAGTCCTCACTTTCTCCTGGACTTCAGTAGTGTTAAGGGCATGAATGGTGAGGAATTTGTAAAGTGTGCTCAAGATAATTTTCTTTATCAATATGTAAATGTACCTACAAGGGAAGGAGCAAAACTTCATTTTCTCTTGGGAAACAAGGGAGAGAAAGTGACTAAAGTGTTAGTGGAGGGGCTAGTGATCATAATTCTATTTGTTTCAAAATAAAGATGGAAAAAGATAGGCCTTCCATAAAAGTTAAAGTTCTTAACTGGAGTAGACAGGCCAGTGAAAAAGGCTTTTGGCACATTGGCCTTCATCAGTTAGGGCATTGAGTATAGATGTTGGGAAGTTATGTTGCAGTTATACAGGACATTAGTGAGGCCGCCCTTGGAATATTGTGTTCAGTTTTGGTCACCTTACTATAGGAAGGATGTTATTAAACTGGAAAGAGTGCAGAAGAAATTGACAAGGATGTTGCCAGGATTCAATGGTCTGAGTTAAAGTGAGAGGTTGGTTAAGCTAAGACTTTTTTCTTTAGAGTATAGGAAATTGAAAGGCATGGATAGGGTGAATACACTCAGTATTTTCCCCAGGACTGGGGGATCGAGGACTGGAGGGCATCAACTTAAGACTACAGAGAAAAGAATAAAAGGGAACCTGAAGGGCAACTTTTTTTTTACACAGAGGGTGGTACCCTTATGGAATGAGCTGCCAGCAGAAGTGGTTAGGTATGTTAACACATTTAAAAGGCACTTGGACAAATACACAGTTAAGAAAGATTTAGAAGGATAGGGGCCAACTGCAGGGAAATGGGGTTACCGTGGATGGACATTTTGATCAGCATGGACCAGCTTGAGCCAAAGGGCCTGTCTGCATGCTGACTAAAACGTCCATCCACAGGAACCCCATTTCCCTGCAGTTGGCCCATATTCTTCTAAATCTTTCTTCTCCATGTATTTGTCCAAGTGCCTCTATGGCTCTATGAGTGAGACAGATTTTAATGGTGTAAGACAAGAACTTGTAAAGGTTGACTGGAGTGGACTGTTCACAGGTAAAGGGATGACTAACAAATAGGAGGCTTTCAAAAGTGTGCTAACAAGAGCTCAGAAGCATTATGTTTTGATTAGAATGAAGGGTAAGGCTGGTAAGAGTAGGGAACAATGGCTGAATAAAGATATTGAGGTGCTGGTCAAGAATAAGAAAGAGCTATATCTCAGAAATAAACAACTGGGAAGAGTGAAAAGGGAGCAAAATCAGAAATTGCTGGAAAAGCTCAGCAGATCTGGCAGCATTTGTGGAAGAAATCAGAATTAATGTTTCTGGTCAAGTGACCCTTTGTCAGAGTTCTAAATTTACTAAGACTACGTCATTCATAATTTAAACTGGTATATCCCTAATAAGGCCATGGGAACAAGAGGTTATTTAAATATTTATGTAATAGCATGTCCATTATTTTTAGACAGGCAAAGAAGGGAAAACTTTGTCTTGCAGTTGAAGAAACAATAAATCACAACCTTAGTTGCAGAAGGTGGGAAAATGTCCAGGAAACAGGAAATCACCCTTTTCACCATTGTTAAAATAGGATGGAAACCCCCAGCAAGCAGATCAACAATATACATAATTTAAAGCCTTAACAGAAGTAAAGTACAATGACAATGGCATACTATTTAAAGCTTGATTTGAAGAAAAGATTATACAATTTTCATATGCAGAATCTAAAAGACTTGCACACAAATACAGTACTACAGCATTGCTATTTAAGAAACATTCAAAAGAACTTTAAGACATGAGAATGAAATCAACACTGAGTTAATGTAAGATTGCAATCTTTAAAGGCATCAGTATTTATCTATTGCAGGATCATTGAATCTTTGAGGTAAACAGAATAAAGCAGCACTTAAATACTGCAGAATATATTGGCAGCCATCTGCCTTCCAGCCCATCTTCAAAAATCAGAGAAATATCTTATTGGTAATTAGGTCACAGGATAACATAGATCCAGAAGATTATTTTTAATTAAGTTGCAAAATCAAGATAGGGGACTTTGTGTTCAAACCAGTACTATGATCACAATCACGCAATCAAATTTAAGTTACAATCTGGCGAGGAACAAATAACGTAATTTTTTAAGTTAACACAGTGTAAAACTCAAGGTACTTAGCCATAACTTATATTCAAGCATCCCAGAGTTAACGTGAGGCAAGTATGGGTAACTGACAAACTGATTGAATACCCAAAGAATACAGTAAATAGGAAATAGAATCTAATCAGAGTCCATGAATTTCTCAGCAATCCACTCAGTCACCAAATCTCTCTAAACTTTACAAGGGAATCCAATTCTTCTCTTTCAAAGATCTTCTCTTCCAATTCTGTCCTATAATTTTATAGGAGCCTGAACAACATAGGCTATGGTCAGAAATATGGCAGAATGGCATGAGAGGTCCAGTGAGGCTTATCTTATTGTGGGAAACAATTCGCGGCATCTTTCAATGAAGTCCTGGGCATTAAGATGCAATTCCCATTAACCAGCAGGAAGGGGAGTGGGGGAGCAGTTATTGCTTGTTCTAGACATTATTAATACACATCTCACATCATTAAAATACAGCTTTGTATTCCATCCATCATGAGCAAAGTAAATGAAGAAAATTCCCTACGTGGAAGTCAAATTGACTTCAGCTCATCCTTGGTTGCAAAGAGCCAGTTTAATTCCAGCCCTTGATGTCTGTCTGTGTGGGGTTTGCAGATTCTCCTCATGTCTGCATGGATTTCCTCCAGGTATTCCAGTTTCCTCCTACCATTCAAATATACCGATTAGGTGGATTGCCCATGGTAAAATTGCCGAGAAGGATTTGAGGATGTGCAGGATTACCCATGGGAAATGCAGGGGAGGGTCTGGGTGGGATGGTCTTGGGAAGATTGGAGAAGACTCAATGGGCTGAATGGCCTGCTTCCACACTGTAGGGATTGTATGATTCTTCTTCTTCTATGAAGTCCCTGCCCTGATCCATCTTACCAAAATGCACCACCTGACATTTATCCAAGTTAAACAACATCTGCCACTTCTCAGCCCATCGGCCTCTCTGATTAAGGTCCTGTTGTACTCTGAGATAACCTTCTTTGCTGTCCGCTGGACCACCAATTTTGGTTGCATCTGCAAACTTACTAACAATTCCTTCTATGTTCACATCCAAATCATTTATGGATATGACAAAAAACAGTGGACCAACACAGATCCTTGTGGCACACCACAGGACTCCAATCTGAAAAGCAACCCTCCACTACCATCCCCTGCTACCTACCTTCAAGACAATGTTGTATCCATTTGGCTAGTTCTGCTTAGATTCCATGTAATCTAACCTTGCTAACTCATCCACCATGCGAAACCTTCTCAAATATCTTGCTGAAGTTGTTTCTTTTTAATATCTTTTCCATAGGGGAATAATAACTTGCAACCTTTGCTCTTCATTGTAAGGAAATTCCCCAAACAAAAAAACGGGACCAACGTAGAGAAAATTGATTAAATACAGGAGCTTCAAAAGGAACAGGTCAGAAACAATTTTGAGGAAAGTGCAACCCAAAGCTAAGCAATCATACTTTATAAAATACATGATGAAACACCAATAATTCATTATTCAGATTCCAAATGTCATGTTTATGGAGGCTTAAGGTAGATTGACAGATTCTAGAATGCAATGAAAAAGATTGAGTACTCATGATATTTTCCTGGTGTAAATCCATTATGTGTGCAGCTGCTCCTGAGTTAGATTTTATAGTGTCATGGAGGACTACAGTATAGAAAAGGGCACTTCCGCACATTGTGTCTGCACTAGTTAAACACAACTACCTAACTATTATAATCCGATTTGCCACCACTTGACTCATAGTTTCGTATGCCTTGCCATCACAAGTAGCCATCTAAATATTTCTTAAATATGATGATGGTTTCTTCCTCTAGCACCCTTCCAGCAGGTGTGTTTCAGATTCCCACCACCCTCTTGGTGAAAGAAATATTTCCACATCTTCCTCCAACCCCTCACCTTAAATCTATGCCCCTGGTCATTGATCCTTTCATCAAAGGTTTCTTTCTACCAAGCCTGAGTATGCCCCTCATACTTTTCTACATCTCAGTCATGATCCCCTTAATCCATTCTGCTCTAAGAATAACAACTCCAGTCTATCCAATCTCTCTTCATAACTAAAACACTTTTGACCAGTGCAATCTCCTCTGCACTCTACCCAGTGTAATCACATATCTTCTATAGTGTGGATTCCAGATGTTCACACAATACGAATGCTGTAGCCTAACCAACAATTTATGCAGTTCTAACAGGACCTCCCTGTTGTTAAATTTTATGCCATAGCCACAAAAAAGGCAAATATCCCATATACCTTCTTAACCACTTTATCTACCTCTCTTGATTCATTAAGGAACCAGTAGACCTGCACACCAAGGTCTCTCTGATCCTCTTTGCTTCCCAGAGTCTTACCGTCCATCATGCGTTCCCTTGTATTTATTCATAAGACATGGGCATCATTGGTAAGGCCAGCATTTATTGCCATTAATTGCATAGCAGGCATTTCAGAGTCAGCCACAGAGACACTTATAGGTCAGGTGGTGTTTTTTTCCTGATTGTGGCTTCCTGGTCATCATTAGATTCTTAATTCCAGCTTCTTATTGAATTCAAGCACACCATCTGTAACAAGACTCAAACCCATGAACGCAGAACATTACCTGGGTCTCTGGGTTAATATTTCAGCAATAATACCACTAGACCATCGCTTTCCAATTGTCCAGTACCATTGAGTACAAGTTATGCCCTCTTCCACCATTTCTCACTCCTGGCAGAAATTATGGCAAAACTTATCTGGGACTTTAGAAGTTTTTGTCCAGATTTCTACCCACCATCCTCTTTCACCAATTGTGTCACCAGTTTTATATCCCATCAGAATTTTTGGACCTGATGTTTAAATCCAGGTGCATCCATTTTAACTTTTGCTTTCAATTTTATTTTCTGTGACTTTTGAAACTATTTTATTTAAACAACGAATGCTAATTACATAATTAGGCAAACTGGCTGGGACGAATGATTGAGTTTGACAAATTTAGACTGCCAATTAACATTGAAAAGATAGAGTCATTACCTGATGATGCTTCAGTGAATCTGTCATTTTATGTTAATTTTGCTTCCACTGACTGGTGGGCAACAAACCCATTCCAGTTAAGTTTCTATGTTTTTTGTCATCAGAGCTAACAAAATGCAATCTCATTAGGTACTTGGATATGAATAGTGTTATGTTTTGATTGCCTGATCACTTAGTCTCTTTGGGTGGTGATGAGTCTTTGTGGTGAGCAGATTATGCTTACAGGAAGGGAAACGTTGCAGGTCAGGCAGAAAGCGACAAAGTGGGGGTTTAACGTTCTTGGACAGGTGTGCCTCCAATATGCACTGGGCACCCCTGAACGATGTAAAGACCTTTCTGTTCTTCCCTTTATCCAGCGCAGGGTTAAAATAAAATCTTCCAGCTCCTTCCTACCTTACACGCTCACACCAACCATATTATAGAGTGAGCTCTGTAATATTCTGTGAGTAAGCTTCATTACTCTTCTTTTCAAATTGCAAACTGACTGTCAATTTTAGCACTACCCACCTACCGTTTCATGGAAACTGGGTCAGGGATTGGCAGGAAGATGGTGGTCTAGCTACCCGTTATATTTTATGTGCCCCTCTGCCAAAAAGAGGTTGTGGAGGAGGGTAGTCTGTTGGGGTGGTGACTTCTGCCAAATAGGTTGAATCGAATGAAACTATTTCTTTTGATGGGAATCAAGGACAAAAAGGCACATCTTTAAAATTATAGCTAGACCAAAAATGAAGTAAGAACCACTTTTTCACTCACTGAATGGTGGAAGTCTTCAATTATCTCCTCAAAATACTGCAGATGCTGGGGCAATTGAAATTTGCAAAAATGGCATAAGCAGTGTTTTATTAGACCAGGGTATCAAGGGATATAGATCAAAGGCAGACAAATGGAGTTGAGATACAGATCTACCTATGGGAGAATGGAGCAGGGGAAAGAACTGTTAGGAGCTGGCAATGTTTTACAGCATTTATTCTCTTTTACCTCAGATCTATTATTTTACAAAGAGAATTTCAATATTTTCAGCACATATGTAGTAGTCAACAGAAACTAAGGTAATCATGTTTATGTTAAGTTCTGAATATATGAATAGTATTTACACTTTCTGCAGAACTTTAAAGATGTGAACAGCAAAAAATATTTGCATGCTGTTTGTTTTCGCTATTTTCTTGTCTAACATAAAAAAATCTCATTAATCATTTCTTCTCTTTTAGCAACAAAGTTTCTTTTCTGTTGCTTACATCATCCGTTCAGTCTTGGATTGCCATCTCTCTGCTGCAAAGTTTAGATTGATAGGGGTAATTGTTTTTCTGAAACTGACATTCAGAGGGGGTGAACTCTCAGTGTACAGCTGTGGAGTTTCTCATTGAGTGTAGGGCTGAATGCATGTGGTTGAGATAACGTTAAGGATGCTTGCTTTTATGTAAAACCATGTCATCAATGACTTACCAAAACTCTTAAAAGAGTAGAAAAAGTGTTCTCACCTCAGGTATATGAGGAGAAACAATGACACTGAATTTCAAATGCAAAATACTGTGCCCTATGTTTTATGAACAAGGAGAGGGTCTTTTTCAGAATGGCAAGCAATGACTAGTAGAGTTTCACAGAAGTCCATGTTGGGACAATTATTCATAACTATGCACAGCACTGCAATTTCCTGGGACTGCCCCTGTTAGTGCTTAGCTGCATCGCTACAACTGGTCAAACATTGGCAGCACGTGGTGGTTGTCTGCCGTGCATTGCACATATGTCAAGTGGTTCTGAGGATTGAAGGCAATTATTCAATGTGACATCCTCTGCACTGGTATAGTTTGACATAGCTGAAAATGTGTTGCTGGAAAAACGCAGCAGGTCAGGCAGCATCTTCAGGAAGAAGGGCTCATACCCGAAACGTCAATTTTCCTGCTTCTTGGATGCTGCTTGACCTGCTGCATTTTTTCAGTAACACATTTTCAGCTCTGATCTCCAGCATCTGCAGTCCTCACTTTCTCCTATAGTTTGACATAGCACTGCATCTGAGAGTGAAAAGGTTTGCAGTGAATAGCTATGTCACTTCCTCTTGCAGAGTATAGAAGATTGTTCACCTTCTTCCTGCCCTGGATCCAGGTTCTCGTGAGGTCCACAACACTGACCTGTGCTGTGACCTCAGTCCAGGTGACACAGTCAGTGACCTTACTATTGTCACTAGGAAAGAGAATCTCTTTTCTTTCCAGTTTGACCTGGATCAGAGCCTCCAGTGAGGCAACACTGACAAACTGAAGCTGAGCTCAGTATTTCTCAGCTGGGGTAGAGTGATCAACATATACTGAATGGTGCTGCAAGCCTGAAGGGCTATCTGGGTGGTCTTGACATAGGGTGCTGGTACCTTACAGGCTGGAGGAAGATACCAGTGAGGACAAGAGATTCCTGCCCGCAAGTGTTGCCATTCAACTCACCAGACAGCTCACATACAAAGTAATGAGCTAAAAGCTGTGTGATCATGTGATAAACCTCATCTGGCTATTGACAGGTGGTGACCACCTCTAACATGCCTTGCACCAAATCTAGACTCCATAATGGAAGATTCCACACATGGTGGAGAGAATGTCCTGAGGTTTATAAAAATCTGCAATACTGGTACTTGGATGTAACTAGTGTAAAATGGGTACATTATGACAAGCCATCTTAGCGAACTCAAAAGAATGCACGGGTTAGGTTTTAATTACATTAATGTAATTTTCTCAAATTCTCTTCATGTTTCTTATTTCTGTTGTTCCTTATTCCCATGAGTACACCAATCAGCACTAAAGTATTTATATCCCTTGGGCTCTCACATCTCTTCTTGCAGAGGAGGTACATCTCATTTGAAGCCCAGCAATGACATCCATGACTAAGAATAATTAACTGAAGGCGAAGGCAGGGGGAATTAAAGCAAAAAGTTACTTATTGCTGAAAAGTGAGAAATAGTGCAAAGCTTTTATCTTGCATTCATCAGGACAATTTCAAATAATCATTACAGTTTCTAATGCAAAGTGGAAAAAGTGTTGATTGATTGGTTGCCCATCACTGATTGGCCAAGAAGTTGCCATTGAGAATGCAACAGGAAATCATAAGCTCAGTAAACGCCAAGGTAATGCAAAAAAGGAGCAAGAAGTGAACATATTCCTTATGATTGCAGAGTATAGTTTCTCTTGCATGAAAATACACCATTTCTCAGAAGCATTTAAAGAATAAAGCCTAAACATATAAGCATAAGGTATCAGCATAAATGCTTTTAAAGCTTAATTGAACCATTTTGCAATCTTGAATGATGATCTTAAATTGGTTGTTAATTCATGAAGCTAACATCTTTGTGCACAATGGCTCAAAACATTCACTTTTCAAGGATTGGTCTCACTTGAGACCTTGAAAATTTTAGGCCTCAAAAATTAGGTTGCTTAGCATTTTTGTTGCTGGAATGTCATTTTAGCATCAAATGTGCATTTGCATATTTTTAATTTGGTTATATTGAGTGGGGGTTGGGATCATTTAACATTTAATCCATTTAGGATTATTTAGTAAGTCCTTTTGAATTGTGGAATTATCTCTAAGAGTGGACATTTTGTCGCGACATCTTGCAAGTGTGGGCCAGTTGAGTCTGGTCCATACACTGCCTGTTCTGAACAACTGAAGGAACATGTTTTTTAATTGGATCTTAAACATTGGGATGTACGGTTTATGCATAAACCGTACATCCTACCCACACCAAAACTCATACATGATGTCCTACCTTAAAAATGAAGTAACATTCTGTCTGAAACCTCATAAGACCTTAGGGATGGGTTCTCTTTTTGAAGCAGAAGTTCCGGTTGCTGTCCCATCTATTGGTGTCACCCCAAATCCCTCCTGCTGCTGAACATATTATGATGCCAATTTTGCATATTTCCAGTTCATGATTCCAACTCTGATCCATCCTAGTTGAGTCAAGGAAAGGACTTTTGCCTGAAATGCCAATTTTCCGGCTCCTCGGATACTGCCTGACCTGCTGTGCTTTTCCGGCACTACTCTAGCCTTGATGCTGATCTCCAGCATCTACAATCCTCACATTCGCCTCCATCCTATGTGAGTCCATTTCTCACAGTTTTGCCCATTCATTCAATCCATCAATATCTGTGTAACTTTCTGCTTCCAATGTCATTTTCATGTCATTATCTTATCTTCCATATACTAAGTAATTAAAGAATGCAATGATTTGTTCAGACCCTTACCTAGATCCCTGCAGGATGCCACAACTCACATCCTGCAAATTAGAGTACCTGCCCATTAAATCTGAACCTCTGTTCCTTGTTACATAGTTAATTTCTCTGGCAGATCAATAATTCCTTTAATTCCATGAGATTCAACTTCAGGTTGCAGCTTTGTAATATGGAACTTGATATCTTCTGGAAGTTCATAAAAACATAATGCATAAATGTTTCACTGTTTGTTAGTAATAACCTTTTCAAAAACTTCAAACAGATTTTGTTAGGGACTACATTAGACCACTCAAAACATTCTTAAGAAGGCAGCCCAGACCATAAGACCATAAGACATAGGAGTGGAAGTAAGGCCATTTGGCCCATCGAGTCCACTCCACCATTCAATCATGGCTGATGGGCATTTCAACTCCACTTACCCGCATTCTCCCTGTAGCCCTTAATTCCTCGAGATTGTAACTTTGCAATTTGTTTCAATAAGTGTACAGTGAAAATTACCCAGTGTAAGTTAGCTAGGTTGGCTACCAGGTTTTAAAACAGACAAAACTTTATTCACAAAATTATGGAATGAAACACAAAGAACAGAATATAGAATACCCACAGAACTCAGACAATTCTAAACTAGACTTAATTATGTTGTTCTGATTATACACAACAGTCCCAATAAACAAACCCCTTAAACACAGAGCAAAAATGAAACAAAGGCCTACAGGTTGAAGTTGGAGGGTCAGGAGGAGAGAGAGTCAAGCAGCCCGTTTCCACACAGCCAACTGCTGAACTCCTAAGTAATGTTCTGAACTGAACAGTTCAGCTAGAGAGCTGGCCACACCCCCTTGACTTATACAGGTTGCTTCTAAAAACATAAAAGCTTTGGCCTAAAGTCTCATCTGTTTACATATAAACAAAAAGGCCTTTCATCTCTGTACCAAACTAGTTGATTTGGAGCTTGGAGCTTGGGTGGTTTACCACCCCTCTGAATAAAACCAAGGATGCAGTATATATGTCAATTCTCCTGCTCCTCGGATGCTGTCTGACCTACTGTGCTTTTCCAGCACCACACTCTCTCCACTTAAAAATTAGAGATGGGCAGTAAATGTTGGCCTGGCCAGAGATGCCCTCATTCTGTAAATGAATAAAAAAAAAGATGATCCGAAGCTAGGGAGAATAGTGAATTGTGAGACTGATGGCAAGCAACTTCAGAGGGACATTGACACTTTGGCCAAATACGCAGATGCCTGGAATGAATTTTAATACAGAGAAATGCTAGGTATTTGCATCTTGGAAGAAGAACTATTGAGAGACAATACAGGCTCAATGATACAACATGGGTACAGGAGCAGAGGGACCTTGAGGTTCACGTGCAGAATTGTCTGAATATGGCCAGGCAAGTTGAAACAATCATTAAGGCAACTTAGAGAATCCTTGGGTTTATAAGTAAATGCATAGAGTATAAAAGCGAGGAAGTGATGCTACACTTCTACAAATCTATGGTCAGAGCACATTTGGAAAATGTAAGGAAGATGTTAAAGATCTGGAGAGAGTGCAAAGGAAATGTAATAGAATGATGGCAGGGATGGGGGATTTTATTTACAAGGAAAGATTAAAGAAACTGCACCCATTCTCCTTAGAGCAGAGAAGATTAAGAGGTGACTTATTGAGATGTTCAAAAGTATGAATAATTTTTACAGGGTATCGAAGGATATTCTATTTTCACTCATTGGTTTGTCAATAACTAAAGTGATAATTTCATGGTTGTTAGCAAGAGAGCTCAGAGTGAGAGGAGACAAAACTTCTTACTTAGAGTGTTGTTAGGATTTGGAACACGGTGCCTGGGAGAGTGGTGGAAGTAGATTCAATAGAAAGTTTAAAGGAGAGCTAGAAATATATTTGAAAGTGATGAGTTTAGAGAGTCATGGCTGGGTAGTTCTTTTGGGAGCCAGTACAAGCTTCTTCTGGAGTTTCTGGCCTTCTTCTGCACTGTACAATTTTAAATATTCTATTCTTAGTCACAGAAACCAGCACCAAACTAGTTCCTTGATTTCCCTCTTTCACCTTTCTTACATAGTGAAATAAGATAAACAATTTTTCAATGTAAAAGACCTCGAATAAGGACTCAGCGAAGTTTGGAAATTCATAGTTAGGGCATTTACAATGTCTTATCTCATCTTGTTACCCTGGAATGAAAACCATCTGTCCCTGAGGATCTGCCACTCCTTAGCGCTATGATTTTCTTCGTTTCTGTCACTAGATTATATAACCTTCATGAGGCCCATCCCTAAATTCGGAAAATAGCTCTCTTTGATCCTCGTGATTTAATTTAATAGTGTACCCTGTACATGCTCAATATTAATTGTTGCACTATTTTCTGCCATGGCTTAAGATGTTTCAGTTCTAAGGTGTGTAATTTCTATTGGTCTCTCATGTCTTTTCAGAAACTCCAGAAAACTTACCTTTTACATCAAATTTTTGTTCATGTGTCCCAGTATTTCCTCTGACTCACTGACTAATTTTGTTTGATGCATCTATAAAGTTCTTCAAAAAGTTTACAATGTTAAAATTCCCTACAGCATGGAAACAGGCCCTTCAGCCCAAACTCCAAAGAATAGAGTCTAGATTAGAGTAGTGCTGGAAAAACACAGCAGTTCAGGCAGCATCGGAGGAACAGTAACCCACCCAGAGCCATTCTCCCAACCCTATATTTACCCCTGACTAATGATGCTAATGTTATGGGCAATTTAGCATGGCCAATTCACCTGACGTGCACATCTTTGGACTGTGGGAGGAAATCCAGAGAAAAGCCACACAGATGCTGAGAGAATATGCAAACTCCACACAGACAATTAACCAAAATGGGGACCAAACCCAGGTCCCTGGCATTGTAAGGCTTCACTGCTAACCACTGAGCCACCATGCCACCCATTTTGAAGGTGCTATATTAATACAAGTTGTAATTGTTTTAATCCTTTTGTCACAATAAAAAGGAAAACAATGAAAAGTAAATCTTGTAACAATAGTGATGGCATTACCACTTCAGATAACTTTCCTTTCAAAATAAAAATAGAGCTTTCTTATCAATTATTAAATACACTATTTAGAATTAATCATTGGTTTGTATGGACCCTGTACTTGGGTAAAGGTCCATCTACATAACAACATTCATAACATCCTAAATATAGCAGATAAATCTCCTATTCTTGTTATTTCATGAGAAATCTGAAAGATCATGGATGTGACAATTTAGGCAAACACAGAAGTTGCCAGAAAAACTCAGTAGGTCTGGCAGTTTACAAAGTTAGTTTTGGATAAGTTACCCACCTTCAGAATGTCTGTTGAGTTCCTACAGTAATTTCTGATTTTGATTCAGATTTCCAGCATCTGCAGTTCTTTATTTTAGTGATTAGAGAAAATGGCACCACAAACTTTTGATCTTACTGACATGTAATCAAACAATATAATTGCTGGGGATTAGGAGATTGCCACAATATTTCACGTACTGCATACAGGCTGGGTGGCTTCAATCTTTCTTAACTCTTGCCCTTACTAATGGCATTTACGTACAAAGTTGAACATCACACAACACCAAGTTATAGTTCAACAGGTTTATTTGGAAGCACCAGCTTTCGGAGCGCTGCTCCTTCATCAGGTGATCAAATAAAGGAGCAGTGTTCTGAAAGCTAGTGCTTCCAAATAAACCTGTTGGATTATAACCTGGTGTTGTGCGATTTTCAACTTTGTACACCCTAGTCCAACACTGGCACCTACAAATCATGGCATTTATGTAAAATTTCAAAATTATGTGAACTCTCTTGTCTATATCGGTGTTCATTCCAGGTCATACCAAAACAAAACTGAGAATTGAATGCTGAAAATTATAGAATGCATTGTTGCTTCTTTAATTGAATGTAAGTGAAGGGGCTCAGATAATTTGCATTAATGCAAGAATGATAATAGATAGAAATATGGAGTTTTGGGTTCCCAATTGATAACTTGGTCAATAAATTGATTTATAAGATGAATAGCATTCGACATCCTTATTTGATAGTGACAGCCATTTTCTTCCTGATCACACACTGCAATAGATGAATTATTATCAAATTAACATTCTAGTATGAACTAATAATTGCAGTTTGGGAAGAAATTTATCAAATGAAAGCAATGATTTGGATTTGCAAAACCATGAAAGGTCATGATAGTTTATTTTATATACATTTGTTACACATAGTATTTTGTAATATTATCAATGAACAGATGTCAGTGGTCTAAAAAGAATCATTTTAATTATGCCATACCAAAAGTCACAAGAAATAACAAAATAAATATTTGCAACAGTTTATGACTAATTTATATTTACACAGTCTAGCGCAGTACATTATTTGGAATTCAATGCATTAAATTTTACTATTCACACATCTGGTCAAATTAAATATAATATTTTTGTACACGAGTAATTACAAGACATCTGTGACCCATCAAAACAAATCATGCAAAAATATTTCACATCAAAACGGACAGAACTGGGAATTTGTGATTCATTAGGGTAACAGTCTTGTTCAAACAGCATTTCCAGACATGCCTAATTTAAAATAAAATTTCTGAAAGGGCAGATAATTTTTTTTCTACTATTAAACCCTCTGAGGATAAGGAAAAAGGGAACTGTTTAATAGTAGAAAGATTATTCCAGAAAGAACAAGAGTGTCAGCTCCCAGGGACCATCATTTGATTAGTTGATCTGGTTATTTTGCTGTATCTAGGTATAGAATTGTATATAAACAAAACACAATAGTGCACATTGGAAAAGCTTTCATTGCTCAAGTAATTTAATGGCATTCAAAAATGGGCCACAATCAATGGGATACATGCTGCATTCATCTTTTCACTGGGTGGCACAGTGGCTAGCACTGCTGCCTCACAGTGCCAGAGACCTGGGTTCAATTCCCGCCTCAGGCAACTACCTGTGTGGAGTTTGCACGTTCTCCCCGTGTCTGTGTGGGTTTCCTTCAGGTGCTCCGGTTTCCTCCCACAGTCCAAAAATGTACAGGTTAGGTGAACTGGTTAGGTCAACTGCTAAATTGCCCGTAGTGTTAGGTGAAGGGGTAAATGTAGGGGAATGGGTCTGGGTGGGTTGCTCTTCGGAGAGTTGGTGTCGACTTGTTGGGCCGAAGGGCCTGTTTCAACACTGTAAGTAATCTAATCTAAATTGTGGGGTTCAAATGAAATCTATGATGGGATTTTGTCATTCTGATATTCTGTATGAGGATTTCACTGCCTGCTGGGGATCAACTTAAAGGAGCTGGATATTATGTTTAACAGATGCTACCCAAAGGCAGGCAGCACCTTGTGAAGTATGAGAGCTTCTGTGGTGTCTGGCTGTGGGCAAATGGCATAAGCTTAAAAGAATACTGAAAGTGGTCCAGAAAATTGCACCAAATGCTCACTGAATCAAACTTTAACTCTAACCTAATCCTCTCAGTCTCAACCTGCACATAACCAGAGGGATTATCATTTAACCAGCATTGGAGAAGCACATCAGTATAATCTTAACCCTCATGGGAAAAATGGAGGTTGTCTTCACTGGAGTCAGCGCGACTGGTACTATGGCCAGCAATGGTATTGAAACTATTGAGGATGAGAAAATGGTCAGATCTAATCTTTCTTTTTCCATTCCACTTAGCCATCACTCCACAGTCCTTTTGATTTATGAGCTGTAGATCTAGCCTGCATGTGGTTCAAATCCAGCCTTGGGTGGCTGTCTGTGTGGAGTTTGCATGTTGCCCCTTTGTGTGGGTTCCCACTGGGTACTCCAGTTTCCTCCCACAATACAAAGATATGCAGGCTGGGTATATTGTCTGTGCTTAGTTGCCCATAGTGTTCAGGGATGTATAGGTTAGGTGCATTAGCCATGGGAAATGCAGGGCTATAGGTTAAAAGTCTGGGTGGAATGTTTTTCACAGGAGCTGCATGGACTTGTTGGACCAAATGGCCTGTTTCCATACTGTAGGGATTCGACATACACCTCTGTCTGGGATTTTGTATCCTCCCATCACCACAATCCTATCTTTAATGTTCTGGAAACTGCAACCTGGCTAGTTAATGATGGAAGAGGAGGATGTGGAAGAGCAGGAAGGCAGTAACATAGAAGAAACATTGTCCCTTAATTTCACAGTTACAGTCATCAACCCAGATACTTAAACCACACATACTTATAAGTCATGATTTGGAGATGCCAGTGTTGGACTGGGGTGTACAAAGTTAAAAATCACACAACACCAGGTTATAGTCCAACAGGTTTAATTGGAAGCACACTAGCTTTCGGAGCGACGCTCCTTCATCAGGTGATTGCGGAGGGCTCAATCATAACACAGAGCCCTTCACAATCACTTGATGAAGGAGCGTCGCTCCGAAAGCTAGTGTGCTTTCAATTAAACCTGTTGGACTATAACCTGGTGTTGTGTGATTTTATACTTATAAGGGGAGCTTAGAGGTGAAATTTGAGCAGGGTAGGCCATTAAAGAGAGATGTTTGAAAGCACTTCTACATACAAAGGGTGGTAGAAATTTGGAACTATCTTCCACAAATAACAGTGGATACTGGTTAATTTTAAATCTGAGTTAGATATATGTTTGCTAAGTAAACGTATTGAGGAATATGGGCCAAAGGTAAGTATATGGAGTTCAGCTACAGATCAGCCATTGTACAGTGGAACAGGCATGAGAGAATAAATGGTTTACTCTGTTCCTATGTTCCAATGTGGATAGCAAGACATTGGCTGTGATGACGTACAAACATGGCAGGGGCAAGATTATTTGGTGCCACCTTGGTAGAGAGTGAGGTAGCAGACAAGTTCTGAAGCAAAATGTACCAGGTAAGGACTTTGATGGGTTAACCACTGAAAGCCAACACAATGAAAGTTGTTTGTTGGTAAGACTCACCAGAAAGCCAGCAGTCAACTTAAAAGAACATGCACAAGTTTAGCAGTGTTTGGAGCTCATCATTCCAGTGTAATGTGATGGTCAAATCCTTGGGAGAGGTTATAGATTCCGCTGTGATGCAGTGTCTGATGGCTTCTATCTCATCTTCCGTTCCAACCCAAAGAAAGGATTCATACAAAATCAGTTTTCTACCACCATACTTGTAGATCCATGTGTTCAAATGTGCTTGCTATATTTCATACAGTCCAGCAGCCTGTCCTCTAACTTTTTGTTGAGGTGCCGTCGCTGTGGAGTGGCTGTGGTACCATGAAGTATAAGTCTTCTGCCTTCTTCCTCAGTTTGTCACCCCATCCTTGCCAATACACAGCCACCAAATATCTCATGCCTTATAATATCATTGTCTCTGACCACTATAATATCCACTTGACCACAATCCAAACATAAAAGCTGCCTGTTGCTGTGCCTCCAGTCACTCACCTATCACCTTAGTGTTTTGCCCTGAACATTTTTTCCCAGTGATTGGTCTTTCCAAAAGCTCTGCAGATTACATCATTTATGGGATTAAGTTAGATTCCCTACAATGTGGAAACAGGCCCTTCGGCCCAACAAGTCCACACCAACCCTCCAAAGAGTAACCCACTCAGACCCATTTCCCTCTGACTAACACACCTAACCTATGGGCAATTTAGCATGTTTAATTGACCTAACCTCCACATCTTTGGACTGTGGGACAAAACCCACGCAGACACGAGGAGAATGTGCAAGTTCCATACAGACAGTTGCCGGAGGCTGGAATCAAACCTGGAACCCTGATGTTGTGAGGCAGCAGTGCTAACTGCTGAACCACTGTGCTGCCTCATGTCTTTCAGTCTGTGAAGTTGTGTAGCCGTCCACAGTTCCTGCACGTCTTTCTCTAATTGATGTATATTCCTTTGTTTTTATTTTGAGTCTGTTGCCTTTCTGTTGAAAGCTAGCTGTCTGGACTCCTGCTGTCTTCTTCTGTAAACTTCCAGCTGTTAAATAAATGTAATGCTTTGGTGTCCACAAAAGGATATATGTGTAGTTGACTTTCTCTTCGTTGGTAGTGCATTTTGAGAAATTACTGAATCTCAATTTGCTTAAAATATCCCAAATGCTTCTATGATATTACCAGCACAGCACTATGATTCATTGTGCATTGCTGTGCTGGTTGATAGGAGAAAGTGAGGACTGCAGATGCTAGAGTTCAGAATCGAGAGTGTGGTGCTGAAAAAGCACAGCAGGTCAGGCAGCATCCAAGGAGCAGGAGAATTGATATTTTGGGCATAAGCCCTTCAAAAGGGCTTTTGCCCGAAACATCAATTCTCCGGCTCCTCGGGTGCTGCCTGACCTGCTGTGATTTTCCAGCATCCCACTTTGTGCTGGCCGATATTCCATTTTTCTTTGTTTTCCACAATGCACTCAGTTTTTTTTCCCCCTTAGCACTAATTTGGATCAGTTTTGCCTATCAGAATTAATTTAAAATTTCTTAGGCAGTTGCCAGCAAGTTATATCTCATGGTTGTCTCTTAGCTCCTATTTATTAGAAAGATTCAGTTTACTGTCAGAAAGGCTAGATCCCTTTACTTTATGATGCCTGGTTAGCATACTGCCTTAGCCTGGTGCTGCATTACACATAATCTGATGCTCCAGCGCAGCCATGAGTGTTGATCCCTATAACACATAAACATGCAGTTAGTTCCTAGCAAATTGGTTCATGTCCCTTTACAGACAATGCAACAATAAGTAACAGCATGGCTGTTAAATTTGCCAATGACACCAACATGTGTCAGAAGTTGTCAAATGGAAGTTGGGTCACTGAATTTAAGGCAGAGTTGGGGATGATGGTGGACCTTCACTATGTGGGTAACAGGGTGTTAAACATTGGCAACCGCCCATGCTGGAGTTTTTTTTTCAGGCACTCAAGAATGGCACTCTATTGTAAATGTCTACCCCTGTGGCAATGCCCTTATCAAACTCCCAAACCCCTCAACTGGGCCTGAATTAATGCCCAGGTTGTGAATAGTCTGGTTCAACTTAAGTGAATAAAGGAGATTGCTCAAATTAATGGCAGAGTTACATTACCAAGTTTATTGTAGGGAATAAAAGAACAACTATTTCAATTTCCCCAACATAAACCTGAAGGAAAATATGGCTCAT
Source organism: Hemiscyllium ocellatum (assembly GCF_020745735.1). Classification (NCBI taxonomy): domain Eukaryota; kingdom Metazoa; phylum Chordata; class Chondrichthyes; order Orectolobiformes; family Hemiscylliidae; genus Hemiscyllium; species Hemiscyllium ocellatum. The sequence continues at coordinate 88,831,783 of NC_083405.1, read as the reverse complement.
CCAAGTTTGAAAGTTTCACACGCAATTTGACAACACATTGGATAGATCAAGCTAACTGAAAGTTTTCAGAAGACGAGTGGAACCCAAATGTAGAATATTAGCAGATCCATGACAACTGACGTGGAAGTGGTATAGAGGGCCAGTGAAAGAGCATGTGGGTGGGAATATTAAAGCAAAGCTTCCCGCTACCAGGCTTTGCAGGCTCCACTTGATTGGTTATGACGGTGCATTTCCATCAATGCTTCTTTCTCCTCCTAGTGCTGCCCGAATAATACCATACCTCCCTCTGGCACTGCTGAAATTCCTGTTTGGTTTTCTGGGGTGGTGATAGTTTTGTGGTATTATCGCTGGATTAATAATCCCAAGACTCAGACAATGTTCTGGGGACCTGGGTTGGAATCCTGTCAAGCAGGATGGTGGAATTTGAATTCTAAAAAAAAATCTTGGATTGAGTCTCTTCTTTACTCTTGCTAAATCCCACAATATAAAAAGCCTGGAGGTTACTATGGACCAGAGGCTGAACTGGACTTACCATATGAAAACTCTGTCCACAACAGCAGAACAGAGACTTGCAGTCAGCAGTGAGCAACTCGCCTCCTGACATCTGCAGCCTGTCCACCATCCACACAATTCAGAATTGTTATGGAATATTCTCCACTTTACAGGATAGCTGCAACTCCAATACTTAGAAAACTCAACACCACCCAAGAAAAAGCAGCTTATTGGCACCTCACCTAATACCTTTCAACTTTCACTCCCTGCACTGTGGCTGCAACATATACCAGTTGTAAGATGCACTTCAGTAACTCACAAAGGCTTCTGCAACAACACTTTCCAAACCTGCAAGCTGCATTACCAAGATGGCATAGGAAGACAACCATTTGCGAGTTTCCTTCAAGTCATGCAGTATCCTGCCTGATCTGTGTTCCTTCACTGTTAATGGATTAATATCTTGGGACTTCAGTGCCTTCACATTAACAGCACTATGAGTGTTACTATCAAGGAATGCAATCATTTGAGAGACAGCTTGCTACCATCTTATCAAGGGTAATAAGAGATGGGCAACAGATAGAAGCCAAAAAATGCCAACATACTGTGAATGTAGAAACAATAAAGAAACCAGCAAATCACCAGTTTATTTATATTAAAAAAAACTAGAATTTCTTTGGTAGAATTATGGAATCCCTACAGCATTGAAGCAGGCCATTTGGCCCATCCAATCCACATCCCAACTTTGAGGAGCATTCCACCCAGACCTACCCCTCTACTCTATCCCTGTAACCCTCCATTTCCCATGGCTAATCCTCCACATCCCTGGACACTATGGGGAATTTAGCATGGCCAATCCACCTAACCTACATTCCTTTCCCTATGGAAGGAAACTGAAGCACCCAGAGGAAACCTATGCAGAAATAGAGAAAATGTGCAAACTCCACCTGAGGATGGAATCAAACCTGGTCCCTGGTGCTGTGAGGAAACAGTGCTAATCTTTGTACACCCACTGAAGCCTTGGCACCTTTATTGTGGAATCAGAAATAATTCTGTGGCCTTTTATCCTGTCAATTGAAATAATAATGCACTATCCTGACTTCCATTGACAAATCTTTGAGATGTTTACTTGAAAATTTGCCTATTCTTCACCTTATTTTAGATTAGATTAGATTAGTTAGATTAGATTAGTTACAGTGTGGAAACAGGCCCTTCGGCCCAACAAGTCCACACCGACCCGCCGAAGCGCAACCCACCCACCCCTACATTTACCACTTCTATGTTAGACTTAAAGAATAAAGATTAGATTAGATTAGCTTTGTGACTTTTTGATCTGTATGTGCTGATTAGTTTGTGTTCTAATTCTTTCCTATAGTCAACTTTCCCAAAATCAACTTCTATAGTCAATTCTTTCCTATAGAACATACTTGGGAATGTTCTATTTCAGTTGTTCTTCAGATTTGGTTCTGGACATTTATGTTTCCAGCCTTGGGCTTATCTATCTACTTATTTTGCAGAATAACCTGGTTTTACCTGGTGATTATTTTCTTCCCCAGTATTTTTGTGCCCTTCTTTGCATTTTTTACTGTTCTTTTTCCTGAAAAGTCAGACTGCATCAAACTGATATGTATTATGTCTCACACGAAGCACATGATCATCTCACTCATCATCCTTGTCCTTACTGACCCACAATGGGGACACATGTCTTAACAGATTGTACTTAAAAGGTACTATACAAATCTGTCCAAGGCCTTCCTCTAAAATGTCAAATGTTGTATCCTGCTGTCCGCATTTTCTGGTCTCTATTGATTCATTGCTTCAAGTAAAATTAAAATTTGTTTAAAGCTAGTTAAAGCTTACATACTTGGAAGTTAATTTCTAAGCATTTTGGCAGAACAGTTGAGTGTTGCTATTGGTCAAACTTGGCATCATAATCTTTTGTTATTCATAAAACAAAAACAGACAGTTGAGGCTAACTTAGATGATGTATAAGTGCAGAACTTTTACTGAAGCGTATTTCATTATCAAATCTTGTCCGATATGATCTTCATACTTAATTGTAATAGGGGATCTTGTTTGCAAGAGCGAAGGTTTGTAAGTTGCACGTAAATGAATCAGGGACCCCCTGTATATATGTTGTGCTACAACTTAGTAGGAATTATGTTCAACAGTTATTGTTTAAGTTCTTAAAAATTCAGGGATGTGGGCTATCCTGGCTGGAGCAGAGCTAATTACTTGAGAAGGCAGTGGTGAGCTCCCTTATGTAAGTGCTACAATGCACTTGGTGTAGGTACTGACAATGCTCTTCGGGAAGGAGCTCCAGGAGTTGGATCCAGCAAGACTCAAGAAATGGCGACACATTGCTAAGTCAGGATGGTGAATGGTTTGAAGAGGGTCTTGCGGGTTGTGGTGTTCCCATGTATTTGCTGCCTTTGCCCGTCTAGATGGGAGTGGACATGAGTTTGAAAGGTGCTGCCTAATGAGTCATGGTGAATTTCTCCAGTGCTTGTAAAAGGTACACGCTATGACAGTATATTTGGGGTGGAGGGAGTAACTGTTGTTGGAGCTGCATTCATCCAGGCAAGTGGGGAGTAATTCATTAATTCCATATGTGTGCCTTATAAATGTTTGACTGGCTTTTGAGAATTACTCGTAAGATTCCTAGCCTCCAACCTGCTCTTGTAGCTGCAGTATTCGTATAACCAGGGCTCCAAACTAAGTAGTGATGCATCGATGGGTTCGGTTGCATGGGAACTTACGGAAATATTTAAAGCTGAAAGAGGGATCATCAGGGTTATTAAAGTTTCCCAAACAAGTATATGGGAAAATGGATGGAGACATCTTGAAAAATGTCCATATTACAGGGGAGGAGGGGCTGGATGTCTTGAAACGCATAAAAGTGGATAAATCCCCAGGACCTGATCAGATGTACCCCAGAACTCTAGAAAGCTAGGGAAGTGATTGCTGGGCTCCCTGCTGAGATATTTGGATCATCGATAGTCACAGGTGAGGTATCAGAAGACTGGAGGTTGGCTAAAGTGGTGCCATTGTTTAAGAAAAGTGGTTAGGAAAAGCCAGGGATCTGTAGACCGGTGAGCCTGACGTCAGTGGTGGGGCAAGTTGTTGGAGGGAATCCTTTACATGTATTTGGAAAGGCAAGGATTGATTAGGGGTAGTCAGCATGGCTTTGTGCATGGGAAATCGTGTGTCATGAACTTGATTGAATTTTTTGAAGAAGTAACAAGCAGGATTGATGAGAGCAGAGCGCTGGACATGATCTGTATGGACTTTAGTAAGGTGTTCGACCCCATCCCTCCAACCGTAACAAGAGCAGAACCCCCCTGGTGCTCACCTTCCACCCTACCAACCTTCGCATAAACCACATCATTCGACGACATGGATATCTTTCCACCAGGGATATATTTCTGTCCCCACCCATTTCCGCTTTCTGCATAGACTGTTCTCTCCATGACTACCTGGTCAGGTCCACACCCCCCAATAACCCACCCTCCCATCCTGGCACCCTCCCCTGCCACCACGGGAATTGCAAAACCTGTGCCCACACCTCCTCCCTCACCTCCATTCAAGGCCTCAAAGGAGACTTCCACATCCATCAAAGTTTTACCTGCACATCCACCAATATCATTTATTGTATCCATTGCTACTGATGCGGTCTCCTCTACATTGGGGAGACTGGACGCCTCCTAGCAGAGTGCTTTAGGGAACATCTCTGGGACACCCGCACCAATCAACCCCACCGCCCTGTGGCCCAACATTTCAACTCCCCCTCCCACTCTGCCAAGGACATGCAGGTCCTGGGACTCCTCCATCGCCGTTCCCTCACCACCCAATGCCTGGAGGAAGAACGCCTCATCTTTCACCTTGGAACACTTCAACCCCATGGCATTGATGTGGATTTCACCAGTTTCCTCATTTCCCCTTCCCCCACCTCACCCCAGCTCCAGCCTTCCAGCTCAGCACTGATCCCATGACTTGTCCTACCTGCCTATCTTCCTTTCCACCTATCCACTCCACCCGTCCTCTCTGACCTATAACCTTCAACTCCACCCCCATTTATCCACTGTAATCTTTGCTACCTCCACCACCCTCCTTTCTGACCTATTGCCTCCATCCACACCTCCATCCACCTATTGCACTCTATGCTACTTCTCCCCACCCCCACCCCCCTCTCATTTATCTCTCCACTCTGCAGACACCCTGCCTCTATTCCTGATGAAGATGTCAATTTTCCTGCTCCATGGATGCTGCCTCACCTGCTGTGCTTTTCCAGCACCACTCTAATCTAGACTCTGGTTTCCAGCATCTGCAGTCCTTGTTTTTACCATGTGTGACCAACGGTCTGGCACAAGGATTGGTGCTGAGTTGACTACTTTTCTTCATTTATACAAACAATTTGGATGTGAACATAGGAGGTATAGTTAGTAAATTTGCAGATAACACCAAAATTGGAGGTATAGTGGCCAGTGAAGAAGGTTACCTGAGAGCACAATGGGATCTTGATCAGATGGGCCAATGGGGCAAATGGAGTTTTATTTAGATAAATATGAGGTACTGCATTTTGGAAAGACAAATCAGGGCAGGACTTATACACTTAATGGTAAGGTCCTGGAGAGTGTTTCTGAACAAAGAGACCTGGGAGTGCAGATTCACTGTTCCTTACAATTGGAGTCTCAGGTAGATAGGATAGTGAAGAAGGCATTTAGTATGCTTTCCTTTATTTGTCAGAGCATTGAGTATAGGCTTTGGGAAGTCATGTTGGGCTGAACAAGGCATTGGTTAGTCTGTTTTTGGAATATTGTGTACAATTCTGGTATCCTTCCTATAGGAAGAATATTGTGAAACTTGAAAGGGTTCAGAAAATATTTACAAGGATATTGCCAGGGTTGGAGGATTTCAGCTATAGGGAGAGGCTGAATAGGCTAGGGCTGTTTTCCCTGGAGCATTGGAAGATGAAGGGTGACCTAATAGAGGTTTATAAAATAATGAGTGGCATGGATAGGATAAATAGATAAGGTCTTTTCCCTGGGGTGGGAGGGTCCAGAACTAGAGGGCATCAGTTTAGGATGAGAGTGGAAAGATTAGAAAGGGACCTAAGGGACAATTTTTTCAATCAGAGGGTGGTGTCTGTATGGAATGAGCTGTCAGCGGAAGTGGTGGAGATTGGTACAATTGCAACATTTAAAAGGCATCTGAATGGGTACATGAATAGCAAGCTGTTAGGGGGATATGGGCCAAGTGCTGGCAAATAGGGCTAAATTAATTTAGGTTATCTGGTTGGCATGGACGAATTGGATTGAAGGGTCTGTTTCCATGCTGTATACCTCTACGACTCTGTGATTGAGACTCCATGTCACCCTTTTGATATCGTCACTCAGTTGGTCATATTTTTCTTAAGCCGATTGACCTTAATTTCTTGGAAAGTTTTTGTTGTAACTACAGTGTAAATACGGGGTTGCCACCATTTTATTTTGAGTTAATCCATAAAGAATTATGCTGGTTTTAAGCTGAACCTTTGCTGCATTTGAATTTACTTGATCTTTAATTCTGCTTCAGAGATACAATCACCAAAACCGACTGCTGATCATTTACATAGTTAGAGACAAAAAAACTGCAGATATTGGAATCCAAAGTAGACAAGCAGGAAGCTGGAGGGGCACAGCCAGCCAGGCAGCATCAGGAGGTGGAGAAGTCAATGTTTCAGGTAGAATACCTTTAGATGCTGCCTGGCTTGTTGTGTTCCTCTAGCCTCCTGTTCATTTACATAGCTCTAACTCAAAGTTAAAAACGAACACTTGCAAATTTATTGGATTGATATGAATGGTGTAGAATCATAACTTTTTTTGTATTTTTCTTGCTTTTTTCTTATTTAAATTTTCATCATGTTTTACCAAAATAATGACAGCCATAACATTGGAAATGTGCCTCCCAAATGCGTTCAGAAGTTCTAAACCATTGGTGCAGTCTCCTGAGTGGGTATACTCCAGTTCTGAAAAATAACAGAAAGGGAAGAGGGTGGTGGCTTTGACATGAGGTACCATGACAGAAGGCAGCAGCCTGATTTTTCTCCCCCTTTGGATGATGATCGTGTTGCTCTTGTTTTCCATATCAGCACAAGCAAGTTAGATTCTGCAGGAAATTTATGTGTAAATTCTTGTCAGCAAAATTCTTGGTCATTTTTTCTTGGAATGTGAACATAGTTAGAAAGGCCACTAATTATTTCCCATCCCTGATTGCCTTTCAGAAGGTAGTGATGAGCTACCTTCTTGAACTGCTGTATTCCAACTAGAGTAGATATTCTCACAGAGATGCTTGGAAGGAAGTCCAGGGTTTTGGCCCAGTGACAACGAAGGAACAACAATATGGCTGCATTAGGATTTGAGAGATTTGGAGGTGAACTCATATGTTCCCAAGCATCTACCACCTACAGAAATCAACAAAATTTTGTTGTGATTTCTGCATAAAGCCAATCCATTAAATTCCAGCCTATTATCTTAAGCTTCTGAGACAGGCTTTTCTTGATGGTGAGAGAATGTTAATAGAACTAATTCCCTGGAGTCTAGAATGACTGTTAGCTGCAAATTGGTTAACAAAAATGGGTATAACTTAAGAGAGCATAAAACAAAAAGGATTTAAGCATGGACTGGAAAGTTTACCTGTGGCTGTTTATTTTATCAGAATAATTTCACATTTCCTAGAAAGTAAACAAAGCTGTGTTTATTTACTTTTTAATTTATTTTACTTTCTGTAATTTTCCAATATGTCTGCATCAGACAGTGACGTGTACTTTGTTATGATGCATGAATGGCTCACCGTATTGGTCGTTTCACATGAGTGATCCCATACAATAATCATGACTGAGATCTCACTCTGTCACAGGCAGCTCTGTTTTTCTACTGACATGTTACCAGCAGATGGGATTCTCCCCAGTAATGTACATGTAAGTAAGTGGGGAGGTGATGGCATTGTGCTAATGTTACTGAGCTAGTAATCCAAAAGTCCTGCCTAATGTTATGTGGATGTGGTTTGGATCGCACCATGGCAAATAGTAAATTTTGAAATCAATAAAGAATCAAAATTGAGAAAAACAGTGCAACCATCGTAAATTGTTGCAAAACCCATTTGGCTTACAAATATCATTTAAAAAAGGAAATCTGCCATCCTACCTGGTCTGGCCTAGAAGTGACTCTGGACTCACAACAATATGATTGATGCTTAACTGCCCCTCTGGGAAACTAGAGATAGACAATGCATGCTGACGTAGCTTGTGATGCCCTTATCCCATGAGCAAACAATATAAAAATTCCATTTAAATATTGGCAGCCATTTTGATTGTGCATGCTGTCATGGGAAGGCTCAATCACAGTCACACATGAACATTCCCAACACTGTTGTGGGTGTTTTGTTTTTGGGTTAACTGTGTGGAATCTATCACAGTTTTCATGACTTCAAACTTTTAAGTGTTAAATGAGTTATTGTGTGATGAGCAGAATGTGCAATCATGCACCAACACCATCATATCGACCACAGTGTCCTGTCAAGTGACTTTCCGCTGGATCTGCATGCAAAGTGTTGGTCTCTCTAAAACCAGATCGCTGTCCTGAACTCAACTGCTTGCTTGCATGATTGGCCTCCCGATAATGAAATCCAACAACTCTACCAAAATTTCAGTTTCCTTATAAGTCACTGATTAAGTACTGATGCATATATTGTAGTTTGCATGCTGAATTTTTGGCTGCACACATCCCCTACAATCCTTTATGCTTAATTCCAGTTCCTGGCCATGGAAGCTGTCCTCTGCTAACATTTGCACATGTTGGAAAGCTGAGACCACCTTAGAGTGCTGAATGACAGCTTTAAAAATCACACAACACCAGGTTATAGTCCAACAGGTTTAATTGGAAGCACACTAGCTTTCAAAGCAACGCTCCTTCATCAGGTGATAGTGACAGCTTGTTATTGACTGGGAAGTCTCTTGCCCTGCAATCACATGCTAATTTAGTTCTAAATCCACCTCAGCTTCATACATGGACAGGGGCCAGCTTTTCTGCTGCATGTGTGAGTGGTTTGAAATCATTTTTGAAGTATAATCCTTGTTGCTGACATTTCAGAACTGGCTTGCAACACCAGATAGGAGCTCCCAATTGATTTATTCTTCCTCCTCTTTAGTCCAAGTTGATGAACTTACGTGGACTGACAATCAAACCTTGAGAGAATTTGATCTGTGTTGACTCACTGCTAAATTAGGAAGTGCATTTATCAGTTGAAAAATAAACACTTTTGTGCCATGGAAGTTTTTCATGAGTGTGTATTCCTCTCTTTGAACATTTGTTTTGGAAAATAATATGGTGAGGAGAGGAGTAGGAAGTGTCTGGTTATGACCCTCCAAAACATCATGAATGTTGAGCAGGCTGCTTTCTTAATTGGCTGTCAAGTTCTTTGTATCTATTTTTAACTGCACCATGTTTTCATCATAGATCAGCACATTTCAATGGAATCACACCATTGCCTTGAGCAAAATAGCAGCAGCTATTTGGGATTGCTCATATCAAAGTGATTTTGTATTGTGAAAGCAGAATTTGCTTTGCAGTTGTCTATTTTAGACTGCTTTAACCAGAGCTGGAAGCTAACTTAACTGATCACCAGAATGAGTTCCTACTTGAACCATTTTGTCCGAGTAGATGTTAATTTCACACAATGGTACTCCACAGCAGACAGGGGACAGAGCCATTCCTGACCACTCTATGGTACATCCAGGCAGCCACCACCATGGGCAGCCTGTGAAGGTGCTATACACTTGCCTCAGTGATTGCTGCTCTCTACACTGAAAGGAACAAAGAGGATCTTTACTAATCACTTCAATAAACAGAGAAATGTTATTAATTGCCCCTTGAAATTGAACCAAATTATTTAACTCTCAACATGGAAATAAAAGGGCCAGTGACACAAACTTTTTTATCTCACTTATTAAAATATGTGTCTGGTTTAGTTTGTTGTGAGGTATTTGCAATCTTTGCAGAACCTGATTGATATCAATTGTTATTTGAGCAGATGGTCAAAACAGCAATGCTTGATTTAATGTAATCATTTGTATTTCATTAATGGGAAATTAATTTTCAAGTATCCACAATTTCTTGCATACTAAAAACCTTGAAGTGATTTTCAATGTCTTAGGAACTCTGCAAGCTACTTCATGGAATTTTCTTTGTTTAAATTGGCACTGCAAAGCTCTGACCAATTTGAACACACAAATAGCTTGTGAATCCCAGTGTCTGGGGCTGAACTGAGGGCAAGCATACAATTTTAATTATCTTCTGATCTCAGGACCCGAATACATTCTGTGATTCACTGACAGCAGTTTGGTTCTGACACATGCAGCAATGAATGCTTTGAAAATGTTTTCTTTATTTATTTCATGGTTTTTGCTGATCCATACAGTGCTTGCTTCAGGACCCCCAGATGATCTCATGTCCTATGCTGGATGTTGTGGAGATGTTGAGGAATACAGTTTGAATCTCAACAAAATGTGACAGCCTGGAGAAACATTTGTCAATCCCTGCTTTTTCACAGCACTATCAATGACTCAGATGATGTGCTTTTGCTGCATTGGAGGTATTTATATTTCATTCAAATCAAATCCATTTCTGGAAGTGTATTTTCACAGCTGGAGTTGCTATACTTTTTAAAATCGGTGTAGTGATCTCTAGATACTAAACTGTGCATTTTCTACATACTGACTGACAGCAAACAATCTTGTCAGTGACTGCTGCATATAAGTACAAGACTAAAGAGCAGAAACTGGCCTTTCAGTCCATCATTTCTGTTCCACTATTCCATTAGAGCATGGCTGATCTGAAAAGCCTCATTCTCTAAGGGCCCATGTTCACTTTAGCTTCTCTCTTTTCCATATAAGTTAAAAAACTCTTGGTGTCCATTTTGATATTATAATAGAATAATTGTTATGGAACTTGGCAAAGTACATGCAAAAAGGCTGTTTCCCCTTCTGGGAGAGTCTAGAACCAGAAAGTGGAATCTCAGAATATGGTGTCATACATTCAAAACAAGAATGAGGTGGAATTTCCTTTCTCAGAGAGTACTGTATCTATGGATTTCTTTACAATAGAGGGCTTTTATGACTGGTTATGGTTTATGGAGAGAAGACAGGAAAGTGAGCTGAGAATGAACTTAACAGCTATAATCTCATTGAATGGTGGAGCAGACTCAGTGGGTTGATGGCTTATTTCTGCTCCTACATCTTATTATCTCATGGTTTAAATAATGTTGAATATAGAATCCTTACAGTGTGGAAACAGGCCCTTCAGCCCAACAGGTCCACACTGATCCTCTACAGAGTAATCCACCCAGACCCATTCCTGTACATTTATCCCGGACTAATAAACCTAATCTACACTCTAAACACTATGGGCAATTTAGCATGGCCAATCCATCTAACCTGCACACCCTTGGATTATTGGAGGAAGCCAGAGCATCTGGAGGAAACCCACACAGACATAGAGAAAATGTGCAAAATCCAGACAGACAGTCACCCGAGGTAGGAGTCGAACCAGGGCCCTTGGCACTGTGAGTCATAAGTACTAACCACTAAGCCACTGTGCCACCCCAAGTTATTTCTCATTCTTCTCAACTCCAATGAGTACAGGCCAAACTTACTCAATCTCTACTCATAAGACAGCCTTGCTATACCTGGGATCAGTCTTATGAACCTTACTGGACTGCCTCCAATGCCAGTATATCTTCCTTAGATGTGGGGACCAGAATTGATCACAGTATTCCAGCTGTGGGCTGACTAGTGCCTTACATAGTCTTAGCAAGACTTCTCTTTTTTTAGTGCAGTGGGTACACAAGCACTAAACAACCCCACTACCCTGTGGTTGAACACTTTTACTCCACTGCCCACTCCGCCAAGGACATGCAAGTCCTGGGCCTCCTTCACTGCCAAACCCTAAGCGCCCAACGCCTGGAGGAAGAACATCTAATCTTTCACCTTGGGACCCTCCACCACATGGGATCAATGTGGATTTCACCAGTTTCCTCCCTTCCCTTTACTCCACCTCATTCCAGATCCAATCTTCCAATGCAGCACCACCCACTTGAACTGTCCTACCTGTCCATCTTCCTTCCCACCTATCCACTCCACCCTCCTCTCCGACCTATCACCTTCACCCCTACCTTCATCTCCCTATTGCATTCCTAGCTACCTTCCTCCAAACCCACCCTCCTCCCATTTATCTCTCAGTGCCATGGTCCACAACCCTCATTCCTGATGAAGGGTTATGCTCGAAGCGTCGGTTCTCTTGCACCTTAGATACTGCCTGATTGGCTGTGCTTTTCCAGCTCCCCACTCTTCGACTCATTATAAACCCTCCTGTGTGAAGTACTACCATGAAGAAAAGAGACACATGGTTCACTTTGCTTTTCTGTCAGAATAAGAAAATAGCATGGCTACTATCTTATCATAGGTAGACAGGCAAGAGGCTGGAAAAACCCAGCAAGCCAGGCAGCTTGCCAGCTGCATCAAGAGATGGAGAAGTCAACATTTTGGGTGTAATCGTTCTTCAGGACTGGGAATCCATATAATATTTCATTATGAAAATGGAGCACCTTTAACTCTGTTATGTGGAAATGCTCATCTGAGTGTATTTTATGTAAGAAGAGGAGAAATAACTTATATATCTCCACCTCATGGCGTCCAAATTCGCTTAAAAGACAATTAAATGCCCTTTCTGGGAAAGTATGCGTATGTTCAAGTGTTCTAACATTTCATCCAATGGTCTCTGAAACTGTACAGAACTTTAGTAAGGCCACATTTGGAATATTGTCATCACACTACCAGAACGATATGGAAGCTTTTGAGATAGTACAGAAATGGTTTACAGGATTAGGAGAAATTGGACAAACTTCATTTGATTTTACTTGAATGTCAGAGGCTTGGTTGGGGGTGTGGAATTGTGTTTGGTGGGGGTGGCAACCTGATATAAGTTTACAAAATTATGAGAGAAGTAGATGGTTGGAGTCTTTTTTCCAAGAATGTAAATGGTAAATAATGGGGGACATATGTAAAAGGGAGAAAGATTAAAAGAGATGTGAAAGGCAGTTCTTTTAAACACAGAGGATGGTAAGAACCTGGAATGTGCTGCCAGAGGAGATGGTAGAAGCAGACACAATAAAAGTTTACAAAATTATGAGAGGCATGGTTCGTTGGAGATTTTTCCCCCAAAATAGAATATATTGACAGATACATGTATAGGCAGGGAATAGTGTGGTATAAACCACATAGAGGCAAAATGTTGAGAGTGTGTTGCTGAAAAAGCACAGCAGATCAGGCAGCATCTGAGGAGCAGGAGAATCGATGTTTCAGTTTGGAGCATGAAGGACTCCGGCCCAAAACATCGATTTTCCTGCCTCTCAGATGCTGCCTGACCTGCTGTGCTTTTCCAGCAACACACTCTCAACTCTGATCCATGACATTCACTCACTGTCTCATAGAGGCACAATGTGTTTAGTTTGGAAAGGCATCATGTGTCAGCGCAAGCTTGGTGGGCTGAAGGGCCTGTTCCTGTGCTGTACAGTTCTTTGTTATTTGTTCTATTCTTTGTTAAAAGTACAACACAATACTCTCTCAGTACTACATATAAAGACTTAAATCCAGAAAGGTCTGTTAATATTGGAATAAAACACCTGAATTAACAAAGGTATTTGCAATATATATAGACAAATCTACTGACTATATTATACCAAGTTTCACAATTAGAAATGTAAGAATAAATATTAATAATTGAGTTTTTTTTCGGGATGAGGCAGAAAGACTGACTATAAACCATTCTGTTCTTCAAATTGGGCTACCCAGGGAAAACATACCTCAGTCTGAAGGATGGTAGATCCAGCAATCCCCCAGTACTGCACACCCAAGTTGATTTGCATGCATCATGGATTTTAAGTACCTGTTTTGACTTACTCCCAATACATTCTGACATCTGGGCCATGAATTCTGCAAATTGAGATGACTCCATCATTGAAACAGTTTTATTTCTCATAAAAAAATTAAAGCTGCATTTCGCTGTAAGTAAAACAATTGTGCTTTTTGCATTCTTTATATAAATTTTTCATATCCTGGGTAAATATATGCAAGCAGTATATTTTAGAAAATAGATATGCGCATAAAAAATTGGGCCACTTTGAGCATCACTACATGTATACTGGAACATGTAGGGCTGTTCCATTATAAAAGGTTTAAAGAGCAGAGGGCAGTGGAATTGGTATTAGTTTACAGAGACATCACCAGTTTATTACAGATGTAGTCACAGGGGAACATTGTGTGACTCTTGTCTATGAAAACAAACCTGAATATCTTTCATAATGGTTTAGCTTGTCAACTTTATAGCTTTTCTCCGGGGATTGCTTTCAGCAGAATTAATGCATGGGAGGTTGCAACACTTAATGGCTGTATTGTATGTTAATTAGACCGTTAAAATGACAAACTCCTCCTGTTACACTACATTGCTGTATTATTTTGCAGAATTTTTGTCCTCTTTGTGATCTGAATCCTGTAGGCCATATTTTGAAACATAATTACAGCACTGGGCTGTAGCAGAGAGGAGCTTTAGAGACATCAACTCATGAGAAAATTAACAGCCAAGATCTGACATGTGTCAGTCATGTCTGTTCTCTTCCAGTTTCAGATTCATTGTAGATGGCTATATTAACTCATGAAGAACTGCAGTAAATTTCTGTCAAATTGCACCAAATCTTACATTTACCTTGAAACCCTCATCAACTTTATCACCTGCAAGCACAATGAAAAATGAATTGTCCACATATAGGGACTGAAATGCATGCTGCAGGAAAGTTTCAGTTTTAAATAGTCAATATGCATTGAGATTTGGCTATTTTAGGATGTGTGTTACAATTATTATCAGTATGCCATGGTTAGGATGGAGGAGGACAAAGTGGAATTCAGTGGAATTTCTCCTGGAAAGTGCTTAATGAATGAACGCATTGGACACTTAATTGTATACAGACCTTATAATGTTTTATTGTCTTGTAAATGGAAAATGGACTTCTGAAAACCAGAGATTTTGAGAAAAAGTTTTGCAAATTTTAAAGGCAAGTTACTCATTATAAGTGATGTCTACACGCTGTTAGTTCAAGCAATGGGATTAAGGTCTGGTCACTGAAGAGCAAAAGGTTGTGTACAAATGGAGATATTCCCAGTATCAAGTAACTGTCTAGTCTGGGGAATGGTGACCCATTGACAATGACAAAGGTGCCCTGCCTGCCAACAAGTATGTGATTGGTTCACAGGTAGCTGAACATCTTGTGGTTGTGAATGAGCTGTCCTTTCTATGCAGTAAAAACAACCTCAAGCCTGAAGAAAGCCAGTTTGTTTCTTTCATCAGTTGCTGTAAGCTATGGCCTTTAACCAATATGTCTGAGACTTAATAATTGTGAATCAGCCACTCTTTTCCTCTTGCACACAACTGAGTGCCTGAAAAGGAAGCTTGAAGAGCAGCAGGTACTGACAAGAAAAAGGATCATCTTAGCAAACCTGGTCTATGGTTTTCCCAGCCTTTCCCTCCACATATAACACCAATTCTTTTGTGTCGATCTGAATGTTTGTGGGTGTGTAGGTAAGTTTTATAATGAGTAGAATTATATGGTAATGGTTCATAATTGTTTATCTATAGCTGGAATCTATTTGTTGTGATAAATAATCATTCATATGAAATACAAAACCTGATCTAAAAGAAACATAAACTGGGGAATTCTGTATACTTTTATAAAATCTTTAACTTTTGTGATGACTCCAGGAATAGCAGGGCTTCATTTCCAGCATCTTACCTCAGACAGGCTCAACATCCCTCGAATTTAATTTTCAAGCAGGTTTCTGTCAATGTTCTAGAAGTCTGCTTGAGCAACATACACCAGGCTAAAGGACCAGCATCCCCCCATCGCATAGCCTTCGCATTCAGGAAAAGAAGGAAGAAATCCTGACCACTGATATGACCTGGTGAGGAGAGATTATCAGCTCAATTTGTCTCATCTCTTCTTGGCTGGTTGCATCAGATTTTTAAAATTTCTTTTTTTAAAAAAACGCATAGTTATTAAACTTCAATTAAACTTGGCTAACCAGATCAAAAATGAAGGAGAGTCACTTCCAAAGTTTTCTTGAGTGAAAAAGAGTGGAGTTTTATTATGTATCAAACCTACGAAACATAAGAAAACTGTGATACCAAATATGTCCACACAAACACAAATAATAAAACTTGAAAAAACTTGGGTCGAGCAGGAAGGAGGTCTACACAAAGCTCTAAAGGCAGTTACAGTTAGTGCTTTCGAGTCACAGATTTGTGAAAGGAAACCTGGGTCCCAACTGTTCATCTGTCAGAAGGGCTGAAGATTACAGATAATCTTGATTTCTTGGCATTTGATGTTTATTTCAAATTGTTTGTTTTTACCAGTGTTGGTTTCTGAAGTTGAGGCGGAGAGAGAGAGGGTGGGGGAGATGGAGGGAAGAGTTTCCGGTTTCTTTGTTGTTATCAGTCCATGTGTCTTTCTCTCTCTCTCCTTTGCTGTTATTGATACACAAGTCCAATTTTGGACTCTGGTAGTTGTGTTATTGTCTCACTCCAAGCTGGATAGTTACCCAATATAAAAATTTGTCATGCAAGTAGAGAAAATCAAGACCTGGGAATATCTTGACCCCTCAATGAGTTTCAGTGCCCCTTGATTAAAATGGGAATCGGTCTCCATATCTTCCTTGTTGGTTGCCTGGATTTGTCATCCCATTACAGTAGCCATTTTAGGTTAGCAGTCTCCTGTTTAAAACCATTTTTAGTCCCTGAAAGTCTTGGGTATTAAAATCAAATGATGAGAATCAATTTTCAATATGACCATATCACTGAGAAATACTTTTTGTGATTTTGATACATTTTTTAAACCATTGATTTATGGTGTAATATCCAGTCTGATAAGCACAACTTTTATTGACTCAGACTGAGGAATGGCATAAAAATACTTTCAATTATTTTGATCAGAAGAAAGTCTTCAGCCTTAAAGAAATATCTCTAGTTTCCCAAACTCTAGCTATCCAAGCTTGGATTTTATCACAGAAGCAATACTGGTGCACAAGCTAGACAAGTATTTAGAGGAATTCTATGCATTTCATACTCAAGCACAATACACTATTTCATCTGGGAGGAATTCACGGTCAGCATGGTGTCCCTAATCCTCTGACTAGCCCTGTAAGTCTGCAGCGGTGACAAACAGCACGCTGAGATTATGCTGCTTTATCCCCTCCCCCATGTCTTGACCTTTCAAAAGTAAAGTCAGGAATCCATCGAAGAAGGTACAGAAAATCTCTATATAATTTATGTGAGGGTAATGCAATGAGCATAGTAGGTAACCAGGACAACACTCCACTTTGTTGAAATCGCTCAAATCTGACAGATGATTTTATCTTGTTACATGAGATAGCAAACTGAGACATATATTCATGGGTACATCACTATGTTTATGAAATACTGCATAAGGTCGCTTAATGGTGCTTGCATTTTTTTTAACCTTTTCTCCGGGCAGGACGCTGAGCCCTTACCCTAATCAGTAAATTTCCATCAATTTCTATCATTCTTTAGCAAACGGTTCTTCAACTTCATTAGAGCTTTTGCTAGAAATGATCAAATGTCAAGATAACTGATCTTACATAGGCTTAACCCTTTTGGTTCAGATGATGTTTGCAGTACATTTACAGAAACGTAATTCATTCAGTGCAACAATGTCAATATGACCTCTGGAACGTCACGAATGTCATGCCAAATGGTATATATCTCAAATCAATGAAAATAAAAAGAAAGAAACTGAGTGAATGGAAGAGGAGGAATTAGGGTGAATTAAAGACAAATTAAGGTAGATCACAGAGTGGATTGAGAAAGATAAAAGAAAGCAACTTGCATTTGTAGAGTGTTTGCAAAAACTGCTAAAAATCATAAAGTGCATCAGAGCCGTTGAAGTACTTTCTGAAATGTGAGCATTATTGTCATGAAGGAATTATAAGCAGCAAGCTCCAACAAGCAGCCATCTGATCATGCCCAGATAATCTTTCTCAATGTAGTGTTAATTGAGAGATAAATTGAGATAACTCCACAGATCCGTGGTATCCATCACCAAGTCGCCCTTATTTACACGTGGAGAGTCCTTGACACTGATCCAGCTCCCTCAGAGTCAGCTCTCAGATGAACAAAGCCTCTGACACTCCTGTTCATATCTGTCAGCAAGAGCCCCCTGATTGGACCAGGTTAACAGGCCCCAATCAGGGAACTCATATTTCATGAGGTCCATCTAGCTGACGTTGTTGCAATCCCGAGATAAGCATTGACTGAGACAACAGGGGATGATTGTGATATGTCTCAAGGTCAGTATGCCAGATTCCTTTAAGAGAAAATTTCATATGTCATGTAACCTGAGGTTATAAACATCTCATTTTCCATCTTACCCCAGGAAGTATGATAACTATTGGAAGAATGGATTTACCGAATCTTTACCTCTGTCTAAAAAACACAAACTCAAGAGATTGATGATTCAATTTTTTTTTCACAACGTAATAGCTAAACAGTCCTGAAAGTACTGCATTGAGGCTCCTCTGGAAGACAATATTGCTGAGAAACAATACTTTTTTTTACATTGGAATAACCTTACCTGTGTCCAAACAGCCGTCAATTCCACTATTTTCTGTCTTCAAACAGGCGTAAAAAGATGCCTCAGATGATTTCTTTCCTTTTTGGACACAAATGCAATTAAGGGGCAGAAACATCCTACTCCAAGCCTGCAATTCATGATTTACAAACCTGCATTTCTTAAAAGCAGCATGTTTAAAGGACCAATGGAGCATTTGTTTTAAAGGGACCATGACCAATGGATAGCAATTTTAAAGGAAACAAGGCCTATGAAAAAAACAATATTAACCTACATGGACACAAATTTATGAAAAATATACTTAAAGGTGGACAATGCAAAGTTTTGAAGATTGCAAAAATCTCATGTTGGATTAGGAAGTATCCTGCAAAACCATTACTGAATTACAACCAATTAGACGGTGTATGCAGTTCCATTAAAAGATCAAGCAAATGATGTTTGTGAGAAAAATTCTTGCTTACCATTGGTAAGGAGGGCTTCACAGAATTAACACAGCTTGTCTTCCCATATTATTAGATTTTAAATTTTATTGTCATGTGTATTCAAGTACAGAAATATAGGAATATAGTGAAAAGTGTATGATTTCACCACACGGGGCGCAATCTTAGGTACCAAAATACCTTTGTACAAAAAAAGCTTAGGTACAAAGTAGTAAGTATTATTTCATAGAATAATAGGAAAATAAAGATTAAAAAAGTTTATAGTTCACATTAAAGTCTTTTATAGCTTAAACTAGGAAAATAAAAGTATAAACTATAAGTTCAACAGTCTTCGATGAGTCCTCCACTTATCTCACTCTCCAGGAGACCTCAGCTCTCTGTTCTCAAAGTAACTGCCGCAGATACCATCGCTGATGCGAAACTGCCACCTCTCCAATCTCCCCCAGTTCCCAGGAACATATCTGGGCAGGATCCATTTGCATGCCAAGCTCAGACACCACCATGAGCCGCCAAGAGACTGACTGACATAGCGCCAAGAGACCAGGCCGAGAGACCAGGCTGAGAGCTGCTGAGAGACCAGGCTGAGAGACCAGGCTGACAGCTGCTGAGAGACTAGGCCTGGGAGCCACCACTAGTTGCCAAGAGACCAGGCTGAGACCACCACAAAGGGGCGGGAGACCAAAGGGGTAATAAAGAGAAAGAAAACAGAAAGAGCGGAGGAGTTCCAATTGGAGTATCCTACACGACAAGCAAGCAGCAAGAGAGCATTGGGTAGAGTGTGAGTTAGAAAATCAAATTCAACTATTTAGATACCAGGAAAGGGCTCTTACATATGCAACCAGCCAATTTCACACAAAATCACTACTAAGCTTGGTGGCACATTGTGAATGAACAGCAGGTCAATCAGACCAGCGCACACCATGCATGAAGAGATTGTGCATGGAAACTCAAATGATGATCATTCTGAGATGGCATTCAGTGACAGCAAACTTCAGGAAGGCAACCAAATTGTCAAAGAATTGCAACTTAACATAACATGCACCTCTCCAGATGTTAGATTAAAGTTTGTAATAGTAATCTTGTAAACTTGGTTGACCTTTTTATATTATTATCAAAATGACAATGTACCAATGTATGAGCTTGTGCTTTTTTATCTTTGGAAGAAAGGGGGATGTTGTGTTATCGAACACAGTCAGTATATCAGGACACCTTTAATGGGCGTTCTTATGATATTATCACTGTGTCATTGTATGTAACCTGAGAATATAAAAGACTCATATTTTATGTTATCCCTGTAACACTTGAAGAATGACACACTAATGAAAGTATGTTACTTAGTTAATAGAATTTTTTAATAGATTCCTTACAGTGTGTAAACAGGCCCTTCAGCTCAACAAGTCCACACTGACCTTTCAAAGAGTAACCCACCCAGACCCATTCCCCTACATGTACCCCTGATTAATGCACCTATACTACGCATCCCTGAACAAACTATGGGGCAATTTAGCATGACCAATTCACCTAACCTGAACATCATTTGATTGTGGGACGAAACCAGAGCACCCAGAGGAAACCCATGCGCAGGCAAAGGGAGAATGTGCAAACTCTACACAGATAGCCACCCGAGGTTGGAATCAACCCAGGTCCCTGGCACTGTGAGGCAGCTGTGCTAACCACTAAGCTACCATGCCACCCCAATTAGAATGTAATAGCTTAATAATAGTTATCTCAGACACTGATGTACCTGTGAATGTAATATTTATAAATAATAGTTCGTTGTAACAAATGCCTGAATAGAGCCATAGAGTTTTAAATCATCAAGCACTGAAACAGACCCTTCAGTCTAATGAGCCTATGATGACCAGCTATGCTAAACTGAACTAGTGTGTTTGGCCATGTCTTTCTAAATATTTCCTAGCCATGTATCTGTCCATGTGTCTTTTGAATGTTTTAATTGTACTCACCTCTACTACTTGCTCTGGCAGCTCATTCCATACACATGTCACTTTCTGTG
The DNA here is from genome assembly GCF_020745735.1 of Hemiscyllium ocellatum. Classification (NCBI taxonomy): domain Eukaryota; kingdom Metazoa; phylum Chordata; class Chondrichthyes; order Orectolobiformes; family Hemiscylliidae; genus Hemiscyllium; species Hemiscyllium ocellatum. The sequence goes on along the minus strand of NC_083405.1, from coordinate 88,811,113 downwards.
TGAAAAATTTGCTCCTCAGATCCCTTTTAAATCTGCCATGATATCCTTGTCAAGTTTCTTGTTTTGCTGAGGATGACATAGGAAAACACCTTCTGAATGCAAAACCATACAAGATCACTTTCCTCCACTTTTGCAAAATAGCGCAATGAGTTAGAGTCATGAAGACAGAGAGGTCTATGGTACGAAAAAAGACTCTTTGATCTATTGCATGTGCACCAGTCAATACCTCATCCCATTTTTCAACGCTTTGCCCATAGCCTTGTCATCACAAGTGCACATTTAAATACTTCTTAAATGTAATGAGGGTTTCTGCCTCTATACCCCCACCAGCAATGAGTTCCAGAATCCCACTACCAATGGCCTTTACCTGTTTTGCTACCTTAATGGCAAGGTCCTAGGGAGTGTTGCTGAACAAAGAGACCTTGGAGTACATGCTCATAGCTCCTTGAAAGTGGAGTCACAGGTAAATAGGATAGTGAAGAAGGCGGTTTGGTATGCTTTCCTTTATTGGTCAGGGTATTGAGTACAGGAGTTGGGAGGTCATGTTGTGGCTGTACAGGACATTGGTTAGGCCACTGTTGGAATATTGCGTGCAATTCTGGTCTCCTTCCTATTGGAAAGATGTTGTGAAACTTGAAAGGGTTCAGAAAAGATTTACAAGGATGTTTCCAGGGTTGGAGGATCTGAGATAGGGAGAGGCTGAGGTGCGACCTTATAGAGGTTTACAAAATTATGAGGGGCATGGATAGGATAAATAGACAAAGTCTTTTCCCTGGGGTCATAGGTTTAGGGTGAGAGGGGAAAGATATAAAAGAGACCTAAAGGGCAACCTTTTCACACAGAGGGTGGTACATGTATGGAATGAGCTGCCAGAGGATGTGGTGGAGGCTGGTACAATTGCAACATTTAAGAGGCATTTGGATGGGTATATGAATAGGAAGGGTTTGGAGGGTTATGGACCGGGTGCTGGCAGGTGGGACTAGATCGGGTTGGGATATCTGGTCGGCATGGATGGGTTAGACCGAAGGGACTGTTTCCATGCTGTACATCTCTATGACTCTTAAGTGACCAGTGACCATACATAACAAGGTCTCTCTGATCTTTGGTACATCCTACCATTCATCATGTTTTTTCCCTTACCTTGCTTGTCCTGGCCAAGTGTATCACCTCACAATTATCCAGATTCAATTCCATTTACCATGAAGCAGCCTATCTGACTAGACCATCGATATTCTCCCAAAACCTAAGGCGATATTCTTCACAAATTGCCATTTAACCAATTTTTGTATCATCTACAAAGTACTTCAAGTGTAAATCATTTATATATTCAACAAATAGCAAGGACCCAAACTGTGGAACCCCACTGGACGCAGGCTTAACATTACATAAACTCCACCAACCATCACCATTTGTTCTCTGCCACTCAGTCAATTCTGGATCCAATTAACAAAGTTTTCTTGGATCCCATGTGCTCTTGAATTTGCCTTCAGTCTCCCACGTGGGACTTTATCAAAAGCCCCGCTGAATTTTAAGTAGACTATGTCAAATATATTGCCCTCATTTATTCACCTGAAAAACTAAATCAAGTTGGTCAGACATGACCTCCAGTTCTCAAATCCATGGTGACTGTTCTTGATTAATTCCTGCCTCTCGAAGTGCAGATTAGTTTTGATCCTGAAAATGGCTCCTAATAGCTTCTCCACCACTGAGATTTAACTGACTGGCCTATAGTTTCCTGGCTTATCATTTCCGCCCTTCTTGAATAACGATGCTACGTTGATTTTCCTCCAGTCCTCAGGCACCTCTCCTGTGGCCAGAAAGGAATTGAACATTATTGCCAACTCCCCTGTTATTTCCTCCCCTGCCTCACTCAGCATCCTGGGTTGCATTTCATCCAGTCCGGGAGATTCATTGACTTTTAAACCTGCCAGAATGCTGAAAATATTCTGTGCTAATTTCTTTAACTATTAGTCCTTCCCTCTGATTCCTATATCCACATTGTCCCTCTCACTACTGAGCACTAACACAAAGTATTCATTTAGAACTTAACCTAGATCCTCCAGTTACCACGGTGATCCTTAATGGGCCCTATTCTTTCCTTAGTTATCTTTCATACCCTGTGGAGTCATTTAGGAACAGAGGAACAATAATAGGCCATTCAGCCCCTCAATCTTTCGCTGCCATTTTAAATCAATGGCAAATCATCTATTGCAAAACCATATCCTCTGCCATCTCTATATCCTTTGATGGTTGCAATAAATGGAAATCTAATCATCTCTGGTTTGAACTTACTTCGTGATTCAGCTCCCTCAGCCTGCTGGAGAATTCCAAAGATTCAGCACCCTGAGTGACAAAATTCTTTTTTATCTCACCTGTAAATACCTTCCCTTTTATTCTGAGATTGTGAGCTTCACATTCAAGACCCCACAGTCAGGGGAAACATCCTTCATGCATATAATCTGGCTATTCCTTTAAGAATATCGTAAGTTTCTATAAGATTGCCTGCCATTCTTCTATACTCCAGAGGATACAGGCCCTATCTCCTCAATCACCCTGCAGAGAACAAGTCCACCAACCCAGGAATCAATCTGGTGAATATTTGCTACACTCCCTTGATGGCAAATCTTGCCTCAGGGAAGAGAATCAGGACTGCACACAACACACCAGGTGTGGTCTCAGCACTGTTCTGTTTAACTGAAACAAGGCTCTTCACTCGTATACTCAAATTCTCTTGCAATAAAGGGTAAACATGTAGTTTGCCTTCCAACTTGCTTCTGCACTTACATCTAAACCACAGACAAATGGAGTCTTGGCTGAACCTCTTATCAAACACAAGGCAACCTCCAACATTAGAACACTCCCTCAACGTTGCACTGGTGTGTCAGGCTTGAGTTTTATGCCTGGGGAGGTGAGTCTTGAACCTGGTACCATATGACTCAGAGCCACAGTCCAATAAAATGGTCAAAGGAGGAAATAGTATGAATCAAGTTTAAAGAAACCAGCAGGAGTTGGAGAGTTCTGTCCTAGTAATCCTAGGTACCAGCAATGAAACAACTGTGATTATTGCTTGGAAATGCAATTGTGTGATTCGTAGGTATTTGGGAGGCTACATTCAATGTCACATCCGGGGTAATATCTCAAAATGACCACTTACGTAACATTTTAATGCCTTATGTTTCTTACCCCGCCACCTAACCACGCCCACGTGCACGGTGAATTGATATATAAAAAAGGGGTGAAATATTCTGAGTCTATTTGCCAACTGATCCATAGCATCTTACTACTGAGCAACGGTTCAGCTTAGCCTCGGCTGGTAAATTGACTCAGAATACTTTTTACTCTGCCATATAACATATTCATTTGGCTGGTTTTGAATTGGGCTGAGATTCATGGCCGGACACCACCAACAGCTGTATCATGCCTCAGGATAATGGCCTGAACCTGTGAAACTGAGAGGGGTGGGGGGTGGGGGCAGCAGAGAGGCCTGAAGAGTCTAAGAGAGTTTATTTTGACTGGATTTTTTTGAGACCCAGAACCAGCAGTATTGTTTCTCCATGCCCAAGAAGGAACCATTCATTTTTCCTTGTCCTAGGCCTCTTTCTCCCTGTCCACATCAGCATTGCATTTCAGACTCCCAAATCTCAAATTTACTTAATGCTGGGGACAGTTCTTCCGCCTTCCCAGCAATGACTGATTGCTTAACTCAAGAAGTGCCTCTTACTCATGATTCAGAAGGGATTGAAACTGTTCCAAAAACTCTCCCAGCCTGAGGGACCACATACCTCTATGAGCTGTATCATTCAAAAACATCTTTATTCTTGTGGAATTATTGATTCTAATTCTGCAGTTACAGGTACATTACAAATTTAAAGTTAATTCTGGGTAAGAATGCAATTCAAATCCAAGGCCTATTCAGATGGCCAAGGGCTCTGAATCGAAACATTAATGGAGGAACATAATTTGATAGACAATTTTAAATAATTTTATTTTGAAACATTTTAAAAATTTCTTCATTATGTTGCAATCCTGACTTTCAACATTGAAAAGAAATGCCGGTTATTAAGTTGTTGTGTTATTTTAATAGAACATAGAACAAAGAACATAAAACATAGAAAAGTACAGCACAGAACAGGCCCTTCAGCCCATGATGTTGTGCTGAGGATTAATCCTAATGTAAAATAAAATAACCTAACCTAACCTATGCACCCGTCAATTCACTGCTGTCCATGTACATGCCCAGCAGTTGCTTCAATGTCCCCAATGTCTCTGCTTCCATCACCACAGCAGGCAACGCATTCCATGCATTCACAACTCTCTGCGTAAAGACCCTACCTCTGACGTCCCATCTATACCTTTCTCCTAACATCTTAAAAATATGACTCTTCATGCCAGTCAATTCTGCCCTGGGGACAAGTCTCAGACTATTGACTCTATCCATGCCTCTCATTACCTTGTATATCTTGATCAGATTACCTCTCTTCCTTCTTCTCTCCAGAGAGAAAAGTCCAAGCTTAGTCAACCCCTCTTCATAGGGCAAGCCCTCCAGTCCAGGCAGCATCCTGGTAAACCTTCTTTACACCGTCTCCAAAGCCTCTGTATCTTTCCTGTAACAGGGCGACCAGAACTGGACACAATATTCCAAGTGTAGTCTCACCAGGGACTTGTAGAGCTGTAACAAAACCTCACAGCTCTTAAAATCGATCCCCCTGTTAATGAAAACCAAAGCTCTATATGCTTTCTTAACAACCCTATTCACTTGGGTGGTAACTTTGAGGAACTTATGTACTCAAACACCAAGATCACTCTGTTCCTCCACATTGCCAAGAATCCTGTCTTTAATCCTCTATTCAGCATTCACGTTCGACCTTCCAAAATGCCTTCGCATTTATCCCGGTTGAATTCCATCTGCCATTTCTCAGCCCAGTTCTGCATCATGTCTATGTCGCGCTGCAGCCTGCAGTAGCCCTCTACACTATCGACAACACCTCCAACCTTTGTGTCATCTGAAAATTTACTAACTCACCCCTCAAACTCATCATCCAAGTCATTTATAAAAACTACAAAGAGCAGAGGTCCAAGAATAGAGCCCTGCGGGACGCCACTCAACACTGACTTCCAGACAGAATATTTTCCATCTAAAATCACTCTCTGCTTTCTAACAGCTGACCAATTCTGAATCCAGATAGCCAAATCTCCCTGTATCCCATACCTCCTGACTTTATGAATGAGCCTACCATGAGGAACCCTATCAAATGCCTTGCTGAAGTCCACATATACCACACCCACTGCTCGACCTTCGTTGACCTGTCTTGTCACCTCCACAAAGAACTCAATAAGATTTGTGAGGCATGACCTGCCCCTCACAAAGCCATGCTGACTGCCTTTAATCACACTATGTTTTTCCAAATAGTCATAAATCCTATCCCTCAGAATTCTTTCCAAAACTTTGCTTCTTCTATTACCCTTCTTGAAAAGACGAGCAACATTCACCTCCTTCCAATTCTCCGGTACCACTCCTGTGGAGAGTGAGGAGGCAAATATCCTCACCAGCAGCTTAGCAACCTCCTTTCTCACTTCCTGGAGCAGCCTAGGATAAATCTGGTCTGGCCCTGGAGACTTATCAATCTTAATGTTTGCCAAAATTTCCAGCACATCGACTTAATCAATCTTGATCTGTTCAAGCCTGTATCCCAGCTCCTTCAAGTTCTCATTCACAACAAGGTCCCTTTCCTTAGTGAAAGCCGAAACACAAACTCAATTAGGGCTTCCCCTATCTGCTCAGACTCCACGCACAAGTTCCCTCTACGATCCCTGATCAGCCCTACCTTCTCCCTGATCTATCTTTTGTTCCTCACGTATGAGTAAAATGCCTTTGAGTTCTCCCTAATCCTACCTGCCAAGCCTTTTTCATGTCCCCTGCTGTCTTTCTCAGTCCACTTCTGAGCTCTTTTTTAGCAAGTCTGTAATCCTCTAAAGCTGTGCGAGGTCTTTGCTTCCTCCACCTTATGTAAGTTGCCTTCTTCCTTTTGATGAGAATCTTCTCTGTTCTCACCATCCAAGGTTCCTTAATCTTACTGGAAAAGCGCAGCAGGTCAGGCAGCATCCAAGGAGTAGGAGAATCGACATTTTGGGTATGAGCTCTTCTTCAAGAATGCAGAAAGTCTTTCCTCATTCCTGGAGAAGGGCTCATGCCCGAAACCTTGATTCTCCTGCTCCTTGAATGCTGCCTGACCTGCTGCGCTTTTTCAGCTCTGATTTCCAGCATCTGCAGTCCTTACATTTTCCTTAATATTACCCCTTCTTACCTGTCTCAGAGGAACAAATTTGTGCATCACTCACAACTGCTCCTTAAACAGTCTCCACATGTCTAGTGTGCTCTCAGTCTGTACTTCCCAACTCCTGTCTGATAGCATCAAAATTTCCTTTTCCCCAATTAAATATCTTCCCTTGGCAACTGCTCCTTTCCTTCTCCAAGGCTATTGTAAGTGTGAGGCAGTTATGGTCACTGTCACCAAAGTGTTCTCCCACCGCGAGATCTGCCACCTGTCCAGGCTCATTGCCGAACACCAAATCCAAAATGCCCTTTCCACTCGTCGGACTGTCTACATGCCGAGTAAGGAAACCCTCCTGAGCACACCTAACAAAAACAGCTCCATCCAAACCATCTGCATTAAGGAGGTCACAGTCGATATTAGGAAAGTTGAAATCACTCATTAGTAAAACCCTGCTACATCTGCATTTTTCCAAAATCTGACAGCATATGAGTTCTTCAATCTCTCTACTGCTATTAGAGGGTCTGTAGAAAATCCCCCAATGAGGTGGCTGCTCTCTTGCTGTTCCAAACTTCCATCCATACTGACTCAGTAGACAATACTTCCTCAACAACCTTTGTTTCTGTATCTGTGATGCACTGTCTGATTAGCAATACTACATTCCCTCCTCTATGTCCATGCTCCTCTTCTTTTTAAACATTCTAAACCCTGGAATATCTAGCAATCATTCCTGCCCCAGTGTAACCCATGTCTCTGTTATGGATGCAATCTAAAATAGATTTCTGATTTGTTGCTGTGTTGAGATAACAAATATCTGTGAACCAAGGTAGATTTGTGTGGGTAACTGTGGGATATTGAAGGATAATACAGAGAGTTGCAACAAACAATGGAATATATATGTAGTAGTGTCATACTTATATTAAACTGACATTTATAGATATATATAGAATAGGTAGAACCTTATAGATGTAAAAGGCATAATGCAGAAATGAAATAAGAATTGAAAGATTATTAACTACTTTTTTTTCAAGTATTCTGCTCTCCACCCCTGAAAATTTCCATGGTAGTTATGATCAATGGGGTAGATGAATCACAGCAGTAGTTAAGTTCAGGCGGAGTGTACTAATAATCAAAACTTCCTCCACAATCTTGAAGACAAGCTACAATGTCACAGCAAATCAAATTGCCTAATAACTAAAAACAACTAGCTGAGGACGTTGTACTGAAAGGACCAAAATCTCTTCAGAAAAGATAAGAATAGAAAGAAAGGAAGAGAAGGAAACTTATTGCTAATGATCATATGCAGTACTTGTCAGAGTCAAGGACAGAAGCTATTTGGTTAAAGCTAAGAAACATTAGAGATGCTGCTTCATTGTTTGGTAAAGATTCTGCAGGCCACGACTTGATGAGAAATATATAGAGTAACAAGAAAATTACAGACAGCTGCAGCAAAATTAGTATTATTAACATGGAAGACATTTAAGTTCCTCACATACACAGGTATAGACTGGACAGAGAGGGGCAAGTGTTCAGGAAAATTTTCTACAGCAGTGTGTTTTTGAATCAATGAGAAAGGAGGCATTACAGTATTTAGTTCTCAATAATGAAGTGAGCCAACTCAGGAGGGCAATATTTAGGGATCATTGATCACTCTTATAATGCTTTAGCTGCCTGTGGAAAGGATAAAGAACAATCTAGACCAAAAACCAAAGCTTGCAAAGTTTCTACTTGTCCAAATACATCAGAACAATTCTTCATTGTGTCATATGTATAAGACTTCTGAATACATCATTTCAAATTATATTTCTATCTATTTAGAGAAGTTAACTATCCCAAAACAGATAGGTTCTGCACAATTCAAATAGTTAACCGAACACAAAATATTGAAGATGGATTCGGAAAAAAGCCTAATAACTAGAGATTTCTTTGGACACTTGATTGCCTGTGTATTTGTTAATTATCATTCAATTTTGCAAAAGCTTTCCAACATGGTAAAGAATATTTGTATCACAGAGTTCATTATGGGTGCATCACCACTTTTAAAACAATTAGGTTGTTTCATGAATGCTTTTGGAAAAGGCAACAGTATGGGTCCCAACACCAGTACAACTAATATTATTCAATATACATTTTAATGACAAATCCCTGCATTCTGGTGTGAGACATACTCGCACTAGCCATTCAAAAGTAATCTTCTGAGACAAGGACAGTATCTGAAAGATGTGTCTCTATTGATGAATAGTCAGTGATGAGCTATCTGCTGTCTTATCAGAGTCCTGCAGTGCAACTGATCCCACCAAATACAATGATAATGCCTTGTAGTTGTGAAAAGCTATGAGGATATATAACAACAAAAGTCCTCTGGTATTTCACACGTGAAAATTGTGCATCAACAGCCATCACAATCAAACCAGCCTCTTGTCAAAATTCATGCATGCATTTTACAGTATGGATCATTGATTGTCAATCAGAAATAGGATCCTTCAGAATAATTAAGATGAATCAAATGATAGGCTTGAAAAGAAGAGGTTTTTTTATTCCTTCCAAAAATTCTTCAACTGTAAATTCTCTACAATGATTTTTTTTTAAAAAAATTTCATTAGTGCTGCTTGATGATGAGATTGAGAATCTGTCCCTGAGGAGGGAGATTCAATTGCGTTTGTGCATCTGCCTTGATGAGGAATTGGGTGACCTGCTGCCTGTTCCATCAGGAGATGTGGGAAGGGAGGAGATGTACGTTAACACTAAACCCTCCTATTGTCAGAATGTTCTCACAAGGCTCTTGTTTGGTGCCCAAAAAAAAACCTTATTGATGACGCTGAAGTGTCCTTTGTCACAATACTATAAATATTCATTGTACTTGGTGATAAATTGAAATCTTGTTCTAATCCTATGCTGTAGACTACAAAACCACAATACAGAGTTTTTGATTAAATCTATGTACTTGGGGTATTCAGAAAAATTAGATTTTGTACTTCAGGTGACGTAACTAAAGTACAACTAAATCCTTATGTGCCTGCATCTTTTATTACTCTAGGTGTCCTGTGCAATAATGTTGAAGTTATGAGAACTCTTTGTATTACAGCTTTTCAGCTGAAGGCATTTAACTAATGCAAGTCCATTAATTAACAAATGCATGGCTGTAAAATGGAATAAATTCGAAAGTGAGGACTGTGATTGCAATAAGTGGTTAATTCATTATTGTTGCTTTCAATACATGCAGTAAATATAATGTCAACTCATTTAAAGTGACTACCCTGCAGTTAGCATGAAGCACACTATTGAGCAGTTGCATGCCAGACCCCAAAACTGCATCTCTGAAAACTATCCTGCACTACATGATAGGAAGTTATATCCTGACTGAGGTGCTACAACCAGTTTGTGGGAGAGATTAGGAGCAAGAAGAATAATGAAATGTTGCATATCTTAGCAGAGAGCATGCTCCAAAATTTTCTGGCACTCCCCTGGAAGACTTGTTTGAGGAGGTGGAGAGGAGAAAACATATCATCCATCCGCAGACCAATTCTCAGAATGCAGTGGGACCAGACGGCTATGGAGATCAATGATGAGCATCAAACATAAGTGGACAAAAATCAATAAATGTGCGAATGTAAATTTATCTTATAAAACGATTGAGCAATCAGCCCCTGCAGTGCTCAATGCCTCATACTTCCATCACCCATTTATCAGCCATCACTATCCGTCTCGAACCAAAAAAGGAGCTCACTGAACAGAAAAATGAAAGATCTATGGATGCTGGAAATCAGAAGCAAATACGGAAATTCTGGAAAAACTTACAGGTCTGGCAGCATCTGTGGAGAGAGAGCAGAGTTAATATTGCGAGTCCAATGACCCTTCTTCAGAACATGTCAGAACTCTCACCCCTCTAGGGTAGAGAATTCCAAAGATTCACCAACCTTCACATGAAGATACTCATCATTGTCTCAGTATTAAATGGCCTACCCCTTATTCTCAGACTGGCCCGGATCTGGACCCTCTTGCCGGGAAAGCAAGCCTCCTGCATCTACCCTGTCATTCCTGTCAAAGAGATAAAGATTTAAAGTTAACAAAGGCATCAGACATCAAGCAGTCCCAAATAGTACCCTTCCACTGACACTCGCATTCGTTTGGCCGAACTGGTCCTCACCCTTAACAATTTCTCCTTCGAATCCGCCCACTTCCTCCAGACCAAAGGGGTAGCCATGGGCACACGTATGGACCCCAGCTATGCCTGTCTCTTTGATGGCTATGTAGAACAGTCCATCTTCCGTAATTACACCGGCACCACTCCCCACCCCTTCCTCCATTACATTGATGACTGCATTGGCTCCACCTTGTGCTCCCACGAGGAGGTTGAGCAATTCATAAACTTCACCAACACATTCCACCCTGACCTTAAATTTACCTGGACCATCTCTGACACCTCCATCCCCTTCCTGGACCTCTCCATCTCCATTAATGACGACCAACTTGACACCGACATTTTTTACAAACCCACCGATTCCCACAGCTACCTGGATTACACCTTTTCCCACCCTACCTCCTGCAAAAATGCCATCCCATATTCTCAATTTCTCTGCCTCAGCTGTATCTGCTCCCAGGAGGACCAGTTCCACCACAGTACACACCAAATGGCCTCCTTCTTTAGAGACCGCAATTTCCCTTCCCACGTGGTTAAAGATGCCCTCCAACGCATCTCGTGCACATCCCACACCTCCGCCCTCAGACCCCACCCCTCCAACCGTAAAAAGGACAGAACCCCCCGGTGCTCACCTTTCACCCTACCAACCTTCGCATAAACCAAATCATCCGACAACATTTCCGCCACCTCCAATTGGACCCCACCACCAGGGATATATTTCCCTCCACACCCATTTCCACATTCCGCAAAGACCATTCCCTCCGTGACTACTTGGTCAGGTCCACAACCCCCAACAACCCACCCTCCCGTCCTGGTACCTTCCCCTGCCACCACAGGAATTGCAACAGCTGCGCCCATACCACCTCCCTCACCTCCATCCAAGGCACCAAAGCAGACTTCCACATCCATCAAAGTTTTACTTGCACATCCACCAATATCATTTATTGTATTCGTTGCTCCCGATGCAGTCTCCTCTACATTGGGGAGACTGGACACCTCCTAGTGGAGCGCTTTAGGGAACATCTCCGGGACACCCACACCAATCAACCACACCGCCCTGTGGTCTAACATTTCAACTCCTCCTCCCACTCAGCTGAGGACATGGAGGTCCTGGGCCTCCTTCACCACTGCTCCCTCACCACCCAACGCTTGGAGAAAGAACACCTCATCTTCCGCCTCAGAACACTTCAATCCCAAGGCATCAATGTGGACTTCACCAGTTTCCTCATTTCCCCTTCTCCCACCTCACACCAGTTCCAACCTTCCAGCTCAGCACTGTCCCCATGACTTGTCCTACCTGCCTCTCTTCCTTTCCACCTATCCACTCCACCCTCCTCCCTGACCTATCACCTTCATCTCCTCCCCCATTCACCTATTGTACTCTATGCTACTTTCTCCCCACCCCCACCCTCCTCTCATTTATCTCTCCACTCTGCAGGAACTCTGCCTCTATTCCTGATGAAGAACTTTTGCCCAAAACGTCCATTTTCCTGCTCCTCGGATGCTGCCTGAACTACTGGTGCTTTTCCAGCACCACTCTAATCTAGAATCTGGTTTCCAGCATCTGCAGTCATTGTTTTTACCAAACAGGAGGGCAAAGACACACATTGAGTTCTGCTGCAGAAGATCCAGTTTGGGTCTTCACTGTGATAGGCTACAGTTGATTGGTGAGAATGCGTAATGAAATGTCTGCTGTTTTTGGAAGCCTGTCCAAAAGCCAAGATCAAAGAGATGGAGGAATCCAGCACTAAGTTGGTACTGCACAAACCTTGCAGACCATAGTACTGTGTATGGATGTGATGAGAACACTTGTAGCCCCAATCTTGTTGGTGAATGCCTACACTTCCCTTACAGCATAGCAGAAGCCATTCGCTGTCTGGGTGCTGTAGTAAGAGCTTCGACTGAAGTCCTGCCAGCCCTGTTTGCTGCTACATATCCTCGGTCAGCTCTTATGCAACCATAGTCCACCCAAGCTCCAACTTGTGCTGTTACAGGTGTTAACAATAGTTCAACAAGTTGTCCTCCAACAGATTGCTGAGATTGCTGAGCTGACACATTGGGTGACATGCAGAATCAGGCTGCTGTTCTCTCTCAGGGCAGCAGCATTTGTCTTTCCAACTCCCAACTTTGAATTCCCACAGACTGCACTGTGAATGCCTGGTGTAGTCAGGATAGATTCCATCCAGGTATAAGTCTCACTATGCATCATTAAATCTCATTTTAAAAGTTTCTCCATTTAAAGGGATTCCAATTCTTCATTTTTGATGATCCGGCCTTGGAACATCCTCACAAGCATGCGAACTCAGAGTTTCTCAATGACTGATCGTGTTCATCAAAGAAGAGTCATTGGACTCAAAATGTTACCTTTGCTTTCTCTCCACAGAGACTGCAGACCTGCTGAGTTTCTCCAGAAATTTCTGCTTTTGTTTCAGATCTAAAGAATCTGCAATTCTTTGTTTTAGTTTATTCCACTCAGCTCATTACAGCCTTGACCTAATCCTCAACCGATAGTCCTACCTGCACTGATTTTGAATGTGGCTTCCAACATGAGAAATGGGATTGGGTAATTTATTTTGTGGGCATTTCAAAAAATTACTCTCTCAGTTAGAAGACAGGTTAAACATAGCAGTATTCATGGATAGAGCTATAATTTTACAAGAACTTTTTTGCGTATACTGTACAGAGGGATTTGACCAAGATTCAATGTCGCTGCAATCATTGGTGCAAAAGAAGGGAGTCAGATAGACAGAATGTAGTTAACAGAGGAACAGGAGTAGGCCTTTCAGCCCTTCAAGCCTACTGTGCCATTTAATACAATTGTGCCTAATCAAATGTTTCAGCACCTTTTACCCACATTACTCTCATAACATTTTATGCATTGGTAATCAGAAATCTACTAATCTCTACTTTAAATATGTTCAAACATTGAGTTTCCCCAGTCCTCAGGGATAGAGAATTCCAAAGACTGAACACCCTCTGGGTCTCCTTATCTTGTCCTAAATGGCATCCCCCTTATGCCCCGATTCTAGGCTCCCCACAGCAGGAAACATCTTATATGTATCTAGCTTATTATGGGCTGCACGGTGACTCAGTGGTTAGCACTGCTACCTTACAGTGCCAGAGACCTGGGCTCAATTCCCACCTTGGGCAACTGTCTGTGTGGAGTTTGCACATTCTCCCCGTGTCTGCGTGGGTTTCCTGTAGGTGCTCCAGTTTCCTTCCACAGTCCAAAGGATGTGCAGGTTAGGTGAATTGGCTATGCTAAATTGTCCATAGTATTAGATGCAGGGGAATGGGTCTGGGCGGGTGGCGGGTCGGTGTGGACTTTTTGGGCCGAAGGGCCTGTTTCCACACTATAAGTAATCTAATCTCCCTTTAAGGATTTTGCAGGTTTGAATGAGATCACCTGCCATTCTCTAAGACTCCAGAGATTATAGGCTCATTAAAAATGAAAAATGCCAAACATAAAATAGGAAAATATGGTGGTTTATACTTGCTTGACCAAAGATAACCCCAACAAGCATCAATAGGCAGTGACAACATATTTAATAGTAACTGGAGAGTCAGGGAGATAAATCAAAGAAAAGCTGCAAAGAAAATCTCTTCAGTCTGGTTAAGTAGGATCAGCGATTCCACTTCTATTAAATAAACCATTGATGACTAAACCCAGAATACTTTTGTCATACACAAAGATGAAGTTACTTCACTGGGTAAAAGAAAAACAGCAGTGTCTCCAATTTCTTAGACATTCTGTCATGCTGGTAAAAATATTATAGCATCAAAAGTGAAAAAATTACACTTATTGTACATTAGGCACTATCAAGCAGGTCTAGAAATAATCCTTCTTTTCAGGAAAACTTTTCAGCTGCAGCTAACAAAAAACATGTTTATTTTTAGCAAACCTTTCTTTCTATTTATCTTATTAAGAAGTCAGAGATATAAGGCAAGATGTTGGGAACAAATATGAAAGATGCTGCAAAAGAAGTAGCAGCAGCCACTCTGATATCTGAAAATAGAAAGGGCAGACTAATATTTCAAGAATAAACATTTCACCAGAATTCAGTCACAGTTTAGCAAAGCCCTCTTCTCTATTCAGAAGGAGGCAGCAGATTTGTTGCCTGTATTTCCAGCATTTTCTGGAGTTACTGAACATGTGCAGTTTTTCTTCACTAGTGTCAAGTGATGCAAGATGGGAAAAGGAAACAAAAGAACTGAATACATTCCCAGAGCACAGAGAGGAAAATGAAGGAGGAGACAGAGGCAGAGGCTTTCCATTGATGGGAAAGCAGCTTACTTTGGCTGCTCTGGTTACTGCTGCTCAATTTCTTCCAGCACTGCAAAGGTGGCCAAGGACAGACCATTCATTATCACAACTGTCTTCCACATCGCATGTTAGAAGGACGGCCAGATTAGGCTCACTGAGATTTGCTGCATTTTTCATTTCTCATTAGAATGAATTCATTTGACCGGCATCATTGCCTGGCACATGAAGACAAGCAGTGAAGGAGGTCCCCTGGTTCCTGCAGCAGTGGTGAGAACAGGCAGCCGAGGTCTCCCTGAGAAAGAGCGAAGCAGAGGAGTTTGGGGCCCCAGCAAGCACTCATCAAAGACTGTTGAACTTCTAACTTCATTCCTATATTTTTCAAATAATTTTAAGAAGGATTTTAATGTTAACTTTTACCATATTTCTTTATTTTTCTACTTATTCTATGAAGCTCTGTCATGCTTAACTTTTTAACTTTTTTTTACTACTTTGTGATTGAGTTTTTGTACCTTAGGTACCTTTGTACAGAAGGTAATGCCGTACATGGCGACATTAGACACTTTTCACTGTACTGTACTTCTGTGACAGTAAAATTTAAATCTGATCTAAATCTAAATCTATTACATTGAAGCTCAGTTTAACAGTGTCTACAGTTTTCATGAGAGCTTTGAGAAGAGTGTTTGTTGTAATGCATTAGTTCTTAGTAAACAGGAGCAATCTTATTACTTTGCTCTTTCAGAAGCCGGTAGAAATTATTTGAAGCAATATCCACCTTACCCAAATTGCCATCTTCCACCAGTACTGCTATTGTTTGTTTGCAAAAGTATATAATCTGACTGATCCAGCAAGACTTTGCATTTCTTAGAACATCCCCACACCCGTACGCATCACATCTGTTACGATCTCTGTAGAGAAAGTAACTTTCAAAAAGAAATTTGAACTTCAGTTCAGAGCAGGAAGGATGCCACAAGATTGTATATTTTAAGACTTTTCATGGAATACACAGATTAAAAGATGTTGACTAATTGAAAAATCAGTTTCATATTTATACTTTAACGCATCCCATAATTAACATTTGAACTTTGAGTTCAGTTCAAAGTGATTCTCAGCCCCTCCCAGATTTGCTTCTGTCCCTTTCCTTTTGCAGCTTGATTACCTTTTACACCAGAACTGTCTATCACAGTGATTGATTTCTTGACAATCCTGCCAATAGCACAAGCGAGGCACGTCTTGCAGCCTGATTTAAAATCTTCATGAATTTGGTGTTTCCAATCCACATGTGAACTCTCATCCACATTCCTTTGCATTAAATTGTAGAGACTTGTGATCACCAGTTGCTCCCTAACTCCTGCATCCTTTCAGATTGTACATGTCTGTGAGTTTTCTGAGATATCATTGGAACCTTGCCCCAGTCAAAACCCACCTCCATGACAATCTAAAACACATGGGCCTTGTATCTGTGTGGAAGACTGATTATCTTATCCTTGAGACCCCAACTTTCCTTTATCTGGGAAGTAAAAGCTAACATTCTCAACACTTTCATGGGACTTTGGAGACTGAAATCTAGCCACCGTGAGCATAAATGTGACAGTCATTGTCTACACCTTTTTCGGCAAAATAACCCAGGCTTTTCTTTAAACTATAACAGCTCCATAGATAGGCCTGTTGTCAGGCAGACTTCACAAGTCACCTGAGCCCCTTCATTTTACTCAGGTTTAAAAACATTCCTTTATTGTTATTTATTTAGGAGATGTGTGAATCACTGGCTAGGCCAGCATTTGTTGCGATTCCTTACTGATTTTAGAAGGTTGCAGTGAGCTGCCTACTTAAATCGCTACATCTGATCTAGGTACAATCACAGTGTTCTTGAGATGGAATGCTCACTGCAGTCTCCCAAGTTCTGCAACACAAGTCTTCAACTCTAAACTAGAATATTGTTAGGCTCCATCAGCTGTGCAGTATCCAGTGCCTTCATCTTGATTTCATATGGAGTAAATGGAATTGGCTAAAGACTGGCATCTATGATGTTAGGCACTTTCAGAGGAAATCGAGGTAGATCGCTCAATATCGCTTGACAAAGTTGCTGCAGCCTTATCTTTTGCACTTGGCTCCCTACATTTAAGATTGTGATATCTGTGGAGACTCCTCCTTCCATGAGTTGTCTAATTGCCCACCATTATTCATGATTGGATGTGGCAAGACTGTAGAGTTTAAATCTGATTCATTGATTATGGATTTTCTTAGCTCTGTCTATCGCTTGCTTCTTATATTGGTTTTGTAAACAAGTAGTGCTTTATCTTAAGACATACCAATGTTATAGAACTCAAAATCATTCCACAGCACTAACATTCTCTGCCAACCATAATCTGAGCATATCCCCTGACTCACCCTCAGTCTTCTGACAATTCTGGGGTATTTGAAAAAAATGTAAAACCCTTTTGCGCAAACACTGATATGATTAATACATTTAAACAAAAACATTGATTTGACTGATATATTTAAACAAGTCTTCTGTATAAATAATGACTATAAGTTTTGAAAAGCATTAAAGGAAGATAGGAATAAAATGGGCACATTTTGACAATTCTGAACTAACTTTATCTTCATACGAGGTGTCACTTTCCTAAACATTTGCTAACCTACAACTTCATTTATTAGAATATAAGAAAATTCTGCATAATTAATTGCCTTTCACAGCATAGTCCATTAAGGAAACAGAGTATAACCAAAATCATTAACTGTATATTAATCACATACAATATCACTGACAAGTACACATATTGGTATTTGTGTCAAAATAAATAATGTCATATAAAACTCATTATGATTGCAAGGTGATACAACTGTTTAGTTTGTGACTAATACATAATCATAATAAGAGTCTATATGGGGTGAAAAGCATCATAATTAACCTTTAGATGAGAGCTTCCATTACTGCATCTATAAATTTCTTATTATGTCTTTGCCATATGAAAATATAGAGCTTCATTCACTGTTCATAGTAAGCTTTGCAAGATTACATTGAACTGTAATTTCTGTAAGCACCCTAGTTGTGCAGATGTATTAGTCAAAATGGCAAATATTGAAATTCTGAAATTAAAACAGAATTATTTGCACTGTGTTGCAGTAGGGTAAGGTACAATCATTATCAGGTAATGGAGACAGAGTGAGGGTGGCAGGGAATTTCTGCAAATTTTGTGGAGATAGGATCCAACTGGCAATAGTGCAGAATCTGTTGGCAATGCTGGTAAATAATTAAGAGTAATTAAGTGCCCACTTAAAAGGTAAATTGGTGACATTTCTTGGATCTTCCCTACAGTGAATAAGCCTCTCTCCAAATCTGAAGCCTTGAGCTGCCTAGACATGGTCCAGTGATGACAAGAAAAAGGATCATTTAATTTCAGTCACTGCAGTGTTGGAGAACTACAGTTGTAACCACAGGCCACCTATATATATATATATATATATATAGTTCACCTTTGACAATAATATCCTGCCCGATATGGTGACTGTTTCATTAACCAGCTTAAAAGTCACCAGTCTCCCAGATGCATCAGCAAGGCTCACTTCTCTCAGTCTAGCTGCCATCATCCACAATGCCAGGACATTTTAAAAAAATAAATTTGTTCTCTGAATATGGGTGTTGTTGTCTTGATGAGCATTTATTACCTATCCGTAATTGCCCAAAGGGCAGTTAAGTATCAATCATATTACTGTAGGTCTAGAGTCACATGTAGGTCAGACCAGGTAAGGATGGCAGATTTCCTTCCCTACAGGACATTAGTGAACCAGTTGGAGTTTTAACAACAATCGACAGTTGATATATGCTGGCCAGAATTGTTTTTTAAAATCTAGTCAACTTTCAACATCTACCATGGTGAGCTTTGAATCTATGTCCCCAGAATATTGGCCTGGGGTACTGGTTTTGTTAATCTAGCAACTTTACCACCACACCACCATCACACCTAATGACTATCATAGTAGCACGGCCCATCCATTGAACCTGAAGTGAATGGAGCCCCAAGTTGCAACATGTTCATTGTACACCTTGAAGGAAATTACACAGCAGGCAGGCCTTAGGTAACTTTGGGATTGAGATCCACACGCAGCCGCCATTAAAACTGTGCTCAAATACCATCCAAAGGGTCAGAACTTTGCCATCGCAGTGGGAAGGTCAAATTGGGCTGTTTCCCAACTTGGGCACACCCTTCTCCACTAAAACAGCCTCTAATTAAACAGTCTTTGCTGTGGTGGGTGAAGTGGGAAGTTGATCAGAGGCAAACATGGAACTAGGAGGCAACTTGTTTGGAAGCCTCACATCATTTTCTGAGAATGAAAGCTGTCTGGTCCTGTAGCCCACTCTTCAGTCACCCAGCCCATGCCCCACATCATCCCACTGCTGCTCCACCATGCTCTCATGCAATCCTCATATCTAATGCTTCATATGGCAAGGCAACACAAGCATGGAAACACTACTACATTCTAGTTCCACTTGAAGCCACACACCAACCTGACACAGAACAATAATACAATTTTGTTACTGTCACTGGATCAAAATCTTGGAACTCCTTTCCTCACAGCCCTGTAAATGTACATGGACTGCTATGGTTTAAGAAACAGACTGACCAATCCACAAAGGGATTAGGAATGGACAACAAATGTTGGCCTAATCAATGATGCTCCCATGTCAATGAAATAGTTACTTCTATTCCTCTTCATACCACCATTCAATCTCTGACACTGATCACTCACCATCCCAATATTACAAAATGTTTAAAAACCAAAAGAAATGTAGATGCTCTAAATAAGAACAATTACTAGATCTGAAATACCAACTCTGATTTCTCTTCACAGATGCTGCTAACCTGCTGAGCTTTTTCAGCAATTTCTGTTATTATTACAAATAGTTTGATAGTTAGATACACTTTAAAATTATATATATAATAAGAAACTTCTAACAATGGAAGACAGGTCTTCTCATAACATTCAATACTGAAAAAAACCTCCTGTTCCAGAAACACATTAATCTGTTTAGTTTACTCAAGTTACCAATCTATTGTAAAACCAAAACAATTCATAACCACTAATCATACCAAAGATAGCTAATCTTTTAATAGCCTCTTAAAATGCTCAATCACTTACTTTGGAAAATCATGATTTCCACTCTTCAGACTGAGGTCCCTGAACAAGCTAAAATATGGTGTATTTGAACAAAGTACTAATTTCAAATGGTTCTCTGATTTCTTTTTCGGGTGGATTGGTTTCTGCCTGTGTGATTCACAAACTGCCCCTTCCTCCTGATAGTAGCAAAAATAGGGGCAAGTTTTTCACATGCAGGTCCTCCACTGCTAACTCAATTCCCAAAAGTTCAGCCTTTAGTTTTCTTTAATTCCTTCATGTGACATGAATGTTGTTGGTAAGGTCAGCGTTTGTTGTCCATTCCTAAGTTCCTTTAAAAGGAATGGCTTGCAGGACAGTTTAATATTCAACCACATTATTGTAGATCTACCGTCTCATGTAGGTCAGACAAGGATAGCAGATTTCCTTCCCTAAAGGATATTCGTGAACCAGGTGAGTTCTTACCTTAATTAAGAGGCAATTCATTGCATCATTACTAAGATTAGCTTTCAATGTTATATTTATTAATTGAATTTAAAGTCTACCAGCTGTTTTTGTGGGATGTAAGCTTGTGTCCCCAGAAGCTGGATCTTTGCATTAATACTCAAGTGACATTCCCAAGACACCTGCATTTCTCCTACTCGTGTCTGAAAAAGAAAGACAGATTAACATATCACCTACTCTCACTTGTGTATCTTATAGATTGGCTTCAGAAAGTGATAACCGTGAGAAGCAGAATGAGTGGCTGAAAAAATATTGCAGATTAATGCAGTGAAATGAAAATGAGCTAAATGTGATTCATATTTACTTTAGCATTTACTAATCATTCTTTGACTTTTCATGCTTAATATTACCAAAACAATTTGAATCATGTGTAAAGCTCACCATGTATTTGAACATGGTCAATATCAGGTTTTGTTTCCATAGGAACATTGAGCACCAAAGAATTATTGAAGAATTTTTGAGTACATAACATAGATATCATTGTAGAAGATATGTTTGACTGTGTCATTGCACTTAGTCTAAATTCTTGTAAGAAATAATTGCATGTATTATTTCAACATCTAATTATTTTATTATTATTGTCCTGAATTATTAAAGTACAGTGACAAAGCATTGTTTGTTGTCCCTGTCAACATTGTTGGTCTTTAGTGTACTGATTGTTTTCTCTGAAAGCCACAACCACATAATTTAGCTAATGATAGCACTGGAGCAATACTACACAATGCCATAGAGTTTCAGTTTAATTTGTCTATTAGCATATGTGCCAGAGCAGAGGTCCACCTTGCTTCAAACCATAACATTTTGACATTACAGTTTGCTTACGTTAATTTTAAATAGACCAATGTATTATCAATTTTAAATTAAGCTTTCTTATTTGCTTTTTAAAATAAATTCTTCTTTCTGTGTTTGAGAAACTAAAAATTTATATAGGTATCATCTAATCATAGTGATGGCCTATGTGTGCAATATTGCACTAGCAATTGAATTAGCTTTTGAAAGCTCAGCTGCAGTACAAAATTACTTGATATGCAAGTTAAGAGCAAAAATGAAACCGATGGCAGTTAGAAGACTTGAAAAGACTTGAAAAGGAAAGCAGATTTGTAACAATTTATCTCCCTATGGACAATATAATCTTGTCTTTTACTATTTGTTTTGTCTTTGAGACTGAGAGGCATGATATATGTAAATACAAGAATGTTCTTCTCTATTTTAATTGTGCTAATTTCTCCTCCTTTAATCATATATTTCCTGTCCAAATGTTTAACTGGATTCCATAGAGCAAAGGACTCAGGCTACATTCATTAATAGTTCAAGGTTTTGGGCTACAAAGGATCTGTTATTTTAATACACTTTAATATTGTGTATTAGTTAAATATTTATTTTGCTAACTGTTCAATTGCATTCTTTTGATACAACTATAAACTTTTGGAATTTATTCAATAATGAATTGATTGTAGTAAATAATTACAGTTTAACGAGAACAGAACAAGACTTTGTTTTGTGCTACAGTTGCAGTGTCCCTTTCCCTAGGAGGTCTGCATTCAAACATGCCCAAATAGGTTCACTAAAAATATTTAGAATAGAAGTGAAAAACCCAACTAATGTGTCCCATTTGTGTGGGTCACCTTCTCACTGCCCCTACAAACACTGGTAAGTGTTGTTCTGGAAGTCACCATCATACATCATTCATCTGTACCCATAATCATCATTACTGAGGGGATAAAGGAGCCTTCCACACTCAAATTTCTCCCTCTCACCTCCTGTTGGAGAACTAAAACATTACAGTTTTCCCTTTCATATCAAATTACTTTTTAAAAAATTCTGTTTACTTTCAAGGAGATGAGGACAATTCGTTTGGAACAAGTGCAAAAGACACTGGATGTGAATTTTCACAAGCGTTATCCAACTCATCCACCATGGACATCCCATAAAAATGGTATATTATGTTTTTGTCTTATTTCAGAAATGGGATTTTGGTCATTATATTTTCATTAACTCATGACAGGCATGAGGAATCTGGACAGACCCAGGGGATCTAGGAGAACCTATTCCTGCTCACGAAAGGATTGAGAATGGAAGGGTGCAGGTTTAAAGTTACTGGCAAAAGTAACAAGAGCAAAAATATTTTCATTCAGAAAGAGGTTGAGGTCTGGAAAAATTACTTGAGAGTCACACTTAGTCAGGGTCTTCAAAAGGGAATTATTCTGTTATGTGAAAAAGAACAATGCACAGGTTTGCAGGGAGAAAGCAGGAGAGTGGTGTTACGTGAAATGTGCATTCAGAGTTGGTACAAACATGATGGGCAAAATGGCCCCTCTGGCCTGTAATATTTCAGTAATTTGTAATGCTGGTGTTGTGTTGGTTCATGTCTGTGAATAGTGCCATGTGAAATGTACTATCATGTGGGCAATCATATCCTGATCACCCAATAAGGCAGAATAATTCTTTGCATTTGATTATTATTATTAAGTGGAATAAACTTCTGAAATTATACAGGGAATTTCCCTCAGTATGGCTGATCACAGCAATTTCCTTCAGCAATATAATTGTATGAAACACGGAAAGAAAAGAAATTGGGCTTGGATCTGAGCAGCACTGCATGAATTCCTATGACATTTAGACAGAAGCCTCAATGGGGCGAATCATAAACATAATAAAAATGTCTCATAAATGTGATTTAGCTGCCTTGGGTTCAAATCTAAAAAGTGATTCTTTTTCAAGTTTCAACTTGCCTGGAAAAGGTGTGAGTCTCGGGCCAATAGTACATCTGTGCAGTGAAGCATCCTTGTACAAATGACATTGCAGGCAGTAGAATGACCACAACAACACATATGTCTGCTGCAGGTTTCAAACTCAACCAGTGCACACTATGGTGAGATCTAGCCACCAATGACCTGGTAGGATCTCAATGTTCTGATACAGTTAGGAAGCATCTTTACTCCTTCAAGACAAGACTGAGAAGGTGTAGTTTAGGTATTAGAGTTTGCAAACAAGCCAAAGTCATCTGTCGCATAAGGAATTTAGCAAATCCAATCAATCTTGTTTGAATATTATTCAATCATTTTTGTTTATATTTTGCTTTAAAAATTGGTGGAGCAGATAGCTTTCAAAAACAGTTGAGGAATTGAATGAAATAGTTGAAAGAAAGAGCATTTTCTGTCATTCGAAAGGCCGCAATACTGAGTACATGTCCTTGAATGTTATACACAATAATTGACTGTGTCTGTAATCAGTGAAGATCAGCAGACCCATACACTCAGACTACTACTGATATAAGGGAATAATAATGATACTTGCTCTCCTGAGTAATACACCAGTGATTGTCACCAACCAAAATCACAAGAATGCTGTGGAAGTCGTGAGAAGTCAACTAGAACCCAGATCCAGTATACCAAAGCATGTCCTGCACTCAACCATTTGTCCTCAACCATTTTCTTTGGTCATGAATTATTACTCTCTGGATGAAGAAACTTCTGCCCCTTTCAGTCCTAATAGGTTTATCCCTTGTCCTTAAACTTTGACCCTGCTTCTGGATTCCCTCACCATGGGGAACATCTTTCCTGAATCTAACCTGTCTAGTTCAGTTCAGGTTTTATAGGTTTTTATGAAATCCCCCTCATTCTTCTGGTGAATATAATGCTAACTGACTCAATACATCATATACCAGTCCTGCCATTCCAGGAATCAACATAGACCATCACTGCACTCCCTCTATTTCAAGAACACCCTTCCTCAGATAAGGAGACCAAGACTGCACTCAATATTCCAGTGTGGCCTCACCAATGCCCTGAATAATTGCAAGTCATTTTTGTTCTTGTATTCAAATCCTTTCACCATGAAGGCCCTCACAGAATTTGTCTTCTTTACAACTTGCTGCACCTGAGTGCTTACTTTCAGTCACTGGTGCATGAGGACACCCAGGTCCTGTTGAATATTCATCACTCTTAATTTATAGCCATTCAAATACTAATCCACCTTCCTACTTTAAGTATAAAAGTGGATAATCTTACATTTATTCACATTACACTGCATCTGCCTTGCATTTGCCTACCCACTAAGGGTAGCACGGTGGCTCAGTGGTTAGCATTGCTGCCTCACAGTGCCAGGAACCCAGGTTCAATTCCAGCCTCAGATGACTGTCTGCGTGGAGTTTGCATGTTTTCCTTGGGTCTGCGTGGGTTTCCTTTGAGTGGTCCGATGTGCAGGCTAAGTAAATTGGCCAAGCTAAATTGCCCATAGTAGTTCAGCGATGTGTAGATTATGTGCATAAGTCAGGGGATATGTAAAGTGATAGGGTAGGGGAATGAGTCTGGGTGGATTGCTCTTTGGAGGGTCAGTGTGGACTTGTTGGGCTGAAGTTTCCACACTAGTGATTCTATGATTCCACTCAGCCTGTCCAACTCACACCACAATCTGCATCTTCCTCACAGCTCACCCTTCCACCCAATTTCATCTTATCAGCAAATTTTGAAATATTATATGTAGTTCCCTCCTCAAAATCATTAAGATTTAATTCTGAGTAGCTGGAGTCCTATTACCAATGTCTGCAGTACCCCACTCATCACTGACTACCATTCAGAAAAAGATCCATTTTTTCCGATTCTTTGCCCCTGTCTGCTAACCAATTTTTTTTTATCCATCTCAATACCCCACCTCCAATCCCACTTGCTTTATTGTATTTATTAATCTCTTGCATGAAACTTGGTCAAAAGCTTTCCGAAAGTCCAAATAAACCTTATCTATTGCCTCCACTGATCTACTCAACTAGTTACATCCTCAAAAATTTCAGGTCGATTGTCGAGTGTAATTTCTCTTTTGTGAGTCCATGTTGTCTGTATTTGATTCTACCACTGTTCTCTAAGTGCTTTGTTATAAAATCCTTTGACTATAGACCCTAGCATCTTTCCCACTAAAGACATAAGGCTCACCATAACTATTGGAACAATGCGTTTTTTTTTAAAGAACAGCAGTATGCCAGCAACTCCAGCTGATAAACTGCGAAATATTTCTATCCTTACAAAGCTACAGAAATAAAATTGTTAAAACTTCATTTCATATCATTTCATATTTCTGTATTTTATTGTATTATCAAGCTTTCATTGTCCATAACACACAATTGATTTATTCCAATGTGGGTTTTAATGGTAATTTCTACTTCATACAGTTCAAATAAGCTACCAGATTTAGCAATAGGAATTATTTTCCCCAATATAACATATAGCTAGGATTAAAGGCTGCATTTTAAAATGCTCAAAAATAGATTAAAGAATGCTTTCCAAGCTCCTGTGACAAATTGCTCAAGATTAATAATATAATTTGTGACAGCCACGATTAAGCAGCTTGCTATGACCACATGAACTAAATCCTATTAATGACATTCACTCCCAGGTAAACTGCACGTCCCCAGGTTTTGTTTCCGAATATTTTAATAAAATATAAACAGCAATCAACCAGTTTGTTAGAATCTGAAAGTGGCAATCAAATCAATTGGATGACTACAATGAAGCATTGGAAACTTGTTTAAAGTAATTCAGAAAGGTTTCCTTCTGAACTTTTGCTTGAAAATAATTATGTTGAGCAGCAAAGTAATCGAAGAGAAATGTCTCACTGTGAACAAAAGAAGTAGATTGAATAGAACTGGATGATTACTAACATGGTCATAAATTGTTAACTTGCTCTTTAACATGTACATGGAAATAATGGCTTGAATATTTGTATACATCACTGTAAATATTTGTACAACACTATCATACAGCACAATATCTAAATATAATCTAATCTAATTTACTCGAGAAGCTATAGTTTTGCTTTTGGTTTTACGTAAAGAACAAATGTGTTCATTGTTTTCTCCTATAAATTACACAAGAAATTAAAAATATATCCCAAAGTGTGCCATTCTTATTAAAAGCATGTTTGACACAATTTCTGACATTTACTTGCAAACAGGTGAAACAGTCACAAAAATTGCAATAAATACTATGTCATGTAATTGCACTTGGTGATTTCAAAAATACCAGCATTCCTCTAACTGTTCTTTTTATTTGCACCACATAAAGGATAGAAAAATATGTCCAATACCTTGTATTAAGCAAATCTTATAATATGCATGTATTCAAAGATGCTGGTTATGGCATAAGCGCATTGTACATTTGCTGTGAATGTGCGCCATAGCTAAAATAAATTGGAAATTAATAAATCATGTGAACATTTCTAGAATTATTAGAATAATAATTATATCTACCTTTGAAATTTCTAACCTGATTTGTCTCAGCTTAAGGATAAGAATGAAGGTTGTCTGATTTGAAATCTTTCTCAGTATCTGAAAGGTGCCCAGTACTTTTAAAGGAGCATCAGGAAATGCGAATACCTTACTGTTAACTCAAAACAAAGCCTTCTGTTCTCAAGCAAGACAAATGGTGCTTTAATGAAGATGTCTCCCACAGGCACCGTCATGTTAAGTACTCAATTTTAAGGTATATTATTTGGTTTGCCTTAAATTAATTTAACTTTAATAAGAGTATTCAAAGAAAAGACCACAATAACTCTTCTTAAATTTTTTGGCATCTTCAAAATAAGTGGGCTTTCTAGCAACTCCTGTTATAACTCTAGTTAGAATGCTGTGCAATTCCTTAGGAATAGGCTAAAACCCAAATACACCAAATTATATCCTGCATCCTCAGACAATAAAACAGAAACTGCTGGAGAACCTCAGCAGGTCTAGCAGGATTTGTGGAGAGAAAGCAGAGTCAATGTTTCAGATCCTAGAACCCTTCTTCAGAACCCTTCCAAAGAAGGGTCAATGGATTCAAAACATTGACTCTCTTTTCACTCAGAGATGCTGCCAAACCTGTTGTGTTTCTCCAGCAATTTCAGTGTTGTTTTAGATTTCCAGCATTCACAATTCTTTGTTTTTGGTTTAGTCCTGTGCTGTGAGTCCTCTGCATTGTTTGAATCCAGCTCCTCACTTTAGAGAGGTCAGGACTGGAGTCAGAATTGGGGTTTCTTAGAGTGGAAGTTTCTGTAGTTCTGATCTATTAAAGCTGTGCAGTGCAAATAATGGCTATTGTGTCCAAGGAATGATGTCTGAGACTGAAACACAGTTAAAGAAATGGTCTATACCCATAACATTTACTGAAGGCATGTATTGTGATGCTCTATGATTGTATGATTTTGGCAGCCCCATTATAAGAGGCTGCATCACAATGCAAGCCTTCAGTAAATGTTATGAGTACAGACCAATGCTCTAGCCTATGTCTCAATATAGCCAAATGTCAAGTTTCTAAGGGGAGACCTAAAAACTAATTGACCTGTCAACACACTATCACCCATAGCGTGAAGAATGACTTTCCTAATATATTGAGACTGATGAGCATTAAAAATCTTAAACAAGTGGCCACTAGTGGGTGTGAGAGCAGGTTAGGCGATCCACCTCAATAACTTGTGTACTCCAGAGGGATGAATTGTCCATGGGTTTTAAGGTTCAGACCCTTGATTTTATGTTCTGCTATAAATAATCAATTGAAATCAGACTTCCTCCCCAAAGATACAAAACTCATCCCTCAGTCTGCTGCTTCTGACCAAATGTGATGCTCTCATCTGGGTCTCTCATCTGTCTTCATTTATTTTGTCAATTTCTTTAGACTTAGTTCCCAGATGACTGTTCAACTTGACAACTTTTGAAATGCATTTGTATCTCTGCAGAGGGCTAAAGCAACCCAGGAGTGCAAAGATTTCAATATCAATATTGAATAGCCAGAATTGTGCATTTGTAAACTGTATAAACACAAAGAACTGTAATCATATTTCAGTGGTCCAATGGATAGGAAGCGTAACCCATTATATTTATGGGAGTCGATGATTCACTCTGGGATTCAAGACTTACTTGTATACAATAAAAGGAAATGAACAAAAGTCACAGAACAACAGGAAGATATTTTCTGTTCACTAACATCAAATCTAACTTGGAAGCATAAACTATTAAATTGGATCAAATATAAAGTGTTAAAGTCTACCTAAATGTTCATAAAAATCATATTTCTCAATTTATAAACATTCTGTTACAGAATGAGCCTTCTGTAAAAATTGTACTGATTCTATTTTAGACCAGTAACATGTCAACAATACCCAATACCACAGGGAATTTTCCTTTATTTGATAGCACATTGCTGCTTAACACAACATTTGTCATCCACCCCTAAATGTCCTGTAGAAGGTAGTAGTGAGTCAGCTTCTTGAACCACTACATAGTTTAAGTCATAGTTATATTGACAGTATCGTTAGGAAGTGGTTCCATGATTTTGACCCAGCAACACTATGGAAGGGCAATATAATTCCAAATCAGAACAGTGAGTGGCGTTTAGAGAGCTTGCATTTGGTAGTGATGCCATGTACGTGCTAGTAAAGGTCATTTATTGGAAATGTGCTGTCATAGAAAGTTATATGAGTTGCTGTGCTGCATCTTGTAGGTGGTACAAAGGTGTTGGTGGCACTGTACATATTCAGGCAAATGGAGAGCAATCTATCACATTTTTGACTTGTGTGTTGTAGAAGGTGGACATATTTTGGACTGTCAGGAGGTAAGGATTGCAGCATAGCATTCCTGCAGGATTCTTGGCTTCTGACTAGCTCTTATAGCAACAGTTTTTATAAGGCTGATCCAGTTTAACTATTTTTTATTCACAGGATGAGGGCATCACTGGCTAAGTCAGCATTTATTGCCCATCCCTAATTGCCCAGAGGGCAGACACATGTCAATTGCTGTGGGTCTGGAGTCAGATGTAGGCCAGTCCAGGTAAGGATGGCAGTTGCCTTTCCAAAAGGACATTAGTGAACCAGATGTTTTTTTTTTCTGATAAGCGGCAATATTTTCATGACCATCATTAGACTGTTACTTCCAAATTTTTACTGAATTCAGATACCGTCTTGTGGTGAAATTCAAGCCCATGTTCCATTGCCCAGACTGCTACCGGAGGAGGTATGGTGGCTCAGTGGTTAGCACTGCTGTCTCACAACACCAGGGACGTGGGTTTAATACCAGCCTCAGGCAACTGCCTGTGTGTAGTTTGCACATTCTCCTCGTGTCTACGTGGATTTCCTCCGGGTGCTTCGGTTTCTTCCCACAGTCAAAAGATGTGCAGGTTAGGTGAATTGACCATGCAAAATTGTCCATAGTGTTCAGGGATGTGTTAGTTAGGGATGAAATGCATAGTTATAGGGTAGGGGAATGGGTTTGGGTGGGATACTCTTCGGAGGATTGGTGTGGACATGTTGTTCGAAAGCCCTGTTTCCACACTGTAGGGATTCTGTGGGTCTCTGGATTAACAGTCAAGCAATAATACTACTAGGTCATCACCTCCTCTTGTGGTCAATGGTAATCTCCAGGATTTTGATAGTGAGGGAATTCATTAAGTGTAAAGGGGGTGTTGGTTAGATACTCTTGATGGTTAGAGCCATTGTTTGGCATTTCAATATTATTTGTTATTTAACAGCCTAAGCCTCAATAATGTCCAGATATCACTCCATATGAATATGGATGTATCTGTATCTGAGTATCTGAGGAGCCATGAATGGTGCTGAACATTGTGTAGTCATCAATGGATGTCTCAACCTCTGTCCTTATGATGGAGGAAAGATCATTGATAAACCAGCTAAAGATGTTTGGGCTAGGACACTATCCTGAGGAACTCTTGCAGAGATTCCTGGAGCTGAGATGACTGACCTCTAACAAGCTCCACTATTTTCCTTTGCATCAGGTATGATTCCAACCAGCTCAGAGATTTCCGACTGACTTCCATTGACTACAGTTTTGGTCGGGATTCTTGAGCAGAATCCTTCGTGACCATCCGGAAGTTTTATGAAAGGTGGACTGGAAAGCTTAATTGGTCAACAGACAAAAAATTTAGTTTCTGAACTTTGGATTAAAGTTTGCAATTAGGCTCTCAGAAACATTTGGATATGTTGGATTTTATCAATAGGAAACTGTTTAGCATTTGTGTCATAATGTCAAGGGCATCTGTGGAATTTAACTCTTTTGGCCATGTTTTATCCAAGGCTGTATTGAGGTCAGGAGCTATGGGGCACTAGCAGAACCCAAACTGGGAGTCACAGTGCAGGTTATAGCTGAGCAGGTGCTGCTTCATAGCATTGTTCATGACACCTTCCATCACTTTACTGATGATAACTGTTAGACTGATAGGGTGGGAATTGATTGATATGGATTGTCCTGCTTATTGTGTACGTGATATACCTGGGCAATTGTCTATATTTTCAGATAAAAGCTGTTGGTGTTGCTGTAGTGGAACAGCTTGGCTAGGGCAGTGGCAAGTTCTGGAGTACTATTGCCAGAATATTGTCAGGGTCCATAGCCTTTGCAGTATCCAGTGTCTCTAACTCTGTCTTGATATTATGTAGAGTGAATCAAATTGACTGAAGACTGATATCTGACATGCTGAGAATATCTGGAGGAGACCATTTGCAGTCAGCCAATCTGCTTAGGAGGCCACATTATACCGGTCACACTGAAGATCATAGCAACAGTGAACTTCTTAAACTCTGGTTCCTTTTAATTCTCAATTGGGTTCCTCAGCAGCATCTCAGGATTGGCAAACTATAAGTGAATTCATAAGTTCACCCGTTACATGTATCCAGTTCAGAACTAATCTGAAGAAGGACCACTGGACTCAAAACATTGTCTCTGTCTTCTGTCCACAAATGCTGTCAGAGCGGTTGGGTTCTCTAGCAATTTCTGTTTTTGAAGTTCCTAATAGTGAGTTGATGTGCACAGGCTGTGGAATCCCGTAGTAGCTAGACTTAGCATGAACATTGTGAACACTCAGAAATATTAACCAACGGTAATGCATAGTCCTTCTCTCAAAGGAATTCTTGTTTCTTAAATATTGCATTTTAAAGTACTTTGATTCTCATTGTTTGTAGTTGAATTTGATCTCTTGACATCTATAACTTCTTGTTCAGTTTCCTGGCCATAGCACCAGTTTGGAACTTTGTAGGTTTTTTTTAATCTCTTCAGCAATGTTCTGGCTCACTTCTGGAACAGTTAGGACATCATACTGCACCCAAGAGTCCCCTGTCGAGCCCTGTAGGTTTAAATGGAGGCTGTGCTTGTATGGCTCAAACCTTCATTTGCATGGGGCATCACTTTATTGCTGAGAAGTGGAGGAGTTCCACTGCACTGATTGACTGCCAAAATCCAACCATGGAACTTAAGTTCCCATCTTCCAGATGTTATGTTCCTTTGAAGCATACAGCAATGACCTTCTGTGTTCTTCATACTGTTCCACATGATGCACACGTGAGCATCCAGGCTGACCTGGTCAGGCTTGACCAGGCTGACCAAGCTCTACGAGGAAAAATATAAACAATCAGAGTTTTTAATGGATTAAAATATACCAAAGGATTTTAGTATGAAGTGCTGCATTTATTTCATTCTGCACAGAAAGTGTGCATTTACATACCTGACAAAAGTGAATTGATGTGTGAGGGAACCTCTGGACTATTCAGAGATGACAACCCCACATTACACTTCTAATGACTTAACCTTAACCTAACTTGGCAACTCACTTTAGCCAGATTTTCTCTCGGCCCTCATAATTTGCCATCTTTAATTTCTTAAAATTAGTCTCACATCCACTCTTCTCCCCCTCAAACTATATACAAAATTCAATCATATTAAGATCATTACCACTTAGGGGTGCCTTCATTATGAGATCACTAGTTAATCATACCTCATTGAATAATGCAAGCTCTACTGTAGTCTGTTCTGTGATCAGCTCCAGGACAGGCTGGTGTAAGAAACAATCCGTATCTATCCTTACCTAGACCTCATATCTCGATTATCTTTGTCCATTTGACTTTTCCAGTCTACAGAACAACCTCGATTATCCGAATGACACAGGCGGGGAGTATTTTGTTCAGATAATCAAATGTTTGGATAACTAATCCTATGGCTGCAGGGAGCGGTCCAAGCATCGGGCCTTGAGATCTTGTTCGGATAATCTGAAATTCAGATAATCAATGTTCGGAAAACCAAGGTTATATTGTATGTGCACATTAATATCTCCCACAATTATCACCATACTTTTCTGACATAATCTCTTATTTCTTTCTTTATGGTCTATTCTGCCATGCGGTTATAGTTCAGGGACCATTCCCACAAGTTACTTCTTCCTTTCATAATTTCTCATATGACCCAAACTGCTTACACATTTTGGATTTCTTAATTTAGATAATCCCTCTTTAGAGAGTTACTACTATCATTAACTAACAAAGCCACTTTCCACCTTTTCTTACTCATTCATCATTATTTACCCTCTCAGTTTGCTTGTTTTATTTTAAATGTGGTGTTCATTTAGATATAGAGCTTTTCATTTTATCCATTGGCTGCTTTTGTAAATTCTGGCCTTATCTATTATTTGTTCTTCTCTAACTCTGCCTATTTCAGTTTGATTATCAGTTCCCATATTAATATCTTTCTCTTTGGCCTTCATTCTATTCTTTGATAGACAGACACCTTGCCAAATTTTATCTATTGTCTCCACTATTTAGTTTAAAATCCTCTCTTCCCTGATTACGCTTTCAACTGGCCCTAGTATAGCTTAGGCAGAAACCATTCTATCAGTGCACATTCCACTTTGCCATTGCTGCCAATTACCTACAAATTAGAACCCACTTACCTCACGCAGTCTTTGAGCCAAGCCGCACATTCATCTCTCATCTGATTTTCTCTATGCCAATTTGCACCCGGTCATGTAGTAATCCAATGATTATGACCATTGACATTCTGCTTCCTAACTGATGCCTAGCTCCTCATACTGACTCTGTACAACCTTTGTCTTGTCAAGCCATTGGTACCTAGATGAACGGTTTGAACCTCAAAGTTAAACCATAAGACCATAAGCAATAGAAACAGGAGAAGACCATTCATTCCCCATGCCTGATCTGCCATTCAATAGGATCATGGCTGTTCTAACACACCTCACATCCTTTTCTGCCCTGACCCCTAACCCTTGATTTCCTTACTGATCAAGAATCTATCTCAGCATTAAGTATACACAAAAATTCTGCTCCCACAGTTGTCTGTAGCAAAGAGTTCCAAAAACCTACAACCTCTGATAGAAGAAATTCCTTATCATTTCAGTCTTAAATTGGCACCTCTTTATTCTGAGATTATGCCATCTGGTTCTAGACTCTCCCATGATGGGAAACATCCTCTCAGCGTTTAGTCTGACGAGACCATTAAGAATCCTATATATTTCGATAAGATCACCTCTCATTCTTCTAAATTCCAACCTATTTAACCTTTGCGCATAAACCAATCCCTTCATACTAGGCATCATCCTGGTAAAGGCTGCCACCATGGCCGTGGTCTAAGGTGCTGCATTTAGTTTCCAATCTCTAAGAGGGCATGGGTTCAAATCCCACCACCACCATTTATGCGGATTGCATATTTTACTGCCTCCAGTGAAATTGCATATTTCTTTAAGTGAAGGAACCAAAAGTGCTCACAATACTCCAGATGCATTATCACCAACACCTTGTACAGTTGCAGCAGGACTTTCTTCCAACCACGTTTAAATAAGAGTTGGAATGTTTTGAAATCTGAGACTCCTAAACCCCTGTCCTCTAGGTCTCCTCACCTGTCTCACTTGCAGTTACACATCCCTGACTCTGAACACTGACCAATTCAGACAATACAACTCTCAAAGGTGTGACTGCTTCCTGGAGAATCTAGATAGCCCGCCCCCTCCCTAAAGCATTGCAAAGTTTAGCCTCCAGTTCCTAAGCTCTGAGCCAGAACTGTTTGAGCTTCAAACATCTGTTGCAAACATGTTTGTCTTGGACCAAACTGGCATCCAGAAACTCCCACATGCTGCAACTTTGACACTTGCTTCACTATCCTTCATGTGTCCTAAGAATCTACTGAATTATTTTATTCACTTTTCTATTTGGTTATGTTTTAATATAATTAATTAATTTTATTGCAACAATACTAACTTCTTCTCCTGTAGCAGAGTAAGAACGAATTTCTGAGGATGCAAATGTTTAGGAAAAGCAAAAGCATCATAACAGTTCTTCCTCTTCCTGTCCAGCTCTCTTAATCACATAATTCCAGATCTCTATTGTAAGTCTCACACCGCTGCTAAGCCACATTAAGTTGTCTAGCTTTATATGTTCTTGACTCATTTCACATGAATCCAGTTTCAGCTGGTTCTTATTTAAGTCACTCTTTCACTGGAAGCCTTATTAAAACATTGGTTAAGACCAGCAACTTTAAAACTTTAACCGTAGATTTCAGCTTAATGCCAATCTACAAGTTAAATTAACTATGTGCAGAATAAAAATGTAGATGTTCTTATCTAAAGAACGACAATTTTAGTCATAGTCAAATTGAGTTTGCTACCTGAATTTATAAGTTTCTGAAACAAAAGGCCAATCTATAATTTATTTAATAAGAATTTAATTGCAGCTGGTTCTAAATCAAAATGCTCTTTTGCTGGAAGCCTTTATAAGATCCTGCTTAATGTGAGCCAATACAGCATTTAAAATGTAGATTTCAGTTTAATGCCAACTAAAAACTAAATTAGGTTTGTACAAACTAAAAAAATAGGTTTTCTTACTCGGTAATATCACACACTCAGTCCTTGATTAATACATTTAACAAAGGAGCTGGATAAATAGCCGCTTAAGAGCAGGATTGAAGGTTATAAGGAAAATTTTAGACAGATATGATCCACTAACCTGTGGATTGCAATAACTCTTATACTGTTGGGACTGGGAAAATGCAGAAGGCCACTGGTCAGAGTTGAATAAAGTAGATTATAAAGTTAGATTGATAACCTTAAGTTGTGTTAGATTAGCTTAGGGGGCCTGGGGGTTGTATCTTCTTTGATGATTTATCTGAGGTTATTCTCTTTCCTCAGTAGATTAAATAATGGTAGAGCCCTGTAATGCAACACAATATACACGGTCATAGGAAAAAAATGTTCTCAGTGGGCTGGATAATCCTATCTCCTTCCTACCTTTCACATCCTCAAGCACATTATATTCTTAACAATTTCATGTTAGATTGTGTTGCAAATGATTTATCACCTCTAATTCTTTTTTTAAAATCAGCCGAGTCAAGACAACTGATGAACAAAAAGTGATATGTAGACTATACAATGGTATTTTAGGTGTCAGATGAAACTGAAGCACCCATTTATTTACCCTGCCTAACACTATAGGGAGGGGTTCCATGTCTAAGTTTCCCATTGTAACATATGGCATCATTACTTCAGCCGTACCCATGAGAGGGGGATTGGACAAGGTTGAGATTCATTGAATCTATACTAACCTTTGCTTGCTGAACTTAAACAGATTGTAAACATAGTATAAAAATTTCTCAATTATCTTCTCCAGTACATTTATCTGTGGAGAAATACTGGAGAACTGAACAACCTGGAAGTACAAAACACACTCGGCCCAAGGGTTTACAATCAAATGAAAGAAAGAAAGGATCAGATGTTGATGGTTCTATGGGGAGAACTTTAAACGGTACCACTCAGTTTCAAACATTATTGTTCAACAACTGGTTTCAGATGATACTGTTCTTTTTTCATCTTATTGCCACTAAGTTACAAGTGATATTAAAAGGAGGGTGTTACTGAAAGCATTTTGGGACTCTTCTTTGTTTCTACTTTATTGTTTTTATTCTCTGATCCCAATTAACTCCATGATATCAAAACGTCCTCAACATTTGGGAGGGCACATGGTCAAACTGCATGCATCTTCAAACTATGATTTTTTAAAAAATTCATTGAGAGGAGGTGGTCTTCTACTGGCTAAGCCAGGTTTTATTGCTCATCCCTAATTGTCTTTGGGAAGATGGTGGTGAGCTGCCTGTTGAACCGCTGCATCTATTTGATGTAGGTACATCCACAATGCCTTTAACTGATGAGTTCCAAGATTTTGACTCAGTAACAGAGAAGGATCAGTGATATAGTTCAAAGTCAAGATGGTTCAGGCTCTGAGGGGAACTTGTAAGTGATGGTGTAGTCATGCATCTCCTGTCCTTGTCCTTCCAGATTGTAGTCATCATGGGTTTGGGGATTGTGCTGGTGAAGTGCCAGAAGACTAGAGGATAGCAAATGGGGTTCCCTTGTTCAAGAAGGGGAGTAGAGACAACTCTGGTAATTATAGACTAGTGAGCCTTACTTCAGTCGTTGGGAAAGTGTTGGAAAAGGTTATAAGAGATAGGATTTATAATCATCTAGAAAAGAATAATTTGATTAGAGATAGTCAGCAGGTTTTGTAAAGGGTAGATCGTGCCTCACAAACCTTATTGAGTTCTTTGAGAAGGTGACCAAACAGGTAGATGAAAGTAAACCAGTTGATATGGTGTATATGGATGTCAGCAAGGCATTCAATAAGGTTCCCCACAGTAGGCTATTGTACAAAATGTGGAGGAATGGGATTATGGGAGATATAGCAGTTTGGATACGTAATTGCTTGCTGAAAGAAGACAGAGGGTGGTGGTTGATGGGAAATGATCATCTTGGAGTCCAGTTACTGGTGGTGTACTGCAAGGGTCGATGTTGGGTCCACTGCTGTTCGTCATTTTTATAAACAACCTGGATGAGGGTGTAGAAGGGTGGGTTAGTAAATTTGCAGACGACACTAAGGTCGATGGAGTTGTGGATAGTGACGAAGGATGTTGTAGGATACAGAGAGACGTAGATAAGCTGCACAGTTGGGATGAGAAGTGGCAAATGGAGCTTAATACGGACAAGTTGAGGTGAGTCACTTTGGGCAGAGCAACCGGAATGTAAAGTACAGGGCTAATGGTAAGATATTTGGTAGTGTAGATGAGCAGAGAGATCTCGGTGTCCAGGTGCACAGATCCTTGAAAGTTGCCACCCAGGTTGACAGGGTTGTTAAGAAGGCATACAGTGTTTGAGCTTTTATTAATAGAGGGATTGAGTTCCGGAACCATGAGGTTATGCTACAGCTGTACAAAACTCTGGTGCGGCCGCACTTGGAATATTGTGTACAGTTCTGGTCACCACATTATAAGAAGGATGTGGAAGCTTTGGAAAGGGTGCAGAGGAGATTTACTAGGATGTTGCCTGGCATGGAGGGGAGGTCTTATGAGGAAAGGCTGAGGGGCTTGAGGCTGTTTTCGTTGGAGAGAAGAAGGTTGAGAGGTGACTTAATAGAGATATATAAGATAATCAGAGGGTTAGATAGGGTGGACAGGGAGAGCCTTTTTCCAAGTATGGTGACGGCGAGCACGAGGGGGCATAGCTTTAAATTGAGGGGTGATAGATATAGGACAGGTGTCAGAGGTAGCTTCTTTACTCAGAGAGTAGTAAGGGTATGGAATGCTTTGCCTGCAACGGTAGTAGATTCGTCAACTTTAAGTACATTTAAGTCGTCATTGGACAGGCACATGAACGTACATGGAATAGTGTAGGTTAGATGGGCTTCGGATTGGTATGACAGGTCGGCGCAACATCGAGGGCCAAAGGGCCTGTACTGCGCTGTAATGTTCTATGTTCTATGTATGTTAAGTCTTGGGGAATTTCTGCAATGCAATTTATAGATTATATACACTACTGCTATTGTGGATCAGTGATGGATGGAGTGATGTTTGTGGATGCGGTGCCAATAAATGGATTGATTTGTCCTAGAAAATGTCAAGTTTCTTGAGTGTTGTGGGAGCTGCATGCATTCAGGCAAATGGAAAGTATTCTATCACACTCTTGACTTATGCCTTTTAGGTATCGGACAGACTTTGGGGAGTCAAGCAGTGAATTGGGGAAATGTTACAGTCCATTACAGAGGATGCAATAGCAGGTCATATGGGAATGTATGACATAAATGCAGAGTCAGCATGTCTTTATGAGATTATGCCTGATAAATTTATTTGAATTCTTTGAGAATGTTACAAACAGGATATAAAAAGGGGGATTAGTAGATGTTATACGTTTGGATTTCCGAAAGTCATTTGATAAGGTATAACTCTTAAGGCTATTTATTCTAAGACAAGAGTGCATGATTTTTGGGATGACATATGAACATAGATAGAGGATTAGCTAACTAATATAAGACTGTGTGTTGGAATAAAGGGGAATTTCATGACATCATCATGTTACTAGTAGACTGCCACAGGAAACATTAGTAGGGCCATTATTATTTACAATATACTGTGATGACTTGATTGAGAGAAGTGTCTGTACTATTGTCAAACTCACAGATGACTCAAAAATATGGAGGAAGTCACATGATGAGGATGATGCATACCATCTACAGAAAGATATAGACAGATTAAACAAATAGGCGTATGCATGGCAGATAGTATATCATGTGGTAAAGTTTGAGATAATGGACTTTGATAGGAAAAATAGAGGGGCTAAATATTAATGAATAACAAAGACTTCAGAAAGCTGCAGTATAGAGGGATTTGTGTACCTTCAGTCATAAGTCTCAAGAAGTGAGACTTATGCAGGTAGGCAAATGGAATGGAATATAAAAGTAAGGAAGTCTAGCTAAAACGTTATAAGGCATGACTTAGGCGATACGTAGAATACTGTGAACAATTTTGGGCTCCTTATCAATAGAAAGATGCACCAGCTTTGGAGGCAGTGAGATAAGGTTCAATCGATAGAGTAGGTTGGGTTGAGGTAATTGGAGTTGAGAAGAATGAGAGGCAACGTTTTGGAATATATAAGATTCTTAGGGAGCTTGACAGGGCAGATGCTAGAAAGATTATTTATTCTTTCTTGTGGAAGAGTCTAGGACCAGAGAAAAAGAACGGTCAACCCATGTGAGACAGAATTGAAGATGAACTTCTTGTCTCAGAAGGTAGTGAACCTATGGAATTTTGTAGGGACTGCAGAAGCTGGATAATTATTGAACTGGTAAGGCTGAGACAGCCAGACCTTTATGCAGAAAGAGATCTTGGATTATGGAGAAAGGCATGAAAGTGGAGTTGAGGATTATCAAGTCAGTCATGATCTCATTGAACGGTAGAGCAGACTTGACAGGCTGGAGGCCTATTTCTGTTCCTATATCTTATTGTCTAACCAATGGAAGTACTTTATTGGAGGATTCGACTGAGGTTCTGTAAGTGCGAAGACAATGCTGCTGTACATTTGAAAATTGCTTTCGAGGGGTCTGAGAACAAGGATTTCTCCCACATGAATAGCTTTGAGCTGTAGCATTGGAGGGAAATGGAGTCAGTGACAGCAAAAAAGGCAATCTGCTTATGGAGAGAGGAGGAGAGCTTTCAGCAGGAAGCTATACCTACCTAATGTCTTCAGAAGACAGTTCTGCAATCTGTACCTTAGTCAATGCATTCTACAACTGTTGAGATAAAGCAGGGCAAAGTCAGAGCTGCTTGGAGTTGCTCACTCTGTGCCACATTGAGTGAGAAGGTGGTAACTTGGTGACAATAACAACCTAATTTTCAGGTAGGTAATAGCTCCCCTTACAACCCAATCACACATGGCCAGATCTCACACAGTGAGATTCTTCCACCATTAGGACTATCA
The DNA here is from genome assembly GCF_020745735.1 of Hemiscyllium ocellatum. Taxonomy (NCBI): domain Eukaryota; kingdom Metazoa; phylum Chordata; class Chondrichthyes; order Orectolobiformes; family Hemiscylliidae; genus Hemiscyllium; species Hemiscyllium ocellatum. The sequence continues at coordinate 88,771,267 of NC_083405.1, read as the reverse complement.
AGAAGAAGACAACTGATACCCTAAAACAATAGTTTTGCCACATAGAACAATTGTTTGAAGATGTCTAGTTTTTGTTGGAGGAGGTGTCCAGATTAATGGTGATCCATTCAGTAACACCAGGGCATCACGAGTCACCTCAGGGGAATAGAGAAAGAGGGTCCTTGAATGACAGTAAGAGAAGGAAAAAGAGGAACATGAAATTTAAAAAAACAAAAAGGGCAAGAAAATGTTTTGTTTTGTTGTTAAAAAAGTGGGAGGAGGACCAGGTGGAACACATGGGTAAGGTGCCCAGGGCAGAAGGCTAATGGAGCTGTAGAGGGCAAACATAGATATAAAAGGGGTAGTAATGGTAAGTGTTAACAGCTGAAACTGGATCACCTCTGCTGAGAACAAACTCATGCAACCAAATCATTAGAGAAGGAAGAGTGAGAAATTAAAATAGAGGATATTGTTCTTGATTTCTCTCTGGTTGCCAGACCTGCTAAATTTCACCAACACTTTCTGTTTTTACTTCAGATCGCCAGCATCTCTGGCTTTTAAACAAACAGCTGGCATTTATATTGTGCCCTACATGACTACTAGAGATCTCAAATGATATCCCAGCCAATGAAATAGAAGTGAAGCCACTGTTGTAATGTATGAAAGGTAGGAGCCAAAGTTGTGCACAGCAAAAACCTACAAACAGCACTGTAATAATGACAAGAAAATGTGTTTCTGTGATTGTTTGATGGATAGACATTGGCCTGTTCTTCTTTGAAATAGTGTACTAGGATCTTGTATATCCTCATAAACAGCAGGCAGTGCCTCTAGTAATGGAGTCACTCACTATAAGGCGTTTCATTATCAGTCTCCAGATTTCTTAATCACTAACATGTATTGCACATACATTCATGTGCAGTGACCCATTGTCTGCAAACTAAAACAATCTGTTCAACCTTTGTACTGTTTTAAAATTACCTGGAAGCATGAGAAGCCTATTGTTCCATTATGATTTTCCCATGGAGTCATGAGTGCTCAGTCACTGAAATATTGTCGCAGAATTTCTTTAACATCAGTTTATGAAACAAATAAAAACATATCAAGCTATCTAGGTGGACAATCAGTTCATAAAATTTTTAAAATCCCCATGAAACAAAGGTTTCAACCAATTTCACAAAAATCAATTTGTAGAGATCCAAGTTCAGAGAAATTACCTTTCTATATCAAATCTTTAAGTTATACTTAACTGATTTTCCACAGTTTCTGATGTTTGAACTGGGGAATCTCCTGATATAAATATTCTCAAAACCAAGACATTAAACTTTCTCAGTTTCTAATAATCTGTACATATCCAATCAAATGCTGCTCGTTTGGAAACTACGCAAACTAAATATTTCTACTAAACATTTCCAGTTCTGAGGAAAGGTCATTTGACCTGAAACATTAACTCTGATTTTGCTCCACAAATGCTGCCAGGCGTACTGAAGAAGGGTTGTACCCGAAACGTCGACTTCTCCACCTCCTGATGCTGCCTAGCTGGCTTTGTTCTTCCAGCCTCCAGCCTGTCTACTTTGGATTCCAGCATCTGCAGGTTTTTTTTGTGTCTAACTAACCTAGCTCTCCTGAGCATTTCAGCAATTCCTGTTTTTGCTTCTGAATTACAATATCTGAAGTTCTTTAGGTTTTTAAACAATTCTACTTTTATGAAAATTTACCAGGTATCTCTTTCTATGATCAAATCCCAAACATGATATTACTATGCATGTAATTTTTCAATCAGGTTTGACAAAGAATCAGCAATCTTTTCTCTGTAATATAAACTCTGAGCTTTCCCAGATGAACGAAGATGAAAATCTTTAGCAATGCATCTCTTTTTTCAGCTATATTTTGTTTCTGTGTAAAAAACAAAAAGTAACTTAGTCTTACTATTTATTTGTCAAACAACAACTTTTGCTTAAGATTTAATTAGCTTTGTTTTTCTTTCCAAAAAAGTATTTACTTAAAAGCATTTTTGTTAAATCGCTATAGTGCTAATGATACATGCATCTTAAATTACCATTCTTCCTTTATGAGAACAATCTTTCTTTTTCTTTATTATTTCTTGTAGATGAAGTTCTTCTCATATTTCTTATTACCAATTTGCAATTCTTGCTGATGCTCATTTCCAATTTATGATCAGTACTTTAAATTGATTCTCATTTGATAGGCCGCAGCCTTGGCAGACTTGCTACAGTGTCCAAGGTTACTTTCAAGTGTCTAATGAATACTCCCTTCCAGCCCTGCACCAAATCATAATCCCTTCCAGCATATATTGATAATTCCTCCTAAGATAAAGGCAGTCAGAATTTTTAGATATATATACATAGAAAATCTATGCCACTGTAGGAGGTTGCTTGGTGTATTGTATCTGCATCTGTTGAAAAACAGCAACAATGCCTTGTTCCATTTTCCAGCTCTTGGACTGTAGCCGTGTAAGTTACAGTATTTCAATTGTGTATCCAAATTTATTTTTCATTAAGTGAGTATTTCTGCTACTACAAACGTTTAAGGTTTGCATAGTGGCACAGTGGTTAACAGTGCCATGGTGCTGAGTTTGATTCCACCCTCAGGCAACAGTGTGGAGTTTGCATGGGCTTCCTTCAGTTCCACTGATTTCCTTCCACAGTCCATAGATGTGTAGTTTAGGTGCATTGGCCATGTTAAATTGCCCATATTGTCCAGGAACGTGTAGACCATGTGAATTAGTCATGGGAAATGTAGGAGTGGGTCTGGGCGCAATGCTGTTTGGAGGAGTAATGTGGACTCAATGGGCTGAATGGCCTACTTCCACAGTGTAAGGATTCTATGATTCATTCTTAATCATTTCCTTTATATTTCAACCTAATGTGTTGAGAAATATGAATTAAAGCACTCTAACTTGTAGAAATTCACGGAAAAGGCCCAGCAGTCACAACAGCTTTGATAGACCATAAACTTTGCTTCCTGTCACTGCCCACCTCCAACACACTGCATCCACCCGCACACCCTGCACTGGCCTATTACCTGCCCTCGACCTCCTCATTTCCAACTGCCGCTGGGACATTAACCGCCTCAACCTGTCTACCCCCCTCCCCCACTCCAACCTCTCACCCTCACAACGCGCAGCCCTCCAATCCCTCTGCTCCAATCCCAACCTCACCATCAAACCAGCAGATAAAGGGGGCACAGTGGTAGCCTGGCGCACTGACCCCTACACCGCTGAAGCCAAATGCCAGCTCGAGGACATCTCTTCCTACTGCCCCCTTCACCATGACCCCGTCCCCATCACCAAACCATCATCTCCCAGACCATACAGAACCTCATCACCTCAGGAGATCTCCCACCCACAACTTCCAACCTCATAGTCCAGGAACCCTGCACTGCCCGGTTCTACCTCCTTCCCAAGATCCACAAGCCTGACCACCCCGGCCGACCCATTGTCTCAGCATGCTCTTGCCCCACTGAACTCATCTCTACTTACCTCGATAGTGTCCTATCCCCCCAGTCCAGGAACTCCCCACATACATTCGAGACACCGCTCACACCCTCCACCTTCTCCAAGACTTCTGTTTCCCCAGCCCCCAACGCCTCATCTTCACCATAGATATCCAATCCCTCTACACCTCCATCCGCCATGACCAGGGCCTCCAAGCCCTCCATTTTTTCCTCTCCAGACGTCCCCAACGGTACCCTTCCACCGACACTTTCATTCGTTTGGCCAAACTGGTCCTCACCCTTAACAATTTCTCCTTCGAATCCGCCCACTTCCTCCAGACCAAAGGGGTAGCCATGGGCACACGTATGGGCCCCAGCTATGCCTGTCTCTTTGTTGGTTACATAGAACAGTCGATCTTCCGTAATTACACCGGCACCACTCCCCACCTCTACTTCCGCTACATTGATGACTGCATTGGCGCCACCTCGTGCTCCCGCGAGGAGGTTGAGCAATTCACCAACTTCACCAACACATTCCACCCTGACCTTAAATTTACCCGGACCATCTCTGACAACTCCCTCCCCTTCCTGGACCTCTCCATCTCCATTACTGATGACCGACTTGACACTGACATTTTTTACAAACCCACCGACTCCTACAGCTACCTGGATTACACCTCTTCCCACCCTACCTCTTGCAAAAATGCCATCCCATATTCCCAATTCCTCTGCCTCTGCTGTACCTGCTCTCAGGAGGACCAGTTCCACCATAGAACACACAAGATGGCCTCCTTCTTTAGAAACTGCAATTTCCCTTCCCACGTGGTTAAAGATGCCCTCCAACGCATCTTGTCTACATCCCGCACCTCCGCCCTCAGACCCCACCCCTCCAACCGTAACAAGGACAGAATGCCCCTGGTGCTCATCTTCCACCCTACAAACCTTCGCATAAACCAAATCATCCGCCGACATTTCCGGCACTTCCAAAAAGACCACACCAGCAGGGATATATTACCCTCCCCACCCCTCTCCGCCTTCCGCAAAGACCGTTCCCTCCGTGACTACCTGGTCAGGTCCACGCCCCCCTACAACCCACCCTCCCATCCTGGCACTTTCCCCTACCACCGCAGGAACTGTAAAACCTGTGCCCATACCTCCTCCCTCACCTCTATCCGAGGCCCTAAAGGAGCCTTCCACATCCATCAAAGTTTTACCTGCACATCCACCAATATCATTTATTGTATCCGTTGCTCCCGATGCTGTCTCCTCTACATTGGGGAGACTGGGCGCCTCCTAGCAGAGCGCTTTAGGGAACATCTCTGGGACACCCGCACCAATCAACCACACTGCCCCGTGGCCCAACATTTCAACTCCCCCTCCCACTCTGCCGAGGACATGGAGGCCCTGGGCCTCCTTCACTGCCACTCCCTCACCACCAGACGCCTGGAGGAAGAACGCCTCATCTTCCGCCTCGGAACACTTCAACCCCAGGGCATCAATGTGGACTTCAACAGTTTCGTCATTTCCCCTTCCCCCACCTCATCCTCGTTCCAAACTTCCAGCTCAGCACTGTCCCCATGACTTGTCCAGACTTGTCCTACCTGCCTGTCTCCTTTTCCACCTATCCACTCCACCCTCCTCCCTGACCTATCACCTTCATCCCCTCCCCCACTCACCCATTGTACTCTATGCTATTTTCTCCCACCTCCACCCTCCTCTAGCTTATCTCTCCACGCTTCAGGCTCCCTGCCTTTATTCCTGATGAAGGGCTTTTGCCTGAAACATCGATTCCGCTGCACTTTGGATGCTGCCTGAACTGATGTGCTCTTCTAGCACCAATAATCCAATTTCTGTCACTGAGCCAAAGTATATCCAACTTGCCAATTTTCCTTGTATCCACATTCATTTACTGAGTTGCTATGTGGAGCTTTGTCAAAAAGTTTTGCTAAATTCATTATAGACTACATCAAATCTGCTGTGTTCATTGACCACTCTCATTAACCTTCAGTTTATTGTCCTTGATTCATCTGTGCCTTTCCAAATGGCAATTTATACTGTCCTTTTTTTCCCAATAATGTGGCCATTTCAAGTATTAGACTGATTGTAGTTACTCAGCGTATCCTTTGTTTCCCTTTTATGAATATAAGAACTGTAGCAGCCCTCTGGTCTTCTGGCAGCACACTTTCAGTCAGAGCATTGATAAATTGTGGTCAAGACCTCCATTTTTTTCTCCTTGTTTCTCCTAGCAACGAGGGCTACATTTCATCAGGGTATCATGATTAATCCACATTCAAGGATAATAAAGACGTTAATCTTTCCTCGGTCGTTAGCCCTATCCCATCTAATATTTCACATCTCTCTTCCTTAACTATGATGTGTGTATCATCTTCCTGCGAAGAAAAATCATAAATTATTCTTTCAGAACCATGCCCACTCTTTCTGCCTCCATACAGGAGTTGCCTATTAGGACTGGCCTGAGTCTTTCCTTAGTTATCTCCTTACTCTTTGTGTGGTTATAAAGCATATCCAGCTTTACTTGCTTTCACCTGCAAATATTTTTTCATGCGCTCTCACCTTTTCCTAATTTCCTAACAACACCTCCACACCTTTCTTCCTTGACATTCATCCCTTTAATGTTCTGTAATATTGCACACTTGGGTCCATTTTTTTTCAGTCAGGATGACTCAGCAAATCTTTAAAAATTGCAGGATTCTGCAGTTAGATGTCCTTCCTCCAATTCCAGCAGATCCATTTTTACCAGAGGTAAGGGGGCAGAAAGTCAATCATGAAGGTGACCAACATAAATCTGCTGGGCCTTTTGAACTTAGTTCTGAGTTCAAACAGATCCCATTTTTGCTCTTTCAAGGATCTAGTCCTGCAACACAAGAAGCATGATTTCATGGAGGAGCCATAAATGTTTGTGAAGGGTGAATGAAAAATCTGTCATGTTTTGATCTGAAATGATTGAAATCGCCAGCTTTTTAAAATTGAATAAGATAATACTTTCTGCAGCTTTTATGTAAATTGGATAAAAAGATGCCCATTAGAGAGAATTGATAGCCAGGTGATCTAACGTATCTGAATAAAAACATCAACTCTATGTTTTTGCAATTTAAACAGATACAATTGTTCACAGTTTTCAATGTTTATGTTATAACTGAACCCATTATAAATGTTTAGCTTCCTTTTTAAAGGCATTGAGCTACTGATCTCATTAGGCACTGAGTTCGCATTTTGACTGACAATTTAAAGAGATTATTAAGGAACTAGCCATGTAGGTTATTGAAATAGATGCTTATCTGTTTGTAAAACAAGTTGACCACTTGAGAGGATTTACATTTATTGAATGGACTCCATGAATGAGAGACTTTGTTTAGTCAGTGCCAAGTGTGTTTGTGTGATATCTACCTTTGGGGCATGGGTAAATGGAAGGGCATTGGGATATGCAGAACTAAATGGCTAATAGAGTAGATTTAAATTCTGCAGGCCTACCATTCATGGTATGAATGGTGGTGGACTATTAAAAAGCTAATAGAAGGTGGGGAGGTGGTTCACAAATATTCCTAACCACAATAATGGGGAACACAGCACACCAGCACAAAACTTTTAGTACCAATTTTCATAAATGCAGCATAGAAGGCATTCTATCTGGATGCATCACAGTTTGGTATGGCAAAGACCATAAGAAACTATATCACACAACCCAATCTTCCACCCAAGTATTTCTCACTGCCTCAGGAAGAGAGCCAACATAATCAAATTCCCCTCCCACCCCGGTTATAATCTCTTCCAACCTCTTCTGTCGGCAGAAGACACAAAACCTTAAACACATGTACCAACAGATTCAATAACATCTTCTTCCCTGCTGTTATCAGACTTCTGAATGGACCTTTCAAATTTTAAATTTAATGTTGGTGTCACTCTTTGTGCATCTTCTTTGCACCCATAACATTCTAATCCTCATTCTGTAATGCACTTCATATGGCATGGTCGTAAGGGTGGCACGGTGGCTCAGTGGTTAGCACTCTGCCTCACAGTGCCAGGGACCATGTTTGATCCAACTTTGGGGTGACTGTCTATGTGGACTTCGCACATTCTCCTCATGTCTGCGTGGGTTTCCTCCTGGTGCTCAGGTTTCCTCCCACAATTCAAAGATGTGCAGGTGAGGACCTAAAATTTGAATTTAGGCTATTGTCAGAAGCAGCAAGTATATGTGGATTTTTATTAACCACAACTTAAAATAACACAACAAAATGGCTGCAAGTAATGATTCGACTCTATGAACTTGAACTGATGCTTTGCTAAGTTGGTTGTATTTGGAAATAAGAGAGAATGATGGATTTTTCATAATATGAATCATAAGACAGTGATTTGGTATTAGAACTAACCTCGAACTGCTAGCATGAGATGGTGATCTATATTCCCAGGGAATATCATTGGATTAGCCTGCTGTCAATCATGTCACCATATTACAGTTGATTGGACTTTTCTTGTAAATAAGAACTCTTTCCCAGGAAATATCATTGGATGAACCTGCTGTAAATCATGTCACCTTACTAAATGTGATTGATCTTTTCTTGTAATTAAGGCTGTACTATCTCTTTAAAAAACATATATATAATGTGTAATTTTTGACTGTAATCATGCTATTTCTCCACGGAACACAACAGCTTTTAACTTCCGTGTTGCTGGACAAATCTGTGCCAGGCTGCCTTAATTTATTAAGCTGGTAACCTTGCTTTAAACAGACCGTGCTTCTAGTGATTCTTTTGACCAATCTTGAACCAGGAGGCCCCTTTGAAGGGGTTCAGATCTTCATAGGTTAGATGAATTGCCCATAATGTGCAGGTTAGGTGCATTAGTCAGGGATAAATTTGGAGTAATAGGGGAATGGGTCTGGGCAGGTTGCTCTTTGGAAGGACGGTGTGGACTTGTTGGGCTGGGGGGCCTGTTTCTACACTGTAGGGATTCTAATACAAAATCTACCTGTACTGCATACAAAACAAAACTTTTCACTGTACATAGGTACATGTGACAGTAATAAATCAAAGCAAGTCAAGGCTGAAGTATTTGTACCTACCTTAAGCCAGAAGTACATTTAGATGATTCACCTTAGTCTCCTTTGGTGGCCCCAGCACACAGATATCAGTCTGCAGCTATTTAAATTCAATCCATGTGACATCAAGAAACAGCTGAAGAAGCTGAATGTTATAAAGGTTACGGACTCTGACAACATTCCAGCAATATTACTGAAGGCCTTGCTTTCAGAAAGATGTTACTAAGCTTGGAAGGATTCAGAAAAGAATAGGTAGTTGCTGGGATTGGAAGGCTTGAGCTATAGGGAGAGGCTGAGGGATCGAAGAGTGTGGTGCTGGAAAAGCACAGCTGGTCAGGCAGCATTCGAGGAGCAGGAAAATTGACATTTTGGGCATAAGCCCTTCATCAGGAGAGCTTCATGATGAAGGGCTTATGCCTGAAACGTCGATTCTCCTGCTCGTCGGATGCTGTCTGACCTGCTGGGCTTTTCCAGCACCACACTCTTCAACTCTGATCTCCAGCATCAGCAGTCCTCACTTTCTCGAAGGCTGAGGGATGACCTAATAGAGGTTTATACAATCATGAGGGGTATAGATAGGATGAATAGCCAAGGCCCTTTACTTCCGGTAGGAGAGTCCAAAATTAAACGGCATAGGTTTAAGGTGAGAGGGGAAAGATTTGAAAGTGATCTGTGAGGTGACTTTTTCATGCAGAAGGCAGTGCATGTATGTAATAAGTTACCAGAAGAAGTGGTAGAAGCCGGTACAATTACAATGTTTAAAAGGCATCTGGGTGGGTACGTGAGTCGGAAGGGTCTAGAAGGATATGGGATAAATGTTGGCAAATGGAACTAGATCAGTTAAGGATATCTGGTCGGCGTGGACAAGTTGGACCAAAGGATCTATATCCGTGCTATACATCTCAATGACTCTATGACTTGTCAGAAGAAAACAGCAGAAAACCTGAATAAGTGGTAATAAGAGCTAAGAGTGAGAAAACGGGTTAACTGTGCTGAATGCAAGCATATAATGTGATAATAGGCCGAGGAAGACGTGAGAATGGGGGACTGTATTAAAAGCTGTTCCAATACAGTTACAACACAGCCATTTGCCTGACATGTGGAAAATTGTCCATGTATGACCTGGCTACAAAAGGCAGGAAACTTGAACCTGGCCAATTCCTGCTGTATTAGTCTATTCCCAGACACAGTAAAGAGATGGAAGGAGGCAAGTCCAACACCATTCCACCTACAACCTCCATGGAATATGAATATTGTGAGTGGGGGCCCTTTATAAAGGTGATATTTTCCTATGTTGACCTGCCTGCCTTCTCCACTACCAGATTTGCCTTTTAAACTTTTTCATTCTGTGTGTGATTTTTGACATCTGGGACTATGTCTACCTTTCAGAGTTTACCCCTTTGTTTTATGTGGACTATATTTATTCTGAATCCTCTGTTTGACTCCTCGTTGAATATGCCCCACACACTGACCCTGTTGTATTCAATGACCTTGTCTCCAGTGCTCTTGGAGGAAATGTATTCCAAAGAGGAAATACCATCTGAGAAAAAGTAACCCATTTCTTGGCACCTCTTTAGTGCCCTCTTATTCTAAATTCTCCCACAACCTCCTCTCAACAACAACCTTGTCAAGCTTTAACAGAGTCCTTTTTCTAAAATTTGAGTAAGATCGCTTCCCATTTTTCTCACCTCCAATGAGTAAAGGCCCAATGTAATTGCCTGTTTTTCACCTAACTTATTAAATTTTGTGTCATTTAGAGTCGTAGAGTCAAAGAGATGTACAGCACAGAAGCAGACTTTTCAGTCCAACTCATCCAACCTATCCTAACCTAATCTAGTCCCATTTGGCAGCACTTGGCCCATATCCCTCCAAACCCTTCCTATTCATATACCCATCCAGATGTCTTTTAAATGCAGCAATTGTACCAGCCTCCACCACTTCCTCTGGCAGCTCATCCATATACGCACCACCCTCTGCGAAAAAGTTGCCCCTTAGGTCCCTTTTAAATCTTTCCCCTCTCACCCTAAACCTATGCCCTTTAGTTTTGGACTCCCCCACCCCAGGGAAAAGACCTTGTCTATTTACCCTATCCAAGCCCCTCATGATTTCATAAACCCCTAAAAGTCACCCCTCAGCCTCCGATTCTCCAGAGAAAACAGCCCCAGCCTATTCAGTCTCTCCCTGGAGCTCAAATCCTCCAACCCTTACAACAGCCTTGTAAATCTTTTCTGAACTCTTTCAAGTGTCACAACATCTTTCCAAAAGAAGGTGACCAGAATTGCATGCAATATTCCAAAAGTTATTATATTTTTGTGGATTTTAAGGATAATTTATTGTCTTAGATAGCCGATTGGTTAATCAATAGAAAGCAAAGAGTCAGGATAAATGGGCCTCTTTCTGGTTGGCAAAGTCTAACTAGTAGGGCCACAGGTTTTGGTCCTCAGGCCATTATTATTTACAATCTGTATTAATGATATAGATATGGAGATAGAAACTACAATAGCCAAATTTGCAGGTAATATTAAAATAGACTGGAAAGTAACCACAGCGAAGAAGTAAGGAATTTACAAATGGATATGGATAGGTCAGATGAATGGGCCAAAACTTGGCAGATGAATTTTAACATATGTGAGGTTATCCATTTTGGTCAGAGGAATAGAAAGGCTACCAATTATAAAAATGGAAAGAGACTTCAGAGTTCTTGGATGCAGAGGGATCTGGGTGTCCTCATGCAGGAGTCGCAAAAAAACTAGTAAAATACTAGTGGAGGATGATACAATTACAGCATTTGAAAGGCATCTGGATGGGTATACGAATATGAAGGGTTTAGAGGGATATGGGCCAAGTACTGGCAAATGGGACTAGATTAGGTTAGGGTTTCTGGTCGGCATGGATGAGTTGGACCAAAGGGTCTGTTTCCATGCTGTACATCTCTATGACTCTATGACAACAGGTAATAAGGAAGGCAAATAGATTTTGGCATTTATTGCTAAAGAAATAGAGCATACAAGTAAGCAACTGTATAATACATTAGTGAGACTGTATTGCAAACAATTTTGGTCTCATTACTTGAGGAGGGATGTAGTTGTATTGGAAGTAGTTCAGAGGAGGTTCACTAGATTTAGAGATGAGGGGTTTGTTTTATGGAGAGAGATTGAGCAGTTTAGGCCTCTACTCTCTGGAGTTTTGAATTGATGTATGTAGATACCAAAGAGGATTGACAGAGTGGAATTCACTAGCCAAAAGCACCGAGGATGGTGGGACAATGAGTAAATTTAAGGAGGGGATAGATGAGAATTTTATTTTGTAATAGGTTGAAGAACTATGGAGGGAGGGCAAGAAAGTGGAGTTGAGGTCGAAATGAGATCAGCTCTGCTTGAATCAAATGGTGGAGAAGGCTTGAGGGGCTGAATTGCCTGCTCCTAATTCTTATGTTCACATCTTCTTATGTTCTTATGCTGTCTTTGCAATTACAGTGGACGCTTGTGAGATTCTCACATAGAAATTCAACTTTTCCACATTCCTCAACCAATAACATTCTGGTTAAAGCATCTTTCCCACAACTGACTGAATGAGAAATCCTAGATTGCTGCATCTTTCCTTCTTTGAAGATGATGAATCGTGGTGTGAAATCACACCTCCAAGAACCTGGTTAAGATTGCCGACGCGTGTTATGTGGGAACCTTATAAACAACAGAACAAGACTTTCACTGCAGGCTTTCAATCTGCATTCCCAAAGCCTATCCCTGATATACCTACCTGGTGCCACAAAATGTGTTGCGTGTATTACCCATTTGTCAGCACTATCTGTTTCCGGTCCATATTGGTGCTACACCACAAGCACACACTTATGGTGCAGGTACTGCCAGATTAGCAGGATGCTGGAAGCGTGCATCAGAATAAGCGGAATTAGCAGTTTACGTCAGTCAGCTTGTTGCTCAGAGTTGTCCCAATAGTTTCAACGTTTTTAATGCCAAATTTACCAACCAGCTGAACATCACTTCAGATGATGAAGCTAGGACCTTCCAATGGTCATCCTCAGAAACACAGAAATGTCTACCATGAAATTAGTTCTGAGGAAGGGTCATTGGACCCGAAACGTTAGATCTCATTTCTCTTCACTGATTTTTCCAGACCTGCTGAGCTTTTCAGCAATTTGTTTTTGTTTCAGATTTACAACATCCACAGTTCTTTTGGTTTTTACCAAAAAATTAAAGTTGGCTCTAAGGTTTATTAACATAGCCTTTCAAATGCTGCTAGATGGAGTCACTGAGAGAAAGTCTATGCCTTTCCTTAGGGTGACCCTAAGGACCCCAACCCATTCAATCTGGCCAGCCAAGGAGCAAATGACAGTACACTTCAATGCCATAGGCCCACCCAAAATGGAGTTTGAATAACGCCACAAGAAAATTAACAATCTCCTCTGCTTCACTAGGGGAAGTGGCACCGTTTCATGTTGCTACCTCTTCCTAACTAAAAGTGGTATCACTCAATTTAAATCTGCTACTGAACAGGCATCTCGCAAAAGGTCATAACTTACAAGTTTTAGCATTACATGCATACAGTGCACTGAAGGGCTCTCACTCACTCAAACTACTAGGTCTTCTTGCCCATTGTGCTTCCTAACCCTTACTGGGGATAGCTCCATGGCTTTGAGGAAGTCTCACATAGGGTCACACATAGGCCAGTTCAGCTAAGGATGGTAGATTTCCTTCCCAAAAGGAATCAGTGAACCAGACAGGTTTTTACAACAGTCTATAGTGGTTACATAGTCACCATTAGACGTGCATTTATTATTGATTCCTGATGAAGGGCTTTTGCCCGAAACGCCAATTTTCCTGCTCCTTGGATACTGTCTGACCTACTGTGCTTTTTCAGCACCACTCTAATCTTGACATGCATTTATTATTTCAGACCTTTATTGAATCAATGGTGGGATTTGGACCCATGTCCTTAGGTCATCAGCTTGAGGTTCTGGATGATTAGTTCAGTGACATTACCACCATGCCATCACCCCCCCAAGCTGTTTTTAGACATAATGAGCCTCACCTCCTTAGACAAAAGGACTGCTCTGCTGATCAGGGAAAATGAGGAAAAAGTGAGGTCTGCAGATGCTGGCGATCAGAGCTGAAAATGTGTTGCTGGAAAAGCGCAGCAGGTCAGGCAGCATCCAAGGAACAGGAAATTCAATGTTTCGGGCATAAGCCCTTCCTGATGAAGGGCTTATGCCCGAAACATCGAATTTCCTGTTCCTTGGATGCTGCCTGACCTGCTGCGCTTTTCCAGCAACACATTTTCGGCTCTGATCAGGGAAAACCATGATCTCCATGTGCCACTATGGAGATGTCAATGGGTCAGCAACCTAGGAGGTAAAATTGTGCTCTGCTTTTATCAGATAAGTACCAATGCTAACACATTGCTCTGTGTTAGCTTCTCTCCATCTTCATCAACTACATCTCTTCTCTTCTGCAGGCACTAGCAGCATCCAGACATAAGGCCAATGGAAAAGACTGTAACCTAAGCACTTCTGCACCAGCACCACCTGAAGAGGCACTGACAAGATATTCAACTGCAACTTCCAACATCACAAAAAGAAAGACAATCACCTCAAATACTTGAGAAAGAGTGAGGATTTCAGCTGCTGGAGATCAGAGTCAACAAGTGTGGCACTGCAAAAGCACAGCCAGTCAGACAGCATCTGAGGAGCAGGAGAGTTGGTGTTTTGAGCATAAGCCCTTCATCAGGAATGTGGAGTGGGTAGGGTGGGGGAGTGGATGGAGGGGCAAAGGGGCTGAGAGATAAGTGAGAGGTGTTTGGAGCTGGGGTAAGGTAGCTGGGAATGCAATAGGTTGATGAAGGTGGGCGATGATGATGATAGGTCGGATAGGTGAGAAGGAAGATGAACAGGTAGGACAGTTCAAGAGGGTGCTGCCAAGTTGGGGGGTTGGATCCGGGATAAGGTGGGGGAGGGGAGGTGAGGAAACTGTTGAAATCAACATTGATTCCATGCGGTTGGAGGGTCCCAAAACGGAAGATGAGGTGTTCTTCATCCAGTCATCAGGTGGCTAGGATTTGGCGGTGGAGAAGGCCCAGGACTTGCATGTCATTGATGGAGGGGGAACCGAAGTGGTCAGCCACAGGACGGTGGGGTTGTTTAGTGCATGTGTCCTGGGGATGTTCTCTGAAATGTTCCGCAAGTTGATGTCCTGTCTTCCCAATGTAGAGGAGACCGCATCAAGGGCTATGAACACAGTAGATGAGGTGTTTGGAAATGCAGAAAAATCTCTCCGTCTCCACCCTTTCAGCATTCTGTGGAGACTATTCCCTCTGCAACTCCCTCGTTAGGTCCATGCCACCCCACTGCACTATACCACCCTCCACTCCTGTCACCTTTCCTTGCCACCACAAAAGATGTAAACCTGCACCCACATCTCCCCCCTCACCACTATCCAAGGTCCCAAAGGATCCTTTCACCTCCAGCAGAGATTTTCCTGCACCTCCAAACGTCTCCTCTACTCAGACAGTAACTAGGATTAGTTTGGCCATTTGTGGATGCTGGAAATGAAGGTTAAGGGAGTGGTTGAAGAGTCTGTCATGTTTCTACAAGCCCCAGGATGAAAACGTCTATCACATGTCAGATGTCATCAAAGCCATGCTAGAAAGATTAAAACTGTACTCGTTCCCACTCTCTTATATGGCTCTGAGGCACGGAGTCTCTAGCAGACACCTTAAAGCACTGGAGCAGTACCACCAACACCGCCTGAGCATGATCCAGCAAATCCGCTGGGAAGAAAGATGCACCAATACCAGTGTCCTTGACCCGGCCAACATTCCCACTAAACATCCTTGATTAGCTACGATAGGATGGGCACATCATCCACAAGGTCGACACATGATTCCCTAAGCAGGTTCCCTACTCCTAGCTTTGAAATGGCAGGTGAGCCCGAGGTGGACAGAGGAAGAACTTCAGTGATGCCCTCAAGGCCTCACTGGGAATCACTGGCACAAGTGGAGGAGGAGCATCCGGGAAGATGTCGAGCATCTTAAGACTTGCTATCGGGATAAAATGGAAGCCAGGGGAAAACAGCAAAACGAGTTCACTGCCATATCAACGCCCCATCCATCCCTTCCTGCGATCACCTTCTGCTGTGGGTATAACAGACCCTGTGATGGCTGCATCAGTCTGTACAGCCATCTACGGACTCGTGCTGGAATGGAAGAGTGTCATCCTCATCTGTGAGGGACAGCCAATGTTGATGCTGATGATGCTGAGAAAAGTTAAGAGTTTGAGATGGATGATGGCCTAAATCTCACATCAATTTACCATAATTATGGATATGAATGGAGAGAATAGATCCAGATTTCATAGCTCATAGTATTAAAAGCATTATTCATGAGGATGTTCAGG
The DNA here is from genome assembly GCF_020745735.1 of Hemiscyllium ocellatum. NCBI lineage: Eukaryota > Metazoa > Chordata > Chondrichthyes > Orectolobiformes > Hemiscylliidae > Hemiscyllium > Hemiscyllium ocellatum. Next base: position 88,755,371 of record NC_083405.1, on the reverse strand, counting down.
CATTGCAACATTACAGTGAAGGCTTAATAAATTCTGAAGCCCTTCAGGAATAATGCAGGTTAAGAGTGCATAAGGCAGACATAGGTCAATTCTGCAGTATTCACTTGGGAGTGGACTTTTTGATGTGACTCATATGTCTTTGATGCAAAGGTCATGTAAACACAAACATCCAGGAGCATGATGTAGCAACTCACTGTATCACAACTTCCTTTGCACTAACATTTGCACTCCAGGGCAAGGCCTGTGCATCCACTTTAGCTTTTACAGAGGTGAGGAGATCACAACCGCATCTGAAAGGAAAAGTCAACTCTTTGTTCAACAGATAAATCAAATAGAAAAACAACTCATTCATTGGAGAATGTAACATATAGCAAGCAGATAGCTGACAACCAATTGCACAAGTAAAATAAATCAGAAATCTCAACACATCTCAGTAATCTTGAAAGTAGGTGGCTCTCTCTGGGACTTCTGAATCTCCTTCTCTGCCAACACATTCTTCCCTAATCTCAACCGAGATTATGAAGGCTATAGCACATTACTATGATGCAGGGCATCCTATCTGGGTTATTCTGTGTGGCACCATCTTTAGGGATTGAACATCAACTGCATATGGCCTATGGTCTGCGCTGCAATCGCTCTGATTGAAGTATGAGTAACATTCTACCTCTCCTTGAAAGAAGTCTGAAGCTTTCTTACATATGCCATTGCCAAGTTGCTAACTTGTCACCCAGAAATCATACTTGTATGACTCAAATGCATATGAATGATTATTGAATCCAGACCTTCTGGCCTTGAGGAAAGGGCACTACCATGTCACAAGATATAAAAGGTATATTGGCATACTGCTCAAGTGTGAATTGAAGGCAGGTGGATAGCACTGTGCGCAAAAAAAAATTACACTTAATTGGATGCAGTAACTTGCACAAAGTTAGTGTTTGAAAACAGTGTGAAGAAATCATATTGGTGATTTAAGCAGATCACTTTAGGATAGAATAGAGATTAAGAGCTTGTCAAGAGAGATGGTACTGAGGTAGAGCTGTCTGCCATTAGTGTACATGTCAAACCTGACACCATATCTATAGATGATGTCACCAAAGGGCAGCATGTAGATGAGAAGTAGAGGATATGCAAAGGTAAAGCAAGTAGGGGTGAGAAGAGAATTCAATACAGGAGAAACTCTTAAAGTATAAGTGCAAAAGGCAAGTACAACTGAAAGGCATACTTGAGGAATGATAATGCTCTATAATCACAATAATAGAGGATTGAGAAGCAAAATGTATGCTTTGTCAAATACATTAATTTCTTAATAAGAATTAATGGATAATTTGTTTTTTTTTGGAGAGACCAATAACATAGTCAAACAGGAATAGACAGTAGGAACTGCTGGATGACAGAAAACTGTATACAAAAAGAGGCAGCTGCTCAGTTACATTTACTGACAAGTGTAATGACGAATTAAAATCTTTCGTGAGTTATTCTGTGTCCTAGATGATAATTAGTTACCCTTCAAAAACATCTTTGTTGTGCATCTGTCCTGTGTCAGATGTTTTGAGGTAAATCAAGCATAGTGGGTGTGTGGTTAGACAGATGGAGTCTGATTACTGAGTGGTCCATTGAGGAAAGGAAAGTACTACCATTCCATCACTGTTCTACTCATTAATAGACATCCATTTGATAGTAATAATTAACAGTGTTGTAAAAGTGCTTCATGTTTTGAAGTTGAAATGAACCCTTTGCCTGAACAACTGTGAGCTAATCTAGTTTTTCTCTGTCTCTCTGTCAACTAAGCAGCTTGTCAACTATTTGAAACTTTGCAGTCAGATTTGCTGCCAAAATAATGTTGCTGCAGACAGATCAATGTGAAATATGTCACCCCCACCCCAAATCTTCTGGTGCTCTGTGCCTTATCCGTAAGAACATCAATCATCAATTGTAAGGAATGATTTGCAATGGCTTTATGTTGATTCACAACAGAATCAAAGTTCTACAATAGGACACTAAGAAAAAAGCCCATCCAATCCTAACACTTACTAAATAAATGAGTTCAGTAAACCTTACTTTAATAAATGATAGGGATAATTTCTGAGCATATATCCTGGGGAAGCATGTGAGTTATTCTTTAAGGATTCATTAATTGCATGTGGGTATCACGTCTAGATGAGCAATTATTGCCCATGACGTGGTGGCAGTTAGCTGCCTTGAATCACAGCAGTCCACATGGATAAGGTACATTCAGAGTGATGTTGAGAAGGGATTTTGACCCAGAGACTCTGAAGAGATGGTGAGATAGCTCCAAGTCAGGACGTTGTGCAGCTTGGAGGGGAGCTTACAGATGGTGGTGGATCTGCTACCTTTGTCTTTCTCGATGGTAAAGGAAGTGAATTTGGAATTTGTTGAGTAAGGAGCCTCGGTGAGTTGTCGCAATGCATTCTGTAAATAGTACACCCTGCTGTTACTGAGTAGGTGAAGTGAATGTTAGAAAGATGGAACCTTAGAAAATAGGAGGAGTAGGCCCTTCATGCCTTTGAGCCTCCTTTACCTTTCAATGTGATCATGTCTGATCATCCAACTCAGTACCCTGTTCTCACTTTCACCCCATTCCCTTTGATCCCTTTAGACCTAAGAATTATATCTAATGCCTTCTTGAAAACATTCAATACTTTGGCCTCAACTGCTTTCTGTGGCAGAAAATTCCACAGGCTCACCAAACTCTGGGGGAAGAAAATTCTCCTCGTCTCAGTCCTGTGATTTTCGAATTTGATGCCTGAACCTGGATTCCCTGGTCATCAGGAACATCCTTTCTACATTTATCCTGCCCAGTTTTATTAGAATCTCATCGGCATTTATGAGATTTCCCTCGTTCGCTGGACTCAATGAATACGGCCTTAACTCCTGACTCAGCCTCTCATTGTACATCAGTTATGCCATCCAAATGAAGATGTTGAATGAGCTGCCAATCAAGTGGCCTGTTTTGTTCTGGATGGTGTCAAGCGTCTTCAGTATTGCTGGAGTTGTATCCATACTCCTGTCTGGGAGATTCCCAGGTAATTCAGGAGAATTAGCTACAATATTATGCTGACAGTGGTTGTGCGAAGAACTACAGCTGAGCCTGCCTTTATCTAGTGTTCCCGCACATATATATAATAACCAGAGGCCATTAAATCCTCAACAGGAATCGACCTTTTTCACCTTTCACTAACTTGGAGCACAGTGGATGGTAGAGCTCAGACACAGGCTGAATCAGCACATGCCACAAGTCAAACCTGGGAGCCTCCTGAGTGGATTTGCTCAGCCACTCAGCAAAAAGACAGAGCAATCCTAATATTTTTAGTTTTTGATGCATGTGAATTATTTTACAGTAACACCATCAGCAATAGCTAGATTTTATAAAAGAAAAACATTTTGGACAGCTTCCCAGTTAAGGTTTTTCTAACTGCGGTACTATGTCATGAGTTTTTTTTAGATTCGATTACTTACAGTGTGGAAACAGGCCCTTCGGCCCAATAAGTCCACAACAACCCATTCCCCTACATTTACCCCTTCACCTAACACTATAGGCAATTAGCATGGCCAATTCACCTAACCTGCACATTTTTGGATTGTGGAAGGAAACCCACGCAGACATGGGGAGAATGTGCAAACTCCACACAGACAGTTGCCTGAGGCAGGAATTACACCCGGGTCACTGGCGCTATGAGGCAGCAGTGCTAACCACCGTGCCACCATATAAAATATGGAACACTTCACGAATTTGTGTGTCATCCTTTATCAAAAGCCTTTAAACTCTGGAGGGAAGCAATTACTGATAACCCTTGTACGAGTCTCTTAATTAACAATAAGCTTAGACCCAGTCTCCACTTACTTTGAAAGTTAACGCATCTCAAATATAAATAGATAATGGCACAGTGTCAAGTTCCTTCCAGCTCTTTTCAGTTAAATCTAATTATTTCACAAGCCATATGGTGCTGCAATGCATGCATTTCAGTGGTTATAATATGAAATAGAAACTTAAAGTGGATAAAAATAAAAAGATTTGGGTAATATGGTTTGTTTTATTTTGAAAGAAGATTCCACAGAAAATCATTTTAACTTCAATAGTTTTCTGTTTATTTTGTTCTGATTGTCAAAAATAATTTGACCTCCATCCTTGAAATGTCCATGAATCTATAACATTTGAGATTTTGAAATCAGAGACAATCAAATGCCACTGGCACTGTTCCAGACAACAGTGGGTAATAGCTATAATAATTAAAAGTGTATTAGAATAGGCTTGATATTAAATGATCTTCATTTATTCATACCTGATGACAGGAATAATTAGTACTTTTCTGCCTGCTATTGGAAGCAGAACTTAAAAAGACCCACTCCATTATCTTGACAACACGTTCATTATTAGCGAAAACCCAAGAAAAATGCACTCAGTTCTTAAGGTGTTGTCAGCTTGCTCATTTTGCCTTAGAAAGGGTGAGATCTCTTCTTCTAAATTGGAGCAGTTCTGTACAGTGCGCATTTGTCCCCAAGGACCTGCTTGGAATTGGCAACTAGGCATTTTGTATAAGACACTGGGAAGTAAGACAACTGCTCTCCAGTAAACTGAAGGAAAGGTGTTCTCAGCGACCCGAAGAAGATTGACTCACCAGGTGTCCACGGTGACATTGCCAGGTTTTCAAAAGCAGTGTGTCAAATACTAAATAGCTTCTGTTTTGTTCTTGTTTGGTTTTCATACAAAGTCTGCTAGTCAATAAAGTAACCATCTAAAGTTGATTACATTTCTGTTGGTTTTTAAATTTTGTGATGGAAAAAGCCTTTTTCTTTTCGGCAGCATGAGTGATCCTGTTCTCAATTAGCAAATGGACAATCTTATTCATACAATCTTATTCCATCACTCAGCTGAAACACTTATGTGATTATTACAGTCATTTACAGTGCATTGTATATTACTAAGGGAAAAATAAAGTAGCCTTTGCTTCTAATTTTCACTATCTACATCTTTACTGGGAGGTGAATACATTAGGAGTATCTGATACAAATGGGATTGCCCTTGACAATGAAATCTCTTCCCTACCCCAGCATGGTATTATAGCCCAGAGAAAGGCTCATTATAATTAGGTATTGATAGAAAGATGTCACATACAATCCCAGGGGACTGACATACTGGCATGTACAGAAAAGAAATAAGTAAAACCGATGACATGGGGGCAGAAAAGATTTGTTTGAGTTCAAAGATGGAAACAACACAGAGGATTAATTGTCAAAGAGGTACTCTTATTCATCCACAATAACTTTGACAGCTAAATCCAAGTAAACCAGTAAAAACAATATAGATATAGGATCAATAGGGAACATCTCAGCAGAAGGTACAAGCTCCTTTAGAATTAACAAATTGATCAGCATAAAGCTCCTTTTATGGATTTTTAATTCTCTCTTGCAGAGATATTCTGTCCCATTGGAAAAAATTTGGTTGTTATGGTAATTGTCAGGAGACATTGTGGCCATTCTCCTGAGCCCAGAAGCAATTGGAATTTCATCTGGCACTTAGTTGTCTGTGGAATTCCTGGGTCCTACAGAAAGAAGATGCCACCTCCAAGAGCTGCTGGTTAATTGGATGTTAACTGTTCTTCAATGGCAGCTGGCCTTTATAACTCATGGCCACTACTGGTACCACAGGGCGGCCCTGGAATCCAGTTATCAAGAGCTCTGTTGCCAGGGTCAGTCATACAGGATGATGAGAGGGGGATTGATTTGCAGGGCAAGAGCTGGGTCGTCTCGTGGGGTTGCCCCTTCCCTCACCAGGAACTTCTGTTGTCTATAGTGTGTGTGAACAGGAAGACTCAACCCAGCCTGTGGGCAGACCTGTCAGGGAATACCTGGAGGCTTAAACAAATGGCATGCACAACCTTTCTCTGATCATCTGCACAGTAGAATTAATTGAGGGGAGTAAGTAAAACAATTGAATCTCCATTCCACATCATCCAACCCCATTATATGAACCCCATGAAGATACAGCAGCTGATCTGGAGAAAAGTGAGAAATTTTACATCAATCTGTTCAAAAGGATAATAAACATTGTATGCACGGAGCTGAACAATGCCTTGGAATGGAACAGTATGTGGAATAGGTGGATAAGTCTAGAATTGAAAGCTAATCTGTTGAAAGGTGACCAAGATACTATCATCAATTATCTTAAAAAGATACTGATTAACAAGTGTCCTGTAGGGAAGAAAATCTGCCCCTCCACCCACCTTACTCAATCTGGCTCTATGTGTGTGGCCCATAGTAATGTGATTGACTCTTACCTGCCCTCTGAAATAGTATAGCAAGCCACTCAGTTTAAGGTCAATTAGGGATAGACAATAATTGTTGGTCTTGCCAGTGACAAGAACAGCCCATGAAAGAATGAAGCATATATCACTGTCGTGTATTACATGCGAGTGAGTTACATATGTTCTCCACTGTTTTCACCTCTTCTCATGTTTGAACAATATATATTGTTGATGGATTGGATAAGGAGTCAAAGAAGAGGTTTCAAAGGAGACTAAACACCAGCATAGAGCCTGTTTTTATCCTTTAAAAGTCCATGTAATTATATGTAAAATATGCACTGATAATCAACCACTGGGATGGATAAGAATTCAGCTTGTCCCAAGAAATTTCTAATCTAATTGTTGTCTCGAGATGGTGAGGAGGAGTCACAGTTTCCCTCTTTTTAATTCCCTTTTGGTCAGTCACAAAAACTTTTACTTTTGCTTTTTAGTTCCATGCTATCACACTTGAATTAAATCTATTTTAACAGATCAAAAATGAAGACAATCCAATTACAAGGCATTCTTGGATTAAAAAGAGATTTATTAGTTACTATCCCAAAGAAAAAAAATACAAAATGCAACAGCAGACATGCACAATTACAAATGATGGACTTACAATGAAAGACATGGATGGGTATATAATACAACAGGATGTAAAGGCAAAGCAATTACAAATGTTAAGCGTACATATTAAGTTTTGTTTTTGAACAATAAAGGAATTAAGTATTACAGTGACAGGGCAGGTAAGTGGAGCTGAGGCCACAAAATATCAGCCATGATCTTATGGAATGGTGGAGCAGGCTCAAAGGGCCAAATGGCCAAAGGGCTCTCTTGCTCTTAGTTCTTATGTTCTTATGGTTTGTGGAAATGAAAAGATGTGAGTTCAACTGCTCTGCTGTTGCCCTGTCTCTTTAGCAGTGGCCCAAATGTTTGTAAGTCATGAGTTGCCAGTAAGTGATTGATTTTCCCAACTTGTCTTTTCACCAGTATTGATCTCTAAAATTAAGATCGAGACTAATACCGCGTGAGAGAGAAGACCTGCCAGCATCTTTGCTGTTACCAGCTCATGTTGCTTTCTTTCACTTTTGCTGAAAGTGTGCTGCTGATAGACTATTCCTCTGGAGATTCTGGTGTCTATGCAATTGTTTTATTTCAAAATGGATAGGTGTGGACAACATTTTGTGTTTTTTATATATTGTTATGCAAGCAGGAGTGAAGTAAGAGTGGTAAATTTCTCACTCACTGAATTTCAGTGCTTTTTGATTGAAATGGCAAACAACTATTTTATATATGCCATGTGAGTTGCCTGGGTTTGTCAGGTGAGCTTAGAAGCTATTATAAGTCAGGGGTGATCTTTTAACAATATTTTAATCCATGAAATCTCAGATATTAAAGTCAAATAATGAAAATTGAATGTTGATAGCCTGGTTTCACACCAATCATATCACTTTGAACTGGTTGTCGCGAGAAAGCACACAGAAGAAAATCAGTTTGCATTTCCTTCCAATCTTCAATTGTCCACCAACATGAATAGCATTTGGCAACTTGATGAATTTGTTATTTACTATCTGACATTTGGAACACATAGAACATTGTGAGCTTACATTTAACACTTTCCTGTTGTATTATTTTAGAGCTCCAACATAATACACCATGAATGTGCCTAATTTAAATGCCCTAAATAAAGTAACTTATTCCTTAATAGCTCAAAATCATCTTCCTTCATCAGAAAACTGTTTGCACATCAAACTTCAGCCAAAATATCTACAAAACTGTCAAACTGAATGTCAGATTCCCTTTTCCAAACCTTGGGTGGTTTCCCTGATGTAAAAAAACCTCTAACTTTGTCAAGTGAAAGCCAAATGTACAACAGTTTACTTTGTTCACCCATACAAACTCTTCTGATATAACTAAACCCCATTACACAACAAGGATTGAGAAGTGATTAAAAGTTTATTCAGCCCTTCAGACACACTGACCAAAACCCACATACCCACTAGCTCAAATGTTAACTCTAAAATAAATATTAAAATACTGATAAATCACACCTTACATCAGACAGGTACAACACAAGGTTAGGCTTCACCTCTTAAAGGCAACCTGTCCCACTCGAAAAGGAGCTGCATTCCATAGAAGCTGTTGTAATAATGTCTGGAAAGCTTGGATGGGAGTCAGAGGAAAGAAAATGATGAAACAGGGAGAGGGTTTGCAGATTTTTAGATGCAGTGGTGGAGTTCCAAGTGATGGATTTTGAAAGGAGGAAGGACGTCATGATTCCACAGGGAGCCAAGAGGTACTCAAGGCACATCCTGCGAAGCGTTGGAAGCAGACACTCCAAATGCATTGCCTATGAACATCAAACATAGAACATAGAACAGTACAGGTCCTACGGCCCACGATGTTGTGTCAAGCTTTTATCTTAATCCAAGATCAACCTAACCTATGCACCCCTCAATTTACTGCCATCCATGTGCATGTTCAGCAATTGCCTAAATGCCCCTAATGTCTCTGACTCTACCACCACCGCTGGCAGTGCATTCCACACACCCACCACTCTCTGCGCAAAGAACCTACCTCTGACAATCTCTTGTGATGGCCATTTCCGCCCAGGGAAATGTCTCTGGCTATCTCCTCTATCTATGCCTCTCATTACCTTGTACACCTCTTTCAAGTCACCTCTCTTCCTTCTTCTCTCCAGTGTGAAGAGCCATAGCTCACACAACCTCTCTTCATAAAACAAGCCCTCCAATCCAGGCAGCATCTCCACTGCACCCCCTCTAAAGCATCTGCATCCTTCCTATAATGAGGCAATCAGAACTGGTTCCAAGTGTGGTCTAACCAGGATTTTATAGAGCTGCAGAAAAACCTCACAGCTCTTAAACCCAATATCCCTGTTAGTGAAAGACAAAATCTCATATGCCTTCTGAACAACCCTATCAACTTGTATGGTGACTTTTAGGAATCTATATATATGGATCCCAAGATCCCACTGTTCTTCCACACTGCCAAAACTCCTATCTTTAACCCTGTATACAGCGTTCAAATTCAACCCAAAATGAATCACTTCGCACTTGTCCACCTTGAACTCCATCTGCCACTTCTCAGTTCAGCTCTGTATCCTGTAATGTCTTGTTGTAGCCTACAACAACTCTCAACGCTATCTACAACACCACTGACCTTTGTGTCATTGACAAACTTACTAACCCACCCTTTCAATTCTTCATCCAAGTCATTTATAAAAACTACAAAGAGCAGAGCCCCAAGAACAGATCCCTATGGGACATCACTGGCCACCAACCTCCAGACGGAATACTTTCCATCCACTACCACTCGCTGTTTTCTTTCAATTATGAATCCAGACAGCCAAACTCCCACATATCCCACACCTACTAACTTTCTGATTGAGCCTATCATGGGGAACCTTGTCAAATGCCTTAGTGAAATCCATATACACCAGATCCACTGCTTGACTATCGTCAACTTGTCTCATCACATCCTCAAAGAACTCAATAAGGCTTGTGAGGATGCCCCTCATTAAGGTGAAAGTGAGGACTGCAGATGCTGGAGATCAGAGTCAAGATTAGAGTGGTGCTGGAAAAGCACAGCAGGTTAGGCAGCATCCGAGGAGCAGGAAAATTGATATTTCGGGCACCCTTCATAAACCCATGTTGACTATCATTAATTAAACTGTGTTTTTCCAAATAATCATAAACCCGAGCTCTCAGAATCCTTTCCAGTACCTTGCTTACCACAGACATAAGACTGACTGTTCTGTGATTCCCAGGGATTTCCCTACTCACTTTCTTGAATAGAGGAACAACATTTGCCTCCCTCCAATCATCCGGTACTACTCCTATGGAGAGTGAGAATGCAAAGGTCATCAGCAGAGGTTCAGCAATCTCATTCCTCACCCCGTAGTGACCTTGGATATATCTGGTCAGGCCCTGGGAATGTTTATCTTGATGTTTCCCAGAATTTCTAGTGCATCCACTTTCTTAATATCAATCTGTTCAAGCCTATTAACCTAGTCCATGGTGTTCTCACTATCAACAACGTCCCTCTCTCTAGTGAATACTAAAGCAATAAACTCATTTAGAGCCTCACTTACCTATTCAGACTCCAGGCACAAGTTCCCTCAATTATGCTTGATCATCCTTACTCTCTCTCTGATCATTCTCTTATTCCTCAACTAAATATAGAACACCTTTGGATTTTCCCTAATCCTTCCCACCGAGGCTTTCCCATGCCCCCTTCTAGCTCTCCTCAGTCCATTTTTGAGTTCTTTCTTAGTTACCATATAATCCTCTAAAGCTGTGCCAAATCCTTCCTTCTTCAACCTTAAGTAAGCTTCCTTCTTCCTTTTGACAAGAAGCTCCTCTGCTTTTGTTATCCAAGACTCCTTCACCTTACCACTCCTTTCCTGTCTCAGTGGGACAAAGATATCCAACACTTGCAACAAGTGCACCTTAAACAGCCTCAATATTTCTGTTGTGCATTTCCCATAGAACAATTGTTCCCAACTTATACTCCACAGTTCCTGTATAATAGCAGTAAAATTTCCCCTCCCTCAATTAAATACCTTCCCATACTAGCTGTTCCTATCCCTCTCCATAGCTATGGTAAAGGTAGTTGTGGTCACTGTCACCGAAATACTCTCCCACTGAGAGATCTGGCCTGGCTCGTTGCCTAGCACCAAATCCAATATGACCTACCCTCTACCCGGTCTATCTACATATTGAGTCAGGAATCTTTCCTGGACACACCTGACAAAATCGGCTCCATCTGCACTAAGGAGGTTCCAATCAATATTGGGGAAATTAAAGTCACCCATGACAACAACTCTGTTCCATCTTCATCTTTCCAAGATGTGCTGTCTAATCTGTTCTTCCATCTCTCTCTGCTGCTATGGGGGATCTCTAGAAAACACCCAATAAAGTAGCTGCTCCCTTCCTGTTATTAACTTCCACTCACACTGACTCATTAGACAAACCCTCCTCAACAACCTCCTTTTCTGCAGCTGTGATGCACTCTCTAATTAACAATGCTACTGCCCGCTCCTCTTGTACCCCTCTCCCTGTTCATTTTAAAAGACCTAAACCCTGGGACATCCAGCAACCATTCCTGCCCCTGTGAAGTTCAATGAATTCACACAGATAGTTAAATTCAGTGAATTCATTGAACTTCACAGTGGGATAGTGTTTCAGGACACCAACGGTTTGTTCCATATAATTTCTGATAGTTACTTGGGCCCCATGGTGAATGTCTGCCTGTATATGGTCAAGTGACTGAGAGAAGTCATGAATAGCCAGAGAGCATACATGCCCTGTCACCCACAACTTACCTCTGGTTCTTCAGTGAGGTGGAAGGACGGTGGGTATGCCTGACTTTTGCATGATATGGGTATCATAGCTGCCATCAGAAATGGCAGGTATTTATTAGATATAAGTCTAGAAGATATAGGAACAGAATTAGACCATTCAGCCCATTGTGTGTGCTCCATCTTTCGATCATGGCTTATATGTTTCTTAACACTATTCTCCTGCCTTCTCCTGTAATCCTTGACCCCCATGTTATCAAGAACCTGTCTACCTTTGTCTTAAATACATTCAATGACTTGGTCTCCACAGCCTTCTGCAACAATGAGTTCCACAGATTCACCACCATCTAGCAGAAGAAATTCCTCCTCATCTCAGTTCTAAAAGGTCACCTCTTCAATCTGAGGTTGTACCTTCAATTCCTAGGTTCCCCCAACTAGTGGAAACATCTTCTCCATGTTCATTCTGTCCAGGCCTCTCAGTATTCTGTAAGCTTCAATGAAATCACCCCTCATCCTTCTAAACTTCATTAAGTACACACACAGAGTCCTAAACCACTCCTCCTATGTTAAGCCCTTCATCCCTGGGATCATTCTTGTAAACCTCCTGTGGAACCCCTCCAATGCTAACACATCTTTCCTTCGATAGGGGACTCACAATATTACAAATGTGGTCTGAACAGAGCCTTATACAGCCTCAGCAGTACATCTCTGCTCTTGTATTCTAGCTCTCTTGAAATGAATTGCATTTGCCTTCCTGACTGCTAGCTGAACCTTGCACATAAACCTTAAGTGAATCCTGAACTGGGGCTCCTAAGTCCCTTTATACTTCAGATTTGTGAAGCCTTACTCCATTAAGAAAATTGTCTATGACTATAAACAGAGCATTCTTGACATTTTCACACAGTAACAACAGATTATAGAACATTTTCCCATTAAAACTGGGGTGTGCGAGTAGAGCTTATGAGTATGATCGATGATGCCTTTTTTTTTGGTAATCCCATTACTCTGACAAATCCATGTGCTAACTCATCTTGTTTCCCTGTGCTGCACAACAATGCTTTGAAATCCATTTGGAGACGCCACTGTCTCTTCTTTGATACAGCAATAGATGCTAATTTCTAAGGAGTAGTTCATAACCTCAGCCGTAATCTAGAAATATCCACAGCAGTAGATGGCAGAAAAGTTTAGGACCAGAGTAATCTTGACAGCCACTGACAGTGCCACCTCCACCCAGATCAGGAAAGGGAGCTGGGGGGCATAGGTCAATCCCCATCTCTGTTGAAATGCAATAGTCTCAGTCAGTGCTCCTAAGGTAGTGGCAAAAGACGCATTCCTAATGATGTTTTGAATGTAAAGTCTTCTATTGAGAGCCCTCCTTTTCACTTTCCCTTTCTTATGTGTATGATCCATTTCCAAGTGATGTTTCAGTTCAAGAGGGCCTTGTAACTATAATCACCATTACCGAAAACCGACTTTCTCCTGTAGGCTTCCACTCCCTCTGACCTTCTTGTTACAATCTGACACTGCTCCTTTGCAGAAAAAATACAAAATACAAAAATTACAATGTTCCTCCAATGCAGTAATTTCATTATCCCTGCATCAGCAAATGAATAATAATGACTTCTAATTTGAAGATTACAAAATTAGAAACTCATCAGTACATGGAACATCTGCGGGGACAAAGCAGAGTTAACGTTTCGGGTCCAGTGACCCTTCTTCAGAACTGAAGGAGGTTGCATGGTTAACCTTTTAGATTATATTAGTGTGTATCCCCTCATGCAGCCACACAAATACTCAGCAGGAGGGTTTAATAAACGGCATTGCATAAACTTGTGCAGTTCAAAATGACAGACTGTGCACCAAGTCAGCATGATACCATAATCTCCCCATTCTGTGTTGTTCTGGGGCTGGTCTCAGGGGCAGTTCCAGCAGACTGGAAAACAGCACATGTGACACCACTGTTTAAAAATAGAGGTTGACAAGAGATTAGATTACTTACAGTGTGGAAACAGGTCCTTCAGCCCACACCAACCTCCAAAGAGTAACCCACTCAGACCCATTCCCCTACACCTAACACTACAGGCAATTTAGCATGGCCAATTCACCTAACCTCCCACATCTTTGGACTGTGGGAGGAAACCCCCATAGACACAGGGAGAATGTACAAACTCCACACAGACAGCTCCCTGAGGCAGGAATTGAACCCAGGTCTCTCACACTGTAAGGCAGTAGTGCTACCAACTGTGCCACCATATGGGGAACAATAGACTGGTTAGCTTCTGTTGTGGGGAAAATGCTTGAGCCTATTATCAAGGAAGAAATAGCAAGGCATCTTGATAGAAATTGTCCCATTAGGCAGATGCAATATGGGTTCTTGAAGGGCAGTTCATGTTTAAATAATCTTTTAGAATTCTATGAAAACTTTACAAACAAGGTAGGCAATGAGGATCCAGTGGATGCGGTGTATAGATTTTCAAAAGGCCTTTGACAAAGTGTCACACAAAAAGCTGCTGCATAAGATAAAGATGCATGGTGTTGGGGTAAAGTATTAGCTTGGATTGAGGATTGGTTGACTAATAGGAAGCAAAGAGTGGAGATAAATGAATGCTATTCTAGTTGGCAATCAGTAACTAGGGGTGTGTCTCAGGGATCAGTTTTGGGATTGTAATTATTCACAATTTATATAAAGATTTAGAGTTGGGGATCATGTGTAGTGTGTCAAAGTTTGCAGATGACATTAAGATGATTGTTAGAGCAAGGTGTGCAGAGGACTGTGAAACTTTGCAGAGGAACAAAGATAATTTAAGTGAGTGGGGAAACGTCTGGGAGAGGGAATACAATGTTAATAAATGTCACGTCATACATTTTGGTAGGAGTAACAGTAGAAAGGATTATTACTTGAATGGTAAAAAGTTGCAGTTTGCTGCTATGCAGAGGGACCACAATATCCTTGTGCATGAATCACAGAGGGATGGTCTGCAGGTACAACAAGTAATTAGGAAGGCAAATGGAATTTTGTTGTTCATTGTTAAAAGGATTGAGTTTAATAGCAGGGAGGTTATGTTGCACTGTACAGGGTGTTGGTGAGGCCATACCTGGAGTACTGTGTGCAGTTTTAGAACATAGAACAGACAACACAAAAAGTACAGCACAGAACAGGCCCTTCAGCCCACGATGTTGTGCTGAGGATTATTAATCTAAAATATAATAATCTAACCCACATACCCCTCAATTCACTGCTGTCCATGTGCATGTCCAGCAGTGACTTAAATGTCTCTAATGACTCTGGCTTCCACCACTAGTGCTGGCAATGCATTTCATGCCTTCACAACTCTCTATGTAAAGAACCTACTTCTGATGTCTTCTCTATAACTTCCTCCTAATACCTTAAAACTATGACCCCTCGTGCCAGTTAATCCTGCCCTGAGCAAAAGTCTCTGACTATCGACTCTATCCATACTTCTCATTACCTTGTTTACCTTGATCAGGTCACCTCTCTTCTCCTTCTCCCCAGAAAGAAAAGTCTGAGCTTAGTCAACCTTTTTTCATAAGACAAGCCCTCCTGTCCAGGCAACATCCTGGTAAATCTTCTTTTCTCCCTCTCCACAGCCTCTGCATCTTTTCTATAATAGGGTGACCAGAACTGGACACAGTATTCCAAGTGTGGTCTCACCAGGGACTTGTAGAACTGCAGCAAAACCTCGCTTCTCTTAAACTCAATGCCCCTGTTAATGAAAGCCAAAATATCATGTGCTTTCTTAACAATCCTAACCACTTGGGTGGCAATTTTGAGGGATCTATGCACTTGAATACCAAGATCCCTCTGTTCCTCCACACTGCCAAAAATCCTGCCTTTAATCCTACATCCAGGATTCACATTCGACCTTCCAAAATGCATCACTTCAAATTTATCCAGGTTGAACTCTATCTGCCAATTCTCAGCCCAGCTCTGCATCCTGTCTATGTCGCACTACAGCCTGCAATAGCCCTTGATACTATCAACGGTACCTCCAACCTTTGTGTCATCAGCAAATTTACTAACTCACCCCTCAACCTCCTCATCCAAGTCATTTATAAAATCGACAAAGAGCAGAGGCCCAAGAGGCAGAGCCCTGCAAGACACCACTCACCACCTACCTTTAGGTAGAATACTTCCCATCTACAACCACTCTCTGCCTTCTTTCAGTCAACCAATTCTGAATCCAGACAGCCAAATCTCTCTGTATCCCATACCTCCTAACCTTATGAATGAGCCTATCATGGGGAACCTTATCAAATGCCTTGCTGAAGTCCATATACACTACATCCACTGCTCGACCTACGTCGACCTGTCTTTTCACCTCCTCAAAGAACTCAATAAGATTTGTGAGGCATTATCTGCCCCCACAAAGCCATGCTAACTGTCTTTGATCAGGCTATGCTTTTCCAAACAGCCATAAATCCTACCCCTCAAAATTCTTTCCAAAACCTTGCTGACCACAGACATAAGACTGACTGGTCTGTAATTGCCAGGGATTTCCTTATTACCCTTCTTGAAAAGAGAAGCAACATTTGCCTCCCTCCAATCCTCTAGTACGACTCAGGTGGACAGTGAGGAAGCAAAGATCTTCACCAGCGGCCTAGCAACCTCTTTCTCATTTCCTGGAGCAACCTAGGATAAATTTGGTCTGACCCTAGGGACTTATCAATCTTAATCTTTGCCAAAGTTTCCAGCACATCAACTTCGTCAATCTTGATCTGTTCAAGCGTACTTCCCAGCTCTTCAAAGTTGCCATTCACAACAAGGTCCCTTTCCTTAGTGAAAACTGAAGCACAAAATTCATTTAGGGTTTCCCTCGTCTGCTCTGATTCCACGCACAATTTCCCTACGCTTTCCCTGATCAGCCCTACCTTCTCCCTGATCATTCTCTTTTTCCTTATGTATGAGTAAAATTCCTTTGGGTTCTCCATAATCTTTCCTGCTAAGCCTGTTTCATGCCCCCTCCTGGCTTTCCTCAGTCCATTTCTGAGCTCCTTCCCAGCCAGCCTGCAATCCTCTAAAGCTGTGCTAGGGACCTGACAACTATGGCTGTCCCGTGGTTGGCCATCCCCACCAGCAGTAACCAAAATGGCATACTTATTGCTGAGGGGAATGGTCACAGGGAATCCCTGCTCTGTCTGTCGGTTCCCTCTCCTCTCCCTGACTGTAACCCAGTTGTTCTTATCCTGTGTCTGAGGAGTGACCACCTCCCTGTACATCCTCTCAAATTCCCACTCAGCCTTTTGGATGATCCGCAGTTCATCCAGCTCTAGCTCCAGCTCCAGTTCCCTAACTCGATTTTTGAGGAACTGGGGTTGAGTGCACTTCCTGCAGATGTAGTCGGCAGAGACATGTGTCATGTCTCTCACCTACCACATTCAGCTGGAGGAACATGCAGTGGCCTTCCAGCCGTACCCCGCTAATCTGAAAGCCCAAACAAGGAAGAGAAGGAAAGAAAAAAAAATGAGAAAACCTGAAAACTTACAGAATTTACAGACTCTTAGTAAGGTTAGAGAAGGTGAGTGGGAGGGAGGCCATACGGATTTAGACCTCACCCATTTAAATACTTCCTGGCAGCCCTCGCTTCTTTCCTTCATTCTCTCCTCACTGCTCTGTTCAAAATGGAGGCCCAACTCCCGAGGTAAATCCCTTTTAAAGTGGGAAAAATTTACCTACCCGGCAGCCCTCGCTTCTTTCTGCCCTCTCTCCTTGCCACTCTGTTCAAAATGGAGGCCTGACGCTTGAAGTAAGTTCCTTGTTAAGTGGGAAAAATTGACTTAACTGGCAACCCTTGCTTCTCTTCACCCTCTCTCCTCGCCGCTCTGTTCAAAACGGAGTTTTGGTCTCCTTACTTGAGAAAGCATGTATTGGTTCTAGACAAGGTTCACTAGGTTAATTCTGAAGTTGAGGGGGGTTGGCTTATGAGGAGAGATTG
Organism: Hemiscyllium ocellatum; assembly: GCF_020745735.1. NCBI lineage: Eukaryota > Metazoa > Chordata > Chondrichthyes > Orectolobiformes > Hemiscylliidae > Hemiscyllium > Hemiscyllium ocellatum. The sequence goes on along the minus strand of NC_083405.1, from coordinate 88,737,795 downwards.
AGCAGACTAGGAATTTAGAAGAATGAGGGACAATTTTATAGAAACATATACAATTATGATGGGAATAGATCAGGTAGAAGTAGAGAGGATGTTTCCACTGGCAGGTGAAACTCGGACAAGAGGGCACAGCCTCAACATTAGGGGGAAAAGATTTGGAACTGGATTGAGATTTAGTACTCAAACCAGAGGGTCGTAAAGCTATGGAATTCCCTGCCCAGTGAAATAGTTGATGCTACTTCAGTCAACGTTTTTAAAGCTAAGATAGATTATTGTTGAAAAATAAAGGAATTAAGGGTTATGGGTAAGTGGAACTGACTCCATGAAAAGACCAGCCATGACCTTACTGAATGGCGGAGCAGGCTCAAAGACCTACACTTGCTCCGATTTCTTATGTTCTTATGTCTGTTATGCAAGGTATATCTGAGCGGAGTGCACTTGCAGTCCCTTGCGGGCTAGCATTGGCAATGCCATAACTGGTCAATTTTATTTAAAGAGGAATTGGCTGCTTACTTTAAGTTGTTACTTTGTCTTCAATAAAGAACAATGCTTTCAATTTTTTGCATAGTTTGTGATCACTGCAATTCATTGTTCACTTAAAATAAGAAATAAAACAAGAGAGGCCAAGCAGCTTTAAATACAGTGCAGTACAATTACTGTATCCATAAAATGGATTACATGCTAAAATGAGAATATTTGGAAAGATACCTCTGTTATCAAATGAACTCTTTCAGTTGCCTCTGAACTGAATTATCAACTCCTGTTTCACTGTCCAATAAGCTGAAATCTAATGGGGAACCACCTCAGAGATCCCTCTGATCTCCTATACATTGCCTTTAATATGTTTCCCATGTTGCTCCAGAGAAGTCATTTTTCCAATTGTCAGTGTTCTGCTGCAGTAATGACAGTTATCAAATCTCTGTTGAATACACTTTTCTCATCTAGCTGTTGTTCTTTGACGTGGGCCTCAACCACCGTCTCTCCCTATCAACAAAATAAATGCATAGCTGATAAACAAACGTCGAAGTGTTCAAGTGTTACCAATAAATGTTTTAACTCAGTCATTTGTCATATTTAGCTATTAGGAAGTGACAATATAAGTTATTAAAGAAAGTAAAACATTTACAGCTCTTTGAAAAAAACAAAAATGCTTCAAAACAAGAAATCTGTAGCTGAACTATGTGGTGGGAATTATTCAGTATAATTTATTTAGATTATTGCGAAACCAAAATACAACTCTTTCATTATGACTAATTCATTTATTATTTAGTAATTAGTGAAAAATGTCTGTTCTTGTATCATCTGGTTTTAAAGATGCATATTCTTTCTTAGTTGTGCCTAAGTAGTAAATCACAAGCATATAAATTAAATTTACATATTGGTAATGTTTTTGCTTTAACAAAGGTAGCAGCTATATCAACAAGCACATCATCTGTGCAGCAATACTGTATCAGCAAAATTCAATGATGTTTTATAGAAAAAGGGTTAGGTTACACAATTCATTGGTACCAGTCAAAAAGTTGATAATTGCACATTATTTAATGCTCCTATCAGGAATTCTATGCACTGAACCAAACAAGAAATAAATAGGTTCATTACAAAATCTGATTTAAATCAGAGAAAAACTTAGATTGTGTTGCTGTGTCGGAAAACTGAACTCTGTTACCACAGATTCTGTGGGGATGATAAATGGATACTGAGCATTAAGAAGTTAATTGTTAATATAAAAACTGAATTAACTTATGATTAAGGTATTGCTGGTGTGGATTTGCCACAGCAAGGTGTTTTGCCTGATGCAGAAATGCTTACTATATCCCTTATAATGTAAGAGACTGGGCATGGGTGCCATGGTATTGAAAAATCCAACAGAAATTTAATACAGAGCTGAAAAATGTGTTGCTGGAAAAGCGCAGCAGGTCAGGCAACATCCAAGGAGCAGGAGAATCGACGTTTCGGGCATAAGTCCTTCTTCAGGAATGAGGAAGGAGTGCCAAGCAGGCTAAGATAAAAGGTAGAGAGGAGGGACTTGGGGGAGGGGCGTTGGAATGCAATAGGTGGAAGGAGGTTAAGGTGAGGGTGGTAGGCCAGAGAGGGGATGGGGGCGGAGAGGTTGGGAAGAAGATTGCAGGTCAAGAAGGTGGTGCTGAGTCTGAGGGTTGGAACTGAGATAAGATGGGGGGAGGGGAAATGAGGAAGCTGGAGAAATCTGCATTCATCCCTTGTGGTTGGAGGGTTCCTAGGCGGAAGATGAGGCGCTCTTTATCCAGGTGTCATGTTGCCATGGTCTGGTGATGGAGGAGGCCAAGGGCCTGCATGTCCTTGGTGAGGTGGGAGGGGAGTTAAAGTGTTCAGCCATGGGGCAGTTGGGTTGGTTGGTGCCATCTCGCTTCCACCTATTGCCAACGCCCCTCCCCCAAGTCCGTCCTCCCTACTGCACAAAACACTACATAGGACAAACAGGAAGACAGCTAACGATCCGCATCCATGAACACCAACCAGCCACGAAACGACATGACCAGCTATCCTTAGTAGACACGCACGCAGATGACAAGCAACATGAATTCGATTGGGACAACACTACTATTATAGGGCAAGCCAAACAGGGAACAGCCAGGGAATTCCTAGAGGCACTGCACTCATCCACAGATTCTATCATCAAACACATTGACCTAAACCCAATATACTGGCCACTGCAGCGGACAGCTGGAACTGACAACCGGAGGCGGCAGAGACAAACCACTATAAATGCCGAAGGAAACATCACAGAAGCAGTTCACAGGAGGCTCCCAAGCACTGAGGATGTCACCTAGACAGTGGACGAAATGTTTGCAACACAAATTCCCAGCTCGGCGAACAGAACCACAACAATCTTAAAGTAAGATAGAGTATGAGAGTTTTATCCTCTCAAGTTATGTTATGATACTGATGATACCATGATTTTTTGTCTTTACACATGGGCCTGTGGTGTCACTAGCTGGCGAACATTTGTTGCTCATCTCTAGTTGCCCTTGAGAAGATGGTGTGTTGCCTTCTCAAGTTGCAATCCATGTGCTTTGGGTAGATCCACAACATTGTTAATGAGGGAATTACACAATTTTGACCTGGTGAAAGTGAAGAAACAGAAATATATTTCCAAATCAAGATGGTAGGTAGTCTGGGGGGGAAACTGGCAGAACGTGGTATTCTTGTGCATCTGCTGCCCTTGGCCTTTCAGATGGTAATGGTCATGGATTTAGTTGGTGATGTCTAAGGATCTTTGCTGAATATCTCTTAAAAGGTAAACGGATATACTGATTGTGAGACATAACATAACATCTTCCTTTTTTCAAAGATAAAAAATGATCCCAAATAGATATTCATAGGCATGTGTTGTCAATTCAATAATTATACAATAGATAAAACAGTGTTTAGAACATCAACATTTCAAATTCCAATATAACACTTTGGAAGTATTTTTTGAAAGCTTATCCTGATCTGGTGATCATATCCCCTACCTAGAGAGGTACGTATTGATATTATTGTTGCACTTGTTTGATAAACTAGTTGTCTTGTCATTGGTTGCTTTACTCAATGCTACAACACAATCATTGTCTTCATTAATCTCTTCGTAAATGATTGGCATGTCATACATTGTTCATGAAATTATATATGACAATATTAAAGCTTAAAGAGCTGCATATTGTACTGGTTTTGTTTAATGAGGAAAGGTTAAGACAGGGGTGCTGAGTAATCTCTTCCAAAGCCAATAAAGTGAACAGTTGGTGAAGCCTTGTGGGTTTCTTAAAATTGGAACAGTAGAAGCAATCTGAATGGGTGGGGTCAGGTCCTCACGCAACCAGGATATTTTGTTAGTTTAGCCTTCAGTCACAGTTGCTGGGTTCTTGCAGCTAGGTGTGAAAGCTTTTATTCCTTTCCCTTTTGCAGCAGAAAGTTGGGATTCGCTTCCTGCTGCTAGAATTATATGTAAAACCATTTATTTTACTGAATTTGCCTTTGCAATGTATCTGTGTTTATGGTATGTTACTATATTAGAACAGTTAATTGGCCATAGTTAACATAGACATATGTATATAGTTTGTTAAGCATTTCGATAGAGTGACAGTTAAGCCAATTTTTTTTCTTTAATTTTTATTTTTATTTTAATTATAGCGAATGAATAAAGTGTACTTTGTTTCCATCCTGGTAGTTTGACCAATTGAATTGCATCCGGAACACAGCGTCTTATACTAACCTTTAAAATAAGAAAAAGTTAGGGTCTAGACTATTGTCTTAATATGTTTTGAGGGGATTTGGTCTGGTCCATAACACACACAGAAGGGGACTTTTGGCCCTTTGCATTTGTACCACCAAAAATACATAACTACCTGTCCAAGTTCTAAGCTGCTGTCCGTTCCTTTGCAATGTTACCATTATGATCAGTAATAAATTTTCATGATCTGAGCCAATTACATATTTTATATTCTTGGGCAGCTGACTGTATAAAATGAATTGATGTCTCTTAATTCTGAAGTTAATTCTTACCATGAGCTGTTCTGTGATCGCCTTCCAGAACTTTTCTTGACTTTTCCGATTACACGCAGAAAGACTGAAAGTGTTAATTGTGAGAATCGTAGAGTCCTAGAGTCATAAGGAATAGAAACAGACCCTTCAGTTCAACTTGTCCATGCTGACTAAGTTTCCCAGACTAAATCTGCCTGCATTTGGCCCCTGCCCCTGTAAACCTTTCCTATTTATGTACCTGCCCAAATGTCTTTTAAATTTTGTAACTGTACCTGCATCTACTACTTCCTCTGGAAGATCATTCTACACATGCACTGTTCTCTGTGTAAAAAGGTTGTCCCTCGGGTGCCTTTCAAATCTTGATCCTCTTACCTTAAAAATGTGCTCCCTAGTTTTGAACTCCCCCAACCTAGGGAAAGGATCTTTGCTAGTCACCTTACTTATGCCCCTTATGATTTTATAAACCATTATAAGGTCACCACTCAACTTCCTACACTCCAGCAGAAAATGATCCAGTCTATCCAGCCTATCCTTAGAATGCAAACCCACCAGGCCAAGCAGCTGCCTGGTAAACCTTTTCTGAACCCTCTTCAATTTAATTGTATCCTCCCTATTGCAGGGCAACCAGAACTGTACATTGTACTCTAAAGGAGGCCTAACCAATTTCCTGTACAACCTTAAAATGATGCGCCAACTCCTGTACTCAATGGTCTTAGCAAGGAAGGCAAGTGTGCTAAAGGACTTCTTAACCACCTTGTTTACCCATGATGCAACTTTCAAAGAACTATGTATCTGAACCCACGGGTCTCTCTGATTGACCGTACTACAGGGGACCTACCAGATTATTAGAAATCAGTATATCCTCTGTGGTGTTTTTTATAGGGAGGAAATTGTGCTTCAATACAAATATGTATCATTTGCCTTTGATTGTATTTGTAACTTTAGCCTTTTTATTGTTAATTAAGGCAATCTTAGAAATATCTTGAGTCTTCTAATCATCATTCTAATCAAACAGGAGCTTAGTCTGTCTTCTAACTGGTCAACGCTTCTGGACAGATGTGTCTCAGAAACTGATGCTGCTGATTGTATGAATTTTCTGTTAGCCAAAGCTGTTGTCCAATTTGTCTTTAATTAGTTTTCTAAAAACCTACTGCCAAGATATTGGAGTCTTTGTTTTTTGAACGGTCTGCCACCACTGCTAACCATCATGTGTGCTTGCCTGAGATAAAGCGCTTTACCTGATGTAGCAATGCTTAAGCTATCCTTCCTGACATAAGAGCCTAGATATGGATATTGTGTGGTATTGAATAATACAACAGATGTCTATTACAGCCAACTATTATTCTCTAACAATAGATACAGCAGAGGAGCATTGAGGTGCTTTTAGAAGCACATCAACCTTCAAGTGATCTTGGGGTAAGATGGAGTGTGAGACCTACACAGTCCCAGGTCACAGGCTATGATACAGTGATATGGAGTTACCTCTAGAGCTATAGAATAATATGTCCATCTTTTCATGGATTAATATTAAAAAAAGGGGATCTATTCACTGTGTTGGACTTTACCTGAGTTTGATTTGGATACGTACTTGTACTGGTAAGGATAGGATAAACTGAATGGATCATTCTACACTGCACTATAATAAATCATGTGGCTGATCCCTTTGGTATCTTAAATGAAAATATTCTGATATCTAAGTTTGAAAATGAGCAGAAAATGAGCTATTCTTCAAGGCAAGAATCATCAATCTTTTTGCAATGAAAAGCTCTACTTAGTCAGCATGGGTCACAGGTCAGAAATATATCAATAATAGCAAAGAATTCAATGATAGACACAAAATCTAAGTATTCCAGCAGGTGGCATAGTGGTTAGCACTGCTGTCTCACGGCACCAGACACCTAGGTTCAATTCCCGCCTCAGGTGACCGTCTGTGTGGAGTTTGCACATTCTCCCCGTGTCTGCGTGGGTTTCCTCTGGTTTCTGCCCACAATCCAAAAATGTGCAGGTTAGGTGAATTGGCCATACTAAATTACCTGTAGTGTTAGGTGTAGGAGAATGGGTCTGGGTGGGTTGTGCATAGGTGTGGACTTGTTGGGCCGAAGGGCCTGTTTCCACACTGTAAGTAATCTAAGCAAATCTTTAATGATCCAAAATCAATGATCGCTTACAAGGATCTACTTAATGGGATGTTTCAATGTGCCAGTTAGATCCCACAATTGGGTAGGGTTTGCAAGTTTCATAGAAAAATTTGGCTTCTGACTCGAGTTACCTCTTCTTATTCCACATATCCTTCAGTTCTTACAGATTTTTGGCTGAAATGAAACTTTCAAATTAGCAATAAAAATGCAAAAGGTGAAAGAAAGCAATTTATTGATTACATTTCTGAGCTTCAAGAAAAATAATCCAGGAAATAGCCTGGACTTTTGCTCTTCCACCTGGGCATGAAACTGGCGGGTGGATTGACAACATATATTAAAAACAATCTGATACTAATGCTCATCGAAAATCGATCCCAATGGTATCGTGAAGGAATAGCTATAAGCAGCACTAAATGAGAATGAACATTGAGAAATTAATCACAAAACCATTCAGAAGACCATATAAATAAAAATATGAAAGACATGCAAAAACAAGGGCAAAATTTTATTCAAAGCAGGAAAAAGGGAAAATTTCAAAAAATGCATTGTGTCACGTTGGAATCAAATAGGAGAGATTCAAAAACATCAGAAACCGAGAAAAGGGAGAAGCACTTCATCTATTCAAATACTGTTCAATGTTCTGAAATAATTTATCCAAGATAAACTAATGAGAGGGTTTTAACTGTACATTATCACACACCATAGTTGTTGTGCGGTCAGTAATTTTTGCACACTGTTGATATTGTAGAAGTATTCACAGCAAAAAGAATGATGGATGGAGTACCAACGACTTTCTTTTTTGTAAAAGCTAATGCTCTCCAGGTCATCTGTTGGACAGAATATATTTAATAAATATTAATTTTATTCAGCATTAGTTGCTTCTGCCTTGCTATTGCCAGCTATTAAAGCCCTTTTCATTTGCTCTGCTTCTATTCACCTTCTGCTTTCCCTACTGTTTGTTTCTATTGTTCATTTATAAACCAGAAGATTTTAATTTAAACTAAACAGGACAATGCCTTCATTAAACTAACAAACTGACAAATGTCCACAATATCAGTAACTCCATACTATTGTCAAAAACAATCTCTTTTAAACTGACATGTGCAATCATTTAATCCTCATATCTCTCCCCATTCCATTAATTTCTACTGCTGAAATTGACATTTTTAGATTACTTATAGTGTGGAAACAGACCCTTCAGCCCAACCAGTCCACAGAAGCACAACCCACCCAGACCCATTCCCCTACATTTATCCCTTCACCTAACACCAAGGGCAATTTTAGCACGACCAATTCACCTAACCTGCACATTTTTGGACTATGGGAGGAAACCGGAGCACCCGGAGGAAACCCACGCAGACACAGGGAGAATGTGCAAACTCCACACGGTCAGTTGCCTGAGGCGGGAATTGAACCAGGGTCTCTGGCGCTGTGAGGCAGCAGTGCTAACCACTGTGCCACTGTGTCATGCTTAATGCTTCTCAATTTGCTCATGAAGGCATAGATGCAATAGCACCAAATTTCAAAGTAAGCAACAACTTGCATACAGACTCACATAAGGTGTTTGATACAAAGCCAAACAGTAGAACTGTAGTTATAGCTCAGCGAATAAAAGGGACAGTAGCAATGCTGTTATAAAGTTGGCTCAGGGATAGGAAACAGGGCAATGGTTAATGGATATTTTTCAGTTTAGGGGATGGTCTGTACTGGAAATGCCCACAGAACAATTTTAAAATATATAGAAGATAGAAGACTTGAAATAGGATTAAGGTTAGAATTAGGGTTAGGGTTAGGACTAGGGTTGGGGTCAGGTTACGGTTTGGATTAGGGTGAGGGTTAGTGTTGACCCTAACCCTAACCCATTGTAAACTGTGTGGAAGTCAGAGTAGAATTTCAAGAGGACACTGACAAAATGAGTAGATGGGTAACACAAGACATTCAAAGTGGAGAAATGGGAGTTCATACATTTTGGTAGAAAGAGTATTAATTAAAAGTTACTTTTCTAAAGAGTGTGCGGCATTAGAGAGGCCTGAGTGTACATATGCATATGTCATTAACTGTAGTGGGATAGGAGTTAATATAGAGACAGCAGTTAATAGAGTGTACATTAATCCATGACACATTAATAGAGGCATAATATATAAGTGTAGGAAGGCTTTGCTGAAGTTGCATAGGATACATGTTAGCTTGAGTATTGTGTACAAGTCCAGAAGCCATATGTTAGGAAGGACGTGAACACATTGGTGACTCTGCTGGAATGATTGACAAAAATGGTTCCAGGGATGAGAATCTTCAGTTATGAGGATAAATTGAAGAAGCTGAAACTGTTTTGCATGGCAGGGAGCATGCAAAGAGAAGATCTGCTGGAAACTTTAAAAATCATGAGGAGTCTGAAAAGAGAGTATCTAAAGGGAAACTGTCATAAGAGAATTGAGAAGAGGGCACAGACTTAAATTGCATAAAGCAAATGTGAGATGAGAAAAATTTGGAAATATGGTGGAGATGAGTTCAATGGAGGCATTTAAGAGACCATTATATTATTAGTAAAATAGAAACAATGTGCAGGCATGCGGGGAAGAGGCAGAAGGTTAAACCTATGTTAAAATGCTCAGAGACCTGATGCAGCCATGATGGGCCAAATGTACCACAAGACGATTTTCTGATTCTATATACCACATTAGAAAGAAATTGGATGGTGATGATTTGTTGAGAAATTGAATCTAATTGACCAGGGCTTTGCCATGGAGAATAAATGAGAGAACTATTTCACCCTCCACACGTTCGTTTAATTCAAAAGTACTTCATTAAAAGCTCCTTCAATGATATTGCATAAGAAATTTTCATCATCAAGAGGAAAGAGGATTAAAGAAATAATGTAGGAGGAAAATGTGGTAGAAGACTTTATACGTCAATTTAGTGAGGCTGGGACCAGGCATAGTTCTTTTGAAAACAAAATTATTTCAGAACAGTTGTGGGGATACAATGGAATAGTAATAATGTTGCTAGACAATTATTTCAATGGCCCAGGCTAATGTTCTTCAGGCACAGATTAAGTTAAATTAATAAATCTATATTTAAGAGTTTATAATTATGATGGAGTCTATTATCATAAAAACCCATCTGGTTTACTAATACCCTTTAGGAAAGAAACCTATAATCTGACACACAGCACAATGTCTGGTATTCCCAATGTGAAACTGGACTTGGTATCCACAAGGACTGTGCAGTGGTCACTCTTCCCAATATCGTCATGGACAGATGTATTTGCAAGGATGAAATCAAGAATGTTTCTTGTTGGTTCCCTCACCATTTGCTGCAGACTCAGTCTAGCAACTATGTCCTTCAGACATGCTGCTGCTCTGTGTTCCCTATTGTTTTGGGGACATCTCTTAATAAGTCCAGCTTTCGAGAAATATGCATATAGGGCAAACAGATCTAACGGCCAGTTGGGAATGCTGGAATAATGTTGTACACTGCTAAATGCTAAAAAAAAAACACTGTAAGAATATGGAAAGATACAAAATGAAAATTTGCAAATCTGAGAAAGTCTGTGCTGAATAGTTTATATGCACTCTGTAAAAGAAAAAAATGGACAATGGAGTCATTAAATAAATTAGCAAATCATGGCATAATAAGATCTTGAATTACATTGGTAACTGTGCCAGAATTTATATTAAGTACATCTCAGTGACAAACTTTTTAGGGAGTGTAATGGCAAGATTTGGAGGATGGCAACTTATAAAGTTAAGACTCAAATATACAGATTCAAATAGAGAACTGAATCAAAAAGAAAGCCATTGGATTAGGATGAGAAATAGAAAGAGATTGAGAAAAACATCTTATTGCAATTATGAAAGGCTGTCTTAATATACTGAAGGAAAAATGATTGAGATCAAGCACAGCTGAAGTGAAAACACTTTGTAGTTGTAATAATTAACTACTTCATGACATATAGAAGCAGTCTGGCAGAGGAGAACTATATTCAATTTGGTGCTTAATAGCCTACCAAAAATAATTAGTAGCCTTGAGGTAATGAGCACTTGCAAGTTCCAGTGATATTTGTAGAGTTTCATATTTAAGGTTGAGACACAAAGAAGACAGATATGTTAGTGTTCAAAGAGATAACTTTGGGATAATGAAGGCCATCTGAAGGCTCCAACATGGAACAAATTCAAGAAAGTGAAATACTAAGTCAGAGATTTAAATATTTGAGAACTGGATGAAGAAGTCTGAAGGTATACAAATAACACTGATGTACAACACAAATAGAGCTGTCATAACTAATGGGAGATTAGATATGGGTAGTTTCCAGGTCCTTGACTGAAGACACTCATATCCCCAACTGGGCAGACTGGAGGAAGGCCCAAAATGGAATCTTGGACTTTAATCCATGGACTTCATCTAATTCAGCAAACATGAGTTAAAATTCTAGCTTGGCAATTTTAATATCATTTGAAAAAACAGTGAATTTATATCAGTGACTGGAAGCTGACAGATTATCATAATAATTCACCAGTTCGTTGATGTCCTTTTGAGAAATAAAGCAGCTATCCTTACTTAGCCAGGTTTCTCTGTGGATGCAGAATCACACCACCCTAGTGACTCTTAATTGAACTCTGACATGCCCCAGCAAGTTGCTGAGTTGCATCAATTTATTCAAAAGAATAAGAATTAAAAGTTGATTGGCTCATTGCACTATGAACTAAACAAAATAAAAGCATACAATGAAGTTCGTCAAACCTGCAGGATATCTGGTTGGCATGGATGAGTTGGACCAAAGGGTCTGTTTCCTGCTGCATATCTCTATGACTCTACCTAACATCTAAAAACTGATGCTAAGACAAGGAGAGCTGTTCAACAGACTAGTCAAACATAGTCTGACCTAGTCATACTCACTGAATCATAGTCATTATTTGATGTTCCAGTCTTCTATATCAACATTCTTTGTCACAGGCATGGCAGAGCCATTAAGGTTCTAGGTATATAATATATTTATAAGTATATAAGTCCCTGGGAGTCCTCAGTGTTGACTCTGGACTGAATGAAATCTCATTGTTCCAAGATAAACATAGACAAGGAAACCGCCTGGTAATGATCCCCTTGGTTTCCTGAAGCAACAGGTCATTCCTTACTAGTTGTGAGTCAGTAAATTGTTCCCAGTTCTGCCTTTGATTCAGTGGAAGGAGATGTAGGGCCATAACTGGGAGAAATTAGAAATTGTTTTCTCAACACTGACCTCCTCCTCCCTCACTCATCATCTCCCCTCCAGCCCTAAGTTCTGACCCACTGTCAAGCAATCAATTAGTCTCAATCTTGCAGAAATGGAGATTGTGCTTCTGTTAGGTGCAAGTAATTGAAATACAGTCTGATGGCCAATCTTGGGACTTCCTGTTTGGGAATGTGCTCAGTGTGTTTGAAATATAGACATCATTAAAACTCCCTTGATCAAACATCTGTTTGTTCAATATTCTAAATCAACAATCCCCATGAAGTACTTAATGTTAACCTTGTCTTTATCAATAACACATCAGTGGTGGCTGTCCTGGAACTTTTTGGTACTTTGTTCGATTAACATTTGCATTCCTTGTATATTATCTCTGACTGTAAATATTGGTGGGCTGCTTAGAGGGCCTGAGAGTACATTCATTCAATGAGCCACACACATCCAGGACTGGCTGGACAATGGAGCAGAAAGCACGGCTGATTTTCATTATTCTAGGCTTGAGACACTAAAGACAAAATAACTCCACTTTGGGAGAGCCGGTGTCATAGTGGTAATGTCACTGGATTGGTAATCTAGAAACTAATGTTTTAGGGGCATTGGTTCAAATCCCAGTTTAGGAGCTGATGACCACTAAGGAAGACAAATGTAATTCTTGAGAGCATAGGTGAGGGAGGAAAGTTTAAAGGAGATGTGGAAATTAAGAATTTTTTACGCAGACACTGGTAGTGAAAATAAATTTGGGAGATATTATTAAAAACAAAAATATGACCATAATGTAATTGTTTCATTTTAGGATCCTTTTAATAAAAGTACAGGATGACTAACATGTAAACCTATTAAACCAGAACCATCACAACTGCAATCTCTAAGACGACAGCTATTCTTGTTACATTTCACAGAGATGTACAGGATAGAAACAGATCCTTCGGTCCAACTCGACAATGCTGACCAGGTATCCTAAATTAATCCAGTCCCATTTGCCATCATTTGGCTCATATCCCGCCTATCTCAATGCCTTTTAAATCTTATAATTGTACCAGCCTCCATCACTTCCTCTGGCAACTCATTCCAAACATGCACTACCCCCTGCTTAAAAAGTTATCTCTCAGGTCCCTTTTATATCTTTCTCCTCTCACCTTAAACTTATGCTTTCTAGTTTTGGACTGCCTTATGATGGGGAAAAGATTTTTGTCTATTTATCCTATCCATGCCCCTCATAATCTTATAAACCTCTATAAGGTCACCCCTCAGCCTCCGATGCTCTAGGGAAAATAGCCCCAACCTATTCAGCCTCTACCAATAGCTCAAACCCTCCAACCCTGGCAATATCCTTGTAAATCTTTTCAAAACCCTTTCAAGTTTCATGATATTCTTCCTACAATAGAGAGACCAGGATTGAATGTCAAATTCAAATAGTGGCCTAATCAATGTCCTCTACAACTGCAACATGACATCTCAATTCTCATACTCAATGCATTGACCAACAAAGGCAAGCATAACAAATGCCTTTTTCACTATCCTGTCTACCTGCAACTCCACTTTCAAGGAATTATGGACCTGCATCCCAAGGTCTCTTTGTTCGGCAAAACTCCCCAGGGCCTTATTGTTAAGTGTATGAATCCTGCCTTGATTTGCTTTTCCAAAATGCAGCATCTCACATTTATCTGAACTAAATTCCATCTGCCACTGTTTGGCCTGTAAGGTTAATTATTGGTCAAGTTATGGACAGACACAATTCCAATTATAATAGCTTAATTATAATGCAAAAATAATGAGGAAAGTAGGCATTGCTCAAGCACTATTTGTTTTGATTAATAGTTGTTGGGTTTGTTCAATTTGTAATTAAAGAAATGCTACTGGGAAATTCTCAGAAAGCTGACTTTTTCAGTGCTGCAACACCAGGGGGAGCACTTCCAGCATGTGTGCACAGGCAGTGTCAGTCACAGGAAGTAAGGGATGGTTTGAAGTACAGCAGGCGCCTTAAAATTCACTTTATCATTTACAATTAGACAGATAGCCTGCATTAAATTTAAACATTTCCAGCACTGCAAACAGGAGAAAAATATGGTATTTAAATATGTATCACCTAAATCAAATTCAAGAGGTCAACTATTCAATGAAACAATAATCTCTGGAGATTGTAAAAATGTTTTCTGACATGACCCTTTGTCACAAAGAATAAATCTTATCAAATTAAGAATTGTACAGTTTAGGTAAAGTGATAATGGCAACATAAGAGTTTGGTGAATAAGAGCCAATCTGCCCCTGGAGCTTCTGAGGAAGGGTCACCGGACCCGAAACATTAAATCTGATTTCTATTCACAGATGCTGTCAGGCCTGCTGAGCTTTTCCAGCAACTTCTGTTTTCTCCCCCTATCTTCTACCCTAACACAAATTTCCTGAACTATCGCCCATGTCCTTTGTTATCTTTAGGATGTAGAAATCTATCAGTCTCTTAATTGAGTATGCCAGATCACTGTTCAGTCTTCTGCAGTACAGAAGTTTGTCATTCTTTTCCAAATACACATGCAAATGCATAGAGTCATATAGCATGGAAAAAGACCTTTCAGCCCAACTTGTCCATGCCGACCAGGTTTTCCCTAAACAGAACTACTCTCACTTGCTTTCATTTGGCTCACCTCCCCCTAAATCTATTCTATCCATATAACTTTCCAAATGTGGTTTGCATGTTGTAATTGTAACCTTTTCCTCATTATTGATATTAGACTTTTAAAGTAAAACAGAACAGCTCCAGAGTGGTAGAGAGTAGGTAATGCTCTTTGAACTATGTATTGAGCCGATGTGTTCTTCCTACCCCCCCTCTCACTACTGTCCCCTTACATTTGATGGTTTGCATTGGCCTGAACAGTTCTTGCACATAAATTATTAAACTGGAAACAATGGTGATTTACTGATGATAGTTAACAGATGAAAGAAAATAAACCATGGATGATTTGGTGATGAGAAAAAAATTGCTTGCGTGGAAGTGCATTTCTGGATATAAAAAGGGGGACCTGTGTTCATGGACTCTTGTAGAACAGTAATAGTGACCTTAACTCTGAGCCAGAAATACCAAGTTCAAGTCCCACCTACTCCAGAAGTGCATCATAACATCTCCAAGTAGGTAGATTAGAGAATGTCTGTAAGCATCTCCCATCTTTTCCAACCACCTGATTTTCCTTCTTTTTTTATTCACTTGTGGGATGTGGGTGTTGCTGGCTGGACCAACAGTTATTGCCTGGCCCTAGTTTCCTCAGAGAATGTAATGATGAGCTGCCATCTTGAAGCACTGCAGACCATGCACTGTAGGTAGACTCGCAATGTCTTTAGGAATTCCAGCATTTAGACCCATTGACAATGAAGGAATGACAATATATTTCAAATTAGGGTGGTGAGTGACTTGGAAGAGAATTTATGGGTAATGGTGTTCCCATGACTATATCCAATGTTGTCCTTGAAGAGAGAGCATGCTGAGTCCATCTACTTCCTTACAATTTTTTAAAGGGAACTGGGAACCATGGAGACTCAAGTGCGTTATTTTTCCCAATAACACCATTTTGATTTTGTCCCCTCCCTTGTAGTTCCTAATAGACAGTGTTTGTAATTAATTACTGTAAATTTGTTGATGGGTTTGTTTTGATTTTAAAAAAAGATCCATTTCTGGGCTGTGTTGATGCCCATGTTTTCTTGGAGAAAGTTCTGCTGGGAGCCCCAAAGTTTAGAGTTAGGTGGGCACCTCAGGGGCTGGGGTAATTATTTCCCCCAGGGATGCCATTTTGATTTAGTTCCGTCGCTTATCTTTCCCTCTGTTTTGAGATGTGTCACCCTTCTCTAGTGGACAGTGATTGGATAACTTGGTGGTGGATTTCCTCGAGGAAATATGAAAAAAAAATTCTGTTCATCCCCAGTCAGGGTTGGCTTCTGGACAAGAAAAGGATCCAGAAAAAAATTATAGAAACTGATATTTATGCTAAACTATAGATTTCTAATAAAATGCTGGTAAATCTGAAAGTATTTTGCTGCCGAATCAACACATGGATAACAACCTGTTAACATTTATCATAGAATTAACTTTGACCTCTTCAAGTGGGAAGCTGAAGAAAGCAGAAGATAGTTCCTATTTCTGATAAAAGTATGTCTCCTTTTTAATGTGGCTTTTTAACTTGAAATGACTGAATCACACCCATGATAATGAATTATAGTTAACTATTGGTGTTTTTGGAGCTATATGAGTGGTGGAAGCATGAGGTGGGGATGCAACCTGGAACATTTCTCCAACCTAGAAGAAAAAAGGTGCAGTTTATCCTTATTAGGAAGGAGCAAAGTAATAAATAAAGTAGCTTCAGAGCTGGATGGAACAGACCCAGATGCCAAAGAGCGATTGGAGATCTCTAATATGATTTATAGACAGACTTTACAAAATACTGCATATGATTTGTTTGAAGCCATAAGGCATGGTAAATATTTGATACATGAAGTAAGATGGACAATCAATCCACAGAAGAATATATTTTAAGGTTTGAGAGGTTGTATAAAAGACTAAAGAAATTCAGTCCAGAACTTCTGTGGTCTGTGCTCTCATTTAGATTATTAAAGTGCACACAAATCTCATACACAATTGGTTTTTGGTTTTGATGGGTGTTCAGTTTTGCGATATGGACTTGCTTTTTGAACACATGCCTTAATAAAAACATTTAGGGAGACAATTGTTTCTAGGTAGTTATGCAGTACATGTTGGGATACAATCAATGGAAGACTCTATGATGACTGACTCTTAAAGATGAAGGGAGTGTACTCACAGGCATCCACAAAGGGTGGAATTCTTGAATGAGAGAGCTCATTCCTTTAGTAAATTTCTAAATCAAAGGAAAATGTAGCATTGGTGTTGATAGATAGAGTCATAGAGTCATAGAGATGTACAGCATGGAAACAGACTCTTTGGTCCAACCTATCCACACCGACCAGATATCCCAACCCAATCTAGTCCTACCTTCCAGCATACGGCCCATATCCCTCCAAACCCTTTCTATTCATATACCCATTAAAATGCCTCTTAAATGTTGCAATTGTACTAGCCTCCACCACATCCTCTGGCAGCTCATTCCATACACGTACCACCCTCTGCGTGAAAGGTTGCCCCTTAGGTCTCTTTTATATCTTTCCCCTCTCATCCTAAACCTATGCCCTCTAGTTCTGGACTCCTCAAAAAGACTTTATCTATTTATCCTATCCATGCCCCTCATAATTTTGTAAACCTCTATAAAGTCACCCCTCAGCCTCCAACGCTTCAGGGAAAACAGTCCCAGCCTGTTCAGACTCTCCCTATAGCTCAGATCTTCCAACCCTGGCAACATCCTTGTAAATCCTTTCTGAACCCTTTCAAGTTTCACAACATCTTTCCGATAGGAAGGAGACCAGAATTGCACGCAATATTCCAACAGTGGCCTAACCAATGTCCTGTACAGCCGTAACATGACCTCCCAACTCCTGTACTCAATACTCTGACCAATAAAGGAAAGCATGCCAAATGCCTTCTTCACTATCCTATCTACCTGCGGCTCCACTTTCAAGGAGTGATGAACCTGCACTCCAAGGTCTCTTTGATCAGCAACATTTCCTTGGACCTTACCAATAAGTGTATAAGTCCTGCTAAGATTTGCTTTCCCAAAATGCAGCACCTCGCATTTATCTGAATTAAACTCCATCTGCCACCTCTCAGCCCATTGGCCCATCTGGTCCAGATCCTGTTGTAATCTGAGGTATTTCTCTTCGTTGTCCACTCCACTTCCAATTTTGGTGTCATCTGCAAACCTGCTAACTGGACCTCTTACGCGCGCATCCAAATCATTGATGTAAATGACAAAAAGTAGAGGACCCAGCACCGATCTTTGTGGCACTCCACTGGTCACAGGCCTCCAGTCTGAAAAACAACTCTCCACCACCAACGTCTGTCTTCTACTTTTGAGCCAGTTCTGTATCCAAATGGCTAGTTCTCCCTGTATTCCATGAGATCTAACCTTGCTAATCAGTCTCCCATGGGGAACTTTGTTGAATGCCTTATTGAAGTCCATATAGATCACATCTACTGCTCTGCCTCATTAATCTTCTTTGTTACTTCTTCAAAAAACTCAATTAAATTTGTGAGACATGATTTCCCATGCACAAAGCCATGTTGACAATCCCTAATCAGTCCTTACCTTTCCAAATACATGTACATCCTGTCCCTCAGGATTCCCTCCAACAACTTGCCCACCACAGACGTCAGGCTCACTGGTCTATAGTTCCCTGACTTGTCTTTACCACCGTTCTTAAACAGTGGCACCACGTTTGCCAACCTCCTATCTTTCGTCACCTCACCTGTGACTATCGATGATACAAATATCTCAGCAAGAGGTCCAATCACTTCTCTAGCTTCCCACAGAGTTTTCGGGTACACCTGATCAGGTCCTGGGGATTTATCCACCTTCAACTGTTTCAAGACATCCAGCACTTCCTCCTCTGTAATCTGGACATTTTGCGAGATGTCACCATCTATTTCCCTACAGTCTATGTCTTCCACATCCTTTTCCACAGTAAATATGAATGCAAAATATTCATTTTGTATCTCCCCCATTTTCTGTGGCTCCACACAAAGGCTGCCTTTTTGATCTTTGAGGGGCCCTATTCTCTCCCTAGTTACCCTTTTGTCCTTAATATATTTGTAAAAACCCTTTGGATTCTCCTTAATTCTATTTGCCAAAGCTATCTCATGTCCCCGTTTTGCCCTCCTGATTTCCCTCTTAAGTATACTCCTACTTCCTTTATACTCTTCTAAGGTTTCACTCAATCTATCCTGTCTGTACCTGACATATGCTTCCTTCTTTTTCTTAACCAAACCCTCAATTTCTTTAGTCATCCAGCATTCCCCATACCTACTAGCCTTCCCTTTCATCCTGACAGGAATATGTTTTCTCTGGATTCTTGTTATCTCATTTCTGAAGGCTTCCCATTTCCCAACCTGCAAACATCTACCTCCAATCAGCTTTTGAAAGTTCTTGCCTAATACCATCAAAATTGGCCTTTCTCCAATTTCGAACTTCAACTTTTAGATCTGGTCTATCCTTTATCATCACTATTTTAAAACAAATAGAATTATGGTTGCTGGCCCCAAAGTGCTCCCCCACTGACACCTCAGTCACCTGCCCTGCCTTATTTCCCAAGAGTAGGTCAAGTTTTGCACCTTCTCTAGTAGGTACATCCACATATTGAATCAGAAAATTGTCTTGTACGCACTTAAGAAATTCCTCTCCATCTAAACCTTTAACACTATGGCAGTCTCAGTTGATGTTTGGAAAGTTAAAATCCCCTACCATAACTACCTTATTATTCTTACAGATAGCTGAGATCTCCTTACAAGTTTGTTTCTCAATTTCCCTCTGACTATGGGAGGGTCTATAATACAATCCCAATATGGTGATCATCCCTTTCTTATTTCTCAGTTCCACCCAAATAACTTCCCTGGATACATTTCCAGGAATATCCTCCCTCAGCACAGCTGTAATGCTATCCCTTATCAAAAATGCCACTCCCCCTCCTCTCTTGCCTCCCTTTCTATCCTTCATGTCGCATTTGTATCCTGGAACATTAAGCTGCCAGTCGTGCCCATCCCTGAGCCATGTTTCTGTAATTGCTATCATATCCCAGTCCCATGTTCCTAACCAGGCCCTGAGTTCATCTGCCTTCCCTGTTAGGTCCCTTGCATTGAAATAAATGCAGTTTAATTTATTATTCCTACCTTGTCCCTGCCTGCCTTGACTGTTTGATTCACTTCTGTTCTCAACGGTACCAGTCTCAGATTGATCTCTTTCCTCACTATGTCCCTGGGTCCCTCCCCCCCCACCTTACTAGTTTAAATCCTCCCAAGCAATTCTAGCAAATTTCCCTGCCAGTATATTAGTCCCTTCCAATTTAGGTGCAATCTGTCCTTCTTGTACAGGTCACTTGTACCCCTGAAATCTGCAAAAAATAATTATTAAAAGTTTCCAGTGTGACTCCAGATATCACTAAGTCAAGAATTGTCCAAGGATAAGGAGTCCAGCAAATCATGAATCAGATGGTTCTGAGAATAGAGAAAAGGATGAAGAACAAGAAAATAATATATTTGTGGCCAAAGTATTAAGTCAACCCATGAGTATCTAAGTTGCCGATTCATTCAATTGTTATATAATAGATAGTGCTTGCACCTCAACAATATGTTACATCGATTGGCTGAATTAGTAAGAGGAAAACCCTGACAAAGCAGAGAGAAATAGGACAAAAGAGTATGAAAGGTCTTCCTGCTTTTGATTTGGGGACTACAATTCATTACCATCTTTAAAGAGAGTGGTTCTTCCCTGTGAAATTACAGATCTGCACCATCCTATTATTACTAATGTCATTGGAGAGCCATTAGAGAGAGGTGGTCACCATGAAGACTGGAGTACATGATTACCCTCAACAATTCCATTTGGTTCAGCCCCACCATCTTATCCTCTTCCTTTCCTGCTTGTCATTGTTCCATAGCTCCTGGCTGCAATGTTTGTTGTTTGTTATTGAGTGATGGGTTGTCATGGATGATTTGATGGGCTGTTTTGAATTTATGTTTCTTGCTGCTTTTGTTTCCGTTTAATTCCAGATCCACAGAAACAGGGTTAATTAACACTGAACTGTCCTCCTGTCTAGACAGCGGAGCCATTCATTTCAGGGGCATTGAAGGAGGTAAATACTAGCCTTGCCAATGATGCCCACATCCTATGAAAGAATAAAGAGGTGAGGCCAAGTGTACTATTTCCCCGCTGGGGAGTGTATCTAATTTGTTAGTTAGATGTTTAGTTTAGTTGGTGGGTCAAGTTTTACATAATTAAAATGCACTGGATTTAACAACCTATGTTGGGTTGTGTTTCTAAAATTGGATGATCTGACAAATTGGTGATGTGTGTGTAAAATAAAACAACAATTTGTCAGGTTCTGGGCTAAAGTAGTCATCAACAGGACCGTGGAGAGGGTCATAATTCCCAATTACCTGTCTCTGTTCTGTCGCTATTTCTTTGGCTAGGTGTCCTTGGATTGGGAGCATGCAGTGCCCAACAGTACACTCAAGCTTTCAGGGCTAGGTGGGGACCACAGAATCTGGGGTGCATTATCTCCCCAACCAACTCGATTTTGATTCATTTCCCTCACTTTGTTCCTGCCTTTTTTGATTTTCATTTTGCTATAATGGTCTTGGCTGGCATTATGTAAAATTTGTTATTGATACTTAATAATTTGTTAATTAGGTTAATTGGTGGTGGGCCTGTTTTAAAGAAAACATGCTGGGTTCTACTGCCCCTGGTGGACATTGTTGGTAATTTGTTAAATTGGGTGAATTGATAAATCAGTGATGGGACAATTTTCAGGACTAAAATCAAACACTGGTAGGCAGTGTTGGTAATTGATGCTTCCTACAATTGGTGTTGGGTGTCTACATTTTTTTCAAATCATGATCAGATTCCCCTACAGTGTGGAACAGGCCCATTGGCCCAACAAGCCCACACCAACCCACACAGACCCATTCCCCTCTGACTAATGCACCTAACAATATGGGCAATTTAGCATGGCCAAATCATCTGCATATCTTTGGACTGTGGGAGGAAACCCACGCAGACATGGGGAGAATGTATAAATTCCACACAGACAGTGGCCCAAGGCTAGAATCAAACCTGGAGCTGTGAGGCAGCAGTGCTAACCACTGAGGCACTGTGCCGACTGAAGAATTGAACCAAGGCTGTTAGTGTCACTCTGCTCTGCAAACTAGCCATCTAGCTAATTCAGCCAAACAACCTTATGAGTCAATTGAGCCAAACAACAAATGAGCTAGGTTCTGGGCTAAAGGAGAAATCAACAGGTCCAGACAGCAGGATGTGGAGTAGTTGTATTTCCCTAATGCCTGCCTCTCCTTCACAGGTCTGCCTGTGCCCAGGTTTCAGAGATAGGCAAGCACCACAGGGGATTCAGGTGCATTGCTTTTCCTAGATTGAAAGGAAGTGTTATCCCACTTTGGAATTGCATTTCAGCTAAATACAAATAGTAGCAGTCAGATATCTAGATTCACTGTGGTGTTCCTTCAAAGAGAAGACTACTCAACTAGTCCTAGAGACAGATTCTTGTGAGTTTAGTATTAGGTGATCTAACTTCCTGACAGGTGAACTCAGAGTAAAAAATGAGGTCTGCAGATGCTGGAGATCACAGCTGAAAATGTGTTGCTGGTCAAAGCACAGCAGGCCAGGCAGCATCTCGGGAATAGGGAATTCGACGTTTCGAGCATAAGCCCTTCATCAGGAATGAGAGAGAGCAGCCAAGCAGGCTAAGATAAAAGGTAGGGAGGAGGGACTTGGGGGAGGGGCGATGGAGGTGGGATAGGTGGAAGGAGGTCAAGGTGAGGGTGATAGGCCGGAGTGGGGTGGGGGCGGAGAGGTCAGGAAGGAGATTGCAGGTTGGGAGGGCGGTGCTGAGTAGAGGGAACCGACTGAGACAAGGTGGGGGGAGGGGAAATGAGGAAACTGGAGAAATCTGAATTCATACCTTGTGGTTGGAGGGTTCCCAGGCGGAAGATGAGGCGCTCCTCCTCCAGCCGTCGTGTTGTTATGTTCTGCCAGTGGAGGAGTCCAAGGACCTGCATGTCCTCGGTGGAGTGGGAGGGAGAGTTAAAGTGTTGAGCCACAGGGTGGTTGGGTTGGTTGGTCCGGGCGGCCCAGAGGTGTTCTCTGAAGCGTTCCGCAAGTAAGCGGCCTGTCTCCCCAATATAGAGGAGGCCACATCGGGTGCAGCGGATGCAATAGATGATGTGTGTGGAGGTACAGGTGAACTTGTGGCGGATATGGAAGGATCCCTTGGGGCCTTGGAGGGAAGTGAGTGTGGAGGTGTGGGCACAAGTTTTACATTTCCTGCGGTTGCAGGGGAAAGTGCCGGGGGTGGAGGTTGGGTTGGTGGGGGGTGTGGATCTGACGAGGGAGTCGCGGAGGGAGTGGTCCTTGCGGAACGCTGATAGGGGAGGGGAGGGAAATATATCCTTGATGGTGGAGTCCGTTTGGAGGTGGCGGAAATGACGGCGGATGATACGTTGTATGCGGAGGTTGGTGGGGTGGTAGGTGAGAACCAGTGGGGTTCTGTCTTGGTGGTGGTTGGAGGAGCGGGGCTCAAGGGCGGAGGAGCGGGAAGTGGAGGAGATGCGGTGGAGGGCATCGTCGATCACGTCTGGGGGGAATCTGCGTTCCTTCAAGAAGGAGGCCATCTGGGCTGTGCGGTGTTGGAACTGGTCCTCCTGGGAGCAGATGCAGCGGAGACGAAGGAATTGGGAATATGGGATGGAGTTTTTGCAGGGGGCAGGGTGGGAGGAGGTGTAGTCCAGGTAGCTGTGGGAGTCAGTCGGTTTATAGTAGATGTCTGTGTTGAGTCGGTTGCCCGAGATAGAGATGGAAAGGTCTAGGAAGGGGAGGGAGGAGTCTGAGACAGTCCAGGTGAATTTGAGGTCGGGATGGAAGGTGGTAGTAAAGTTGATGAACTGTTCAACTTCCTCGTGGGAGCACGAGGCAGCGCCAATACAGTCATCGATGTAGCGGAGGAAAAGGTGGGGGGTGGTGCCAGTGTAGTTGCGGAAGATGGACTGTTCCACATATCCTATGAAGAGGCAGGCATAGCTGGGGCCCATGCGGGTGCCCATGGCAACTCCTTTAGTTTGGAGGAAGTGGGAGGATTGAAAAGAGAAGTTATCCCATGGCAACTCAGGTGGACTCAGAGCCTTGGATTCAGGCTGATTGAGGTTTATTTGAAAATGTCCTTTAAGCCTCCTTGCTCTTAAATGGCAAATATCACATGTACTTTCTCCATAGCTGTGAGTGTTATTTTGCAGATTACTGCAAACCTTTTCTGAGTGTTGCAGTGATGGAATTTCAGTATTAGAGAAACAGTTTCAGCCATATGGTCTATGACCATTCATATTCAATATAAGGTAAATGGTGGTCTTTCATACTTGTGGGTAACTGATCTCATCAGCTTTCTTTTGCTTCATTACAAACCAGGAAACATAGAGTCTAGGACTCCATTAACACTGTATTTTAGGCTAAGTGTCAACATTGGCTCTTATTTTCTTTAGCAGCCTCCTTTGCGGCAGCTTGTGAAAGGCCTTCTGGAAATCCAAATAGATCACACTCACTGGCTCTCCTTTGTCTAAATTGCTCCTCACTTCCTCAAAGAATTCTAACAGATGTGTCAGGCATGACCTTTCCTTGACAAAGTCATGCTGACTCAACCCTATTTACTATGCACTTCCAAGTACTCTGCAATCTCATCCTTAATAATGGACTTTAAAACCTTCCTATTGACTGAGGTCAGACCAGCCAGCCTATAATCTCCCAATGCTGTTTATCCCTTCCTTCTTAAACTGTGGTATTGTATTAGCCATTTTCCAGTCCTCTGGGACCCTCCCTGACTCCAGTGATTCCTGAAAGATCACCATCAATGCCTTCACATCTCCTCAGCTATCTCCTTCATATAATGTGGTGTAGTCTATTCGCCCCGGATGATTTATCCACCTTCAGACCTTTCCGCTTCCCCAACATCTTTTCCTTAATGATGGACACTATACTCACCTCTGTCCCTTGACTCTCTTGAAATTCTGGTACGTTGTTGGCACTTTCCACAATGAAAATGAATGCAAAGTACCTTTTCCATTCCTCTGCCATGTCTTTGTTCCTCATTTAGACTTCTCCAGCCTCACTTTCCAATGGTCCAATGTCCACTCTTGCATCTCTCTTACCTTTTATAAAGCTACAAAAAATCCTGCAATCCTCTTTTATTTTACTAGCCAACTTACCCTCATATATTATCTTCTCCCCCTTATGAGTTTTTTAGTTGTCCTCTCCTGGTTTTTCAAGACCTCTCAATCCTTTGGCTTTCCACTAATCTTCACCACACTGCATGCCTTTTCTTCTGCTTTATTGCTCTCCCTGACTTACATTGTCGGTCATATTTGCCTTATCCTCCCCTTGGTCTGTTTCATCTTCCTTGAGATGAATCTCTGTTGCACCTCCTGAATTACCCCCAGAAACTCCTGCCATTGTCGTTTCATGGCTAGTTGGTGTTCATGGATGCCACAACCCAAAGGACTAGCCACACTACCATACATCAAAAACATTTCTGAACTGACAGCCAGACTACTGCGACCACTAGGACTCATAACAGCACACAAACCAACAGCCACTTTCAGTCAACAACTCACCAGGACAAAGGACCCAATATCCAGCATGAGCAAAACCAATGTAGTGTACAAAATCCCATGCAAGGACTGCACAAAACACTACATAGGACAAACAGAAAGACAGCTAATGGTCCACATCCATGAACACCAACTAGCCACGAAACGACATGACCAGCTATCCTTAGTAGCCACACACTCAGATGACAAGTAACATGAGTTCAACTGAAACAACACTACTATTATAGGACAAGCCAAACAGAGAACGGCCAGGGAATTCCTAGAGGCATTGCACTCATCCACAGATTCAATCAATAAGCACATCGACCTGGACCCAATATACTGGCCACTACAGCGGACAGCTGGAGCTGACAATCGGAAGCGGCAGGTACATATCACTATAAATGCCTGAGAAAACATCACAGAAGCGCTTCACAAGAGGCTCCCAAGCACTGAGAATGTCGCCTAGACAGGGGACGAAACGTCTGCAACACAAATTCCCAGCTCGGCGAACAGAACCATAACAATGAGCAACCGAGCTACAAATTTCCTCCCAAACTTTGAACCTATTTAACTTGTCCTGCAAGAAGAAAATTGGGAACTCATGTAAATTGCATCTTATTGCTTTTTTACTCATTTAATTTAGTTGGTAAATCCAAGTACTTACAAAACAAGAGAAGCAGGGTATTTAGAGTTGAAATCAAAGTGGACAGCTTTAAAAACTAAATTAATGTCACAATTTTGCGAAAGTCGTGTCCATAACATTAAAGGTATTGTTAGAAGTTTACAACTAGCCATGAGTCTACAATCTAAAGATGCTGAATCTTTAGCGTTTAAACTGGAAGCTGCATTCGTCAGTCTGTACAAAATACAGACTGAAGGCTCCATGAGAGTTATTCCGAACTCTTTGTGAAGGAAGCAGGACTACAATCTGTGAATTCCTGGACAGAATTAGATGCAGATCAAATGTATCTAAAATATTAATGAATGAAGCATCTTCATGACATATAAAATGTAAATTGTACTTTAAGAAATACTACTGTTTCAATCATCATATTACATGAAAAGTTGTGAGGACTGCTAGCATTTTGTTTCGTTGATGGTTAGATCACAAAGAGACATAGCGTGTATGTAGTGCAGCTGCCAACTTTTAGTTCAGTTGAAACCAATGAGACACATATACCTGTAATCAGTGTGCAATGTCTTTCTCTAAATGAACCATTTTGAAAACACAAACTGTCTACAATAGAATAAAAGATGTAGCTAATTCATCCAAAGATGCAAGCCTAGGAATTATTGTTTCAATGCTATTGAGAGATCCACTGAACTTTACATAATATTTTGAGAGTTAATGAGCATGCTGGTTAACCTTTCCCCTGTATTTTGCTATTTCCTGGAGCTAAATGCTTTAATATGCTCTTTAACTGCCACACTGCATACCATCCAATGAACAGCAGAATCAATAATATTGATAATCAGTTGAGAACTGAAGTAATGTACCACTTAAATAGCTGAAGTGTCAGAGGGGAGCCCAGGGCAGTGGTTTGCAGAACAGAACTTTTTGTAAAAGGATAGGAGAAAGCCAACTTTATTGATCAACTGCTGGAAACCTAGCGGAGGATGTGACAGAACAGTAAGATAAACTGTGCAAGTCTGATGATAATCAGTTCTCCTCTACAAATTGTAGCATGTATCAGAGGAGGGTGCAGAAAGGGTTACTGTTGTGCCAAGGATTCAAAGACATTTGGAAAGATATGAGGAGGATAATGTCAGATTGATACAAGGCAAGTAACAAATCTTGTTGCTGGAAAAGAGCAGCAGGTCAGTCAGCATCCAAGGAGCAGGAGAATTGACGTTTCGGGCATGAGCCCTTCCCCATTCCTGGGGAAAGGCCCATGCCCGAAACGTCGATTCTCCTGCTCCTTGGATGCTGACTGACCTGATGCACTTTTCCAGCAACACATTTTCAGCTCTGATCTCCAGCATCTGCGGTCCTCACTTTCTCCTTGAAGTAACAAATCTTGGAACAGTTCATGAGGATCTCCAGGTGACCTGAAAGTCCCCTCAAAAAGCCAACAACTGAAAAGCCTCACAACTGAGTACCATGGCTCAGAAAAGGACTGAGACCAGCAAATCCTCTTCAGGGTAGATGAATTCATTTTTGTTGCATGGAATTTCAACATTTCTATGAGTGCTTTGTGATCACATCCAACAATACTGTTCTTTTTCTAATAAAGCCCAAATCCAGCAGCATTGCATATGATATTAGAAAAGTAATTACCAAGAGAGTGCAGCAGGATATGATCCTGTCATAACTTCTACTGAATCGATACCTGCTAGTCCACCAGTTGTCTAACTGTATAACGTGAGAAAGAAGGGAGTTGGTGGAAAGTAAACTTTCTAGGAATGGGAAGGACCTTTGGTGACAATCGAAATGCACATCGACCCAATTCCCAGTTTTAATGTGGAGTAATTATGTTGCAGGCTGATCTTATGATATTTCTCCTCTTATGATCTTAGAAAAGATTGCCAGCAGTTTAGCGAGGGAACAGCGAATTGTATTTTGAATTTGACAAACGGTAACATCCAAAGTACGCACTAAAATAAAAGAACCACATGCTTCCAAGTTTTTGAACAAAAAAAATCTTTTCTATACAGCATTGGAACAGCAAAACAATCAAAATTGCAACTAATCCTCTGACCTCCAAAAATGAGATAAATTTAAGTAACCAACATGCAACAGAACATATCAAATAGCAAATTACAGTCAAAGCAGACCCCACACATCTGACACTGGCTCATTAGATTTTATTAAAACTTTGAGCCGGTTTTTGTATTTTATTGGCTACATGTCAGTTTTGTCAGATATTTTGGAGAGTTTATTGCCATGAAACTTATCTTACCAAATTGTTTCATTAACTATCTATCCCAGCCTGTGGTATTCCTCTCGTCCAGTTCTAGCCCCAACTCCCGACATTCCATTCCAAGAAGAACTCTGCCAATAGAGCAGAATCCCCGGCACACTTGCCACATTAAAAAAGGCAGCATCCAACGAGCAGTGAAATCGACGTTTCGGGCAAAAGCCCTTCATCAGGAATCCCCGGAATGTCGATTTCACTGCTCGTTGGATGCTGCCTGAACTGCTGTGTTCTTCCAGCACCACTGATCCAGAACCTGGTTTCCAGCATCTGCAGTCATTGTTTTTACCACATTAAAAAAGGCCAATGTGCACCCAGATAGGCACTGGCATTCTGAACCCTCCCTGCTCAATGATGGACATTCCGTTGGAAGTTGTTGAAGAAGACAAAGGTGTTATTGCAATTCTCCTACAAGTACCTGAAAGTCCTGTGGACAGGGTCATCCAGAGAAAAGGAATCTTCTTCCCGGACAACCGGCAGACACTGTTCTCTGGCAACTGGGTCTGAGGTTGTCATTCAGGTAACTGTGGTCTCCATGGTCCCAGAGGAATGGCCAACAGTGCTACAGTATGGTCAATGACCTTGTATGATCCGCCAGGGGAAGTGTCATCCTGCTACCTCACACTGAACACTAATCCAACACCTCAAGGCCCATTACCCCAGAACCTGACGTTCCTGCTCCGCACTCACCAAATCCCATCCTCCCCCACTCCCATCTCGGGACCCACTACTACCCCTCCCTCTGAGATCCAACACTGTCTGCTCTCTTGGAATCTGATGCTCCCTTGACCTGGACCAGACACTCTCTCTGATTCCAGCACCCAACATCCCATCTCTCCCTGTAGGACCAAACATCTCCCTGCCTCTGGGACTAACATCACCTCCTGATGCTGGACCTGACTGCACCTCCCAATGAGCCCTGACAAATTACCCACCCCTCAAAACCCAATACGCCCCCAAGACCTGATAGACTTCCTCACCAGACCCTTCCTGCCCTAGCCTCATCACACTGCCATTTATCTGGCCTCTGTCATACCTTGCGCTGTGGCATTCTATTATACGGTACCCAATTTACCAAGCACCATATCCATACTTCCCAACATCATATCCCTACATACCTGGCACCCTACCCACTACAAACCTGGCACTCTACCTAATCGGCACCTTGAGACCCTACCATCACAGCACCCTAATTTCACACTTCCCTGTGTTCTTCCCTTTTCACAAGAGCTGTCAAAGTGGATAACTGAGCTGCTGGGTGTTTAATTCACAGAATACGCCAACTGACTGCTATGAGAAAGTGGGCATGGTTTGCATTCACCCAATTATCTTGCATCACATGGGACCTAACAAGTTTGAAGTGTGCATTGCTGAAAGAGCTCTGATTGGAATCTCTTGTCAGAAATGCAGAGCTCTTTCTTAAAATCAAAAAACATCAAAGTGGCAAGCTGCCTATGATTGCCAATCATTTTAAAATCCAACCAAAAATAAAATTGATAGGCAGAAATAAAGTATGAGGCAACATTTATGCCTGTACTTCTTAATTGGAAAGTTACGTTTTACACGACAGGAACAATCAGTTTCATTTCTTGATGTATTCATTCAATTGGGGTCAAAAATGCAGAAGCCATAATCTCAGAAGTTGTAATGTCACTGTGCCCATCAGTAGCCTTCATCCCTGACCCTGTCAGACCATTGGATGTCTGCCTCCTAAGTCCAGTTAAGTTCATTTCCTGTGCCATTTCAGATGCATTTCCCTCCTGTCTAGCAAATAACAATTCTAGTAATAAAAGTTGGAGTGAGTTTGTCCAGGCTTCAAACCAACATATCCATTTCTCCCAGGGCCCTTTGTGTTAAAGGGCCAATCTGGAAATTATTTTTATAATGTTGTGGATCCTTTGTGGTTCTATGCTACACTGTGAAACTTAACTGCATTGGTAGACCTCATTTCACTCAGCGTGGTAGACTCTATCTTTCCTGAGTTACTTTAGCAGGAATTCCCTTTTGCAGAGAGTATCCATCTGTGGTTCATTCCCTTGCTATTACTTGCTTGAGTCATAGATTTGTACAGCATGGAAACAAATCCTTCATACCAACTCAACTATACCAACCAGACATTCTAAATTAATCTACTTCCATTTGTCAGCATTTGGCCCATATCCCTCTAAATCCTTTCTATTAGTGTATCCATTCAGATGCTTTTAAATGTTTTAATTGTTTCAGCCTTCACCACTTCCTCTGGCAGTTCATTCCAGACATGCACCACCTTCTGCGTGAAAACGTTGCCCCTTAGGTCCCTTTTAAATCTTTTCACTCACAATTTAAACATATATCCTCTAGTTTTAGACTCCTCCAATCTGTTGAAAAGACCTTGTCTATTCACCCTATCCATGCCTCTCATGGTTTTACAAATCTCCATAAACTCACCCCTCAGCCTCCAATATTCTAGGAAAAACAGACCCAGCTAATTCAGCCTCTCACTACAGCTCAAACCATCCAACCCCGGCACCATCCTTGTAAATCTTTTCTGAACACTTTCGAGTCTCATGACATCTTTCCTATAGCAGGGAGACCAGAATTGCAAGCAATATTCCAAAAGTGTCCTAACCACTTTGTAAGTGGAGAATGGCACCACCTGGTCTTTCAAGGCAAGAAATAAACTCCTAATAACATCAGAGACCTGTCACAACCACCTCTCTTTTCTCCGGTGGTTTTCCATTACCACTGAAATTTAATTGTGATGAGTTTCAGTTCCCATTTTGCCTTTTGGCATTATGTTACATTTTAGTAACTTTATGATTTTTTTTCAGGAGGCAGCAGAACCTGTTGTTCATACAAGCAAATATTATTCCTTTCTTCCATAAATTAACTGCTTGTTGAAGGTACAAAAAATGATTAATTCAAATGGTGCATCTCCCATTACTGTGTTTGAGTACCTGCACGACTGGATGAGCATAATGAAAGTGAAATCAATGGCCCCTGAATCAATTTTAAAACTTAGGTTACAGCAATGGGATTATCTTGAAGACAGATTTAAAGTAATTTTGGGGCCTAGCTTATGTTCTAGACAATAGAGTTGAAGTTGAACTAAGATTCAAAGCCAACTTCAATTATGATTAGATTCCCTGCAGTGTGGAAACAGGGCCTTCGGCCCAACAAGTCCACACAGACACTCTGAAGAGTAACCCACCCAGACCCATTTCCCTCTGACTAATGCACCTAACACTATGGGCAAATTAGCATGGCGAATTCACCTGACCTGCACATTTTTGGGCTGTGGGAGGAAACACGAGCACCCGGAGGAAACCCATGCAGACATAGGGAGAATGTGTAAACTCCACACAGAAAGTCACCTGAGGCTGGAATCGAACCTGAGACCCTGGTGGTGTGAGGCAGAAGTGCTAACCACTGAGAGATGTGGTGGCTCAATGGTTAGCACTGCTGCCTCACGGTGCCAGGGATCTGGGTTTAATTCCAGCCTTGGGTGACTGCACATTCTCCCTGTGTCAGTGTGGGTTTCCTTTGTGTGCTCTGGTTTCCAAAGATGTGCAGGTTATGCGAATTGGCCATGCCAAATTGCCCTTAGTGTTCGGGGATGTGTAGATTAGGGGCAAATGTAGAGTAATAGGTTAGGGCAATGGGTCTGGGTGGGTTACTCCTCGAAGGGTTGGTGTGGACTTGTTGAGCCAAAGAGCTTGTTTCCACACTGTAGAGATTCTATGATTCTAATTATGTAAGAAAATATTTGTCCAAGAAAAAAATGATACGATTATCATTAATATAGCATCTTTTGAAGGAGAATTTTGAAGGAAAAAGAGAAAATACAGGAAGCTGAGCAGGACAGGCAGCGTTTGTAGAGATCAAAACGAAGTCAGTGTTTCAGGCCAATGACCTCTCATCAGGACTGAGGTAAGTTAGAAATTGAATTTTCTTAACTAAATTAAGGAGGCATGGGTTTAAATAAAAGGAAAGCTTAATGGTAGGGTGGAAGACAGAAGAAAGAATTTCCTGAAGCTAATTCAGAGAACACTGGACAAACCCAGCAGGTCTGGCAGATTCTGGAAGAGTTCTGACTTGAAAAGTTGATTGTGCTTCTCTCTCCATCAACGCTGCCAGAGCTGCTGAGTTTCTCTGTGTGTTTCAGATTTCCAGACCTGCAGTATTTGCTTTTATTCAAGAGAATTTTCACATTTTAAAGCAGGAATAAATCCCTTGTTCTTCTTTGAAATAAAGCTATAGCATCTTTTCCATTTACCTGAGCGTGCAAGCAGGGACTTGACTTCATGGCTGCATCCAAAAGACATCACCTCCGATGGTGTAGCATTCCCTCAGTATTTCTGTCTCAGCTGAAATGTTTTACACACTCTCTTCAGTGGGACTTGGAACACTACCTTATCATTCAAGAAGTGAAAATGCAGTGTTTTGGGACAACTATCAAAGTCTAGTGGAGCTCAACATTTTGAACATAATGTGACTCATACAAACAGGACTTAAGGACTTTCTGTTTCATTTAATAGAAAAACAAGTGGCTGACAGTTGTGTTTGTATGCTCTTAATTGAGCCCTCTGTGATTTTTAGCTTCATTCGTTCCTCCCTGACTCATTTTCTCTGAATCTAATCCAAGGGCTGTGGGGTCAGTAATAGCATCTCTAATACTGCTCCTATTGAGATGAGCTAACACCAGGCAGGTTGAGTGCATTTTGAGTGCGAGCAGCGGCTGAGTTTAAACAAACCCGGAAGACTACAGCTAAGCTAAAACAGTTTGTTCTAAAATTACTTACCGGTAGCAGTATTTTTTTCTCTATCTTCACAGAAAGAGCGGGAGAAGTAGGGGGAAGTGACGACGACCAGAGGGGCAGCCGGGAAGGAAAGCAGTGAGTATAAATACTCACCCTTCGACGCCAACGGTCATTTTGAGTATATAAGTCAGGAAGGCCGCAGCAAGTGTTGGTTGCTGGAAGAACTCCGGATCAGAGTTGATGATCTGGAATTTGAGCTTCAAACACTGCGGCACATCCGGGAAAGGGAGAGTTACCTGGATGCTTTGTTTCAGGAGGCAGTCACACCTGGGAGATTAAGTAATTCACATTCAGTTAGTGATCAGGGACATCAGAATGTGACTGTAAGTGAGGCAGGTAGGAGGAACCTGAGTTCAGGAGTGCAGGAGCCTCAGTCCTTGACCTTTTCCAACAGGTACGAGATTCTTGCTCCCTGTATGGATGAGGAAAAGGGCTCTGGACAGGATGAGCTAGCTGACCACGGCACCATGGTGCAGAAGGCCATTCAAGAGGGGGGAGCAAAAAGTCAAGTAGTGGTTATAGGGGATTCTATAATTAGGGGGACAGATAGTATCCTTTGCAAGCCGGATCAGGAGTCTCACATGGTGTGTTGCCTGCCCGGTGCCAGGGTGCGGGACATCTCCTACCGGCTTGAAAGGATATTGGAGCGGGAGGGGAACTGACAAAAATAGACTGGAAACAGAGCCTAGCGGGGAAGATAGTAGAGCAAAAATGATAGGAGTTTGTGGATATAATTGAGGACACTGTACAGAGGTTCATCCCCAAGAAAAGAAAGATTATCCGGGGAGGGATTAGACAGCCATGGCTGACAAAGGAAGTCAGGAAATGTATTAAAGAAAAAGAGAGATCCTATAAAGTGGCCAAAAGCAGTGGGAAATCAGAAGATTGGGAAGGCTACAAAAACAAACAGAGAATAACAAAGAGAGAAATAAGGAAGGAGAGGATCAAATATGAAGGTAGGCTAGCCAGTAATATTAGAAATGATAGTAAAAGTTTATTTCAATACATAAGAAACAAACGACAGGCAAAAGTAGACATTGGGCCACTTCAAACTGATGCTGGAAGCCTAGTGATGGGAGATAAGGAAATAGCAGGAGAACTTAACAAGTACTTTGCGTCAGTCTTCACAGTGGAAGAGATGAGTAATATCCCAACAATTAAAGGGAGTCAGAGGGCTGAGTTGAGTATGGTTGCCATTACAAAAGAGAAAGTGCTAGAAAAGCTAAAAGGTCTTAAAATTGATAAATCTCCTGGCCCCGATGGGATACATCCTAGAGTTCTGAGAGAGGTGGCTGAGGAAATAGTGGAGGCATTGGTTGAGATCCTTCAAAAGTCACTGGAGTCAGGGAAAGTCCCGGATGATTGGAAGATGGCTGTTGTAACCCCCTTGTTCAAGAAAGGATCAAGACAAAAGATGGAAAATTATAGGCCAATTAACCTAACCTCGGTTGTTGGTAAAATTCTAGAATCCATCATTAAGGATGAGGTTTCTAAATTCTTGGAAGGGCAAAGTCTGATTAGAATAAGTCACCATGGATTTAGTAAGGGGAGGTCGTGTCTGACAAACCTGTTGGAATTCTTTGAAGAGGTGACAAGTAGGTTAGACCAGGGAAACCCAGTGGATGTTGTCTATCTAGACTTCCAAAAGGCCTGTGATAAGGTGCCACATGAGAGACTGCTGAGCAAGGTGAGGGCCCATGGTGTTCGAGGTGAGCTACTGGTATGGATTAAGAATTGGCTGTCTGACAGAAGGCAGAGAGTTGGGATAAAAGGTTCTTTTTCAGAATGGCAGCCGATGACAAGCGGTGTCCCACAGGGTTCGGTGTTGGGGCCGCAGCTGTTCACATTATATATTAATGATCTGGATGAAGGGACTGGGGGCATTCTAGCGAAGTTTGCCGATGATATGAAGTTAGGTGGACAGGCAGGTAGTACTGAGGAAGTGGGGAGGCTGCAGAAGGATCTAGACAGTTTGGGAGAGTGGTCCAGGAAATAGCTGATGGAATTCAACATGAGAAAATGCAAAGTCTTGCACTTTGGAAAAAAGAATAAAAGCATAGACTACTTTCTAAACGGTGAGAAAATTCATAAAGCCAAAGTACAAAGGGATGTGAGAGTGCTAGTCAAGGATTCTCTAAAGATAAACACACAGGTTGAGTCCGTGATTAAGAAAACGAATGCAATGTTGTGCAACTGAGACTGTATAAAGCTCTGGTTAGGCCCCATTTGGGGTACTGTGTCCAGTTTTGGTCTCCACACCTCAGGAAGGACATACTGGCACTGGAGCGTGTCCAGCGGAGATTCACACGGATGATCCCTGGAATGGTTGGTCTAACATACAAGGAACTGCTGAGGATCCTGGGATTGTATTCATTGGAGTTTAGAAGATTAAGGGGGAGATGTAATAGAAACTTACAAGATAATACATGGCTTGGAAAGGGTGGACGTTAGAAAATTGTTTCCGTTAGGCGAGGAGACAAGGACCCGTGGACACAGCCTTAGAATTAGAGAGGCTAAATTCAGAACAGAAATGCGGAGACATTTCTTCAGCCAGAGAGTGGTGGGCCTGTGGAATTCATTGCCGCAGAGTGCAGTGGAGGTCGGGATGCTAAATGTCTTCAAGGCAGAGATTGATAAATTCTTGATGTCACAAGGAATTAAAGGCTACGGGGAGAATGCTAGTAAGTGGAGTTGAAATGCCCATCAGCCATGATTGAATGACGGAGTGGACTCGATGGGCCGAATGGCCTTACTTCCACTCCTATGTCTTATGGTCTTAAGGTTGCCGATGTACCTTGGGCCAATCCATGTAGGATAAAACCAAAAGAGAAAATGCTGGAAAATCTCAGCAGGTCTGGCAAGCATCTGTAAGGAGAGAAAAGAGCTGACGTTTCGAGTCTAACTGACTCTTTGTCAAAGCTAAAAAATGGGAGAAAGAGGGAGGTATTTATACTAGGATAAATATACTCAGATAATATGTAGGATAAATTTATGAACTAAGCAGCCCAACAGATCATCTAGTCAACTTATGTGAAAAGTGGTGCCAAGGATTCATCCTCTGGTTAGATGATTTTCTATTTGGTGCTTACAACTCTTCTCTTCCATCTCACTCTTCCCCAGTAAACAGTTTTATTTTTAAAACCTATGTTTAAAAAAGGATTAAAGTTCTCTCCAATTTGCTTGACAGTCTATCTGCATTACTGAACTTGGGTTGTGGTTTTGTTAAGCGAAAGTGAGGACTGCAGATGATGGAGATTAGAGTTAAGAGTGTGGTGCTGGAAAAGCACAGCAGGTCAGGCAGCAGCCAAGAAGCTGGAGAATCGACATTTCAGGCAAAAGCCCTTCATCAAGAATGAGACTGGGAGCTTCGGGGGTGGAGAGATAAATGGGAGAGGAGCAGGGCTGAGGCAAGGTAGCTGAGAATACAATAGGTAGATGGAAATGCGGGGGTGGGAGGTAATAGGTCAGAGGGGAGGGTGGAGCGGATAGGTAGGAAGCAAGATGGACAGGTGGGGCAGGTCATGACGATGGTGCTGAGTTGGAAGGTTTGAACTGGGATAAGGTGAAGGGGAGGGAAAATGTTGAAATCCATATTGATGCCCTGGGGTTGAAGGGTCTCAAGGCAGAAGATGAGGCATTCTTCCTCCAGGTGTCGGGTGGTTAGGGAGTGGTGATGGAGGAGGCCCAGGACCTGTATGTCCTCAGTGCAATGGGAGGGGGAATTGAAGTGTTCAACCAATGGGCAGTGGGGATAATTGGTGTAGGTGTTTGGACTCAATGGGCTGAATGGCGTTACTTCCACTCCTATGTCTGATGTCTTATGGTCTTATGGTGTCCCAGAGATGTTCTCTATAGCCTTCTGAGGGTAGGCAGCATGTCTCTCCAATGTAGAGGAGACTGCATTGGGAACAACAGATGCAATAAATGACATGTCTGGAAGTGCAGGTGAAATATTGATGGATGTGGAAGGTTCCTTTGGGGCCTTGGACAGAGGTGAGGGGAGAGGTGTGGGCATAGGTTTTGTAATTCCTGTGGTGTCAGGGGAAGGTGCCGGGGGGGTGGATGGTGGATTGGTAGGACGCGTGGGCCTGATGAGGGAGTCGCAGAGGGAACAGTCTTTACGGAAAGTGAATGGGGTGGAGAGGGAAATATATCTCTGTTGGTGGGGTCCGTTTGTAGTTGGCAGCAATGGCAGAGGATAATGTGATGAATATGGAAGTTGGTGGGGTGAAAGGTGAGGACCAGGGACTTTCTTTCATTGTTGCGGTTGGAGGGGTGGGGTTGTGGTTTTGTTACCAATATCTGTTTTACAATACAAATAATGTTTATTGATACTCACTGTGTGAGTGAGAGAGAGTGTGTGAATTTGTTTGTGTGTGTGAGAGAAAATGTGTGTGTGAGAGAAAATGTGTGCGTGTGTGTCTGTGTCTGTGAAAATGGGTGGGGCAGGGTGGCAGTATTGATCAAGGGACCAAATATGGCTTTGATGAGGGATGGTATATTCGAAGGATTGTGAAGTAAGGCCATAATGGGTAGATGTAACACAATGCAAACACAGTGTTGACTGTCTACTGCAAGTCTCCACATAGGGAGTGATGGAGAATAAAATATGTAATGACATTTCAGAGAAGCATAAGGATAATAAAGCAGTAATAGTAAGAGTTTTAACTACACAAATACTAACTGGGATAGCTGTAGCGTGCAAGGTATTGAGGGACCAAAATTCTTAAATTTCATCCAGGAAACACTTCTTGTAATGTAGAATGCCCAACAGGAGAGGAGGCAATTCTGGACCTAAAATTTAGAAATGAGCCAAGGTAGGAGGAAGGAGTATTAAGAAGGGAGCATTTTGGATCTAGTGACTGTAACTTAGTGGGATATTGGATAGTTATAGGAAACCATAAAGATGGGCCATGAATAAAGGCTCTAAAGTGAGGGAAGGCAAATTTTATTAAAAGAAGATATAGCTGGACTTGCAAGTGACAGGGAACTGCTATTTGCAGAAACAAGTGTGTCAGAGCAGTAGAAGGCATTCCAGGGGAAAATAGCAAGAGTATAAGGCAACCATGTTCTCATAATGCCAAAGAGTGGGACCACGACTGGAGAACCTTTGTGGCAAATGGCATAAAACTTGGTTAAGGAAAAACAGAGAAGGTTATAGCAGCTACCAAGGCCTCAAGACAGCAGAGTCCCGAGAGAAGCATAGAAAGTGCAAGGGAGGATCTTAAAACGTATAACAGGAAAGGTAAAAAAATGTGATTGCAAGTAAAATAAAACTAAAAGGATTTGAGAAATAGAGCAAAGAGCAAGAGGATAATTAGAGTAAAAATAGAGCTTATTAACGTCAGGAGATGAAAGTTGTGTGTGGATTTGGATGTCTTCAGCCAGTCTTTGTAGTAGAAAAGTACAACACAGCTATAGACATCAGGTTAATTGTCAATTCACAGTAGTCCTGACGGACCATAGGTCTGCTACCTCATTACTGAGTGATGGTTTAACCAAGGGCCACCACACCTCAGGCAAAGGGAGAGGTTGAGAGGAAAGTCCTTCCAGGTAACCTCAGCCAACATGGGAATTGAACTCAAGCTGTTGATTTCCCTATGTGTTGCAAACTAGCCAACTGAGCCAACTGGCTTAATGATAATATCGAACTGAAAAGAAAAAAATTGCAATGCTACTAACATTAGTGGTAAGCCTGAAAATTAGATAAGTTTAAAAGGGCCAACAAAAGATAACCAAACTAAAATAAAGAGGAAGGAAATAGACTATGGGGGCACGATCACAAAAAACATCAGCATAGGCAGTAAGAGCTTCTTTGAACATATTTAAAAGGAAGAAAGAGGCCAAATTGAACATTTACCCTGCAAAGAATGAGGTTCAGGAAATAACCAAGAAATGACAGAGGAGATGATTAAATAGACAGAGGAGACTAGCAGCATTCCAAAATTACTGAATACACAAGAAACTAAATTGAGAGGAAATAACACAATAGCAATCACTGGAGAAAAAAGTATTTGGTAATCTAATGGGGCTAAAGGCTAATACATTCACTGGATGATTCCCAGAATTTAAAGAAAATAGCTACAAAGAGTGTGAATGCACTGCGTAGTAATCATCCAGGAATCCTTAGATTCTGAAGAAGTCCCAGAGGATTAGAAAACTGCCCATGTAGTATCTTTATTCAAAGAAAAAGAGAGATAAAAACACAAGTAAATATAGGCCAATAACATCTGTAATTGGGCAAATGTTATTAGAGTCTATTATAAAGGATGTAATAACAGTTCATTTCTGCAAGGAAAAAGTAGGTTGGTTTTACAAGTCTTGACTCTCAATTGTCACTTACCTTTCCCTTTCAAAAGTTAGTCCACCTTCTGCACCGTTAAAATGGTATGCTTTAAGCAAATCAAACAGATAATCTTTCCATGCAGTATTTGGGAACAATAATCATTTACAATATTGCAGAAGGCAACATGCTCATAGACAAATCTTGCCTGTTTTCCTTTGAAAGAAGGGATTGTATTAATCTAATGCTCTTCATAACTACCGGACATGTCAAAGTGCTTTCCAATCAATGAAACACTTTTGATGTTCAGTCTAATATAATAAAGGAATTGACACATTCGGCAAATTATCACAAACACCATGCATTTTTTTCTCTGTGAGTGTGATATTGAGTAAGAAACATTGGCCAGGGTGCTGGTAGTAACTCCCCTTCTTTAAAATAATGCTGTAAAATATCCACCTGAGTAGGCAGATGGGGCCTTGGTTTAGTGTCTCATGTGAAAGAAAACACCTATAACAGGACTGCATCAGAATTCGGTCCTTCCCTTTCCTGAAAATCTCACATAGAATAATTTGGCAGCACCCATGGAGTGATTAAGAGAATTAACATTTCAGATTGATGTGCAATAGTGCAAGTTTTTCTATTTCTTGAAGGTGAGGAGAAGCAAGGTGAATAAGTTAGGAGAGCAAAGCCCTGGATATTGATAAGTGGGTAAATCTGAGAGGAAAGTGAAATCACAAATCCTGACAATTTATATAATTTATGACAGATCACTTTGTGAACAACTGCTATTGTGAAATGACATTGCTGAAATATTCTGAACATTAAGTTGTACGTCATGTGTTCTTTCTCCTTGCTGTCACAAATATTTTAAAGACTGGTTGAATATTCAATGTTGTGTCATTTATTCTCTTTTTATCAATTTTTCAGCAAATTCTGTGAGGGGAACAGTTTTAAGTTTTTTAACATGACACTTGTGTAGACAAACACTGCTTGATCAGAGTTGGACAAGGGAGGATCATCACTTCGAAGTGGCTGTGGCGGGTAACTGAGCATGCAGACAATTCTTCCAGCTTGAAGGACGACACAGAATACAAGTACAAACTTTTCATACAAACACATGTTCATGGAAAGATACCACATGGTTGTGTCCAGCCAGTGTCAAAAAGGTAATGTGTATTCAACAAGTCCTGGGAAAAAAAAACTGATGAACTGTTTAAACTGCATATCTTCGACCAGTCCTCATACAGACTGAAAGCTTGGAAGCTGGAGATACCAGGCAACAAGCACACATCTATAATTAATGACAGACATCCATCCATTGAAGACAGCACTCGAGAATGAAGCTGTACCATCAAATCATGATAACTTTGTAAGGACTAGAACATAGAAATGTACAGCACAGAACAGGCCCTTTGGCCCAAGATGTTGTGCCGAGATTTAATCCTATTGTAAAATATACTAACAACCTACGCATCCCTCAACTCACTGCTATCCATGTGCATGTCCAGCAGTCGCTTAAATGTCCCCAATGACTCTGCTTCCACCACCACTGCTGGTAATGCATTCCATGCATTCACAACTCTCTGAGTAAAGAACTTACCTCTGACGTCTCCTTTATACCTTCCTCCTAATATCGTCAAACTATGACTCCTCGTACCAGTCAATCCTGCCCTGGGGAAAAGTCTCTGTCTATTGACTCTATCTATTTCTCTCATTATTTTGTACACCTCGATCAGGTTTCATCAGTTCCTCCTTCTTTCCAGAGACAGAAGTTTGAGCTTATTCATAAGGCATCCCCTCCAGTCCTGGTAAACCTTCTTTGCACCCTCTCCAAAGCTTCTGTATCTTTCCTATAGTAGGGCGACCAGAACTGGACACAATATTCCAAATGTGGACTCACCAGGGACTTGTAGAGCTGCAGCAAAACCTCACGGCTCTTAAACTCGATCCCCCTGTTAATAAAAGCCAAAACACCATATGCTTTCTTAACAACCCTAACCACTTGGGTGGCAAATTTATGTACTTGCACACCCAGATCCCTCTGTTCCTCCACACTGCCAAGAATTCTGTCTTTAATCCTATATTCAGCGTTCATGTTCGACCTTCCAAAATGCATTTATCCAGGTTGAACTCCACCTGCCATTTCTCAGCCCAGCTCTGCATCCTGCCTAAGTTGCCCTGCAGCCTAAAGTAGCCCTCTATAGTATCAACAACACCTCCAACTTTTGTGTCATCTGCAAATTTACTAACCCATCCCCCAACCTCCTCATCCAAGTCGTTTATAAAACGACAAAGAGCAGAGGCCCAAGAACAGAGCCCTGTGGGACCCCACTCAACACTGTCCTCCAGGCTGAATATTCTCCATCTACAACCACTCTCTGCCTTCTGTCAGCCAGCCAATTTTGAATCCAGATAGCCAAATCTCTCTGTATCCCATACCTCCTGACTTTATGAATGAGCCTAATATGGGGAACCCTATCAAATGCCTTGCTAAAGTCCATATACACCACATCCACTGCTCAACTGTCATCAAGCTGTCTTGACACCTCCTCAAAGAACTCAATAAGATTAGTGAGGCATGACTTGCCCCTCACAAAGCCATGCTGACTGCATTTAATCACAATATGCTTTGCCAAATAGTCATAAATCCTATCCCTCAGAATTCTTTCCAAAACTTTGCTGACTACAGACGTAAGACTGACTGATCTGTAATTGCCAGGGATTTCCTTACTAACTTTCTTGTAAAGTGGAACAATATTTGCCTCCTTCCAATCCTCCGGTATGACTCCTGTGGAGAGTAAGGAGGCAAATATCCTCACCAGCGGCTTAGCAACCTCCTTTCTCACTTCCCAGAACAGCCTAGGATAAATCCGGTCTGGCCCTGGAGACTTATCAATCTTAATATTTTCCAAAATTTCTAGCATATTAACTTCATCAATCTCAATCTGGTCAAGACTGTTTCCCAGCTCCTCTAAGTTTTCATTTACAACAAGTTCCCTTTCCTTGGTGAAAACCAAAGCAAAAAACTCATTTAGGCTTCTTCTATCTGCTCAGATTCCATGCACAAGTTCCCTCTGCGATCCCTGATCGGCCCTACCTTCTCCCTGATCATTCTCTTATTCCTCACGTATGCGTAAAACACCTTTGGGTTCTCCCTAATCCTTCCCACCAAGCCTTTTTCATGCTCCCTCCTGGCTCTCCTCAGTCCATTTCTGAGCTCCTTTCTAGCAAGCCTGTAATTCTCTAAAGCTGTGCTAGATCCTTGCTTCCTCCACCTTATGTACGCTACTTTCTTCCTTTTTGATGAGAAGTTCCTCTGTTCTCGTCATCCAAGGTTCCTTAATCTTTCCCCTTCTTACCGGTCTCAGAGGAACAAATTTGTGCATCACTCACAATAACTGCTCCTTAAATAGTCTCCACATGTCTGTTGTGCCCTTTCAGTGGAACAATTGCTCCCAGTCTGTACTTCCCAACTCCTGTCTGATAACATCATAATTTCCTATTTACCAACTAAATATCTTCCCTCGGTAACTGTTCCTTCCACTCTCCAAGGCTATGCTAAATGTGAGGCAGTTATGATCACTTTCACCAAAGTGCTCTCCCACCGCAAAATCTGACACCTGTCCTGGCTCGTTGCTGAGCACCAAATCCAAAATGGTCTCTCCCCTCGTCGGTCTGTCTACATATTGAGTGAGGAAACTCTCCTGAACACACCTGACAAAAATGGCTCTATCCAAGCCATCTGCACTTAGGCGGTTCCAGTCAATATTTGGAAAGTTGAAATCACCCGTAACAACAACCCTGCTACTTTTGCATTTTTCCAGAATCTTCCCATCTCTGAAATCCCCCTAATGTGGTGGCTGTTCCCTTGCTGTTCCTAACTTCCACCCATACTGACTCAGTAGACAAGCCTTCCTCAACAATCTTTGTTTCTGAGGCTGTGATGCACTCTCTGATTAGCAATGCTACACCCCCTCCTCTTTTTCCACCCTCCATGTTCTTTTTAAACATTCTAAACCTTGGAACATCAAGCAACCATTCCTGCCCCTGATCAAAGTTCCCATTTCTTTAAAGGGGAAAGTGGGGCTATTGTGTAATGGCATATGTCCCACACCAGACAATCCTGTACCTTTAAGACAGTTATAGACACAAATCTACAAAATGGACCCACTTTGCCTTTGGTCATTCTGTGTAATGGAATTAGTTGTGTATGTGTATAATGCACAATAGCATCAGTATGCACAGAAGCCAGACTATGTAAATCAATCATATGGTCACATTGTAAACAGTGCTGTAAATAAAATACTGTATTCACATTTTTTTGTGAAAATCTTTTGCTCGGGAGCTGGTTGAGTTTGTTGTTGGTCTATTCGCCAAGCTGGTAGGTGTTTTGGCAATGGTTCATCTCCTTTCTAGGAGACATCCTCAATGCTACATTGCCTTCTGGAAAGTGCTGCTGTACTGCTTTGAATTTATGCAGTTCTGTTTGAGCTCTTTCCGGTTGGTGCTGGTTCCTGTTTTTCCATTGCAGCGGTTTATATATTGAGTTGATGGTGAATGCTGAGGATGAGTACCATGCTTCCAAGAATTCCCTTGCTGTTCTCTGTTTATCCAGTGCTAGTATCGTTGTGTTGTCTCTGTCAAACCCATGATTCTTGTTGTGCGTGTGTATGGATATCAGAGAGGGTTGTCGTGTCGCTTAGTTGCTAGTTGGTGTTCATATATTTAACACAAAGGGAACTCAAGCTTTTGTGATATTTTTACATTGGCTAACTAAATTCATTTCAAACTAGCAGATACTGAGGGAGACAAAACAGCCTGTTGACAAAGCTTGATCAACATCTGTGAATATAAATTCCATTCCAAAGTTGCAGAAATGGCCAAGTCATTACCCCTGAGTTGAACTGCACTTGTGATAGATGCAAGCGACATTCAAGTGCAGATAACCAGGAATAAGCACAGAGCCAGAGCCATCAAAAGATGAGGCTCAAAACAGTCCATCAATTTCCTGAGTAACTGATAAATTAAAAGGAATAAATCCAGACACCTCCCAGGGGTCTGAAAGCAATACACCCCACACCATTACCACTTGAATACAAATCAACAGTAGATATTTGATATCCCAGTTTAATCGACATGGAAGCAGCCATGAGTGGATAAGGGATTTTCCGGTGATACAGCAAAGCAATTCGAATGTACATATCAAAGTTTATGAATAAAGCCGAGCCTGCTGGAATATAAAATCTTCCTAAAAGTTAGTATGTATACATTTTTCTTTTACTTCACAAGGAAGCCATGAAGAAGTGAATGGAATTTATCCTTGTTACGATGGGAACAAGGGTGTGTCATGCCAAGTACAGCAATGAAGATACCACAAAATGTTAAACTGGACATTTTTAAAATGAACACTGATGACCTGTTAATGTGGCCATGAAAAGAATTAGGT
Source organism: Hemiscyllium ocellatum (assembly GCF_020745735.1). Classification (NCBI taxonomy): domain Eukaryota; kingdom Metazoa; phylum Chordata; class Chondrichthyes; order Orectolobiformes; family Hemiscylliidae; genus Hemiscyllium; species Hemiscyllium ocellatum. Next base: position 88,693,238 of record NC_083405.1, on the reverse strand, counting down.
GGCCTTTGCAATTTCAACACAGTATTATCAAACTCCTGGCAAGTTCTGAATTGAATCATAATCAGCAGAATCTCCCCCTTGAAGGCACATGCAAACACCTGCAGTGTTGTAGAAATCAATCCTTGCCTTTGTTAAGCTTATCCCAAAACAAGGTCAATTGACTCTGGTCTTTATGTCTGTGAAGAAAAGCCAAAGAGATCAGTTATCCAAAAATCAAATGGAAGACCATCATTTACCTTCCAGTGAATAACAATAGCTATTGATCATGCAGTTGGAACTAATCATTTTATCCCAAAACTCATAAATTCTGGGGAGAAAAAAATAGAAATTGCTGGAGAAACTCAGTGGGTCTGACAAAGCAGACCTTTGGGATCAGTGACCCTTCTTCAAAATCTACTGTAGCCAGGAAAAGGTTGGTAAATGTTATGAAGATAAGGGTTGGGGGTGGAGAGGAGTGGAGTAAAGGAGTAAGTGATCGGTGGAGACAGAGCCTAAAGAAAGAGAAACTGTATAGATCAGGTAACGGTGGGTTTGAAGCGGATATCTGTGGCCACCCTATCCCCAGAAATGGAAACAGAGATGTCACGGTGGTGAAGAGAGGAATCAGAATTCAGTAAGTTTAGGGCTGAACATCTTCTTTCATATCCTTAATCCAAACCACACCCCAGCCCTATCATCATTTGGGTTGCTTTTTGCACAGTCATCACATTTTCACCTACTTATGATCCCATCATCAACTTTTCTTTCTCCCTGGATTATGATTATCCATCCTTTGTCTGCCTAACTGTCTATCTGCCCCTCTGTGCTGTGATTCCACCTGCCACTCCTTTGTGTACTCTTCTTTCCCAACTCCTGTCTTCAGCATATATGCCTCTTTTTCTGAACTAATATCAGTTCGGAATAATGGTCACTGACCTGAACCATTAACTCTGCTTTCTCCCAGATCTGCTGAATTCCTCCAGCGATTTCTGTTTCTGTTCAGATTTCCAGCATCCACAGTTCTTTGTCTTATTTTAAGGCCTCTGAGTAGTCTGCAGAACAAAACTGACAAGACAACAACTTCTGAGAAAGGGTATGCCAAATTTGCCACAAGAAATGAGAGGCTTATAAGTCTTTAATACATCTCCCAACCTGATTCCAAACTGCAAGTTAAGAAACCAGGAAAGAAACTAGACCACTTGACACAAAGGTCATGGATGCCTATCTGCTGAATTGCATTAACTTTGATGAAATATTGTTGTTATTACTAACAGAAATGTTTGCAGTGCAGTGTTAGTGTCACTACCTCAGGGCCAGAAGTTCTGGATTCAAGTTCCATCTGTCCCTGAAGTGTGTCATAACCATATCTGAACAGGTTGATTAAAAATAATAATACATCACCAGCTATGTGAAACAGAACAGGAGAAATCTTCCTTCTTTGCTGAACTCTGAAAGATTCACATACTGTTATCTATTCTTTTGGATTAATTCTTGCAGAGATTTAACTATATCTTTGCTGAGTGTATGGCGTGTGACTGGCATAGTCTTCCAAGCTAAGTGTGTGACAAAATAATCTTCTTTGTACAAATTCATGAAAGTCTGCTGCTGGTGTTAATAAACTGATCACACATTAATGTGTGTTTAGAAACATTATATCTACCTGTTCGAAAGTAAACCAAACTGATAAGGGCAAAGGGAAGGGAATTACGTCTTTTGATTTCTCTCTCTTCTTCTGTCTACAATTATTTCATTACTTCAATGTTTCTGATTCAAAAAAATTCACCCGCTGCTTGTTAACCATGATAAACTTTTTCAGAGTCACCAAACATCAGTGATTTGTTCAATGCTTGGTTTCTTCAGTTTTGATTTACATTGACAAGTAAGTATTTAAATACCATGAAGATGTTTTGTTCCTATTTGCAATACAGGAAATGTTTAAATTTAATGCAGGCAGTCTGTCTAATTGCAAATGATAAAGTTAATTTATAAGACTCTGGCTGCATTTCAAACATCCCTTGCCGTGACTGACACTGCCTGTGCACATATGCTGGAAGTGCTCCCACTAGTGTTACAGCTCAGTTAAATGCAGCCCTCTGAGAATATCCCAACAGCATTTCTTTAATTACAAATAGAAATAACCCAACAACTTTCAATTAATGCAAGTAGTGTCTGAGCAATGCTTTCTTTCCTCATTTGTTTTGCATTGTAATTAAACCATTGGAATTGCAATTGTGTACATCCATAACTTGGCTTATGATTGAGCCTTACTCATGATGTAACAAGAGAATTACAGAATTATAATGGCACAGAGGGAGTCCACTTGGTCGACTGTGCTAATTTCCATTTTATTACTTAATGATAATCTTCTGTCTTTTTACAATGTCTGTGTGTATTATTTCTTTCCAAATAATCATTCAATGTCCTCTTGATAGCCTGAACTGAACCTACATCTACCAGATTTCCAGGCAATCTATTCCATACCCTAACAACTCACTGTATGAGAAGAGTTTTTTCTTACGTCATCCTTGTTTCTTTTGCACACCACTTTAAATCTATGCCCTCTTGTTTGTGTTGCTTTTGTATGAGCAAACAGTTTCTCCCCATCGACCCTAACCAGCCCATTCGTGACTTTGAAAACCTCTATCAATTTTCTCTCAGCCTTCTCTCCAAGGAGAACAGTCCCAACATCTTCAGTCTATCCTTATAACTGATGCTTCTCATTTCTGCAACCATGCTTGTAAATCACTTTTGCACTCTCTCCAATGAATTCACACCTCTCTTATAATGTGGAAACCACAAATGTGAACAAAATTCCAGCTGAGGTCTAACAGGTTTCTTGTACACATGCAAAATTATCTCCCTGTTCTTGCATGTTCTGCCCCTTTTAATGAAGCCAAGAACACAGTATGCTTATTAACTGCTTCTCCATCTTTCCTGCCACTTTCACTGATCTGTGCACAGGTACCTCTGCTCCGGCACCCCCTTTAGAATTATATCTCTACATACCCCTACATTGTCTTTCAATGTTTATCCTACCAAAGTGCATTTCTTCACACTTCACTGCATTGAACCTCATTTGCCACTTATCTGCGAATTTGCCTATGTCATCTTGGAATTCCATGCTGTCCTCCACCCAGTTTAAAATTCTTCCAAGTTTAGTGTCATCTGCAAACTTTGAAATTATCCCTGCACATTATGATCCCAATCATTGATATAAATCCAGAAAAGAAAGGATGGCAATACCAAATCCTGGGGTGCTCCAAAGCAAACAATTTCTCCAGCCCAAAATATGTCCATTGACAACTACTCTCTGACCCCTATCACTCAGTCAATTTCATATCCATATTGTCACTGTAAACAAGTAAGAGTAACTAAATGTAGCTGAAGGCTTGAGGTCAGCAGCTGCATTGAGTTCAGTTTAGCAGATTTATAAGGAAGTCATCCTGCACTTTTAATAACAGGTTCCTGAATTGAGGCACTTGCATTATTGTCATTTTATTTTTTTTCAATAATTTTTCCCAGTTTATTATCAATGCTTCAAAAATGTTTCTGACTCTGCTGCAAAAATCAGACAATTACTCAGATGTTTCGAAGGAAATTTAAACTGCAAATTATGTACATGTGGTGAGCATGAGGGGAGGGTCTCAGCATTTCTTAGGACCTTGTTACTCCTCTTTATCATGGCACAGAATATTTGGTAGTAAGTTCACAGCAGTTATGGATTTATGGTTGCCCTTTGTGTCCCCAGGGTAGGATAAGGAAAGTCAGCCAAGCTTCCTGTTCTTAATCATTATCCGATTACTCCTGAATGTGTTGGTCATGCCATGAATGCACCCTCAGGCCCTCAATGCAGCCATTGACACTTACAATCATGGGTAATGCATGAGGAATGCTAATATCCATTGAATGAAGTACCAGAGGTTTTGTGACATATTTGAATATTACTCAATGTAAGTCAGCTGAACAGCACAGAAAAGTGGAGAAAGGAGTTAATCTTTTTTTTAAAAATTAAATTTTATCCTTGAAATGTTTAAATCTACTTTAGCCAACATGTTGATCCAAAAATATGTATTCACAGAAATTAGTGTCAATATTAGCAATATTATTAATGTTACTAAAATCAACCTAGGTTACTTGTGTATCAACACAAGAAGACAAAGGCAATTGAAAGATTATTTGAGTTAGAAGCTGAAGTTAGTAAGACAAATCTACCCATTGTTAACTAGTTATGTGACTCAGTCTTCAAAACAAGTTCAACACAGTTTGAAGCAATGCTTGTTAACATCTCCTTCACTAAATCATAAAGAACAGGATGCTTAAGTCTCAATGAAAAGGAGATATGGAGGTAGACAGGCGCTAAATATTTTGGTTTCCTGCTGCTGCTGCTGCCTTCAGTGATTTTCTTCACTACAGAAAACAATGGGATCGGACAACCTGCCTGATTTGTGATTAAAGGCCAATTAACTCAAAGAAGAGCAGTTCTGAAGATGAGTCATACCCCACAAAACGTTTCTGTTTGTCTCTGCCGATACTGCCTGATCTGCTGAATTTTCCGGTGCTCTTATATTTTGATTTCAGATTGCCAGCATCTGCAGTATTTTGCTTTACTCAATATTGTTAGCAAATAATTTCTCAGCTTCTTAAAGTCCAGCTTGAGACTTTGACAAGTACACACAGCTTATACCCTTGATCAGGAAAGCTCCTGAAGTGTGATATCAGTGTCCCTGTACCTGGTGGCCCAGGTTCAAGTCCCATCTGCTCCAGAGATATGCAATAACATGTCTGAACAGGTTAATTGGCAATATCTGATGCTGGGAGAAAGTGAAGACTGCAGATGCTGGAGATCAGAGCTGAAAATGTGTTGCTGGAAAAGCGCAGCAGGTCAGGCAGCATCCAAGGAGCAGTAGAATTGACGTTTCGGGCATGAGCCCTTCTTCAAGAATGAGGAAAGTGTGCCAAGCAGGCTAAGATAAAAGGTAGGGAGGAGGGACTTGGGGGAGGGGCATTGGAAATGCAATAGATGGAAGGAGGTTAAGGTGAGGGTGATAGGCCGGAGTGGGGGTGGGGGCGGAGAGGTCAGGAAGAAGATTGCAGGTTAGGAAGGTGTTGCTGAGTTCGAGGATTGGGATTGAGACAAGGTGGGGGGGGGCGGGGAAATGAGGAAGCTGGAGAAATCTGAGTTCATCCCTTGTGGTTGGAGGGTTCCTAGGCGGAAGATGAGGCACTCTTCCTCCAGCCATCGTGTTGCTATGGTCTGGCGATAGAGGAGTCCAAGGACCTGCATGTCCTTGGTGGAGTGGGAGGGGGAGTTGAAGCGTTGAGCCACGGGGTGGTTGGGTTGGTTGGTCCGGGTGTGCCAGAGGTGTTCTCTGAAACGTTCTGCAATTAGGCAGCCTGTCTCCCCAATATAGAGGAGGCCACATCGGGTGCAGCGGATGCAGTAAATGATGTGTGTGGAGGTGCAGGTGAATTTGTGGCAGATATGGAAGGATCCCTTGGGGCCTTGGAAGGAAGTAAGGGGGGAGGTGTGGGCACAAGTTTTGCATTTCTTGTGGTTGCAGGGGAAGGTGACGAGGGAGTCACGAGGGAGTGGTCTTTTCGGAACACTGATAGTGGAGGGGAGGGAAATATATCCCTGGTGATGGGGTCCGTTTGGAGGTGGTGGAAATGACGACGGATGATACGATGTATCTGGAGTTTGGTGGTGTGGTAGGTGAGGACCAGTGGGGTTCTGTCCTGGTGGCAATTGGAGGGTTGGGATTCAAGGGCGGAGGAGCAGGAAGTGGAGGAGATGCGGTGGAGGGCATCGTCAAACACGTCTGGGGGGAAATTGTGGTCTTTGAAGAAGGAGGCCATCTGGGTTGTTCGGTATTGGAACTGGTCCTCCTGGGAGCAGATGCAGCAGAGACGAAGGAATTGGGAATATGGGATGGCGTTTTTACTGCGATGCTGGGTTGGGTAGATGAGGTGCAAGGAGATGACAACAAAATGGGGCAGCCAGTTAAGGAAATTTCATCAACCTGACTAGGATTTGCAAGGAATCCCAGCTGAGAGAGTCACTCCGCCTTCAGTACTGGTACACAAATTATGGGGAGAGTAGTCTTTCAGAACTTGGGTGGTGTAGGAGCCTTGACACTTGTAGCATCACAGAAGGATGAAGGGGAGGGGGTTAGAGTTTGAGAGATTATTAGGAATCCAGCTGTGCACAAGTAAGATGACAGCCGCTAATGGAGCATGAAACCTGATCTTGGATCTAGTGGTGAGGAGGATAAACACTCTCAGCTAAGGCAGAGGCTCAGACATGAGGACAGCAAAGGAGAGTGGTAAGGGGCAGGAAGGCAACACATTACCATGTCCTTAGGATCTACTACTGAAGAGAAAAACACTTCATGAGTTTGGATAACCAATGCCATTGGGAACTGTGCCTCTCCAGGCAAACAATCACACAGAATTGTGCTCTGGTTACAAAACATATCACACCCTGTAGCATTGCTTTCCTCACTGTATGCCGGGAGCTGTCAAAATCTTTGTGACCTTAGTTTCAACTCTGTCTCCTTCTGTGGACTTTCAAAGCAATTGGAAATAGCTGCTAACCACAGGATCTTACAGTTGACCTATGTCCTGTTTGAAAAAGTTAAAGATTCCATTCAATTCCAGACACACACCAAAAGGAACTGGAACTAGGGAGGCCATAGCCTCAAAATAAGGGGGAGCAGAATTAGGTCTGAGTTGAAGAGGCAGTTGAGCTACCTCACTGAAGGTTTTTAAGGCAATGATAGATTTTTGAACAGTGAGGTAATTGAGGGTGGATAAGTGGAGCTGAATCCATGATAAGATAAGCCATGCCCTTATTCAATGGAATGCGAACTGTCTGGCTTCAATTCCAACACTGACTAAGGTTATGATGAAGGACATCTTTCTCAATCTCTCCCCTCACCTGCAGTGTGGTGACACTCAGGTTAAATCACCATTAGTATCCTCTCTTGGAACTATAACAACTTTACCTTACCCCTACAATGCCCTAACTGTTGTGTCGTCTGCTGTGCTCTTCATAACATGTGCCTCTAGAGAGACGTGGACCTTAAAGAGAATGAGGCCCTGAAAAGATACAACTGCTCAGAGGAAGAGGAGAAGGAAGACAGAGAAGAAGAAGTAAATGAAGAACACAGAGCAATTGGAGCTGTAAGGTCAGTTGGCCATGTCTAGCACAGGATTTGAAGGTCTCATCCGGATGCCATCAAGGTCCGGGATCTGCAGTTTAATTGAGACCCAGGAGGATGATATGCCCTGGAATTCAATTTGAGCTCCCTGTGAGAACTCCTTCATTAAAGACACAACCTTGAATGGATCTACTCACCACTAATGAATAACGTAAGAACATGTCAGAATAGGCCTGCTCCACTTCAATCAAATCTGGCTGATCTTTTACCAGAACACCATTTGCTACACTATTCCAATGACCCTTGATGTCTTTAATATTTAGAAATCTGATGGATCTCTGTCTTGAACATACTAAATGGCTGGGTCTCCATAGGCCTCTGGACTAGAGAATTACAAATATTCATCATCATGAGGAAAAATTCCTCCTTGCCTCAGTCTGGTCAATATGGCCTGGTCCTTATTCTGAGAAGGGTTGCCAACTCAGAGCCTGGGAAGTTCCCTTCTGTACTTGGCTTTTGAGATTTCACTAATCCATTCAACAACTCGCATTTCCTTTCCACTACCTCTGTGCACTTTTCCATTTTCACCTTTAAAGAGTGAAAGCGCACATGTCTTACACATTCTGTTAAGAAAGGTTATAAAATAACCCTTTGATAGATGCAGCAAATCCCAGAGACTCACTGAGTGCACTGTCTGAAACCTTGGTCTTCATTCTTGGCTACCTTAATGGGCTGTGCCTCAATGAAGGTGAGGTAGCCTGCTACTTTCCTTGCTTGTGGATGAGATGCACACAGTGGTCATTGAGTTGTGAAGGTGCCATCTAGATCAATGCAGTGGCACCTGCTCATACTGGCACTGTGAAAAAGCTGATAGTGAAGTTGGTGATGACGATGAAGACAGGTCATGGGTAGCATCCTCCTCCTTCACAGTAATTGCATCAATCCAAGGCTGGCATTTCAAAGGGTAAAAGGGGTAACGTGGAGGGATAAGTTATAACCTACCAGACATCCACTCCAAACATCTCTGTGCCATTAACGTGACTGAGTGGAACATACTTCAGAATGAGGAATGCATTATGTGCATATTAATATGGCAGTTCCTGCATCCACTCCATGTGCTGCCACAATGTCACCCCCATGAAGTTTGCCACTCTCTCAATGATGGAGCTCAAGAATTCAAAGACCTGAACCATAGTGGGACACAAATTGAATGGAGTCATCCATTTTTGAGCCTATGACTTGGCATTGCCTCGGAGAGGTCTGAGATGTGGATACACATCTGTTGGTACTGATTGAAGTAGAACCTCCTATCCCGTGACTTCTGACACCCTACATCTGCATCCAGCTCAGAATGGTTACATCTGTCTACTTTCCTCTGAGATGGACTGCTCTGCCTCTCTCACCTCCTATTTTTCACAGTGAAATGGCTGTTCACCTAATGCCACCCCATTTAATTATGCACATGAATCTACCAACATGAAATCTATGCTGTGGAGGACGTTGGCAGATTTGATAGTGCTAATTCTGTTTTCTTAGTCTCTTCAAAGTACCACAGTGTTCTTACAGGACTTAGGTACTGTCCTCCTTGGCAGAGCCTGTGGAAGATACAGAAAGCGATCTTGAGCAATATTGCCATAGATCAATTTTTGCAGTGCTATCCCTATTCCAGTGGGTGGCATGGTGGCACAGTGGTTAGCACTGCTGCCTTGCAGCACCAGAGACCCTGGTGGAGTTTGTACATTCTCCCTGTGTCTGTGTGGGTTTCCTCCCACAGCCAAGTGAATTGGCCATGGTAAATTGCCAGTAGTGTTGGGTAAATGTATGGGTGGGTTGGTGTGGACTTGTTGGCCCAAAGGGCCTATTTCCACACTGTAAGTAATCGAATCTATTGTACTTGTCTTTGCCATGCACAGAGGGGGACACTCCAACACTTCAACTACAGATTGCAATACCTTTTCACCCTCTCTCTTCCATGACATCACAATGTGCAGATAGGACACTTCGCCTCCTGTTAGAACCTCTTCCTGGTATTGTGTGCCATTTTCCTCCTACAAGATGAAAAGAGAGAGAGAGGGAGAGAGAGGAAGATAACACTATGCTGACTTTCCTGATTAGAACTAATGGCTCATTGTTCCAGGAAGCTGCATTTATCAGTATGCCATCAGCTATACAGTGGCTCTGCGCCTTCCAGAAGGGGGCAATATATGCACTGCACACTCACTTCACCACAGTTAAAAATTGCACAACACCAGGTTATAGTCCAACAGGTTTAATTGGACGCTCCTTCATCAGGTGGTAGTGGAGGGCTCAATCCTAACACACAGAACGTGGTGTTGTGTGATTTTTAACTTTGTACACACCAGTCCAACACCGGCATCTCCAAATCATCGCTCCACCGAAGTTCAGAAAAAGTCTGTAACTGTGGCTGCTCAGCAGGAGAGTCCACTCTGCAGTCACCATGCCAGAGTGAAGAAGATCAAAAGCCTTTTCTGGCACTGGACCAGGACTACACTTTGCTGATAATGGTCTTAGATACCTACAACCACATCAACTTTGTTTCAGAGGGTATCCTTCCCCTGCTGCCCTGAGGACAGAAGTAATCCTGCTCCCCTCCCTCACCATCTCCAGAAATCAGTGTCAGAGAATTCAGTATGCTAACCAAGTGCTAATGCTCTGTCTCTCATCCTTTGTGCTCTCTATCAAAGAGCAACAACAGAAATGGATGCCTTGATGTGATTAAATGGGATCCATATTTCTTCAGCAGTCAAATCTCCATTCCCACACTGGCACTCGCTAATTAGCCGATAAACTTACCATTCAGTCAATCAGCTTCTCACCTCAGCACAAATTGACAACAGTGACTATTGTCTTCTCTCCAAACCTGGAACAGACTGTTCCAGTGTTGATTTCATGACTTAAAAGGAAAATCCTGCCCTGTATTTTCCAATGATCCTCACTCGTCTGTTAGTGGCTGCTAAACAATAGAAGAAGAACCTAAAACAAAACGTACTCAAACTAAACACAAACTTTATTACTAATGCACAAAATATATGTTTAACTCAGTCAGGTACCACAGTGGAAAAGCAATGTGTAACAATGTGATGAATTAACAGAAAACAAAGTTGATATCACAGGAGAATACTGCTCCATTTCCCACAAGTAGCAAACTCTCATACATTATGACTAGGTTCGTCTGGGGCTTTTTTCTGTGAATCCATCAGCCTGGAACATATTCATCAAGTCCATCAAATTGCTGCAAAAGCTGAGCTGTTTTTCAATATCTTGTTTAGTTTTCCTCTTTCTGATCTGGTAAATATTTCCATAAAAACAGATGCAAGTTTATCAATGCCGGGAGTTTAGAAAATTGCTTTGCTACTTCACCAAAGCATAAGTAATGCCGAGAGACATGCAAGCAATCTCTAGATCCCAAGTAACTGTAATATTCAAAGGATATTATTCAACATATATCATAGTCATGATCATATGTTAAATAGTATTCATTTATTCACATTCTTGATACAGTTAAACAATTCGAAAAAAGATATTTTTATAGTTGGCCTTTAAATCCTGTTTCAAACTGTTGGATCAATTCTCAAAATATTGTATAATAGCTTGGAACTGAAAATGTGTTGCTGGAAAAGCGCAGCAGGTCAGGCAGCATCCAAGGAACAGGAGATTCGACGTTTCAGGCATAAGCCCTTCTTCAGGAATAGCTTGGAATACTGGCGATGCAGTCTGTTTTATTTTGTACGTTGGTGTTGAAATAGATAATCAAGCATGATCTAGTAGGATAGAGCAGTAGAGCATCTTTGAGGGGCAGAATGACAAACTCCAGCTCCTATGCTCCTAAAGCATCTCGTGATATTTGCATATTCCATACCTATATATGATAGCCAAGTCATATGGTAAACAAATGATGGATAAACATTGCAATATCAAGAAAGGAATATGGATCCTATTTTTCAGACAAAGGGGATTTAATTACAAGCAATGACTAAACAAAAACCCCATTGCTCTACTGAAACAGACGTGCCATAGACCTTTCTGTAATCCTTCTATCAACATTAGTATTTGTTTCTTGCAACCGCCACTAAAAGAGACAATTACTCATTGACAAAGGCAACAACATCTGATCACAGTAGATGGCAGAATTTAAATTGTAATAATTAATTCTTATAAAATGCAATCAGAGTATAAAATGATAATATTAATTCAATCACTGGAAATACTAAAACTAGGAATCCTAAATGTGCATAAGCTGATGTAAGTGAATCCATTGGAGTTGACAATGGCAAAAAAGCTGTTCATGCAATGATTCATTACAATTGATTACATTCCAGTCATGAAGCAGCTACCTATTTTACTTTAACTTTTAACATCCAACTATTACACCTTCCTAATATCCCTTATATTACTATATTTGTAACTGTTAGGAGCTGTGCTGATTTCCATTGACTTAACTGCTGAAACCATAAGTCAGCAAAGCAGTAAATCATCAGTTCTCGGGATTAGTTTAAATGTTAATTTAAACCTTCTTCTCCTCAAATCTTGATGTGTCACAAACCCTGATAATAAGCTGAGATACTGAATAGGGAACTATAGCTATCTTTTATTTATTCATTCATTGTAGGAAGGATATTATTAATCTGGAGAGGGTTCAGAAGAGATTTTGCAGGATGTTGCCAGGTATGGAAGGTTTGAGTTATATAAAAAAAGCTGGATAGGCTGAGACTTTGTTTCTCTGGAGTATAGGAGGTTGAGAGGTGACCTTATAGAGGTTCATAAAATCATGAGGAGTATAGATAAGGCCAAAGATAGATTTTTTTCCCCCTAGGATTGTGGATTTCAAGACAAGGTGGCATACTTTTAAGGTGAGAGCAGAGAAATTTAAAAAGACTTGACAGCAAATGTTTTATACAGATATGGAATGAACCTCCTGAGTAAGTGGTGGATGTGGGCATAGCCACAACATTTAAAAGGTATTTGGATAACACACAAATAGGAACAGTTTGGCGCGATGTGGATCAGGGGCAGGTGGGACTAGTTTAGTTTGCAATTATGTTCGGCATGGACTGATTAGACTGCAATGTCTATTTCTCTGCTATATGACTCTATGACTATGATTAATTGATAGATTTTGCTGGCTGAACCAACATTTTATTACCCGTCCCTACTTGCTCTTGAGAAAGTACTGATGAGATGTCTCTTGAACAACTGCACTCCATTTAGTGAAGGTAGACCCACTCATCTTCACGTCTGCCATCAGATCTGGACTGTTATTGAGTACTGAAGCAAATTAAGACAGGATAGTTGTATCATGCATCAATTTTTGACGAGAAAAGGGATGTCTGATTCCAGATGGGATTCACCCATTTGGTCAACTTTATGTTCATATAGTGAGGTGAAGTATTATAGTGCTGTGTTATACACAATTTTCCATAATTGTGTCATTTATTACTTAATTCAGTAGAATTACCTCACACGTTTAATGATACAACAAGAAGTCAGTTATTAATATAAAAGAAAAGCATAGAAAGATAGAAGGAATTGAGCAAAATAGAGGTGTAATCCCCCCACAAACAATACTTTATCTCAAGCTGATTTAAGTTGTTTCACATATTAGACAAATATACATATTTTTATCTCAGCAATATTTCCCATAGCAAATCTAAAACTGAAAATACAAAGACAAAAATTATAGAAAATGTTGACGGGAAATTGGAAAAAAAATATAAGTCTGTAATGGATACGAAGAAATATTTTCACAGATTTTCAGGTTCAGCTTAATTAACAGGAATGTCAGGTAGAACTTAACCTGGTGCAATGTTTGATCTCAGATGCAGGCATTGTAGTGAAGGGGCCAAAATGCTTTGGCACACAAAAGCCAACTCTATCAGGTCAATTTCTGGATTTAACTCAGGCACATTTGTCATAATTTCTCCAGACAGGAAGTTAGTAATTTTAGAAAAGTTCACTGATCAGTTCTAATGAAATTTCAAATAAGTTTTAAAGCAGTGTGGGTTTCATGGAGTACCTAAAACTCTTCATTGAAACCAAGGCAACAGGAGAAAAGCAATGTCCACCTCAGCAACTCTTTGCTTTTAAAATATTCAAAATTCTATATCTTTATTCCAAACAGGAAATGAGCCCTGATTAACATCCTGATTTTCCACAGCAGTGACTGCTTAGTTCTTCCATTGCAATAGTTGGTATCTCTCTCTCTCTCTCGCTCTCTCTATTTCACAAAATAGCTGTCCCATTACTATGCATTACCGTGGAAAGGTGTGAAAACTGTCATTTGATTTTAATAAGTTTCAGTACGAGTTTCACTTCCATGGCAACCAGACCATGTAGGGATGTGTCTGAGATAGTGTGTTTTGGAATTTTACCTTAAGGAGACATCTTAAATCACAACCATCTTGAAAAGTCCAATATTTGTAATAATCACTAATCAGAAGGGACTGTAGTATATTGCAAGACCTGAGAATGTTGTCAAATTCTTCTCTCTGATGCTGGGAAAATGATTTTTTTTAAATTTTCTAAACAACCAGGGATCAGAAACAGTAACATTCCCTTTATCTTCAAAAAATGAAACAAGCTTTCAGTATTAAATTCTACTCAACACTCAGTAACAGTCCTGATCTGATGGTAGACATGAAGATGAGTGAATCTACCAACACCAAATGGACTGCAGTGGTTCAAAACACATTTCACTACTACCCTCAAGTGCAGAAATGTTATGACATACCTCTGGAACTAGGTGGGATTTGAACCCAGGCCTTCAGGTCCAGAAGTAGGGACACTGCAACCAGGCTAAAAGTGAGGTGTAAATTAAGTTAATTTAATATTGGATACCTGTTGTGACACCACATGTTAATCTATTCACAGTGCAATGAAACCATAACTTGCAATTATCATTTTCTGCTAGTTCCATGGCTGTGTCCTAAATGCAAGCCTCCTTCCATTGCAGTGTATTATATTCATCAAAAATTTGGTCTGGATTTTCATGTTCTTTAAACCTCCTAAACATGTATCTCCAATTTTGTTTTCTACAGTCTCACCATATTCACAATAACATGCAGTTTTCTTTAACTTGCAAATGTAATCTTATATTCTTACATGCTTGTCTCAATTGACAACTGCTTTCTTTCATGGAATGCAACTTTCATGGCAATCTCATTTGTATTTGTGACATACTATGTCTTGGGAATATCAGTAGGTTTTGAATGGTTCATTGTACTGGAGGTTTGTCGGAAACATTGATATAAGCATCTGGCTCATCATTGTGAGGAAAGCATATACTTCATCCTCATCTCCGAGTTTAGTTCCTTTTAGACAATTGTGTATTACATGAATCTTCTTTTGTCAAGCTATTGTTTGCAAGTATGCTTTTGATACCATTTTTTCAATTACATATCAATTGGCTGATTTGTAGATAGTGAAGAGGATTGTCAAAAGATGGAGCAGAATATAAATAGACTGTAGATCTGGGCAGAGAAATGGCAGACGTAGTTTAGTCTGGACAATTGCGAGGTGATACATTTTGGAAAATCAAATTCTGGTGCGAATTATACAATAAATGGTAGAACCCTTAAGAGCATTGACATATAGAGGGATCTGGACATACTAGTTCTCTGAAAGTGTCATCACAGATGGATAAGGTGGTCAAGAAGGCATACAGCATGCTTGCCTTCATTTACTGGGGCATCAAAATAAAAGTTGACACGTTATGTTACATTTGTACAAAACCTTAGTTAGGCTACGTTTGGAATATTGTGTTCTGCCACACAACCAGATGTTTTGGCGAGGGTGCAGAGATGGTTTACCAGGATGTTATTTGGTCTGGAGGATTTGTTATGAGGAGAGGTTGGATAAGCTCTGATCATTTTCATTGGAAAGTTGGAGGCTGAGGGGTGATCAGATACAGGTCTACAAAATTATGAGATGCAGAGAAAGGGTGGATAGTCAGAGGCATTTTCCCAGGGTGGAAAGTTCAACTACAAGAGGGCGCAGGCTCAAAATAAAAGAAGGAAAGTTTAGGGGAGATACCTGGGCAAAAGTTTTCACAAAGAGGATGGTGGGTGCCTGGAATACATTGCCAGTGGAAGTGGTGAAATCAGGCATGTCAACAACATTTAAGGCGTATCTCAATAGACATATGAATGGGAGGCAAACAGAAGGACAGATACCACATCCAACAATAATTTGTGAGTCTAAATAAGGGTAAAGAATCAGAGCAGGTTTGGTGTGCCAATGAGCCTGTTCCTGTGCTGCATTGTTCTTTTTTATTCTATTAAATATCATACTGAATCACAGAATACCTGATTACAATTTGCACACGGAACAATCTGCTTAAACCTTCATGCTAGCCTCATTGCTATCTTTCTGTTGAGTATTGCATTAAGACTAGCACATGCTTAACTGCAGGTAGCCATTATTAGACTAACATTATTTTCACATCCCTAACAGAATGAGTGATGCAAAGAGGGTAATGCTCAAATCTTGCAATATGTTACAATATTTATAGATTTGGATGAAGAACGATGGGAGGACTAAAACAAAAATTGCTGGGAAAACTCAGCAGGTTTGGCAGCATCTGTGGAAAGAAAGCATTGAGTCTAGTGACCTTTCTTCAGAGCTGAGGACATTTCAGTAGAGGATAAACACTGGCATAAACTATTTGGGTCTAATTTCTATGCTATATATTCTGTGATATCCAAGTATTTGATGTTAGATAAGATCACATTAACTCTAAACAAGCAGAAAGACCTGTGTAGAAGCTAATTAGTTACACTTTAGTTGACTGTAGAGGCAGAGCTAGAGGTGGAGTCAGTCCCTCATGCATCCAATACATGGCACGCTGGAACTGATTGAGAGGACACAAAGCTAAATTGTGCACAAAAGATTATTAACGGATAAAGGCTTATTTTTTATTGGTCACATGGGTGATTTCCTGGTGGTGGAGAGAAAAGAACATATAGTAAAGTCCATTCACAATGGAGTCTTCATTTTTATGTCTCACTATTTATATAAAAAAAGAATGATCCAAAGGAAAATAAAGGGACAAAAAAGTATTACTGTTGGGACCTCTTGTGGCACAATAGTAGTATCGCTAAAGGAGAGGCTGTTGGGAGAAGCCTCTTGTGAAAAAGTGGTAGTGTCCCTACCTCTGGTCTAAGAGGCCAGGGTTCAACTCCCACCTGCTCCAGAGGTATGTGATTAAATCTCTGAACATATTGATTAGAGAAACAATTAAAAGGTGGGAAGAAAGAATAATGCTGTTTGGAGGGGCCTTCTTGCAACACAGTTTAAAAAAAGACTTTGGCACTAGATCTTTCCTACTCTCCATCCATCACATACTCACACAAGTACCGTGTCAATCAGAGCATATCTCATTGGAGGTAGTTAGAAGCTCCAGGAAGCAACATGGTAAGGCCTAATTTCACAGCCACATTATCTGAAAAGAAACACACAAGTTCCCTTTAAGCTGTGCATAAATTAGGTTAAATTGTTCTTACCAGACCTATAATTCAATGCACTTAAAATTGTTGATTTATCCATTTAGCCAAAAAATCTTTAAAAACACCATAATTTCAATTGTCCTATGACGTCACTCATTAAACTGATCAGCATTCAGAGTTGTCATTCAATAGTGAAAGGTCAAAAGATGGTATTTTGTTCAGAAGGAATTGAGTTGACAAACAAAAGGCTGACCAATTCATTTTTGTGTTAAGTGATATGTTTTATCAGATGTATTTGTTCTTTCTTCCTACAGCCTCACAAAATAAGATACCATGGCAACAAGGCTACAGACGAAGGGAGATTCAGAAAACAGAAGCCACTCTAATCCCAAAGGTTATAACACATGTGACACTTAGCATCCCTGCAGCAACCAATCAACACTGGATAATGTGACATTGGGCTGTTGTGCATTCAGTGGAGGCTGGATTAAATGGGAAATTTTGCACCCCCTTTTTGTGATGCTTTATAAATCACAGTGTCAATCCTAACAATCAGTAGTGATAGTAGCAGATGTGACACACAGCTCTTAATTCAAAGAGATCCATGTCAGAAATCTACAAAGTTAATAAAAGGAATGTGCTGCCTCAATTCCTCTATTGTACATTGCAATGCTCAGAGACGTGTAGATGCTGCTTCAGTCTTTCTAGCTATTTTGATTTCCTTTTTACCAAAGCTAATGTTGACAGTCCAATACTTGGCTGTCTATTTGGATAAAGAATAAATACAAAGCCGTGGTTTCAAACGATCAGTTTTTTTTTTGTTATTTTGTTGCCCTTCTTAGTCTAAGAAATAAAACTACTTTATTTTCTTCTTTTACGGGTCAAATACAATCTTATTTTGTTTATTTTGACAGTTCCTGTGAACAATGTGCCTTAGCTGGATTCCAATAAATTCCAGATGAAGGAAGCCCAATTGAAAAACTGGGTTCAAAATTTTGCCCATAGCACAGTTCTGTGTATTTATCGAGGGACCGGATCGTCATCCACTGGGACACTGTATATCTTTCTCTATTTCCATTTAATAGGATTAACAAAATCAAGATGTGAAGGTGCCGGTGTTGGTCTGGGGTGGGCAAAGTCAGAAGACACACGACACCAGGGTTACAGACCAACAGGTTTACAGAGGAACCTCGGTTATCTGAATTTTGGATTATCCTGACTAGATCGCAAGTTCCTGATGCTTAGCTAAACTGTTTTATCCGGCAATTGATTATCCAAACATTTGATTATCCGAACAAAATACTCCCCGCTTGTGTTGTTCATATAATCAAAGTTCCTCTATATTTGAAATCATAAGCTTTCACAGCACCACTGCTTTATCAGGTGAAGATCACCTGACGAAAGAGCATCGGTCCAAAAGCTTGTGATTTTAAATAAATCTGTTGAACTTTAACCTGGTGTTGTGTGACTTCTGAGTTTGTCAACAAAATCAACATCTGTTATGGATCTGCCAAAATGTCCCTGAACAGGGCGAATTATCTTGAAGCAATGGTTAAATAGCTCCTTTGGGAGTTGAAAAGATTTGCCACCATATTTTTGTGAGATTGCTCCTTGGGCTTCTTTACTACATTGTAGTAGCTGGAGATGATTTTGCACCACTGTTGTTTTCCACCTAGACATCCATCATGGGTGGTGCTACTCACACATCTTTGTAAGCAATGGGCACCCATCCCTGAAGGATGATCCATCCTTACCCCTCTGTTAGATTATATAAAACCAGCATGCTGCAAGAATGATGAAGCAAAGCATAGGTATGCAGCATACAATCTTCAGAAATGGAGGCTTAGTCAGAAAGAAAGAAAAATAATCAATACTGGAAGGAAAATGCTCCAAAAAGAAACACACAGAAAGGAATAACTTTTTCAACAGTAAGTTTTTGCAAGTGGTGTTCCAGAGCATTTTTTTTCAATATAAATGATGTATAAAACTAGCTAATGAAATTAGGAATCTAAATCTTAAAATGGTGTCAAGATATATCAGATGTCTGCAGCGTGATCCTAACATTTTGGTCCAAAATTGTGACTCTTAGAATGATGATGTATAACAAATTGGCTTTATAATCCTCATTCTGAGGATTAATATCTAGTCCACAGACAACATAAGTTTTAAAAGTCACCAAAATTTGATAAAGTTTTGAAATATTTCAATGCACAGTACAGTCTGGATTGCAGAACAACCACAAAAGTAGACCTCAAAGAGATCCTCTGATTGGCTTCATTCTACCAAATCATAACACTACCGTCTACTAATGGCCTTAATACATCTCTCCTCCAACAAATCACCTCATATGCCCCAACCCACCCCTCTTTTCACTGGTCCCAATTTCCCACTCCCTCCACCTGACATCAAAAGAGGTGCTGCACATTTCTGCATATATCAAAATGGGAAATAAACCAGTGTCACATCCTTGTCAAAAGATTTGGAAAAGAAATCACAATAGGAAAGCAAAGAAGAATAATAGACTGACCACATTCTATAAAATATGAAATGAATCAGTTGGAATTAGCAGAAGCAAGACACCTATGTTCTCCAACAACGTCAAAAGACAAGGCAAAATTACTCAATTACTAAAGATCATTTGTAGGCAAGACAATGCATCAGCAATCCTTCTTCCCAACAACAATCCCACATTGGGACAAGCTATCACAGGCAATAACTAAAGTCAGAGAGTCATAGAGATGTACAACATGGAAATAGACCCTTTGGTCCAACCCATCCATGCAGACCAGATATCCTAATCCAATCTAGTCCCACCTGCCAGCACCCAGCCCATATCCCTCCAAACCCTTCCTATTCATATACCCATCCAAATGCCTCTTAAATGTTGCAATTGTACCAGCCTCCACCACATGGCAGCTCATTCCATATACGTATCACCCTCTGCATGAAAAGGTTGCCCTTTAGGTCTCCTTTATATCTTTCCCCTCTCACGCTAAACCTATGCCCTCTAGTTCTGGACTCCCCAACCCCGGGAAAAGACTTTGCCTATTTATCCTATCCATGCCCCTCATAATTTTGTAAACTTCTATAAGGTCACCCCTCAGTCTCCGACGCTCCAGGGAAAACAGCCCCAGCCTGTTCAGCCTCTTCCTGTAGCTAAGATCCTCCAACCCTGGCAACATCCTTGTAAATCTTTTCCAAACCCTTTCAAGTTTCACAACATCTTTCCGACAGGAAGGAGACCAGAATTGCATGCAATATTCCAACAGTGGTCTAACCAATGTCCTGTACAGCCTCAACATTACCTCCCAACTCCTGTACTCAATATTGTGACCAATAAAGGAAAGCATACCAAATGCCTTCTTCACTATCCTATCTACCTGCAACTCCACTTTCAAGGAGCTATGAACCTGCACTCCAAGTCTCTTTGTTCAGCAACACTCCCTAGGACCTTAAGTCCTGCTAAGATTTGCTTTCCCAAAATGCAGCACTTCACATTTATCTGAATTAAACTCCATCTGCCACTTCTCAGCCCATTGGCCTATCCATGTCCAGATCCTGTTCTAATCTGAGGTAGGCCTCTTCGCTGCCCACTACACCTCCAATTTTGGTGTCATTTGCAAACTTACTAACTGTACCTCTTATGCTCGCATCCAAATCATTTATGTAAGTGACAAAAAGTAGAGGGTCCAGCATCGATCCTTGTGGCACTCCACTGGTCACAGGCCTCCAGCCTGAAAAACAACCCTCCACCACCACCCTCTGTCTTCTACCTTTGAGCCCCATTATTTCAAATTTTCAAGACCCAGCTAGATTTTTATTCACAATTTATGGGTTTTTGTTATCAGGGCTATCACTTCAGTTCATCATGCCTGAATTTGCCATGCAACTCATATAAATATTGGTGGAAATTGAATGTTAATCCAAAATGCTGCCACAACTAACACAGAAGAAGCAGAAGAAATGATGGATCAGAACGTGCATTAATTCATTCCTGCTCGGGGATATTCAGATGGAAATGGTGGACCATCATTTGATGTCAATTCTTCTGAAAATCCATAAAAAGCAAACCAAATTCTCAAAACTGTCATTTTTTGATATTTGTGGTATTGATACTTCAATGTTACTCCACTTGATCTAGATTTCATCCAGAACAAGTACTCTTACCCTTCCATTTCCAAGAGATTGACATGTACTCATTCCCAGGGTTTTCTTGTTTTGAATGTCAAATGAAAAGAAACTTGATTGGATAATTTCTTGTTCTGAGATATACTTCACAACCTTGCAACTCATTGTTGTCAGGCCTTCAGATCAATGCCTTCAGCTATTTCATGATATTACTTGGAGCGAAAAACAAGCAGTTATAATGCTTGGAGTCTTAGAAGCAGGCTGAGATGGATCATCTACTCAGAACTTCTGGCTGAAGATGGATGCCAATTGTTTGAACTTGTCCTTTGCACTGATGTGCTGCACTCATCCAAATTGAGAATGGGATACTTATGGTGCCTCCTTCTCCATTAAGCTATTAACTGTCCAGCAGTATGCATGACTGGATGTGACAGGGATGCAAAGATTAGATCTTGTGATTTACATTCTGATCACAGCTTATTGCTTCCACCGGAGAAGTCAGATTTCAGAAAGAAACTCACTTGGCAGATCATAGTTTATTTTTTCTTAATTTAGCATGGTACTCTTTCAATGAAACATGAGCCCTCAATGCTGCAGATTTATTTTTAATAATAAAACAGAAGTTTATTATACAAAATAAATAAAATTGTGGCATTTCTATTAACAAAGATGTGCTAAATATGTCAGGTTCATTCTCTTTCCCTTATTCTTTTCAGTTAAATTTTCAAAAAATGTACCAATAACTAGAATTCCAAGTCATTCCTCCAGCAGTTTAATAGTCTGCGTCAAAACTTGAAGAAAGTCTTTCCCCTCTTCGTGCATTCTAACGACACATGTGCTTCTGCTACAGCTTTAGCATCTATTTCCTTTTATGATGCCACCTTTTCTGAGGATTCGTTGGACATCCTTTACACTACAATCAGTTTTCCTTTTACCTTCCAGGAATTGGCTTTAGTGTGTAAAATTTCATTACATTGAAAGCCTGTTATTTTCTTATTCACACTTCTTGGCTCGAGCATTTTCCTTTCTGCTTTATTATTCTGGTTTCCTCTGTTTGTTCCCTAAGAGCAGTATCTCATCTACCCACAAATTATCTATTCCTCTAATTTGCATGTGAATTCCTATATAACCATCTCTCCTCCTCTAACTGTCTGTGTGAGCTGTCATGCATGGCTGCTAGAACTGCTGCTTCTCTAATCTTTGATACTTGACAATCCTCTAAGTTAGTTATTAGGCTTGCATGAATGCTAGCTTTTGAATTCTCCTATAATCAAAATTCCTCCTAAATTTTCAAAACTTTTGTCTAAGTTTAATAATCAACCCATTAATCATGCACCATTTCTTTTCTTCTTGCAGGTTCAACAAATATCTAGTTAGATTTATTTCTTGTGGTCCTATATTTTAATTGGTAAGCTTCAGAGATACACTCATAAGCACTGAGTATTACATTTTAACAGATTGTTTTTCTGACAAACCTGCATACACAGTCATACCTGTATGCGTCAAAGCACTTTGCAACATTAAGATCCAAACATACTTTGGCTACTTCATCTGTCCAGCTCCTCTACCGTCAATGCAATCAGCACCCTTCCACTGACACACTTGTTCAATTGGCTGAACTGGTCCTCACCTTCAAGAACATCTCCTTCGAATCTTCCCATTTCCTTCAGACCAAAGGGGTAGCCATGGGCACCTGCATGGGCCCCAGCTATGCCTGCCTCTTTGTGAGGTACGTGGAACAGTCCATCTTCCACAGTTACACTGGCACCATTCCCCACATTTTCCTCCATTACATCAATGACCCACAAGGAAGTTGAACAGTTCACCAACTTCACTAACACCTTCCACCCGACCTCAAGTTCACCTGGACCATCTTGGACACCTCTCTCCCCTTCTTGCTTGTCTCCGCCTCCATTTCCAGCGACCTACTCAACACGGATATCTACTTCAAACCCATCAATGCCCCCTGCTACCTGGACTACACCCCCTCCCACCCTACCTCCTGTAAAAATGCTATCCCTTATTCCCAATTCCTCCATCTCCACCACAACTGCTCCCAATTCGAACCCCAATTCCACTCCAGAATATCCTCCTTCTTCAAGGATAGCAATTTCCCCTCCCACATGGGTTGAAAATGCCCTCCAGCCCATATCCTCCACTTCCCGCACCTCTCACCCCTCTAATCACAACAAGGACAGAACCCCTCTGGTCCTCACATTCCACCCCACCAACCTCTGGATACCATGCATCATCCTCCGCAATTGCTGCCACCTACAAGCAGATCTCATTACCAAAGATACATTTCCCTCCCGACCCCTATCTGCATTCCGCAGAGACCATTCCCTCTGTGCTTCCCTTGTTAGGTCCATACCCCCACCAACCCACCCTCTAATGCCGGCACCTTCCCTTGCCACCGCAAGAGGTTTAAAACCTCTGGCCATACCTCCCCACACCTCCATCCAAGCCCCCAAAGGATCCTTCAACATCCTACAGAGTTCCTCCTGCACCTCCACGCATGTCATCTACTGTGTCCATTGCTCTCAATGTGGTCTCCTCTACATTGGGAAGACAGGATGCCAACTTGTGGAATGTTTCAGAGAACATCTCTGAGAAACACATATTAAACAACCCCACCAACCCGTGGCCAAACACTTCAACTTCCCCTCCTACTCCACCAAAGACATGCATGTCCTTGGTCTCCGGCACCTGGAGGAAGAATGCCTCATCTTCCATGTGGGACTCTCCAACTGCACGGGGTCAATGTCAATTTCACCAGTTTCCTCATCTCCCCTCCTCCCACCTTAACCCAAATCCAACCCTCCACTCGGCACAGCCCTCTTGAACTGACCTACCTGTCCATCTTCCTTCCCACCTATCCACTTCACCCTCCATTCCGACCTATTACCATCACACCCCACCTTTATCTAACTATTGCATTCCCAGCTACCTTACCCCCAGCCCTAGCCCCCTCCCATTATCTCTCAGCCCCTTTAGGTGACCCCCCCCCGCCACATTTCTGATGCAGGGCTTATGCTTGAAATGTGGACTCTCCTGGTCCTCAGATGCTGCCTGATTGGCTGAGCTTTTCCAGGGCCACAATTTTTGACTCTTTTAAATGATGTAAGATACCTTTTGACTCCATCCTCAGTAAATTAATTAATATGCATTGTTAGTTAAACCAAAGCCCCCCCCACCCCACCCCACCCCACCACTCCACCCACCCCCCCCCCCCCCACACACACACACACACACACACACACTCCATCCTTGTATTGGAATAAGAATAAGCCTTCAAGTTACGACCTCTTCTTTCCT
The DNA here is from genome assembly GCF_020745735.1 of Hemiscyllium ocellatum. Lineage (NCBI taxonomy): Eukaryota > Metazoa > Chordata > Chondrichthyes > Orectolobiformes > Hemiscylliidae > Hemiscyllium > Hemiscyllium ocellatum. The sequence continues at coordinate 88,669,195 of NC_083405.1, read as the reverse complement.
TCTTTAATATTTCCCATGGGCAAATATTGCATCTAACTTCCCCACCTCTCTGGAGTTGAAGCTTTTTAACTTTCTCATTTCAATTAATCTTTTTATTTCTCTCCTTATTTTCTGTTTTTCTGTTATCTTTATCCTCTTTTCCTCTTTTTTACTTTCTATCTCAAGTCTTTTCATTTTTCTCTGTATGCTAGCCAATTGTAGCTGTGACAATGCACTATCAGATTTCCCATATTCTATTTCTAAATGATGGATAATTACTCTCAGTATTATCTCCTTATTTGATCTTGCTATTACTTCTATCTTCAATGCATCTGCTGACTCTATCAGTTTAGACTTGGTCAAAGATTTCAGATAATCCACTATTATACCTTATATCCTCAGAAAACGCTAAACAATTTTCAAAGCTACATATTCATAATCCATGCAATAAACCTCACCACAAAACAATTATTTTATCTCCAATGCCTTCATGTACTTATTTATTTAAAAGACACACATATTTGTCTTAAATTCATTGGACTCATATCTTGGCAAGAGACCCCAGTTATTGAAATTGCAGCTGATATTAATACTGTAAAAGTCAAACTGCAGAATGAAATCTCTCTTGACAAATCAAAAGCATTTTTTTGTCTAATTTACTGTGGCAGCCAGCCACCTAAACATATGTACATTTGGCCTACATATTTGGTTTTAACAAAATAATAGATGTTTATTACACAAAAGTAATAAAAAATAAAATAAATTAAACCAAGCTAAATGTAATAGTTTGAAAGATGTCAGGAAGCACAAAAAAACTAATTGTGATTTATTCTCCATCACCATCTCTTTATAGTTATCAAAATCCAGAGAAGTTCTTCCTCTCTATCAAATCTGTAAGGTTGATTCAACTATTTGTTCTCAATTCATGTCCAGTGAGCTATGAAGTTTTTTTCCCCAAGAATACTCCTATAATTGAGTGCTTAGACTTTCTCAGCCTTTTAATAAAACTGGGAGCACAGTGGCTCAGTGGTTAGCACTGCTGACTCACAATGCCAGGGACCCGGGTTTGAATACTGCCCGTGTATTCCAGTTTCCTCCTACAATCCAAAGATGTGCAGGTTAGGTGGATTTGCCATAATACATTACCCATACTATTCAGGGATGTACAGGCTAGGTGGATTAGCCATGGGAAACACAGGGTTACAGTGATAGAGTAGGGGTTTGGATCTGGGTGGGATGTTCTTTGGAGGATTGGTGTGGATTCAATGGACCACACAGTCAGCTTCCACACTGTAGGTATTCTATGATTCTATGAACCTGAAGAATTCTAGTCATACACTCTTAGTCTGTAAGTTCCATAAACAGCACCCTATGTTGTTTATGAGGTAACTTATTCCCTTAACTGTTCTAAACAATCTCCACTTTGCAATTGACTTCAGCCAGGTCACCTTCCAAATGAAGCTTTTGAGCAGAAATTGTAAAAATACACTTGCTCATCCTAGGCTTTGATGAAGCAAATGACTTTATGTTCACTCTCTCCCATTATAAACTCTATGATATCAACAAACTTCCACTAAAACTCCAGGAAGCTTGCACTCACCTGCTCTCTGAAACATACTGATTTTTAAAGCGACAGAAATCCAAAAAGATTGACTTCATTAATTTTTAAACATCTTCATTAAAATGAACCAATACCAATACATCACTCTGAAAAGAAATGATATTAATTCATATAAATCATGCACTTCTCATTACAGATTTCTTAATCTTATTTATTGCATGCCGTTTGGCATGCTTATCGTTCTGTGTTGTAATTTCACCAGATTTATGAGTGAGCTTTATGTATACTTCTTGTTGCTCTTGGAACACTTTAGTGAACCAAAAATGGTCTCTCAGCTTGATGGCAATGGTGGAGTAGAGAATGTGGCAGGCTCTGAGATACAGAATGCAATTCTGCTCTTGATGGCCCATGTTGCATTATGGATGCTTCATACTGATTTGCTAGATCTGTTTGAACTCTGTCTCATCTAGCACGATGGTAGTGCCACGGTGGAGGCTATTCAAAGTGTGAAAACTGGACTTTGTCTCCACAATGTCTGTGCCATTGTCACTCCTATCAATACTGTCCTGGCCATTTACATTTGTGACATGCAGTCTGGTGAGGACAAAGTCAAGTAAACATTTCCTTCTTGCTTCTTATACCACCTGCCACAGACCCAGTTGAACAGCTATATCCTTAAGGTCTTGACCAGCTCAATCAGTAATGGTATTGTCTGACCACTTTTGGTGATACCCTTGCCACACTCACTGCTTGCTTCAAGTGGTGGTGTTCAACATGGAAGAGCATTGACTCATCAGCCATAGGGATATAGTAGGTGCTTTCCCTGCCCTTATACAACCTGATGCCATGAGACATCATGGAGTCTATAATCAATGCTGAGGACACCCAGAACAACTGCCTCCTCATTGTATCACCACCAGACATATTCAGACATGGGGTGGTGCTATCTGGGACATTGTTTGTAAATAATGATTCGATCAGTACAATTAATCTGTGGAAGAAATCTTGCAACTTTGGCACAAAATGCCCTAAGTGTTAATGAAATTAGCAGGGTCATCATGGCTAGGTTTGCCATTGTCATTTCCGGTACCTAGTTCACTGCCAGATAGTAGGTTTGTAGAAGTTTACACAGAGGCTTGCTAGGCCATTTTAGAGTAGACAGGCAGGAGGCTGGAAGAATACAGCAAGCCAGGCAGCATGAGGAGGTGGAGAAGTCAATGTTTTGGGTGTAACACTTCTTCTCAGTACTGAAGAAGAGTTACGCCTGAAACATCGACTTCTCCGCCTCCTGGTGCTGCCTGGCTTGCTGTGTTCTTCTCGCCTCCTGCCTGTCTACTTTGGATTCCAGCATCTGCAGTTTTTTTTTGTCTCAGGCCATTTCAGAGGGCAGTTAAAAGTGAACCATTGCTGAACTTACCTGAAAGCCAGACCAGGTAAGGATATAGATTTCCTTCTCAAAGGGACATTAGAGAACCAGATAGAATCATAGTTGTACAACACAAAAACAGACACTTTTGTCCAATACATCCATGCTGACCAGATATCCTAAATTAATCTCATCCTATTTGCCAGCATTTGGCCCATATTCCTCTAAATCCTTCCAATTCATATACCCACCACTTCTTCTGGCATACACATCACTCTCTGTGTGAAAACATTGCCCCTTCTAAATCTTTCCCTCTCCTCCAATTTTGGATTCCCCCACCCCATGAAAAGATCAAGGCTATTGATTTTATCCATGCCAATCATGATTTATAAACCTCTATAAGGTCAATTCTCAACTTCCAAAACCCTAGAGAAAGGAGCCTCAGCCAGCTAGCCTCTCCCTGTAGCTCAAATCTTCCAACCTTGGCAACATCATTGTAAATCTTTTCTGAACTCTTTCAAGTTTCACAACATGTTTACTATGGCAAGGAGAACAGAATTGCACACAGTATGCCAAAAGACAAGACGCAGTTGCTGGCCTTACCCAAATTATGATGTGTAACAGTAATACAGGCACATTGGGATGAATGGCATTTTTCTGACAGTATCGTTTTATGATTATACGACTCTAAGAACTACATATAAACAAATGCAACAATGATATCTTGCTAACAATCTCAAAGCAAAAAGTTAATAATGTGCTTTATTATTAAGTAGTTTTCTACCAATATGTTGAGAAACTATTGCAATCTATATCCTGTTTATCCTTCAGTTAATTCTTCCAACTGAAACTTATAAAAACAATGTTTTATTTTGGATTGTGTTTATTAACCTGGTTGAGACTCTGCAGAAGGACCTGGATTCCCAATCAGTGAGTGAGCACTATTCCTGTCAATCACGCGCTTACATCAGTTTGAACTCCATTGAACTCTACACCATCCTTCAATGTTACTGCTGGAAAATTACGATACATTGCATTACATTTGTGAAGCATATTTTGTGAAATATGACGCTGAATGTTTCATTTAGCAAGACGTGTAATGTCAAAAGCTGCTAGTTGTTTTTAAAGGCATAATTGTAGAAATCATAGTCTCAACCTTTTCAAGTGAAATGCAATTCTTTTTATAATTAACCTCTATCTGCTCATCATGAAAATAAACAGAAACATGATAATTTTTTGTTAGCCTATAAAGCAAAATATAATGATATTCATATTCCAATTAATTATAAATAAGCAGAAGTTCAGAATGTTGTCGATTTTATTGTTGAACTACACAACCAGTGGGTAAAATATATGCTACTAAATAAGGTTATTTATAGAAACACCAAGTCCTTGGCCCTGATTTGAACTCTGTAAATGTACAGGCTGAACTACTCTGACTCTGCCAGAGCAGCCTCGATAGACACCAGCAGAGAGGAACCTGTCATGGTTGTATTGAGGTCAGCATTGTGGACCACAGGTAATTTGGGTTCCTTGATTGCGGATGTTAATCTGGGCCAACCAGGGAACCCTGTCTGACAGAGAAGAACAGGAGTGTCAGACATTCTGTTCACTTCGAGAGCTGGCTCTGAGGAATTTCCATGGACAAATAAAGAGTGACTTGGTGATGGAGTATCGGTATCTGTGCAATTATTTCAGGAGCAAGTCCAAGAAATGACCTATGTCTTTTAATGATAAAAGGATTAAATTAGCAGTTCAACAATATTTTTGATTACATAAATTCAATTCATGCACAAAATATTTTCCATTTATTTACTAGTTGTAAGGTTATAGTTTGTGCTAGCAAGATGAAGGTCAAGAAAGGAATCTGAGTGCGCAAAAACTCTACTCACTGGCCACCAAAAAAGACTACTTGCCACCCATACAGAACATTGGCTGGATCCTCCTCAGGAACATTGGACCTTACCTCCACCACCAGTCCCCTCGACCTCACATCATCACTTTTACTGCTGACTCCTGACTTGCCAACTTTTTGACCCCTTGATGCTGTAAACTATTCCAATTGGGTACTGAAGGGTCATGATATCGGCAGTGCAGCCAGTGCATCCATACACTGTCGCAGACATGAGGCCCAAAATACTTTGCGTTTAGAGGACTCTAATTATAACACAAGCGCTCAGCTAAATGAAGAGGGAAATCAGTTGGCTATCATATACAGGCAGTGTGCAGGCAAGGCATGCTGGGGAACCAGCAATCTATTACTTCCCGTAGGGAAAGTACAGTGGAAAGAAGCAATGGTCAGCAACTCAGGTTACAGCTGTAAGAATGGAATTGAAAAAGTGTTTACAAACAGATGGAAAATGGAATATTTATCCACACGTGATGATTGATCTCACGATTGCTTAGGAAATAGTTGGGTACTTACTTATTCCAAACCACACCAGCAATGTTGCCCACTATCCTTTCCTTCCTCAAAATTATATTATTGCATAGAAAACAAAAAGTGCTGGAGATCACATTGATGATTAGAGACAAAAAACTGCAGATGCTGGAATCCAAAGTAGACAGGCAGGAGGCTGGACAAACACAGCAAGCCAGGCAGCACCAGGAGGTGGAGAAGTTGACGTTTTGGGTGTAACCCTTCATCAAGGCTAGGGGTGGGTGTAGGGGGAGCTGCAGATAAAGGGGGTGGTGGGGGGCAGGGTGGTGAAGTGGGGATAGGTAAAGACCAGAAGACGGAATGACCTGGTTGGCTCCCAGCCACCAACCAGATTCATTCTTCCCATTGATCCATGAAGAGAGAGCAAGCTAACGTTTCGAATCTAGATAACTCTTCATCAGAGCTTCAGCTGAAACATTAGCTTGTTCTCCCTCCATGGATGCTGTCTGATCCATTGTGATCTCCATCATTTTTTTTGTTGTCAGTACAGATTCCAGTGTCTGTGGTAATTTGCACCTACATTCCTGAATATTTAATTTTGAGCTTTGATCTCCTTGTATCTGTCTCCATAATAGTTATAACATCATATCCATTAAATTGTGCTGTTAATGTATAGAATTATAGAACCTCTACAGTGTGGAAGCATGCCTTTCAGCCCATCAAGTCCACACCGACCCTCTGAAGAGCATCCCACTCAGACTCACCCCTGCATTCTCCATAATTTATCCACCTAACTCTGGTAATTTAGCACGGTCAATCCACCTAACCTGCACATCTATGGACTGTGGGAGGAAACTGGAGCACCTGGACGAAACCTATACAGACACAGGAAAAACATGAAAACTCCACACAGTCAATCAATCCCGGGTTTCTGATGCAGTGAGGCAGCAGTGCTAACCACAGAGCTACCTTACTGCCTGAACTGTTCTGAATTTTATAAGCATTGAAATAGAGTACCATTAATTTTGCCTTCTTACCCTATGAGCCTGGCTCTGTCGCTCAGAAGGGGAGGGGGGAGAATAGGAGATTGATAGTGATAGGTAATTCAGTCATGAGAGGAACAGACAGGAGATTCTGTGGTCACGCACAAGACTCCATCTGGGTGTTGCCTCCCAGGTGCCAGGGTCAGGGATGTCTCGGGCCAGGTCTACAGGATTCTTAAGGAGGAGAGAGAGAGAGAGAGCAGCCAGGTGTCATGGTACACAACAGTGCCAATGGCATAGGTAGTGAAAAAGAGGAAGACCTGAAAAGAGAATATAGAGAGTTAGGTTAAAAGCTAGAAAGCAGGATGAGTAGAGTAGTAATCTCAGGATTGCTACTGGTGCCACGTGTTATCGAGGCAAAGAATAGAGAGCGAGTGCAGATGAACACATGGCTGCAGGGCTGGTGTAGGAGGGAGGACTTCCGATATGTGGATCATTGAGATAACTTCTGGGGAAGGTGTGACCTGTATAAGAAGGATAGGTTGCACCTGAACTGGAGGGCATCAATATCCTGGGCGGGAGGTTTGCTCAAGCTCTTCGGGTGGTTTAAACTGGATTGGCAGGGTGGTGGGAATCTGAGCTATGGACCAGATGATGGAGTAGGTAGTGAACAGCCATATACAGCATGCAGAAAGTCTGTGAGGATGGATAGGCACTTTATAGGGCAAAGGTGCAGTCATTGCGATGGGTTGAAGTGTGTCTATTTTAATGCAAGAAGTATCAGGAATAAAGGTGACAAACTCAGAGCATGGATCAGTACTTGGAACTATGATGTCATGGCCATTATGAAGACTTGGATATCACAGGGGCAGCAATGGTTGTTGTATGTTCCAGGGTTTAGATGTTTCAAAAGGAAAAGGGGGAAAGGTAAAAGAGGAGAAGTCATTTTTTGGGAGTCTTCTACAGACTCCCCTCCCCCTCCCCATTCTCCCCCTCCCCCCCCCCGCCTCCCAATAGTAACAGAGACACAAGGACCAAACTGTGAGGCAGATTTTGGAAAGGTGCAGAAATAACAAGGGTCATGGGTGACTTTAACTTTCCTAATATTGGAACCTACTTGGTTCAAATTGTTTGGATGGAGCAGTTTTTTGTCAGGTGTGTCCAGGAAGGATTGCTGATGCAATATGTAGATAGTACAACTGGAGGGGAAGCCTTATTGGATTTGGTGCTTGGCAATGAACCATACCCACAGTGGTTAGCACTGCTGCCTCATGGCACCAGAGACCTGGGTTCAATTCCCGCCTCAGGCGACTGACTGTGTGGAGTTTGCACGTTCTCCCCGTGTCTGCGTGGGTTTACTCTGGGTGCTCCGGTTTCCTCCCACAGTCCAAAGATGTGCAGGTCAGGTCAATTGGCCGTGCTAAATTGCCTGTAGTGTTAGGGAAGGGGTAAATGTAGGGGTATGGGTGGGTTGCGCTTGGGCGGGTCGGTGTGGACTTGTTGGGCCGAAGGGCCTGTTTCCACACTGTAAGTAATCTAATCTAATCTAAACTGGGACACCTAAATTGGGATGTTCTGAGGGAAATGCACAACAGAAATAGTGAGGTTGTTTAGGCAGCAACTGCTGATAGTGCAGGACAGGTTTGTCCCACTGAGGCAAAGAAGGGATGGTAGGTTAAAAGAATTGTGTGTGACATAGTGTGTGAACATCCAGTTAAGAGGAAGAAGGAAGCTTACTTAAGATTGAGGAGACTAGGAACAGGCAGAGCTTTAGAGGGTTACAAGGTGGCCAGGAAGGAACTGAAGAGTGGACAGAGGAGAGCTAGAAGGAGACATGAAAAAGTTTTAGCAGGTAGGATTAAGGAAAACCCTAAGGCGTTGTACACTTATGTGAGGAACAAGAGGATAGCCAGAGTGAAGGTAGGGTCGATCAGGGATAGTGGAGGGAACTTGCACCTGGAGTCAGACAAAGTAAGGGGGGTTCTTAATGAATACTCTGCTTCAGTATTCACTACTGAGAAGGACCTCAACATTTCTGAGGACAGCATGAAACAGACTGATATGCTCGAACAGGTTGATGTTAAGAAGGAGGATATGCTGAAAATGTTGTAAAACATAAGGATAGCTGAATCCCCTGGGCCAGATGGGATATACCCTAGGTTGCTGCAGGAAGTGAGGTAAGAGATTGCTGTGCCTTTGGTGATGATCTTTGCATCCTCACTGTCTACTGGAGTAGTACCAGATGATTGGAGGGTGACAAATTTGTTCAGGAAAGGGAATAGGGATACTCCTGGGAATTACAGACCAATCAGTCTTATGTCAGTGGTGGGCAAAGTATTGGAGAGGATTCTGAGACACAGGATTTATGATTACTTGGAAAACCATAGGTTGATTAGAGATAGTCAGCATGGTTTTGTGAGGGGCAGGTCATGCCTCATAAGCCTCATTGAATTCTTTGAGGATGTGACAAACCACATTGATGAAGGTAGAGCAGTGGATGTGGTGTATATGGATTTTAGTAAGTCACTTAATAAGGTTCTCCATGGTAGGCTCATTCAGAAAGTAAGGAGACATGAGATACAGGGAAACCTGTCTGTCTGGATACAGAATTGGCTGCCCCATAGAAGACAGAAGGTGGTGGTAGATAGCAAGGGTCAGCCTGGAGCTCGGTGACCAGTGGTGTTCCGCAGGATCAGTTCTGGGACCTCTTCTCTTTGTGATTTTTATAAATAATTTGGATGAGGAATTGAAAGGATGGGTTAGTAAGTTTGCCAATGACATGAAGGTTGGTGGAGTTGTGGATAGTGTGGAGGGCTGTTGTAGGTTGTAACTGGACATTGACAGGATGCAGAGCTTAAAATGTGTTGCTGGAAAAGCGCAGCAGGTCAGTCAGCATCCAAGGAGCAGGAGAATCGATGTTTTGGGCATGAGCCCTTCTTCAGGAATTCTTCAGGATTTCAGTCCTCACTTTCTCCTAGGATGCAGAGCTGGGCTGATAAGTGGCAGATGGAGTTCAACAAGGAAAAGTCTGAAGTCATTCCCTTTGGAAGTTCGCATTTGAATGCAGAATACCTTTGCCTGTGGAGGAAATGTCTATCATGAGGGGGTATAATTTTAAGTTAATTGGAGGAAATTTTAGGGGAAATGTCAGAGGTAGATTCTTTACTCAGAGAGTGGTGGGTACATGGAATGTACTGCCAGCAGTGGTAGGAGAGTCAAATACAGTAAGAACATTTGCACGACTCTTGAATAGGCACATGGAAGATAGTACAATGAAGGGTATGTAGCTTAGTCTGATCTTAGAATAGGGTAAAAGGTCAGCACAACATCGAGGGCCAAAGGGCCTGTACTGTGCTGTACATCCCTATGTTCCATCTACATTCTGTGTTCTATGATCCTATGCGAGTTTGCCTAGAAATTCAGAGATTATCACTTTGGAGACTCTCCTTTTTAATTCTGTTCCTAACTGTTCAAAATCTTTTAGCAGAACCTCCTTTCAAGTTCTACAAATGTTGTAGAAGACCAAGTGAACCACAACAAAAGTGATAATTTTTTCCAGTTGTAAATTTTGTAATATTGAGTGAATAGTATAAATGAAGGAAATTGTTCAAACTATTTTCATTCCTGTTTTGGATATACTTCCAGTACAAGTGATGCATTTCACTTACAACATCATGATGATCAGGATGTGTTCGATGGCATCGTTTTTAAACTCATTTCACCGCCATATGAACTGCTGTTTAATTACCATATGGTTTAAAAAAAAATGTTCCAATCGTTCTTGGAGAAGAAGCATTCACTCTGAACTCCACATGAATAAGATAAACATTCCTGTGCAGTCAACCAGGCAAATGAGCTAGGCTTGTTCAATTGAAGCAAGTGATCTGACGTTCTCATTCTTCAATTTATCTAGCCATACACACTACCCTGGGACACCGGGGTATTCTTTATTGCTTAATGAATTGGCTGCCAGCGGAGGTCTGATACCATTAATCTCGGTTGTTAACGAGAATAGGAATTTATGTCTGTGGAATCGTGCAAAATGATTGGTTAGGTATGTGAATCATATGGTAAAGGTCATAAACTGCAGTGGTTGACATAATTTGCATATAATCATATAAGTAATCAAAGCTTCAAAGAAAATTGAGTCACAAATTGAACCTGGTTTTAATTTCTGTCTGGGTATCCCATTATGTAGCCAACAAAGAATGAATAAATCACTAAACCTCGACATGGGATCAGCAGAGTTGTCAATTAACTTACCAAAGAGATTTGAGGTGAAGCTCACAATGATGGTACTGCTGCCTTGTGTTTTTTTTAATGTCCCAATTCAATTTTGATTGTAAAATTACAGATTTTAGTCCTTTCAATCATCAAAACAACCCATTTCTTTAACAAGAAACTTGGTGCTACACATTTCTTTCTTGTTGGAAAACATTACATTAATTAGAAAAATTCTATTTAATGGGAGAAGATATTCTTTTCATTTAATTGATATTAAATGGATTGCTTCAAATGGATTACACATCAAGTAAGCAAGGTTTGAATCCCTAAAGGCATGTTTAATGTTGAAACTTTGTTAGGTGTGGGAAGTATATGGCTTTGCCCCTATTAACTTTGATGAATTGCTTTTGGACTCTGTTCATTAACCACCCTAATTTGAACGACAATTAGATTTTGCTTTCCTGCTAAAGACATAGTGAACTGAAGACTCCCTGGCCATTAATTAAACCTGCTGGCTGTAGTTTGTAAAGATGGATGTTACAGCTGATCTGGTTGTGGATTTTGAAGAAAAATGAAACAGCCGATACACTCCAATATAGCCTTGAGAAATAACTATAGACACATCAAATTATGGATCAAAAGGAAAAAAGAGCATTTTTTAAAAATTTTGGTTATTTTAAACACCATTCCCCATGGACCTAACTGTAAATCATTTTGAAATGCTGTTTTCATTTTGAAATGCATGTATTCACAGGAATGAATGTGCTTTTTTCTTTAACCAGTTGCATTTTACAACTTTGTGCATTGTATCCTGTCATCAGTAACTACTCTTTCATCCTTCCCTTTATTCTGACCAGGCTGCAAACTTTTAGGCTGGCTTACTTGATGAAAAAAGATATGATAAATGTAGAAGAGAATGCCAGGAGCAGTAAAACCGCCGCAAAATATTATAGAAGTTAGAAATCTGAAATAAAATCAGGTGGTTCTGGAAAAGCTCAGCAGGTTGAGCAGGAGCTGTGGAGATAGAAACAGAATGAATTCTTTGAGTTGAAAATGGCTGTGAAAAACCTGTCCACCAACTACAAGGCAGAAGTTGGATGGAATATTTTGCATTTACCTGGATGAGTGCAGCTCCAATAACAATTTAGATGCTCCATACCTGTAAATTATTCCAGTTAACTTTGGGATGACCAGATCCATATTTTCTGCTGCACCCTAGGCTCCATTCTTTCACTATTTGTTCCATCTCCTCCACAGTGATTGAGCTCACAAAAGCCTGGCACAACAAAGCCTCTTCTTCCTTAGGCAGCTCAGGAAATTCACCACATCCATAAAAACCTTTCACTGATGCACCATTGAAAGCATACTGTCCGGGTGCATAATGGGCTGGTGCAGCAACTGCAGGAAACTGCAGGAAGGTGTGTGCACAGCCCAGACCATTCCAGAAGCCAACCTCTCAACCATGGACTCTATTTACATGTCCCATTGCTGCAGAAAGGCTACCAGCATCATCAAAGGCCCCTCCCATCCCAGTAATGCTCTCTTTCAAACTCTTCCATCAGGCAGAAGATACAGAAGCTTGAACACATGAACCAGGTTCAATACCAGCTTCTTCTCTGCCATTATTAGACTGCTCAATGGACCTCTCTAACTTTGAATAATGTTGATCTTGCTTTTGTGCACCTTCTGTGCAGCCATAATCCTGTATGCCTCGCTCTGTCTAAATACCCTATGGTCTATATGTCCTTGTCTGTTAAGGTCTGACTTTACTGCATGTAAAACAAAGTTTTTCACTGTGTTTAGGTGCATGTGACTACAATAAATCAAATCAAGTAAACAGCAGACTATTTAAGCCAACTGTACAAACACATTCAAACATTTGTAAAATGGTTGTTAAGTTAGCTTGATTAGTTTGCATTGATCCTAGAGCTCATAAAACACTTAAGTAAGTCAATAGATTTCAGGACTGCTATTTCAATAGATGCCTGGACTGAATACATAAAAACAATGATAAAATATTAAGAATTTATATATTGTCATTATATTAGGCTATCCTTTTAATTGTCTAAAATTAACTCAACATTTTTAATCCATTAACTGAATAATTCTTAATGCATCTGACAATGTTGCCACGTTTATAATATAGATTTTCTGCCAAGTGGCAATCTATTAAGTAAAACGTACTTTCTGATCAACATTTGCTCGGATCTTTGAAATGAGAAGAGGGTTCTGACTCAGTTTATGTTAATGATCTGTATCAGAATCCCTGAGGCAGTCCCCATGTAAACATATCCTAGGTATTAATTGCAGGAATTTCTCTGACTGAACTGTTTGATGATTTGCCTGGACCATGTACAGCTGGCCTGTTTAGCCTATAGTTGTCCTGTTTATTTTTATCAGTTCTCCTTTGCCATTGTGAATTGTACACCTCAAAAATCTCTAATAGGCTGTTTGATTATTGGGTCCCTTTCACAGACCCAGTTTGTTCTACCTGATAAAATCTCCTTCAAGGATTCTCACGTTTTGTTTGTGACAGATGATAGGTTAGCTGCCCTATAATTTCCACCTTTCTGCCTCTGTCTTTTATTGAATAATGGGGTTACATTTGTAATCTTCCAAGCCACTGGAACCTCCCCAAAGTCTAAGGAATTTTAGAAGATTATACCAATGCATTCACTGTCCATGCAAACACTTCTTCTAAGAATCTAGGAGGCAGGCCATCCAGAGTTGGGGACTTGTCAGCCTTTCAGGTCAATAGTTTTCTGAGCTCTGATGAAAGTGATTGTTTTAAATACATCCTTATTTATCACCTTCAGATTCAATTATCTTTGGGTACTTTTCTAGGTCTTTTACCATGAAGGCAAACACAAAATATCTGTTCAAAGTCTCTGTCATTTCTTTATTTTCCATTATCAGTTCTACACATGCACTCTAGAGCAGGAAGGTTAGCTTTAATTATTGGTTTCCTATTAAATACTTGCAGAAACTCTTACTGTCCATTTTTATATTGCTAACTAGCCATTCATTCTTTGTTTTTCTTCCTTATTATTTCTTTTATTGATTCTTAGCTGGTTTTTAAAGGAACCTAGCTCTTTAAAAATAAGTTTGCCCATTGGGAGGTTGCCCATTGCTAGGATCAGCAGCTCCATTTAAAACAAACTAACTGAATAAATGGAAGATAGATCTTCATGTGTGTGTTTTCTACACGTGGTAAGAAATGCTAAGAACACAAACTAAATTGCAGCTAGAATCAGAAACTCCTTCTGTTAGATGCTCCAGTTTCCTTCCACAGTCCAATAATGTGCAGGTTAGATGGAGTGGCTGTGCTAAATTGCCCATAGTCTCCAAGAATGTGCAGGCTTGGTGGAGTAGCCATGGGAAATGTGGGATTGCAGGGATAGGTTGGAGGTGGGGGCATGTCTGGGTTGGGTGCTCTTCAGAGGGTCAGAGCCGACTTGACTGGCTAAATGGCCATGTCTGCATGCAAGGAATTCTATGATTCTCTAAACTCTGCTTCTTCATCCCACAATTGTTGCCAGACCTATTGTGTATTCCTGAATCTCCTATGCAAAGTTTTCAAATTTGAAGCATTCACAATACTTTGTTTATATATTAAAATTATTTTCCTTGTGTTTAAATTATTTCCTGATCTTTCCTTTATATTTTTGCAATTTTATCCATCTCTGCAATCCATTCCCAATACCCATTTCTCTCATTCTGGAGTTTTATACATCTTCTCTCACTTCAACCCACAATTAGCAGCATATATTCAACATCCGGGCCCACACTCTGCAGTTCTCTCCCTAAATCATCTGTCTCCCATTCTTCCTTTAAAAGGTCTTTTGATGGCCATTCCTAATATTCCTCCTTTAGCTTCCCATCCACCTTTTTAACTGATTAAGACTTTGCAAATTGTCTTATTATATCTTTCTATGTTAAAGACATTGTAGAAAGTAAACTGTTATTTTTCTTTGTATATTGTTTGAGTGAAATTCTCCTAGATTTGATTTGATTGATTTATTGTCACGTGTAGCCAGGTACGGTAAAAAACTTTGTTTATGAGAGGAATAGGTAGGCCATACTAAGCAAGGGCATACAGATCATAGGGTGAAAAAAAACTAGACAGAGGCATACAGGTTACGCTGCACACAGTGAGCACTAGGCAAGATCAGCGTTAGCAAGATCAGCATTATTTGAAGATAGGGAAGCCATTCATCAGTCTATTAATGGCAGGTTAAAAGCTGCTCTTGAACCTGTTGGTGTGTGTTTAAGCTTCCTCATTTTCTGCCTGAGGACAGAGGTTACAGGAGAGCATTGCTGGGGTGCTGAGGGTCTTTGTTGATGTTGGCAGCTTTTCTGTGGCAGCAAGTTGTGTCAATGGAGTCCATGGATGGGAGATTGTCTTCTGTGATGGTCTGGGCTGTGCACACAATCTTCTATAGTTTCTTATGGTCCTGGGCAGAACAGTTGCCATACTAGGCCGTTATGCACCTGGACAGTATGCTTTCAATGGTGCATTGATAATAGTTAATGAGGGTCCTTATGGACATAGCAATTTCCTGAGCTGCCTGAGGAAGAAGAGGTATTGTTGTGCCGTCTTGACCATCGCATCTACATGGGAAAACCAAGACGGTTTGTGGGTTATCGTCACTTGTAGGAACTTGATACTCATCACCCCCTCAATCCCAGCTCCATTGACATGGATGGAGGCATGTTCTTTCAGAAGTCAATGGTCGGTTCTTTAATTTTGTCAATGTTGACACAGTGGGTATTCTCATTGCATCACACCACAAAGCCCTCTATCTCCTTTCTGTATTTCACTCATTGTTGGTATTGAAGTCCAAGTGCACAATCCTTTATCTGAAATGCTCGGGACCAGCCGGCTTTCGGGATTCATAATTTTTCAAATTTCAGAATAGGTGACAGTTTGAAGGTTAAATTTTCAAAATCATACCAAAGGAGCAGACTCACTCAGTAAAACAGGCCTTGAGAGAGAATTGAGGCCTGCAAGTGCTGGGCCACAGCCACCCACATCGCATCTGAGTGACATGCATCGAGTGGGCGTCGATTTGGGTTAAATGTTTGCACGTCAAACCACCTCGTTACTGAGATAAAAACTTCACAAAAAAAAACCTTTGGACTTTGGAGCTTTTTGGATTTCGAGATTTCAGATAAAGGGTTGTCTACCTGTGCTAGTAGTTTCATTGGTTCATTTCATTCAGCTAATGAAGAATTCATTATGTCTTTTTGTCCAATAGTTTTCCTCCTTTATATGTTCTGTCTCCAGAATGCACACATTTTGGTAAAACTGGACCCAAAATGGTATCTCTGTCGTACTTGCATGCTTCCAGTGGGGCTCCAGACATGAAAATATCTCAGTGAAAATGTTCTAGTGAGCATTAGGAATATGTACTGGAAACATGTAGAGTAGGCCAACATAGTCATGCTGATTTGAGACTAGCATAGCATAAAATCAGAAGTGGTTACATTGATGTTTTTAGTCAATATTTCATGAGTCCATGTTTGTCGTAAATTTGATTCTGACTTGTAAACTAACTACTCTTCTACAAACTAGTATTGTGTTGCAGTACCTACATTCGATCAACCATTAATAGTGTGTCCGTGCAATAAATTGAATTTGTTATGGAAGATGGCCGTAGTTCTGATTGAGTGCACACTCATAGGTATACTCTAATATTTTCCTCCTGGGCATTCATCATCATATTCTCAGCTATTAAGTTCAGTTGGCAAGACAAGCATTTTGTGTAGTAAAAGAGCATCAACTCCTCATTGGCATTTTCAATTCCCTGCATTGATTAGATAAATAGTTTCTACGGTGTTGATTGCAGAACATTCTACTTGCTTATCTATCTTTGCTGCTAAATTCAATCTAGGATCTGAAGCTGTTAGTGAAT
Organism: Hemiscyllium ocellatum; assembly: GCF_020745735.1. Taxonomy (NCBI): domain Eukaryota; kingdom Metazoa; phylum Chordata; class Chondrichthyes; order Orectolobiformes; family Hemiscylliidae; genus Hemiscyllium; species Hemiscyllium ocellatum. Next base: position 88,652,787 of record NC_083405.1, on the reverse strand, counting down.
TTGCTCTCTCAGGCACAACAGGCCTAATGGATTAATTGTAAAGGATTTTGGCCATTGTTGCAAATTGCAAATGCAAGCATTCACCAATTCAATGTATTTCATCAATTTGATTTGAACTGTAGCTTACATGTAAGACTTTGTGAAGTGCCTGTAATGAAGGACAATGCTCATATTTAAGTCAACGCTAATAAATTAAGAACAAAGAAGCATAAACAATGAAATAGATGTACTGGGCTTTATATAAAATATTATGAAGTCACAAAATTTGTTTGTACATCCACCCTTTGGTCTCATTCAAAATGGCTGACTTCAGATACAACAACTAATAAATACATTCTCTAAAGCAATTAGAATGCTTTAAGAAATTTAAGGATGTGTCTTAGTTAAAAAAAGGACTAAAATGAAATGCCATTGTTTGAGAAGGAAAAATAATAAAATCATATATTCAATCTTAAGGAGAACAGCACACATGATCCAGTCTTTTGAGACTTGGCCACTTCTCTTTTGTCTAATTTGTTTCCTTCCCTTTGCTCTCAACCAAAGGAGACATTCTCTCCTTAAATGCTGTATGGGATCTTTTCCAGTTCTACTGATCATTTAACCATTTGTTTTGATACAAAACCTCTTTACCATTACTGAAAATCTGAAATACTCAGCAGGGGATTCTATGATTCAGTTCGATGATTCAGGTCAGGTAACATCTCTAGAGAAAGAAACAAAGTGAATATTTCAGATCAATGATTGGGCAAAGAGATGTAATTGGTATGAAGCAAATGAAAGGGGCAAGTGTATAAAATAGTATGCAAGTGAATGTTTATGTAAGCGTAGATCTCCTTTAACATTTTAATAAGAATAAACATTAAACTTTCTAATCCCACTTCAAGAGTCTATAACCATTTGGAGATGTCAATCAAATTGTGAAATGGCAGACACCTCACTATAGTAATAAAAAGTTGTGAAGATGATGATGCAATGTTAATTAACTAATTATAGTCTTCCAACATCAACAGAGTGAAATAACACGCAATTGAATTTTTCCATTCAATTTTCTGTTCAAATATTTAGTTTACTGGTCTTGACAGTTCCCCTTGAACCTTTGACAGCTCCTTATGATGCTTGTGATAGTTAGTTTTGATTCTTTTGACAGTTCCTCTTGGCAGTTGCATTTGCACGTTCCAATTATTGCACTACGGACATTAATGTCTTTTGTGATTTGGTTGTGAGTATCCACTGACACCCTCCTTCGACTGACTGAACTGGTCCTCACCCTGAATAACTTCTCTTTTCAATCCTCCCACTTCCTCCAAACTAAAGGAGTTGCCATGGGCACCCGCATGGGCCCCAGCTATGCCTGTCTCTTCGTAGGATATGTGGAACAGTCCATCTTCCGCAACTACACTGGCACCACCCCCCACCTTTTCCTCCGCTACATCGATGACTGTATCGGCGCTGCCTCGTGCTCCCACAAGGAGGTTGAACAGTTCATCAACTTTACTAACACCTTCCATCCCGACCTCAAATTCACCTGGACTGTCTCAGACTCCTCCCTCCCCTTCCTAGACCTTTCCATTTCTATCTCGGGCGACCGACTCAACACAGACATCTACTATAAACCGACTGACTCCCACAGCTACCTGGACTACACCTCCTCCCACCCTGCCCCCTGTAAAAACTCCATCCCATATTCCCAATTCCTTCGTCTCCGCCGCATCTGCTCCCAGGAGGACCAGTTCCAACACCACACAGCCCAGATGGCCTCCTTCTTCAAGGACCGCAGATTCCCCCCAGACATGATCGACGATGCCCTCCACCGCATCTCCTCCACTTCCCGCTCCTCCGCCCTTGAGCCCCGCTCCTCCAACCGCCACCAAGACAGAACCCCACTGGTTCTCACCTACCACCCCACCAACCTCCGTATACAACGTATCATCCGCCGTCATTTCCGCCACCTCCAAACGGACCCCACCACCAGGGATATATTTCCCTCCCCTCCCCTATCAGCGTTCCGCAAAGACCACTCCCTTCGTGACTCCCTTGTCAGGTCCACACCCCCCACCAACCCAACCTCCACTCCCAGCACCTTCCCATGCAACCGCAGGAAATGTAAAACTTGCGCCCACACCTCCTCCCTCACTTCCCTCCAAGGCCCCAAGGGATCCTTCCATATCCGCCACAAGTTCACCTGTACCTCCACACACATCATCTATTGCATCCGCTGCACCCAATGTGGCCTCCTCTATATTGGGGAGACGGGCCGCTTACTTGCGGAACGCTTCAGAGAACACCTCTGGGACGCCCGGACCAACCAACTCAACCACCCCGTGGCTCAACACTTTAACTCTCCCTCCCACTCCACCGAGGACATGCAGGTCCTTGGACTCATCCACCGGCAGAACATAACAACACGACGGCTGGAGGAGGAGCGCCTCATCTTCCGCCTGGGAACCCTCCAACCACAAGCAATGAACTCAGATTTCTCCAGTTTCCTCATTTCCCCTCCCGCCACCTTGTCTCAGTCGGTTCCCTCAACTCAGCACCGCCCTCCTAACCTGCAATCTTCTTCCTGACCTCTCCGTCCCCACCCCACTCCGGCCTATCACTCTCACCTTGACCTCCTTCCACCTATCACATCTCCATCGCCCCTCCCCCAAGTCCCTCCTCCCTACCTTTTATCTTAGCCTGCTTGGCACACTCTCCTCATTCCTGATGAAGGGCTTATGCCCGAAACGTCGAATTTCCCATTCCTTGGATGCTGCCTAACCTGCTGTGCTTTAACCAGCAACACATTTTCAGCTGTGATCTCCAGCATCTGCAGACCTCATTTTTTACCCTGTGAGTATTTGGAGCAAGGATTAAACTACACCAGGAGAATGATGCAATAGGCTCATGAGGAATGGAGCTTTCAGTGTACAGGTCTGTGCATAATGGTGTTGCCCTTTGAAAAGCCTCACATCCCTTAAACCCACGTTTTCTCAGAATGAAGCATTTCTCCTGACCACTCCCAGCATGATCAGATTTTATTTCCATTGTACACTTCTTATCTCGCAAGACAATGCAAGGCACCAGTGACTGTTCCTCAGAGAATGAGTTTCATGCTTTAGCTCTCCGTGCTGCACCCTGTTCTTGTCAGCCCTCCACGTTAACTCCTGCATTTTTCTGGGTGCCCACCCAATCTGACTATATGATTCAGCATCTGCCAGATGCATCACCCCAACCCCACACTCCTCACTCTTCCCCACAGCCCCAGGCACATCCAGTAAATATTCCACATGGAGTAGTGCACCATCGCCACGTGGAAATCTGGGTGCTGCTTACTGTCAACATCAGTGCTCCCAATTACTGTACGCTTACGTAAACATTCACTTGTTTATACTGTATGGTGCTATTTTTAAACTCTTTATATTTCAAGTTGCCCTACTGTTCTGTATTGTCATCCCTCCTGCACCTCGGTATTCTGCATCCAAACACCACAATCATATTCTGCAACCTCGCTCCCAAAGCACTCACAAGTCATTCTGTGGCCCACTGCCCAGAAGAGTTACAGAACCTCTGACATGACCATACCAACTAGATGTCTGATTGTGAGCAAAGCCCTAGACTGAATTCAGAGGCTGCCACTGACAGACAGCACCAATTCAAGGCGGTCTCCCTGATCTTGACTGAGGACTGTTCCCTTAAATTTCGAGGCATGGCTGTTTGCTTGACCACATGTAGTCTGCTGGCAGCATAAACTATTAGCACAGCTGGGACATTAGTGGAGATTAGTGTCATACAGCAAGACATCCACCCACTTCACTGATGACTCCTGATAGCCAGAACAGGCTTCCTGGTTTGTGTCTGTAATGCAACAATACTGTGAGACTTTAAGTTCTGGCTAAGGCAACAATACACCAAGAGGCAAGGAATGCTGTTGTAAAGACCGTATCTTTTTGTTTTTCTGTATTTTTGATTGCACACTGAAGTGGGAAAAGGACTGTTTAAAAAACCAAAGATTTAGCGAGCTACTAGCACTTAATGTAAGTGCTGTATAGACTGCTGTTTGTTCAAGCAACACGGCACATCTATTTGCAGATGAACTGGCACCAGGGGTGTGTACAAATTGAGATTCAGCCAATAACAAGTAGCTGATTGGTCTTTACAGTGGTGACTAGATGTCAATGATAAAGGTCTTCTACCTGCCAACATTATCTGATCGGCGGAGTAAATTGTGATGCTGGAAAAGCACAGCAGGTCAGGTAGCATCCGAGAAGCAAGAGAATCAACGTTTCGGGCATATGCCTTTCAAATGCTGGAATCTGTACTGAAAGCAAAAAATGGTGGAGATCACAGTGGGTCAGGCAGCATCCATGGAGAGAGAGCAAGCTAATGTTTCGAGTCTAGATGACCTTTCATCACAGCTGACATGAAGAGTTGAGAGCGCAGCATTTATATTATAGTGGGAGCAGGTGGTTTGGAGGACTGGGGGAGAAAGGATGTTGATGGTTCAGATTAAGTGATTGGAATGTGAAAATGGCAGAACAATGGTGTGTCTAACTGGCTGGAAAGGATAGACAGTCCCTCTGGTGTGGGGGTGGGGGGGGGGGCGGGGGGGGGGGGGGGGGGGGGGGGAGGCGGTGGCGAGTGTGGTGGGAGAGAGGACGTAATGACAGAGAATGTAACAAGTAAAGCCAAAAGTAAGGGAAGGAATGGGTTCACAATCTGAAGATGCTGAACTCAATATTGAACCCAGAAGGTTGCAAATAGCCTTGTCTGAAGGTGAGATGCTGCAATGCTCTAGATTTCGTTGTGATAGACTGAACAACTGCAGCATGCCGCGAATAGATAAGTGGGCATGTGAGCTAGATGCTGTGTTAAAACAAGGGCTTATGGGAAGGTAAGCGTCATGCCTGCACATGGACTAGAGGTATTCTGCAAAGTGGTCACCCAGTCTGCATTTGGTTTCTCCAATGTAGAGTAGACAACATTTGGTTCAGCAAATACAATTCACAAGATTGGAGGAGGTACAGGTGAAATGCCGTTTCACCTGGAAAGACTGATTAGGCCCTTGGAGGGTGAGTGGGGAGGAGGTGAAAGGGCAGGCATTACGCCTTCCGCGGTTACAAGGCAAGATGCCATGGGAAGGGAAGGGTACAGTTGGTGGTTGAGAAATGGACTAGGTTGTCCCAGAGGGAAGTAAAGTCACTTCCACCCCCATCATGGCCACTCCCACAACCACTTCCGCCTCTCACATTTCCTCATGCATCACATGTGACATCACTTCCGCCCCTCATATCATCGCTGATGCCACATGCTCAGTGACTTCCGCCACCCCTACTGCCGTGGTCATCACCACTTCCACCCCCACCAGCACCACTCACCTGCATTCTGCTGACACGCCCACCACAGACCCCACTGTCACTATCCCCACTCACCAGAACCCCGAGGGGAACACTACCCCTGCTCATGACTCCACCCCCATTCCCCCCACCACCACACCCACTCCAGTTACAGGTTCCACCCCCACTCCCACCTCTACACCCACACCAGATCCCAGCTCCCAGCCCTGCCGAGTTTTCGCCATCCCTCCAGACCTCCCCCTCACTGAGGACGAACGATCAGTCCTCAGCAAAGGACTCACCTTCATTCCCCTCCGTCCACGCATCAATGAATTTAATACACACCGTGACGTCAAACAATTCTTCCGTCACCTCCGCCTCTGAGCTTACTTTCACAATCAGGATTCCTGACCACCTTCGGAGGACCCCTTCGCCCACCTCCAATGCACTGCATCCACCTGGACACCCCACGCTGGCCTATTACCTGCTCTCCACCTCATCATTTCCAACTGCCGCCGGGACATTAACCGCCTCACCCTGTCTACCCTCCTCCCCCACTCCAACCTCTCACCCTCACAAGGCACAGCCCCCCCCAGTCCCTCTGCTCCAATCCCAACCTCACCATCAAGCCAGCAGATAAAGGGGGCACAATGGTAGTCTGGCGCACTGACCTCTACACCGCTGAAGCCAAACGCTAACTCGAGGACACCTCTTCCTACTGCCCCCTCGACCATGACCCCACCCCCCATAACCAAACCATCATCTCCCAGACCATACAGAACCTCATCACCTCAGGAGATCTCCCACCCACAGCTTCCAACCTCATAGCCCGGGAAGCCCGTACTGCCCGGTTCAACCTCCTTCTCAAGATCCACAAGCCTGATCACCCTGGCCGACCCATTGTCTCAGCATGCTTCTGCCCCACTGAACTCATCTCCACCTACCTCGACACTGTCCTATCCACCCTAGTCCAGGAACTCCCCACATACGTTCAAGACACCACCCACACCCTCCACCTCTCCACCACCTCCAAAAAGACACCACCACCAGGGATATATTTCCCTCCCCACTCCTTTCTGCCTTCCACAAAGACTGTTCCCTCCGTGACTACCTGGTCAGGTCCACGCCCCCCTACAACCCATCCTCCCATTCTGGCACCTTCCCCTGCCACCGCAGGAACTGTAAAACCTGCGCCCACACCTCCTCCCTCACCTCTATCCAAGGCCCTAAAGGAACCTTCCACATCCATCAAAGTTTTACCTGCATATCCACCAATATCATTTATTGTATCTTGCTCCCGATGCGGTCTCCTCTACATTGGGGAGACTGGACGACTCCTAGCAGAGTGCTTTAGGGAACATCTCTGGGACACTCGCACCAATCAACCACACCGCCATGTGGCCCAACATTTCAACTCTCCCTCCCACTCTGCCGAGGACATGGAGGTCCTGGGCCTCCTTCACCGCCACTCCCTCACCACCAGACGCCTGGAGGAAGAACGCCTCATCTTCCGCCTTGGAACACTTCAACCCCAGGGCATCAATGTGGACTTCAACAGTTTCCTCATTTCCCCTTCCCCCACCTCACCCTAGTTTCAAACTTCCAGCTCAGCACTGTCTCCATGACTTGTCCAGATTGTCCTACCTACCTATCTCCTTTTCCACCTATCCACTCCTCCCTCTCCTCCCTGACCTTCACCTTCATCCCCTCTCCCACTCACCTATTGTACTCTATGCTACTTTCTCCCCACCCCCACCCACCTCTAGCTTATCTCTCCACGCTTCAGGCTCTCTGCCTTTATTCCTGATGAAGGGCTTTTACCCGAAACCTCGATTTTGCTGCTCCTCGGATGCTGCCTGAACTGCTGTGCTCTTCCAGCACCACTGATCCAGAGGGAAGTATCCTTGCAAAATGCAGGGGAGTGAGGGAAAGATGTGTTTGGTGATGGTGTTTTGCTGGAGTTGTCCAAAATGACAGAGCTTCATACCCTTAATGAATTTTGGGCTCACTGTGATATAGAACTGTTTTTCTGGGGCCTGTCTCTGTGCTCACTTCCTCGGGCAGGTCTCCCCATCTTGTTCCATTGATCCTTTCACCTGCCTCCAGTATTCACCCTCCACTTGGACCTCTTCTTCGGCCTCTTACCTGCCCTCAATATCTTCATTGAAAACTGCTGACATAATATTGGCCATTTCAACTTCTCTGCTTCTCTCACCCAATCTAACCTTTCCCCTTCTGACATTGCTGCACTTTGCACTCTCTGATCTAACTCTAATTTTGTTATCAAACCCATCGACAAAGGTGGTGCCTTTGTCGTCTGGCACAATGATCTTTATCCTGGGGAAGCTCAATGCCATCTCTCGGACACTTCCTCTTACCACCCCATGGACCACGATCCCAAAACCAAACATCAAACCATTGTAGCCAGGACTGTCACTGACCTCATTACCTCCAGAGATCTTACCCCCTCTGTCCCCAACCTAGTAGTCTCCCAACCCTGGTCAGCCCGCTTCCACCTCCTTCCCAAAAGCAGCAAACTAGACTGCCCCAGTACACCCATCATGTCAGTCTGTTCCTGCCATACCGAGCTCAGTTCCTCCTATCTTGAATCCATTCTCTCTTCCTCTTGACCAGACTCTATCCACCTACATCCATGATTCCTCTGATTCCCTTCACCATATTGACAATTTTCGGTTCCCTGACCCTAACTGCCTCCTGTTCTCCATGGATGTCCAAACCCTCTATACCTCCATTCCCAACCAGGATGATCTGAGAGCTCTCAACTTCTTCTTCAACCAGAGGCCTAAACAAGCCCCATCTACCACCACTCTCCTCCGCTTGGTGAACTTGTTCTCTCACTGAACAATTTCTCCTTTAACTCATCTCACTTCTGCCAAGTCAAAGGAGTGGCTTTGTGCACTAGTTATTCCAGTCTCATTATCGGGTATCTGGAACAATCCTTGTTTCAATCCTACACTGGATCCCTCCTACAACTCTTTTCTCGGTACATTGATGACCATTTCTGTGCTACTTCATGCTCCACCCTGATCTTGAACAATTTATTCATTTTGCCTCCAATTTCCATCCCTCTAAAACTTAGACAACATCCATTTCTGACACTTCCTTGCCCTTCCTTGACCTCTCTGTCTCCATTTCGGGGAATAAACTACAAAGTCACTGATTTCCACAACTACTTTCACTACAACACTTCCCACCCCATGTCCTGCAAGGGTTCCATCCCATGTTGCGGCTGTACTGGACATTGGTTAGGCCACTGTTGGAATATTGCATGCAATTCTGGTCTCCTTCCTATCAGAAAGATGTTGTGAAACTTGAAAGGGTTCAGAAAAGATTTACAAGGATGTTGCCAGGATTGGAGGATCTGAGCTACAGGGAGAGGCTGAACAGGCTGGGGCTGTTTTCCCTGGAACGTCGGAGGCTGAGGAGTGACCTTATAGAGGTTTACAAAATTATGAGGGGCATGGATAGGATAAATAGACAAATTCTTTTCCCTGGGGTCGGGGAGTCCAGAACTAGAGGGCATACGTTTAGGGTGAGAGGAGAAAGATATAAAAGAGACCTAAGGGGCAACTTTTTCACGCAGAGGGTGGTACGTGTATGGAATGAGCTACCAGAGGATGTGGTGGAGGCTGGTTCATTTGCAACATTTAAGAGGCATTTGGATGGGCATATGAATAGGAAGAGTTTGGAGGGATATGGACCGGATGCTGGCAGGTGGGACTAGATTGGGTTGGGATATCTGGTTGGCATGGACGGGTTGGACCGAAGGTCTGTTTCCATTCTGTACATCTCTATGACTCTATGACACTATGTTCATATGATACCACCTTCCAAAACAGCGCTGCTGACTCGGCTTCCTCTTCCTTTACTGTCGTTTCGCACCCAGTGTAGCTGACAGGGCCCTCAAACGTATCCAACCTATCACCTGTGCTTCTGCCCTTGCCCCTTCCCATCACTCACAACAGCGTGATCAGGTTACCCTTGTTCTCCCTTTTCATCACCTGCATTCAAAAGATCATTCTCTGCCGTTTCAGAAAACTCCAGCAGAACACCACTCCCAAACACATCTTCACTCATTCCCTTGTCTGCATTTCACAGGGATCATTCTCTTTGGGACAACCTAGTCCATTCCTTGTCCACCAACACCACCACCCCTTCTCTAGGTGCCTTCCCATGCAACCACAGAAGGTGCAACACCTGCCCCTTCACCTCCTCCCTGCTTACCATCCAAGGGCCTACACAGTTTTTCCAGCTGAAGCAGCATTTCACCTGCACCTCCTCCAATCTTATGTATTCTATTTGCTCACCCAATGTGGCCTACTCTACATTGAAGAAACCAAACGCAGACTAGGTTTCTGCTTTGTAGAACACCTCCAGTCCATGCACAAGCCTGATCCCGACCTTCCCATAGCTAGTCATTTTAACACAGTCTCCTACTTGCATTCCCACTTGTCTGTCTTCAGCATGCTGCAATGCTCAGGTGAATCACAGTGAAAAGTAGAGGAGCAACAACTCATCTTCAAATTAGGCAGGTTTCAACCTTCTGGGCTCAATATTGAGTTCAAAATCTTCAGACTGTGAACTGATTCCTTCCTTTTCATTTGGATTTACTTGTTACATTCTCTGTCACTGTGTCCTCTCTCCCCTCCCTCCCACACTGGAGGGACGGTATATTCTTTCCAGTCTGGCAGTTTAACATACCATTGGTTCCGCCATTCTCATAATCCAATCAATTAATCTGAACAATCAACATCCTTTCTCCCGCAGCACTTCAAACCACCCCCACAATATTGCCCCCTCCACACCACTTTAGCTCTGATGATTATCTAGACTCGAAACATTAGTTTGCTCTCTCTCTCCATGGATGCTGCCTGACCCACTGTGGTCTCCAGCACTTTTTGTTTTCAACTACATGATTGGCTCCTGTTTTTGAACAGCTTGTGAGTGTGAATGATATAGTCAGAAGACTTTAGACATCCATTTCACATTCAATTGTTTTCTATTTGAAGCACATTTGTTCCTAACATTCCTTTTTTTCATAATTATCTTTGATTTGCCTCTACCAGCAACAGTCAAACAAGTTGATTAGATTCTCAACAGTGTGGAAAAATGTCCTCTGGCCCAACAAGTCCACACCACCCTCCAAAGAGTAATCCACCCAGATCCATTCCCCTAACTTATGCACCTAACACCATGGGCAATTTAGCATGGCCAATTCACCTGACCTGCGCATCTTTGGACTGTGGGAGGAAACCGGAGCACCCAGAGGAAACCCACGCAGACACAGGGAGAATGTGCAAACTCCACACAGACAGTGTCCCGAGGTTGGAATCAAGCCCAGATTCCTGGTGGAGTAAGGCAGCAGTGCTAACCACTGAGCCACCTTGTGGCCCTTAATGAGTTGACAGCACAATTTCTGATAAGGTTGGAAACAGTCATCAGTCAGCGGCCCTTCCCTGTCTCAAGTCTTGTAATGGAGAGAGAAACGAGTGACATTTGAAAGTCCATTAATATTTCAGGCCTTTTAAATGATAATACCATCAGGTTTTAAATGATGTGCAGAATAGACTATGATATCTTCACTCTACAAGATTTTGGTGCTTCCCTGTATCTGAACCAGAGTCCAGATTCATCTCCCGTTCCAGGTTCTGATGGTCAAGGAAGGTGACTTCATGGTATGGCCAAATAGATTGAGTATCACCTTATAAATCCTTCTAACACAAACAAGACAATTTTTTGGTCAAACACGTTATGGGATGAACTTGGAATCCTTACCATCAATATGATTCTATATCCATAACTCTAGGCTACAAGGTGTACAGCATCTTAAATGATGCATGTTGGCACAGTAGCTCCAAGACCAAGTTGGCTGAATGGCTGAAATTCACTAGATTAATGCCAGCACCATGGGGTTTGATCCCTGTTTCAGCTGGCCTGCTCATTGACCTGCCCCCTTTGCCAACCCATATTGTGGTGCTGTGTGTTGTACCAGGCAGAGCACTTAATAAGAGAGACTTCACTATAAAAGGTGGTTATGCATGTTATTGGCTCCATTGTAAATGTACAGACCTACAGCAAAACACCCTACACTGCACAAGTTAGTTATGTTGAAAACCCTAATGAATTTAAAGATTCTGATGACCAGATTGATATAATTATTTAGACAGTTGTAAATGAAAATGACATTTCTCTTCATCAAATGTTAAATTATAGATTCTCTCTCTTGCTGGTTTCCACATATAATCACAAAATCACAAATTATGTAGTTAGAATTTTACAACCTGAAAATGATATTCTTCTTCTTACTTGCAAATGTTGAGGTAACACTTTTTAAATGGGAATAGGCAAGCCATGCATTTTTCTTCAGTTCTGTATATGATTATTTCCCATAATGCTGAAGCATTAATCAATAAATTTTGTTTTAATCGTTTATATAAGATGGTCATCTGTTCTTTGAATTTCTGTCATGGTCCGGTATCCTGAGTGTCTATTTATTTTGTGCAAATTGTGGAAATAAAATGGCAGTGCTCAAATTCTGACGGTCTTGCATTTGCCAGACACAAAGTCCATGACAAGAAAAGCTCTTTCAGTCCCTCATCGTTCTTCACTCTGCTTAACAATTTTACTAGTCCTTTCCATCATTATATTCAAAATCATTAGGGTTAGTGATAACATGCTTGAAAGTTCATTAGTGCTAAAAGAAATGTGAAATATTATGTTATTTAGTTTATTTCAATATCATAAATGATAACAGCTGAAAGCATTACTACAACCACAGTTATTCAGTGGACAAAGTAAATATTCCAATTGTCAGCCATTAATGCTTTAGTTGTACCTTTGCTCATCCCTGCTTTTAAAAATGTAAATCACTAGAATTGAAATGATCTCATGAAGATAATCTGCAATGAATTGATGGCAGAAGAGAATGAAATACGAAAAAATGCAAAAAAAATCAAGTATCTCCTATTGACTCTTCGACCATAAGACCAGAAGACATAGGAGTAGAAACAAGGCCATTCGGCTCATCGAGTCCACGCCACCATTCAATCATGGCTGATGGGCATTTCAATTCCACTTACCCACATTCTCCCTGAATCCCTTAATTCCTTGCAAGATCACGAATTTATCAATCTCTGCCTTGAAGACACTCAATGTCCCAGCCTCCACTGCACTCCATGGCAGTGAATTCCACAGTCCCACCACTCTCTGACTGAAGAAATGTCTCCTCATTTCCATTCTAAATTGACCCCCTCTAATTTTAAGGCTGTTCTCACAGGTCCTAGTCTCCCCGCCTAATGGAAACAACTTCCCTGCATCCACCCTTTCTAAGCCATGTATTATTTTGTAAGTTTCTATTAGATCTTCTCTCAACCTTCTAAACTCTAATGAATACAATCCCAAGATCCTCAACCAATCATCATATGTTAGGCCTAGCATTCCAGGGATCATCGGTGTGACTCTCTGCTGGACACATTCCAGTGCCAGTATTTCCTTCCTGAGGCGTGGGACACAGTTGGACACAAAATTGGACACAGTATTCTAAATAGGGCCCAACTAGAGCTTTATAAAGTCTCAGAAGCATGTCGCTGGTTTTATATTCCAACCCTCTTGAGACAAATGACAACATTACATTTGCTTTCTAAATCATGGACTCAACCTGCAAATCAATCTTCAGGGAATCCTGGACGAGCACTCGCTGTTGAGGTATGGGATGGGCTCAACATATTCCTTTACGACATAGGTAAAAGGTATAATGTTTGCCCCAATGAGCATTATTGAGACATGTTTATGCTTTGGCAGCACTCAGGGATGAACATTGAAGAGGTTAAAAAGAGCTTGCAAATCTGGTGCAGTTATCTACAAAGTGTTAATCATGCAAATCTATGTTGGTCAGTTTGGTTTTGGCAGAGAGTTGACCCAAGATTTTTTTTTAAAATCTATCCAGAAGTTATTTAATATTGATACCAGGGAGCAGTTGTTATTTGATGTGGTTAATAGTCATTGTACTTTATCATGCAGCCATCAAAGGCAGCACAGTGATTCAGTAGGCAGCACTGCTGCCTCAGTGGTGCTCTGGTTTTCTCCCACTGTCAAAAGGTGTGTGGGTTGGGTGGATTGGCCGTGCCAAATTGTCCATGGTGTCCAGGGATGGATTAGCCATGGGAAATGCAGGGATAGGGTAGGGGGGTGGGTTGGGTGGGATGCACTTCAGAGGGTCAGTGGGGGCTTGATGGGCTGAATGGCCTGCTTTCACACTGTGGGGATTCTATGATTCAATTACCTTGCTTGACCTCAACAGGGTTTTGAAAGTAGCTGTTCAAGATCTCCCCCTCAAGGCCACTGTAGTCATGTCATCACATAGCAGCTGCAGAGTTGTGATGGAGCTTTTTGGATATCCAAGTCTTCGGAGAACTGCAGTCTTGTAATTTACTGAGTCACATACTTTAGTCAGGTTGATGAGACCAATGAAGTGGTGTTTTGTTATTGTGGGGGTGATTTTTTGGCAACAAAGATCATACACAAACTTCCTCTCAATGGCCTAAAATCACCTGTTTGTATGGGAGGATTTCTTCAGTCACATGAAGCATGCAGTTCAGGAGAATGCTTATCAAGGCTTTCCTGGTTGTAGATAATTGGGAAGTTCCTCCATCCTATTATTGACGTTGTGACATTCATTTAATTTCCTGAGGAGGTGTTTTACATAAGTATTTACTATATTTTTAATAGGAACAAATCGTCAATCAGTTAAGTTTGGACCCAGTTAAGTGTGCTTAAGTTTAAATTAACAGGATGTTTTGAACAACTACATGCAAGGATTTTTAAGAAAGGACATCTTTGGAACCTAACAGTACAAGTTCCATATCACCTGATATCATTATGTCTTACGCATTGTTACATATATGCTCAATAGCTGTTTATAGAGTAAGGATATATTAAAGATATAGTAAACATTTTCTTCACATTTCTCCAATGTCTTTATTTGCATTGATTATTCACTCTATTTAACTTTTACTAACATCTCCTCTGTCTCTCCTACCCCAGTAAACCTGCCCTAAAGTTTCTATGTTATACAGGGAATAACTGTAGTGGTTTCTTCACTCTCCCTAAACATGTAAAAAGTTCCTTTGAGGATTGTGAAGGGTAGGTGCACACCTAGCTGCCTCTGCCTTTATTTCTGTCATTTGTGGCTATATTCTCAGCTTTACTCTGAGAATCAGTACATGTTAGCTTTTTTTTTAAGCAAACTCAAGGTACTCATGTTTCTTCAAATGATGCCACTTGGTGTTTGGACAATGCACGATCGCATTTGTTGGAGGTGAGGAAACAAGGTGTCCTCATGCTGCTGGATCCTGATCTACATCTAGACTCCCTTCTCAAATATGGGCAGGTCATATGAGCCTTTTCTCTCTGGTTGAAGGTACAAGCTTCGCCTGTCAAATACTGTCGTTCTTTCTATTATAATTTTCAAGGTCCTGTGCTGGCACACTTAGCATAAGAGTATGGATAATGAATGGAATTTTCATTTGTGACTTACACCCCAATGAAACTGGCATGAGGTGAAGCCATTCTGTAACTGCATAAATTGGTAGTTGAGTAAGGATAAAGGAAAATATTCATTCCTTCTCTCCTCTCTCAATTCCATCGTTACCTTCAGGAAATCTCAATAAACATAACACAGACAAATCTGCATGAAGTCTCAAGGGATTGGAATTGCTCATTGGAAAATTGTGGCCCATTGTCAGAAATGACAACATCCAGAATTCTATGCACAGAAAATAATATACCTTCAAATACGTTATAACAGCCTCTATTATTGAGTCCATTGAATTACTGGAATCCCATCAGGAATAATATTTGGCCAAGGTGCAACAGAGATCATCCCCTTAAAGTCAAATGGATCAAATCCAAGGTGTCCCCATAGCTTAACTGGAAAGGAGGAGTGCAGACAGGTTTTTTTCTGTTCCTGTCTATGAGTAGTGCAAATGGCCTGGTTGGAGATCATGTCCTTTATTGAATGTGTAATACCCAACTCACATACAGATTGTTGTACCCTCATCTGAAACTTGTAAATACCCAGATACTGTCAAGAAATCTCCAGATAGACAGCTCTTGGGGCTCACTATAGACTAAAAGGTCATCAATAATAATGATGTGACAGCTTATTCTAAAGTAATGCCAGAGGAAATTTACTGGAAAATTACACCAGCTAGCCACTGAGGCAGAACATACAGATCTGTGCAAATTTTTCACCACACAATTGAACCTCCTACACCATCTTCATTATAATAAATGGTTAAAGCCTCAAGTTGTTGAACAATGCTTTTGCAATCCTCCTCTCAGCTGTTGAAGGGGATCCGCAGTAGATTACCAGCAGTATTCCAGTGTTTCCCTTGTATATCTTATCTCAGCATATATCTTGCCTAAGAATTTTTATAGATACTCCATAGAAAAAATTCTATCTGCATGCATCACAGTTTGCTATGGCAACTGCTCTGTCCAAGACCACAGTAAATTACAGGGAGTTGTGAACGCAGCCCGGTCTATCATAAAAGCCAACCTTCCTTCCACTGACTGTGTCTATACTTCCTGCTACTTCAGGAAAGCAGCCAACATAATCAAAGACCTCTCCAATTCTGCTGATATTCTGTTCCACCTTCTTCCATCAGGTGGAATTTACAGAAGTTTGAAAATACTTTCCAACAGTTTCAAGAACATGATCTTCTTTGCTGTTATGAATGGACCTCTCAAAAATTGGAGTTGATCTTTCTCTGCACTTTCTCTGCAGCTGTAACACTATATTCCACATTCTGTTCTAATATCGTCAAATACTTATGTAAAGTATGGTTTGTCTGGTTAGTGCACAAAGCAATATTTTTTACTGTATCTCAGTACATGTGACAATAATAAGTCAAATCAAATGTCACACTTCATCAACTGAAATCAAAATCTCTGGATTTTGGGAAGAATCCTTCTGAGCTCCTTCATGTTCAACAACATCACAACTAGCTTGAGGTCAGTTTCAATTCTGACTAATAGACTGAAGAAGCAGTCAGAGAATTTCTCACACACACGAGGGCTTCTTTCTTATTAAGGGAATTCCTTTATATTGTGTCATTTTGAGTTCTGGAAGTATATTCGACCTGCTGTTTGATCCAATCACATTGGATTTGAAATAAGTTTGCTCCCAGACCTGTCGGTGAGGCATCTGCCAGTATGATAATTAGAATATCAAGAGCATAAAGATCGGAAAATTAAACCACATAACATAAAAGGTAATATATTGACATGTGTTAAAGATTGGCTAATAGACAAAAAAACCGACAGCAGGATTATATATGCCATTCTTGAGTTGACAGACTGTGACTTGTGGAGTTCTGCAAGGATCAGTACTTGGCCTCAGCTGTTCACAATATGTGTCAATGGGAACTTATTGTAATACTTCTTTATTGCAGGTTAAGCAGGAATGTGTTATGAGGAAGATGTAAAACATTTTAAAGAGGTATTGAAAGGCGTGGAGATTGGGCAAAAACACTGAAGATAATGTGGAAAAATATGAGGTTATCATGGGGTAGGAAGAACAAATGTACAGAGTACTTCTTAAATGGCAAGAGGTTCCAAAGTGAGGATGTTTGAAGTGACTTAGGTGCCCTTGTCAATCAGTCACAGAAGAAGTGCAGCACACTCTTAGGAAGGCATTTACAGATAAGAGTAGTGAAGTCTTGCTTCAGTTTTATAGGAGTTTGATTAGACCGCACCTGAAGTATTGTGTGCAGTTTTGGTCTACTTATTGGGTCTACTTATTTGAAGGTCTGGCAGACCTGTTCCTGGTATAGTAGTACTGTCCCAAGAAGCGGGACATACTGAGTCTGTATTCTCAGGAATATCAGACAATGAGAGACCATCTCATTGAAATCTACAAAGTACCTAAAAGGATATGCCATGTAGATGCAGACAAAATGTTTCCCTGAGGTGGGGAGTCTAGAACCGGGTGAAAGCAATTTCAAGATAAGGGAAAATGCAGTTTAGGACTGAGATTTTAATTCAGAGGGTTGTGAATCTCTGGAATTCTCTAACCCAGAAGCCTGTGAAAGTTCAGGTTTTGAGTTTATTTGAAGTAGATGTTGATACATTTTTGATTACCAATGGTGTAAAGGGTTCTGGCTATAGTGGGGCTATAGAAGACATTGAAGTGTTCAATCAGCCATGATTGTGTTGAATTGTAAGCTTAACAGGCTGAATGGTCTGCTCCTGTGTCTGTTTTCTTGGATGAAATGAGCATGTCTTTGATCTGTCAAATGCATATTAGGAATGCCCTTTGCAACATCGTAGCTGATCTTGCTCCAAAGGTTCTTTGAGTAGATGTGGGCAAAAACCATCCCTCCTCTGCTGCTGACTGGATTGGCAGAATAGGTCAGTGGTAGGACTGACGCCAAAGTGCTTTTTGTCCTTTTTGTGCTGCTGCATACTCCTGATACTGGGCTTCTTTTCAGGGTTTCCCCATTCAACTGCAGTTAGATTGCTGTGCTGGCCTTGCCCTTCACCCATAAAAATGTGCTGCCACAGAAACTGACTTCATGTTCTTGCCACCACTTGTCTCCAGTTTGTAGGTTCGATCACCACTTGTCAGCATGTAGTAAGGTCAGTTTGACAGTTAGCTGAGCAAACATTTACAGACTTTATGGAATATAACTACATACAAGGGACAGTAACAGGGTTCATTTCTGGACCACAACAGACTCGGGTTTTACTTCCATGCAATCTGATGTTACACTCATGCTCAGTAGCTATTATTAGACTAATGGTGTAATTATGCCTTCAAGCACAAGCATATTTACTTGTTAATGCATTTCCACATCTCAATCCTAATCCTTTAGGCTGCATCTGATTTCTCTGCCTTACCATTCTCCCCACACACCTTTCTCATTCCTGTAGCACAGGAACTCTCATTTTCTTTAGAAGATGTTATCACTCTAATGAATGTCCAGCTGAATAATCTCCAATTTAGTTCTAATACCAAACGATTACAAATATTAAAAACATTTATTACTTCTGAACAAATTAACTGGCATAGCCAGCTTTAGCTAGGAATCTGTTCCAAATATATGCCATGCTATCTCTATAATTTTTTTTCCTAAACCTTTTGCTTGAAGCATTTTTGATTCGAAATTTGTGACTATCAGTCAGGTGCTCCCAGTACTTGTATCAGCTTTGTCAATGACTCTCAGCATTTTAAAAGACCTTTTCCTGATCTGGGTGACAAGGGATGGATTGTAGGCAAAGGGGCTTCTTTTTTCATTAAAGAAAGGAAACCAAATGGCACCATCGAACTGATTACTGCACTGCCTGATAGACTCTTGAGTCTTGGGGCTGGCTCATAGTGTTTGCTTTCAAACCAATTTCCTATCACTATCAGTGGAGTCAGAAGGTAGCTACAGATAGCAAAAATGCTTTAGTCTATAACCGCTGCTATTTTCTATTTTTTGCTCTGTACTGCAAAGGCTTTCTTTGATCAGTTTGTGGTGATAGTATTGTGAACTCACAAAGGGGAGACTTAAGAATTCTTGCTCTATGCTTTCCTGCATCATGGAATTACATTGAATAAAAAAGCTGCTTAAATATAACATGTTCCGATAGGAGAGGAAGGGATATGAGAGAATATTTTATTCACTAAAACTTGGGATATTCTGAAAAGTCAAAGCTTTTGCTTTGTGACAATACTTTTAACAAAGATTATAAAACTTCTTGAGATTTCAATTTTGAGTAAATATTCTTTCCATCAGTTTTATATCTTTCAGTTCTTTTATTGACCAAGGATATTTTATTTCGGAAGTGGAACTCTCATCCCTTAGGGACATATGCTGATTTTTCTTCAGTTAAATCCACATTTTGAACCTCTTACGCTCTTGGAATAGTTTTACTAGTTTGCTACCATCAGTTTTTGTTTCAGTCTGTTAACAGTATCCTTAGTAAAACCTAGAATTTCAATAATGTAGTTACATTTATTTGGTCCAAATTTCAACATTGAATCAATTTTGTTACGGTCAAAGTCAGGCAAACAATACTTTCCAGTTAAATTATTAGCTAAGACTAAAGCTAAGAAAAACAATTGACTCACTGGATTGAATTTTTCCATTTGCAATTAAATATTTTAATGAGATCCATGACACCCAGATCAGCATGACTCAGAATATCTTGTCTCACAAAATCCTCCGCTCTCTACCTCATTGATGAAACAGTAGCTCACTTCTCTTAGAGTCATTGGGATGTACAGCATGGAAATAGAACCTTTGGTCCAACTTGTCCATGCCGACCAGATATCCTAAATTAATCTAGTCCCATTTGGCAGCATTTCACCAACAGAAGATATGGAAGTGCTCACAATTGCTGGGGCCTTTCAAGAGTGATTATCACACAGTCATTGTGGAAGCACGTCCTGTGTTTACACTGATGATGTACTGCATTATTTTGTGTGGCACTACCACTGTGCTAACTGGGATAGATTTCGAACATGTCTCAGAACTCAAAGCAAGGCATCCATGAGATACTGTGGGCTATCAACAGCAAAACTATACACAAACACAATCTCAAACTCCTGGCCCAGCATATACCCCAATCTAACACTCTCATGCATCTACCGCAGAGGAGCAACTCTGGTTCAATGAAATGTGAAAGAGGGGATGTCAGGAGCAGCACCGAGTATATTTAAAATTTAGGTGTCAAATTGATGAAGTTGTGATACTTCTATGCCAAATAGCATTAGCAGAATGCGATAGGCAGATCCCATAGTCACTGGATCACATCGAAACTCTGGAATCCTACCACTTCATGCATGGTTGACAATTAAACTATTATCAGGAGGAGGGCTCCAAAACATCCCCATCCTCAAAAATGAGGGAGCCTGGAGCATCTGTGTAACTCCTTATTTTTTAATAGGGTGTGGGCATCACTAGCAAGGTCAGCATTTACTGCCCATCCATGGATTGTGCTTGAACTGAGTGACATGCTTAGCTATTCAGAAGGCAGTAAAGAGTCAGCCATATTACTGTGGATCTGGAGTCACTTGAAGGCAAGACCAGGTAAGGATGGCAGAGTTCCTTTCCTTCAGGGAATCAAATGGCATTTTACAGCAATTGATGAGTTTGATGGTCACCATTACTCAGACTAGCTCTGAATTTCAGACTTCATTAATTGAATTTAAAGTCCACCAGCTGCTTTAGATAGATTTGAAACCAAGATACATGGGAACACCACCACCTGTAAGATGCCTTCCAAGCCACTCACCATCCTGACTTGAAAATACATCACTGTTCCTTCACTGTCAGTGGGTCAACATCTTAGAACTCCATTTCAAACAGCATTGTGAGTTAACCTATTCCCCATGGATTTCAGCTATTCACTCTACCACCTTCTCAGGTACAATTAGCGGGGGACAAATCAATGCTCATGATGCCAATGATGTACCATCCCATGAGTGAACAAAGATTCTTCCATAGCCTGTCTGCTTGGTGTTCTAGAACATATTGTGGAGATTTTATTTTGTCTGTGTAGTATCACCTCCAATAACATTCCACAGACTCACTTTGACTTCCTGCGATAAACAGTGCTGTGTTTTTCATTATTTGGAGATGCTGATGTTGGACTCGGGTGTACAAAGTTAAAAATCACACAACACCAGGTTATAGTTCAACAGGTTTAATTGGAAGCACACTAGCTTTCGGAGCGATGCTCCTTCATCAGGTGATTGTGGAGGGTTTGATCGTAACACAGAATTTATAGTAAAAGTTTGCAGTGTAATGTAACTGAAATTATACATTGAAAAATTGATTGTCTGTTAAGCCTTTCATCTGTTAGAATACAGTGATAGTTTCACTTCTTTCATGTGTAAATCACAAAACCTTTTTTTAAAAGTTACATTCTCGGATTAGCTGTTAACAATGGTGATAGCTTGACAATATGTTGAAGGTGTTAGCCCCCTGTGTTCTCTGGGCGCCTCCTAGCAGAGCACTTTAGGGAACATCTCCGAGACACCCACACCAATCAACCACACCGCCCCGTGGCACAACATTTCAACTCCCCCTCCCACTCTGCTGAGGACATGGAGGTCCTGGGCCTCCTTCACCGCCGCTCCCTCACCACCAGACGCCTGGAGGAAGAACGCCTCATCTTCCGCCTGGGAACACTTCAACCCCAGGGAATCGATGTGGACTTCAACAGCTTCCTCATTTCCCCTTCCCCCACCTCATCCTAGTTTCAAACTTCCAGCTCAGCACTGTCCCCTTGACTTGTCCGGAGTTGTCCAACCTGCCTAGCTCCTTTTCCACCTATCCACTCCACCCTCTCCTCCCTGACCATCACCTTCATCTCCTCCCACTCACCCATTGTACTCTATGCTACTCTCTCTCCACCCCCACCTTCCTCTAGCTTATCTCTCCATGCTTCCAGCTCACTGCCTTTATTCCTGATGAAGGGCTTCCAATTAAACCTGTTGGACTGTAACCTGGTGTTGTATGTTTTTCATTGATATTATTGGTGAGCATTGTACAGGTAGTAGCCTAGATGCTGCTTTCAACATAAGCAAAATATTGCACAAATAAATTTCTCCCTTTATTACTTCATAAAACAGCTTTGAAGTCATCATTTTCTCTCTTGCTCATGTTTGTGTTGAGGAATACAGGACCAAGATTGTATTATCCAATGGCTTGAACTTATTCTACCACGCAATCAGATTGATGACGACTTGCACCTCAGTGCAGGTTGTCTTCCCCTTCATTCCCCATCTACCTGTTCATTAGCATGGCCAGATTCATCACCACCTTGGCACACCACTTAAAACTGTAAAGTACAGCATCAATTCGACTTTCTCCATACTTACAAGGTATTTGGAGAATGATCTTAGGCCCATATCAAAGAAGTATAAACTGACAGCACACTTCAATTCAGTGTGATTGCTCACAGTTGTGTTATATGCCATAGTAAATTAACAGAATGCCTCAGCTTTGAGTACACACAAATTTGATTGTGCTCTTTCATTTCCAATGTTAAAATTCATCTAACAACTTCAGGGTCTAAGTAAGATTGGGAGTGGGTAGGAAAGCTGAGAAAAGGGCAAAAGAGTTTGAACTATTAAACATTTTCTTGTAAACCAATACTTGAGTCCAAATGACCTCCATTATCAACTGTCAGACATGTTTTGACCTGTGCAATATCGCCTGACTAATAGTGAAGCAACGTAAAACAGCTTCTGTGCAAAATGTTTCACTATGGCACACTTTATGAACAATGTTATTAAAAAGTTCTCTCCTAGTTGCTTTCCTGTATTCATATTGCACTGTTGTCACTCAACCAAGCTAACTGATTCCCAGTTCCCATATTTTCACTATCTTTTGGTGTTTAATAGAGTTTACTGTACAATCTTCCCAGAATGAATATTTGACTGGTCTTGACAGAGACAATAAAGCAAAGGTAAAAAAAACTGTCAAATTATTCTCCTCTCTGAAAAGGTTTGCTGTTTAAACCCCAGAGCCATCAGGCTTAACCAACAACACTGAAATTTCTGCCTTTTGTGAATTATTTTCTCGAATATGCTTTTTGGCTTGCAAGGAGTAAATTCCATTGATTCTCTCCTTGGTTGTCAGTCTCCTGCTGAACAAACTCAGTGATTCATGACTAGAGCTGCTAATAGTTCCACAGAGAAGATGCTTTCTTCTCGAAAACACTCTGGCTGAGTAAGAAATTTACTGTAACTATAGTCACTGTTTTTCATCCATATATACTTTATCTTGTGCCATTCCATGTTAGAATGGTGGATTCTCAAAAATATTTTTTCTTCATTCTTCATTTTTAGCTGTTCACAAATCCATTCCCAACAGGAGAGCTTGTTCAAGGACTGAAATCTAATGGTTTCCATTACAATGCAGCCAAAATTATTTATAACTTTTGCATGTTTATTTAATTCTAAACATCAGTTGTTGCAGGTAATAATAGATGCATTTCAGACTTATGCATACTTGAACTATAACTTTAAGAAAGCAGCTAAAACCTGTATTTAATGTGCTGTCACACCAGAAAGAGCAATGTTGCCATGTTCCCTTCTAACTTCATATATTTTAAGTTGCATATACAATACAGAACATTAAAGCTGACTTTCATAATGGTTTAATATCATAAAAAAGCTATCTTTACACTGAAGCAGATTGGAATTTAACACCAATGATATAGAAAGCAAAATTTTACCTGTGCTATAAAACCAATTAACAAACAAAAACCTTTGCATCATGCAACTGTACAAATCCTTTGTTTTTAAAACAACTAGAGAGAGACTTGTTTAAAACCTGTCTTCCTTCGTTCTGCTATGTGAGTACGATAATTACTGAAGGCCTTGCCGAAGGGATCAGGTGGAATAGGTGCAGTGTTATTAACTGTCCTGACAGTTCATCTCAAGAGAACACTATTATCTCAGAACTCTAAAACGTTTGAGGCCTGGGCTAGAGATTTTATTAAAATCATTATTCTTCCCTCTTTATCATCAAACAATTGTCCTTCTCCTCCCACGGTGCTGATGGTTGAGTGCACATTCCCACAGCGAGCTCCCTTTCTGACTGGAGAGCTCCACTTCAAGATTCATTTTGCTTTCTAGCGATAATGAGGGGCTGTCAGGATAAACCACTCTTAGATTTTCATATCTATCAAGTTGGAGAGTTTCCATATTACATACATTTGAGAGATGAGGAGAATCCTCTCCTAAGGTTGGACTAAGTGTTTATTATCTGCGTTCAAACATGGGAGAACCAAGACTTACTCAAGCCTGGCTTATGTGTTTACTTTTTAAAAATTCTCACCATCTTTTCTAAATGCAGTGACTTATATAAGTATGCTGGTCCATTTATGCTGGCAACATTTCGATGCCTAACATAAGTTAACTTGCTTCATGCATGAACCTCAATAGTCGTTGTCTGTATTCCCACAAATTCTGTTCTCTACCTCCTATTAATGTACATTCACTATTTAATATATATTATTATTGTGGGATTGCAATGCTTGTGCATCGTTATGAAGCAAAATCAGCTAAAACTGAGTAGTGATAATTGCCTATTGTGTGGAGGAGGGCCTAGTCAGGACAGTTTGCAATGTGCAAGCCTCTTTTGTGGTCTTGACATCTGAGTAAATACCTTTTATTAGGTTTACTAATTACCAGTTGTTTAATCCAGATAATTGTGAGAAAGAACACCAGTCTGTTGCTGTCAGTTTTAATCATCTTGAAGTTCATCGAGTGACAAATTGGTCTAGGCTGTAGTTCTGGCTTCTAACAAACATTAAATCCTTTTGTCACATGATAGTTTGGCTTCACATCTTACACACTCCCTGGGAAGTAATACAGAACCATACAGATGAGCAATTGCACTCATGTTTTGCATAAGGATGGGAATCTAGGGCACTAAAAGGAGAAGCAGTAACTCCAGGCGAACGGAGATAGAAGATGGGATGTACAACCTGAGAATGCTCAGACAAGCACACAATCTGAGAGCAATTTGTCTCCACTATGTCGTTATCCTGCAAAATTTCTTTCTGTCCTGGAGATCTGATTGGTTGAAGCAATTCTAAGTATTATGGTATTAAAACTATAATCTGTACAAATGGAAACATTTTAATAACAAACTGGTGATTTTCTTCTATTATTAACCAAAATAATCCAAATAATTTTAACAACTCAAAACCAAAGGCTGGAAAAAAATGCAGGATACTCATTTTTTCAGTGCTGTGTGTCATTCTGGGTCCACAATGACCCTCATACCTTCTTCTGGCTTTGGCCACACATTTTTGTAATTTTTGTAAAACATTAGCACAGATGCAGAGAATGTATACATTGAATGTGCAGTGTAAGCAAAATGGCAAAATACTGAACCATTGTGAGATTCTGCAAGCACCTTCCCACACCAGCATTTATAGTCATGAAACCTGTAGTTTGACCTTACAGGCTGTGTTTGTATAACTTTTGTCCGGGCTCTCGTTGCAGTAGTTGGACATTGGCTCACTCTCCTTGTGCTGCATGGGAAGGCGAAACAAGAGCCATCACATGCTGTGCTGTGGTCGGGTTGAATGGAATTGGTCAT
This sequence comes from Hemiscyllium ocellatum, assembly GCF_020745735.1. NCBI lineage: Eukaryota > Metazoa > Chordata > Chondrichthyes > Orectolobiformes > Hemiscylliidae > Hemiscyllium > Hemiscyllium ocellatum. The sequence continues at coordinate 88,627,340 of NC_083405.1, read as the reverse complement.
TTCGTAGAATCATAGAATCCCTACAGCGTGAAAACAGGCCAATTGGCCCAACAACCTACCCTCCAAAGAGTATCCTGCCCAGACCCATTCATCTATCCTATTACTTTACATTTCCCCTGACTAATGCATCTAACCTACACATCCCTGAACAACATGGGCCAATGCCATTCCTGATGAAGGGCTTATGCTCGAAACGTCGAATTCCCTATTCCTGAGATGCTGCCTGGCCTGCTGTGCTTTGACCAGCAACACATTTTCAGCAATTTAGCAAAGCCTAACTTGCACATTTTTGGACTGTGGGAGGAAACCGGAGCACCTGGAAGAAACCCACGCAGACACAGAGGGATTGTGCAAACTCCACACAGACAGTTGCCCAAGGCTGGAATCAAAGCCAGGTCCCTGTTGCTATGAGGCAGCAATGCTTGCTGGAAAGAATGGTTTCCAATTTCTGTGCAAAACCCTGTACCAGGACGGAGATGGGTTCCTCTATGTTATTTTGACAGAGACCACAGGTCTTCTGGCAGGACAGCCAGACCATTAACCATTTTAGCTTGAATGTCTATTAATCATCCCATCAAAGTTCTTGTCTAAATCATCCACAGCACAACCTGTGTGCAAATTCACCCTTTATTCAACTGGCACCTGTGCCACCCTTCCTGCCCAGGATCTCACTACGTGCAAAACCTGCCTCAAATATGCTCACTACAGTATTCAGGGTGTCAGCATCCATAAACCAGTATGGGCCGTAAGACATAGGAGGAGAAGTAGACCATTCAGCCCATCAAGTCTGGTCCGCCATTCAATGAATTTGTGAGGCCATCTCAACTGGTAGCTGTGAGTGAGAGATCGCTTGTGGGCATTTCTTCATCTTAGCTCCCTCCTTCCTCTCCATATCCTCATTCCTGCACCAGTCCTGGCCAGGTTGTAGTTTCTTAGGTTTCTGAAAGGAGAAAGACATGAGTCTGGTGATTGGAGAAAGGGAGCGAGAGGGAGGGGAGAGAAGCAAGGAATGCACGCTAACACTATCTGCAGCTTATCAATCAGAAGAGATTCTATGATGAGGAAGAGGTGGGACATGAGAAGCAGATTAGGAATGAGCATAGCAGCACCTTAGATCCTTTCAGCTCTGTCGCTGATCACAGCCTCAGACATGTCCTCTCCAGTGATGTGGAGCATATCTCCTCTAATAGGCAATGGGTACGCAGCCAAGCCAGGCCTATCAGCCACCGGTTAGGTATTGCTGCTTTTGGTTATGTGCTATCTGATCCTGCAAGAGTGAGGGAGGTGTATTAGAGAGGGTATTGCAACCTGGTTGGTGTTGTGGCTGTCATGGTTGAATCGTTGGAGGTGTGTGCGAGCTGTGAGGTGTTGGTCTGAGGCTTGCAGCAACATTAAGTGTCTGATAGATCTGGTTGGGAGGTTGGTGAAGGTGATGTGATGAATGGAGTAATGTCTGAAGCTAGTAGTTCATAAGCAAAGGTATGGCATGTGGATATTGACCATTCAAGTGAGGTCATTGAACTTGTAGCGGATCTGCATCCAAGTTGATACACATTGGCCATGATAGCTCTCTGCTCCCATTGTCTTCACAACATCTTTCTAAAGGTGTCCTCTGGAAAGGAGGAGAGGAGTTCTCTTTCTCTGTTTAGCCCCTGCAATAAGATCTCAGCACTGCACCACAGAAGTTTGAAGCACACTGCCCTTCTGCATCATTATTCATGATTAGTCTTGCCAAAGTCTCACCCTGTGCTTTCTGAAGCCACAGTGTATTTCCTCTATCTCGATTTTCTGTGGTTCAGGTTGGCTTTGTAGGCTGGCACAGACTTGCGGCCCCTGCTCAGGTGGGTAGCCATTCAGCTGCACTTTCTCCTGGGTCAATGATCACTGGATTGATCATAGTGAACAATCAGTATGAGGTTCGCATGCTGACTCCAGCAGATTTACAGAGCACAGGTTAGTCGTGCAGTTACTGTAATCAACGCATTTGGGCTTATTCTGATATGCTTTTGGAATCCTATAGGACCTTACTCAGATTAATTGTGCATCATGAGCCTCAACCCCATGTTCAATCTTTATTGAGTTCCACAGTCAAGTCATAATAGAAAATAACAAACAACTGCATTGCCCTTGTACTGACACAGAGTAGGGGCTTTTCGTATTTGTTTAAATGTTCTTCCTGGTGCTATTGCCCTTTAATAGGTTCTAAAGCTTTTATTAGTGATTCCCTCTCTGCTTATCTGTATAGGGAAAGAGAATGTCAGTGCTGGAACTACAGGAGGTAGAGAGCTAGTCAGACCCTCCGTTGAGCCAAGGTTCATTTTTATTTACAGCAACGAATTTCAAAGAGCATTTCCTCCATTCTGTTTTCCTTTGGCATGTCATTTAATATCTATATACCTTCACTAAAGTAGCCCTTGATATCTAAAGTCTTCTACATTAAAATAAACAGTACATTAAACAAATCTTCTTTTAAAAGTTAACTTTATATTTCATGCAAAAGAGAAAAAAAATCAGATGTTTTAAAGGTGAGTTTTTGGATATTAAGAAATCCATAATCAATGTGATTTACATCGAAGTGACTTTTTTATCAGAGAGTTTAAGACCTACAATAGATGCCAAAGTAAAATGTAAAGGCTTTAGTTTAATCTCAGGGTCTCAGTCTTTATAAACTGCTTGAGTTGCATTATCATACCTTGCTATGTCATCAGAATTACTTAAGTGATTTACAATTGCATAACTTTACTTCATATCTATTAGTCTCTATAAAATAAATCTATCAGTCTGCTTTTACACAATCTATCAAACACATCCTTTCAGAAAGGAAGATGCTTGGTTTTATTTAACAAAGATTCATCGTGTTATTGAAAATTTTGATTAATTTCTGTTAAAACTTCTTCATACTGTAAAACCTAAACACTTTTTCTTATGCAGGAGATTGTTATTCTGCAAAAGTCATTTGTCAGAATAACCTATTAATTTGCAAACATTTTCTGAGACTTACTTCAATATATTTCAGAGAGGGCCTCACTTTGCTGGTACCTGAAAATCCCCTGAGCTATGTCCAATAACAAAAAGTTGACTGTAACATATGGGGCTGGATTTTTATCCGTGAATCAGGTGCCACTGAGTGCAGAGCTCCTCTAGCTCTGGGAATGTGACATTAAAACACGGCTGACCAGGTCTCAGATTTTCAATCTGGGAGGAAATGGCTACATTGAAGTTGAGGTGGGCAACTTAGAAGTAGTGAAGAGGTTGCCAGGTGTGGCAGGAGACAGGATGCAAGGTCTACCTCCAGCCTCTGACCTCCAGCCTCTGGTTCTGTATCAAGTTTCTAGGAAAGAGCAAACATAAACCACGAAAACAAAACAAAGAACTGAGGATGCTGGAAATCTGAAACTAAATCAGAAATTGCTAGAGAAACTCAGCAGGCCTGTCAGCATCTGTAGAAAAAGATAGAGAGTTAATGTTTCAGGTCCAGAGTAGTTGGAAGCTGAGGTAGGTCGCTCAGAACGTTCTCAGAAAGGGTCAGCACGGTCACCACTGTTCAGTAAAACACCCAGCAATGCAGGATGAAGATCAATCACTTTTGCTACTTTGTCATGGTACCACCATCTGCTCTCTGCAACCTCACACTCACGCTATCTCTCCCACTGCACCTACCTCCCATCAAGGCTCTTACTTTATCACTCTCACTGTTGCCTGCCACAGCTTCATTGTCACTCTTGCCAATTCAAACCACACCACTCAGCACTCATCCTGCATGCCCTCTGCCCTGTGTAATCACTCACTTTGGGACACTTAACTATCCTTCACCACCTGCATCAACATTAACAGCTGTGCCACCCCTTTTCACCTCATTCCGTACCTTCATTTCTCTCAGTACAGGAGAGAGCAGCCCATATTGGAGCCAAAAGATCTGGGACAGATGGTGGGAAGTCAAATATTAATCTCCTCACAAACAGAAACAGAAATGACTGGAAAAGTTCAGCAGGTCTGGTTGAATTGGTGGAGAGAAATCAGAGTTAACATTTTGAGTTCAGTGACCCTTCGGAGGAAGGGTTAAACTCTGATTTTTCTCCACAGATGCTGTCAACCTGCTGAGCTTGACCAGCAAATGTCATTTTAGTTTCCGATTTATAGCACTGCCCAGTTCTTTTGGTTTTTATTCATGTCTTCGCCCCTGTTATGAGCTCAGCTGATATTATTACCAGACAATTCAGATCCCATGCAGGAACTTGGCTTGACAGATCATATTTTGATGTTTTTTTTAGCAAAGTAGCCTCTCTCTGAAACATAGGCCTACAATGCTGCAGATTTTGCTTTAAATTATTAATCAGAATTTTATGAACAAAATAAACAAACATGAAATCAAACAGAGAAACTATCTCTTTATAATACAAATTCAAAGATTTTTAAATATATAATAAATGTATAAACAAATTAATACCAAAACATTCTTTTACAAATTGAAAAGAAACACAGCTGCTTTTATGTAATATCTAAAACACCACTTGTGGAATACACACACCAGATACTTATACCCAAGCAGAAAGTGAATCACAAGCACGTTTGTTGGAGGCACCAAGCCACCCAAACCGAAGACTGCAGGACTGCAGCAAAGGCTTTGCAATCCCACTGCCCCAGGCATATAAGCAGTTTGCTCCCTCCATGTTCAGGTTGACGTTGCCCAGGTGAGGCAGGCCCAACACTCTCAAGTGGGTGGCACGGTGGCACAGTGGTTAGCACTGCTGCCTCACAGCGCCTGAGACCTGGGTTCAATTCCCGACTCAGGCGACAGACTGTGTGGAGTTTGCACATTCTCCCCGTGTCTGCGTGGGTTTCCTCCGGGTGCTCCGGTTTCCTCCCACAGTCCAAAGATGTGCGGGTCAGGTGAATTGTCCATGCTAAATTGCCCGTAGTGTTAGGTAAGGGGTAAATGTAGGGGTATGGGTGGGTTGCGCTTCGGCGGGTCGGTGTGGACTTGTTGGGCCGAAGGGCCTGTTTCCACACTGTAAGTCTAATCTAATGTAGGATATGCACACAGATAAGCACTCCATCACTCCATCACTGTTAGAACCAACAGTAAGGTGACAAGGGGAAAGGGGACCTTGAGCTGACTCCAGATGCCCCTTCTCACAGCGAAACAAGGCAGTGCCTGTGTGCCTCCTGGCATATAGTAGACCTCCTCCCTCCATGATGTCTCCACTCAGGGCATTCCAGAGTTGGCAAGGCCTTCCTTCTTAACCCCGTGGGAACTCAAACTGAGAAGGGTGAATATGAAGAGGACAAACTCAGCATGTCTCGACTCTCGAGACAAAAATGCCCTCAAGATCACCAAGACCAATGTCACTATGGGGCAGGCTCCCTATAACCCAACTGTCGAACCCTGGAATGGACTGACATAGTGGGAAGGAGGGAATGATGAGCTTCTGAGGGAAAACACAGATGAGACATCAACGTTAATTTCCACTTTTATAAATACAAATTCATTTTTCCTGTCTAGCTCCAACTACAACATTGAAGATACAGAGCCCACCCGTTCTTAATGCTACATGATCTTTGATAGTCTCCGGTGTGAAGACAGCAGCTCCTGCATCGTGTGATTGCAGGTGATTGCTGCTTTGGAACGAGGCTGCACATGGATCAAGATGGCTTTCGTGTCCCAGGCATCAGTGGGATTCATTCATTGTCTCGTATGGTGTGGTCAGGAGTGTGAGAGCCAAGAACCCGGACAGTATAGGACGTGCTGCTGCCTAATGTTCCCAATGCATGCATGAGTCACTGATGGAGTTCCGGGTCAGTGTATGGGGTCTGTGTAATGAGGTTGTGATTTGAGTTTCATATCACTTGTAATCGAAGCTCCCCTTTTCATCAAGCAAAGCACTTACCTTTCCTACTCAGGGTGTGTTCGCAGTTAATTTCAGCTCCATTCTGCACTTGTTATTGACCGTACGAAGGAAGGCACCAGCAGTCATTGCTCAAATAGTTTATTTTTATTTATTCACAGGATGAGGACATCAATGGCTAGGCCAGCATTTATTGCTCATCCCTATTGGCCCAGAGGGCAGTTAACCACATAGCTGTGGGTCTGGAGTCACATGTGGATCAGACCAGGTAAGGATGGCAGTTTCCAGCTTTGAAGATTATAGGTGAACCAGATGGGTCTTTCCAACCATCGACAATGGATTCATGGTCATCAGTGGACTCTGAATTCAAGTTCCACCATCTGCCGTTGCGGGTTCATATCTGGATTCCCAGAACATTACCTGGGTCTCTGGATTAATAGAGACCGTTGCTTGAGTTCTAGAGGCAGACTTTCTGCTTGATGGATTGCCAATCTCCACCCTGTTAGCCCCTCTTCATTAACCTCAAGTCCCCACCCAACTCATTGATCAGAAGCTTCATCTTTCTCATTTACAAACACTTCTACGCCAAACCATGCATATAAAGTAAACATGTCGGATCGAATGGTGCACTGTGCCGCATGGAAGCCACAGTGATGTCTATAGTCAATGATGACCCCCTCACCCTTTCCTCCATCCCCTCCATGATTCCTTTTCTTCCCATGCTTTCCCATGCACTCCCATGCTCTCCCTTTACATATTGATTTGGCTTTCCGCTTCAATTCATAGTCCCCTCTGAATTTCAGCATTCCGCCTCCACTCCCAAAATTGAGTTATTCCACGTGATAACACCATCTCAACATTTAATGGAAGCCCCCAGGACTGACTGTGGCTCACCTCTTTAAGTGGCTGGCCAACCCCGAGCAATGTGTAACCAATAATATCTGAACAGCTCTCTGACTGTGTTCCCATGACTCCCCGGTCTAGTTGCTGACCACAGGTTTAGATAAGCCCACTTCCCAGACAGTAAAAGTACAGACTCCCTGACTCTGACTGCCTGGAGATGCCAACTGACCATGCCCAAGCCTCTGAACTGAAATTGGAGGCACTCTGTTGGAAGGGTTTCTACCTGGATTCCCTGAAGGCTACTCCACGTAGACATTAACACATACCACTCTGTTGAAGCACATGCAATGTATATGCTGCTGCCACATGATGAAAATGTCTAGGACTGTGTTGTTCACTAAAATATCTACTCTGTTGACTGATGTCCTCTGACGAGCTGCCCGACTTTGTGTTTTGTGTTCAACTGTAAGGTGAGATAGAATTACTAGGCAAAGGTAAGTGCTGCAGATGTTGGAGATCAGAAGATTAGTGTATTGCTGGAAAAACACAGCAGGGCAGGCAGCATCCGAGGAGCAGGTAAATTGATGTTTCGGGCAAGAGCCTTCATCAGGAATGAAGTACTGTCAGCCTTTAATGTGTGGCTGAGGGGGAAAAATACTAAAACACAAGGTGACCCAGGAGGAAATGCCAGTAAAACATGTGAATGACACTTATTGGTCTCACTTATTCAGAACAGAAATCCATTACAACCAGTACTTACATTTAAAATTAGTACTTTTTTTATTGCTTTATCCCTCTAAAATATGCTTTGAGCATTGAAGAAGGCGTGAAGTGAGTAAGTACTAAGAGAGTAAGCAAGAATCTCTAAAATGCACCCTGGTCCATTCTATGAGCCAGTGTTTGTGTCCTTACAGCAGCATTACAACGAAAGGTGTCTATGTGCTCCCAAGTTGGACGTTACCGTGTAGGAGTGAAAAGCATACAGTATGAGGATCAGAACTGTGCTGTGACAATGTGAAGAGGTTGGCAAGTGTCAGATGCTGTCATCATGGATATGAGATGTGTATGGTCACTGTCCATGAAGTGTGCCCTGAGACGTTGATGTCTGATGTCCGAATTGGAGATCCAGAGGAGCCAGTCACCAGGAAGCCACTCAACCTGTCATGTCAGGAATTCTCAGTGTCAGATTCTATCGCGCAGGTGGGAGAATGGGAGCCTGCATGGTTTATTAATACCCAGAAGTGTTCTTACACACAACTGAACATTTTTTTTTGATCCATCACCAAATCACTCATGGCATTTTTTCAACTATTAACCAGTGCAGATAAATAATGAGAGCTGTATAATAATGAGGTGAGATTAGTTAATAATGAGGGTAATAATGGGCAATGATTCCTTTTAATAGGCCTCTCACAGCTCACTCATGTTTATGTCAACAGAGTGAAATAGCATTTTTTTAATGAACTTCAGACTTGATTTTCAAAGTTTTAAAAGACAGGACTTTTAAATGCCTGAATGCTTGTCAGCTCCTTTGATGGTTGCTTCAGAAAATTCCGCTTGAGAGATCTTCCCAATTGGCCCAGTTGACAATTTGTGTTAAATTGTCTTGGCAGGTCCACTTAACAGTTTAGATAGGTCCTCTTGAAATAGTGTTGACAGTTAATTTTGACATGTCTGTGGACTGCTCCAATAAGCTTGGCCATCATTGACTTTACACACTTCTTACATTAATTAAACCTGACTTATTTTAACACTTCCAATGGTACCTTACATCCCATGAAAGGAACATTTCTGCTATCTACAAAGGTGGTCTGGCACCATTTCCATAAAGGTGCCTTACACTTACAAAGAGATACACAGCCTACCTAAAGAAATGCACAAATTTCAGATCTGCTCAAATCGATTGGTGATACAATGTAAATTTTAGATTATGAGTTTGAATGAAGGACAATTACAAACAATATTTCTACTTTAAATCTTACGGCAATTTCTTCATGCATCATATTTGATGACATTTTCTCATACCTTCTAAAATCAAAATATGACTAGCTTGTCATTTCAAACCCCCCCAAAAAGTCCACATTAACTGTTAATCAATATGTAATGATTATTGTTCTTAGTATCCAGAATGTAAATTCAAATAAAACAGTTATAATCACTGTTATTTGTTTAGCTTCTGGCAAATATTTGCTGAAAACCAAAACCAGAAGGAAATCTTGCAAAGTATTGCTGCACTGAACCTTATTTATGAGTGAGTAACATATACAGTAATAAAGGAGTACTTTTGCATGCACACAATGGGAGAAAATCCTAGCTCACTTTAAGCATGTATGATTTTCTGTTTTCTGTATATGGCTTAACAGGATAAATAATTGAACCATACTTGACCATTAAGTCAGCTGATGTTGGCCAGAACAATTATAACAATGTTACAGTTGTCCTCAGAACCCTGGATTAGAGAAGAGAAAGGTTGGGCATTTCTCCGACAACAGCTCCTGTTGAAATTGCATTGCATGGAGAGTGAGTGAGGACAGATGTACTGCAGCAAGGGATAATGGTTGAGGAAAGAAAGTAACTTGATCAGCTTTGTTGATTCATTTTGATTTCTGTTCAGCTGGCGCATAACTTCAAACAATTTAATGTCAAAATAACATGGTCACAGACAGCATTTTAGCAAACAACAGCCGCAATAACACTCGCTCCAGTTATATGGAATAAGAAATGTCCTTCTAACCTGTGCAACATATAGAATATACATAACATGCACCAATCAGTCTTTACCCAGTTAATCTCCAGGTGTTGTGCAAAATCTTACCCTCCTTCACCCTGCCACAGAGGTAATGAAACTCAGTAAGTCTCATCTTCACTTATATCTTCCACTGTACATTATTCCAGATTGCATTATGGAAGGTTTTAGAAAGATGTGAAATTGGTGCATAAATAAACATTGAAATGATTTTAAAAAGGAGATTGCAAACTTCCAAAATAAATGCAGAGCATTAAAACAACTAGTTGGAGATTTAGCTAAAATATGAGATTTGGAAAAAAGGGCTAAATTTAGAGATCATATCAGGCTTATGGGTGTGATGAAACTGACTTAAAATAAAATGAGACGATGAAAAAATGGGAAAGTGATTTAGCAAAGTGAGGAGAGACAATGAGTAGAAAATCTCAAAAAATATTTTAAAGACAGCAAAATACTTCACAGATGCATCAATAACAAAAGAATTATGATATGTGAGATGAGTTCTGCAAAAATATAGGTTAGTGGATTAAGTCTGGATAAACGAAGATTGGTGAGGATTCTTAACAAGTGCTTCAATTCCCATTATAAAAGAAGAGTTGTGGAGAAGGTAAATTCTGAACTTACTCACAATAAGCAGCTCAAAAATTGTTCACACCCATTGATAGACACAGTTCACAGTTCACATTCTACATAGTCCTATTCCCTTTGAGGCAGGGGGCACAGAAATCTTGAGCTGCTGACTTATTTGAATGATTTCAACAGGCGGCTAAGTGAGGCTGCAGCTATTGGCTGCTACAAACAAGGGGAGGTGGTGGTGTACCAGTAATGGGAACATCTCTGGACTAGTGACCCAGAATGTTCCTGGGTACATGGATTTGAATTCTAACCAGAGAGGTGGTAAAATTTGAATTAAATAAAAATCTGGAATTACAGCTAACCTATTACAACCAAGCAACAATTGTCATAAAAATACCCATCTGGTTCCCAAATACCCCTTCAGGAAGAAAATCTGCCACCATTAGCTGATCTAGCCTACATGTGTCCCAGAGCAATTTGGTTAACTCTCTTAATGGCCCTCTGAAATTGCCAAGTAAGCCACTCAGATGAGTCAAACTGCTGCAATGCACTAAGAAAGGAACCAAACCAGACGGACCATCTGACATCGGAAAGGTCAAGGGTGCTCACAGTTCTGTCGATCCTGAAAACTTCCTTACCAATATCTGGAGGCTTGTACCAAAATTGGAGGGGTTGCCATATAGATCAGAAACCGAACTTTACTAGCCACGTGTTACAGCTTACAGAGTGGAACAGAGGTAAGGAATTCTGTGGAGTGTAACTCACTTGTTGTCTCTCCAATGCATGACCAACATGCACAGGGCACAAGTCAGAAATCTGATGAACACGCTCTCCTTGCCTGGATTTGCACAGCTACAGCTCCAGGAGCTTGACACCATGCATGGCAAAGCCATGATTGCCACCCAGTCACCACGGTCAACATTCACTCCCTTTGTCACCAACCCACAGTAGCAGCACTGTGTACCCGATCCATAATTGTGGTCTCCAACATGTAGATTAAGATCAAGTAATTGATAACAAAGTTACTGACAGTCAGTCTCACCATCTACCCTTGACATGTACTTGTCCAACCGTTCATCTCACTGCCCACTGATGTTCCCTTGCCACACACATGCCAATCGTAAAGCCGTTGTGTGACATCCGCTTCTGGAAACTGCAGGACTCAATAAAAGCACATGCTCTTAACTGGCTTTGCCTTGTTGCATCATATTTCAGTTTGGGAAGGTTCAACTCTCATTGCAATGTAAAATAATTTTTGTGGTGGCAATGCATTCACATGAATGAGAACTATACTAGGAATTGATTTGTGAAGCAAGTACATTATATTTCTAGAAACATACTTGGCTATTCAGCCTGACATGTCCATGTAGACTATCCATAAGAACTTAGCTCAACTATCCCGCTCCACTGTACATTCATTGCATACCTGAGGCTTTCTTTCTTCAGCTACTTAGCTAGTAGGTCTTGCAGGACGAAGAAGAATTTTGGGAGTTGCTGTCACACTCCACATCCAATATCTGAGCAACACAAATTGACCAGAAGCCTCAGATACAAATTGCAACTAAAAGAGTCACTTCCTGTGCCTCCACATGTGAATGCAAATGGCAATTTTCTGGAGGCATGTGATTTCCAAGTATTTTTTTAAAAGTATGTAGCAAATGTATTATTTAATTGACCTATAAAATATGAAATAAAACCATTTCTGCACAATCCTTCAAAACTCAGGCCCTCAAATTTAAACAAGAAGCTACCTTAGCAAAAAACCTCAAGCCATCCAGCTACTGCAGGCACATCAGCCAATCATATTACAAAGCAAGCATAGACATTGTGCCTTTTCTCTCTTGTAAAGCACACTAAAAAGGAACAAACTTGACCCAGTGGGGACAGCAGAGACAGTTACAGCTCCATCTTCAGATACCTAAGGAGGAAATGATGACCTCACCAGAGTCTTTTGGAATCTGATTAGATTAGATTCCTTACAGTATGGAAACAGGCCCTTTGGCCCAACACCAACCCTCCAAAGAGCAACCCATCCAGACCTACCCCATATTTACCCATGACTAATGCACCTAACACTATGGGCAATTTAGCATGGCCAATTCACCTGAGCAGCACACCTTTGGATTATGGGAGGAAACCAACACAGACACAGGGAGAATGTGCAAACTCCACACAGACAGTCGCCCAAGGTGGGAATCGAACCCAGGTCCTGATCACTGTCAGGCAGCAGTGCGAACCACTTAGCTGTCCCATATAGAATCCCAACAGTGCAGAACAAGATCATTTGGCTCATCACATCTGAACCAACCCTCTGATAGGCATCCCACTCTATCCCCATAACCCTGCATTTACCTTGCTGACCCAACCTAACCTGAACATTTCTGGAAAGTACAGGGCAATTTAGCATGGACAATCCATCTAACCTGCACATTTTTAATCTGTGACAGGAAACTGTTACATCTAGTAAAAACCCACACAGATAAGGGGAGAATGTGCAGGCTTGGGCAATATTCTGTTGCCCAAGCCTAGAATCAAGCCTGAGTCCCTGGCACTCTGAGGCAGCAGAGCTAACCACTGAGCTGCCCATATATCTGATGTCACTGAAAAGTTTCAGGATACAGAAGACAAAACACATCAAGTCACAACAGCCTGGGGGGAGAAGAGAGGGCAACACTACTGTGCTGATAACTTGATCATCACATGATCTGGCAATCCCACCACCAGTTCAGTTCCCATCACTGCACTTATGTTATAGGATAGCAAAGAATGAGAATCAGCACATAGTGAGTCACCAGGCACGACTGGGCTACAGCAGGTCAGGGGAAAGAATAACAGCTGAAAAATGTATTGCTGGAAAAGCGCAGCAGGTCAGGCAACATCCAAGGAGCAGGAGAATCGACGTTTCGGGCATAAGCCCTTCTTCAGGCTCTGATCTCCAGCATCTGCAGTCCTCACTTTCTCCTAGGTGAACGAATAACTTACGTACAAGCAGTGAGTGAGTTTGAAGATATATTTGCTACAGAAAGTACTCGGAAATATTTTAATAGAGTGACACGTAGGAGAAGACTGATGAATGTACACTTGGTTTATTGGCAGTGAGACAGATTGTGAGGGTGCTCAGAACAAAAGACAAAGGCAGTGATAATGGTGGCAAAGGAGTGATAGATGGTGATAGATACGTAAAAGAGGTGTAGATGTTAGCTGTGAAAAGGAGAAAATGGGTCCATTCTGCTTCGAACAAAGCCAACATAATATAAAGAAGACATAGCCGGGGGGTACAAAGTTAAAAATCACACCACACCAGGTTGTAGTCCCACAGGTTTATTTGGAAGCACTAGTTTTTGGAGTGCTTCTCCTTCATCAGGTGGTTGTGGAATATAAGATCGTAAGATACAGAATTTATAGCAAAGGTTTACAGTGTGATGCAACTGAAATTATATCTTGAAAAAGACCTTTCAATACTGTGATCCATGTCAGCACACCAATCACGGTGTGTGGAATGTCTGAATGATTATGCAAAGTCTTATGCAAAGAGGACAGCATTGTGAACAATGAATGCAGTAGCCTGGATTGAAGGAAGTACATGTAAAGTTGTCCCACTCATTCCTCCTCTCCCTCTATTACAACATAAAACCCCCCATTTTCCAGCTGTTTTCAGTTCCAAAGAAGAGTCATACTTGATTGAAAACATTGACTCAGTTTTCCTCTCTCCACAGATTTTCTCCAGTTCTTTCTGTTGTTATTGCATATTCACTTGCTTGTCCAAAACCGTGTGCTATTTCATCACTCAGCTCTCTTGAATATTGCTGTCATCTTTCAAAGACTAACCAGAGTAGATCTTCCCTTGTCGCACAAGACAAACATTTTGCTCATTGTTTTGGAATTTCCCAGTCAGGAGAGAAAGTTTTGTGTATCGGCGCTGCCTCGTGCTCCCACGAGGAGGTTGAACAGTTCATCAACTTTACTAACACCTTCCATCCCGACCTGAAATTCACCTGGACTGTCTCAGACTCCTCCCTCCCCTTCCTAGACCTTTCCATTTCTATCTCGGGCGACCGACTCAACACAGACATCTATTATAAACCGACTGACTCCCACAGCTACCTGGACTACACCTCCTCCCACCCTGCCCCCTGTAAAAACGCCATCCCATATTCCCAATTCCTTCGTCTCCGCCGCATCTGCTCCCAGGAGGACCAATTCCAACACCGCACAACCCAGATGGCCTCCTTCTTCAAGGACCGCAGATTCCCCCCAGACGTGATCGACGATGCCCTCCACCGCATCTCCTCCACTTCCCGCTCCTCCGCCCTTGAGCCCCGCTCCTCCAACCGCCACCAAGACAGAACCCCACTGGTTCTCACCTACCACCCCACCAACCTGCGCATACAACGTATTATCCGCCGCCATTTCCGCCACCTCCAAACGGACCCCACCACCAAGGATATATTTCCCTCCCCTCCCCTATCAGCGTTCCGCAAGGACCACTCCCTTCGTGACTCCCTTGTCAGATCCACACCCCCCACCAACCCAACCTCCACCCCGGCACCTTCCCCTGCAACCGCAGGAAATGTAAAACTTGCGCCCACACCTCCACACTCACTTCCCTCCAAGGCCCCAAGGGATCCTTCCATATCCGCCACAAGTTCACCTGTACCTCCACACACATCATCTATTGCATCCGCTGCACCCGATGTGGCCTCCTCTATATTGGTGAGACAGGCCGCTTACTTGCGGAACGCTTCAGAGAACACCTCTGGGCCGCCCGAACCAACCAACCCAATCACCCCGTGGCTCAACACTTTAACTCCCCCTCCCACTCCACCGAGGACATGCAGGTCCTTGGACTCCTCCACCGGCAGAACACAACTACACGACGGCTGGAGGAGGAGCGCCTCATCTTCCGCCTGGGAACCCTCCAACCACAAGGTATGAATTCAGATTTCTCCAGCTTCCTCATTTCCCCTCCCCCCACCTTGTCTCAGTCGGTTCCCTCAACTCAGCACCGCCCTCCTAACCTGCAATCCTCTTCCTGACCTCTCCGCCCCCACCCCACTCCGGCCTATCACCCTCACCTTGACCTCCTTCCACCTATCCCACCTCCATCGCCCCTCCCCCTAGTCCCTCCTCCCTACCTTTTATCTCAGCCGGCTTGGCTCTCTCTCTCTTATTCCTGATGAAGGGCTTATGCTCGAAACGTCGAATTCTCTATTCCTGAGATGCTGCCTAACCTGCTGTGCTTTGACCAGCAACACATTTGCAGCTTGATTTGCCTTCCATCTACATCTACAGTTTATTTAAGCAGGTTTTCTGCTGGGTGGGAAGAATGATCTTATCTTCCCTTCTCCATCTCCCCTTGTCTCAGGAGAACATCAGCAAAGTGTCCAAATGTTAATTGTCATTGCACGACATGAATCAATTCCAAAGCATCTCATAACCATTTTTTGTATCTCTTGTGATCACATCAATGTAAGGAAGAGGGTTGAGCAATCCTCTCAAGAATGTGTAAGGGTTTTTCTTTGTTTGGATAAGGAATCCATCATGATTTACCTGGAGGAAGGTAATATTCTAAATGTATAAGCCAGCCTAGTTTTCTCCTTGTTCCAACAATAATAACCTGCGTTAAGTTTCAATCTGTTTTCAAAGTAATTTCCTTACCATTTACTTTGATTACCATTCACTTACCTGTGTCCTTGAAAGTTTTCAGCTTCATCTTCTTGACAGAATCATAACTGTTGACACCCTGGAATGTTAACTCTCTCTGACAAAGAGTTGTTTGTATCCTCCTCCACTTCCTTACTCTCTGTAAGGTCTCTGACTACAGTTGCTGGTGTAACTTGGCCTGATGTAATAAGAGGAGAAAGTGAGGACTGCAGATGCTGGAGATCAGAACTGAAAATGTGTTGCTGGAAAAGCGCAGCAGATCAGGCAGCATCCAAGGAACAGGAGAGTCGACGTTTCGGGATGTTTCCTGAAGAAGGGCTCATGCCCGAAACATCGACTCTCCTGCTCCTTGGATGCTGCCTGACCTGCTGCGCTTTTCCAGCAACATATTTTCAGCTCTGATGTAATAAGACACAACTGTTCTTGCTCTGAAGGATGAAAATGAATTACCATATTTTGAATGTAAGGCATTCCTTACATTCTTTTCATCATCCTTCCTTTGTTCTTTATCCGAGTCAATGCATGATATTGTTGATGTGCTGTGACCAGACATCCCTTGACAATTTCTGCCTATAGCCGCCCTTTCATACTCTGACAATGTCCATCTTTGTAAAGCTTCTTATTGAGTTCAAATCCTGTCAAAACTTCCTTTGACTTGGAATCATGGTTGGCATTCTATTCAATAATGTTGTCACCTACAGTCTCAGAGAAGATATGCTTTTGTTGTTGAGAAGCAAGCTGTCTTGTTTATAACTCTATAATGATATTAGGGTGATTTTGTTTGAATTTACACATCACAGCGCCAGGGACCTGGGTTCAATTCCCGCCTCAGGCGACTGACTGTGTGGAGTTTGCACGTTCTCCCCGTGTCTGCGTGGGTTTCCTCCGGGTGCTCCGGTTTCCTCCCACAGTCCAAAGATGTGCAGGTCAGGTGAATTGGCCATGCTAAATTGCCCGTAGTGTTAGGTAAGGGGTATGGGTGGGATGCGCTTCGGCGGGTCGGTGTGGACTTGTTGGGCCGAAGGGCCTGTTTCCACACTGTAAGTAATCTAATCTAATCTCAAGCCAACATGCTACAAGATACCTGACATAGTTGACATAATCTAATGCCAATAGCCACTGAAACATGGAGTGAATATTTGAAAAAATGAAGATCCTAGCTGAAACTACTCAAGTTGCTGTAATAAAAAAACAACTGCAATACTCTTTCCATATTGATGTAACTGCTGAAAAATTGAGAAGTTACACTGTTTATACAATTAGAAACCAAGTTTTGTAGCAAGCATGAGTGTCTAGCATTGCTCAGACTTGAAGATATCACTAACATAAACATTCGAAACGGCAGTTCAAAGGTCAACTGCTTTACACTCAGGTGTTGCATGTTATTTGGCAATGTGTCAATGCAAGTCCTTCACATACGCTCTTGTGAGTTCAAACACTCCATTGTAATTTAGCCACTTGCAACACCATTGACACTACTTGATGTAACAAGCTTGAATTCAAGATGGTATCCTGAAAGCCAGCATCTGCAATTCCTTCCGTGTTGTAAGCTGTAAATGCCAAGGCAGTGTTAAACCTTCCTGTGCAAAGAATAAGGTTCTGCATAAAGAGGGCATTCCCCCAACAAAACTCCTGAGCCTTCACGTATGACAATGTTATCCAGTCTGGGTTTATTTGCAACATCAAGACTTTGTTGAAAGACTTTGTTCATTATAGTGGGATCAGTCAGGTTGTGTAGAATTAAGAGTCACACCACCAAAGAAGCCAATCACTTTAGGTTTCCCCACAAATCTTTTGTAACAAGATTTTCAACAAAATGTTTGCAATTTAAAGGTAAGAGCATTCTTTTTTATGATAAGTAGACTTCAAACTAATAATGGTGTGAATTTGAAGCTTTTCTAAGGAAAAGATTACAGAAAGTTCTTGCACAGCGTCATGGTAAAATGGTTTCTGCCTATACAGTAATTATTCTATGATTGTATGAAAAGAGTTGTTATTGAACAGTGATCTTAACGCGAGGGATTTTATACTGTGTTTGAGAGTGCCTTGAACCTAAAAAGAGAGACTAGAACCAATGAAAGGCTAATTATCTGAAACATTATAGAATCATAGAGTCATAGATATATACAGCGCAGAAACAGACCCTTCTGTCCAACCTTTTCTTACCGACTTGATCATATGAGCCAATGAGCTGAGGAATGGCAGATGGAGTTTAATTTAAATACACGTGAAGTGCTGCATTTTGGAAAGGCAAGTCAGAGCAGGACTTACACACTTAATGGTAAGGTCCATTTCAGAGACATGGCTGGAGGAGGGACAGGAATGATTTTTGCTGATTCTAGGATTTAGATGTTTCAGTAAGAACAAGGAAGATGGTAAAGGGGAATGGGGAAGGTGTGGCATTGTTAATGAAGGATAGGATTGCAGCAACTGTGATAACATGTGAAGAGTCATCCACTGAGGTAGTTTGGGCTGAGGTTAGAAACAGGAAAGGAGAGGTTACGCTCTTGGGAGTTTTCTGTAGGCCGCAAAGTTGTTGCAGGGATGCAGAGGAAAGGATAGCAAAAATGATACTCAATAGGATCAAGAGTACAGGGTAGTTGTTATGGGGGACTTTAACTTCCCCAACATTGACTGGAAATACTATAGTTCAAGAAGTTTTAATGGATCAGTTTTTGTTCAATGTATGAAGAGGGTTTTCTGACTCAGTATGTAGACAGGCCAACAAGGGCAATGTCATATTGGATTTGGTACTGGGGAATGAACCCGGCCAGGTGTTAGATTTGAAGGTAAGTGAGCACTTTGGCGATAGTGACCACAATTTGGTTATGTTTACAATAGCAATGGGCAGGGATAGGTATATACAGCAGGGAAAGAGGTATAACCGGGGGAAAGGCAATTATGATGCGATTAGGCAAGATTTACGATGCATGGGATGGGGAAGGAAACTGCAGGGAATGGATACACTTGAAATGTAGAGCTTACTCAAGGAACAGCTACTGCTGGTCCTTGATAAGTATATACCTATCAGGCAGGGAGGTAGTTGACGAGAGAGGGAGCCATGGTTTACAGAAGAAATTGAAGCTCTGAGGAAGGCTTATGTAAGGATCAGGTGTGAAGGCTCAGTTACGGGGCTTGACAGTTATAAGTTAGCCAGAGAAGATCTAAAGAAAGGGCTAAGAAGAGCCAGGAGGGGACATGAGAAGTTGTTAGCGGATAGAATCAAGGAAAACCCAAAGGCCTTCTATAGGTATATCAAGAATAAAAGAATGACTAGAGTAGGATTAGGGCCAAAGATAGTAGTGGAAAGTTGTGTGTGGAATCTGAGAACACATGGGAAGTGCTTAATGAATACGTTTCATCAGTATTCACGTCGGAAAAGGGCAAGGCTAGTGAGAATACAGAGATACAGGCTACTAGATTAGATGCGATTGAGATTGACAAAGAGGAGGTTTTAGCAATTTTGGAAGATCTGAAAATAGATAAGATGGCAAGGGCCAGATGGGATTTATCCTCAGATTCTCTGGGAAGTCAGCAAGAAGATTTTGGCTTTAATCTTTATGTCATCATTGTCAACAGCAGTAGTGCCAGAAGACTGGAGGATAGCAAATGTTGTTCCTTATTGAAGAAGGGGAGTTGAGACAACCCTGGTAATTATAGACTGGTGAGCCTTACTTCAGTTATGGGTAAGGTGTTGGAAAAGGTTATACGCGATAGAATTTATAATCATCTGGAAAGGAATAATTTGATTAAAGATAGTCAACATGGTTTCGTGAAGGATAGGTTGTGCCTCACTAACCTTACTGAGTTCTTCGAGAAGGTGACGAAACAGGTGGATGAAGGTAAAGCAGTTGATGTGGTGTATATGGACTTCAGTAAGGCACTTAATAAGGTTCCACATGATAGGCCATTGCACAAAATACGGAGTTTCAGGGTTGAAGGTGATTTAGCAAATTGGATCAGAAATTAGCTAGCTGAAAGAAGACAGAGAGTGGTGGTTGATGGGAAATGATCATCCTGGAGCTCAGTCACCAGTGATGAGCTGCAAGGATCTATTTTGGGGCCACTGCTGGTTGTCATTTTTATAAATGATCTGGATGTGGGCGGAGAAGGATGGGTTAGTAAATTTGCGGATGACACTAAGGTAGGTAGGATGTTATGGGTTACAGAGGGACATAGATAAGATACAAAGCTGGGCGGAGAAGTGACAAATGGAGTTTAATGCAGAAAAGTGTGAGGTAATTCACTTCGAAAGAAATAACAGGAATGCAGCATACTGTGGCAAATGATAAAATTCTTGGCAGCGTAGATGAACAGAGAGATCGTGGTGTCCAGATACATAAATCCCTGAAAGTTGTCACCCGGATTGACAAGGTTGTTGAGAAGGCATATGGTGTGTTGGCGTTTATTGATAGGGATTTGGGTTTCAGAGCCACAATATCATGGTTCAGCTGTACAAGACACTAGTAAGGCCTTACCTGGAGTATTGCGTACAGTTCTGATCACTGCATGAAAGGAAGGATGTGGAAGCTTTGGAAAGGGTTCAGAGGAGATTTACTAGGATATTGCAGGGTATGGAAGGAAGGTCTTATGAGATAAAGTTGAGGGAACTGAGGCTGTTTGCGTTGGAGAGAAAAAGGCTGAGAGGTGACTTAATCGAGATGTATAAGATAATCAAAGGGTTTGATATGGTGGACAATGAGAGCCTTTCTCCTTGGATCCTGAAGGCTAACACATGGGGACATAGCTTTAAATTGGGAGGTGATAGATTTAGGACAGATATCAAGGGTAGTTTCTTTACTCAGAGAGTATTGAGGCATGGAATGCACTGCCTGCAATAGTAGCAGACTTGCTGACATTAAGGACATTTAATTGGGCATCGGACATACATATGGATAATAATGGAGCAGTGTAGGTTAGATGGTCATCAGATTAATTTCACAGGCGTAACATCAAGGGCCAAAGGACTGTACTGTGCTATGTGCATTCTTTGTTCGATGTTCAATGTTCTATGTTCTATGTTCCTGAACAAAGAGACCTTGCAGGTCAGGTTCATAGTTCCTTGAAAGTGGAATCTCAGGTAGATAGGATAGTGAAGGCAGCATTTGGTATGTTTTCTTTATTTGTCAAAGCATTGAGTATAGGGGTTGGGAGGTCATGGTTAGGCCACTTCTGGAATATTCTGTGCAAATGTGGTTTCCCTTCCATTGTAATTGTGTTTTGAAACTTAAAAGAGTTCAGAAAAGATTTGGATGGATATTGCCATTGGAGGATTTGAGCCACAGGGAGAGGCTGAATAGGCTGGGCTGTTTTCTCTGGAGCATCAGAGGCTGAAGGGTGACCTTATAGGGGCTTATAAAATCATGAGGGGCATGGATAGGGTAAATAGACTAGGTCTTTTCCTTGGGGTAATGGTGTCCAGAACAAGACAGCATAGGTTTAGGGTGAGAGGGGAAAAATTTAAAGAGACCTAAGGAGCAACATTTTCACACAGAAGGTGGTATGTGCATGAAATAAACTGCCAGAGGAAGTGGTGGATGCTGGTACAATTACAACACTTAAAAGGCATCTGGAAAGATATATGAATAGGAACGGTTTAGAGGGATATGGGCAGAGGCAGATGGGACTAGATTAAGTTAGCATATCTGGACGGCATGGACAAGTTGGACCGAAGGGTCTTTTCAATGCTGTACATCTCTGTGACTCTATGACTCTGAGATATCCAAACTTAATCTGAATTGAATTGAATTGAATTTCTTGTCACGTGTACCAAGACACAGTGAAAAGCTTTGTCTTGCGAGCAATACAGGCAGATCACAGAATCAAGTAGCATAGATAGTAAATAATAAGTAAACAGCAGCAAAAACAAAACACAGGTACAAACAAATGTTAAGAGTTTGTGAGTCCATTCAGTATTCTAACAACAGTCGGGTAGAATCTGTTAAGAAACCGGCTGGTGCGTGTGTTCAGGCTTCTGTACCTTCTCCCCAATTGTAGAGGTTTTAGAAAAACATTGCCTGGGTGGGCTGGATCTTTGAGAATGCTGGCGGCCTTTCCTTGAGAGCAGGCCTGGTAGATGGATTCTGTAGATGGGAGGTTGGCCTTTGTGATTGCCCAGGCCGAGTTCACCACTCTCTGTAACCATCTCTGACCTTGAGTGGTACAGTTGCCATACCTGGTAGTGATACATTCACACAGAATGCTCTTGATGCGCACCTACAAATGTTGGCAAGAGTATTCGCCATCATGCCAAATTTCCTCAGCTGCCTGAGGAAGAAGAGACATTGTTGGGCCTTTGTAACCAGTGCGTCTACATGAAGAGTCCAAGAAAGCTTGTTGTTGATGACCACTCCCAGGAGCTGACACTCTCCACTCATTCCACCTCTGTGCTGTTAATGTGTAGGGAGGCATGAGTAACATCCCGCTGAAAGTCAATAATGAGTTCCTTGGTTTTGCCGGCATTGAGAGCTAGGTTGTCCTCAGTGCACCATTTTTTCAGGTCTTCCACCTCCCGTCTGTGTCTGTGTCTGTTTTGTCGCCATCTGAGATTCGACCAACTATTGTGGTGTCATCACTTGTAAATGACATTAATCTGATATTTGGCAATGCAGTCATGGGTATACAGTGAGTACAGTAGGGGGCTGAGTACACACCCCTGGAGAAGTCCAGTGTTGAGTGTTAGTGAGGATGAAATATTGTCCCTAATCTTCACTGATTGTGGCCTGTGGGTCAGGAAACTAAGGATCCAGTTGCAGAGAGTGGGGCTTAGTTGAAGATTACTAATCTAATCCCATTTGCCAACATTTGGCCTATATTTTTCTCAATCCTTTCTATTCATATACCCATCCAGATGCCTTTTAAATGCACATGTACCAGCCTCCACCACTTCTTCTGACAGTCATTCCACACACACACTACCCTCGACATGAAAAAGTTGCTCCTTAGGTCCCTTTAAAATCTTTCCACTCTCACCTTAAACCTATGCCCTCTAGTTTTGGACTCTTTCATCCTGGGGAAAAGACCTTGTCTTTTTACCCTATCCATGCCCCTCATGATTTTATAAACCTCTATAATGTCACCCTACAGCCTCCAATGCTCCAGGGAAAATAATCGCAGTCTAAACAGCATCTACCTGTAGCTCAGGCCCTCCAACCCTGACAAATCCTTGTAAATATTTTCTGAACCCTTTCAAGTTTCACAACATCCTTCCTATAGCAGGGAGACCAGAATTGCATGCATTTCAACAGTGGCCTAACCAATGGTTTATAGCCATAGAATCCCTACGGTGTGGAAGCAGGCCATTCAGCCCATCGAGTTCGCACTAATCCTCTGAAGAGCACCTGACCCAGACCCACACCGCCTATCCTAGCCCTGTAACCGTGCATTTCCCATGGCTAATCCACCTAGCCTGCATATCCCTGAAGACTATGGCAATTTAGCATGGCCAATCCATCGAACCTGCACAGCTTTGGACTGTGGGAGGAAACCCACACAGATATAGGAAGATGTGCAAACAGTAGTGCAAGGGTGCGATCAAACCTAGGTCCTAGTATTGTGAGGCAGGAGTGCTAACCAGTGAGCTATCCTGCCACCCTAACTGTTTCTCTCTCCACAAAAGCTGCTTGGTTTGCTGAGTGGTTCCAACAGTTTCATGCTGCATTCAGATTTTCTGTAGCCACGGTATTTTACTTGTGCATTTTTAAAAGTAGGCTTTGCATGGAAATGAAGAAATTTCAGAGAGAATAAATGAATATTTTGTATTACTTCCATTGTGGAAGACACAAACATTTTTTGAAGTAATCAGGAAATCGTGAAAAGGTGAGTTTAAGGATATTTGTATTAGTAAAGCAATAGTTTTGGACAAATTAATGTGTCTAAAAGCTAACAAGTTCCATGGATCTAATGGTCTACACCCTGGGATTTTACAAAAGATGGGTACAGAGATAGTGGAACATGAAATCTATCTTTCAGAATTTCCTAGACTCCAGAATAGTCCCTATTTGGACATTAGTGAATATCTTCTAGTATTCAAGAAAGGAAGATGAGATAAAACAGAACTATTGATCAGTTACCTTGACATCAGTAATAGATAAATTGTTAGTGCCTATTATTTGGCATTTTAGGACTGTTGGCATTTGGGGTAATATATAAATATAGTGTAAATATCACTGAATGGACAAAAAACATTGGGTAGGAATGAGTAGGCTATTTCCAGGTTCGCAGTCCATAAATACTGAAAGGATAAATGTTTGGGTTTCAATTCTTCATGTCAATGAGTTAGATAAAGTGCTTGAGTACAAGGTTTGCAATTGGTACTGTGTGAATTGAGCAAATAAGCCGTAAATAACATGCAAAAATGTCACAAGAGGAATTAGTTGGATAATTCAGAAGCACCTGGTTGTCTATGCAGATAGACCAATCAATTTTTGTTTAGATTATATTCCCTATAGTGTGGAAGTAGGCCTTATGACCCAACCAGACCACACCGATCCTCCGAAGAGTAACCAACCTAGACCCATCTCCCTCTGACTAATGCATCTAACACTATGGGCAATTTAGCATGGCCAATTCACCCGACCTGCAGATCTTTGGACTGCGGGAGAAAACTGGAGCACCCAGAGGAAGCCCACGCAGGTACAGGGAGAATATGCAAATTTCAAGCTGGAATCAAACCTGGGACCTTGGTGTTGTGAGGCAGCAGTGCTAACCATTGAGCCACCATGCTGCCCAAAGGAATAGCAAATGGCTTCCCATCCTATATTAGGGGATTGAAAGGTAAAACAAATAAAGTCTTGCTACAGTTATAAATATCACAGAAGCACTTCACAGGAGGCTCCCAAGCACTGAGGATGTCACCAAGACAGGGGACGAAACATCTGCAACACAAATTCCCAGCTCGGCGAACAGAACCACAACAACGAACACCCAAGCTACAAATCTTCTCACAAACTATGACTCTATGGCCATGCATTGATTTTCTCTCTTTATCAAAGAATCAAACACTTGCCTGCAGAAGAAGTGAAAACAATGGCTCATGGGATTGATTCGAGGAGGAGGATTGAGGTGAACTGGCCTTTACTTCACACAGTTTAGCAGATTAGGAGCCAATCTAATTGAAACATAAAAAAAATTCTCAAGGGTTTGACAGGGAACTTGATCGGATGTTTCCCCTGGCTGGGAACTCTAGAGCTGGGGGCACAGTCTCAAAATAAAGAACTGGTCATCCAGGGCTGAAATTAGGGAAGATTTCTTCACTCAAAGAGCAGTGAAATTTTGGAATTCTCTTATGCAGGGAGCAGTGGATATTCAGGCATTGTATAAATGAAATTTAGAGATTAAAAATCTGCCAATCCAGATACTTTTTCTCCTTGATACTAAAAGAATTATGTGATTGCTAACAGTGTAAGTAGAAGATCTGACAATTCAGTGAGGATCTGATTGAAGGGCCCAACATGCTGCAATGGTCAATTTTTTACATCTGTGATGGAGAATGTATTAAATATTTGATCAATCACTAATTTCTTAAATATCTGATGCTTACACAGCAATCAGAAGCATCGAACATGGATTTTAAAGAGAAGGGCATGATTGACAGATCTGAATAAGTGATAGAGTAAATGGAAACATTGTAGTGGATGTGATGTGCAGGGCACTTCCAGCAACTTTAAACAAAAGAGGCTACAGGAACAGATTAAGGCTTATGCATTTGGGAAGGGTAGCAACTTGGATTAAGAACTGGTTCATATAAAAATGGTGTTTAGGTTACTTTTTCAGAATTTATTCTGTGGTTGTGTGCTTTGTTTTGAGATGATATTCTGTTCTGAGATGAATAATTTGAGTGAGGTCTCCAAATAGCAAGTAATTCTGACCATAAGGGAAGAGGATAATAAGAGCAAGCTTGGCAAAATAAGTGACTGGTGGAATTCAATATCAATAAATATGATGCTTTCTTTAAATGGGTTAGGCAGAAGTGAAAAGCAACTTGCTGATTCACATTGACAAGATGTTCAAAACATGTTTCCTATAGCCCCTTGGTCCACTTAAAAAAGGCTAACAAAATATTGTGTTTTATGATAAACAATACAGAATGTAATAAAGAAAGTATATTGGTGAATCCAGAGAAACTTCATTAGACTACAGTTGGAATATTAAGTGCAGTTGTTAGTTTGAAAGAATATTGATGCAACAGAAAGCGTGCACTAGATTAATGATTAATACAAGAAAATTCAAACATAAAGAATTTGAGGAAGTTTGTATTTTTATTCAACAGAAACTATCAAAGTGAGATCTGATAAAGGTGTTTAAAATATTAGAAACCCTGCAATGCCGGACGTCTTTCATTCCGTACCAATGCTCCAAAAAGCATCCCACCGAGACCCAACCCTCCCATCATATCCCATAACCCCACATTTCCCATGATTAATCCTACCCAATCTACATGTCCCTGAACATCAATGGCCACGCGACCTAACCTGCACATTTTTGGACTGTGGGAGGAAACCGGAACACCCGATGGAAACTCACACAGACACAGGAAGAATATGCAAACTCCACTCAGTTTCCTGAGGCTAGAATTGAACACAAGTCCCTGGTACTGTGAGGTAGTAATGTTAATCACTGAGCCACCATGTCATCTTATTATGAATATATGATAAAAATTCATTAGAAATAGATTGATTTTAGTGTTTGAGAAGATCCAGTACAAAGGGCATAGCTAGATGGATACATTTTAGGGTATTGGACAGAAAGATAAGATTGTGGGATTACAGAATGAATTCATTTTTAATTCAGTGATTCACAGAGTCCAGCATGGAAACTGACCCTTATGCCCAAACTAGTCCATGCCAACTAAAATGTCTGTCAACGCCAATCCCATTTCCCTGCACTTGGTCCCTATCCTTCTAAACCTTTCCTATCTATATATTTGTCCAAATGCTTTTTCAATGTTGTTAATTTACCCACCTCAACCACTTCTACTGGCACCTCATTCCATATGTGTACCGCCCTCTCTGTAAAAATGTTGCCCCTTAGGTTCCCTTTTATTCTTTCTCCTCTAACCTTAAACTGATGCTCTCCAGTCCTTTTTTCACCAACCCTGGGGAAAAAGACTGAGTGTATTCGCCCTATCCTTGCCTCACATGATGTTATACACTTGTATAAGATCCCCCTTGAGTCTCCCACACTGAAGAAAAAAGTCCTAGCTTGTCCAACCTCTCCCAATAACTCAGACCCTTCATAACGAGCAACATCCTTGTAAATTTCATCTGCACTGTTTCCAGTTTAATAACATCCATCCTATAGCAAGGTGACCACAATGCTCCAACTGCAACCTCACCAAACTCCTGTACAATTGCAACATACTTCCTAACTTCTATACTCAATGTCCTGACTAATGAAGGCCAGCATGCCAAAAGCCTTCTTCACTGCCCTGTCTACCTGTGACCTTTCAGAGAGCCCTGCATCTTAACTCAAAGGTCCCTCTGTTCTCCTTAATGTCCTAGAATTCACCATGAAACTCCTACCTTGATTGAAGCATAAACCATGGGTTAAACCTTTGTCTGGTTGAGGAGGAACATTTCATTGAACAAATAGACACTATTGATTTGCAGGAAATTGAATTTTCCTCCACATTCCTGCCTCTGTGTACCATTTCCTTCATCCTCTTTGTGAATGGTGAATGCCTAATGTGCCAAATACATATCCAGGAGAAAGTGAGGACTGCAGATGCTGGAGATCAGAGCTGAAAAATGTGTTGCTGGAAAAGCGCAGCAGGTCAGGCAGCATCCAAGGAGCAGGAGAATCGACGTTTCTGGCATAAGCCCTTCTTCAGGAATGAGGAAGGTGTGCCAAGCAGGCTAAAATAAAAGGTAGGGAGGAGGGACTTGGGGGAGGGACGTTGGGAATGCAATAGGTGAAAGGAAGTTAAGGTGAGGGTGATAGGCCGGAGAGGGGGTGGGGGCGGAGAGGTCGGGAAGAAGATGGCAGGTCAAGAAGGCAGTGCTGAGTCTGAGGGTTGGGACTGAGATAAGGTGGGGGGAGGGGAAATGAGGAAGCTGGAGAAATCTACATTCATCCCTGTGGTTGGAGGCTTCCTAGGTGGAAGATGAGGCGCTCTTCCTCCAGGCGTCATGTTGCAATGGTCTGGCGATGGAGGAGGCCAAGGACCTACATGTCCTTGGCGGAATGGGAGGGGGAGTTAAAGAGTTCTGCCACAGGATGGTTGGGTTGGTTGGTGCAGGTGTCCCAGAGGTGTTCTCTGAAACGTTCCGCAAGTAGGCGGCCTGTCTCCCCAATATAGAGGAGGCCACATCGGGTGCAGCGGATGCAGTAAATGAAGTGTGTGGAGGTGCAGATGAATTTCTGACGGATATGGAAGGATCCCTTGGGGCCTTGGAGGGAAGTGAAGGGGGAGGTGTGGACGCAAGTTTTGCATTTCTTGCGGTTGCAGGGGAAGGTGCCTGGAGTGGAGGTTGGGTTGGTGGGGGGTGTGGACCTGTCGAGGGAGTTGCGAAGGGAGTGTCCTTTCTGGAACGCTGATTGGGGAGGGAAGGGAAATATATCCTTGGTGGTGGGATCTGTTTGGAGGTAGCGGAAATGATGAAGAATGATACGATGTATCTGGAGGTTGGTGGGGTGGTAGGCGAAAACCAGTGGGGTCCTGTCCTGGTGGTGATTGGAGGGGTGGGGTTCAAGATCCAAGGCCCCAAGGGATCCTTCCATATCCGTCACAAATTCACCTGCACCTTGAATGTTGCCTGACCTGCTGCACTTTTCCAGCAACACATTTTTCAGCAAATACATATCCACACTAATAAGGTCAGGTTACCACGTGACAGAGGAAAGAAGTACAGTATTTGGTTTCCTCTTACAAATCATTTTTACCTAGTGTTGCATGGTTTTAGAAGCTCATTAAAACATGCCCTGCTGATGAGTCTGGAACATAGTGAAAGGCAAATGTAAAGTGTTTTCACACCTTGAAATATCGCTGTGAGGTGTTGTATTGTAATTTAGATTCTGTTTTTAATTCTGTGATTCATCATAAGGATAAAAACAGAAAGTGTGAGAAATACCCAAGAAGTCTGGCAGCATCATTGGAGAAAGAACTAGATTTAATGTTTCAAATATTTCCAGCACTTTATGTCTCTTTTTATTTTAAAGTTCCAGCATCTGCAACATTGTGCATTAGTTTATCATAGCACTCTATCATTTAAAGGTAAATTGCCCATTGCATTGACCAGGCGGACAATACAGAAATCATCTTAAAGTAGTGGGAAAATGTTACAAAGTGTCCTGTTATTTTTTCCCTGCGAGTTGAGTGATTCTGGCTGGTTAAAAGAAAATGTTTTGACACTTTAAAAAAACTAACCAATTGCTCCCTTGATTGATTCACTCTATATTAATACCGAAATGAACACATTCTATTCTTTCGTTCCCAGAGAGTAATGTATTGTTTGGACAGGTCATGGCTGAAAAGGGGGTTTGACTTATATGCCAACAGTAAGTTTGGCCAAAAATATTTGCTTAGATTACTTACAGTATGGAAACAGGCCCTTCGGCCCAACAAGTCCACACCGACCCTCCAAAGCACAGCCCACCCAGACCCCTACACGTAACACCATGGCAGTTTAGCATGGCCAACTCACCTAACCTACACATTTTTGGATTGCAGGAGGAAACTGGAGCAAACCCATGCAGACACGCGGAGAGTGTGCAAACTCCACACAGTCAGTCACCTGAGGTGGGAATTGAACCAGGCCTCTGGTGCTGGGAGGCAGCAGTGCTAACCACTGTGCCACCCATAATATGTGCCCATCTTAGAATTAGAGTTTAGAATTAGCTTTATTGCCACATGTACTCACATAAGTACAGTAAAAAGTTTAAAAATCGTCACTTACGACACAATCTAAGGTACATAGGTACCTAGGTACAGTTTTTGAGTACAAATGCTTGGGGGAAATAAATAGAAAAATAAAGAAATAAAAGTGCAGACCTTCAAAAATACAAAATTGTAGTAATAAACAAGAAAGATAAAGAAATAAAAAGTTCAGAATAACAGAGCTTCCACGATTGTATAACCAAAAAAAAAAGAAATTTTAGGAAAAAAAAGGAGAATTAATGACAAAGTCCATTTTACGGCTCTGGGCTCAAAGACCTGACACTGTCTCATTCCGCCCCCCACCCACTCCACCACCTTAGAATCCCACACTGGACCTACCACAATGCCAATGAAATAGCTGCATGGAGTGACTGACTGAAGCCGCCATAGGAAGACCCAGACCAACGGTAACGAAAAGGAGTTCCAGGCTGGTCATAAGAATCCTGGGACTGGACCATCATCAAAGCTGCTGCCAAAGCAGCCTAGTTGAAGGACCTAAACGGGTGCAGCCACATGGAAGGGCAGGACCCACTCTGCATCCTCCACAACAGCAACCTCCTGGATCCTCTCTTCTCAACCGAAGCCATCAAAAGAAAGTAAGCTGAACTTGGTAGCAGAAAAATATATATATAAAGAGGGTGGAGCAGCCCTGGCAATAGAAGCAGATGGACCAGGAGCCCAAACAAATATGTTATGTCATCGTATAAGCTGTTATCCATGAAATTCCATCACTGAGTGGCTATGAAAGGGATATGGGCAATAGAGGTGTTATGAAGTGATATGGGTGATTGAAGGGGGAATGGAATAGTATGGGGGTGGGTAGGAGGAGTAAAAGGAGTGGTGAGATTTAGGGGGTCTGTTTTGAGTTGAGTATAATATTGGAGAATCAACTGTCCTGCCTCCATACAACACTTCTCAGGTACTCCAGAACATCACACACACTGCACTTCAACCTGGCCCTGACGTGAAAAGATAAAAATTGTTTTTGAAGTCACATATGGGTCAGGTGTACAGTATGTGAGCAACAGATGGCACAGCTTGTGTTTGCCCAAGGCTTATTTAGCTCCATATCAACAATGAGAGCAGGTTATCAAAAGAACTGACAATGAGTGAATAAAGGAATCTGAATATATATACACACACATTCATGGGATTAAGACTATTGTTTGTGTGCAGGGTAATCAAAATGTTGCCTGCTTTCTCCAAGTGGCCATTCCTGAGGTAGAAATTCCATTGATTGTCAACAAGATTCTTTCATTGTCAACATGTCAATAATTCAAGATCCATCTCCAGAATACCTAGCAAAGTCATCTTAGTGTCATCCAGTCCTAGCATTGCAATTTCTAGTCTGATCATTAATGTTTTTGAAGTGAATTTGAGACGATGGTGAGTTTTCTTCTTTCTGTAGTGTAGATACTGCTAAGGAACCATTATGTATGGAGTTCTAGGAATAATGAAAGCCTGAGTGGGTGGCATGGTGGCACAGTGGTTAGCACTGCTACCTCACAGCACCAGAGACCTGAGTTCAATTCCTGCCTCAGGCGACTAACTGTGTGGAGTTTGCACATTCTCCCTGTGTCTGAGTTGGTTCCTCCCACAGTCCAAAGATGTGCAGGTTAGATGAATTGACCATGTTAAATTGCCTGCAGTGTTAGATGTAGGGGAATGGGTCTGGGTGGAGGGTCAGTGTGGACTTGTTGGGCCAAAGGGCCTGTTTCCACACTGTAAACAATCTAATATGGCCAACGTACCGTGGTGTTTAACTTAAGGGCACTTGTCTTATTATGTACCTGCTGCATTTAACCTTTTAAAAGGGGGGAATTGTGTGTATGAAAGGCACAGTCAAACAGCACAGGGAATAACTGAAGTTTGTCCTGTTCATAGAACACAGTGGTGGAGAACATGGATGTTTATGGATGAACTGCTGATCAAGCAATAGAATTATAGACTTAAATTTAGTTTAGAGTATTATCCTATTTAGATTGACCACATAGATAAGAAGAAATAAAAACAGAATTCTTCTCTATTATAGAACATAGAACAGTACAGCTCAGTACAGGCCCTTCAGCTCGTGATGTTGGGCCAGATTTTTATCCTACTCTAAGATCAAACTAGCCTCCATACCCTTCATTGTACTATCTTCCATGTGCCAATCCAAGAGTTGATTAAATGTCCTTAATGTATCAGACTCTACCACCACTGCTGGCAGGGCATTCCACATGCCCATCACACTGTGTAAAGAACCTACCTCTAAACCTTCCTCCAATCACCTTCAAAATTATGTACCCTTGTGATAGACATTTCTGCCCTGGGACAGAGTCTCTCTCCATGCATTCTATCTATGACTCTCAACATCTAGTACACCTCTATCAAGTCACCTCTCATCCTTCTTCACTCCAATGAGAAAAGCCCTAGCACTGTCAATGTTTCTTAATAAGACATGACCTCCAGTGCAGGCAGCATCGTGATAAATGTCCTCTGCACCCTCTCTAAAGCTTCCACATCTTTCCTAAAATGAGGTGTTCAGAATTGAACACAATATTCCAAATATGGTCGAACCAGGGCTCTACAGAACTGTAGCATAACCTCATAGCTCTTAAACTCAATCCCCCTGCAAATGAAAGTCAACACACTATACGCCTTCTTACTAACCCTATCAACATGGGTGGCAACTTTGAGGGATCTATGTACACATGGACCCCAAGATCCCTCTGTTCCTCCTGCCTTTAACTATATATTCTGAATTCAAATTCGAACTTCCAAAGGGAATAACTTCACACTTTTCCAGGTTGAACTCCATCTGCCACTTATCAGGCCAGTTCTGCATCCTGTCCATGTCCTGTTGCAACCTACATCAGTCCTCCACACTATCCGCAACACCACCAACCTCATGTCATTGGCAAATATACTAACCCACCCTTCCACTTCCTCATCCAAGTAATTTATAAAGATTACAAAGAGCAGAGGTCCCAGAATTGATCTAGAACACCACTGCTCACCAAGCTCCAGGCTGAATACCTTCCATCCACCACCACCATCTACCTTCTATGGGCCAGACAATTCTGTATCTAGACAGCCAGGTTTCCCGGTATCCCATGCCTCCCTACTTTCTGAATGAGCCTACCATGGAAAACCTTGTCAAACATCTTGCTAGAATTCATATATACCACATCCACTGCTCTACTTTCATCATTGTGTTTTGTCACATCCTCAAAGAATTCAATAACGTTTGTGAGGCATGACCTGCCCCTCACAAGGTCATGCTGACTACCTCTCATCAAATCATGGTTTTTCAGTTAATCATAAATTCTGTTTCCCAGAATCATTTCAAATATGTTAACCACCACCAATATAAGACTGGTTGGTCTGTCAGTCCCAGGGTTCTCCCTATTCCCTTTCTTGAATAAGGGAATAAAATTTTCCACCCCTAAACATCTGGCACTACTCCAGTGGATAGTGAGAACGCAAAAATCATCGTCAAAGGCACAGCAATCTCTTCCCTCACTTCTTGTAGTAACCTAGGATATATCCCGTCTGACCCAGGTGATTATCTATCTTTTTGTTTTTCAACATTTTCAGCACATCCTCCTTCCTAACATCAGCCTGTTCTAGCATATCAGTCTGTTCTCAGAAACATCAAGATCTCTCTCAGTAGTGAATACTGAAGCAAAGTATTCAGTAAGGACCTCTCCTACTTCCTCCGACTCCAAGAGCAAGTTCCCTCCCCTATCCCTGACCCTCCCCAACCCTCACTCTGGCCATCCTCTTGTTCCTCACATAGGTGTAGAACACCTTGCGATTTTCCTTAATCCTACCCATTGAAGCTTTTTCATGCCCCCTTCTAACTCTCCTAAGCCTATTCTTCAGTTCCTTCCTGGCTCTAAAGGTGAGATCTTTGTCTCCTTAACTTAACGTAATCTAACGTCTTCCTCTTGACTAGATGTTCCTCATCCCTTGTCACCCACAGTTCTTGCCTCAGCGGGACAAACCTGTCCAGCATTATCAGCAGGTGCTTCTTAAACAACCTCCACATCTGTTACCAATTTAGGTGCCCCAGTTCCTGTCTAATAGCATTGTAATTCCCCTTCCCCCAACTGAATGCTTTCCCATACTGTCTGCTCCTATCCCTTTCCATGAGTATAGGAAAAGTCAGGGAGTCGTGATCACTATCACCAAAATGTTCTCCCACCAAGAGATCTGACATCTGGCATGGTTCATTGCCAAGCACCAAATCCAAGATGGCCTCCACTCTATCCTTGTTAAGTACCATGATAGTAGATCTAGGAATTCTTACAGGAAACTAGAAACAAAGCTATTGCATTTCTTATGTCTAAAGCCATGTAAAACATCGTGTGTGGAATATCACACCAGAGTACAAGTACACAATCCTTTATAGGAAATTCCGAAATGCTCTAAAATCCAAAATTTGTTGTGGAGTATGGAGCATTATTTTGGCGTGTGAACAGGTGACCCAACTCCACACTCACTTGAATCATGTCACTTAGGTGTGATATAGTGGCGTGGCCCAGCACTGGGAGGTGTCAATTGTGTCTCAGTGCTCATACTATTCACATGTGCATCTGCTGTTAGCAAATTTTTTAAAAATTTCATAATGAAAATGTAATTTATTCTGAAATCTGAAAAATTCCAAATTCCAAAATTAACTGACGCCAAGGATTTCGGCTAAAAGATTGTGTACCTATACTAACATTCTTGCTATGATTTTAACTGAATACTCTGAGAGGAATCCCTCGAAGCAGAGGTCAGCATCTCTCCCTTTCCCACAAGACTTCCATGTAACGAATGTTGTAAGTTTATTAAAAGATAGTTTAGCTTAATGTGTAGGGGATTCATAAGGGTAGTAAGCCCTATTAATATCAATCCAGAATGCACATCTAATAATGCAATAACCTAAATCATTAGTGTTGGGAAAAACTTCAATCAATTTTCTTTCAGTTGATACGTTTTAGCCATAAGAAAAACGGAACTCTCAAAATAGTAAATTGAAAGCAGTTTATTTAAAAGGAATATGCTTATTATCAGTGTAGAGAGAAAAAAAAATTGCTTGTCAATAAAGAGCAGACATTTGTGATTTCTATTGATTGATCAGGCTGAAGAAATGTAACTATCGGAATTTCTTCTTTGACAGCAATTCTAAAAAGTATCTTGTCTCTAATACTTATAGTGAACAGCAGGTCTTCTTGTGACTGGGATTTTTAACCCCTCAATAGCTATTTCTTTAATTGAAATGAGCTGGTTGCAATTCAGTAATTGGCCAATGTTATTTCTGAATTTGTTTGATACGTTTTTAGCCGTGTGTGTAAATCATCTCAGTTGGGATGGAATGAGACTGTTCATTGCACCTTTCCTATTTGATCCACCACAAGCTTTCTATTTATTGCTCAGTTTCAACTCAGCTTGACAAAGACCATGAAGGATTTGCTGTTAACTGCCTTATCAGATTGTGATTTTTTCTTACAAAACTGCAGTGTCAGAATTAAAACAGATTTACAGAATTTTAATTATAAACCAGTCATTTAACAGACTTACTAATTATTAAATCTTCAAATATTACAAATTAAGGCTGTTGATTTATTTAATTACCTATTTCTGACTGGTGATTAATATAACTCTTTAGTCAAGATCTTTGATTATAGAATGCTGATTATGAAGTGGCACTGCCATTGAAACATTAGTCTCGAAATACCTTCCTTGACTGTGACAGCAAATATAAGAAGAAACCAACCTGAAAGTGGTCAAGTTCACGACCCAAACTTACTTACTTACTTGCACCTCCCCACTGACAGGAGAGGATGGGAAACTGGTGGCTATTCCATAAGCCTGGTTTCCACTCTTGCACTGTAAGTGCTTTCTCGAGTTCAGGGACAAGGCAATATATATGGGTTTAAGGCAGAGGCTTGGTATAAAAGGTTTTTTTTTGGAATGGCAGCCGGTGACAAGTGATGCCCCACAGAGTTCAGTGCTTTTACAGATTACTTATAGTGTGGAATCAGGCCCTTCGGCCCAACAAGTCTACACCGACCCACTGAAGCACAACCCACCCAGACCCATTCTCCTACATTTACCTAACCTACAGGCAATTTAGGGACTGGTGGCATTCTGGCAAGGTTTGTTGATGATACAAAGTTAGGTGGACAGGCAAGTAGTACTGAGGAGGTGGGCAGGCTGCAGAAAGATTTAGACAGTTTAGGAGAGTGGTCCAGGAAATAGCTGATGAAATTCAACGCAAGCAAATGTGAGGTCTTGCACTTGGAAAAAAAAATACAGGCATGGACTACTTTCTAAACAGTGAGAAAATCCAAAAAGCCAAAGTACAAAGGGATCTGAAAATGCTAGTCCACGATACTCTAAAGATTAACTTGCAGTCTGAATTAGTGATTAAGAAAGCAAATGTAATGTTGGCAGTTCTCTAAAGAGGGTTGGAATAAAAAAGCAGCAATGTGCTTCTGAGACTTTATAAAGCTCTAGTTATGCCCCATTTAGAATACTGTGTCCAATTTTAGGCCCCACACCTCAGGAAGGACATACTGGCACTGGAGCATGTCCAACAGAGATTCACATGGATGACCCCTGGAACGGTGGGCCTAACATACAATGAAAGGCTGAGGATCCTGGGATTGTATTCATTAGAGTTTAGAAGGCTGAGGGAAAATCTGTTAGAAAATTACTAGATAATGCATGGCTTATAAAGGCTGGACGCTGGGAAGTTGTTTCTGTTGGGCGGGGAGACAAGGACCCGTGGACACATCCTTAGAATTAGAGGAGGTCAGTTTAGAATGGAACTGAGGAGACATTTCTTCAGCCAGAGAGTGGGGGTGCCTATGGAATTCATTGCCACGGAGTGCAGTGGAGGCCGGGACATTAAATGTCTTCAAGGTAGAGATTGATAAATTCTTGATCTCACAAGGAATTAAGGGGTACAGGGAGAGTGCAGGTAAGTGGAGTTGAAATTCCCATAATTAAATGGTGGAATAGAATCAATCAGCCAAAGGCCTTACTTCCACTCCTATGTCTTATGGTCTTATGGTTCTATGCCCACCTCAGGCATCCATTTACTGTCCTGCTGGAGGTGGGTGTCTAGGAGTATTGGGAATTTCTCAATGGAGGATGTCACGTCCACATATCAGAGGGAGTGGCAACAATC
Organism: Hemiscyllium ocellatum; assembly: GCF_020745735.1. NCBI lineage: Eukaryota > Metazoa > Chordata > Chondrichthyes > Orectolobiformes > Hemiscylliidae > Hemiscyllium > Hemiscyllium ocellatum. Next base: position 88,590,624 of record NC_083405.1, on the reverse strand, counting down.
CTGACCAGGTAGATACTCCATGGTCCTAGCCAGAGCACAGATTGCCCCTTGCCTGGGGTAAGCACCTTGCCTATTAACTTTACCTAAGGTCACCCGTCAGCATCCTATGCTCCAGGGAGAACGATCCCAACCTATTCCACCTCTCTTTATAACACAAAACTTCCAGTTTTGGTAACGTCCTTGTAAATCTTTTTTCCACCCTTTCCAGTTTAATAGCATCCTTCCTATAGTAGAGTGACCAGATTTGTATGAGGCTTTATTAATGTCATATTTGGCCTCAACATGACATTCCAATTCCTGCATTCAATGCTCCAACAAGTCAAGGCAAGATAAGATTTCCTCAGTATCAGTAGGCTGACCTCAGACTGAAGGAGACTAATCTAAATGTGGGATCTGCCTGGTTATATTTATTCAGGATTCAGGTCTACCCTTTAAACATTCAGCAAAGACTTAGTTCCACATCAGGTGACAATACAATGGCAACCTCAAATCTTGCTTCTAGATGCACACCTCCTCCTGCTTCCTGCTTGTTAAGATTGCTCTGCAAATAGGAGGTTGAAATGGAAGGGCCATCGATACTCACTTCTGGTTTAATACTTGCAACCCCTGAGGGTTCACGTAAAATTCCACTTTATGTGTATTCATTTCCTCTATGTTATGCAAAGAAAGGCATTTAGAAAATAGAAGCACAATCTGTCATTCTTATTTGGGATAATTACAAATTGAAAAATTTTCACATTTCTCTTCCATTAGCTACAGTAAATTCCAATGTGTTAAAAATAGAGATTGCAAATTTATTCTCTTACTCCAAAATCAGTGTTCCGAGAATGGTAATGTTAACATATAGCTTGGAAGAAACAGAAAGCATCGTAAGTTCAAGAGCTAGATTACAGGTCTGAATGTATAAAAGTCAAAAAGCTAGGGAACTGAACTCAATGTTTCATATATCTTTCCTTTGTGCTTATCTTTGCCATTCAGTCGAAACCCATTGAGGATATTGTCTGTCAGTATTGCTGACTTTTTATGACAAAGGCATCACATAACCTTCAAATAAAGCTGCTGTGCAGGCCAATCACTGACAGCGTGCTGGATCCCACAGGTCTGGTAAATGTTATGTTTTCATCTTCCAATGCACCTGATTTTAAACTTGTCTTTAATAGAAACTGCGTGTAACGTTTCTTAGCAATTTTTACTTCAGCATCGGGCCTGGGTCTACAACATAATAGCAGCTGGATAGCATTCAGTAAGAAAAGTAACAACATTGTAAAATTAGAAATATAGGATTTAAATTGAATTATAAATTTATATTCAGTTTTTTTAAATTATTAATTTATGGGATGTAGTTGCAGAGAAAGTCCACTAGGATGGTCCCTGGTGTGGAGGGGTTGTCTTGTGAGCCGGGGTTAAACAGGTTGACACTCTACTCACTGGAGTTTAGAAGAATGAGAGGTGAAAGAATTCTTATGGGGCTTCACAGGGTAAATGCTGAGAGGATGTTTCTCCTCATGAGAGAGTCTAGGACCAGAGGGCATAGCCTCAGAATTAAGGGGCACCAATTTAAAACTATGATGAGTAGGAATTTCTCCTCTCAGAGGGCTGTAAAGCTTTGCAACTCTTTGTCACAGAGAGCTGTGGGGGCAGCGTCCCTGTGTATATGTAAGGCCAAGATGAATAGATTCTTAATCCGTCAGGGAATAAAGATGTTGTGGTGACATCAATGCCTAGTACAACTGTAGCAAAACAACCCTATTTTTATATTCCATTCCCTTAGCAATAAACTTTGATGATTGAGCTTCTACTATCCTTTGGGTAGAGAATGGGGAAGGGACAGGAAAGTAGGCATGAAGATTGTTGGATCAGCCATGATCATATTGAATGGAGGAGTAGGCTTGCAGGGTTCAACAGTTTACTCCTGTTCCTATTTCTCGTGGTCTTATGGCCTTCTCGGCATAACTGGCAAGGGCACCTCTTACTATCCATTCCAATTACCCTGATTGAGAGAGTGATGGCTTGCCATTGTATCTGCTATGTGGACACTAACAATGTTAGATAGGGAAGAGTAGGTGAATTGGTCCCATGAGTCTGCTTCACCATTCATGGCGGATCAGAACTTTGAATGTATTCCGTTCCCTTAGCCGTTAACCTTGATGATTGAGTTTCTACAGATCTTTGGCTAGAGAATTCCAAAGATTCAAGAGAAGAAATTCCTGATCATTTCAATGCTGAACCACTTTCCCCTTATTCTGAGAACTTGGTTCTTGATTCTATAAGGTTCATCAGAATTTGCTTTACCAAATTGAAACCTCATTTTTTGGTATACCTGATGCTGTTCTTAGCGTGGTCATCTAACTAATCATTCAATGAGGATTAGTAGCCTGGCTTGACAGTAATAGTAGGTTAATGAGTTAGCCAGGCTATGACATTATGATTTGTGATAGAATATAATTCTGATGCTGTTGATAGCACACAGTACTTCATGGATGCTGAATTTCAAGCTATTAGATCAGTTCTGATCCTAGATCATTTAGTGTTGGTGTCATATGCTATGATATAAGTTAACCTAATGAGAAGCTAGGACTGTTCAGTGGTCATTCCAGCTCTCCTGTCATTCATTGAGGCATTAACAACATGTAGAGTGGTGAGGAAGAGATCTAATAGTTTTGTTTTCCTTCAATTGTTTTTTTAACAACTGCTGCAGGTCCAGTCTGGCAGATCTATCCTTCAGCACTTGGCAGTAGTGGTACTACTGAACTACTCTCAGGTATTTAGTCTCCTACCCAGAATCCACTCTTTGCTCTTACAATCTCCTTCAGTGATTTTTTCAAGTGATATTCAATATGGGTTTCTCAGTTTAGGGTGGAATGAAGGTGATAATCAGTTGGTTTCCTTGGTCAGGTTTGATCAGATGCTGTAAGAGTTCATGAGAACAAGAGTCAATCTGAGGTGTCCCAGGATTAGTCCCTCCCAATGATACCATTAGCCCTAATCTCGCTGATGGAACAGGGCATATTCTTGGATGGTCATGGGGTAATAGCGACCATTTGCTGTAAGATATGATGTTTTGAGCATGACTAAATAATAGGCTTTTTGGCATTTGGTATGCTTGCCTTTATTGGTCAGTGCATTGAGAATAGGAATCGAGAGGTCATGGTGTGGATCTACAGGACATTGGTTTGGCCACATTTGGAAGACTGAATTCAATTCTGGTCTCCCTGCTGTAGGAAAGATATTAAACGTGAAAGGGTCCTGAAAATATTTACAAGACCACTGCCAGAAATGGAGGATATGAGCTCTAGGTAGAAGCTGAATAGACTGGGGCTATTTTTCCAGGTCATTGGAGGCTGAGGGGTGACCTTACTGAAGTTTATAAAATCATAAAGGGCATGGATAGGGTGAATAGTCGAGGTCTTTTCCCTGAGGTGGTGGAGTCCAAAAAGAAAGGGCATAGGTTTAAGAGGAAAGATTTAAAATGGACCAAAGGGGCAACTTTTTCATGTAGAGGGTGGTGCATATATGGAATGGACTGCCATAGGACTTGGTGGAGGCTGGTACAATTCCAACATTTAAAAGGTATCTGGATCGGTCCATGAATAGGAAGGATTTATAGGGATATAGGCCAAATGCTGGCAAATGGTAATAAATTAATTTAGGATATCTGGTCAGCTTGGACGAGTTGGACTGACGGGTCTATTTCCATGCAATACATCCCCATGACTGTATGTCTTTATCCTGTGGGACAGTTTACCCAATTTTGCCTAAAGATAGAGAGTATAACTTTGCATGATTGACTGGGTAAGGATGTTTATCAGGTCAAGTACTTTATTCAACATTGGTTAGACCATCCAGCTTTGTTAGACATTTTTGTACATCTAGGCCATTTCAGACGTCAGTCAAGAGTGAACCTGGTTGCTGTGAATGTGATATGTTATGTAGCCAGACTGGATTAGGAAAACAGATTTATTTCTCTAAAACATTTACAGAAGTTGCTTTGTTATTGTTATTTACACTAATCTTTTATTCTATATTTAGTTAACTAATTGAATTTAAATTGTTTGTTGCCACAGGGAAATTTGAACTCAAAACTGACTAGGCCTCTGATTATTAGCTTAATTAACATAACCACAATGCTGCCATTCCTCCAAACTTAAATATTCCTGTTTACCATATATGTCACTTATATCTAATTTCCCAATACGTAAGCAAAATACCAATTCTTAACAATGTTACCTTGCACATAAGAAGTGTAAACTAACAGCCATAGTCTCTGTTACAAGCAATGTTCTTTTATACTAGTGGGAACTTGAAATAATGGGGAAAACATTTCTAACAAAAAAACACTCACAAGCAACATCTGATCTACGTGCAACTCAATGGACATATTCTCATGGTGAATTTATATTGATGTCTAAAGCTTCAATAGTGAAGGTAAATACCAAAAATGAAAAGAGGATTTATTTTTTGCCAGCTGACTGTAGTGAACACATGACAAGTTAAACCTGAAAGTGCTTTCCATAGTCTTCTGTGTATAACTCTGAGTTTAATGAAAGGAATGATAAAATTACAATCATATATATCTTCACATAGTTTGATGTAATTTTCTTTTGCGACCAGTTTCAATAAAGCAGCAAAATAATTCCTTTTTGCACATCAATTTATGAATAGTGTAATAACATGGATTTTAACATCTATCCTTATAACTTCAGACACAAAACTGTACACTCTCCACAAATCCACAACTGCTAAATGTCTGTATTTGTATGCATATATCACTATTTATCTGTCAGCATCAGTTAAAAAAAATCATTAATGGGATGTGGGCATCTCTGGACATTTTTTGCTCTTTCCTAATGGTTTTTTTCATTTATACAAATGATTTGTTGGCGAGCATAAGAGATGTAGTTAGTAAGTTTGCAGATGGCACCAAAACTGGAGGCGCAGTGGACAGCGAAGAGGGTTACCTCAGATTACAACAGGATCTTGACCAGATGGGCCAATGGGCCAAGAAGTGGCAGATGGAGTTTAATTCAGATAAATGCGAGGTTCTGCATTTTGGGAAAGCAAATCTGAGCAGGAACTATACACTTAATGGTAAGGTCCGAGGGAGTGTTGCTGATCAAAGAGACTTTGGAGTGCATGTTCATAGCTCCTTGAAAGTAGAGTCACAGGTAGATAGGATAGTGAAGAAGGCATTTGGTATGCTTTCCTTTATTGGTCAGAGTACTGAGTACAAGAGTTGTAAGGTCATGTTGCGGCTGTACAGAACATTGGTTAGGCCACTGTTGGAATATTGCATGCAATTCTGGCCTCCTTCCTATCGGAAAGATGTTGTGAAACTTGAAAGGGTTCCAAAAAGATTTACAAGGATGTTGCCAGGGTTGGAGGATCTGAGCTACAGGGAGAGGCTGAACAGGCTAGGGCTGTTTTCCCTGGAGCGTTGGAGGCTGAGGGGTGACCTTGTAGAAATTTACAAAATTATGAGGGGCATGGATAGGATAAATAGACAAAGTCTTTTCCCTGGGGTGGGGGAGTCCAGATCTAGAGGGATTAGGTTTAGGGTGAGAGGGGAAAGGTATAAAAGAGACCTGAGGGGCAACTTTTTCACACAGAGGGTGGTATGTGTATGGAATGAGCTGCCAGAGGAAGTGGTGGAGGCTGGTACAATTGCAACTTTTAAAATGCATTTGGATGGGTATATGAATAGGAAGGGTTTGGAGGGATATGGGCCAGGACTAGATTGGGTTGGGATATCTGGTCAGCATGGACAGGTTGGACCGAAGGGTCTGTACATGCTGTACATCTCTATGACTCTATGGGCCTGCAGGAAGTGGTGGTGAACTACCTTCTTGAATGGCTGCAGTCCTTGTGTGGGTCATCCACAGTGCTGTTAGAGAAGGATTTCCAGGGTTTTAATCCAGTGAAGGGATGGTGACATAGTTCTAAGTCAGGATGATTGAAAAAGATAGCTTAATGTTTTAGTGAACACAATTAAATTGCAATGGTAACTGTAACTGTTTTCCAGAAGCACTTTAATTTACATTGTGCCAAAGAGGAATAAAGCACCATGAACACAGTCAGATAAGGAAACAAAATACTTCAGATTCTGGAAATCTGAAATCTGGAAGCCCAATCCTAACATTTCTCACTGTTTCACCTGAAAGGTCAACCACCTGAAACATTAATTCATTTCTCCATCAGACCATCACCGGACCCGAAATGTTATCTCATGGATGCTGCCAATACTGCTGAATTTCACCAGCTATTTCTGACTTTGTTCCTGATTTCCCACATCTGTAGTTCTTTGTTTTACATTATCTTACTTTTTTTTATAGATTCTGTTGATCCACTGGTTAAACATTTCCATTCTGTTTTCACTACAGCCACAAAGAGTTTAATTAGGACTGTCTGAGGTGGAAGTAGGATAAGAGGAATTCCAGTAAGGATTTGTAAAAAGTGTAGGCACTGATTTGGCAGTTCGTCATCCTGTAAAGACTGTATTTTTCTGTCTTTTTGATTGTGAATTGAAATGAGAAATAGATTGTTCTGAAATGAATGATTGTGGAAGAGAGTGTTGCACATTTTAAAAGCAAGTTATTGAAACTCATTATAAATAGTGTTTACCAACTTGATACAGCGATAAGCATCATTGGGAAACTGTAGTTGCATCTCCACTGGAATGATCCTGAGGTGTTGAAATTCAGAGCTAAATGACCTGCAGCATCACTGGCACTGGTTCACAGAAAATTGGAGCAGAAGTAAGCCATTAGTGCCATGAAGCCTTCCCCACCATTTAACTAGATCAGGGCTGATCTTCATCTAAAATGGCATTTTCCTACACTATGTCCATGTCCCCAGATGTTTTTAATTTCTAGAAATCTAGTGCACTCTGTCATAAACATACTTAATGACTGAAGTTTTACAGCCAACTGGAGTACAGAATTTATAAGATCCACCATTCTTTGAGTGAAAAAATTCCACCTCATTGCAGTTGTAATTGGTCCAGCTCTACTTCTGAAGCTGTGTTGCCTAATTTTAGATACACAGCCAAGGACAGCATCATTTCTGCATCTATCCTGTGACACCTCTAAAAATATTGCATGTTTCAAAGACATCACTTCTCATCTCTTGAAACTCCAGAAAACAAGGGTCCAGTCTCCTCAATCTCTCCTCACAGGCCAACTGTGCTTTCTCAAGAATCAGTCTGAGCCTTTGTTGCTCTCCATCTACCACATGTATAATCTCCCTGAGGTAAGGAAACTAAAACTGTACATAATGGTCTCTCCAAGGCTCCATTTAATTTCAGCAAGACATCTTGAATCCTCAATCAATTTAGTATTTGCCTTCCTGATTGATTGTTGCAGCTACACGTTAGCTTTTAGCAACTCATTAATGGGGCCTTTTTGATACCAATACGTTCTAATTTCTTACCATTTTGTACCAATGTATAATTTCATATTTTCCCACATTATATCCCCATCTGTCATGTACTTGCCTGCTCACTTAGTCTGTCTATAATTCCTTCAATCTGCTTTGTACCCACTCACAACTTATATTTCTACTAGTTTTGTGTCATCAGCAAGATTGGAAATATTAAACTTTGTCCCATATCCAAATCATTGATATACTGTACTGGGATCCAAATGTTGATCCTATGGTGCACCATTAGTTACAGCCTACCAACTTAGGAATGACCCACTTAATCCTACTTCTTTTTTTCTGTTGTGGTGGCAAACTCGTCCCATGGAATTCAATTTATCCTGTATCATGAAGCATAGGTCCGTGAACAACACCCTAGATAGGTGCAGCCTTGGATAAGACTGGTGCTTCAACTCTTGAAGCTTGGTGAGCATTTGATGATTGGCCATCTTTAATGGGTAACCTCTTCTGTGTCCAGGAAGTAAGTTATGCATTCTTCTTTGCCCTCCTTCTGTATCTTTACTCCTGTGGTCAGATTTTTATTGGTCTTGATTCTGTGACTGTCGCCTGCTGCTTCTGGGTGCTCCTCTTTCCCTATCTGTCATGCTCCCCCTCATTCGAAGTCCTGAAGCTCAAGTGAATGTGTTCCTTCACAAATAGCTGCAGTCAGTTCCCAGAAGCTTTTATTCCAACAGCTATTCCTCCCTGCCACACAAATGCCCATTCCCTTATGCCACTGATTTTTAGTGCTGGAAAGTCTTTTTCTGTTCCGGGCTGACACTGACAATGCTTATTGTTTTACCCTACTGACTAAGCCACATTAGCTGTCACAATGGCTGAAGCCTGGAGACAACACTAACGTCCTGCTAACTCAATGCCTCTTTATATCTAGTGAGGGTCTGAAACCCCACAGTTCTCATTCATTCTTTAAACTTCTGAGAATGTCAGTATGATTCCACAGAATTATTATCTGGTTAACAGCATCCACCAATATCTTTTATTGTATCCGTTGCTCCTGATGCGGTCTCCTCTACATTGGGGAGACTGGACGTCTCCTTGCAGAGAGCTTTAGGGAACATCTCTGGGACACCCGCACCAACCAACCACACTGCCCTGTGGCCCAACATTTCAACTCCCCATCCCACTCTACCAAGGACATGGAGTTCCTCTGCCTCTTTCACCACCGCTCCCTCACCACCTGACGCCTGGAGGAAGAACGCCTCATCTTCGGCCTCGGAACACTTCAACCCCAGGGCATCAATGTGGACTTCAACAATTTCCTCATTTCCCCTTCCCCACCTCACCCCAGTTCCAAACTTCCAGCGCAGCACTGTCCCCATGACTTGTCCAGACTTGTCCTACCTGAGTATCTTTCCTTTCCACTCCACGCTCCCCTGCCCCCGACCTATCACTTTCATCCCCTCCCCCACTCACCTATTGTACTCCATGCTACTTTCTCCCCACCCCCACCCCCCTCTAGTTTATCTCTCCACGCTTCAGGCTCTCTGCCTTTATTCCTGATGAAGGGCTTTTGCCCGAAACATCGATTTTACTGCTCCTCGGATGCTACCTGAACTGCTGTGCTTTTCCAGCACCAATCTAATCTAGACTCTGGTTTCCAGCATCTGCGGTCATTGTTTTTACCTAGCCTTAATTACCTTCCTGGCAGGTCTGAACATCAGTTCCAGCCAATATCCTTGCTGCTTTTCAAAATATCCAGTTGGAATGTGAAAATATTATGTTTCTTTTCAGATGCCTCATGTTTCAATATTCTGACCTTTTTCATTCTCCAGACACTCCCTCGGTGCTCTATGTAAGGTTATTCACTTTAGGCTCTTCTGGCTACAAGTTACAACCCCTTTTACTCCACCTTTTACATGCATCATTGGTAAAGTCAGAGATTTTCTGACACTAATGTTTCTCCTGTTGCCCATTGGTATTTCTATAGCCCACTCAGTCTGTCTATTTTTTCCAAATTTCAGTTCCGAGCATCGTTCAATTCAGTCGGGAATGCCAAAGTGCAAAGTATACTATTACACAATGGGGTCCCGGCAACATTGTATACTGTTGCAATGTCAGAGAGGTGTAATTTAGCGTGGCCAATTCATCTAAACTGCACATCTTTGGAATGTGGGAGGAAACAAGGAGAATGTGCAAACTTCACACAGACAGTCATCCGATGCCAGAATCGAACCCAAGGCCCTGGTGCTGTGAGGGAGCAGTGCTAACCACTGTGCCATTGTGCCACCCCTCACTTTGTTAATAAAACTGAATTTTGTGTTTCTTTGCCTGCCTCACTGACAAGCACACTTAAAACTATTTTTAAAGTATAAACTGGTTGAAATGTTCCAAGCATGAACAACAAATGCAAATGTACTCTCACACGAAGCACAAGGAGCTTGGTTTTCATGGCCTCCTGGAAATGGAGTGGCGGGGTTGGCAGGGGTCTGTCACAAGGTAAATAAGTGGAGCCTACATCATGGCCTTCCTGATGCATTCCTGCTTTGGGGGATGTTCTCTATAAAGGGTATTGGTTTCTGCTCAGTGGAGGAAGGCAACAAAGGTTTCATGTAAGAGGCATATTGAACCCTGGCCGGTATTTTACCAATTGTGGAGGCCCTTCACCATGTTCTGAAGCAACCAGCTGAACTTATGGTACCCTCAGCTGCAGACCATTGGAACTGGAGGCTCCAAACTCATGGTTGGGTCCACAAGGATGAAAGACAGCATCCTGTCAGTGACTAAGCCTGCAGGAGAATTTTCTCTCCAGCCCAAAGTTGCTACTGGTTTGTCTGCAAATGTGAACACCTGCATGTTGAATTCCATACATAGTCCACATCTTGCCTCAACAGTGTCCATCTCTCCCAGTCAGGAGGCCCTCATTTGGCTCTCAGCAGCATAATATAATTTAGATTTTGATTGGTTGTTTAGCAGGATTCTGTTTTTCTCACTGGAGGAATTGCCTAACCTATCCTACTTCCAGACTGACCTGCTTTGCTCTGTTTTTTGTGGTAATAAGATTTGTTACCTGTATTCTGTTTCAGTCACACAAAGTCTACACTTAGGTTGTTCATCTAGAATGGTATGCAGCTGTATAGGACATTGTTGAGGCCACTTTAAGAATACTATGCTCAATTCTGATCTCCCGAGAAAAGAGGTTGTTAAACTTAGATGGGTTCAGAAAACATTTACAAGGCTGTTGCTGGAATTGCAGGGTTTGAGCTATTTGGAAAGGCTGAATAGGCTGTGGTGTTTTTCCTTGAAGTGTTGGAGGCTGAGGAGTGACCCTATAGAGGTTTATAAAATTATGTGGGGCATGGATATGGTGAATAGCCAAGATCTTTTTCCCAGGGTAGGGTAGTCAAAAACTAGAGGGCATAGGTTTAAGGGGAAAGATTTAAAATGGAACAAAGGGGCAACTTTTTCATGCAGAGAGTGGTGTGCGTATGGAATGAGCTGCCACAGGAGGTGGTGGAGCCTGGTACAATTATAACATTTAAAAGACATCTGGATGGGCATATGAATAGGAAGGGTTGAGAGGGTCAAAGGCTGGCAAATGGGACTAGACCAGTTTGGGATATCTGGTTAGCATGGACAAGTTGGACTGAAGGGTCTGTTCCTGTGCTGTACTGTACACTCTATGACTCTGGAATATTGGCCATTCACATCAATTAAAAGCTTGAATTTTTTAAAAAAAACATCTTGCGTAGGATGTGGGTGTCAATGGCAAGCCCAGCATTTGTTTCCAATCCCCAATGGTCCTTGAACCAAACGGCTTGCTCAGCTAATATCAGTAACCAGTTAGGAGTCAATCATGTTGCTATTGGTCTGGGGTCACACATAGGTCAGACCACGTCGGGACATTAATGAAACAGATGAGTTTTCAAGACCAGGGTTGCACAGTTGTCATTAATGGACAAGTTTTTAAGTCAAGATTATATATTGAATTAAAAAGATGTGCAGTTTAGATGAATTGGCCACGCTAAATTGCCCATCGTGTTAGGTGCATTACTGTTCAGAGAGTTGGTGTGGACTTGTTGGGCCAAATGACCTGTTTCCACTCAATTGGGAATCTAATCTAAATGTTCCTTGTTTAAAAACACCATGTCTGCATTTCTCAAATTCCCACAATATTTATCCTCAACCTACTTCTTTCCATCTGAGAAAAAATATTACCTCAACAATCCATGTGTTTGAACTGAATCATTGAAATCTCCTTTCTCTCCAATGTAGCTCTGGGTCTCTTCACAAAGGTTGGTCTTGAAAGTCAGGGTGGATCTTCTTGGGTTGCAGCATGGTCTTCCATCTCAAGTCTTGCTCCGAATCTTCGCTGAGGGGATTACTTCAGGTGTGTGTTTTTATCCATCCTCACCTAAGACCTTCCTCAATGTGCTGTGGCCTTTGGCTAAAGGGATCATTAGCCAAGCTCAAAGCATCTAATGGGGTCCCGGCAACATTGTATACTGTTGCAATGTCAGAGAGGTGTAAAGTGCACGTCCCAAGGCACTAGCTGGAAGTCAAGGTGCCAGAAAGTCTGATTGTTACTTCTCTAATGCACAACCTTCAAGCTGGTTGTAACTGGTTTCCCCCGAATCTTTGTGACCTTCGTTGACTTTGGTTTCCACTGTTCTCTACTGCCAATAGTTGCTGGCTGCTATTTAATTTAGTATGGCCAATTTTCTGTCAGGCCCAATTTCTCCAGCTATGGGCCAGTTTTGAATGTCCCATTTTGCATCCCTAGTCACTTGACCATACCTTTCCTACCAATAATAAGTTAGGTGCAGTCCAATCTGAGCCGGGAAAAGGAGCACAACTCTAACAGCGATGCTGCTTTACAAGACATTGATAAAGGCGCAGTTTAAAAAGCCATAAAACAGTGGTTATAGTCCAATGGAGAGCGACAATTAATGTCATTGAACTGAAATCTACAAAATGTTTTATTTATATGCACAACTAAAAGGTGTAATTTGTATAAATTAGTAATTATCAAAGCTTTTCACAGGAGTTTAATAAAATCAAGATTAATTGTGAACAGTCTGTTTAAGAAATTAAAGAAGAAAAGGTGATTTGGAGAAAGAATTGCAGTCTGACCAAGGGGTAATGTTCAATTTTAAGGATGGATGTGATTCATCAGCATCTTGGGAAACAAAGTGATGCACAACTAAATAAGAAACTTCTGTAAAGTTGAGCTTATCACAGAGAGGGAATGATCCACTACAAGATTTCTGTTTTCTCCTGCTCTGTTCTTGAATAGGGGGGGGTGTGTTTTAATATCTTTCACTCTGCAGTAACCACTCAAACTCTATAGAAATATTTTAGAAACTATCCATTGACTATGAACATCAACCAGCTCAGCCCTGCGTAGAATCATGAAATCATACAGGAACTCATTTGACCTATCGAGTCAGTACCACCAGAAAATGCACCACTACCTACACTTGTCCCACTTTCCAGCATTTTATCCATCACCTTAAATGTTATGACACTTCAGGTGCTCATCCAAGCACTTTTTAAAGATTGAGAGCATTCCCACCTCATCTACCCTGTAATGCATTCTAGACCCCCTGGTGAAAATGCTTTTTCTTTCACTCTAAAAGTAGAGGACTCGGCACCGATGCTTGTGGCACTCCACTGGTCACAGGCCTCCAGCCTGTAAAACAACTCTCCACCACCACCCTGTCTTCTACCTTTGAGCCAGTTCTGTACCCAATTGGCTAGTTCTCCCTGTATTCCATAAGATCTAACCTTGCTCCTCAGTCTCCCATGGGGAACCTTGTTGAACGCCTTACTGAAGTCCATATAGATCACATCTACCGCTCTGCCCTCACCAATCCTCTTTGTAACTTCTTCAAAAAACTCAATCAAGTATGTGAGACATGATTTCCCACGCACGAAGCCATGTTGACTATCCCTAATCAGTCCTTGCCTTTCCAAATACATGTACATCCTGTCCCTCAGGATTCCCTCCAACAACTTGCCCACCACCAATGTCAGGCTCACTCCATCTGCCAATTCTCAGCCCATTGGCCTATCTGGTCCAGATCCCATTGTAATCGGAGGTAACCCTCTTCACTGTCCACTACACCTCCAATTTTGGTGTCATCTGCAAATTTACTAACTGTACCTCTTATGCTCGCATCCAAATCATTTATGTAAATGACAAATAGTGGTGGACCCAGCACCGATCTTTGTGGCACCATGCTGCCCCCGTGCTGAAGCTTAGAGGATCAAAGGAATCTTGGGGTGTTTGTCCATAGATCCCTGAAGGCTAGACAGGTTAATTGGGTAGTTATGACAACGTACAGAATGCTTGCCTTTATCAGTTGAGGCATACATTATAAGAGCAGTGAGGTCATGTTGGATCTGTACAGAAGTTTGGTTAGCCCACAGCTGGAATACTTTGTGCAGTTCTGGTCATCACATTATAGGAAAGATGTGGTTGCACTGGAGGGGATGCAAAGGAGATTCATGAGGTTGTTGCCTGGGATGGATCATTTCAACTATGAAGAGAGACTGGATAAGATTGGGTTGACTTCTTTGGAGCGAAGCATGAAGGAGGATTTGATGGAGGTGTACAAAACTATGAGTGGAATGGACAGAGTGAATAGAAAGTTCCTGCTTATTTGAAGGGTCAAGAATAAAGGGGCCTCACAGCACCAGGGTCCCAGGTTCAATTCCAGCCTCAGGTGACTGTTTGTGTCGAGTTTACACATTCTCCCCGTGTCTGCGTGGGTTTCCTCCCACAGTCCGAAGATATGCAGGTCAGGTGAATTGGCCATGCTAAATTGCCCATAGTCAGAGGGAAATGGGTCTGGCTGGGTTACTCTTTGGAGCGTCAGTGTGAACTTGTTGGGCTGAAGGGCCTGTTTCCATGCTGTAGGGAATCTAATCTAATCTTCCTCGTATTCTTTGAGTACTCTTGTCTTGTTCCTATTTCCAAACTGCATCACTTCAAATTTATCAGGATTAAATTCCACCTGCCAACAATTTGCCCAGCTGACCAATCTGTTTGTATCCTCCTGTAATCCAACACCTTTCTCCTCATTGTTAACAACCCAATCAATCTTTGTGTCATCTGCAAGCTTACTCATCATCCCCCACATTCTCACCTACATCATTTATGGTACAATGAGGGACCCAGCACTGACTACTATGGTACACCACTGCACATTAGGCTCCAGTCACACAGTCAGCCTTTTACCACAACTCTCTGTCTGCTGCTGCTTAACCAGTGTTGGATCTGGCTTGCCAAGTTACCCTGGAATCCATGAGCTTTAATCTTCTTTATCTGTTTCTCAAGTGGGACTTTCAACGGCCTTGCTAAAATCCACAAACCACATGAACTGCCCTCCCCTCCTCTACACACTTGGTCACCTCCTCAAAAAATTCAATCAAATTTATTAGACATGACCTCCCTCTGACAAAGCCTTGCTGACTATCCCTGATCAAACCTCGCTTCTCTAAGTGGAGATTAATTTTATCCTTCACAACTTTCTGCAATAGTTTCTCCTACCACTGATCTAAAATTCACTGGTCTATAGTTCCCTGGTCTATCACCACCACCCATCTTGTAAAGTAAAACCACAGTAGTGATCCTGATTTTAAGGCTGGAATAAAAGAGTAGTTTTTAGCTGATTGCTAATGTAAGAGAAAAAAAAACTAGAAATTGAGTGCATAAGAACATGCTGACAAATCCAAAATACATTGCATTGACAAACAGTCAAGTATCAAATCATAAATCATTAAAATCAATGACAGCAGAAAAGCAGATAGAATTTGGTGGTATGATTAAATGAAATTTATTTTTGTATTTATACATTTAAATATATGGGAATTTCAGAGAGATTCTGGTTTATGGTTTTCCCTGGAAGTTCTACTCATCTCTCGCTGAAGTTATTGCAGATGATTAGGGAAGTTCAGCTGTAAATTTGTTCTCCAGAACCAATTAGATGTTCATGTCAATTATAGCCATACACATTAGGCTATAGTCAAAGACTGTATTTTCTCAGAACACCTGGCCATCCAATTCCATCCACACTTTTTAAATGCACAGATAAACTTCATGAACTACTGCTAACACTACATATTTAGGAACATTTTATTGACTTTATAAAACCAGTGAATTAGGTTATTTTTTGCATTTTCTTGTAAGGAGGAAGGATGTGAAACAGATTATATTAAATATCCTGTGATCCATTGAGCTGATGTTAGTGGTTTCTGTTACATATTCACCAAAACGTGTATGATTTACTTCAAAACAAAATACAGTAGTCTGGTTTTAAAACTACAACAGAGTTATATGCATCATGTTATAATACCGCCGTCTTTACAGCATCTATACACATGGACTCATATCTTTTGAAATCTTGGACCATAAGATCACAAGATATCAGAGAGGAAGTAGTCTATTTGGTTCATCAAGTCTGCTCTGCTATTCAATGAGACCGTATCTTACAATCTTCAGTTTCACTTTCCTGCCTTTTCCCTTTGATACTTGTTACCCTTTGTTATGACACGCCAGTGAGCCCTTTAGTTAATTAACCCAAACACCCAGAAAAGCAGTACTTAAAGAAAATAATATCAGTTTATTCTTTAACTCTAAAAGAGAACATTAAATAACAACTATTCACAACTCTAAGCCTCTCTTTCTCTTAACTGCTTATTACCTGCCTCCAAATCTATAACAATATGTTGTTCCAATAAGACACTTACTAAAGTTACATCAATTTAAATTCAAAACCACACAGTCATTGTCATCTTCTGTAACTTCACTCTTCCAGCTGAAGATCTCCCTGAGTCGTTTTCTTCCTTTTTGCTGCGACTTTGTTTCATATAAAAAGGCACCTTTAATAAAGAGTGTTTCCTAATTTCTAGGCTCTCCCTCAATGGCAGTTGTTCTCTCTCCAATTTTCAAAATAACAGTATTTTAATATCCCCAAC
The DNA here is from genome assembly GCF_020745735.1 of Hemiscyllium ocellatum. NCBI lineage: Eukaryota > Metazoa > Chordata > Chondrichthyes > Orectolobiformes > Hemiscylliidae > Hemiscyllium > Hemiscyllium ocellatum. The sequence continues at coordinate 88,574,271 of NC_083405.1, read as the reverse complement.
ATTGGATCGTCTCATTGGTTTGATGTTGGAAAAACAGTAAATTCAAACTTGATTGGGGTTTTAGTGTCCAGGGGCATAATCTAAACTGGTTAAATTCTAATTGTTGTCAAAACAGCAACCAAAACTCAAGTATCCATTTCACAGCCAAATGTTACATATTTTCAATTTTCTACTACTCTGAGACTGCCATCTAGTCATATACACAGGCACTTGTATTTTCTCAGTTCAGAACAACATTCACTCTCTCTTAAAGGTACAGCACATGCCTTCAACTTCAGAACACCTTATTGATTAAAAATCTACTTCTTTCAGCCTTGAATGACCCAGCCTCAATAGCCCTCTACTGTAAACAATTCCACAAATTCACCATTCCTCTTGTGAGAAGAAATTCCTCCATATTTTTGTCTTAAGTGTGTGAACTCTTACACTTAGGTTATGCCTGCTGGTTGTAGACTATCCCATATGGGGAACAACATCCCCACATCTATCCTATCCAACCCCCTAAGAATCTCAAATATTCAATAAGGTCTCTTTTTATTCTTTGAACTTTGAATAAGGATAAACATCTACTCACCTGCCCCTCATAAGAAAATCCACCATTAACTGACTGATTCTTCACGGGAGCACCTCCAATGTCAGTATCTTTTTTTAGAAAAAGGGACCAAAACTATTGACAACATTCCAGGTTTGGCCTGTCTAGTTTCTTGCAGAGTTTTACTAAGATCTGTCAATTTTTATACTTCATTCCCTTTGAATTAAAGGCCAACAGTTATTTGCCTTCCTAGTACCAGTTGAACTTGGATGCTAGCTTTTTGTGATTCATACACAAGGAGCCCCAAATCCGTCTGTGCTGCAATTTTATGTCTTTATCAACTTAAATTAAGCTCAGCTCATCTAGTCTTCTTGCCAAATTGCATAAATGCGTATTTTCCCACATTATATTTCATGATATTCTACTTCGTATCCTAACCGCGCCACTCAAAATGAGAAGTTTCCTGGCCCCTGATTGCTGGCAGTACATCTCCTAGCCATTGTTAGCCTTAGCCCCATGATGGCCACAGTACAGACCCACTTCTTAGACAGCAGAGGCAGAGACCTCCTCATCAAGAATACCCCAACTAGATGCCTGACTATAGCCAATCCCCTGGACTGGTATCGGAGGCTGTTCTTGACTTATCAAGCTTGGACTCCCTGACTGATGGCTGCCTCCATGGTGAGGACTACTCTACGAAGACTTTGAGACATAGCTTCCTCCTTGTGGCAAATGCAGAGTATTTGCCCCGTAAGCTGCTGGCACTCGGTGTGACACTGAGGTAACATGTTGCCATGCAGTAAGATGTCCACCCTCTTAACTGAGGACTGCCGACCACTGAGGCAAGCTGCCTGGTAGTGTGACAATGCTAACATACACAGCAAGGCAAGGCATTGCAATTCCCTTGGATCCCATAGGTCCTGCAGTATGTGGACAACTATACATTTGTTGAGTACTGGCTTGTTTAGTCATATGAAAACCCATGATTTAACTCATGAACCTGAGTAGATGTCAGCCTTCAATTGAGGGACAGCTGGTGATGGCAGCCTGTAAATTTTGAAACACTTGTTTAAATTGGCTGAGCAAGGACTGGAACAGAATGTGCACTCATCTGAAGCAAACGGAATCTATTTAAAGTGAATTTTTCAGTTGGTTTGGTTTGCTGACACATTAGCTTGTTAATTAGATTCTGCACACCAGACACTGGTTAACCAAAAAAAACTAACAAATTATTTTAATTTGAAGATGCCTTTACTCTGCTACTTTTTTCTCAAAGGTAACTATTTACAAGGACATACAAAGATTGCTCATTTTTCACTTCCATTTACAAGGTACTATTTTTTGTATTACAAAAAGGATTGATTTCATTTGTTCTTGTCCTTTTACTACTGATAGGAATTTATTTGTGGAGCACCAGGGCAAGTCACTTCCCCATTCCTGATGAAGGGCTTTTGCCTGAAACGTCGCTTCTCCTGCTCCTCGGATGCTGCCTGACCTGCTGTGCTTTTCCAACACCACACTCTCAACTCATTACCTGCCCAGCCTACCCTTTACATAGGTGTGTGTTGTGCCACCAGAAGTGAAGAACATGCTTTTTGCCTGAGTTTCTTTTCACTTGTGAAGACAGCAAAACCTAGAGGCCATTAATATGAGGGTCACCCACAAATCAAATAGAAGATCCAGGGGAAATGTGTTTACAAATAGAGCAGTCAAAAAAAGGAACTGATTACTACAAGGAATAGTTGAAACAAATAATGTTGAGGCATTCAAGGGGCAGTTATTGAGGGTTGGTTAGCTCAGTTGGCTGGATGGCTGGTTTCTGGATTAGTGGTGCTGGCAGAGCACAGCAGGTCAGGCAGCATCCAAGGAGCAGCAAAATCAATGTTTCGGGCAAAAGCCCATCATCAGGAATAAGCTTTTATAGGAGAACATGTTAAAACGTCAATTCTCCTGCTTCCCAGATGCCCCTTGGATTCTGCCTGAACTGCTGTGCTCTGCCAGCACCACTAATCCAGAATCTGGTTTCCAACATCTGCAGTCATTGTTTTTACCTGGATGGCTGGTTTGTAATGCAGAGTGGTACCAATATGGTGTGTTAAATTGCCATACCAGCTAAGTTTACAATGGAGGGCCCATCTTCTTAGCCTTTCCCCATTCCTGAGGTGTGATGAGTCTCAGGTTAAAGCACCATCAGTCATCTCCCTCTGTCATGAGAGAGCAGTCTTCTGGGACCATGGTGACTTTAACTTAGAGAAGGGAATGGATAATAATGTGAATAAAGTTAGCTGCAGAAGGATAGAAAGTTCAAGTTGCATCCAAATACCATCACCCTTTGAGTAGGGTGAGATTATGTTTGATGGGTGTAATGTTCCCCTTTCTGGAATGGGTGAGGAAAGGGGCAAGAAGGGCAATTAGCTGAACCAGTGGGCCTGAAGAGTGTTTTGCCCAGCCTTTGGTTACACAAATGGTCACCGGACCCAAAATATTAATTCGGATTTCTCTCCACAGATGCTGCCAGACCTGCTGAGCTTTTCTAGGAATTTTTGTTCTTGTTCCTGAATTTACACCTGCAGTCCTCTTTTAAGGAACACATGTTGGAACGAAATGTCCAATATTTCCAAAAATACTTTGAGGTGAGAAAGTCCACAAGAGACATTCTCAACTTGCCACCAAGTAAAGCACTTAAGTGGCTAATTGGCAGCATTGAAGGGCTCAACCACCACTAACCTGATTTCTAGAAACTAACTGGTTTCTCCAGAGTTTCCTGATGAGTTGGAAGGCTCCATTTACCCAAACCTTGGGCCAGTCAAGAACAGAGATAGGAGCATAAGGATTGCTGCTAAATGCCCCCTCCCTGTCCTTGCCTCTAACACCCCTGACCCTCTTCACACTGATAAGTGCTTAACTAGCTGATTCGAGTTCAATCTGGAGAGTTTTCATATTCATGGGGGTGAAGAGTCAGATGCTTCTGAACATGCCAACCCTCACACTTACTTTCAACTTATTGTAATTCCATGCAATATATGTCAGTTAGAGAAATAGTAAGGGGAAGCATAAAATGAAAACAGCAATCAGGAAACCTATGAGACAAAATGAGGGAGGAAGAGAGCAGTCTGAGCTGTACATTACTTATTAATACATGTATATGTATTGGTATTTTGTCTCTTCAGGATAAATATAACCATCTTCCACACTGTACAGAATTTAATCTAATCTAATCTAATTATACAATTTATTATTGCCTTAGTATTGTAAAACATTACCACATGTAAACTATCAATGTACATTCAGTCTGTGGAGTCAAGCTGCTGCCACTTTCCCTCCCTATATAGATTTGGGACAGGAGTAGGCCACTCTGCCCCTCAAGCCTGTTCCACTGTTCAATAAGTTCATAGACTGAGCTGACTCCTCCACATTCCTGCCTATCCCCAAGAACCTTTCCCTTATCAAGAATCTAGCTCCCACTGCCTTAAAAATATTCCAAGCTTCCTGTTCCACTGCCTTTTGAGGAAGAGAGTTGTAAATGCTTATGACTCTGGGAGAAAATAGCTCTCCTCATCTCAGTTTTAAATTGACTATCCCTTATTTTTAAACAGAGACCCCTGGTTCTAGACTCTCTCACATCCATCCTTTCAAAGTCCCACAGGTAGCCAGATTCAGGATGCGGTCGGGGTAGGGTTTGGGGCACCTGGGCAGGAAAATAGTGCAGAGCCGCATTAGCACAGTTCCCTAACACTTCAGTATCATAATAGCATTACTGTGCAGAAAAAGGCCATTGGGCCTATTAAGTCTGTATCGACCTTAGAGTCATAGACTCACACAGCACGTAAAACAGACCCTAAACTCCAACCAGTTCATGCTGACCTAAATCCCAAAGTGAACGATCCCACCTGCCTGTGCTTGGATCATATCCCTCAGAACATTTTCTATTTGTTTATTTATCTAAATGTCTTTCATATTTTTTAACTGTAGCTGCATCCATCACTTCCATTGGATGTTTTTTTCTGCACTTGAACCATTCTCTGTTTAAAAATATTGCCACTGGTGTCTTTTTATATCTTTCTCTTCTGACCTTAAAAATATGCCCCTGCACTTGAAACCACCTCCCCGCCACGCCCCCCCCCACCCACCCACCCCCCCCCCCCGCCCCCCCCCCGCCCCCACCACCACCACCACTCCTCACCCCAGGAAAGAGGCACCTTATCTTTAGACCTCATTATTTTATAAACTTATATAAGGTCATTTCTCAATCTCCTACACTCTGGTGAAAAAAGCCCCAGCCTATCCAGCATCTCCTCAAACTCAAACTCTCCATTCCCAGCAACATTCTGGTAAATCTCTTCTAAACTCTATCCAACTTAATAATATGCTTCCTATAATAAGATGACCAGAACTGGACAAGGTACTCCAGCAGCGGCCTCACCAACATCCCATACAACCTCGACATAACATCCCAACTTCTAAATTCAAAGGTCTGAATAATGAAGGCAAGAATGCTAGATGTCTTCTTGACAATCTTATCTAAAGATGATGCAAACTTCAAAGAATATGCATCTCAATCCCTAAGTCTCTCTGTTCTGTGACACTGCTCAAGGCCCTACTTTTCATTGGATAATTTCTACCCTTGCTTATTTTCCCAAAATGTAATACCTCACATTTATCCAAATTAAACTCTATTTGCCACTCTTCAGGCCATTGACCCAATTAATCAAGATCGCTTTGTAAGTTTAGATAACCTTCTTCCCTGTCCACTATATCACCAATCTTGGTGTCATCCACAAACATACTAACCATGCTTTCTACATTATCGTCTAAACCATTTATATAAATAACAATGAAAGTGGAGTCAGTACTGATCCCAGTGGAACACTGCTGGTCACTGATCTCCAGTCCAGACTTTCCACGGAGCATCTTGCCCAGACCCACTCCATTTCTGTAACCTCACATTTACCATGGTTAATCTACCTAGACTAACATCTCTGGACATTACAGGGCAATTTCCCATGACTATTCCACCTAACTTGCACATCCCTGAACACTATGAGCAATTTCCCATGGCCAATTCACCTAACCTGCACATCTATGGACTGTGGGAGAAAACCAGAGCACCCAGAGGAAACTCACACAGACACAGGGTGAAAACTCCACACAGACAGTCACACAAGGCTGGAATTGAACCTGGGCCCCTGGTGCTGTAAGGCAGCAGTGTTAACCACTGTGCCACCATGCCACCCCTGCCAGGGGAATGTTGTGGGATAGGCTGGGAATTGGATTGGTTGTCAGATCCAGAGGAATAGATTTCTAATCAAATCACTGCAGATGTTTGGAATCTGTAATAAAAACAGGAAACTCTAAAAATACCCAACTGGTCTGGGGAGTAAGAGTTGGAGTAAAGGTTGCAAGTTGTGACATTTTACCAGGAAGCTTGGAATACCAACAAAAAGGTTCTGGCCCAATTTGGAGCAACCCCAGCACATAGTCAGCAGCAGAGTAGTCCCATGCCAGTTGCAGAGATCAGTGGTGGCAGCTTCCCATTTGCAGGCCAGGAGGCTATAGCGAACAACTCCTTGACACAATGACATGGCCATCGGCAGGAAAAAATGCACTCTTATGATTTGCATCTACACTTCCATGGATATTTCCCATGATTTCCCATCATGGTCCCTGACATGCTTCAGCAACACCCCCTTCTCGTAATGCAGGTTTCAAAGCTGCTGGATCTCTGAATGGGGGGACCCACCAGAGAATGGTGAACGTGGAGGCAGACAGGAGCTCTCCTCCCACATATCTGCAATGCCGGTCTCACTGCCAGCTAGTGCATGCTGAGGATCCCCCTTTATTCACCATTTCTGGGTTCTGAAGTGCACAGAAACATTCTGCCATTGCTGTATTCATTCAGCAATGACAGCTTGCAATGAGAACGCTACAGTTGGCAATGGCTTCACCAAATTATTCAATCACAAATTCCTCCATAAGTAATAGCATTGAACATCTTAAAGAGCATTTGAAATGTCATAAACTTCTCCAGCAAAGATGTTATTAAACTTGGGAAGGCGCAAAAAAGGGTGCTTTACAAGGATGCTGTCAAGACTGGAGGGTTTGAGATATAGGGAGCATTTCAATAGGCTGGGACTTTTTTCACTGGAGCATCAGAGGCTGAGGGGTAACTTTATAAAAGTTTATGAAATCATGAAGGGCATGGATAAGGTGAATAGCCAAGATCATTTTCCAAGGACGGGGGAGTCCAAAACTGGGGAGCATAGGTTTAAGGAGAGAGGGCAAATATTTAAAAAGGACCTGAAGGGTGACTTTTTCATGCAGAGGGTGGTGCGTGTATGGAATGAGCTGCCAGACAAACTGGCGGAGGTTGATACAATTCCAACATTTAAAAGGCATTTGGATGGGTATATGAATAGGAAGAGTTTAGAGGAAAAGGGGCTAAATGCTGGCAAATGGGACTAGGACAGATTGGGATGTCTGGTCAGCATGGACATGTTGGACTGAAGGGTCTGTTTGCATGCTGTATGGCTCTACGACTCTAACCTTTAGGACTATGGCTCAGTGCTGGCAAATGGGGCTAGAGTAGACAGAGCAGCATTGACTTGATGGGTTGAAGGGTATCGTCTATTCTATATGATTTTATGATGGTCTCTAATACTCTACATCATTAAATCAGAGGATAACCATGCTCATTAGTACTTACGACTGGTTAATAAAGAGTATAGTGTGATAGAAAGTTTAATTAATACTACAAACAATTTAAAAATATTAAATCAGTGACTTTAAAAAAGAATTCAGATGATGGTTATTTTTGTAGATTTAGAATCTGATTGGAACAAGCAAAAGAAATGTCTTCCATGTAGATCCAAAAAAATCTAAATTGTAAATGTCTAATAAAACAAGCAATTATTAGTTAAACTGGAAAAGTTTTGAAATTTTAGATTGGAGTGCAAAAATTTCTCAAACATGCACATCTTCTGCCTTGGTTTAAAGTGTTGCCTTAATAGGTAGGAGTGAAGGTAAAGTCTTCTCTATAGCTCAGTCAACAATCTATTAAATTAAAAAAGACTGGCCTTCTCGCAGTTCTGTCCTCACTTGTAAGTGACAAACTGTTCAAACGAGATTTTATGGCAGCTGCAATACATTTTCCACAAGGCACTGAAATCTTCACAGAGTGTCTATGTCTGGTGAATGCCCAAAATATGAAAGCAATTTTCAGCAGCCCACAACTTAATTCCATCAGTTTTTTTCTCCTGGCACAATATTCTGGATCACAATTCACAGTGACTGATAATAATGCATGATGGCTGGGAGAATGGATGAGTGAGCACATTGAGTTATTACTCTCTAAGCCTACAGTAACTTCTCCAACAATATTTGCATTTTTCTGAGAGCAGATTGAATGCTAACAGGACTGTAATGCATTTATCACTCTGGCAGTTCCACTTGCCTTTCCTATTAACTGAAAAGACCCAAATCTGCGATACATTTTCTTTTTGTTGTTGCTGAAATCTAAAAGCGTGTATTTGAAATTATCAGGTGGGTTGTCAGCCTGTTTAATAAAGGCCTGTATGCATGGCAACACTGAATGGCTGATATGTCACCAAGCAAACCTCTGACAATGGTGTTTCATCACATTCAATCTCAAATCCCTCTGCAATGCAATAACATGAGAGCAGAGGCTAAACCTACCAGTCTGTCGATTAGTACTCATGTCAGGGCCTTGGTTTATAAAAAGGTTTCAGTGTTGTTGCCCTCAATCAGCGTCCTCTCATTTACTTTCATTAATTTGCCCATTTTTCAAACTAAAGACAACAAATGGACAATGTATGTGCTTAATGTGCTATTTAAATAAAATGGCTGTACTATTTCTCTCTAAATTGAAATTATTTGTCATGAAATTATGACTCTTCAGACAACTTCAAAATATGTACTGGCATTATCCATCAATATGCAGTTTCTTGAGCTTGTATTAACACTTGAACTTTATTATTGTTGGATTTGCATTAGATGCTGCAGCTAAATTAAACCATGTTAGTGAAATTCTGATTAAACTGTTTAAAATTAAAATCTTTCCATCAGATGATTCTCAAAGTTTCTAAACTGGCCGCTTTGCTTTTAATACTGTAATTTATAATGATTTGCAGATTTGACAGCATCTCCAGAGCCAATCTTCTGTGAAAGAGCATCGCTTTAAAGCTGGTCTCATTGTAGAAACAATGGACACAATTGAGTTCAGTGGACTGGGGTAGGTGCTGAGGACATATTCTTTAATTTGATTGTCCTTGATCAAGCTATGTAAATTCTTTCAGATTCCAAATGCTGCGATATTTTAAAAATATATGCTTTAAGCAGATTTCATATCCAAATAGAACTAAAGCTTTCAGATTTATAAATATGTGGATTATTTAAAGTAATGTTAGCCATTTAAACAACTGTGCCTTATTTTAAAGATAGATAGCCTACATTGTTTCAAAACTTTGAGATACAACTAAGCACAGTTATTTATCTCTTTAGTGGGTCAAAATCCATTTAGATGAGCTACAACTCGGTTGATCTCCAGTTGTACTGTTAAATAATTCCCATACATGAAGAAAATGGGTGACTGTACAGCAATTCAGAAACACACAGTGTGCTCCAGCCAATATCCAGTATGCCAACTGTAATTCAAAAGACTTGAATGTGTTTACTGCTGTGAAGTATAATCAACAGGACATGTGATTATTATAAAGTAAAATGGAAAGTGACATAGGCACAATGTCAAGCTAAGAAATGTTGCATTTCATCACTCAAGTTGAATTATCAGTTGGATTCTAGCTATTGCATTGCAAAAGCCTAAATCTATCAGAGATAATGGCGAACTGGAAAGATAGGCCATGAACAAATGTTAAAGGGTGAGGAGAAAGATCGGTGATGGAGACTGGGAAGCTGGAGAAAAAGATACAGAGGAAGAATGATATGCTGACAAGACAGAATGGTAAAAAGTACAGCAACATGGCAAATAAACTGATATGAAAGCAAGTAGAATGTTGTGGAGAGAGGTTAGGCATGTTAACAAGAGAATATGAGGATGGTAAGAATGATTGGCAATGAAAGCAGCAAGATGGAGAATAATGGGGAAATAAATGCAAAAAATTGATCAGTGCAATTTAGCTGTCCAATTATGAGAAAGATAGATGTGGAATTCGGAGGCAATATCATATTTAAGGATTTTTCAAGAGAGAAACCGAGTTTCGATTGGACTGGCCACGGTATTTTCCAATGAGAAATGGGTGAAAATTAGGCCCTCTGAGGAAGGTAGTGATGAGAGTGGCTTTGGGAGAAAGTTCATGAGGTGAGGATGTCAATAGAGTCAGTTAGTATTGAAGCTGAAAAGGGAGGTTCAGTGATTAGCAATTTATTGAGGCCTGTGAAGCATGTTGTGGGTCTTTTGGACAAGATGAGCCTGAAGGCAAGATGGATGATTAACTGGAGAAACTGAAGGATGCAGGGTAGGACGAGGAGAATCTGGAGACTAGATATAGCTTGGTGGGCATGGGAAACAGAAATAGCAGAATAAATTTTAATCTTAATGATGAAGAACTCTATACCATTAGATAACAATAACATCATTTTGTAGAAACCATGAATATCACATATTTACTAGTTGCAATTTGAGTCACATGTTTCTTTTTAACTTTGTAAACAAAATAAGAATTCAAAGAATGTATTGAAAACAGGATTGTGTGTAACGGAATAGAGTGCTGAATTTAAACCTCAGCTTGGACTGCTCACGCAAGTTCAGAATGCAGTAGATCTGATTTCTCTTGCTTCTACAAATTTACGAAGCTGATTAGAAGATCTAAAAAAATAGCAAAATCTGTCCCTGCTGTATTTATGTAGAGATGGATGCACTCATCCAGATTTATGTCAGAGTCCAACCAAACTCTCAGACTAAATTATCCATTTTACTAAACTCTTGCTTCAGATTTTAAAAGCTGTTATATTTCAGAGACAGTTCATGTTAATGTAAAATTTTCATATAATCAATTTTAATCAAATATAGTTTCGGTGCAGACTGCTGATCTATAACCACGATACCGTTGTCTTGAGGAGCATTTCCTTTTGATGAAATCTCTGGTACGTTTGCCCTAAATTATAACTCATTATGTCAATGAGTGAATACTACAAATGCATTCACACAACCTATTTACATAAGGGAAGAATCTGTACAGGAAATGAGCAGTGAACTTGCGCATTATGTGGGGACTTAATTGCTTTTGCAATGATATCAGCTTAGAGCCCAATGTTATCCTGCCCTCTTTCTCGTTTCACTTGCACAAGTTTGAAGGTAAGCAAGTAGGCACTGCGCAGGAGCCATTTAAGTTTTGAAATAGCTTTGTTTTCGACGAAAAGGATTGTGATTTTAATAGCCTGCAGATTTCGTTCCTGAACTGTCAGCAACTTTCCAGGACAATCAAGCACAAACACACTTGGAACAGCTTCTTCAGTGAAACTGACAGGCTGGGAAGTCTTTGATCAGTGAAACTGAAGAGCTACAGTAATGGCCAAATGATTGGCAACTTTTTGAAAGCCATTTCCCCTGTCCTGAACATCATTTTTGGCTGCACTTCCCTTCAGTTAATCTTCACCACTGGATGGCAGCAACTTATGCAGCTTCACTTGCATTTTGATGAATAATAAGAGAAACAGCAATACCAACAGCAGCAGCAGGAGCAATAACAACTCCATGCTGCTCCCTGAGGCAGAGAGAATGGACAATGAAGTGGAAAATCCCAACAAATGATGCACAGGTAGAGGATGAGCTCTCTCAAAATGTCTGAGCACCAATGCATGAAGAGGCTCAAAATTGCTTGACAGGTCAATGCTGACATCTTCAGTCTCCTGAAACTTGACGTCCATCCCTTGGGGCAGGTGATCATGAATTTCCAATGACCATCAAGGTGCCTGTAATTGAAGAAACAACCACTTAAACCTTGATTTAATTGAAGGCTATGCAGTCTCTAAGATCTTTTCAATCTCCTACTGCCCTCCTTTACTCTGAAAAAAAGCAACATATTTTATTCTCTCCATCAATGGATATTCTCCAGCACTATGCAGCACAGGAGAATGTATAGTCTTCTTTCAGTTTTTGAACATTTTTTCCATTACTGGATTCATCAATAGGAGATACAATTGTTTTGTCCTGGGCTGTCTCTCCCTAACTGTGTGTATTCCTTGGCTTCCACAACAATAAAACTATAATCAGTAACTCTACATATTCTGACATATCAAGACATGTTACACTTCTCCACAACTTTATGTATTGGCATTCCTAGGTAGGGTTGACTAAGGCTAGTAGAATTCAGAACATAACCTTTACATCATCAAACAACTGAAAATATGAAAAATATCCGCATTATTTTCGAACAAGGAGGAAAATAAAATATTACGTTTTTCCTATTCAAGCTTAAAAAGGTCCCACAGTAATTAACAATGGAACAAGAAATATTATCCAGGAGAATAATTAAGGAAATTTTACTTTGATCAAAAGTTACAGTGAGACAAGAAGCAAAATTGGGCTTAAAGGGAAAGGGAAACACAACTTTCCTGGGCGAAGATTATGTCCTGTTTGACCTTGGTAAAAGAAAACAGATATCTAACTCTCCCTTTCAAAATGATTTATATGTGTTATTGTTGGCCTGTTCAATAATGTTCAATACTAAGAGCCGCTGCTTTCCACTTATTCTCCTCCTTCAGATTTATTGTGCAGTTTATTCTTCTCCAGGGGTCTGAGATATTTTAATTGGTGGTGCAAACACACAGCAGAACTATTTTCATTATTCATGGCAATTTTCACAGGGGAAAGCATCCATTAAGGTCCTTTAATGTCAAACGTCAACAATTAAAAGAAAAGTTTAAATACAGTACTCTTAAGTGGCTTATCTTTTAGCTTAGAAGTCTCAATAGACATTAAACTTCTTTAAGCAATGTTAAATATTTTATCAAGTGTACATATGTTGGTCTTGTTAACATTGTTATTTCCACTTATCACAGTCACTGCTCCACTGCAAATCTAATGGGAATGAGAGCCTGCGGTGTGGAGATCAATGATGTAAGGGTGAGTCGAGCTGCATTTTAATTTTAAAAGGAACTTTTAAACTAAGGAACAAGCTTGTCAGGTTTATTAAACTTGGGTTTAACCACCTGTACAATTCATCTTAATTTTTAATAAGTAAAGTGTAATGCATTGCTTTGTCATAACAAGTCGCAGCATTGCTTTCTAATTTTCAATTATATCATACAAGTCTGGACATTTTTATTTCTTCGTCTTATTTGCTGTCATTGAAGATATTACAAAATAAGATAACAGTCCTACCAAAAATCATGTCCAAACCCATTGCTGTTAATGTCTCACTGCAATAAGAATTCACTGCACAGCTGTAACAGACACCATCTGGCATCTTCACAGATTCAGAAACAACACTGGCATTTTTAGCATTGAGTGAGTTGCTGTAACAAGTCTAATCTTTATAGACATTTACTCACTATTCCCTATGGCAACACTTTGAGGCATTTTGAAGGTGTTACTTTAATATTCCACAGAAGCACAGTTGGTGTAATTACGCTAGCGGCCCGCAGTCCTTTCTTAGACACCACAGCTGTGCTAACCACAAAAGATGTTTCAAGATGTTGGCCTGAATTTTCCTGAATAATTTTCAGCTGCAAAATGGTGAAATTCTGTTTGTTGGAACAAAAATATTGAAGAAATATAGGTGGGAAAAACACAACTGTATCACTGTTACTACCACATTTCTTGAACTTTTTGTGGTGAATCCTTAAGATCTTTGTCTATCTATGCTCCACCTATACAAAATCAGAAAGGAGCACCCAATACAGATTCCCTGTATTTTCAGTCAGTTGACTTTATCATCATGTTTGTCAAATGTAATCCTGTCTTGGAAGTCATCTTTACATAATGCCAGCATTACGCTTTCAGTAAAAGACAATAGATTGAAGAATCCCCAAAAATGGTTGCACGACAGCCATGTATGTTGAATTGATTTGAATTAGCTTTATTGTCACGTACTCACATGAATACAGTGAAAAGTTTACAAGTCACTGCTTATGGTACCATCTTAGGTGCCAAAGTAAAAAATGAGGTCTGCAGATGCTGGAGATCACAGCTGAAAATGTGTTGCTGGTCAAAGCACAGCAGGCCAGGCAGCATGATGAAGGGCTTATGCTCGAAACGTCGAAGATTCCTGATGAAGGGCTTATGCTCGAAACGTCGAATTCCCTATTCCTGAGATGCTGCCTGGCCTGCTGTGCTTTGACCAGCAACACATTTTCAGTAGGTGCCAAAGTACCTAGGTACAGATTTTTAAGTACAAATTCTTAGGGGAAAATTTTGGAAAAATAAAGAAATCAAAAGTCCAGCAAAACATTAAAAAAACATAAGAGTTCAGAATAACATTACTTCCATCCCTGACCGTAACAGGCTTCACCTCAAGGCTGGGAGTTCGGGTCCACGCTGAGGCCAGGAGTTTGTGTCCATACTGAGGCCAGGAGTTTGAGTCCACACTGAGACCGGGAGTTTGGGTCCACATTGAGGCCGGGAGTTTGAATCCAGACTGAGGCCGGGAGTTTGAGTCCACACTGAGACCGGGAGTTTGGGTCTACATTGAGGCCGGGAGTTTGAGTCTACGCTGAGGCTGGGAGTTTGGGTCCACACTGAGGCCAGGAGTTTGGGTCCACGCTGAGGCCAGGAGTTTGGGTCCACGCTGAGGCCAGGAGTTTGGGTCCACGCTGAGGCCAGGAGTTTGGGTCCACGGTGAGGCCGGGAGTTTGGGTCCACGCTGAGGCTGGAAGTCCAAGCTGGCTTTCACCCCAGACATTGCCGATGCTGACTGAGGACAGGAGGTAAAAAGAAAAAGGAAATAAATGCGAAATGTTGGATGGAAAAAAATGGAATGTTGGATCAGATGAGCTCTGGCTCAGGAGTCCTACTCTGCCGCCATCTTGAAGATGACAGCATGCCAAATTTGTGACACCAGTATAACATGCACTGAATGACCAGTATAGTGTTCAACTTTCCATCTGAAACAACATCACAACAAAATCATTGTGATGTATATTCAAAGCCATTGTAGAAAAGACAAAAATTCCAGAGATCAATGTTTATTCCAGACTCTGCACCTCAATAAAAGTATAAATTGCACAGAAATAAACTATGCACCTTGAAAAAAATCCAGAATTTATTTAAAATTAATTCATGGAATGTAGGTATTGTGACTGGATCCACATTTATTGCCCATCCTTTATTGTCCTTGAACTTGTAAGCTATTTCCGAGGGCAGTTAACAGTTAACTACATTACTGTGAATTTGAAGGCACTGTAGGCCAGACCAGAAGGCAGCAGATTTCCTTCCCTGATGGGGATCAATGAACCAGATTAGGCTTTACAAAAATTGGTAGTGGTTACATGGCCATCATTAGGCTAGATTTTAGTCTGTTTCAAACCCATGTCCCCTAAATATTAGGGACTCTAGATTATGTCCAGTGACATTACCACTACTCCACCGCCACCTAAAGTTGAATTTGAGATACATTTATGACTGATTGGCAACAATTTCTGGACAACCTGAATAATGACATGGATTCTTATTTGTTTGCAAATTCGCATTCTAACTGTAGTCTTGCACAGGATCATCAGCTTTGGTAAATCATGAAATTTCATGCAAGTATAAATAGTACAAACAATTCACAGCTAATCAAAGCAAATGTAAGTGTCTTATTTTACTGAACGATCAAAAATAAAACTAGAATTCTCAGTCTACAAAATGGATAAGTCAATCAGAATTAAAGCTGCCAACAATAATTTGTATTTGAATATTAAACTGCTAATATTAATGCAGCTTTTCCTCATCAATTCATTTGGCAAAGAAGTAACAGAAGCATGTACTGGGGTTTGAATTTAAATTACAGAAAATACCTAATGCATAAAAAATGAAAACCTGTTTTCATCTGGAACATACGAATGAGGTGTGGGAGTAGGCCACTCAGTGCCTCAAGCCTGCTCTGCCATTTACTAAGATCACGGCTCATCTGATTATTCCGCATTCCTGCCTCCCCTGATAACTTTTCACCCTTTTTTTTGAGAATCTGTCGACACTTGCTTAAAAAATATTCAAAGTCACTGCTGCCACCACCTTCTAACAAAGAGAATTCCAAAGACTCATGACCATGAAAAAAATTCTAATCAGTCTTAATTGGGTGACCCCTTATTTTTAAACAGGAATGCCTCATTCTGGACTCACCCACAACAGGAAACATCCTTTGCACATCTACCCTCTCAAGATCCCTGATTATTCTTCAAGGTTTCAAGCAAATGCTCTCTTGCTCCTCTGAATTCCTTAGGACACAAACCCAATCTATCCAACATTTCCTTACAAGGTAACAAGCCTGTTCTGTGTATTAAACTAGTAAACCTTTGTTTGAATGTTTCTAATGTATTTATATCTTTCCTTATACAAGGAGACCAATGCTTTAATCAGGATTTCGAGAAACACTGTTGTCTGAAACCAAGACATTAAATTTCATTACTTAAGGTAAGTATTCTTTGGAGTTACATTGATTTTTTTTTAAAAAAAACCTGACAACTACTGGGGACCTAAGTTGCATAATCATTCTGATTCCAAGGTATATACTTGTATATGAAAAGTTCTTCCTTGCAATTTTGATGAACATATATTTTTAAAGTGATTATGTAATCAAATTGCTATAACATTTTTGTTGATAGAATTAAATGCTCCCAGCACTGCTGCACAGAAAATACTGAGGATATAATTCTGCATTTTCACAAAAGTTAACTTATAGGTGCACTTTTTAAGTGATCCTGCTCATCTGACTCAACATTGACTGGGAAGTAATTATCACCTTGGATGTATATTTTTAGTATCGTCCCTAATTAACAAATACTAGAAATTCTGCTAAGATTATAGCTTTAAGAAACTTTTGAATAGGATTTAATCTATACCAAGGGCATTATAAAATAAACTTCTAGCCCATAGAATTGAGAACAATTTATTAAAACAGTAAGAATTTGAACATATCTCAAGCTGTATACATTATTTTCTGCTCCCAAGAGGAAGGAAATGTCCAGTAGCTTCATATAAGCAATGAGCTATTCCCTTTTCCATTCTTTTCACACCAGAATCTGAAGACAAGATTGAGAACTGTGTCAAAAGCTCATTGAATTTCTACAAGGTAGAACAAACAGAGTCACAGATGACGGTAATGTACCAGCGATGTGTGCAATGGAATTTGCACAGTATAGCATTGTTAAAATCTGGGCCTCTATCACTACACAGTGCAGTAGCATTCAAAGGAAAATGTGCAACTTTATCCAGACAGGAATAAGTAGAAATTGAAAAGTTATAAGAAAAGCAAAGGTAAAAACAGGGATACTTAATCTATCTGCTAATTGAATATTTAAACTAAAAGGCAATGTAAAATGCAAGATCATGCATTCAATCGTAAAAAGGCAAAATTCTTCCAGGCTGTTCCTGTTCCTTCACTGAAGTTGTCACAAGATCATGGATTTGCAGAGTCAGGGTTTCTGCCCATTTCCTGCAAAGTGGTGATGGTAGAGCCAGAGTAACTCACAGAAAATCAGTGGCCTCCAGGAGAAAAATATATTGGTATTGTTGAGTGCACTTTGATCAATGTTGCTTATTCTGTTCCCAATTTATATCCCTGTATCTTATGGTGAGCAGACATGAGAACTAAATTGACAAAGACAGTTCATACTTAATATTTCGTTGAGGACATATGTTTTGAATGATTGTCAAAAAAATGTGTTGATAACAAGTTTCGTGTAAATACCTATAATGGCTTCTTTAAAAGAGATTGTTGAAAGTCCAGTGGGTATTCACAATTTTTTAAACAAAGCTTCCTGGCAATGACATGACTAGTGATAACTATAGGCAGCATGGTGGTGCAGTGGTGAGCACTGCTGTTGCACATGACTAGGGACACGGGTTCAATTCCAGCCTTGGGTGACTGTCTGTGTTTGTGCATTATCCCTGTGTCTATGCAAGGTTCCTCCCACATCCCAAAGATGTGCAGATTAGGTGAATTGGCCATGCTAAATTACTCATAGTGTTAGGTACATTAGCGAGAGAGAAATGGGTCTGGGTGGATTACTCTTTGGAGGGTCGGTGTGGACTTGTTGGGATGAATGGCCTGTTTCCATACTATAAATAATCTAATTTATTCTAAACTACTTTGCTGTAGCCTCCTGCAGGGGCTGTTGAATAGGGACGGGATGAAGAGCTTTGGGATCTGGTCATTAATGAGGGGGACAAGAAGCTTCTAAGGAAGGGCTGCCCAGTTCTCCCATTTCTGAGATTATCCTACTGTCGGGTTCAGTGTGAAAACTATTTGCTCTTTTGAAATTTAAGAAAATTCTCCATATTGTATTTCCTGAGAAAGCTGTGTCTGAGAGTCCAGAGGCAATCACAATTGACTTGTGACTTCATCACATGTGCCAAAATATCAGGCTTACAGACTTTGGCACATTATATACTTTACACTTTTGTCTTCAAGAGTAACTTATTGCCCAGTTTTACTTCCTGAAAGCCTACCTCTGCTGAAAAATCTTTTTTTCCCCTCTTTGCTCAAACAATGTATATTTGTGTATTTTTGGAATATTTAAAAGATATGATTGTGGTTTACTAATTATTGTACCAGCTAACAGGTAAACCAATAATTCTGGTTATTTAGAAACCTGGTGGTTAAATTGTTGTTATTTAAACCCTACTGTAGGTACAGTCATAGTGGCCATATTGATAACTGGGAAAAACATTTTTATTGTACATTGTGACCAGTACAGTAATGGAACTAGAAGAACGGTGCACATAGCAATAGCTTTTCAAAGATTAACCTTTTAAAAATACTGTATAAGAATATGCTTCAGAACAGATGACTTACATTTTGTTGGTCTAAGAAAATAATTTATTGACTCTAATATTAGTATAGCACCATAATATCTATGTTAAGAATTTAAAAAATTATTTCTTACAGTTGGGAGTTAGATCTATCTGCTAGAAAAACAACTCATCTGAAGTAATCGCTAAGCACCATCTAGTGGTTCAATGTGGTCATTCAAGCAAGGGTACAATGATCACTTAATCAATTAATTAATTAAACTTAATCAAGTTTTACGAGCAAAACACTGATGATGCTAATGAAGCTTATTTTTGCGAAAAGGTATTCAATTTCCATTAATCGGCTCTGCATGTAAATTGAACAATCAGAAACAAAGGTAATTTAATGCTAAATAAAAAGCAAAAGAACTGCAGATGCTGGAAATCACAAACAAAAATAAATTGCTGGAAATGCTCAGCAGGTCTGGCAGCATTTGTAGAGAGAAATCAGAGTGAACATTTCGGGTCCAGTGACCCTCATAATGTTACTTTATTTCTGGTGTTTAATAGTTGAAAGTTGTCATAAGTGATATGATGGTGGGAAAGGCCATTCGGTTGTGTGTGATAGATCTTTCAGATTTAAAAAGAAAGAAAAAAATTAAAAGGTATACACAGACAGATCTTCTACATTTTGAAAGATACTGTAGGACATGAGTTGTAGTTCTACAGTTCTCTACAAGGTATAGAGACACTCCCAAAAAACATTTTTTGTAAGAATATTAATTCATTCAAGGGTATGACCGGCTCAGCCAACATTTAATGCCCAACCTTAATTGGTTTGGACAAGATGGTGGCAAGGCACTTTCTTCAGCTGATGCAGTCTTTAGTGAAGTAGCTACACCCAGGAATACTGGTAGGAAGAAAGGTCAAGGATTTTGACTCAACAACAGTGACCAAAATTGGAGGTGTAGTGGACAGCGAAGAGGGTTACCTCAGATTACAACAGGATCTGGACCAGATGGGCCAATGGGCTGAGAAGTGTCAGGTGGAATTTCATTCAGATAAATGCGAGGTGCTGCATTTTGGGAAAGCAAATCAGAGCAGGACTTATACACTTAATGGTAAGGTCCTAGGGAGTGTTGCTGAACGAAGAGACTTTGGAGTGCAGGTTCATGGCTCTTTGAAAGTGGAGTCACAGGTAGATAGGATAGAGAAGAAGGCAGTTGTTACACTTCCCTTTATTGGTCTGAGTATTGAGTACAGGAGTTGGGAAGTCATGTTGCAGCTGTGCAGGACCCTGGTTAGGCCACTATTGGAATATTGCGTGCAATTCTGGTCTCCTTCCTATCAGAAAGATGTTGAGAAACTTGAAAGGGTTAAGAAAAGATTTACAAGGCTGGAGGATTTGAGCTACAGGGAGAGGCTGAACAGGCTGGAGCTGTTTTTCCTGGAGCGTCGGAGGCTGAGGGGTGACCTTATAGAGGTTTACAAAATCTTGACGGTATGGATAGGATAAATAGACAAAGTCTTTTCCCTGGGGTGGGGGAGTCCAGGCCTAAAGGGCATAGGTTTAGGGTGAGAGGGGAAAGATATAAAAGAGACCTAAGGGCAGCTTTTTCATGCAGAGGGTGGTACATGTATGGAATGAGCTGTCAGAGGAAGTGGTGGAGGCTGGTACAATTGCAACATTTAAAAGGCATCTGAATGGGTATATGAATAGGAAATGTCTGGAGGGATATGGGTCGGGTGCTGGCAGGTGAGACTAGATTGTGTTGGGATATCTGGTCGGCATGGACGGGTTGGACCGAAGGGTCTGTTTCCGTACTCTAATTCATATCTCTATGACTCTACGAGTGACAATTTAGTTCCAAGTCAGGATGGGGTGTGACTTGGTGGGGATTTGCAGCTTTTGTCTTTTTATGTTATAGAAGCCACAAGGTTGAAACATATAAGAGCCTAGGTGAAAAACTTTAATGCTGTTTGCATCTCTGTTTCAACCTCTAAAATGGCTACATCCCATTAAATCCAGTATAACTGAGCTTTTCAACAATGTACTAAATTGATAATTACTGCTAACGAGCCTCAATACTCCAGGAAGGTTCATTCGATATTTTTGGAATGACACAATTTAAAAAGTCCTCTTTTTCCAAAAGTCCTTTTTAGAAATGTATCTTTTATTTCTGCTTCTGTAATCTGGTTATAATTGTGAAAGTTGCAGAACATAAAACAAAAGTGAAGGAAATGGAGGCCATTTTAACTTCTTGTGGTCGGTTGTATGTAAATGCTTGACTGTGATTAGTTGATGACCAGCTTGCTAACATCACCGGTGCTGCTCATTAAAAGATTCCATTGAACTGACATCAGAATTAAACAGTTTAAACTGTACCCAATTTTATTCACTCATGGGATGTGATCACGCGCTGGTTGAGCAAACATTTATTGTCCATCCCTAGTTGCCCTTAAGAAAATGGTGATGTGTTGCCTTCTCGAACCACTCCACTGCTGTCCATTTGGTGCAAGTATAACTACAATGCTCTGAGGGAGGAAGTTCCAGGATTTTAATCCTCTGACATTGAAGGAATAGCAGGTGAATGGCTTGGAGTGGAACATGCAGATGGTGGTGATTCCATATATCTTGTCCTTCAAGATTTTTTACTTGTTCATGGCTAGTGATCATTTATTGCCCACCCCTAATTGCCCTGGAGAAGATGGTGGTGAACTGTAGCCCCCGGCAGTGGTCATAGGTTTAGAAAGTGAACCTTGGTAAATTTCTGACCTCCTTCCACCTATCCCACCTCCATCGCCCCTCCCCCAAGTCCCTCCTCCCTACCTTTTATCTTAGCCTGCTTGGCTACTCTCTCATTCCTGATGAAGGGCTTATGCTCGAAACGTCGAATTCCCTATTCCTGAGATGCTGCCTGACCTGCTGTGCTTTAACCAGCAACACATTTTCAGCTGTGATCTCCAGCATCTGCAGACCTCATTTTTTACTCGAAGATTTTAACCTACTGCGAATCCTCTTGCAAGGATGCCTTCCTTGAAGAAGCTCTCTTCCTCCCTCTACAAGGATTTCAGTGAGTCTCTCTCTCACTGCACCCCCCAGGTCATCTGACCTCTCCGCCCCCACCCCACTCTGGCCTATCACCCTCACCTTGACCTCCTTCCACCTATCCCACCTCCATCGCCCCTCCCCCAAGTCCCTCCTCCCTACCTTTTATCTTAGCCTGCTTGGCTACTCTCTCTCATTCCTGATGAAGGGCTTATGCTCGAAACGTCGAATTCCCTGTTCCTGAGATGCTGCCTGACCTGCTGTGCTTTAACCAGCAACACATTTTCAGCTTGGTAAATTTCTGCACTGCAACTTGTAGATAATGGAGGGACTGAATGTTTGTGATTGTGATGCCAATCAAACAGCTGTTTTGTCTTTGATTGACTCAAGCATCTAGAGTGTTGTTGGAGTTGCATTGACCAAGGGAAGCATATAGTATTTCATCACAATCCTGACTTGTGCATTGTAGATGATGGGCAGGCCTTGGGGGGGGTCAGGAGTTGGGGAGTCACAAGTTGCTATTGTGGCCATTTCATTTATATAGTTAGTCCAGTTTAGTTTCTGGTTGATAATAGTCCCCAGAATGTTAACAGTAAAGAGATTCATAAATAGTAATGGTATTGAATATCAAAGGGCATTGGTTAGATTTGCCATTGTTGGAGATGGTAATTGCCTGGCACTTGTGTGCTGCAAATGTTATTTACCACTTCTCAGCCCTAACCTGGATATTTTCCAGATCTTGTTGCATTTGAACATGGACTGCTTCCGTTTCCGAGAAGTCACATATGGTGCTGAACATTGTGCAATCATCAGCAAGCATCCTCACTTCTGACTTTGGAGAGATGAGCATTGAAGCAGCTGAAGATGGTTAGACCTAGCACACTACCCTGAGGAACTCCTGCAGAGATGTCCTGGTGCGGAGATGAGTAACCTCCAACAAGCACAACCTGTCTCATGCCAGGTATGACACAAACCAGCATAGAGATTTCCTTCTGATTCCCATTGACTCCAGCTTTTCTAGGGCTTCTCGTTGTCACACTTGGTCAAATGTGGCCTTGATGTCAAGGACAATTACTGTCAACTTAGCTATGGAATTCAGCTCTTTTATGCATGTTTTAACTAAAGGTGTTATGACATCAGGAGCTGAGTGGCCCTGGAAAGACCCAGACCGAGCATCAGGAAATAGGTTGTTGCTACGGAAGTGCTACTGGCTGGCACATTCTTGTATCATTACTGATGGCAAAATCCAGGTTAAACTACCTCATTCATCAATATTTAATTGCATCTGATGTCTGTTTCTCCTGATGGCTTCAGACAAAGCATTCAAATTAACCAAACTCAATATTTTATGAAAGCAAAGAAACATTGAAATTGTCCAGCGGCAGAAAGAATTTTTAAAAAAAGGTCTAAATGGTGAGAGATTGCGGAGCTCTGAGAAGCAGAGCGATCTGGGTGTCCTAGTGCATGAATCACAAAGGCTACTATATAGGAAAAGAATATTGTCAGGAAAGCTAATCAAAGGGGAACTAAATGCAGGAGTAAGGAGGTTAAGCTTCAATTATACAAATATTGATGAGATCACTTTTAGAGTGCTGTTCACTATGCTCACAGAAGGATGTTAATGCGTTGGAAGCAATTCAGAGGTTTACTAGACTAATACCTGGAATGTGGATTAGTGGTGCTGGAAGAGCACAGCAGTTCAGGCAGCATCCAAGGAGCAGCGAAATTGACGTTTCGGGCAAAAGCCCTTCATCAGGAATAAAGACAGAGAGCCTGAAGGCAGAAAAGCTAGAGGAGGGTGGGGGTGGGGAGAAAGTAACAGAGTACAATGGGTGAGTGGGGGAGGGAATGAAGGTGATAGGTCAGGGAGGAGAGGTGGAGTGGATAGGTGGAAAAGGAGATAGGCAGGTAGGACAAGTTCAGACAAGTCATGGGGACAGTGCTGAGCTGGAATTTTAGAACTAGGGTAAGGTGGGGGAAAGGGAAAT
Organism: Hemiscyllium ocellatum; assembly: GCF_020745735.1. Taxonomy (NCBI): domain Eukaryota; kingdom Metazoa; phylum Chordata; class Chondrichthyes; order Orectolobiformes; family Hemiscylliidae; genus Hemiscyllium; species Hemiscyllium ocellatum. The sequence continues at coordinate 88,550,794 of NC_083405.1, read as the reverse complement.
GAGGAAACTGTTGAAGTCCACAATGATGCCCTGAGGTTGAAGTGTTCTGAGGCGGAAGATGAGGCGTTCTACCTCCAGATGTCAGGTGGTGAGGGAGCGGCCCACCACCAGACGCCTGGAGAAAGAATGCCTCATCTTCCGCCTCAGAACACTTCAACCCCTGGGCATCAATGTGGACTTCAAGTGTTCTGAGGCAGAAGATGAGGCATTCTTCCTCCAGGCGTCTGGTGGTGGGCCGCTCCCTCACCACCTGACATCTGGAGGTAGAACGCCTCATCTTCCGCCTCAGAACACTTCAACCTCAGGGCATCATTGTGGACTTCAACAGTTTCCTCATTTCCCTTTCCCCCACCTTACCCTAGTTCTAAAATTCCAGCTCAGCACTGTCCCCATGACTTGTCTGAACTTGTCCTACCTGCCTATCTCCTTTTCCACCTATCCACTCCACCCTCTCCTCCCTGATCTATCACCTTCATCCCCTCCCCCACTCACCTACTTTCTCCCCATCCCACCTCCTCTAGCTTATCTCTTCACACTCCAGGCTCGCTGCCTTTATTCCTGAAGGGCTTTTGCCCAAAACGTTGATTTCGCTGCTCCTTGGATGCTGCCTGAACTACTGTGCTCTTCCAGCACAACTAATCCAGAATCTGGTTTCCAGCATCTGCAGTCTTTGTTTTTACCTAATATCTGGAATGAGTAAATTGTCTCACGAGGAAAGGGCAGACAGGTTAGACCTGCATCCTCTCGAGTTTATAGATGACTTGAATGGGTAGATATCGAAGGGAAGTTTCATCTTGTGGGGAAATCTACAACTAGGAGCCATGGTTTTAAAATAAGGGGGCACTCATTTAGGATAGAGATGAGAGAATGTTTTTTCTCTGGAGGGAAATTCTCTTTGGAATTTCCCTTTCACAAAATGTAGTATATTTAAATATTTTTTAAAAACAGAGAAAGAAATCTTAAATACAAAGAGGATGAAAGGTTATCAGGTGAAAAGAGTGGAGTCTAAAATTAGATCCTCCATGATTTAACTGAATGGTAGAGCAGTCTTGAGAAGCCGACTCTTGGTGCTTGTTCGTATGTACAAGGGAAAGTTAAAGAATCACTGAAAAGATATATATTTGATCAAGCTGTTCATCTTGCACTTATAATAAAACAGAAAAACCAAGGTAAAAGGAAAATATTTTTACACTGAATTTGAGGGGAAAGAAAATTCTGGTTGGTGGGCATATGAACTTTATTTGGTGGAGGCTTTGCCATGGAGAATGCGCCAATCAAAAGAGGATGACAGGTCGTGTCAAATTTCTCACTAACATCACACAACTTCTTCATATTTTCTGTAATTCCTTAACTATGTCCTATAACAGTCATACACAGTTCTCAGGTGCTCAACAAATCCTTTTACTTCTCCAGAAATTCCTTCCCTAGTTACATGGTCATAAACTTTCTCGAGGTAGATGACTGTAGTCTTTATGTTGTTTTGGCCTCAATGATATTTTTCCACCATTTCTCAAAGTGAAGATGATATCAGTCATGGTTCTGTACAATAAATACAATACCATTCAAGACAAACAGTTCAGCCCATGAAGCCTGTGCCAACTGCTCATCCTTATTTAGATCCATACTTATTGCCCTTTCTATCCCTCTGTTTCCCCCTCATTCATGTGTCTACAAAGACACGCGTTAAATGTTGCTAATGTGCCTGCTTCCACCACCTCTATTGGCAATGTGTTCCAGGCACCCACCAATGTCTGGATGAAAAATGTTCCCTGCACTTCTCCCAATTTTCCCCTTCTCACCTTGGACTTTTTAGATTAGATTAGATTACTTACAGTGTGGAAACAGGCCCTTCGGCCCAACAAGTCCACACCAACCCACTGAAGCGCAACCCACCCATACCCCTACATTTACCCCTTAGCTAACACTAAAGGCAATTTAGCATGGCCAATTCACCTGACCCGCACATCTTTGGACTGTGGGAGGAAACCGGAGCACCCGGAGGAAACCTCCGCAGACACGGGGAGAACGTGCAAACTCCACACAGTCAGTCGCCTGAGTCGGGAATTGAACCTGGGTCTCTGGCGCTGTCAGGCAACAGTGCTAACCACTGTGCCACCGTGCCGCCCTCTTATAGTTGACCTTTCCAACCTGGGAAAAAGCCTCAACTATCCACCCTATCCATGCCTCTCAATTTTATTGACCTCTATCAGGTCACCCAGTGAAAACAATGAGTTTATCCAACCTCTCCTCATAACTAAAAGCTTCCAAATCAGGCAACATCCAGTGAACCTTTTCTGCAACCTCTCCAAAGCAGCCATGTCATTCTGGCAGAATTCACACAATATTCCAAACATGCCCTCACTGTTTTGTTCTAGCCATGAATCCAAACTGACCTAACCTTCCCAGTCTCATGATGGTAGATGGTAGAATTTTAATTCCTTTCTAGTTTTCACATTCTGGGATGTGCTCTCTTCCTATGAATATTGGCATATGAACTTTAATTGCTAAAATAGTTTGCCCCATGCCCTTGAGAGATTCTCAAATGTTATATGACATTAAGCAAGCTTCACCAAGATCTTCTTTCGAATTTAGGAAAATATTTGCAAATTCTTTTCTTTGCATGTTTATTAAGCCATATATGCCTGTTATTGTCAGAAATACCATTCTGCATTTTGGAATACAGGTAATCAAATTCAAGCAAGATGAAAATGACAGATGTGAAACAGACAAAATAATTTTACATTAAAAAGATAATAGATGAAAACAATATAATAAAAAAATACTAAGCTTTAGAAGGAGCTGAGTCCACCAGGAAAAATGAAAGTTTCAAAAGGGAAAAATAAGGTTCGTGATGTTTAGAGGACAGGGGAAGAAAGAAATCAATAATAGCACAATTTCAATAATTACAATCTAAGAGTGCACTAGAAAATAATCACAAAGCCAGGTACTTTCATACTGCATTCCAAAAAGAATCTTATCCATTTTCTACATTGAGAGTTCCTTTTTATTTGTTCACAAGATGTTAGTATCACTGGCTGGGTCAGCATTTATTGCCCATCCTTGGTTACTCTGAAAGGTGGGAGCGAGTTGTACTCTTGAACTGCTGCAGTTCATTTGCTGCAAGTAGACCATGGGGAGAGTGGTGAAGAGTTTAGGATTTTGACCGAGCAACTCTGAAGAAATGGCATATGTTTTCAAGTCAGGAAGGTGAGCGGCAGTTGCAAGTTGCAGTGTTCCAATGTATTTGTTACCCTTATCCATCTAGATAATGGTGGCTGTCGGTTTGAAAGGCGCTGTTGTAGCAGATTTGGTAAGTTTCTGCAGTGCATCGTATAAATGGTACACACTGCTGTCACTGAGCATCAGTGATACAGGCAGTGGATCTTTGAGGATGACATGAAAGTCAAGCAGGCCACTTCATCCTGGCCAATATAAAGCTTCAGTGTTGTTGGAGATGCATTCAGTCAAGAGGGAGATATTTCATTACATTCCTGACTTGTGCCTTGCAGATACCAGGGACAGGCTTTGGGAATGAGACAGTGTACAGGATTTCTAGTCCCCAACCAACTCTTGTAGCCACTCAGAGTAAACATGAACAAGGAAACTTCCCATTTATTATCTTCTCCCATCACCACTTTTAGCTGATACTGTGGTCCAGATTCCCTATATTTTTATTCAATGATATGAAGCTCCAACTTCAACTAAAAAGGACCCATGGTCTTTAAACTGAGTCATATTTGCTCCCTGGAATTGTTAAATATGGTGTCAACAATTTGTTTTATTTATTCAAACCCTCAGAGCTTGTTAGTTTATTATTGGGGGAAAAGGCTTATTATAATACTCAGAAGTCAATTATTTTAAACGAGAAGTGCATAAAATTGGCATCCCTGAGTTAATTAGTATTGTACAGATTCCTGATTATTCCTAGTTATTACTGAATTACACGTCATTTAGTAAATGGTACAATTAGCTGATGAGTACTGAGTGCACTTAGAATCGTTTGTTGATTCACTGTAACCAGAAACTCTGTCTAAGCCACTACCTGAAAAACAAAACAGAATAAAATTAGGAAAGACAAACTATTTGTTGATGACAAAATTTTTGTATTAATGGCTATTGTCATATCTTACCTTCAATAAGGTTGTGCAAGTTGCAATAGTTTGTACCAAAGTCAAAGACTGCATACCACAGTTCAGAAACAGAGAATCCCTGAAACAAAAATGCACACTAATTAGTAGAAATAGGACAGTTTAAAAAAAAATCAAAACTGTTGTCATACTCTTGTCTAGAACACTAGAGATGGGAATGATTTTCAGAGAAATCACTATCTTAGATTGCTCTTTCTGATATGATCAAATTTTTGCAAAGGTTTGGATCAGATTAATTAGCTAGCTTAGTATCAAATCAAACTGCAGGACATAGGTCAAAATTTAAAGTCTATATAATGATTGTGTGTTATCAGAAATAGTTTGAGAAAGAACTTCTGAACAGAGTAAATGCAATATCATTTGAAAGGTATTTAACGGTTATGTCATTGGACTAACAATCTGCAGATTTGGATTTCTAATCCTGAGGATGCAATGTCAAAATCCACCATATCAGACAGAAAAGCCCAAACTAGTTTTGTCTAAAACAACAGTGAACATCTCCTAAATTGGTCATGGCGCTGGTGGATTGTTGTAAACAATGAACTGATTCACTCGTGTCTTTCAGGGAATTAAAACGATTATCCTAGAGTCATTTATTAACCTAGTTGACCATTACCTGCCCTCTGAAATGACCGAACTATTCAATTGTACTAAATCTCAAAAGGTAGCAGCTCACCATCTCAGGGCAACTAAGGATAATATTACTAATACTACTAAATCACAAATGAACATATCAACCACCCAAAACCAAGAACACAATACCGCTATGCTGTAGTTGAGAGAAAAAAAATTCCACTCTTAAAGGGATATTGGGATCTCTTTCCCAAAATCAATTCTGCAATTTCTCTCCTTCCTACTCTTGTCAACAATACAAACAATAACCCTAAAGAGCTTAGAGGAAGTAGCAAATTCACATCTTAAAGTTATTTCACATTTCATTCACTACTATTCTGTAAAAGAATTTTTATTAAAAAGAAATGAATGTAAAAATTTCACTTATGCTCCTCAAACAAATCTTTAGGCTATTAACAATGATGGTGTAATAGTTCCATCTGGATTAACAATATACTTTTTTTTAATGAAAGCAAAAATAAATTATGGATACTGGAGATGTGAAATAAAAACAAAGTGCTGGAGAAACTCAGTAGGTCTGGCAGCAATTGTGAAGAGATGAAGAGTTAATGTTTTAATTCCAATATGACTCTACTTCGGAATGCAGTTTTATTATCTCTTTAGCAAACTAAAAACAAAAGTGCAGAACACTGTAAGGGGAACTAAAATGAAGCTGTATCCAAGGACAAATTATTAGAAGGATGAATAAAAGTTTAGTCAAAGAGAATGTTTTCTTTAAATAACCTTCCTAAAACCAAAGATTAATAAATTTAGATAGGGCATCCCAGAATGTGATCTTCACAAACTGGACACATAACGCATGATGTGGTGGCACAGTGGCTCAATGGTTAACATTGCTGCCTCTCAGCTTCAGGGACCCGGGTTAGATTCCAGCCTCAGGCGACTGTCTGTATAGTTTGCACATTCTCCCAGTGTCTGCGTGGGTTTCCTCTGGGTGCACTGGTTTTCTCCCACAATCCAGAGATGTGCAGGTTAGGTGAATTAGCCATGCCAAATTGCCTATATAGTGTTCAGAGGTGTGGGTTAGGTGCATTAGTTAGGGGTAAGTGTAGAGTAATAGGTTAGGGGAATCGATCTGGGTGGAATACTCTTTGGAGGGTCAGTGTGGACTTGTTGGACCGAATGGCCTGTTTCCATACTGGAGGGATTCTATGATGAAAAGAAATGCATGAGGTTGGGAATTAGATAAATGAAGTATCCTGGGAAACTGTTGAGGGCAAGGGAATTCTGACAAGCTAGAAAAGGCAACACCATGGAGAAATTTAAATTTGAAAAGAAGATGATTTAACTTTCAGTTCTCAGGAGCAGTGAGGGCACACACTTGTCAGTAAGGCAGTATTTATTACCCATTTCACGTTACCTTGAGGGCATTAAGATTTAAGCATGGAATATTGGGCATGCAAGTCATAAACTGACTTAACTTTAAATAGTGTCCTTTCTTAAAGGACATTAATGAAACAGTTAAGATTTCATGCAGTCCATGAAATTTTAACGCTATTTTCTTGTCATAACCTACAAATGACCATTTGATTGAATTTGATTACTCATGCTGTACTTTCTGTGTTACAGAGCAGAAGGTCAAGGTTTGAATACATTGAAACTTACTAAAGATAAAGGGATTGGAAATTGTTCAGGTTAAGTACTAGAATAGTTCAGTCTGTGCCAGTCATAGGAAGAGATGAGGGTTTCTGCAATAAATGGGCAAGTTTCAACATAAAAGTATTGTGACAGAGATAAAGTTCTTTGAAATGTAGAAAATACAGGCTCCAGTACACTGCCCAGAGTCAAATAAGATGGGGCCTAGAAAGGGCTGACAACTTTCTTTTATCTTTCCAGCACTTAGTTGAAGGAAATTGTGGCTTATCTGAAACTGAATGTTAGACATGCAGTCTGACAGCACAGAAGGTCTGGCGCTATAAGTTAGTAATAGATAGCACTTGCTGAAATTTAGATGCTGATCCAAGCTCTTTGGATATAATTTCTGGCGAGTTTTGTCTAAGCCATGCAGCACGGAAACCAGTCATGCCGACCAAGTTTCTCAAACTAAACTAGTCCTACTTGTCTGCGTTTGGGTCCATGTCTCTCTAAACCTTTCCTATTCATGTGCTTATCCAAACATCTTTTAAATGTTGTAACTATATCCTTCTCTTCCACTTCCTCTGGCAGTTCATTCCACATACAACCCACAGTGTGAAAATGTTGCCCCTCAGGTTCCTTTTTAAATCTTTCTCCTCTCTCTTTAAAAATACGTCCCCTGGTTTGAACTCCCCCACCCTAGGGAAAAGACCTTTGCTATTCACCTTATCTATGTCCCTCATGATTTTATAAATCTCTATAAAAGGTCAACCTTTCAAGCTCCAGTGATAAAAGCCCTCTCCTATCCAGTCTCTCCTTATAACTCAAACCCTGCAGTCCTACCAAAATACCAGTAAGTCTTTTCTAAACTCTAATGCATTAATATCCTTCATATAGCAGGATGGCCAGAACTGTACACAGTAGTCCAAAGGTGACTTCCCAATGTCCTGCACAACCTCAACATGCCGACCCAATTTCTATGCTCAATGGTCTGAATAATGAAGACAAGCATGCTAAAAACCTTCTTAACCACCCTTTCTACCTGTGACACAACTTTCAAATAACTATGCATCAATGAGGAAAAGCACCAGGCAATTTACAGATCCTTAAGTGACCACAAAATAACAATTTATAGTTTAAAAAAAGTCAATGCTAGATTTTGTGCCAAAGGAAGATAAAATAGCAGAACTAACCAAGCAATGGGTAGTTGAACAGTGGCGAAGATAGATTCCAGGAGCTCACCTCACAAGTCTATACAGACAATGAAGAGTATGGATGCTCATATACTGTACCTTATGGAACATCTTTTGGAAATCTAAATGTTTTAAGTTAACTAATTCCGCTTTATCCTTCCTGCTTCTTCCCACCTCAAACTAAACGTTAGGCATGGTTTTCCCTTTACAAAGCCAGGCCGATTATACTATGTATTTCTAAATGCTCTGTTCTTACATCTTTTATAATAGACTCTTAATATTTTCTCAATGACAGATGGTTCAGCTAACTACCTTATAGTTCCCTATTTTTGTGTCCTTCCCTTTGTTGAACAGAGGATTACATTAGCACTCTACCAATCCTCTGGGTCTTTTCTAGAATCTAAGTATTGTTGGAAGATATTGTGGGCGGCACGGTGGCACAGTGGTTAGCACTGCTGCCTCACAGCGCCTGTAGACCCGGGTTCAATTCCCGACTCAGGCGACTGACTGTGTGGAGTTTGCACGTTCTCCCTGTGTCTGCGTGGGTTTCCTCCGGGTGCTCCGGTTTCCTCCCACAGTCCAAAGATGTGCGGGTCAATTGGCCAAGCTAAATTGCCCGTAGTGTTAGGTAAGGGGTAAATGTAGGGGTATGGGTGGGTTGCGCTTCGGCGGGTCGGTGTGGACTTGTTGGGCCGAAGGGCCTGTTTCCACACTGTAAGTCTAATCTAATCTAATTACTCCCAAATCATCCACTATTTCTGAGCAACATCCTTTAAATTCTTAAGATGTAACCTATCACATCCAGGTGACATAAGTTTCCCTTGGACTTTTCATTTAGTGGTTGTTGTTATATTTATTTCCTTCCATTTACTACAAGCCATTGATTATTTAGCATTGAAGACTGATATAACATGTATTCAACCCCTCTGCCACTCCCTGGTTCCCCATTATTATTTACCTAGCCTCATTCTCTCGGGACCTATGAATCAACCATCAAATCTCATTTTTCAATAAACCCAGCATTTCTCCAAGAAAATCTTTCCTCATGGAACTTTAAAATTAAGCACAGGAAATTCAGCTGCTGCCTCTGTTCCTATTTTAACTGGAAATGAAGAATCCATGCCTTTGCTGTTTTAAAATGCTTATCTAATTCAGTTTTGCTTTGGTATGTTTCTTCATTCCATACTGGCTTGAAAGAAAATATGAAAATATTTCAAGCTCCCTCTCTTACTATTCTGACATGTCTTCTTGTTACCAATTCACAGACATGTTTAAAACTGTTTTCATTGTCCATCTTATCAATTGTTTTGAATCCATCTATTCGACTCCCACTTATAGAAGAAAATCCAACTTTCAAGTCTTTTCTTTTAAGGCTACTGTCAGAATCCTAGTGTCATTCCAGTGATCCTTTGTTGCACCCTGCACATTACTCTAATTATCACTCAAAAGGCTATCACCCAAACTCCAAACAATGCTGAAACTGTGGTCTAATCAAAGTCAATATTCAGTACCCTTCATTTATAAAATTAAGAATTTATTTTAACTCATGACCTTGTCTTCACAGTTTACATCTTTAAAAATATCTGTACCTCTAGGTATTGCTGGTCACATTTTTGGTTAAGAAATTTACCATTTAGGAATACATCGTTTTACGTTTTCTCAACATATACAACTTTAATTTAGATCATAACTGACACTTTTACTAATATATTCAGCATCTACATCACCCATGGTTAACCTGCGGCTCAACTGATAGTACCCTTGTCTCTGAAACAAGGCCCTAGTTTCAAGTCGCACTCCAGGACTTGAGCACAAAGACAGAGGCTGATGCTCTAGATCTGAACTGCAGGAGCACTATGTTGTTGGAGATGTCATTTTCAGATGTGACATTAAACCCATTTGCCTGTTCAGGTGCATGCAAAAGATCCTGAGTCACAACGTCAAAGAAAAATAGGAGTTGTCCCTTGTGTCCTGACTAATACCAATTAACATCACAGAATAAAGATGTTTATCTGGTCATTATCACTTTGTTAACCATATTTGTAATAAAAAAACAAAATGTTGGAGGAATAGAGATGTTAGCCTGAGACGTCAAAACTACTGAAGCAGAAGCACCTTTGACTAGTTCATTCCTCACTCACAACTGTGCCCCTTATATGGGCAAATTATAACCTCAGTCTTTTTATGCCAAAATCCAAATCACTTGCATAAATGGAAACGAGAGACATATTTCTTGGCGAGTCATCAAGAACATTGTGTTGCAGATAACAATAGGTGTGAATGTAAGTTGCAATGCAGACATAAGAACTTTACAAACTAAGTGAATGGACCAAATATTGGCAGATATACTTCAAGTGATAAATGTCGGGATATCCATTTTTGTCAGAGGAACAGAAAGACAACTTGAGTGCTTCAATGCAACGGGACCCGAGTGTCCACATCTCTTAATCACCAAAAGTTAGTATGCAAGTACAGCAGGTAATAAGGTAGATAATATTGGAATTTTGGCATTTATTGCGAATGAAGAGAATGTAAAAGTAGAGAAATGTTGCTGCAACTATACAAGGTTACATCTGGAGTATTGTGTACAGTCTTGATACTTGTTGGGCAATGTAGCCTGTTTCCACACTGCAGGGATTATATGATCTATGATCTTCCTTAAAGAAGGAATAGTTGCATTAGAGGCAATTCAAAGGATGTTCACTAGATTGATTTTAGAGATGGTGTTTTTTTCTTAAGAGGGACTAGGCCTATACTTTCTAGGGATAAGAATAATGAATGGAGACTGAATTGAGATACATTAGATGCTAAAAGTACGAATTGACAAAATAGACACAGAAAGGATGCTTCCTCATGTGGGACAATCTAGAATGACAGCTCAGTTTTAGGATGAGGGATAGCAGATTTAAAACAGAGATAAGGAAAAATTACTTCTCTCAAAAGGGCTGTGAATCGATGGAATTCACTACCCCATAGTGTGGTGGATGCTACATCAATGAATAAATTTAAAGAGGAGACAGGCAGATTTATAATTAGAACTGAGTTGAAGGGTGATGGACAGTGGCAGAACATGGAGATGAGGCCGTGATAAGATCAGCCATGGTCGTATTGAATGGCACAGCAGGCTTGGGGAGCTAAACTTCCAATTCCTGCTCCACGTTCTTCTGTTCAGAAAAAGAACATGTCAAACCATTGAAAGAGAAAATATGGTAGGGGACCAAAAGTTTGAATTAAAAAATTAATTTTTAAAAGGAGGGTCTTAGCGGAAGAAAGTACCAAAGGGTCTCTCCAGTAAAAGCTTGAATAAAGTGTCATCTTAATCCTTAAACGCAATAGGTGTAGGAATATCTATTTGCGCTTTGTATTTTTTCAACTCATGCAATTCCTTTCTCAACAAAACATCATCATAAAACTACTGAAAATATGTAGAACAATGTAAGTGACATTAACCTGATCATTAAAGTTTTGAATTTATTTTCTTCTATCTCCCTCGTGTTTTAAAATGTTATTAAATTTTTGCTTAAACTCTGTTTTCAATACAGAAAATGATAATGACAAGACAGCTGGTGGCCTACAGAAAATCATGATAGGATGTATGTAATATTCACAGCACATTTTAAAGAGGTACTAAATACAACGTCTCTAGTTCAAACAATTACCAACTGGCAATCAGGCAAAACACATTAAATGTGAACTTTTCAAGAATTGAATCCTGTATAAAGGAATAGTTCCTACTGGTGGCTAACAACATTGTGAGTTGGTGTGCAAAAATATAGTTATATTACTTACAGAGACAGAGCAGGATCTCTTGTCAAAAGAGGAAGTCAGTTTGAATGTTAGGTTATCCACATATTTGTGCACTGGAGTGGTGTGCTCAGCAACAATATAATGTTCATTTGCAGACTTCAGCTATGAGAAGGGGAGAAAGTTAACAAATCAGTAGACAATAAAAACAGAAAACCCTGGAAATACTCAACGTCATCAACGGAAATACTCAATGAAAACCAGTTAGCACTTCAGGTTGATGATCTTTCCTCAGCAACTACCATCTCAGAAAGAAGTTGCATTAGTTACGGGTAACTACGAAAGTCAGTCCATGGTGTTTTCTCCTTAGAGCTGCTAGCAACAGTTACTTTCATCAAACTGTTCAGATAAGTTACAACACACCTCTAGGGTAGATGGGACTTGAACCTTGACCTTCCGGCCGCTCAGTGTACTACCACTGTACCAAAAGACATATTTGCATTTCCTATGTAACATTTAAATGAGCTCTCCAAAAAAAAACTGTAGGTATGCTTTACAATAACAACTTGTATTTATATGACACCTTTAATATCAAATAAAATGTCACAAAGTGCTTAACAGTCACAGTATAGAGAAGAATATCCACGGCATTAAGAAAATGAAGCCAAGTTTCAAATGAAGGCCACTGTTGGAATATTGCGTGCAACTCTGAAACTTGAAATGTTGTGAAACTTGAAAGGGTTCAGAAAAGATTTACAAGAATGTTGCCAGGTTTGAAGAATTTGAGCTATAGGGAGAGGTTGAATAAGCTAAGGCTGTTTTCCCTGGAGCATCGGAGGCTGAGGGGTGACCTTATAGAAGTTTATAAAATCATGAGGGGCATGGATAGGATAAATACACAGTCGTTTCCCTGAGGTGGAGGAATCCAGAACTAGAGGGCATGGGTTTAGGGTGGAAGGGTAAAGATATAAAAGAGACCTAAGAGGCAACATATTCACACAGAAGGTGGTATGTATATGAAATGAGCTGCCAGAGGAAGTGGTGGAGGCTAGTACAATTGCAACATTTAAAAGGCATCTGGATGGGTATATGAGTAGTCAGGATTTGGAGGGATATGTTTGGAGGAATATGGGCCAGATGTTGGCAGGTGGGACTAGGTTGTGTTGGGATATCTGATTAGCATGGACGAGTTGGACCAAAGGGTTTGTTTCTAAGTTGTACATCTCTATGACTCTATAATTAAGAATTCAGAGAGAGAGGTTGGAGAGCTCACCTATGTGATATTTTCTATTCCAGCTTTTCTCCTTTCCTACTCTGATATTGGGTGAGTGGTCCCAGATGAGTCAAGACTGAGTCTTGATCTCAGCAAAGGGCATGCCAGCGCTGCCTACTCCTCCTGGGCAAGGTACAGATGGGGAAAATTAAACCAGCATTCCTGATGCAAGTGCAACCAGTGCGTGGGTGTTTGTGATGCCAAGATCAAGTTAGCTATGCAAACCAACATTTATCATTTTAATGTTAAGCTGCCGGTGTTGGACTGGGGTGGACAAAGTTAAAAATCACACAACACCAGGTTAGAATTCAAAAGGTTTAATTGAAAGTGTACAAGTTTTCAGAACACTGCTCCTTTATCAGGTAGCCAGTGGACAGGGTCATAGGACACAAAATTTATAGTAAATGATCAAAGCGTCATACAACTTATGCAATGTGTGAACAAACCTGGATTGCTGTTAATCATGTAGAATGGGTTGCAGATTTCGATTCATTAACATGTAAATCCCAGAACTTCTTTCAAGTCACAGTCCCAAGATATGCACTGTCTGAGCTGAAAAGTTACTTTTCTTTAAATAAAACCTTAAGTTATCTTGGGAATATGACTTGAAAGATGCTCTGGGTTTTCCAAATTAATAAATCAAAACCTGCATCCCCATTCTAAGTGTTTCAAGAATTAACAGCAATCTAGCTCTGTTCAGAACATTGCATCAGTTGTATGACACTTTGATCTTTTACTATACATTCTGTATCCTATGATCCTACCCCACTAGCTACCTGATGAAGGAGCAGCCCTCCGAAAGCCTTTACCTCCAAATAAACCTGATGTGGCGTGATATTGTTTTTAAACTTTGTCACTTTAGACAGTGTGTTAAGAATCCTGGGAGTGAGGTACCAGTGCATGGCCTTGCAATCTAGCCCACAGCATGCAGCAGAGAAGGGGCGCATGTAGTGTTTAGAGAATAGACAAACACAGATTTAAGGCAGAATCTTATGAGGTGGGCAACAATAAGAAATGTGACAATAATCACACATGAAGGTCTGCAAGACACCTCGACATCAACAGCATCCCATTATGGTTGCAGAAAATTCCCAAGCTATCTTGAATTCAGCTACTTGTTAAGAAATCTCACAATCAAATACTGAAGCAATGACTGAAACTTTATTACATATAGTATCCAAAATAAGATTCCTCAAGTAAGCAAGTTAAGACTCACAACCCAATCCAATTAATGGTGGAATGTAGCTACAATTCCAAACAACTGTATCTGTCTCTGGATGGGTCTAGGGTTCAATCCAGATCAGCTTCTGCTCCTTAAGAATCTGGAGTTGAATTATTGTACAATTTTTCCTACAAGTTTGTGGTGTGACATTATTGTTGACCAGTCCTCTGGAGCTCTCAAGTCTGCAGCTTGCCTCCTTATCTGAAGTAGCTTCCTTGTTCCATTTGGTATTAGCTTGTCTGTTTGAAACACAGCCTGTCCTGTCATTAACTGCTTAAATTCTTCTGCAAGGCAATCATTTGTCCTTGTGGCATAAGGCAGCTAGTTATCAAGCTGCTGTTAAAACAGTTTTATTTATATAGCTTCGACTCCTTCTTCTTCCATTTATGGCTAATTGCTTTCAATTGCTGTGTAACACTTTGTCCTGTCCTTTAAGTTTGTTCTGGACAGAGTTATTGCAGCTTCTCTCAGTCAATGAACAGTTATTAAAGATCTGAAGTTTACATTATCACATATTTTTAAGTTCTGGGCATCAAAGTGAGATTGTCACTAGGGAGTGTTGGGTTGTCTAATATTGCTTGTTAACAATCTTATTAACTGCACATCTCACCTCATTAATTTGTTGCTTCCTGTCCGGCCACTGCTGTGAGCAAACTGAGATGCTGAGAATTCTCAATGTGGAGGACCGAGCATGTACCTGGCAACTTCAGCTGCCAAGAACCTCCAAGCAACATCTCAAGGGGCACCAGACACATGTCCTCCTTATCCACAGATATTAGTATTAAATAGTTACCAATCCCCAAGAACATTCATCATATCTCACCGATTCACTTGCAGGACATAAAAGGAAGTACAGAAAGATCTGCGTTGCTAGGCACACCAGCATTAGCACTGAAAAGCTGTTCAGGGCTCTGTGCACAGGGAAAGGCACCCAGTTCACAGAATGGACTGGGTGCATCTCAGGGCTGCTCACATGCACACTCAACATGCCCTTAGCATGCTTGCCTTGCATTGCCTTGCCAAGTTGTACATGCAACTTGCCTTGCTGATCAGCAATGACCAGTCTAGGGGGTTGACATCTTTCCATACAGCACTGTCCTATATCTACCTCACAGCTGCACCACATGCCAGCAGCTCACACAACAAACACCCTGCGTATGTAACAAGCAAGCAGCCTGATCTCAAATCTGGACACATCCTCAAAGTCCATGGAGGTACCGTCAGTCAGCACAGTGAGGCAAGGGCAGCCTCCTGTACCAGTCCAGTGGATTGGTCACCATTAGACATCTAGTCAGGAGGCTCCTGGTCAGGATGTATGTGTGTCTTCAGTTCTAGGCGTTAGTCACAATCAGTCCTGTGGTTTCAGAGTAGGCAGTCAGTCCAGGATTGGGCTAACCCAGTTGGGAAGATTTTCAGGCATCATCCAGTGACCCAGCCACTTCTGGGCTAGGACAGTCCATAAGGCTACTCCAGGGGATGGGCCATGGTCAGTTGGTCTGATCCATCGGTGTTTGGGGTGGGGTGGGGTGGGGTGGGGTGGGGGGGGTGGGGGTGGAGCACAGCATAGGAATCTATTTGTAAGGATTGGGCTACACTGGGGAATGACAATTGTAAAGGGCCAGCAACTTCATTTTTATGAGGTATATATGGGAAAGCATGAACAGGAACAGGGGAATGAAGGAGTGTAGTTCATCCAATCAGGAGCACCATAACTTGAAGAGGGGGGCTGGGGTGGAGAAGAGGAGGAGTTGGAAACAGTGGATGGTCTACATCTGGCATGGTCACCTCATACAGCAGAGGTTGGTGGGCTCAGGTTGGGTGGCGATCTGGGAAGGAATGTAGTCATGGGACAGTCAACATGGCTTCGTGTGTGGGAAATTGTGTTTCACTAACTTGATTGAGGTTTTTGCAGAAGTAATGAAGATGATTAATGAGGGCATATTGACAGATGTGGTTTATATGTACTTCAGTGAGGCCTTCAACAAGGTTCCTCATGGTAGACTGGTCAGCAAGGTTAGATCACATGGAATACAGAGAGAACTTGATATTTGGATACAGAATTGGCACAAAGGTAGATGACAGAAGGTGGTGGTGAAGGGCTGTTTTTTCAGATTTGAGGCCTGTGACCAGTGGTGTGCCACAAGGATCAGTGCTGGGTCTGCTGTTTTTTGTCGTTCATATAAATGATTTGGATGGGAACATAGGAGCTATGGCCAGTAAGTTTGCAGATGACACCAAAATTGGAGGTGTAGTGGACAGCAAAGAAGGTTACTTCAGATGGGATCTTGATCAGATGGGCCAATGGGCCGAGGAGCGGCAA
The DNA here is from genome assembly GCF_020745735.1 of Hemiscyllium ocellatum. Classification (NCBI taxonomy): domain Eukaryota; kingdom Metazoa; phylum Chordata; class Chondrichthyes; order Orectolobiformes; family Hemiscylliidae; genus Hemiscyllium; species Hemiscyllium ocellatum. Next base: position 88,534,686 of record NC_083405.1, on the reverse strand, counting down.
ATGGAGTTCAATTTAGATAAATGTCAGGTGATTCAGTTTGGAAAGGCAAATCAGGGCAGGACTTATACACTTAATGGTAAGGTCTATGGCAATGCTGATGAATAAAGAGACCTTGAAGTGCAGGTTCATAGTTACTTCAGGCTGGAACTCCGGATTGATAGGATAGTGAAGGCAGTGTTTGGTATGCTTGCCTTTACTGATTAGGGAACTGAGTGTAGGAGTTGGGAGGACATGCTGTGACAGTACAGGGCATTGGTTAAGCCACTTTTGGAATACTGTATGCAATTCTAGTCTCTCTGCTGTAGGAGGTTGTCAAACTTGAAAGGGTTCAGAAAAGATTTATAAGGATGTTGCTAGGGTTGGAGGATTTGAGCTATAGGGAGAGGCTGAATAGGTTGAGGCTATTTTCCCTGGAGTGTCTGAGGCTGAGGGGTGACCTTATAGAAGTTTAAAAGATTATTAAGTGCAATGGATAGACAACCAAGAGGTCTATTTCCTTGCTGTACAGCTCTTGACTCTATGACTCCATTAGGAAGGGGCTATGGATATTCAGGGCCTCACTAACATGTCAAGATAGGAGCTGGTAATCACTGCCAATCGAGCATTCAATGTCACCTTCCATCATATCAATGAGGAAGAAAATGGCTGCAACCATACCTGAAATGGGCAGGGCAAGTGTCTTGACCTGAGGGAGGGTCCACTGATGGATGGTCCTTTAGACAGCAAAACAGTACACACAGACCCAGGCGCTGTACAGTAAACAGAACTTTCTGCCCCACTCATTAGTGATACGCCATTCAACACTACACACTTTTAGAAAGGGAAGAATAGTGGTGTCTGACGGTGAGGATGCCAGCAGACCCCACTGTCTTATGTGCACTTTACTCATCTTGCTTCCTTGGCTAGAGGACCAGATGTGCAGAGGGTCTTCTTGTCAGAGGCAAGTGGAAGCTCATTGGCTTCAACGTCCAAGATTGGAAGGCGAGCGGATAGGTTGGAGGTGGAGGGCCTGGCCTCTTCTAAAATTTCCTGACAGGAGGCTTCTAAGGAGCCCAGGTGTGCTTCCTCCTCACACCGTCATCTCCCTGTGAGGGAGTCTGCGAGGACACGCCAGACTCTGCAACCTCCGTCTTCGGTTCCGAGTCAACATCTAGGGTGACGGAGTGTATCTGTCCAGTGGACCTTGACGACGTTGGACCCGACTCTCTGTAGCAGAGCTGAAAATGTGTTGCTGGTTAAAGCACAGCAGGTTAGGCAGCATCCAAGGAACAGGAAATTCGACGTTTCGGGCCAGAGCCCTTCATCCGGAATGATTCCTGATGAAGAGCTCTGGCCCGAAACGTCGAATTTCCTGTTCCTTGGATGCTGCCTAACCTGCTGTGCATTAACCAGCAACACATTTTCAGCTCTGATCTCCAGCATCTGCAGACCTCACTTTTTACTCTCTGTAGCAGAATCTAACTTGTCCATGGAGGCAGCCAGGTGGTTACCTTCTTGTGGCAGCTAAGCTCCCACAGCGTGGCTATGTCTGTGTGCTGTGAATGTCATTGTGTTCCACATACCTCCTCTTGTCACTTCTGTGCTTGTGACCAAAGTCCATAGTAGTCTGCAGGATCCTCTCCTACCTGGGTCCAAGGGATGCCTGGTCCCAGTCTGGCTTCCCAGTGCCAGTGCCAGTGCCAGTGACCTGCAGCATTTCTTCCATTACCAGCTGTGGAGATGTCATAGTGAGGTGCTCACAAGCTTATACTCCCAAACATCCCGCCGAGCTCTCAGTATCTGAACTACTGCACGGTGCCTTACTGATGCTTCCCCCGAGACCTTGGTACTGTCTTCCTTACAGGTCAAGGAGGTGGCTCCTAACAGACTGTGCCATTTTGGTTTTGGGTAACAGACATCTTGCTGTTAACTGCAGAACCCAAGTGAGACATCACCGCCAACTGTTAGAAGTGGTGTGCACTGACAGCGGGTTTCCTGGGGAATGAAGAGTGGTACTTCCTCAGTTCACTGGACATTAATGCATCAGCATCCCCTCAGAAGTGGTCCCGGTTTTCCACAATGGAAAGCATTCTTTCCTCAACAGGTGAAGAGTCCGATGTCAGGTACTCCTCCATCCTTCCACGTCCTTTCTGCACTCCTGTTGACTGTCTTCTCCTGGAATGAGAGAAAGGCAGGGATTGAGCGAGTTGAAAATGGATGGTACAGATGTTAGTGCTGGTGCAGAGGGGAGGGGGAAGGTTTAAGGTGGCGAGAACTTCCCAGACAAATAAATGGGCAGTGATAAGGACATGCGGACTTAGTGATATGGAGAGGGAAGATGTTTAAGGCAACAGTAAGAGTGGCAGAGCATGCGGCTTGGTAGGAGGTGGGTGCAGCAGCAGAGACAGGGAGATGGTGGTGTATCAGAGAGAGAGAAAAGTGAGGCACTTACCCTGGCAGAGCAGAAGTCATTGTGCTTCCTCTGGCACAGTTGGCCATCCTTCTGCACAAAGGAGACCACAAAACCTGGGTGGCAACTTCAGATCAGGCTCTCAGGGTCAGGTGTTGTGGCCTCCTCTGCTAGTCCTCCTGGAAGAGGAAGGCCCTCCTCTGCACCACCCCATCCACGAGGACCTCCGGATCACTCCCTTATCAGATATCTTCTGAATGAATGTGCATCACCGAGGAGGACAACTTCAGGATGTTAGTGCTCAGATATGGCACGGGGACTAGGGATACTTGGTCTTCCATCATATATCTAATGAGTGGTGTGTTTTCCTGGGAGTTGTGCTTGGTAAAATGGAGCTAGGGCTGGGTGGAGATAGCTAGTGGGGTGGGTTCAGTAAGATATAGCAAGAGATTGCACTTGACCTGAGAGAAACCCTCATCAAAACTGATACAGCCTTAAAAAAACATAAGATTCAGCCCACAAGGAAAGATGATGATTTTGTGTCCAGAGTACAGCAAATCATACCAGATTGACATAGAAAGCCCAAGGAAGTTATATAGCTTTATTTTTTCAGATGGAAGAACTGTAGCACCCTTATGCATACAATGCTACATTTCCTGGTTGGGTTTTTTTATTAGCCCAAGGAGATAATCTGGATCCAAGTCTTAGTGTGTGCTTTCCAAAAGCATTAATAGAAGAGGGAGCGAGATTGTTTGAGATGACTTGTAAGAAATACCTTGCTGGCATTTACTATATAGGCTCACAGGAGCATGGCTACTTAAGAGGAAGTACAAATCATGTCGAAAGTCCCAAAAATTCGCTGAATATTAAAAAAGAAAATTTATTCAATTTATTGTCAATGAGAATCTAATATATAATTACAGGACTCACGGGATTACTGCATTCTATTTTTATTCAAATAAATCAACTCTCTGCAAAGCACTCACAGCAACGCGTTTGTTCAGTTAATTTATTTAGTAAACACACACATCCCCACGAAGCCAAGAGCAGCACACAGCTCATGTGATGAGCCATGAGTCATTTAAGACAAACCATAAAACAAAAGAAACTGGTTACATTTTTTTGGTGAAATAACTGCATCAAGGCTGGTATTCCATCAATAATCTAATCTCTTTTTTTTAATATAAACCCATACACTACAGCCTAACAGTGGTTATGCTTATTTTTCCCCATCACCCATATTGTGTATGTGCAGGTGTAGGGCATAGCGAAGAACAACGAGTGAAGAAAAGTTTATTTATATTCCCCTACCAGGAAGGAAGGAAACACCCAAATGGCCAGTGACCAGCAATGCACTTCACAACAAGGGCAATGTCTAAGTGAAGAAGAAAGTGGAGGGATTAAATCAAAATAGAATCGGAGGAGGATGCGGTTACATTTTACCAACATAGAACAGGCCCTTCGGCCATCGATGTTGCACCGACCTGTGAACTATTCTCAGCTCGTCCCCCTACACTATCCTAAAATCATCCATGTGCTTACCTAAGGATTGTTTATATCTCCCTAATGTGGCTGAGTTGACTACTTAGCAGGTAGTGCATTCCACACCCTTACCACTCTCTGCGTAAAGAACCTTCCTCTGACATCTGTTTTAAATCTATCATCCCTCAATTTGTAGTTATGTCCCCTCGTACACGCTGAAGCAATCTTCCTAGGAAAAAGACTTTCACTGTCTACCCTATCTTGATCATCTTGTATGTCTCTATCAAACCCCCTCTTACCCTTCTTCTTGCCAATGAGAACAGGTTCAAGTCTCTCAGCCTTTCCTCATAAGACCTTCCCTCCAGACCAGGCAACATCCTGGTAAAACTCCTCTGCACCTTTTCCAATGCTTCCACATCCTTCCATAAATATGGGGACAAAAACTGTACACAATATTCCAAGTGTGGCCACACCAACATTTTGTATAGTTGCAGCATGATATTGCACTCCGGAACTCAATCCTTCTACGAATGAAACCTAACAAACCATATGCCTTCTTAACAGCACCATCCACCTGGGTGGCAATGTTCAGGGATCTATGTACATGGGCTCCAAGATCCCTCTGCACATCCACACTATCAAGAATCTTTCCATTGACCCAGTACTCTGCCTTCCTGTTATTCTTCCCAAAGTGCATCACCTCACATTTAGCTGCATTGAACTCCATTTGCCACCTCTTAGCCCAATTCTGCAGTTTATCCACGTCCCCCTGCAACCTGTAACACACTTCCACAATTTCAACTACTCCACCGACTTTAGTGTCATCTGCAAATTTACTAATCCATCCACCTATGCCTGCGTCTAAGTCATTTATAAAAATGACAAACAGCAGTGGTCCCAAAACAGATCCTTGTGGCACACCACTAGTGACCGGACTCCAGGCTGAATATTTTCCATCAACTACCATTCGCGGCCTTCTTTCAGAAAGCCAGTTTCTAATCCAAACTGCTAAATCACCCTCAATTCCATGCCTCTGCATTTTCTCCAACAGCCTACCTTATGGAACCTTATCAAACGCTTTATTGAAGTCCAACAATCTATCATTATCACAATTAGTGTCCAATATTTTATTACTCAATGTATAAAAATAGTCTGCAATTATCTGATAACTCCAGGGAGAGAGAGGGCCAATGACAAGTTGCCAGATGGACTTTGCGGTAGAGCTTAGCAGAACACATCTGCTCCTCTCGCTCCACAAATACAAAAATAAAACTCTCGTGTGAGGTACATGTGAGGTTATGCACTTCGGTAGTTGGAACAGCAGTGTATACTACTTTCCAAATGGGGAAAGGCTTTGGAAATCTGAAGCACAAAAGGACTTGGGAGTTCGAATTCAGGATTCTCTTGGGGTTAACATGCAGGTTCAGTTGGCTGTTAGGAAGGCAAGTGGAATGGTAGCATTCATTTTAACAGGGCTAAAATACAAAGAGCACAGAAGTACTGGTCAGATGCTTTTGAAATATTGTGAGCAGTTTCGGGCCTTGTATCTTTGGAAGAGTGTCCTGGCATTGGACGGGGTCCAGAGGAAATTTACAAGAATGATCCCAGGGATGAAGGACTTGTCGCACAAAAAGAGGTTGAGGAGTTTGGGTCGGTACCTGATGGGGTTTGGAAGGATGGGGGTTGATCTCATTGAAACTTACAGAATACGGTGATGTCTGGATACAGTGTACATGGAGAAGATGCTTCCACCAGGAGGAGACACTAGGATCCGAGGGTACAGTCTCAAAGGAAAGGGATGATCTTTTAGAACTGAGATGAGGAGGAATTTCATCACCCAGAGGCTGGTTAACCGGTGGAATTCATTGCTGCAGAGGCCTGTGGAGGCCAAGTCACTGAGGGTATTTATGAGAGACAGATGGGTTCTTGATTAGTAAGGTGATCAAGGGTTATGGGGAGAAGACAGAAGAATGGGGTTGAGAAACATTTCAGCCATGATCAAATGGTGGAGAACGCATGATAGGCCAATCGGCCTAAATCTGCTACGATGTCTTAAGGAGTTTCTTTGGATGCTCAGGCCTATCTATGCCCAATAATATCAACCCAATGTAGAAAAGTGACCCAAAATAGGCAACAGGCCAGAAATAAGCAGTAGGCCACTCACATGTGATGACGATATAATTAATAATATCCCAAAAGGATTTTTTTGTTCTGGCTTTCCCTCCCAATATGTCTGACTGTTGTTCCAGGCCCATACCTGAGCAGCAGTGAAGCCAGTTGGCTTTGGAGGTTTGGTTGGGCGACCGTGGAGGTATATTGCTGGCAGGAAGGTCCTGACAAGCTGAGGGCCTTCTTGCCAGAGGCACGTGGGCCCTTCATGGCTTCAGCTTCATTCATTCCAGCAGTGTTTGAGGCCATTGTGGTGTCAGACAGTTTTTTGGCATCAAGACACAGAAAAATCAGTCAATTTTAACCCATTTTCTATCCAGATCATTTGCATATTTTTACTCGAGTTTCTTTGCTTCACCTCACCCAATTGCCCCATTGAAGATAATGAATGTTCAAGACTGCTCTGAGCAGACATTACATAGAAAAACAAATCCGGTACAGCAGTCTTTGAACCATAAAGACAACAGCCCTAGGTTGGAATATCAGTTTGAGTGATTTTCAAGTAAAAGTCAAGAGACATTAAAGATTTTCCATACATTGCAGAAGTAATAAAACACTTCCAAAGTCATCAACCAACTTTTCCTTAATTGTTCATATACTGAACATACCACATTCATTTCAGAAGGATTTGCCCAAATTTCCATTCATCTCCTCATCCCTCTGCATTACAAGATGCCAGACATTTGTCTCAGAGTCATGATTTTTGACAGCAAGCTGCCAGCACTCACTGTCATTATCCTTCTGAATGAGGTGCTACTCGGAGATTTTGCACAGAGGTATATTAAGGCACACAGCCTGAAGTTACAGTCTGTTACTCTTATCCTGCTGCAATCTGCAATGGGATTACCTTGCAGAGCCAGCAATCACAGAAGTCAGTTGATGTAGCAAGACTTTTTTCAATAATGCCATCATTAGACCACCATCTGCAACTTTCTCTCCAAGCCACTCACTATATATCACCATCCCTTCACTGTCGCTGGGTCAAAATCCTGGAATTCCTCCCTAAGGGCATTATGTGTCAACCTACAGAATGTGAACAGCAGTGGTTTAAGAGGGCACATCACTTTCTCAAGGGTAACTAGGAACAGGCAATAAATGTGAGCTACATCCTATGAATGAATAGTAAAACAAAACTATTGAAAGTTATGATTTATTCAATTCGGTATAAACTTTAAAAAAAACCTGATAGTTTTCATTCAATCATTGAACAACTAACCTGGCCCTGAAGAAAGTGAGGTGTTATTAAGTGCCTTGATTAAAGGAGTTACCAGATTTTTAAACATGATATTTTAATTAATTTAAAAACATCTTAAGTTTTAAGTTTACTCATAATAAATCAGCTTATATTTCCATGTGTATGTCCCCTTCTTTTTTGAAATAGAACAATAAGAACTGCTTCCTCACAATGCCAGGAACCCGGGTTCAATTCCACCCTCGGGCAACTGTCTGTCTGGAGTTTGCACATTCTCCCTGTCTGTGTGGGTTTCCTCCAGGTGCTCCGGTTTCCTCCCACAGTCCGAAGATGTGCAGGTCAGGTCAATTGGCCATGCTAAATTGCCCCGAGTATTCAGGGGTGTGCAGGCTAAGTCATTTAGCCATAGGAAAAGTAGGGTTACATAGATTTGGCGGGGGGGTGGTGGTGGGATGTTCTTTGGAGAGTAAGCGTGGTTTCAATGGGCCGTATGACCTGTTTTCACACTGTAGGGATTCTACGATGAATAAGTATTTGTGCATTCTATTTCCAGGTTTGCCATCTGTGAAAATGTTCTTGATGTGATCCACAGCTTGAATGGTTTGATCTGCAGAAACTCTAAATTGTGCAATGCTCATTTAGAGTTATAGTCTTCACCACAAAGGTCATTAGATCTCCTAGGTCAACTATTAAGATCAGCAGTGATCACTATACTTGGCCAATGATTTTTTTTTACAAATTACAGACTATAAAAAAGTGATTATGAAAGTAAAATACTGCAAAACATTTTACACATAACCTACTTTACTGCTCAATTTTCAAAACCCACTTTCTCTTTCAGTACATCCCATCTCAGCAAAGGTGCTACATAAATCTAAGTTATAACAACTGCTGCTGTGATTTTTCCATTCAGAAGAGATGGGTAAATGTATTCCAAGGAAAATCTAAAAACTGGACAGGATGGTTGACTAAATGGAAGCAACCGAAGATTAAGCGTTTAACACTTACTGTGTACAGGCACTTCTCTCCCCCCTGAGCACAGTTATCAGCAGTCCTCCACGCTTTAATTTGTGTCACTAACTCCAGATACACACTATTACAAGGAATGCCAAATGTCCTACAGGTAAAAATAAGCAATTGTTAAGTTGTTAATAGTGATACACAAGACGAGGACTCACATAAAACACATCAAAAGATTTTACAGATTGTACTCCTTTTCTCAATTGTGTATCGATCAACAAACCAGCAGGCCCACCTGCCACTACAGTGATGGACAATGGTAGAACCGTGTAGTGTGCTGCCTATCGAGCCGATAATAAGGTGAGAATCAGCTGAGCATCGGAAGGCAGTCATGGGACTGCAAGCCCTCTGCGTTGGGGAATTTCGTTCAATTCGCGGATATATTACAACTCCCTGCTGCCTGGCTGCATTCACTATGGTGACATCCCACACTCGATCCTGATGAACTTACCACTCCACCGAGCACTGAGCATGCAGAGGTCTGCCTGTTGTCCCGGTCAATACAGCAAACACCAACAAAGCAACCAAACCAGCCCGCACCGCCATCGGGGATATCTCACTGCAGCAGTCTACAGGAACCGCCTTCTAACCTCCCAGAGCCCGCCCCTGTCTCTCTCACAGGATTGTTCAAGCTGGGCGAGAAAGTTAATGTGTTTTCCCAGCTTCTTCAAGCGAGGATCCGTAGTTAGTGCGAATCTCCTGCTTTTCGCATCATATTTTCGCTCACTACATTTATGCATGAACTGGAGATGCTGGTGTTGGACTGGGGTGTACAAAGTTAAAAATCACACAACACCAGGTTATAGTCCAACAGGTTTAATTGGAAGCACACTAGCTTTCGGAGCGACGCTTCTTCATCAGGTGGTAGTGGAGGGCTCAATCCTAACGCACAGAATTTAAAGTAAAAGTTTACAGTGTGATGTAACTGAAATTATACATTGAAAAATTGGTTGTTTGTTAAGCCTTTCATCTGTTAGAATACAGTGATAGTTTCACTTCTTTCATGTGTAAATCACAAAACTTTTTTTTAGGTTGCATTCTTAGGTTAGCTGTTAACAATGGTGATAGCAAGACAATATGTTGAAAGTGTTAGCCTCCTGTGTTCTCTGTCTATGCCATGATGTTTAGATTGATTCTAATCTAAAAAGTGAGATAACGGAGTTCTACATGAATGCATGCAGTTTTTGAGCAAAGTACAATGTAAGTCTGCAAGTACAAATTCACCCCACAAAATATATGTGTGCATGTGGGTCTTTGTGTGTGTGTGTGTGTGTGTCTGTCTGTCTGTCTGTCTGGGTTGGGGGTTGTGAGTGTGAGAAAGTGTATGTGTGTAGTGAGTGCAGAGTATCTTAAGTCTGTGAGGGGGTGCATGTGTGAGTGTGGGGGTGTGTGTGGTGTCTGTGTGCGCGTCTGTGTGTATGTGAGTCCCTGTGTATGTGTGTAAAGGAGTGCCTGTGTGTGTGAGTGTGCGTGTGTACATAGTGCAATGGTGGTCACCTGTAATGTAATCCAAGGTCCCGATTGAAGCCCTCCCTATGGGTACCGAACTTAGTTGCCTCTGCTCGGCCACTTTTCTCAGCTGCTTGTCCTGAAGTCCACCTTGGAGGATGGTCATCCGAAGGTCCAAGCTAAATGTCCAGGACATGCACACACACCCTTATAGACACTCACACATGCACCCCCTGACAGACTTAAGACACTCTGCACTCACTACACACACACATACACTTTCTCACACTCACAATCCCCAACCCAGACACACACAGACAAAGACCACATGCACACATATATTTTGTGGGGTGAATTTGTACTTGCAGAGTTACATTGTACTTTGTTCAAAAGCTGCATGAATTCATGTAAAACTCCATTATCTCACTTTTTAGAATCAATCTAAACATCATGGCAAAGACAGAGAACACACAGGGGGCCAACACCTTCAACATATTGTCTAGCTATCACCATTGTTAACAGCTAACCCGAGAATGCAACTTTTTTTTAAAAAGGTTTTGTGATTTACACATGAAAGAAGTGAAACTATCACTGTATTCTAACAGATGAAAGGCTTAACAGACAACCAATTTTTCAATGTATAATTTCAGCTACATCACACTGTAAATTTTTGCTATAAATTCTGTGTTAGGATTGAGCCCTTCCACTATCACCTGATGAAGGAGCGTCGCTCCGAAAGCTAGTGTGCTTCCAATTAAACCTGTTGGACTATAGCCTGGTGTTGTGTGATTTTTAACTTTGTACATTTATGCAAATTATCATCCAATATTCTTTTAATATCTGAACTGAACCTGCCTCCACCACATGTCCAGACGATATATTCCATATTCTAACTACACTGCATGAATTTTTTCACAACACCCTTGTTTCTTCAGTATGTTACTTGAAACCTATTGTTCTTCGATTTGATTTGTTATTGACTCATGTACCATGATACAGTTAAAACATTGTTTTATGTGCTACTCATGCAAATCATACCTTATGTAAGTACGTCAGGGTAATAGAACAGAATGCAGAATATAGTGCTACAGCTACAGAGAAGGTGCGGAGAATGATATATTTAATGTATGAGGGCCTGTTCACAAGTCCGATAACAGCAGGGAAGAAGCTGTTATTGAATCTGATGGTACCCATTTTCAAATGTTTGTATCTTCTGCCTGATGGAAGAGAGTATAACTGGGATGGGAGAGGTCTTTAATTGTGTTGGCTACCTTCCCAAAGCAGCGGGAAGTGTAAGTAGAGTCAATGGAAGGAAGGTTGGTTTTTGTGAAAGACTGGGCTGCATTCACAACTCTCTGTAATTTCTTGCAGTCTTGGGCAGAGCGGTTGTCAAACCAAGCTGTGATGCTTTTGGATCAGATACTTTCTATGGAGTACCTACAAGAATTGCTAAGAATCATTGTGGACATGCCAAATTTCCTTGGCTTTCTCAGGAAGTAGAGGCATTGGTGTGTTTCCTTAACCATAGCATTGAGGTGAATGGACCAGAAGAACTTGGTGATGATATTTACTCCTAGGAACTTGAAGCTGTCAACCATCTCCACCTCAGCACCATTGATACTGACAGGGGCATGTTCTCCACTCTGCTTCCTGAAGTCAATGACTAGCTCCTTCATTTTTTTGAAATGGAGGGAGAGATTGTTTTCCTTACCTTGCCACTAGAATTGTACTCCAATATTTAGACCGTCTTTCAATGTTCTTCACACCAAAATGCATCATCACACACCTCTGCATTGAACCTCATCTACCACCTATCCAGTCAATCCTTTTGGAGTTCCACACTACCTTCCACTAGTTTACAATTCATCCAAGTTACATGACATCTGCAAACTTTGAAATTATCCCCTGCACACCAAGATCCAGATAATTAAGCAAGGAACCGAATACCAACCTCTGGGGTACTCCGCTGCAAACCTTCCTCCAGTCCAAAAAGTATCCACTGTCCATACTCTGTTTCCTAAATCTCAGCCAAGTTTGTATCAATGTTCCTACTCTCTCTTTTATACCATGACCCTTTAACCTTCCTCCCAAGTTTGTTGTGTGGCACTACACCAAATGCTTTCTGGAAATCCATGTACACAACATCAGTAACTTTAAAAAAGTTCTGTGATTTACATATGGAAGAACTGAAACCAACATGTTCATTCTAAAACATGAGAGACTTAAACAATACAGCTCTTTTTCAATGTATAATTTCAGTTACATCACAGTGTAAACATTTGTTATAAATTCTGTGTCTTACAATCTTATAGTCCACAACTACCTGATGAAGGAGCACCACTCTGAAAGCTAGTGCTTCCAAATAAACCTGTTGGACTATAACCTGATGTTGTGTTAGTTTTAACTTTGTACACCCGAATCTAACACTGGCACCTCCAAATCATGGACATCAGTATTGTTTCCCAGTAGTCTTTCAGTTACCTCTTTAAAAAAAAAAGCTCCAGTGAGTTAGTTAAGCACAATTTCCCCTTTAGAAATCTATACTGATTCTTCCTAATTAACCCTCCTTTTTTCCACCACTGAAGGTAAACACACTAGTCTGTAATTACTTGGATTATCCTAATACCTTTCCTTATTTAAGGTGTAAATGCTTGTATTCTTTCAGTTTCTGACACCTCCTCCAATATTGAAAGATTATGGCCAGCACTCCTGCAATTTCTACCCTCACTTACTTCAAAATCCTTGGATGCATTTCATCCAGCCTCAATGCCTTGTCAAGTTTATGTACTAATAGTTTCTTCAAGCCTTTTTCCTTAATAATTTTGAGCTGCATCTTTCTCTTTTGTAAAGAGAACGCTGTAAAGAGAAATGCAGCGTATTCATCTGATACCTCTATGTGTCCCTGCCTTCATGTATCAATGCCCCTTTTTGGTCCTTAACTCTACCCCATCTTTACTAATTATTTGTCTAAAGGGGATTTCCTTTCATGTTACCAGCAAGTGTTTTCTCACAATTCCTTGTTGCTTCTCTTCTTTGCCTTTTTACCTCCCTCTAAACATTGGTATTCCTCTTAGTTCTCAATCATACTTTCGACCTTATACCTGCTGTAAAAACACTTGTTGTTTCTAATGTTAATTTCTACTTTCTTTGTCATCCAGGGAGCTGTGGATTTATTTGGCCTACCTTTTCTATTAGAGGAATATACTTTGACTGTACCTGAATTATTTGATCTTTGAGGATAGCCCATTGTTGAGTTATTTATTTTTCCAGCGAATCTCTTGTTCCAGTCAGCCCTGCCTAGCTCTGTCCTTGCTCCACTGAAGTTAGCTCTCAGCCAATTGACTTTTCTTCCCTAAGAACACAAGACCTAGGAGCAGGAGTAGGCAATTCAGCCTTCGAGTAAAAGTAGGTTTCAGAGTGCTGCTCCTTCTTCAGGTGGTTGTTCACCTGAAGGAGAACATTCCGAAAGCTAGTGCTTCCAATTAAACCTGTTGAACTATAACCCGTACTGTGTGATTTTTAACTTTGTACACCCCATTCCAACACCGGCATCTCCAAATCATTCCTTTATCCACTTTGTCAATCCACTTTAGCATCTTATTCATGCTCAATTCGATCTCTTCTCATTCATCTGAAATCTGAGGTATAGGCCTAAACTGCTCAATCTCTTGTAAGTCATAGAGTCATACGTATCCTAAATTAATCTAGTCTCATTTGCCAGCATTTGGCTCAGATCCCTCTAAGCCCTTCCTTTTCTAGATGCCTTTTAAATGTTGTAATTGTATTCAAAGTTTGTGAGAAAATTTGTAGCTCGGGTGCTCGTTGTTGTGGTTGTGTTCGCCGAGCTGGGAATTTGTGTTGCAGACGTTTCATCCCCTGTCTAGGTAACATCCTCAGTGCTTGGGAGCCTCCTGTGAAGCGCTTCTGTGATCTTTCCTCTGGCATTTATAGTGATTTGTTTCTGCTGCTTCCAGTTGTCAGTTCCAGCTGTCCGTTGCAGTGGCCGGTATATTGAGTCCAGGTCGATGTGCTTATTGATTGAATCTGTGAATGAATGCCATGCCTCTAGGAATTCCCTAGCTGTTCTCTGTTTGGCTTGTCCTATAACAGTAGTGTTGTCCCAGTCGAGTTCATGTTGCTTGTCATCTGAGTGTGTGGCTACTAAGGATAGCTGGTCATGTCGTTTTGTGGCTAGTTGGTGTTCATGGATGCAGATCGTTAGCTGTCTTCCTGTTTGTCCTATGTAGTGTTTTGTGCAGTCCTTGCATGGGATTTTGTACACTACATTGGTTTTGCTCATGCTGGGTATTGGGTCCTTCGTCCTGTGAGTTGTTGTCTGAGAGTGGCTGTTGGTTTGTGTGCTGTTATGAGTTCTAGTGGTTGCAGTAGTCTGGCTGTCAGTTCGGAAATGCTCTTGATGTATGGTAGTGTGGCTAGTCCTTTGGGTTGCGGCATGTCCTCGTTCCGTTGTCTTTCTCTTAGGCATCTGTTGGTGAAATTGCGCGGATATCCGTTTTTGGTGAATACATTGTAGAGGTTTTCTTTATCCTCTTTTTGCAGTTCTGATGTCCTGCAGTGTGTTGTGGCCCTTTTGAATAGTGCCTTGATGCAACTTCTTTTATGTGTGTTGGGGTGGTTGCTTTCGTTCATCTGCTACCATCCCTCACCATCCTCTTCATGAAAATGTTTCACCTCGGATCCCCTTCAAATCTCTCCTTCTCACCTTAATCCTATGCCCTCTAGCTTTGGACTCCTCTACCAAGGGAAAAAAACCTTGGCTATTTCCCCTATCCATGCCTCTCATGATTTTATAAACCTCTGTAAGGTCACCTCTCAGCCTCCAAAGCTCCAGAGAAAACAGCTCCAGGCTATACAGACTCGCCCTGTAGCTCAAACAACAACACCTTTGAAAATATTTTTGAACCATTTCAAGTTTAACAACATCTTTACTGAAGCAGAAATACCAGAATTGAATGCAGTATTCCAAAAGTTGCCTAACCAATTCCCAGTACAGCCACAACATGACCACCCAACTTCTCTACTCAATGCACTGACCAGTAAAGGCAAGTGCACCAAATGTCTTTTTCTCTACTTTGTCTATCTGTGACTCCACTTTCATGGATCAATGAACGTGTACTCCAAGGTCTCTTTGTTCGACAACACTCCCCAGCATCCTACCATTAAGTAGAAAAATGATGCCCTGATTTGCCTTACCAAAATGCAACACCTCACATTTGAAGTGAGAGATGGAATGGGGCAAGATTTCACGAGGTACACTGACACACAAGATGGCTGCTGAGCCACATGGTAGCCACTTGACACACAAGATGGCCGCCAGACCACAATATGGAGAGAGACAGCAGAGCAAACACAGATACGGCACCACTGACCTATTATATTACAAAATGCATAAAAGTATCTTGACATGTGTTCCCGGTTGAGAGAAGACTCGCAGTTGACCACTGTGCTGTTGGTGTCTTTCTCTCCCCAGAGCTCTGGGATTTCCTTGTACAATAAATTCTATCATTGAACCCTGACTCTGACTCCAAGGCTGGTGATTCTCCCCACAACAATTGACGCTGCTCCTGATGAAGGAGCAGCGCTCTGAAACCTGTTGGACCTTAACCTGGTGTTGTGTAATTTTTAACTAGATGTGAGAAGGATGTTTCCTCATGTGGGGTTCTTATTACTGGTGCCGTGGTCAAAGGCCATGATCGGGGAGCCGGGGTAAGAACCAATTTATACCTGCAAACAGGAAGAGTCAGGCTGGGCCAAAGACACAGTCTAAAAGGTATACCGATTGTAATGTCTAACTTGCTACAGTACTGAGGTAAAACATTTAAGTGCATGTCAGTGGAGAATAAGTGTTAACTGTATTAACTGTTGAATGAACCTGCTGCTTGTGCTGAAACAGCCAGAGGACAAGGTAGTGCTTGTCTCAAAAGCCCTGCCCTAAACCGCTTGCTAAGATGGGTAACCCCATGCGAAGATTGGGATTTGAAGTGGGAATTGAGGTGCCGAGGGCATTAGGAGTTGTGAAGCACATGTGACTAAGTCAGGTAACATCGTTGGGGCGAACAATGCAGAGTCCAGTTAGAATTTCAGTTAAAAGTTGGGTGCTGTTTGTACTTGTAATTTCCAATGTGTGAGGAAGAGGAGCTGATCATTCTGAACAGGAGCCAAACCTCAGTGGAGCACATGTTACCAAGTTGGGGAGCATGGACACAGTAACCATGATACCCTGTCAGTGCGTAGTAGAATGACAGAGCTTGAATAGTGGCGGTGGCCAGGAGGGTAAAAGAGTCCCATCAGTAGAGAGCACACCGGGCTAGAGAGGGCCTATCGGGAGGCGTTGGGTTAGTAGAGGTGGCCAGGAGGGTAGAAGAGTCCCATCGGTAGAGAGCACACCTTGCTAGGAGGCTGTACGGCCGTATGGATGGTGCTGGGACAGTATTATTGGCCAGCGGGTAGAGAAGTCTCCATTGGTTGGAAAACACTTTACTGTTGATGGTATCTGGGGATACACAATCTGCTAAATGGCAGATCTAAGTTTTAAGGGGGATACTTCAACTTCCTTTATTGAGAAATACAAGGCAGACAGACAAGGGTTGACAGAGCAAATGAAGAAAAGTAGTTGTGATCCATCCCAGACATTAGCACAACAGAGAGAGTAGATGGATAAACAGAAACGGAATAAAACTAAAAATATAAGGTTAATGTTAGTACACCAATTAGCAGACCTAACTGAACAACTGAGTGCCTCCACTAGTAGTTAGAGAAAGGGCCAGGAACAAGTTGAAGAGCTGCAGGACAGAATACAAGAGTTAAGCAGAAGCTAAGAAAGCTGCACAAAAATTCAGATGTGGATTCACTTCCTCCTTATGAGACTGTCCAGCAGAGACCAACTGCTCCCTCTGTTGGACGAACTGTGCAAGAGTATGACTTAGCACCAGTTACTAGAGGAGGTACAGACTTCCACCCCAAAGTGAATTATAAACCCCTCACCCCAGGGGAAAGGCAGCAAATTATGGTGTCCCTGGGCAAATTGCAGCCACAAAGCGCAAAGTCCAGGTTCTGAGAAAAGCTGGATAGTGCATGGGTAGGGACATACACCAGCTGGTCTGGGCAGCTTGCCCAGCAGACAAGTGGAGACAGGTAACTGGCAGATCCAATGCCACAGCAGCCTGAAACTTTAGGGGAGGATGGTGGATACATGCCGTTGCCCTTACAGCTGAGATAGATGCCCAGCAGACCTCCTTCACCAATTTTAAAGAAGAAATTCAGAGGACGCGCAAGAAAATGTACCCACAAACTAGAGCAAGATCACAACCACGAAACAACTTAAAGGGGAAGGAGCCTCTGAGTATGGGGGATGATTATTTAGGGTCTATCAGGAATGCTCATGGCACTCATCCGAGCTTTTAGAGATGGGCTCTCTAGCGCCCACCAAGCCATCCTGAAAATGGGAGTAAGAAAATCCCAGGATTATGATGGCCTAGTCATGTGTGCTAGAGGGATGCAGGAGGCAGAAGCTCCTGCAATAAAGGCGATACCTGACAAAGCAACCTCCCGGAATGGAGACAAGAATAGAATAAAACGATCCTGCCACAACCGTGGCCGACAGGGACACTTTGCCAGAGAATGTAGGGTCCCACGAGCAGGGGATAGAGCAGGGAACAATGTAAAATACTGCAGCCACTGCAAAAGAATAGTTTACATAGAAGCAGTGTGCTGGGAAAAGCATAGGGCACCCCCAAACACAACCCGGAGCACCACAGATTCGCAGGAATCCCAGGTCATAGGATTCTTTAAATGTCTTTAGTTGGGTTCAGTGCTTCCTCGTGCCTTTTTCTTTAATATCTATACAGGCACTATATGGCCCATTCCATTTTGGGGCAAAGCCTTGTTTGTCAGGCAGTGCTCACACTAGGACGCAGCTTCCTGCTGCTGGGACCTCAGCGAAGATTTTGAGTTCCCCTTCTTTGTCCTTTACTGTAAAAGCAAATTTATGCTGGGCCTCAGGGTGTAATGGGGTAAACCAGAAACCATTGGCCCTGTCTAAAACAGTAAAAATCTTTTGTTCAGGGGCCAGTCCATTTAAAATGGTGGAGGGGAATGCTACAAAGGGGTGCAATTTGGGGGTGACCTTATTTAGTCCTGTATGAGCAACGGTGAGCCTGTAGCTCCCATCAGGCTTTATTACAGGCCACATTGAGGAATTAATTGTATTTGTGGTTGCTTTCAGGATTCCCTGTATCATTAGTCCTTGCACTATCTCCACAACAGCTTTTTCTGCTTTGGGTTTTATTGGGTATTGCTCATGGGGCTTATGCTCCAGTCTGGGGCCTATGTTAACTAAACCTGTATCTAACTTTATTTCTGCCCATGCTCTGGGGACAGAGGTGCAGATGGCTCCGAATCCCCCCTTTTCGAGGTTCCAGTCCCGACTGGTAACTGTTGCCACTTTAATAGTATCAAGGTGACTTGCAAGTTTCCCAGTCTCGGTCTTTTGATTGTCCTGTCTGGGCCAAATCAACTTCCTTTTCACATAATCGATTAGACCACTATATTCTCTCATGAGGTCATTGCCCATTATGTTGCCCTCGTTATTTTGGCATACATAAAATTTCATATGGATATATGTAGTTATTTCTATGAGGGTAGCTTTGCTTAAGTAAGCTGGTGTCTTACCCCCCTCCTACCCCAGTTAAGTAAATCATTTTATTTTTGCGGGGTAAGGATAACTTTGTGACTGATATGGCTGTTCCTGTGTCTACTAGCATTTCACATTTCCTCCCTGTTATTACTGCAGGCACCTAAATTCTCCTGTTGTCTTTACCCTCATGAATGGGGGCAGCTGGTTGTCAGCTCTGTCATTGACCATTCCCCAGGTGCAGGCAGGAACAGCAGACAAGCCGGTCATCGCAGGGGGGAGTACCGAAATCACAACAGAACAAACCACACAGAAGCACAACTGCACCTCCTAACAAAAACAAAAGCTTTGACTGATAACTTTATTTAACTGCAAAATGTTTATACAGAGGAATTTTGATTATCCGAATGAGATGGGTGGGCACTATTTCATTTGGATAATTGATTATTCGGTTAACTGATTTCCTCTGGGGCTCGGAGTTTTCTGTGAAGTCTGCTCCCCGTTCAAGAGACTAGGCAAAAGCGCATTGCGCACGAGACCCAGCCCCATGCCTGCTGTCCCTCGTCCACTCCCACCCCATCCCGCCCAACCCCAACCCAGTCTGCTCCCACCCTGCCCCCACCCAGCCCCAACCCCTGTCCACTCCCACCCTGCCCCTGCCCACACCCAACCCTGTCTGCTCCCACCATGACCCTCCCCACCTCCCGCTAGATCCAACCCCGTCCGGTCCCACCCAGCACCCCCCAGCTGCCCCAACCCTGTCCACTCCCACACCACTCCCTCCACCCACCCACAACCCTATCCGCTCCCATCCCACTCCACTCACCCCAATCCAATCCTCTCCCACCCTGCCCCCCGCACCCACCCCCAAACCCCATCTGCTCCCACGTCCCCCCACCCGCCCCATCCCCATCCAATCCCACCTCGCCCGCACCAACCCTGTCCACCCCGGCTGACACTCCCCTCCCCCGCCCTTGGGTCAGCCAAATTGGACACCAACAGTAAGATGGCTGCTTCCTTTGTGGGGTAAGTCTCCAAATAGAGCACGTGCATGCGTGTATACACACACACACACATACAACCTTTTGACAGGTTCCACCTCTACTCTGTACAGGACAATGCTGGAGAGATTATCTGGGGAAGGGGGGATTTAGGGTACACCCCTGTGTAGAACTCCAGGGAAAGTGCGAGGGGAGAGAGGGCAGGAGGTCAGTCATTTAGAGACGGTGCTTGGACTGTTCTCAGCAGCATTTCAGTGAGCCAAGTTCATTTTTAATCTTTGTACCTGTGAACAAAAGATATGTTCAGGATTGAAACAGCTCTTTGACATAATGTTTCTATCGGGACCTTGAGATCCCCTTTAGCTAATCCAATATTTGGATAATTGAGATTCGGATAATTGAGGCTCATCCATACCTGTCGTGTTTTAATGTGTTTAAGTGTCCTGACTATCAGGAGCATCTCAGGATTTGAAGATAACCTCTTCTATAAAACCCACCTAAGTTTGCATGGGCACAGAACTATCTGCTACCCACTGGTATGGTCTGTGCAAACCCTATTTGTGGCCACCTTGATGTGGACCCCTCGCGACCTGTATACAGTGGACACCTCAGAAGCACCATGCAAAGGGCAGATAGAAAAATACAAACAGGGACTCCAGGGTAGATGTGTGCAGCTGAACAGAACCACTGGCCCATGGGGCTGGGCCCCCCAGCCTAGGGAAGGGAAGACCCATTTAAAACCTTTAAGTTCCCACGCTGTTTCACAGGGCAGGGATGGGGATGCGTTTATGCTCTGGTTCCCAAAAATGATATGCATCCAGTCACAATGCACTTATCAGCACTGTATAGCCACCAAGGGACAGTTCATCTGCACCTGCATTGAGCAGGCATGTTTGACCGTGACAGCGGGCAGACAATTCATAGGTGGTCAGTGCAATGGCAACCATGTCAGCTCTACCACACAGACATCCATGTTTGATACTCACAGCTCAGGGTACACCCGGGGAATCTATTTAAGGGGACTTACGCGACAGATACCCCAGATCTCCCAAAGCTGTTCACAGTAGGGACGATTGCACCCATTGACTGTACCATGCCCCAGCAGGGCACATGTCCAGAGAAGGTTAATGACCCGTTCCATCAGCCAGGAGTTCTGTGCTGACTGGCAGATTAACACAACTTTTGGGTTATCATTGGGATGTGGATTCTTGGGATCTCAATCTTTGGGGACGCAGCAGGTGTCATCAGCGCTAAAAACCGAAATTACCTTGTATGTGGCCTGACTGTCTTAGGCAATAATACCACAAAAGCTCTGGAAGCAATTAATACAAAGTTGGCTGAACTCAGACTCTACACACAGCAGACGCCTTACGTGGTGGATGATCAATTAATACGGCAAGGAGGAATTTGTTCAATTATTGGTGACAATTGCATCACCCATGATGACTCTTATAACATTACAGAAGCTATCAAGAATATCCGAGACTAGCTAAATAATTTTCGACAGGGAGCCACAATTACAGACAGCTGGCTAAATTGGTTGATAGGTAAATCTCGGGGACCCTATTTGACACAGGGTATAGTTCTCCTCATTGCACTCATGCTGGTATACTGTGTGAGTTGTAGAGGTTTACAGCTCTGCTGTAGGGCACTGCTGACAAGAACTGTACCAGCAGCGAGTGTCACCATGGAAGAGCCCCTAATGAAATTGGCATTCCATGATACCCCTCAGGAGGAGGAGCTCCTAGAGATGACTTACCTCTACATGTAAATTGGGTGGTCTGTGGGAGATCACCAAAGTCGCCCCTTTAACCATAAAGGGGGGGAAGAGAAGTGGGAGATGGCACGGGGCAGGGTGACACCTGGCACACGCACACACAAGATGGCCACTGAGACATCAGTTGGCCACTTGACACAGGAGATGGCCACTGGACCACAATATGGAGAGGGACAGCAGAGCAAACACAGATACTACCTGGGGCCACCAGAATGCCAGCACAATGCACTCACAGCCTAGTTGATTAGTTTAAGGTGGGTGGGGAGAGAATACACATGAATAATGTATACTGCCCACAGAAGTGTCTGGGTCGAGCCAACACCTTTGATAGAAATGCTAACCGCTTGATATGGATTCAATGCAAAGTGCTAATAACCAGGGCTGCAGCAATTGTCCTTCTCAGGAAGAGCGATTAGCGCCCATTACTACAGCAATGGACTTCCATGGAGACGTTGAAATTAGCAAAGGCTGCACTGGAACTGACAATGGCTGCACCAAAACTATCAACGATTCTGCAATGTTTACAATAAATAAACTATGTTACAAAGACAATAACCTCATCACTGACCTATTGTATTACAAGATGTATAAAAGAATTTTTACGTGCTCCGTGTCGAGAGAAGAATCGCAGCTGACCACTGTGCTGTTCGTGTCTTTCTCTCCCCAGAACTCTGGTACTTCCATGTACAATAAACTCTATCGTTGAACCCCAAGTCTGACTCCAAGCTTGGTGATTTTCCCAACACGATGGTTGGAGGAAGAGTGCCTCATCTTCCACAAGGGATGAACTCAGATTTCTCCAGTTTCCTCATTTCCCCTCCCCCCACCTTGTCTCATTCCCAACCCTCGAACTCAGCACCACCTTCCTAACCTGCAATCTTCTTCCTGACCTCTCCGCCCCCACCCCCACTCCAGCCAATCACCCTCACCTTAACCTCCTTCCACCTATCGCATTTCCAATGCCCCTCCCCCAAGTCCCTCCTCCCTACCTTTTATCTTAGCCTGCTTGGCACACTCTCCTCATTCCTGAAGAAGGGCTCATGCCCGAAATGTCGATTCTCCTGCTCCTTGGATGCTGCCTGACCTGCTGCGCTTTTCCAGCAACACATTTTCAGCTCTGATATCCATCATCTGCAGTCCTCACTTTCTCCTAGAAGATTTTCCCCTCAAAACATTTATGTAAATTAAACTCCATCTGACACGCCTTAGTCCACTTGCCTATCTGATCAAGGTTCCATTGTACTCTGAGATACATATTTCATAAGGAAAACCCCTCATCATTGGAATCATTCTTGTGAGCTTCTTCTGAATTACCTCTAATACAACTCCATTCCCGTTCAAGCAATGAGACCAAAACTCTACGCAATATTCTAGGTGCAGTCTTGTTCATGCCATATACAGTTGCAGCAAATCTTTCCTACTTTTGTTCTCTATACTTTTCACAATAAATGACAACATTCAATTTGGCTTCCTTATTACCTAGTTTACTTACAGACTTGTTTTCTGCAATTCCTGGATAAGGACATCCCGATCCCTTTGCACTGAGGCATCCTGAAATTTTACTCCATTTGAATAATAAGTTGCCTATCTATGTATTCCTCTGACCAAAGTAGATAACCTTACACTTATCCACATTAAATGTCATCTAACAAATTTTGGTCCATTCACCTAACCTATCCATATTCATTTTTAAATTCCTTATTTCTTTATTTCAACCTACTTTCCCACCAATTTTAATGTCATCTGCAAATTTTGGCTATAGTACTTTTAGGAGAAAGTGAGGACTGCAGATGCTGGAGATCAGAGCTGAAAATGTGTTGCTGGAAAGGCACAGCAGGTCAGGCAGCATCCAAGGAGCAGGAGAAACTATGTTTCGGGCATGAGCCCTTCTTCAGGATTCCTGAAGAAGGGCTCATGCCCGAAATGTCGACTCTCCTGCTCCTTGGATACTGCCTGACCTGCTGCGCCTTTCCAGCAACACATTTTCAGCTATAATACTTTTTATCCCTACATCCAAGTCATGAATATCGATTGTACATAATTGGGAACTAAGGACCAAATACTGTGGCACCTCATGAGTTACATCTTATCCACCAGAATAAGATGCCATTTATCGTGACTCTCTGCTTTCTGTTGGTTAGCCAATTCTCTACACAATCTGATAATTTAGCCAAACACCATGTAATCTTGCCTTTTACATTAACCTTTGGTGCAGTATCTTATCAAATGCATTCCAGAAATCCAGATATATATTATATACACAGGATCACCATTACCCTAGAACTCTTTGGAAAGCTAGAGAAGTGATTGCTGGGCCTCTTGCTGAGATATTTGTATCATCGGTAGTCACAGGTGAGGTGCCAGAGGACTGGAGGTTGGCTAATGTGGTACCACTGTTTAAGAAGAGTGGTAAGGACAGGCCAGGGTACTATAGACCAGTGAGCCTGATGTTGGTGATGGGCAAGTTGTTGGAGGGAATCCTGAGGGATAGGATATACATGTATTTGGAAAGGCAAGGACTGATTAGGGATAGTCAACATGGCTTTGTGCGTGGGAAATCATGTCTCACAAACTTGATTGAGATTTTTGAGGAAGTAACAAAGAGGATTGATGAGGGCAGAGTGGTAGATGTGATCTATATGGACTTCAGTAAGGCGTTCGACAAGGTTCCCCATGGGAGACTGATAGCAAGGTTAGGTCTCATGTAATACAGGGAGAACTAGCCATTTGGATACAGAACTGGCTCAAAGGTAGAAGACAGAAGGTGGTGGAGGGTTGTTTTTTAGACTTAAGGTCTGTGACCAGTGAAGTGTCACAAGGATCTGTGCTGGTCCACTACTTTTCATCATTTACATAAATTATTTGGATGTGAGCATAAGAGATACAGTTAGTAAGTTTGCAGGTGACACCAAAATTAGAGGTGTAGTGGACAGTGAAAAAGGTTACCTCAGATTACAACTGGATCTGGACCAGATGGGCCAATGGGCTGGGAAGTGGCAGTTGGAGTTTAATTCAGATAAATGTGAGGTGCTGCATTTTGGGAAAGCAAATCTTAGTAGGACTTATATACTCAATGGTAAGATCCTAGGGAGTGTTGCTGAACAAAGAGACCTTGGAGTGCAGGTTCATAGTTCCTTGAACATGGAGTCGCAGGTAGATAGGATAGTGAAGAAGGCATTTGGTATGCTTTCCTTTATTGGTCAGAGTATTGAGTACAGGAGTTGGGAGGTCATGTTGCGGCTGTACAGGACATTGATTAGGCCATTGTTGGAATATTTTGTGCAATTCTGGTCTCCTTCCTATCGGAAAGATGTTGTGGAACTTGAAAGAGTTCAGAAAAGATTTACAAGGATGTTGCCAGGGTTGGAGGATTTGAACTATAGGGAGAGGCTGAACGGGCTGGGGCTGTTTTCCCTGGGGCGTCAGAGGCTAAGGGGTGACCTTATAGAGGTTTACAAAATTATGAGGGGCATGGATAGGATAAATAGGCAAAGTCTTTTCCCTGGGGTGGGGGAGTCCAGAACTAGAGGGCATAGGTTTAAGATGAGAGGGGAAAGATATAATAGAGACCTAAGGGACAACTTTTTGACATAGAGGGTAGTACATGTATGGAATGAAATGCCAGAGGACGTGGTGGAGGCTGGTACAATTGCAACATTTAAAAGGCATTTGGATGAGTATATGAATAGGAAGGGTTTGGAAGGATATGGGCTGGGTGCTGGCAGGTGGGATTAGATTGTGTTGGGATATCTGGTTGGCATGGACGGGCTGGACTGAAGGGTCTGTTTCTGTACTGTATATCTCTATGACTCTATGGCTCTATCCACTCTGTCTACCTGCAACTCCACTTGCAGGGAACTATGCACCAGAGGAGGCAGAAAGCAGGAAACAACAAGCCAGCTAACCAAACCTGCCTTTGGGAAATACTGAAATACATGAAGGAAGTAGTAGCAGAATTTTTAGAAACTCATAATGCAATCAAACAGAGTCAAAATGGTTTTGTGAAAGAGAAGTCATGTTTCACAAGTTTGTTATAGCCCTTTGCAAGTATAACAAGCAGGATGAGTGAAGGACAATTAGTATATATGGTGTATATGGATTTTCAAAAGAGATTTGGAAGGATAAAATACTGCTACATAGAAGGAGAACTCATAGTTTTAGACATAATGGAGAGAGGACTAACTAACAAACAGGAAAAGGGGAGTTGGAGTAAATGGGTCACATTCAGTAGGGTACCACAGGGATCAGTGCTGGGAGCTTAACTATTTATAATCTAAAATAATTTGGATGAACAAGCATAACGTAAATGAACCAAATTTGATGAAGATAGAAAGATGGGTAGAAATACACATAAAGTGAAGAGGACACAAAGAATCTGCAAAGGTAGATGAACAACTAAAATTTGGAAGACACACTACATGAGGGAAAATGTTGATTTTCCACTTTGGTAGGAGAAGTGGAAAAGCAGAATATATTATGGTACAAATGGATCTGGATTTTCTCAATCATGAATTGTAAAACATTGGTAAACAGGCTTTGGGAGTAAAGAATAAGGAGGGTAAACAGAATGTTGTTAGCCACGATTGCAAGTGTTCTGATCCCAGCTGATGTTATGACTGAAATCTGGTTTAATAAACTACATTCTGTTTATTTTTATTTAATTGAGGTGATCTGTCACTGAAACTTAAGCAAACACTGCTACAAATTATGCTTGTAAATATAAAACTTAAGATTATACCTAAGGTCCAGGCAACTAAAAACAGACAAAGTCTTTGAAGAATGTAGAGAAGGTAAGAAGGCATTCAAGACCGGGAGTAAGGTACACTAAAAGAGGTTATGAAATGACCTTGGTCAGCAGGGTTAAGCAGGATCCTGGGGTATTTTATAAGCTAGGGAAATAGGCGGCCTACTCAAGGATAAAGGAGGTAGGTTATGTGGAGCCAGAGAAAATGGATGAGATCCTTAATGAGTACTTCACATCAATGTTTACCAAATAGCGGAATGTGACTGCTTATGAGGTTTGGGAAAGCTGTGTGAATACTCTCAGGCAAATCTACCCAATGAAGGAGGAAGAAATTGAGGTTTTGTTTAAGAAAACAAAAGAAGCATATGTCAGGTACAGACAGGAGAGATCGAGTGACTCCTTAGAAGGTTATAAAGGCAGTAGGAGGAAAATCAGGAGGGTAAAAAGGGGACGAGATGGCTTTGACAATTATGGTTAAGGAGAATCCAAAGGGATTTTACAAATATACTAAGGCAAAACGGTAACGAGGGAGAGAACAGGACCCTTCAAAGATCAGCAAGGCAGCCTTTGTATGGAGCCACAGGAGATGGTGGAGATACTAAACAAGTATTTTGCATCAGTGTTTACTATGGAGAAGGACATGGAAGATACAGAATGTGGGGAAATAGACGGTGACATCTTGAAAAATGTCCATATTACAGAGGAGGAGGCCCTGGATGTCTTTAAATGTATTAAAGTGAGGTGTTGGATTTCTTGAAATATATAAAAGTGGATAAATCCCCAGGACCTGATTAGGTGTATCCTAGAACTCTGTAGGAAGCTAGATAAATGATTGCTGGGCCTCTTGCTGAGATATTTATATCATCGATAGTCACAGGTGAGGTGCCGGAAGACTGGAGGTTGGCTAATGTGGTGCCACTATTTAAGAAAGGTGGTAAGGAAAAAGCCAGGGAAATATACACCAGCGTGCCTGATGTCGGTGGTAGGCAAGTTGTTGGAGGGAATCCTGAGGAACAGGATTTACATGTATTTGGAAGGCAAGGACTGATTAGAGACAATCAGCATGGCTTTGTGCGTGGAAAATCATGTTTCACAAACTTGATTGAGTTTTTTTGAAGAAATAACAAAGGGTATTGATGAGGGCAGAGTGGTGGACGTGATCAATTTGGACTTCAGTAAGGCGTTTGACAAGGTTCCTCATGGGAGACTGATTAGCAAGGTTAGATCTCATAGAATACGGGAGCGCTAGTCATTTAGTTACAGAACTGGCTCGAAGGTAGGAGACGGAGGGTGGTGGTGGCCAATTACTTTTCAGACTGGAGGCCTGTGACCAGTGTTGTGCCACAAGGATCGATGCTGGGTCTACTACTTTTTTGTCATTTATATAAATGATTTGGATGTGAGCATAAAAGGTGTAGTTAGTAAGTTTGTAGATGACACCAAAATTGGAGGTGTAGTGGACAATGAGGAAGCTTACTTGAGAGTACAATGGGGATCTTAATCAGATGTGCCAATGGGCAGAGGAGTGGCAGATGGAGTTTAATTTAGATAAATGCGAGGTGCTGCGTTTTGGGAAAGCAAATCTTAGCAGGACTTATACACTTAATGGTAAGGTCCTAGGGAGTGTTGCTGATCAAAGAGACCTTGGAGTGCAGGTTCATAGCTCCTTGAAAGTGGAGTTGCAGGTGGATAGGATAGCAAAGAAGGTGTTTGGTATGTTATGTTTTCCTTTATTAGTCAGAGCACTGAGTACAGGAGTTGGGAGGTCACGTTGCAGTTATACAGACATTGGTTAGGCCACATTTGGAATATTGCATGCAATCAGGGTCTCCTTCCTATTGCAAGGATGTTGTGAAAGTTGAAAGGGTTCAGAAAAGATTTACAAGGATGTTGTCAGGGTTGGAGGATTTGAGCTACAGGGAGAGGCTGAACAGGCTGGGGTTGTTTTCCCTGGAGCCTCGGAGGCTGAGGGGTGACCTTATAGAGGTTTACAAAATTGTGAGGGGCATGGATTGGGTGAATAGTCAAAGTCTTTTCCCTGGGGTGGGAGTCCAAAATCAATGCATAGGTTTAGGCTGAGAGGGGAAGGATTTAAAAGGGACCTAAGGGGGAACATTTGCACACAAAGGGTGGTGCATTAATGGAATGAGCTGCCAGAGAAAGTGGTAGAGGCTGGTGCATTTGCAGCATTTAAAAGGATGGGTATATGAATAGGAAGGGCTTAACAGGGATATGCACCAAGTGCTAGCAAATGGGACTAGATGAGGTTAGGATATCTGGTCGGCATGGACAAGTTAGACTGAAGGGACTGTTTGGATGCTGTACATCTCTATGACTATATGACTCTAAGTGTTGGGTGTCTTGAAAAGCATTTGAATAGACAAGTCGCCAGGACCAGATGGGATCTTTTCCAGGATATTGTGGGCTGCAATGGAAGAAATAGCTGGGATCTCAACAGCTATCTTTCACGAGAGAAAATGCTAGACAATCTCAGCAGGTCTGGCAGCATCTGTAAGGAGAGAAAAGAGCTGACGTTTTGAGTCTAACTGACCCTTTGTCAAAGCTAAAAAAAGGGAGGTATTTATATGAGGCAGAGAGAAGGTGAGTCATGGCTCCAGAAGCAAAGGTAGCAATAAAGAGATGATAATGACATTGCATAGAGAGATTATAGGGAGATTAGGAGCTGTGAATGACCAAGGCTGAAGCCAGTGCTATCTTTCATCATCTTCCATCTCAAGCAAGGTTCTTGAAGATTGGAGAATGGCCAATGTTGTTCTTTTGCTTAAGAAGGGAAACAAAGATAATCTAGATAATTAAAGGCCAGTGAGCCTGATGTCAGTGGTTGGCAAGTTATTGGAGAAGATACTGAGAGACAGGATTTATTCACATTTGGAATAAATTGGAATTGTTAGTGATGGGTTTGTGCAGGGAAGCTGAGACTCACCAACTTGATCCAGTTTTTGAGGAGATGACAAGGATGATTGAGGAGGGAAGGACAGTGGATGTTGTCTACATGGACTTTAGTAGGGCAGTTGATAATGTAGCTCATGGCAATCTGGTACAAAAGATACAGTCTCATGGGATCTAGGCTGTTCTGGCAAGCTGGTTGCAGAATTGACTTGGTCATAGAAGACAGATAGTAGCGCTGGAAGCATCCTTTTTAGAATGGAGATCAGTAACGAGTAGTGTTCCGCAGGGATCAGAGTTTGGACCATTGTACTTTGTCATATAAATAAATGATCTGGAGGAAAATGTACTTTGTCTGATTAGTAAATTTGGGGATGACACTAACATTGGCAGAATTGCAGACAGTGAGAAGGATTGTCAAAGGATACCGTGGGATATAGATAGATTATAGATTTGGGCGAAGAAATGGAAGATAGAAATTTTTGAAAATAATCCAGACAAATGTGAGGTAATGCATTTTGGAAGATCAAATCCCATTGCAAATTGTAAAATAATTGGCAGAACCTTTCGAGCATTGCATTACAGAGGGACCTGTGTGTACAGGTCCACAGATCTCTGAAAGAGTCAACACAGGTGGATAAGGTTGTCAAGAAGGTATACAGCATTTTTGCCTCATCAGCCAGAGTATCAAATATAAAAGTTGGCAAGTTACGTAACAGCTCCATAAAGTTTTAGTTCGGCCACTTTTGGAATATTGTGTACAGTTCTGGTTGCCACACTACCAGAAGGACATAGATGCTTTGGAGAGGGTACGGAGAAAGTTTATCAGGATATGCTTGGTCTGGAGGGTTTTAATTGTGAGGAGAGGGTGGACAAAATTGGATAAGTTTTACTGAAAAGGGGGAGACTGAGGAGCAACCAGATAGAGGTCTACAAAATTATAAGAGGCATAGACAGGGTGGATAGTCAGAGGCTTTTTCCCAGGGTGGAAAAGTCAACTAGAAAAGGGCACAGGTTCAAGGTGAGAGAGGGAACGTTTAGGGGAGAAGTGCGGGGAAAATTCTTCACACAGAGGGTGGTGGGTGCCTGGAACATACTGCCAGTGGAGGTGGTGGAAGTAGCTATTTTAGCAATGTTTGAGTCACATCTCAATAGACACATGAACGTGAGATGAACAGAAGGATAGATACCATGCATGAGCAATTAGTAGCAGGTCCAAATAATGATTAAGAAATGGCGCAGGCTTAGTGGGCTGAAGTGCCTGTTCCTGTGCCATATTGAATTGTATATATTATGCATAACAAACAGAGGCAAAATGGGATAAGCCAAACTATTTCCATACAACATAATTGGGAAGATTATGAAACACAAAATACTATTTCATCACATTATAACATTCAAACATCAGATTGAGAATTCCTTCCTCTTTCACATCTTTAAATTTGATTTAATTGTTTCTTTAAATGTTGAGAGTTTGAAAGCCACTTCCTTGTATATTCATCCAACCAAACTTGGATTTTCTCAGCTTTGCCTAAGTCCTTCAAGGTTCTAATCAAATGCAGATGATCTGGAATTTTCAAATTTAATCATTACACTGAAGGTAACCAATTACTGAACTGAATTATTTCCTTTCTTCAGGAGAAGTCGTGCTTTTATATGTAGTTCTGCTATTAGGCAATAGTTGCATTCTTGTGCAATCCCATGCTATGCAGAAATTGTGCATAAAAATACACTTAAAGTGTTGGCGATGTAATCGCATTATAGCCAACACACATTTTAAAAGTTCGCGTTTCAGAAAAAGCATTCCCTGTTCACCCAGTCATGTTACAGCCAATTCACATTAACAAAAGATGGATTATCGCAGGACATTGGTTAATATATCAACCGTAAGATGTCCAAGCCTTGAGTTTATTCCAGAAGCAAAATAAAACTTCTGATTCTTCTCATGGAAAGCAAGTTAATGCTTTTCTGTTTTTACTCTGCCTGTTTATGAAACTCTCCAAATATGAATAAATTCCCAATATTACCAGAGGACATCTCTCATAAAGAAAATCAGTTTTTCAGAAATTGTGTCAAATCCATCATTAAATCTCCTCCTACAAACATACTAAAACCCATATGCCACTAACTCAAAATCCACACTCCAAAATAAATTATATTAAAATATATATCCATCACAACTCTTGCCTTAGACATGTAGGGGTGAAATGTAAACATTGATATGTTTTACTACAACTGTCCAGGGAGTTGGCAAGACCAAACCTAAAGTACTGCTTAAAGTTTTGGTCTCCTTACCTGAAGAGACTTGCATGGAAGGTAGTTCTAAGATGGTTCACTTAATTGACTACTGGGATGAAGAAGTTGTCGAATGGAGAAAGGTTGAACTATATTCATTCACATTTAGAAGAATATGTGCTGATCTCATCGAAGTCTGGGGTGGTGGGGGGTGCTTGACTAGACAGCTGCTGAGAGAATGTTTCCATTACTGTATTAGAGTAATTTAGAACTAAGGGGCATGGTTTTAGAGTAAGCTGTTGCCCATTAAAGTGTGAAATGTTATTTTTTCTCTCAGAAATTTGAGCAACCTTGTTACTCGGTAAGTCTGAAAGGGCTGGAGTCATGGTAGTTGAATATTCTAAGTCAGAGGTGAATATATCTTTTAACAACAAGAGTCAATGTTTACCGGGAGTAGGTCTGAGACTGTCCTTATTTTTAAAGTGTCCCCTTAGTCCTAGTCTCTCAGGGGAAATATCCTTGCTGCATTCACCCTGATAATCCTCCTCAAGAGTTTATGTGATTCAATGAGATCACCTCTCTTTCTTTTAACTTCCAAAAGATACAAGCCCAGACCTGTCCAATTTATTCTCATAAAATAACTTCTCTCCCAGGGATAAATGCTTTAAATAAGAAGTAATAGTACCAAAGGACTGACAGGTAGCTATTATTGTTCCTATGTACAACAGGGGACAGAACAATGATAATAAGAACTAAATGAAAAAAATCATCAAGTCAAGCAGCATTTATAGAGAGGAACCCAGTGTTTCAGGTCTGTGTCCTTTCATCAAAACTTACACTTTTTACTTTGGAAGGCAAAACAGAAAAATCACCCATATCTGATAAAATAAGGAAGTTAATGGAGTAAAAGGACAAAGAAATTCAGGGAATAGATAAGCAACTCATTAAAACAACATTTCTGGGCAGGAAAGCAAGTAAAATTATATAGGAATAAGTTTATGTTACTCTTGTTACAAGGACAAAGGCAAATTAGAGTCAAATTTGTGAAAGAAAATGCAATGGAAAAGAAAACAAGATTTAAGAAAAATAAATTCAACATCTTAAAAGCAGCTGAGAATGATTTAATACAAGCCATGTGAGATTTCTCTGTGAGTTTCAACTGTCCTATTTATGGCACTCTAGAGTTAAGTTTCATAACAAGATCATAAATCATTTTATTAACAGGGGCCTTCTGATTTGAATTAGTTGCCCTAAATATCAGCAGAGAGATTCATTCATACTTATGACGCATGTCCAACATGTTTTTGAAAGTCATGAGGCCACTGGTGACACGTATCTATCTTTGAAAGGCGGATGATGTGAAACACAAATCAGTCGGTAATTGTTGGCAATTTGTCATTTCTGACTGCATTCTGTGCCACAAAATTGCTGGATTTCTTTTTAATGAAAAGTGCATCTGATACCCTGTTACTTTTGCAGCAGTGACCAGGTCAATGCAGTGATGTCAATGAACATCTGTAACCTTGCGAAGGTTATGGCTAATGGCTGAAAATTATCTTAGCCAATGGAACAAAGAAATGCAGAACAAAACACTGAATAACATGAAAGAAATATAGTAACAAAAACAGAAATTTCAGGAAATGTTAACCCACCCCCTTCTGACTAATGCACCTATCACTATGGGCAATTTAACATGGCTAATTCACCTAACCTGCACATCTTTGGACTGTGTGAGGAAACCAGAGCACCCAGAGTAAACCCATGCAGACACAGGGAGAATGTGCAAACTCCATGCAGACAGTTGCCCTAGGCTGGAATCGAATCTGGGACCCTGGTGCTGTGAGGCAGCAGTGCTAACAACTGAACCACTGTGCCTCCCCCTTTGTGGATGTTGTTTAGATAACACAAACCTTCTACTGAATGGATATAGCAATTTTCTATTAGTGATCTTCAACAATGCGGTTTTCTATAGCACAACATTGCAGAGGAACACAACTGTTGCGTTATAGCAGTACGACATATATTATCTAAATGGCAAGAGACTGCAGAGTTCTGAGGTGTAGGGGAATCTGGCTATTCTCATGTATGAATCACAGAAGATTGATATGTTACAGCAGTTAGTAGTTAGTAATGCTAATTGCATCTTTTCATTTATTTTGAGGGGAACTGAGTATAAATGTAGGGAGGTTGTGCTTCAACTATGCAGGGTGACACAGGTGTTAATGTCTGGAGCACTGTGTACAATATTCATTTCCTTATCTAAGGAATGATGTAACTGTGTTGGAAAGAGCTCAGGGAAGGTTTGCTAAACTAATAACTGGAATGGGAAGGTTGTCTTATGGGGAAAGCAAGGACAGGCTATGCTTGAGTTTAGAAAATTAAGAGATGACTTGATTGAAATGTATAAGATTCAGAAGGGGCTTGACAGGGTGGATATGGAAAGAATGCTTCCTCTCATAGGAGAATGTGGCAGTGGAGATCACTGTTTAAAAATAAGACTTACACATTTAGGGCAGTGATAAGGGGACTTTTTTTCTTGCACATGGTGGTAAATCTTTAGAACTCTCTTCCTTAAAATGCAGTGGAAGCAGAGTCCTTAAATTTATTTTAAGGCAGAGACAGGTAGATTTTTGATAAGCAAGAGGTGTCAAGTTATCAGGGATAGGTGGGAAAGTGGAGTAATAAGACATCAATGATTTACTGGCACAATCTACACTATTATTTAACTTTTAAAAAATGGCCCATTGTCTTTTTTTAAAACATTGAATGGTGTAGACCACCTAAGAAAACTGGAGTGACAGTTTTAAGCTGCTCTACAATTAACTTTAAGTCATTGTCCCCCCACATATCCCCAGTCAGCCACAAGCATTTGCTGTCCAATTTGGTTCACATTTTTCCAAAGGATGCTGAATTAAGGTGTTGGATTCCCAACTCACATGGCTAATTATATTTTCCTGCCTTTAGTCTAGTTACTACAGAAACAAGATATCCCCATGAGATTTTAGCACTTTATCCACTGGAGTTAGTGCCATGAGGTAGCACATGTCCAGCTAACAGCCATACATAAGAGATTGTCAGGACTAGTTGTGTGTTTGAGAAATCATTCTCTTGGTTTATGCCAATTAAGTATTCTTTCCCAATCAAAGAAGTTGCACGACTGAGGCAAGTGCATCACAAAACTTATTGATTCAGAAGAGGAGAGGCAGATAAGCACCTACTATAAATGTCTCCAGAGTCAGAGACAGTCCAGAATGCAGGAACAACAGTCTGACACCTCCAGAGGCATACATGACCTGAATAACTTGAAAATAAGTGCATCAAGTTGGAATAGATATCCAACTGCTTTGAAACTTTACTCTGTTTTGGCAGAGCTAGAGGTATGAAGCATATTCAACCAAACACATCCCTAATCACAGCTGTTAATTAGCCAAAGCCTTACACCTACTCCTCTCATACCTCTAGTTCACAGCTTGAGCTTTCTCGCAACATTTATTTCAGCGCTTTTCCATTCTGTAAAACCTGGTGAGGAAGGGTGAATTGGCTCCCCTGTTTTTGCCCCTTCCAGTTGTCTGCCTCAAGATTTTTAGTTATATTTAGCTTGCAGCTAAGTACAATTCAATTAAACATAGAACTAGTCAAAATTAAGATGGCTATTACAAGCTTTTCCTGAGTGGATGAAAAACAAACTTTACTCCTTACTAACCATGAGAAAAAAAAGACATCAAACACATGCATACAAAGTTTACAAAGGGGACAGTGTCAAAGGCAAAAATAATAATCAAGAAAAGACAGTATTACATTGTCCTCAGAATCTTTGAGGTGTTTAATTTTAATCTAAGGCCAATTATGGTTGGAATGGTCAGCAATGGTGAAATTTGTCGGCAGCCTTGAGTAAGAACATGAAACTTTACAACAAAGGAACAGACCCTTTGGCCAATCATGTCTGTGCTAACCATGATGCCATTCTAAACGAATCCCATCTGCCTACACATGGTCTGTATCCCTCGATTTCTGCTTGTTCATGTGTCTGCCTTCCAGTTATCCTGTTACAAGTCCATATTCTCCTTTGTCTCTACCCAAAACCACTGCCTGAAAAACAGTTCCTTTGTGTAGTTCCATTTCTGGCTTCATTTTTTTTTCTCCAAAGCTGAATAAGCTGCAGATGGCTTTCATTCCAATATGGTAAACTTCTCCAAATGTTGAAATCAAACAATATACTCATCTGAATGGTTTCAATCATTTTGATAACACATTAATTTCAGTTCAGATTGGGTCTCATTTCTTGATGTTTTCCTGAACTGAATCAACATTATAAGTAAACATGTTTCCACCCTTTAAAACCACTTCAGTTCATGAAATGTTCTGGGTATTGAGAATCAGATGATGGAAATTGAATATTGAAAGTACATTTTTCCACAATCATGTCAATTCAGCTTGGCCTAATATTACATACTGCTCCACATTTTCCAATTTCTTGACTTCCTCTTCTGTTGAAATATTTTGTTTTCTGACATTGGCAATAATTCTATTCTGAAAAAGCGCAGCAGGTCAGGCAGCGTCCAAGGAGCAGGAGAATCGACGTTTTGGGCATGAGTCCTTCTTCAGAAATGAGGAAAGTGTGTCAAGCAGGCTAAGATAAAAGGTAGGGAGGAGGGACTTGGGGGAGGGCCGTTGGAAATGCGATAGGTGGAAGGAGGTTAAGGTGAGGGTGATAGGCAGAAGTTGGGGTGGGGGCGGAGAGGTCAGGAAGATCTTCTTCCTGACCTCTCCACCCCCACCCCCACTCCGGTCAATCACCCTCACCTTAACCTCCTTCCACCTATCGCATTTCCAACGGCCCTCCCCCAAGTCCCTCCTCCCTACCTTTTATCTTAGCCTGCTTGACACACTTTCCTCATTTCTGAAGAAGGACTCATGCCCAAAACGTCGATTCTCCTGCTCCTTGGATGCTGCCTGACCTGCTGCACTTTTCCAGCAACACGTTTTCAGCTCTGATCTCCAGCATTTGCAGTCCTCACTTTCTCCTAGAATAATTCTCTTTTGCCTGGGAACACTTGGTGGCGCTATAGGCACAGGGAAAGTCAATATGCATAAGACAAAACAATACTTTTTAAAATATCATCTACGTTGATTTGAATGTTGTATGTTACAACATGAAATTACCTCTAATCGTTTTAATGTTTTTGAGTTTATATATGTACACTTTTAAATAGATTATATCAATTTGCTCTTAATAGCAACTCAGAAATGAGGAAATGGCAAAAATCTGACATAAATAGAACTCATGTTGCGTTGGGATTTCTTGTGGCACTTTCCCCTGCCACCGCAGGAACTGTAAAACCTGTGCCCACACCTCCTCCCTCACCTCTATCCAAGAAGGAGCCTTCCACATCCATCAAAGTTTTACCTGCACATCCACTAATATCATTTATTGTATCCATTGCTCCCGATGCGGTCTCCTCTACATTGGGGAGACTGGACGCCTCCTAGCAGAGCGCTTTAGTGAACATCTCCGGGACACCCGCACCAATCAACCACGCCGCCCCGTGGCCCAACATTTCAACTCCCCCTCCCACTCTGCCGAGGACATGGAGGTCCTGGGCCTCCTTCACCGCCGCTCCCTCACCACCAGATGCCTGGAGGAAGAACACCTCATCTTCCGCCTCGGAACACTTCAACCCCAGGGCATCAATGTGGACTTCAACAGTTCCCTCATTTCCCCTTCCCCCACCTCACCCTAGTTCCAGCTCAGCACTGTCCCCATGACTAGTCCGGACTGGTCCTACCTGCCTATCTCCTTTTCCACCTCACCACTCCTCCCTCTCCTCCCTGACCTAAAACCTTCATCCCCTCCCCCACTCACCCATTGTACTCTATGCTACTTCCTCCCCACCCCCACCCTCCTCAAGCTTATCTCTCCATGTTTCAGGCTCACTGCCTTTATTCCTGATGAAGGGCTTTTGCCTGAAAGGTCGATTTCGCTGCACTTTGGATGCTCCCTGAACTGCTGTGCTCTTTACGGAACATCTCTGGGACATCTGCACCAATCAACCACACCGCCCTATGGCTCAACATTTCAACTCCCCCTCCCACTCTACCAAGGACATGGAGGTCCTGGGCCTCCTTCACTGCCACTCCCTCACCACCACTCGCTTGAAGGAAGAACGCCTAATCTTCTGCCTATTCAGCCTTCCTGTGTAGCTCAAACCCTCCAACTCTGGCAACATCCTTGTAAATCTTTTCTGAAACCTTTCCAGTTTCACAACATCCTGACTATAGCAGGGAGACCATCAACAGTTTCCTCATTTCCCCTTCCCCCACCTCACCTTAGTTCCAAACTTCCAGCTCAGCACTGTCCCCATGACTTGTCCGGACTTGTCCTACCTGCCTAGCTCCTTTTCCACCTATCCACTCCACCCTCTCCTCCCTGACCTAAAACCTTCATCCCCTCCCCCACTCATCCATTGTACTCTATGCTACTTTCTCCCCACCCCCCCCCACCGAATCAACACAGATGGAAAGGTCTAGGAAGGGGAGGGAGGAGTCTGAGATGGTCCAGGTGAATTTGAGGTCGGAGTGGAAGGTGTTGGTAAAGTTGATGAACTGTTCAACCTCCTCGTGGGAGCACGAGGCAGCGCCGATACAGTCATCAATGTAGCAGACGAAAAGGTGGGGGGTGGTGCCAGTGTAGTTGCGGAAGATGGACTGGCAACACCCCCCACCTTTTCCTCCGCTACATTGATGACTGTAGTTGAGAAGAGACAGGCATAGCTGGGGCCCATGCAGGTGCCCATGGCTACTCCTTTAGTTTGGAGGAAGTGGGAGGATTGGAAAGAGAAGTTGTTCAGGGTGAGGACCAGTTCAGTCAGTCGAAGGAGGGTGTTGGTGGAAGGGTACTGGTTGGTACGGCGGGAAAGGGACTGGATGTCCATGGTGAAGATAAGGCGTTGGGGACCGGGGAAGCAAAAATCCTGGAGGAGGTGGAGGGCGTGGCTGGTGTCCCGAACGTAGGTGGGGAGTTCTTGGACTAAGGGGGACAGGACCGTGTCGAGGTACACAAAGATGAGTTCGGTGGGGCAGGAGCAGGCTGAGACAATGGGTCGTCCGGGGCAGTCAGGTTTGTGGATTTTGGGCAGGAGGTAGAAACGGGCGGTGCGGGGTTGTGGGACTATGAGGTTGGAGGTGGTGGATGGGAGATCCCCTGAGGTGATGAGGTTATGGATGGTCTGGGAGATGATGGTTTGCTGGTGGGAGGTGGGGTCATGGTCAAGGGGGCAATAGGAGGAGGCGTCCGCGAGCTGGCGTTTGGCCTCAGCGGTATAAAGGTCAGTGCGCCAAACTACTACCGCGCCTCCCTTGTCTGCCGGTTTGATGGTGAGGTTGGGGTTGGAGCGGAGGGAGTGGAGGGCTGCACGTTCCGAGGGTGAGAGGTTGGAGTGGGTAAGAGGGGTGGACAGGTTGAGTCGGTTAATGTCACGGCGGCAGTTGGATCGAGGGCGGTAAGAGGCCAGCACGGGGTGTCCAGGTGGATGGGGTGCGTTGGAGGCGGGAGAAGGGGTCGTCAGAGGGTGGGCGGGAGTCTTGGTTGAAAAAGTAGGCACGGAAGCGAAGGCGGCGGAAGAATTGTTCAATGTCTCGCTGCGTGTTGAACTCATTAGTCTGAGGGCGTTTTTATTTCTTTTCGGAACGCTGATAGGGGAGGGGAGGGAAATATACTCCCCAGTCAGGTCCACACCCCCCACCAACCCAACCTCCACTCCTGGCACCTTCCCCTGCAACTGCAAGAAATGCAAAACTTGCGCCCACACCTCCTCCCTTACCTCTCTCCAAGGCCCCAAGGAATCCTTCCATATCCGCCACAAATTCACCTGCACCTTCACACACATCATCTATTGCATCTGCTGCACCCGATGTGGCCTCCTTTATATTGGGGAGACGGGCCGCCTACTTGCGGAACGCTTCAGGGAACACCTCTGGGACGCCCGGACCAACCAACTCAACCACCCCGTGGCTCAACACTTTAACTCCCCCTCCCACTCCACCAAGGACATGCAGGTCCTTGGATTCCTCCATCGCCAGAACATAACAACACGACGGTTGGAGGAAGAGCGCCTCATCTTCCGCCTGGGAACCCTCCAACCACAAGGGATGAACTCATATTTCTCCAGTTTCCTCATTTCCCCTCCCCCCACCTTGTCTCAGTCGATTCCCTCGAACTCAGAACCGCCCTCCTAACCTGCAATCTTCTTCCTGACCTCTCCGCCCCCACCCCACTCCGGCCTATCACTCTCACCTTGACCTCCTTCCACCTATCACATCTCCATCGCCCCTCCCCCAAGTCCCTCCTCCCTACCTTTTATCTTAGCCTGCTGGACACACTTTCCTCATTCCTGATGAAGGGCTTATGCCCAAAACGTCGCATTTCCTGTTCCTTGGATGCTGCCTGACCTGCTGCGCTTTAACCAGCAACACATTTTCAGCTCTGATCTCCAGCATCTGCAGACCTCACTTTTTACTGTTTACAGTAAATTACTATCAGTCACAGCCACAGTCAGATTGCAAAACCCTGGTGCCAATTGCCTTTTGAATGGCTTTCCCAGTTGATACAGCACATAGTGGCTATTCTATTTAGTGACTAGTTAGATACAGTTGCAGTAGTTCAATTAATTTCAACTGATTTAACCTTCTACTGACTGGAGTTAATGATTGCATTTTGAAAGGATAAATGGGTACAGCTTGCAGAGTAATAATTCGCTCATGGGTACTGGAAATCTGATCAGCAAATGTCTGCAGTATTTTTAAAATTCTGTTGAGCTTGGAGCAGCAGAACTGTTCTTTTGGCTTCTCAAAAATTCAGCAAACTGCTGACACCTTTTCCTGTATGCATCAGCGTTGTGATTCCCATCCTGCCCTACAATAGCTTCTGCCATCAGTCCAAAAACAGCAAACTGCTTGTCATGCGGCACTCACCTGCAACATTTCAATGGGCCTGGAGTCTCAAATCACTGCTATCACGTCAGCACTAGACTAGGCAGGGATCAGTATGTTCCAATACAGACACTAGACAGTCTTAGCCTTACACTTAGCGAAAGCTGTAGGGCAATGAGGACTATGTTTTTGAGGCAGATGGGGACTTCCTGACTCTGTTCTGCTCAATTTCCTGAGCCTTTGTTGAAGGGAACACAACTAATGCAGGATAGTCTCTCTGACTGGAAGCTTCAGGTCACCTAGCTGCAAGGCACAAAGGCAGAAGCAAAAGCTTGGGTCACCTGTAGGCTGTTTAAAACAGCAGTAAGACCTTAAGCGTGCCAACCAGTTGCACAACTCTCACATTGCAATCTCAGCTCCTGTATCTTCCCTCTTTTCCTAGTGCCAATCCTGGAAGTTTCAATCCTGTTGGCATTACCATTTATATACTGGTAAGATTCTTTATGTTATTACATGCTGTCCTCTGTTGTGTCAGCTTTTCCCTTGAAAATAGCGGAAGCTGATTTCTATGAACCCTATCGAAGGCTTTCAAAATGTATGAGGCAATAAGAAGAGGAGTAACTTCTATTGTTGTTCATCACTGAATAGGGACCATGTGTGAGAGAGCAAATACAACACAGTATGTTCTTTTCTAAAAGGTTGCATCTCCCAAGGTATAGCATCCTCTCAGTACTAAATAAAACAATTCTACTCTCAGGTCCTGAGTAGAGCTGAAATCCACAAAGCCTCAACTCAGAACCTGAATCGCTGACTGAAGGCTGGCAACACAAATTAATTGTAACATATTCAGCAGAAATGTCCTCAAGGTTTGCATGACCAGCTTCTGTAACCTCAACACAAGGTCAGCAGCTCAGCGGGGATCCTGGACAAACCATGTTATCTGGCGCGACACGTCTACAGCCTTAATCACTCTTTGAACAACAATCAAGATATAAAGGCAGCATGGTAATACACTAAAATAGGATGGCTGCAGCACAGAATAAGACCCTTTGGCCAGTTGCAATGGTGCCAGCTCTAGACAAAAGCAATCACTTCTCTCTGTGAATGGAGGAATAAGGCAGGCTCTGCTTTCTCAATCCCTTGTTTGACCACAATGGTTTTCTTCTAAAATGGATGTGCTTGCCAATTCAGTGAGTGTTTAATGATACACACACTAAGATGGTAAAAGACACAATCAGACTGATTACTTTTTAATGTTTGAAAAGAGAGTACTAATTCTAGATAATATGATTAGGTTTGGAACTCCATTTAACCTTAGATGTGCTCGAGGTTCCTGAACAGTTACAAACCTGTTCAGGAATCCATGATTTCAGTAGTTAAGAAATTGTGCATATAAACCGCATCTTCTTTTGCAGCAGTCAATTGCCATATTCTATGATTTAAATGTCCAGCAACACAGCTTGACACTTTAACAGCTGCCATTAACTGTTAAATATGGATTGTAATTGGGGGGTTAGGGTGGTAGATGGTTAAAGTTTCAGGTGCCAGGTAGGTGGGGGTGTCTCATACATACAGTGCCCAGTGGGCAGGGTGCCAGACAGGTCAGATGCCACATTGCCAGTTAAGTGGCAATGCTCCGTAATGATGGTCAGAATGTATTGGGTCTGGCTGTCAAGTAGGCTTCTCATCCACGATGTCAGGCCTGGAGGTGAGAGAGAGGCTTTGGAGCCAGGGCAATGGACTGTCTTAACCCTGTTGTGATATCACTTGTTCATTTCTCCACTCTGTGGGTGTTTTGAGATGCTTTCTGTTTACACTTCCACAATGTATCTATGTTCCTCAATCCTCCCATGATGCAAGCTAGCTAACAAGCGGTTTGCTCAGTCTCCCTCATTAGTGCCAAACATTGAATATCTATTCACCCAATCATGCAACTAATTATGTTACTTAGGGCTTTTGCCTGAAAGGTCGATTTCGCTGCACTTTGGATGCTCCCTGAACTGCTGTGCTCTTTACGGAACATCTCTGGGACATCTGCACCAATCAACCACACCGCCCTATGGCTCAACATTTCAACTCCCCCTCCCACTCTACCAAGGACATGGAGGTCCTGGGCCTCCTTCACTGCCACTCCCTCACCACCACTCGCTTGAAGGAAGAACGCCTAATCTTCTGCCTATTCAGCCTTCCTGTGTAGCTCAAACCCTCCAACTCTGGCAACATCCTTGTAAATCTTTTCTGAAACCTTTCAAGTTTCACAACATCCTGACTATAGCAGGGAGACCATCAACAGTTTCCTCATTTCCCCTTCCCCCACCTCACCTTAGTTCCAAACTTCCAGCTCAGCACTGTCCCCATGACTTGTCCGGACTTGTCCTACCTGCTTAGCTCCTTTTCCACCTATCCACTCCACCCTCTCCTCCCTGACCTAAAACCTTCATCCCCTCCCCCACTCATCCATTGTACTCTATGCTACTTTCTCCCCACCCCCCCCCACCGAATCAACACAGATGG
Organism: Hemiscyllium ocellatum; assembly: GCF_020745735.1. Taxonomy (NCBI): domain Eukaryota; kingdom Metazoa; phylum Chordata; class Chondrichthyes; order Orectolobiformes; family Hemiscylliidae; genus Hemiscyllium; species Hemiscyllium ocellatum. The sequence goes on along the minus strand of NC_083405.1, from coordinate 88,492,226 downwards.
AAAGGTCTAGGAAGGGGAGGGAGGAGTCTGAGATGGTCCAGGTGAATTTGAGGTCGGAGTGGAAGGTGTTGGTAAAGTTGATGAACTGTTCAACCTCCTCGTGGGAGCACGAGGCAGCGCCGATACAGTCATCAATGTAGCAGACGAAAAGGTAGGGGGTGGTGCCAGTGTAGTTGCGGAAGATGGACTGGCAACACCCCCCACCTTTTCCTCCGCTACATTGATGACTGTAGTTGAGAAGAGACAGGCATAGCTGAGGCCCATGCAGGTGCCCATGGCTACTCCTTTAGTTTGGAGGAAGTGGGAGGATTGGAAAGAGAAGTTGTTCAGGGTGAGGACCAGTTCAGTCAGTCGAAGGAGGGTGTTGGTGGAAGGGTACTGGTTGGTACGGCGGGAAAGGGACTGGATGTCCATGGTGAAGATAAGGCGTTGGGGACCGGGGAAGCAAAAATCCTGGAGGAGGTGGAGGGCGTGGCTGGTGTCCCGAACGTAGGTGGGGAGTTCTTGGACTAAGGGGGACAGGACCGTGTCGAGGTACACAAAGATGAGTTCGGTGGGGCAGGAGCAGGCTGAGACAATGGGTCGTCCGGGGCAGTCAGGTTTGTGGATTTTGGGCAGGAGGTAGAAACGGGCGGTGCGGGGTTGTGGGACTATGAGGTTGGAGGTGGTGGATGGGAGATCCCCTGAGGTGATGAGGTTATGGATGGTCTGGGAGATGATGGTTTGCTGGTGGGAGGTGGGGTCATGGTCAAGGGGGCAATAGGAGGAGGCGTCCGCGAGCTGGCGTTTGGCCTCAGCGGTATAAAGGTCAGTGCGCCAAACTACTACCGCGCCTCCCTTGTCTGCCGGTTTGATGGTGAGGTTGGGGTTGGAGCGGAGGGAGTGGAGGGCTGCACGTTCCGAGGGTGAGAGGTTGGAGTGGGTAAGAGGGGTGGACAGGTTGAGTCGGTTAATGTCACGGCGGCAGTTGGATCGAGGGCGGTAAGAGGCCAGCACGGGGTGTCCAGGTGGATGGGGTGCGTTGGAGGCGGGAGAAGGGGTCGTCAGAGGGTGGGCGGGAGTCTTGGTTGAAAAAGTAGGCACGGAAGCGAAGGCGGCGGAAGAATTGTTCAATGTCTCGCTGCGTGTTGAACTCATTAGTCTGAGGGCGTTTTTATTTCTTTTCGGAACGCTGATAGGGGAGGGGAGGGAAATATACTCCCCAGTCAGGTCCACACCCCCCACCAACCCAACCTCCACTCCTGGCACCTTCCCCTGCAACTGCAAGAAATGCAAAACTTGCGCCCACACCTCTCTCCAAGGCCCCAAGGAATCCTTCCATATCCGCCACAAATTCACCTGCACCTTCACACACATCATCTATTGCATCTGCTGCACCCGATGTGGCCTCCTTTATATTGGGGAGACGGGCCGCCTACTTGCGGAACGCTTCAGGGAACACCTCTGGGACGCCCGGACCAACCAACTCAACCACCCCGTGGCTCAACACTTTAACTCCCCCTCCCACTCCACCAAGGACATGCAGGTCCTTGGATTCCTCCATCGCCAGAACATAACAACACGACGGTTGGAGGAAGAGCGCCTCATCTTCCGCCTGGGAACCCTCCAACCACAAGGGATGAACTCATATTTCTCCAGTTTCCTCATTTCCCCTCCCCCCACCTTGTCTCAGTTGATTCCCTCGAACTCAGAACCGCCCTCCTAACCTGCAATCTTCTTCCTGACCTCTCCGCCCCCACCCCACTCCGGCCTATCACTCTCACCTTGACCTCCTTCCACCTATCACATCTCCATCGCCCCTCCCCCAAGTCCCTCCTCCCTACCTTTTATCTTAGCCTGCTGGACACACTTTCCTCATTCCTGATGAAGGGCTTATGCCCAAAACGTCGCATTTCCTGTTCCTTGGATGCTGCCTGACCTGCTGCGCTTTAACCAGCAACACATTTTCAGCTCTGATCTCCAGCATCTGCAGACCTCACTTTTTACTGTTTGCAGTAAATTACTATCAGTCACAGCCACAGTCAGATTGCAAAACCCTGGTGCCAATTGCCTTTTGAATGGCTTTCCCAGTTGATACAGCACATAGTGGCTATTCTATTTAGTGACTAGTTAGATACAGTTGCAGTAGTTCAATTAATTTCAACTGATTTAACCTTCTACTGACTGGAGTTAATGATTGCATTTTGAAAGGATAAATGGGTACAGCTTGCAGAGTAATAATTCGCTCATGGGTACTGGAAATCTGATCAGCAAATGTCTGCAGTATTTTTAAAATTCTGTTGAGCTTGGAGCAGCAGAACTGTTCTTTTGGCTTCTCAAAAATTCAGCAAACTGCTGACACCTTTTCCTGTATGCATCAGCGTTGTGATTCCCATCCTGCCCTACAATAGCTTCTGCCATCAGTCCAAAAACAGCAAACTGCTTGTCATGCGGCACTCACCTGCAACATTTCAATGGGCCTGGAGTCTCAAATCACTGCTATCACGTCAGCACTAGACTAGGCAGGGATCAGTATGTTCCAATACAGACACTAGACAGTCTTAGCCTTACACTTAGCGAAAGCTGTAGGGCAATGAGGACTATGTTTTTGAGGCAGATGGGGACTTCCTGACTCTGTTCTGCTCAATTTCCTGAGCCTTTGTTGAAGGGAACACAACTAATGCAGGATAGTCTCTCTGACTGGAAGCTTCAGGTCACCTAGCTGCAAGGCACAAAGGCAGAAGCAAAAGCTTGGGTCACCTGTAGGCTGTTTAAAACAGCAGTAAGACCTTAAGCGTGCCAACCAGTTGCACAACTCTCACATTGCAATCTCAGCTCCTGTATCTTCCCTCTTTTCCTAGTGCCAATCCTGGAAGTTTCAATCCTGTTGGCATTACCATTTATATACTGGTAAGATTCTTTATGTTATTACATGCTGTCCTCTGTTGTGTCAGCTTTTCCCTTGAAAATAGCGGAAGCTGATTTCTATGAACCCTATCGAAGGCTTTCAAAATGTATGAGGCAATAAGAAGAGGAGTAACTTCTATTGTTGTTCATCACTGAATAGGGACCATGTGTGAGAGAGCAAATACAACACAGTATGTTCTTTTCTAAAAGGTTGCATCTCCCAAGGTATAGCATCCTCTCAGTACTAAATAAAACAATTCTACTCTCAGGTCCTGAGTAGAGCTGAAATCCACAAAGCCTCAACTCAGAACCTGAATCGCTGACTGAAGGCTGGCAACACAAATTAATTGTAACATATTCAGCAGAAATGTCCTCAAGGTTTGCATGACCAGCTTCTGTAACCTCAACACAAGGTCAGCAGCTCAGCGGGGATCCTGGACAAACCATGTTATCTGGCGCGACACGTCTACAGCCTTAATCACTCTTTGAACAACAATCAAGATATAAAGGCAGCATGGTAATACACTAAAATAGGATGGCTGCAGCACAGAATAAGACCCTTTGGCCAGTTGCAATGGTGCCAGCTCTAGACAAAAGCAATCACTTCTCTCTGTGAATGGAGGAATAAGGCAGGCTCTGCTTTCTCAATCCCTTGTTTGACCACAATGGTTTTCTTCTAAAATGGATGTGCTTGCCAATTCAGTGAGTGTTTAATGATACACACACTAAGATGGTAAAAGACACAATCAGACTGATTACTTTTTAATGTTTGAAAAGAGAGTACTAATTCTAGATAATATGATTAGGTTTGGAACTCCATTTAACCTTAGATGTGCTCGAGGTTCCTGAACAGTTACAAACCTGTTCAGGAATCCATGATTTCAGTAGTTAAGAAATTGTGCATATAAACCGCATCTTCTTTTGCAGCAGTCAATTGCCATATTCTATGATTTAAATGTCCAGCAACACAGCTTGACACTTTAACAGCTGCCATTAACTGTTAAATATGGATTGTAATTGGGGGGTTAGGGTGGTAGATGGTTAAAGTTTCAGGTGCCAGGTAGGTGGGGGTGTCTCATACATACAGTGCCCAGTGGGCAGGGTGCCAGACAGGTCAGATGCCACATTGCCAGTTAAGTGGCAATGCTCCGTAATGATGGTCAGAATGTATTGGGTCTGGCTGTCAAGTAGGCTTCTCATCCACGATGTCAGGCCTGGAGGTGAGAGAGAGGCTTTGGAGCCAGGGCAATGGACTGTCTTAACCCTGTTGTGATATCACTTGTTCATTTCTCCACTCTGTGGGTGTTTTGAGATGCTTTCTGTTTACACTTCCACAATGTATCTATGTTCCTCAATCCTCCCATGATGCAAGCTAGCTAACAAGCGGTTTGCTCAGTCTCCCTCATTAGTGCCAAACATTGAATATCTATTCACCCAATCATGCAACTAATTATGTTACTTAGGGCTTTTGCCTGAAAGGTCGATTTCGCTGCACTTTGGATGCTCCCTGAACTGCTGTGCTCTTTACGGAACATCTCTGGGACATCTGCACCAATCAACCACACCGCCCTATGGCTCAACATTTCAACTCCCCCTCCCACTCTACCAAGGACATGGAGGTCCTGGGCCTCCTTCACTGCCACTCCCTCACCACCACTCGCTTGAAGGAAGAACGCCTAATCTTCTGCCTATTCAGCCTTCCTGTGTAGCTCAAACCCTCCAACTCTGGCAACATCCTTGTAAATCTTTTCTGAAACCTTTCAAGTTTCACAACATCCTGACTATAGCAGGGAGACCATCAACAGTTTCCTCATTTCCCCTTCCCCCACCTCACCTTAGTTCCAAACTTCCAGCTCAGCACTGTCCCCATGACTTGTCCGGACTTGTCCTACCTGCTTAGCTCCTTTTCCACCTATCCACTCCACCCTCTCCTCCCTGACCTAAAACCTTCATCCCCTCCCCCACTCATCCATTGTACTCTATGCTACTTTCTCCCCACCCCCCCCCACCGAATCAACACAGATGGAAAGGTCTAGGAAGGGGAGGGAGGAGTCTGAGATGGTCCAGGTGAATTTGAGGTCGGAGTGGAAGGTGTTGGTAAAGTTGATGAACTGTTCAACCTCCTCGTGGGAGCACGAGGCAGCGCCGATACAGTCATCAATGTAGCAGACGAAAAGGTAGGGGGTGGTGCCAGTGTAGTTGCGGAAGATGGACTGGCAACACCCCCCACCTTTTCCTCCGCTACATTGATGACTGTAGTTGAGAAGAGACAGGCATAGCTGAGGCCCATGCAGGTGCCCATGGCTACTCCTTTAGTTTGGAGGAAGTGGGAGGATTGGAAAGAGAAGTTGTTCAGGGTGAGGACCAGTTCAGTCAGTCGAAGGAGGGTGTTGGTGGAAGGGTACTGGTTGGTACGGCGGGAAAGGGACTGGATGTCCATGGTGAAGATAAGGCGTTGGGGACCGGGGAAGCAAAAATCCTGGAGGAGGTGGAGGGCGTGGCTGGTGTCCCGAACGTAGGTGGGGAGTTCTTGGACTAAGGGGGACAGGACCGTGTCGAGGTACACAAAGATGAGTTCGGTGGGGCAGGAGCAGGCTGAGACAATGGGTCGTCCGGGGCAGTCAGGTTTGTGGATTTTGGGCAGGAGGTAGAAACGGGCGGTGCGGGGTTGTGGGACTATGAGGTTGGAGGTGGTGGATGGGAGATCCCCTGAGGTGATGAGGTTATGGATGGTCTGGGAGATGATGGTTTGCTGGTGGGAGGTGGGGTCATGGTCAAGGGGGCAATAGGAGGAGGCGTCCGCGAGCTGGCGTTTGGCCTCAGCGGTATAAAGGTCAGTGCGCCAAACTACTACCGCGCCTCCCTTGTCTGCCGGTTTGATGGTGAGGTTGGGGTTGGAGCGGAGGGAGTGGAGGGCTGCACGTTCCGAGGGTGAGAGGTTGGAGTGGGTAAGAGGGGTGGACAGGTTGAGTCGGTTAATGTCACGGCGGCAGTTGGATCGAGGGCGGTAAGAGGCCAGCACGGGGTGTCCAGGTGGATGGGGTGCGTTGGAGGCGGGAGAAGGGGTCGTCAGAGGGTGGGCGGGAGTCTTGGTTGAAAAAGTAGGCACGGAAGCGAAGGCGGCGGAAGAATTGTTCAATGTCTCGCTGCGTGTTGAACTCATTAGTCTGAGGGCGTTTTTATTTCTTTTCGGAACGCTGATAGGGGAGGGGAGGGAAATATACTCCCCAGTCAGGTCCACACCCCCCACCAACCCAACCTCCACTCCTGGCACCTTCCCCTGCAACTGCAAGAAATGCAAAACTTGCGCCCACACCTCTCTCCAAGGCCCCAAGGAATCCTTCCATATCCGCCACAAATTCACCTGCACCTTCACACACATCATCTATTGCATCTGCTGCACCCGATGTGGCCTCCTTTATATTGGGGAGACGGGCCGCCTACTTGCGGAACGCTTCAGGGAACACCTCTGGGACGCCCGGACCAACCAACTCAACCACCCCGTGGCTCAACACTTTAACTCCCCCTCCCACTCCACCAAGGACATGCAGGTCCTTGGATTCCTCCATCGCCAGAACATAACAACACGACGGTTGGAGGAAGAGCGCCTCATCTTCCGCCTGGGAACCCTCCAACCACAAGGGATGAACTCATATTTCTCCAGTTTCCTCATTTCCCCTCCCCCCACCTTGTCTCAGTTGATTCCCTCGAACTCAGAACCGCCCTCCTAACCTGCAATCTTCTTCCTGACCTCTCCGCCCCCACCCCACTCCGGCCTATCACTCTCACCTTGACCTCCTTCCACCTATCACATCTCCATCGCCCCTCCCCCAAGTCCCTCCTCCCTACCTTTTATCTTAGCCTGCTGGACACACTTTCCTCATTCCTGATGAAGGGCTTATGCCCAAAACGTCGCATTTCCTGTTCCTTGGATGCTGCCTGACCTGCTGCGCTTTAACCAGCAACACATTTTCAGCTCTGATCTCCAGCATCTGCAGACCTCACTTTTTACTGTTTGCAGTAAATTACTATCAGTCACAGCCACAGTCAGATTGCAAAACCCTGGTGCCAATTGCCTTTTGAATGGCTTTCCCAGTTGATACAGCACATAGTGGCTATTCTATTTAGTGACTAGTTAGATACAGTTGCAGTAGTTCAATTAATTTCAACTGATTTAACCTTCTACTGACTGGAGTTAATGATTGCATTTTGAAAGGATAAATGGGTACAGCTTGCAGAGTAATAATTCGCTCATGGGTACTGGAAATCTGATCAGCAAATGTCTGCAGTATTTTTAAAATTCTGTTGAGCTTGGAGCAGCAGAACTGTTCTTTTGGCTTCTCAAAAATTCAGCAAACTGCTGACACCTTTTCCTGTATGCATCAGCGTTGTGATTCCCATCCTGCCCTACAATAGCTTCTGCCATCAGTCCAAAAACAGCAAACTGCTTGTCATGCGGCACTCACCTGCAACATTTCAATGGGCCTGGAGTCTCAAATCACTGCTATCACGTCAGCACTAGACTAGGCAGGGATCAGTATGTTCCAATACAGACACTAGACAGTCTTAGCCTTACACTTAGCGAAAGCTGTAGGGCAATGAGGACTATGTTTTTGAGGCAGATGGGGACTTCCTGACTCTGTTCTGCTCAATTTCCTGAGCCTTTGTTGAAGGGAACACAACTAATGCAGGATAGTCTCTCTGACTGGAAGCTTCAGGTCACCTAGCTGCAAGGCACAAAGGCAGAAGCAAAAGCTTGGGTCACCTGTAGGCTGTTTAAAACAGCAGTAAGACCTTAAGCGTGCCAACCAGTTGCACAACTCTCACATTGCAATCTCAGCTCCTGTATCTTCCCTCTTTTCCTAGTGCCAATCCTGGAAGTTTCAATCCTGTTGGCATTACCATTTATATACTGGTAAGATTCTTTATGTTATTACATGCTGTCCTCTGTTGTGTCAGCTTTTCCCTTGAAAATAGCGGAAGCTGATTTCTATGAACCCTATCGAAGGCTTTCAAAATGTATGAGGCAATAAGAAGAGGAGTAACTTCTATTGTTGTTCATCACTGAATAGGGACCATGTGTGAGAGAGCAAATACAACACAGTATGTTCTTTTCTAAAAGGTTGCATCTCCCAAGGTATAGCATCCTCTCAGTACTAAATAAAACAATTCTACTCTCAGGTCCTGAGTAGAGCTGAAATCCACAAAGCCTCAACTCAGAACCTGAATCGCTGACTGAAGGCTGGCAACACAAATTAATTGTAACATATTCAGCAGAAATGTCCTCAAGGTTTGCATGACCAGCTTCTGTAACCTCAACACAAGGTCAGCAGCTCAGCGGGGATCCTGGACAAACCATGTTATCTGGCGCGACACGTCTACAGCCTTAATCACTCTTTGAACAACAATCAAGATATAAAGGCAGCATGGTAATACACTAAAATAGGATGGCTGCAGCACAGAATAAGACCCTTTGGCCAGTTGCAATGGTGCCAGCTCTAGACAAAAGCAATCACTTCTCTCTGTGAATGGAGGAATAAGGCAGGCTCTGCTTTCTCAATCCCTTGTTTGACCACAATGGTTTTCTTCTAAAATGGATGTGCTTGCCAATTCAGTGAGTGTTTAATGATACACACACTAAGATGGTAAAAGACACAATCAGACTGATTACTTTTTAATGTTTGAAAAGAGAGTACTAATTCTAGATAATATGATTAGGTTTGGAACTCCATTTAACCTTAGATGTGCTCGAGGTTCCTGAACAGTTACAAACCTGTTCAGGAATCCATGATTTCAGTAGTTAAGAAATTGTGCATATAAACCGCATCTTCTTTTGCAGCAGTCAATTGCCATATTCTATGATTTAAATGTCCAGCAACACAGCTTGACACTTTAACAGCTGCCATTAACTGTTAAATATGGATTGTAATTGGGGGGTTAGGGTGGTAGATGGTTAAAGTTTCAGGTGCCAGGTAGGTGGGGGTGTCTCATACATACAGTGCCCAGTGGGCAGGGTGCCAGACAGGTCAGATGCCACATTGCCAGTTAAGTGGCAATGCTCCGTAATGATGGTCAGAATGTATTGGGTCTGGCTGTCAAGTAGGCTTCTCATCCACGATGTCAGGCCTGGAGGTGAGAGAGAGGCTTTGGAGCCAGGGCAATGGACTGTCTTAACCCTGTTGTGATATCACTTGTTCATTTCTCCACTCTGTGGGTGTTTTGAGATGCTTTCTGTTTACACTTCCACAATGTATCTATGTTCCTCAATCCTCCCATGATGCAAGCTAGCTAACAAGCGGTTTGCTCAGTCTCCCTCATTAGTGCCAAACATTGAATATCTATTCACCCAATCATGCAACTAATTATGTTACTTAGGGCTTTTGCCTGAAAGGTCGATTTCGCTGCACTTTGGATGCTCCCTGAACTGCTGTGCTCTTTACGGAACATCTCTGGGACATCTGCACCAATCAACCACACCGCCCTATGGCTCAACATTTCAACTCCCCCTCCCACTCTACCAAGGACATGGAGGTCCTGGGCCTCCTTCACTGCCACTCCCTCACCACCACTCGCTTGAAGGAAGAACGCCTAATCTTCTGCCTATTCAGCCTTCCTGTGTAGCTCAAACCCTCCAACTCTGGCAACATCCTTGTAAATCTTTTCTGAAACCTTTCAAGTTTCACAACATCCTGACTATAGCAGGGAGACCATCAACAGTTTCCTCATTTCCCCTTCCCCCACCTCACCTTAGTTCCAAACTTCCAGCTCAGCACTGTCCCCATGACTTGTCCGGACTTGTCCTACCTGCTTAGCTCCTTTTCCACCTATCCACTCCACCCTCTCCTCCCTGACCTAAAACCTTCATCCCCTCCCCCACTCATCCATTGTACTCTATGCTACTTTCTCCCCACCCCCCCCCACCGAATCAACACAGATGGAAAGGTCTAGGAAGGGGAGGGAGGAGTCTGAGATGGTCCAGGTGAATTTGAGGTCGGAGTGGAAGGTGTTGGTAAAGTTGATGAACTGTTCAACCTCCTCGTGGGAGCACGAGGCAGCGCCGATACAGTCATCAATGTAGCAGACGAAAAGGTAGGGGGTGGTGCCAGTGTAGTTGCGGAAGATGGACTGGCAACACCCCCCACCTTTTCCTCCGCTACATTGATGACTGTAGTTGAGAAGAGACAGGCATAGCTGAGGCCCATGCAGGTGCCCATGGCTACTCCTTTAGTTTGGAGGAAGTGGGAGGATTGGAAAGAGAAGTTGTTCAGGGTGAGGACCAGTTCAGTCAGTCGAAGGAGGGTGTTGGTGGAAGGGTACTGGTTGGTACGGCGGGAAAGGGACTGGATGTCCATGGTGAAGATAAGGCGTTGGGGACCGGGGAAGCAAAAATCCTGGAGGAGGTGGAGGGCGTGGCTGGTGTCCCGAACGTAGGTGGGGAGTTCTTGGACTAAGGGGGACAGGACCGTGTCGAGGTACACAAAGATGAGTTCGGTGGGGCAGGAGCAGGCTGAGACAATGGGTCGTCCGGGGCAGTCAGGTTTGTGGATTTTGGGCAGGAGGTAGAAACGGGCGGTGCGGGGTTGTGGGACTATGAGGTTGGAGGTGGTGGATGGGAGATCCCCTGAGGTGATGAGGTTATGGATGGTCTGGGAGATGATGGTTTGCTGGTGGGAGGTGGGGTCATGGTCAAGGGGGCAATAGGAGGAGGCGTCCGCGAGCTGGCGTTTGGCCTCAGCGGTATAAAGGTCAGTGCGCCAAACTACTACCGCGCCTCCCTTGTCTGCCGGTTTGATGGTGAGGTTGGGGTTGGAGCGGAGGGAGTGGAGGGCTGCACGTTCCGAGGGTGAGAGGTTGGAGTGGGTAAGAGGGGTGGACAGGTTGAGTCGGTTAATGTCACGGCGGCAGTTGGATCGAGGGCGGTAAGAGGCCAGCACGGGGTGTCCAGGTGGATGGGGTGCGTTGGAGGCGGGAGAAGGGGTCGTCAGAGGGTGGGCGGGAGTCTTGGTTGAAAAAGTAGGCACGGAAGCGAAGGCGGCGGAAGAATTGTTCAATGTCTCGCTGCGTGTTGAACTCATTAGTCTGAGGGCGTTTTTATTTCTTTTCGGAACGCTGATAGGGGAGGGGAGGGAAATATACTCCCCAGTCAGGTCCACACCCCCCACCAACCCAACCTCCACTCCTGGCACCTTCCCCTGCAACTGCAAGAAATGCAAAACTTGCGCCCACACCTCTCTCCAAGGCCCCAAGGAATCCTTCCATATCCGCCACAAATTCACCTGCACCTTCACACACATCATCTATTGCATCTGCTGCACCCGATGTGGCCTCCTTTATATTGGGGAGACGGGCCGCCTACTTGCGGAACGCTTCAGGGAACACCTCTGGGACGCCCGGACCAACCAACTCAACCACCCCGTGGCTCAACACTTTAACTCCCCCTCCCACTCCACCAAGGACATGCAGGTCCTTGGATTCCTCCATCGCCAGAACATAACAACACGACGGTTGGAGGAAGAGCGCCTCATCTTCCGCCTGGGAACCCTCCAACCACAAGGGATGAACTCATATTTCTCCAGTTTCCTCATTTCCCCTCCCCCCACCTTGTCTCAGTTGATTCCCTCGAACTCAGAACCGCCCTCCTAACCTGCAATCTTCTTCCTGACCTCTCCGCCCCCACCCCACTCCGGCCTATCACTCTCACCTTGACCTCCTTCCACCTATCACATCTCCATCGCCCCTCCCCCAAGTCCCTCCTCCCTACCTTTTATCTTAGCCTGCTGGACACACTTTCCTCATTCCTGATGAAGGGCTTATGCCCAAAACGTCGCATTTCCTGTTCCTTGGATGCTGCCTGACCTGCTGCGCTTTAACCAGCAACACATTTTCAGCTCTGATCTCCAGCATCTGCAGACCTCACTTTTTACTGTTTGCAGTAAATTACTATCAGTCACAGCCACAGTCAGATTGCAAAACCCTGGTGCCAATTGCCTTTTGAATGGCTTTCCCAGTTGATACAGCACATAGTGGCTATTCTATTTAGTGACTAGTTAGATACAGTTGCAGTAGTTCAATTAATTTCAACTGATTTAACCTTCTACTGACTGGAGTTAATGATTGCATTTTGAAAGGATAAATGGGTACAGCTTGCAGAGTAATAATTCGCTCATGGGTACTGGAAATCTGATCAGCAAATGTCTGCAGTATTTTTAAAATTCTGTTGAGCTTGGAGCAGCAGAACTGTTCTTTTGGCTTCTCAAAAATTCAGCAAACTGCTGACACCTTTTCCTGTATGCATCAGCGTTGTGATTCCCATCCTGCCCTACAATAGCTTCTGCCATCAGTCCAAAAACAGCAAACTGCTTGTCATGCGGCACTCACCTGCAACATTTCAATGGGCCTGGAGTCTCAAATCACTGCTATCACGTCAGCACTAGACTAGGCAGGGATCAGTATGTTCCAATACAGACACTAGACAGTCTTAGCCTTACACTTAGCGAAAGCTGTAGGGCAATGAGGACTATGTTTTTGAGGCAGATGGGGACTTCCTGACTCTGTTCTGCTCAATTTCCTGAGCCTTTGTTGAAGGGAACACAACTAATGCAGGATAGTCTCTCTGACTGGAAGCTTCAGGTCACCTAGCTGCAAGGCACAAAGGCAGAAGCAAAAGCTTGGGTCACCTGTAGGCTGTTTAAAACAGCAGTAAGACCTTAAGCGTGCCAACCAGTTGCACAACTCTCACATTGCAATCTCAGCTCCTGTATCTTCCCTCTTTTCCTAGTGCCAATCCTGGAAGTTTCAATCCTGTTGGCATTACCATTTATATACTGGTAAGATTCTTTATGTTATTACATGCTGTCCTCTGTTGTGTCAGCTTTTCCCTTGAAAATAGCGGAAGCTGATTTCTATGAACCCTATCGAAGGCTTTCAAAATGTATGAGGCAATAAGAAGAGGAGTAACTTCTATTGTTGTTCATCACTGAATAGGGACCATGTGTGAGAGAGCAAATACAACACAGTATGTTCTTTTCTAAAAGGTTGCATCTCCCAAGGTATAGCATCCTCTCAGTACTAAATAAAACAATTCTACTCTCAGGTCCTGAGTAGAGCTGAAATCCACAAAGCCTCAACTCAGAACCTGAATCGCTGACTGAAGGCTGGCAACACAAATTAATTGTAACATATTCAGCAGAAATGTCCTCAAGGTTTGCATGACCAGCTTCTGTAACCTCAACACAAGGTCAGCAGCTCAGCGGGGATCCTGGACAAACCATGTTATCTGGCGCGACACGTCTACAGCCTTAATCACTCTTTGAACAACAATCAAGATATAAAGGCAGCATGGTAATACACTAAAATAGGATGGCTGCAGCACAGAATAAGACCCTTTGGCCAGTTGCAATGGTGCCAGCTCTAGACAAAAGCAATCACTTCTCTCTGTGAATGGAGGAATAAGGCAGGCTCTGCTTTCTCAATCCCTTGTTTGACCACAATGGTTTTCTTCTAAAATGGATGTGCTTGCCAATTCAGTGAGTGTTTAATGATACACACACTAAGATGGTAAAAGACACAATCAGACTGATTACTTTTTAATGTTTGAAAAGAGAGTACTAATTCTAGATAATATGATTAGGTTTGGAACTCCATTTAACCTTAGATGTGCTCGAGGTTCCTGAACAGTTACAAACCTGTTCAGGAATCCATGATTTCAGTAGTTAAGAAATTGTGCATATAAACCGCATCTTCTTTTGCAGCAGTCAATTGCCATATTCTATGATTTAAATGTCCAGCAACACAGCTTGACACTTTAACAGCTGCCATTAACTGTTAAATATGGATTGTAATTGGGGGGTTAGGGTGGTAGATGGTTAAAGTTTCAGGTGCCAGGTAGGTGGGGGTGTCTCATACATACAGTGCCCAGTGGGCAGGGTGCCAGACAGGTCAGATGCCACATTGCCAGTTAAGTGGCAATGCTCCGTAATGATGGTCAGAATGTATTGGGTCTGGCTGTCAAGTAGGCTTCTCATCCACGATGTCAGGCCTGGAGGTGAGAGAGAGGCTTTGGAGCCAGGGCAATGGACTGTCTTAACCCTGTTGTGATATCACTTGTTCATTTCTCCACTCTGTGGGTGTTTTGAGATGCTTTCTGTTTACACTTCCACAATGTATCTATGTTCCTCAATCCTCCCATGATGCAAGCTAGCTAACAAGCGGTTTGCTCAGTCTCCCTCATTAGTGCCAAACATTGAAATTCTATTCACCCAATCATGCAACTAATTATGTTACGGGAAGGAAGAAATTGAATCTGATCTTACATAATCATGGAGGATAATTGCAGTTTACAGTTGTTTTTATTTAATGTGCAATTTGATCTTGTAAGGCTGACATGTTAACATACAACACGCAATTCATTATTCACTGGTACTTGCTCCATGTCAGTTTTTAATGTGCAAGCCATTAAAAGCCTGCTCTGTAACCACATGGCCTCAGAGAATCAAGCCTGATTCTGTCTCATATAATCTCAAAATGGATTAAAGAATAATACTTAGAGGCAGGAATCCTTGTATATTTCATATTCGCAGTAGTCAAGATTAACATGATGAAAAACTATTCAGTTGATTTAATCCGCAATAAATTTGCTACAGAACTGTTTTGAAAGTCTTCACATAAACTGGAGGTTTGGAAGAGAGATTGGTCTTCACTGCATTTATCCTTCCAATACAAAACAGAGGGCAAAACAACATATTTTACAGTCATCCTATAATAATTTGTGTTTCTTTATCTTGGACATTAATAAAGCCATGCAATCCATGCAATTTTATTGGATGCCAAATGAGATCTAGACATTGAGTAGATCAAATGAAAGGATATCTACATTCCGCATGTTCATGAGAGTGGTATCGAACTGCCTTCTTGCATTGCTGTAGTCTACATGGAATAGCTCCACCAATAGTATGGCTAATAAAAGGGAGTTCCAAGTTTTAACCCAGTAACAGTGAAGGAACAATGATCTATTACCGGCTGCCAAGGTGCTGTATAGCTTAAAATGAAGCTTTCAGATGATGGTTTCCCCTCCCATTTACTGTCCTTCATCTTCTAGGTGTAGAGGGAGTCAGCAGCAAGAGTGAGAGCTGGCTCTCAACAGCCCCTCAATTAGGCATTAAGTACTGTTGAACAAGGGATGCTTGCCTTGGCAGCCCACAAACAGATTTACTTGTCATACCCCATGAATTCCCTGCCCATTGCTGGATTAAGAAATGGCAAGATGGATCCTTTAATTACCCACTTAAAGCCCACAATTACTGTTCAGCAGGAAGGCTTGTAGAGGGCTTGCATAACACTCCCGCCCTAGACTTTAACATGTGAAGGGGCTGGCTCCACTCGCTCTGCAGAATCAAATTCCCATCTCCTCCCTTACAACTTACCTCCAGAAGGAAATTAAAATATAGCTACTGATTTATTGTTGCAGGGAGTAAATGCAGACATAAGAAATCAAAAATCTCCACTCCCATTGCATAATTAAATTCCCATCCCCTCCCATAGAACTCACCTTCAGAGGGACATTAATATATACCTACTGATTTACTCTTACAGAGAGTAGGCACGGACAAAAGGAGTTAAAAAATGTCCTTCTGTGATCTAGCTATTCTACGAAGTCAGTGAATGATAATAAGAACCATAGTCTCAAGAAAACAGGAAAGCCGATAATAGTCATAGTCAAATTGCTATAAACTGAAATTCAGACTAACCATTACCAGTCATCCATCTAACTTCACTTCAACCAAAGCGTGCTAATGCTAAGTTCTAAATTGTAAAAATGATGGATCCCAAATTAATACAAGTTCCAAACCTTTTATTATTATTTGAGATAATTTAATCTTGTATGTATTTGGCCATGATTTTTGTTTCACAACCTGAGTCCTCATCAAGTGGTCGAACTCTGCGAAATGAAGAATGTAACATATTGCATTTAGGAAGGCAAACAAGGGAGGGGAATTCTGAACAATGGTAGCAAATTGAAATGTGTAGAGAAACAGAGAGACTTCAAGGTGTGCACAGGTACCTGAAGATGGATGAGGCAGTTGAGAAAGCATTCAGAATATTTGCCATTATTAGCTGTGGTATAGAACATAAAAATAGGAAGGTTATGTTGGAACTGTTTAGATCATTGATTAGTTCATTGATAGAGACTGCATTGACTAGTCAATGAATTATTTTTTCTTCATGTTATTTTGGCATGAAGTGACTGTATTGCAGTTCTTGTCCATCCTAATTGCCCATAGTCAATGGCAATGGAAACACATATAGGCCAAATCAGGTAAGGATGGCATATTTCCTACTCTAACGGGGACGTTGATAAAACAGAATTTTATTTAATGAAATTCAATGTTACATGGCTGCCAGGGCTGCTTTATATTCCAGATTAACTTTATTGAACTCAAATTTCACCACAGTCGAATTCAAAACAGTATTCCCAGAGTTTTATCGTGGGTCTGGATTACTAATCCAGTGACATTACCATGACAGAGCGCATGCGAACACATACACATTTACACACAAAATATATGAAAATCAAAAAATATTGCATTTCCTCCCGATTCCAATGAAAAGTCACAGAAACATTAACTTTGTTTCTCTCTTTGCAGAGTCTGCTGTTTCCAGTAATTTCTGCTATTTATTTCAGATTTCCAGCATTTACAGTATGTTTCTTTGGTTTTAGATTTACCAGGATCTTTCTTGAATTAAGAAATGTTAACTCTGAATGAGGATTAGATAGAGTGCTCCCTTTAGAACAGGAGAAGCTGAGGTAAGATCTAACTGAAGATTTTAAGTCTGAGGGGGTCTATGTAGAGTGCCCAGGAAGGTGAACCACTGCTGTTAGTTGAAGATTCCATAATAAAAGGGCATAGTTTTAGGGTAGTGGATAGATTTAGAGTGTATTTGAAAAGAATATTTTTGGCCCAACAAACACCACACTACATTAATCTCATTAACCAGCACTTGGTCGATAGCCTACTGTGCCCTGGCATTTTAAGTACTGATCCTGATGTTGTGAGAGTACCTGTCTCCACCATACCATCAAGCAACGTGTTCCACATATCGACTCCCTCTGAGTGAAAATTATTTTTCTCAGATCTCCTCCAACCCATTACTCCTCCCCATAAACTTATACCATCTGGTCTTAGACATTTTTACCATGGGGAAGAGATTCTCATAATCTACTTTCTCTATGCCTCTCATAATTTTGTAAACTTCAATCAGATCCCCCTTCAGCCTTTTCTGCTCCAAGGTAAACAAACCCAGCCTATCCAATCTCTCTTCATAACTGAGACTTTACATCTGGGCACACCCTGGTGAATCTCCTCTGCATCGTCCCCAGTGCAATCACATCCTTCAGATAGTGTAGCAATCTGAACTGTACAGTTTTCCATCTGTGGTCAAGCCAATGTTTCATAAAGTTGCAATAAGACTTCCTTTCTCCTATATTGTACACCCTGGCTAATGAAAGCAAGCATCTCATATGCTTTCTTTACCACACTATCTAG
The DNA here is from genome assembly GCF_020745735.1 of Hemiscyllium ocellatum. NCBI lineage: Eukaryota > Metazoa > Chordata > Chondrichthyes > Orectolobiformes > Hemiscylliidae > Hemiscyllium > Hemiscyllium ocellatum. The sequence continues at coordinate 88,474,797 of NC_083405.1, read as the reverse complement.
CTGGGCTGATACGTTCAGGGATCTATAAACTTGTACTCCAAAGTCCCTTTGTTCCGCAGTACTCCATAGGGACCTATCATTAACTGTGCCTATCCTTCCCTTATTATTCTTCCCAAAATGCATCACCTCACACTTATAAGGATTAAACTCCATTTGCCATTGCTCTCCCCAGTTTACCATGGCTCAATATCAGACTGTAGCCTGAGACCCAATGGGTTACATCCTTTGGTTGCACTATCTGAATGCTTGTAATTGAATAGCAACAGCAAAATCTTGATCATTAGGAACATGGACCTGCTTAAGGGGAAACTGGTCACAAAAAGTTGAGCAATATGTAAGCAAACATGACATTTATATTAATGCTATTTTGTCATAATTATAAATGTGTTGTAGTGAATAAATTGATTTATTGACTACCATTGCCCAATTTCTTAAAATTGGCATTTCATGAACAATGTAAAACTATTTCATCCTTAACCATTTTAACTTTTCTTGGGATAAAATGACTAAAATTAAGATTTTGCCAAATGAAACTTGATGGCATTGATCAGTAAGCTGACTAGATCTGCTTTTACTTTTGGTTGAATCCAAATTTTAAGCAGTTACATATCAATGAAGGTGCAAATTAATTATACTGTGATAAAGGATAAAGAGAATCAATAATTAAATATTATTTCTTCTCTCAAACATGCTAGTCTCAAGTTGTAAAAGTGAATGAATAGCTTCTTTCTTCGTGAAATTCAAAGAAATACAATATATACTAGCTCCACAGCCGATAACACAAGGTCAGGGACAAAATATATATGTCTATGTGGCCATTACAGTAATGAAGACTTTTTTTTTGTTATCAGTGTTAAATTTTGGCTGCAACTTTAGCTTATCTTTCTTAATTTAGTCACAGGCTGTTGGGGGCCCTGGTAAAAGAAGCATTTAATTATCCATGAAAAGGTGGTGCTGCTAATTAAGTGACTTTTTATGCTATTTAAAAGACAACTAAAGATCAACCAAGTTAAAAATCACACAACACCAGATTATAGTCCAACAGGTTTAATTTGAAGCACACTAGCTTTCAGAGCGCAATGCTCCGAAAGTTAGTGCTTCCAATTAAACCTGTTGGACTATAACCTGGTGTTGTGTGATTTTTAACTTTGTACACCCCAGTCCAACACCAGCATCTCCAAATCTTAATTTCTCTACACTGTTGCCTCAATCCTTATGGGAATCTCCTGCTGTAGTGCAGTTTTTTAGTTGTTTTAGGAGTGTGATATCAAGTGCACAAGTGACTTAGCCAGACAACTTTACATGCCCCTGGATTTGAGGATCTTTCAAAGACATCATTGATGAAACCTTTCTAATGGTTTGAGGTATTAATTGAAGGTTAGCTAAGCCTCCAAAGCATAGGAGATCACTGTAGCCCAATAAAATGTGACCTTAGTCTCAGCTTTGAAATCTGTATGCTCAAATACACTGTCCTTAGTTAGTCAAAGGCAGACCTGGAAGTGATGATGAACTTCTTCAACGATGTCTGCTTTCATTGTGTGGAGGCTGACAAGATATTGAAATTGATCCACATTTTTGAGGATCACACAATTGATCTTAATCAATATTGTGCCTTGGGGACAGATGAAAAAGAACCATAGTTTTCTGACTGTTTATACAAAAGTCCATTTTCATGTCTGCTTCAGGGAAGAAGCAGACAATGACTTGGATCTCAGTTTCTGAGGGAACACACTCTTAAAATATCGTCTGCATACTGAAGATCAATGACAGAATTTGAAGCGATTTTCCTCCAGTTTCATGGCAGCAAAGGATGACCTATTTCCTACCTATTCTGTGGATTGCCTGATAATTTGTTGGATGTGAAGTGCAACAGGAGGACCCACTGAAAGAGTCACTTTTTAATTGCAAAGATCATTGCGTACTATCATTGTTCCTTTACAGAAAAGTCCTTCCAGAAAATGGAAGACTGCCATGTTCATTCAGCTAGAATTTTCCTTAGCGCAGTAATGTCCATGCTGAGATGCATGCGATGGCAGTATGCATTCAGGTCTGTCTCTGTTCGGTTTTTCCACAAAGATTCTGATATTTTAGGTCCTAAGCATCATTTGACAAGCACAGATGTCTGTGCATGATCTTTGTCAATATTGGATTGTCCTAACATGCTGAATACCAGGCAGTCTTAGCACAGTGGGACCTTGTACCAAGAATGAGGGCTTTTCTCAGACAAATAGAGACATTAATACAGACTCTACATGATCTTATGCAGGTTTAGCCAAACCTAAAAGATGTTAGTGAACCAGTTGAGTGTTTATGAACAAGCCAGTCGTTTCCTGATTTCTATGATTGGAATTAGCTTTTATTCCAGATTTATTTAATTAGCTCATGGAGTTACAGAGTCATAGAGATGTACAGCACAGAACAGACTTTTCAGTCCAACTCATCTATACCGACCAGATATCCTAAATTAATCTAGTCCTATTTGCCAGCATTTGGTCCACATCCCTCCAAACCCGTCCTATTCATATACCCATCCAGATGCCTTTTGAATGATGTAATTCCATCAGTCTCCACCACTTCCTCTGGCAGGTCATTCCATGCACACACCACCCTCTGCATGAAAAAGTTGCTCCTTAGGTCGCTTTTAAATATTTCTCCTCTCACCCTAATCCTATGACCTCTACTTCTGAACTCCCCCTCCCAGGGAAATGACCTTGTCTATTTATCCTATTCATGCCCCTCATGATTTTATAAACCTCTATAAGGTCACCCCTCAGCCTCCGATGCTCCAGGGAAAACAGTTCCAGCCTATTCAACCTCTCGCTCTTGCTCAAATCCTCCAACCCTGGCAACATCCTTGTAAGTCTTTTCTGAACCCTTTCAAGTTTCACAACATCCTTCCGATAGGACAGAAACCAGAATTGCACACAATATTCCAAAAGTGGCCTCACCAATTCTCTGTACAGCAAGAACATGACCTCCCAACTCCTGTACTCAATACTCTGACTAATAAAAGAAAGCATACCAAAAACCTTCTTCACTATCCTATCTACCTGAGATTCCACTTTCAAGGAACTATGAATCTGCACTCCAAGGTCTCTTTGTTCAGCAACATTCTCTAGGTCCTTACCATTAAGTGCACAATTCCTGCCCTGATTTGCCTTTCCATAATGCAGCACCTCACATTTACCTAAATTAAACACCATCTGCTACTCCTCAGCTCATCGGTCCATTTGATCAAGATCCCATTATGCTCTGAGGTAACCTTCTTCGCTGTCCACTACACCACCAAATTTGGTGTCATCTGCAAATTTACTAAATATACCTCCTATATTTACAACCATATCATTTATATAAATAGCAAAAAGCAGTGGACCCAGCACCGATCCTTGTGACACAGGCCTCCAGTCCGAAAATCAACCCTCCACCACCACCATCTGTCTCCTATCTGTGAGCCAGTTCTGTACCCAAATGGCTAGTTCTCCCTGCATTCCATGTGATCTAACCTTGCTAACCAGACTACCATGAGGAACATTGTTGAACGCCTTACTGAGGTCCAAATAGATGATGAAGAGCTTCCTGATGAAGGGCTTTTGCCCAAAACGTCGATTTTCCTGCTCGTCAGATTCTGCCTGGCCAGCTGTGCTTTTCCACCACCACTCTAATCTTGACTCTAATCTCCTGCATCTGCAATACCCACCTCCGTCCATATAGACTACATCCACAGCTCTGCCCTCTTCAGTCTTCCTCGTTACTTCTTCAAAAAACTCAATCAAGTTAGTGAGACATGATTTCCCATGCACAAAGCTATGCTGACTAAACCTAATTAGTCCTTGTCTTTCCAAACACATGGAAATCCTGTCCCTCAGGATTCCCTCCAAAGATGTCAGGCTCACCGGTCTATAGTTACCTGCCTTTTTCTTATCACCCTTCTTAAACAGTGGCACCACATTAGCCAACTTCCAGTCTTCCGGCACCTCACATGTGACTATTGATGATCCAAATATCTCAGCAAGGGGTCCAGCAATCACATCCCCAGCTGATTTTAAATTCTGCAAGCGATATTTTGATCATTTGCTTTTGTGATGTGAGCATCCCTAATGAAGCTAGTTTTCCTTGTCCATCCCTAATTGCCCTCAAAAATTGAACTCCTGTAGTCCATATTGAGAACAATCTCATGCCACCTGGCTGGCACCCTGAGTTCATAAATTGAATATGCAGTTCAGAAGTTTCATTATTTATTGGGTTTTCTCATTAGGTGTGTCTCCAACTCTTAAAATTATTGATAGTATCAGCTTGATTGCCTCCCTGAGAAACGTGTTCCAAATTGTCACCAACATCTGGATGAAGTTGTTCACCTTTAGTTTTGAAATGCCAGAATAATGAGACTTGAAAAAGCCAGTAAAGTGCAACCAAAACCTATGTCAAAGAACGATATAATTTACACAAAATAGTTTAATGAAAATTTTTTTCATGTTTCATTTTAACCGATTGGAGTTATGCTGATTTGGTTTAGAATCTTTAAGTATCGAAAATTCTGACTTCATATGAATACTTCTTTTATATTGTCCTGAAACTTTTATTTTCCAGTATAAAAATCCGAACTTCTCCTTATAACCCAACTGTTTAATTTCAGTTGTCAATTTTAAAATTCATTGCTGTATTAGCTCCAAAGCCTTGATGCCTTTTTCAAAATGCAAAAAATAAAATTATACATGGCATTCCATATAGAACCAGACCAGTACTTCATGCATATTTAGTTGTTTCTTGATAGTTGATTAGATTTGTTTTGATTTATTGTTGCCACATACTGAAATGCAGTGAAAAGTGTTATTTTATGGGCTTGGCAGGTAGATAGTACCATACAAAGTGCATCAGGTAGCAAAGCAAAGTACAGAATGCACTATTACAGCGGCAGAGAGAGAGATCAACATTATCATTTGAGAGGTCCATTCAAAAGTCTGATAACAGTGGGGAAGAAGCTGTTCTGTATATACATACTTTTATATCTTCTGCCTGATGGAAGAGGGTGGGACAGAGTATAACAGGGTAGGCGGGGTCCTTGATCATGTTGGTTCCTTTCTCAGTGCAACTATAGGTGGAGTCAGTGGATGGAAGTGATGAACTGGGCTGTGTTCACAATGTTCTGTAATTTCTTACAATTTTGGGCAATGGCATTTGTCAATGTCCTAAAGTGCTGCTACACTCAATGGAGTATATTTGAAGTGCAGTTACTATTGTAGTCACTTTTGTAACGTGAGAAACGCATGTTCTTCCACATCACTTTGGGAAAATATTACTTGTTCCTATGTTAAAGAGGCTGTGGTTACCTCTTTAACGTAAAGTGGCTTCGTATTTCTCCGCATATAAATAGCAAAGTTCTGAAGCACGTAGGTATCTGATGTGCAATCATCCCATCGGGCAATGTTATCTTGTTTGATTCGTTAAAAACTTTGCTCCTTTTAAACTGTTGGCTTTCAGGAGGGGCACTTATTTCCTCTTTCAAATATGTGATTTTTAAAACGTGTTGCCATTGGTTTAGCTGAAAATAGAGGCGAGAATGTTACACTGTCCACTGTCCCCTGAATTTGAAATGATGCACTGTACTCCAGGAGGGTGGGTGTTATTGACAGTATATCGGGACCAATCAACATGCTGGAGGGTGGTGTTAGCAGAATGTGAGTGGCGGGTGTGAGGGTAAACCAGCCGCAGAGCGGACAGCGGACACGGCACATAATCCTGGAGGTCAGGAAGTAGAGTTCTGTCTAGGTGCCTAGCATCTGGGTTACTTTCTCTGATTTAGAAGCTCTTTGATTCGGCCTGATAATAGTTTATGAAGTGCGAGGCAGTAACTTCACGGCGAAGTAACATTCATTGAATACTTCCTTAGTCCACTCTGCTGACTTTGGCCGGATAGTGACGTCGGGTATGTGTTTGAATGTTGCTACGTGCAATTGCTTTCGGCAGTGTAGGTTTAGACAGCTGGAAGGGAACAACTCGGGTTAGAACCATGTTTGAGAAACTCGGCGTGGATGGACCGCCTGGTGTTACTGTTAGCTTCCAGTCCAATGTTATTGGGATATTCAACTGTATTAAAAAAAAGTTTGAACTTTTATTTTCGTGTTTCTCTTCTTTTTGATCAAGTTTATAAAAGGTTTGTTCTGGGTTTAAGTTTGTACCAAAATTTCCACGACTGCACATTTTGTGTTTGTTTGTTGCAGGTGTAAACAGTGACTCCTCATGGATGTTGAGAGTGCCCCTCCCATACATAATAATGGGGATGAAGTGCCTGGAATGGAATTGTCACCAATCGGGGTAAATATTACGAAAACGGTAAAACAGTATATATTTCTGCTTAATTCAATTTGGCATTGTGTCATGATCTGAATGGGCCATCACGAAATATACCGGAAAGTATTTATCCTTTCTCTAAAATTTAACTTAAAAAATCAATTAGTTACTATGTATCCAAGATCTCTAAATCCCCTAATACTGTAGCCTAAGATTCTTTTAGTTTCAACCATTTGAAGAGTCCTAAAGCCTCACGTGTAGTGAAGGCAAAAAAAGGTCAGTATTCAAATTGCATGTCCAAATGATGGTCCTGTTAGTGTGGAATTTTCAAGAGCCTTGTGGTTTATACATTAAGTCTTTGGCAGGTTCTTCCTCTTGCTTCTGATGTGATCGTGTTTATGTGCAAAATTACACAGTAAACCATTCTTTGTCCAAAGGACAGTGAGGCATATCATCTTTTAATATAAATGATGGGCAAATTACAATGGGGAGGGAAGCAGCATGCAAAAAGCTGCACTAGTAATGATTTTTTTTTCTTATTTTGATGCAGTTTAATATACCAAAAAGGGATTAATTTTCAGTTGTCGAACTCGAATGCAATTTCTCCCACTCTCTGATAAAAACTGTACTCTGACAACTTCTAACATAAATTTCTGGCGCAGTTACCTGGTGACTTGTCGTTTGCTCCTTTAGTCTTCCATCTTGGATACCCAGCACCAACATTTCAGAGTACAACATTATACTGTGCTAATCTCCATCTTTACCACTTTATGTACAAGCTAAATGGATTGCACATGCTTCAGTCAGCTGGCCATGTCTCAAAGTCTGAAGAGTGTAATCCTCAGTCCAGTCAAGAGAAACACCCATCAGGCAGGAGGTCCCAGCACAGTAAGTCAAGGGCCTTGTCTGATATTTGTCTGGAGACTTGTGTATGATTAGTCAGACAAGCAAGGTGGTCATGGTCAGTATCCTCTCCTCATAGGGATGAGGAACTAAATGTCAGGCACCTCTCTCTTTCCTGCTTTAGGACATTTTCTCCTGGCATGAGACAAGGGGAGAGGTGACTGTATCTGGTACAGGCATTAATACTGGCGCAGTTAAAGCAGAGGCCATGCAGGGTCAGTGCTGTGGGGGTATTGGGTGAGTGAAAGTGAGTGAGGGAAGATGTTACATGCAGAATTGAGGGTAGAAGAGCCTGAGCCTTGGTGGGAGGTGTGTGCAGGAGCAGAGATAGAGTGAATGTGAAATAGGGAAAAAGAGAAGATGTTGGCACTGCATCTTGTGACATTTCTGGGCATTCCTCCAGACTGCACTGACCCAGATGGCAACCTCAGACCAGGCTGACAGGGTTTGGAGTGTGACCTCCATTGCTTGTCCAGGAGGAAGAGAATAGCCTCCTCCACAATAAGTTGTACGTCAACATTCCAGATCCCTGCTACCGAGTAGAGCATCAATTTCTCTTATTTGCCATGTGAGGAGCAAATGTGACAAACCATACTGGGCAGTTCTGAACTGATAGTACTTGATTGGACACACTCTAACCTTTTAAATATGGCATGGACACCAAGAATGCAGGGATACCCTGGTAGTGGGAGCACTTCCACCTTGGGTAAGTGGAAGAATCAGGTTGGTATTGCACAAGGAGATGCTTTAGGGGCCTGACATGAAGTTAATGAGGCAAGTTTGAGCTTGAGAAAATGCGCTAAGGAGAAAACCTCCTTCAAATTCAACAAAAATGGCACTTGGCTGACTTCTGCAATGACTCAGCCCACTGTTTGTATGCTAGACAGAACCATATTTATTATGCCTTTAAGCTGAGTTTGAGCTCATCTTTTTAACTATTAGCCATACATTGAATATTATTGTTCTTTCTTAAAGTACAATTTTGCGAATTTTTTTTTGTTTTTAGAACTGTGGTGTCTAACCATTTAAAGTAGCTTGGTTCATAAACTGTTGAAAATTATATTGTTATCCTGATTCAGATTTTTAACTTGTGATGGGATTATGTGGAGAGTAAATGGGCAACTATAAAGACTGTCGCACTGAGGTTCTTGCTGATTCTTAATTGAATATAGATTTGCCACTCCTTTAAGAATGAGGAAGTAATTTAACAGATTTCAAAACCACTAAGAGAAACAATGCTATTCAAAAAGGAGAATTTGAAACTGCAGAGACAACTAGAATCTGAATTAAGTGTTGCCACAATTTAAATCAAATGTGTAACTGGTTGAAGTACTTAAACTATGAAAAATAGTTGGAGGTGAAAGGAGAAGATTAAATGCCATGTTGAACTTAATAACTTTATTTCATAGAATTATAAATGTTTGCAGCACAGATAGAGGCCAATTAACCCTTTTTGCCAGTGATTGCTCTTTTTGAAAGATCCATTAGTCCTCTCCACCGATTCTTGCCAGCAGCCATGAAATTAGTTTCCTTTTCCCAAATATGTTTGAAAAGTTACTATTGAATCTGCTTTCAATATCCTTTTAGCAGTAAGGTTTAATTGATAACTTCTTTATAAAAATATTTTTGTCAGACTATTATTCACTGCCACCACCACCATTAAATATGCCAAAAAAATTAGGGCTATTTTTAAGTAAAGTTTTAATTTATCATAAACTGTGCCATTTGATATGCTTGCCTTTATTGGTCAGTGCATCGAGTATAGAAGTCGAGAGGTCATACTGCGGCTGTACAGGACATTGGTTAGGTAAAAACAATGGCTGCAGATGCTGGAAACCAGAGTCTAGATTAGAGTGGTGCTGGAAAAGCACAGCAGTACAGGCAGCATCCGAGGAGCAGTAAAATCGACGTTTCAGGCAAAAGCCCTTCATCAGGAATACAGGCAGAGAGCCTGAAGGGTGGAGAGATAAATGAGAGGAGGATGGGGGTGGGGAGAAAGTAGCATAAAGTACAATAGGTGAGTGGGGGAGGGGATGAAGGTGATAGATCAGGGGGAGGGTGGAGTGGATGGCTGGAAAAGAAGATAGGCAGGTAGGACAGGTCATGGGGACAGTGCTGAGCTGGAAGTTTGGAACTGGGGTGAGGTGGAGGAAGGGGAAATGAGGAAAATGTTGAAGTCCACATTGGTGCCCTGGGGTTGAAGTGTTCCAAGGCGGAAGATGAGGCGTTCTTCCTCCAAGCATCTGGTGGTGAGGGAGTGGCACTGAAGGAGGCCCATGACCTCCTTGTCCTTGGTAGAGTGGGAGGTGGAGTTGAAATGTTGAGCCATAGGGCCGTGTGGTTGATTGGTGCAGGTGTCCCAGAAATGTTCCGTAAAGTGCTCTGCTAGGAGGCGTCCAGTCTCCCCAATGTAGAGGAGACCGCATCGGGAGCAACGGATACAATAAATGATATTGGTGGATTTTCAGGTAAAGCTTTGATGGATGTGGAAGGTTCCTTTAGGGCCTTGGATAGAGGTGAGGGAAGAGGTGTGGGCGCATGTTTTGCAATTCCTGCAGTGGCAGGGGAAGGTGCCAGGATGGGAGGGTGGGTTGTAGGGGGGCGTAGACCTGACCAGGTAGTCACGGAGGGAATGGTCTTTGAGGAAAGCGGAAAGGGGTGGGAGGGAAATATATCCCTGTTAGTGGGGTCCGTTTGGAGGTGGTGGAAATAGCGGATGATTTGCTTTAAGCGAAGGTTGGTAGGGTGGAAGGTGAGCACCAGGGGTGTTCTGTCCTTGTTACGGTTGGAGGGGTGGAGTCTGAGGGCAGAGGTTCTGGATCAGTGGTGCTGGAAGAGCACAGCAGATCAGGCAGCATCCAAGGTGCAGCGAAACCGACGTTTCGGGCAAAAGCCCTTCATCAGGAATAAAGGCAGTGAGCCTGAAAAGTGGAGAGATAAGCTAGAGGAGGGTGGGGGTGGGGAGAAAGTAGCATAGAGTACAATGGGTGAGTGGGAGAGGGGATGTAGGTGATAGGTCAGAGAGGAGAGGGTGGAGTGGATAGGTGGAAAAGGAGCAAGGCAGGTAGGACAAGTCCGGACAAGTCATTGGGAAGTTTGAGCTGGAAGTTTGGAACTAGGGTGAGGTGGGGGAAGGGGAAATGAGGAAACTGTTGAAGTCCACATTGGTGCCCTGGGGTTGAAGTGTTCCGAGGCGGAAGATGAGGCGTTCTTCCTCCAGGCGTCTGGTGGTGAGGGAGCGGCTGTGAAGGAGACCCAGGACCTCCATGTCCTCAGCAGAGTGGGAGGGGGAGTTGAAATGTTGGGCCACGGGGCGGTGTGGTTGATTGGTGCGGGTGTCCCGGAGATGTTCCCTAAAGCGCTCTGCTAGGAGGCACCCAGTCTCCCCAATGTAGAGGAGACAGCATCGAAAGCAACAGGTACAATAGATGATATTAGTGGATGTGCAAGTAAAACTTTGATGGATGTGGAAGGCTCCTTTAGGGCCTTGGATAGAGGTGAGGGAGGAGGTGTGGGCACAGGCTTTACAGTTCCTGCGGTGGCAGGGGAAGGTGCCAGGATGGGAGGGTGGGTTGTAGGGGGGCGTGGACCTGACTAGGTAGTCACGGAGGGAACGGTCTTTGCGGAAGGCGGAAAGGGGTGGGGAGAGAAATATATCCCTGGTGGTGGGGTCTTTTTGGAGGTGGCGGAAATGTCGGCAGATGATTTGGTTTATGCGAAGGTTTGTAGGGTGAAAGGTGAGCACCAGGGGTGTTCTGTCCTTGTTATGGTTGGAGGGGTGGGGTCTGAGGGTGGAGGTGCGGAATGTGGACGAGATGCGTTGGAGGGCATCTTTAACCACGTGGGAAGGGAAATTGCGGTCTCTAAAGAAAGAGGCCATCTGGTGTGTTCTAGGGTGGAACAGATACGGCGGAGGCGGAGGAATTGGGAATACGGGATGGCATTTTTGCAAGAGGTAGGGTGGGAAGAGGTGTAATCCAGGTAGCTGTGGGAGTCGGTGGGTTTGTAAAAAATGTCAGTATCAAGTCGGACATCATTAATGGAGATGCAGAGGTCCAGGAAGGGGAGGGAGGTGTCAGAGATGGTCCAGGTAAATTTAAGGTCAGGGTAGAATGTGTTGGTGATGTTGATGAATTGCTCAACCTCCTTGCGGGAGCACGAGGTGGTGTCAATGCAGTCATCAATGTAGTGGAGGAAGAGGTGGGGAGTGGTGCCGGTGTAATTACGGAAGATCAACTGTTCTACGTAGCCAACAAAGAGACAGGCATAGCTGGGGCCCATATGTGTGCCCATGGCTACCCCTATGGTCTGGAGGAAGTGGGAAGATTCAAAGGAGAAATTGTTAAGGGTGAGGACCAGTTCGGCCAAACGAATGGGAGTGTCGGTGGAAGGGTACTGTTGGGGACGTCTGGAGAGGGAAAAAACGGAGGGCTTGGAGGCCCTGGTCATGGCGGATGGAGGTATAGAGAGATTGGATATCCATGGTGAAGATGAGGCATCGGGGACCGGGGAAACGGAAGTCTTGGAGGAGGTGGAGGGTGTGGGTGGTGTCTCGAACGTATGTGGGGGGTTGCTGGACTAGGGGGGATAGGACAGTGTCAAGGTAGGTAGAGATGAGTTCAGTGGGGCAGGAGCATGCTGAGACAATGGGTTGGCCAGGGTGGTCAGGCTTATGGATCTTGGGAAGGAGGTAGAACCGGGCAGTGCGGGCTTCCCGGACCATGAGGTTGGAAGTTGTGGGTGGGAGATCTCCTGAGGTGATGAGGTTCTGTATGGTCTGGGAGGTGATGGGCAGTGGGGTCATGGTCAAGGGGGCAGTAGGAAGAGGTGTCCTTGTGTTGGCGTTTGGCTTCAGCGGTGTAGAGGTCAGTGCGCCAGACTACCCCTGCGCCCCCTTTATCTGCTGGCTTAATGGTGAGGTTGAGATTGGAGCAGAGGGATTGGAGGGCTGCGCGTTGTGAAGGTGAGAGGTTGGAGTGGGGGAGGAGGGTAGACAGGTTGAGGCGATTAATGTCCCGTCAGCAGTTGGAAATGAAGAGGTTGAGGGCAGGTAATAGGCCAGCACGGGGTGTCCAGGTAGATGCAGTGTGTTGGAGGAGGACGAAGGGGTCTTCTGAAGGTGGGCGGGAATCCTGATTGTGAAAGTAAGCTCGGAGGCGGAGGCGACGGAAGAATTGTTCGACGTCACGGCTTGTATTAAATTCATTGATGCGTGGACGGAGGGGGATGAAGGTGAGTCCTTTGTTGCGGACTGATCGTTAATCCTCAGTGAGGGGGAGGTCTGGAGGGATGGTGAAAACTCGGCAGGGCTGGGAGCTGGGAGCTGGGATCTGGTGTGGGTGTGGAGCTGGGAGTGGGGTCGGAGCCAGTAACTGGAGTGGGTGTGATTGGGAGGGGAATGGGGGTGGAGTCATGAGCAGGGGTGGTGTTCCCCTCGGGTTCTGGGGGTTGGGGATAATGACAGTGGGGTCTGTGGGAGGCGTGTCAGCAGAATGCAGGTGAGTGGCGCTGAGTTGGTTACGAACAGGCACTGAGGAAGCAAATGTGGCTGTGGTACCGAGTTTGTTTCAGGACATGGTTGTAGAGCTTCAGAGCAGAGGAAATGACCTGGGAGTTGCAGTGGGAGAGGGACTCCTTGAGATTCTTGTAGAGAGAGGAGGAAAACTTTTTCAAGGCAGGCATCCTTGCAATAGGATTCGCAGTAGGGTTAAAATCAATGAGATAAAAACAATGACTGTAGATGCTGGAAACCAGATTCTGGATCAGTGGTGCTGGAAGAGCACAGCAGTTCAGGCAGCATCCAAAGTGCAGCGAAATCGACCTTTCAGGCAAAAGCCCTTCATCAGGAATAAAGGCAGTGAGCCTGAAGCGTGGAGAGATAAGCTAGAGGAGGGTGGGGCTGGGGAGAGAGTAGCATGGAGTACAATAGGAGAGTGGGGGAGGGGATGAAGTTTGATAGGTCAGGGAGGAGAGGGTGGAGTGCATAGATGGAAAAGGAGCTAGGCAGGTAGGACAAGTCCGGACAAGTCATGGGAACAGTGCTGAGCTGGAAGTTTGGAACTAGGGTGAGGTGGGGGAGGGGGAAATAAGGAAACTGTTGATGGTCTCCCTGCTATAGTCAGGATGTTGTGAAACTTGAAAGGTTTCAGAAAAGATTTACAAGGATGTTGCCAGAGTTGGAAGGTTTGAGCTACACGGGAAGGCTGAATAGGCTGGGACTATTTTTCCTGGAGCTTTGGAGACTGAGGGATGACCTTATAGAGGTTTATAAAATCATGAAGGGCATGGATAGGGTGAATAGCCAAGGTCTTTTCCCCAGGGCGGGAAGAGTCCAAACCTAGAGGTGTAAAGTAAGAGGGGAAAGATTTAAAAACAACATACGGGGAACTTTTTCATGTAAAGGGTGCTGCTTGTGTGGAATGAGCTGCCAGAGGAAATGGTGAAGGCTGGTACAATTACAACATTTAAAAGGCATCTGGATGGGTATATGAATAGGAAGGGTTTGGAGGGATATGGGCCAAAGACTGGCAAATAGGACTAGATTAATTTAGGATATCTGGTCGTTGTGGACGAGTTGGACCGAAGGGTCTGTTTCCATGCTGTACAGTTGTACGATTCTATGACTCCATGCTTTCAAACAACCTCATTATCAGTGAAAATTTCAGAAATGTTGGGTTACATTCCATCCTAGTTTTGAACATTTGTAAAAATATTTTTACAATTGTTGCTTTCTCTTGAACTTGTTTTTCTTTCCCTTTCTTTTGTGCGCAATCTAAATAGATGTTATACCTGCCACTTGAACTCTGCAGGTTTCTGTGAGAATCATATTCTTATTTTCTCTGTTAATGCACATCACTGATGTCAAATTAATGTGAAGTTTCAGGTCAAAAATCTGAAAACCCCTTGAGTAGCAGTCAGAGTAACGAATGCTCTTTAATTGCTGATTACAAAATCAGCACCAATGCTCCACCTGAGACTGAACTGATAACCCTTGAGTGTTTGTATCTAATTATAAAGCTCAGGATTCCATATGAAGTTTTAGATATTTTGTTATTACATACCTCGGGAGCAGTTAGGGCTTGAACCTGGACCATTTGACTGAAAGGCAGGGATGCTAATAACATTGCAAATTTGTCTTCATTATCTGATGAGTTGAGATGGATCCCTGTACTTTTTCTTTTATCTTCTTGCTCCACCGTTTTTCTGTCTCAAAAGTGCATGTAGGCATGCCACATCCTCACTCTACTTTTCTGTCAAAAATGGAAGGGTAAAGCTAATTCCCCTCCATTAAAGGTGAAGCAATTCTGGAGATTCACTGCTCTCATACGGGCAATGTTATAAAAAATTAGAATGTGTAGACTGCTATATTTGATTCTGGTGTTGCTGCAATTGAAAACAAAGAGGGAAATGCCACAAACATGGGCAGAAATTAATCAGGAAGGCTAATGGAATGTCTGTCTTTGTATCCAGAAGACTGGAGTACAAGGATGTAGGAGATAAGGTCAGCTATACATATCCTGGTTACACTCCCTTGGAGTACTGTGAGTAGGTTTGGGCACCACACCTTTGGAAGGATCTACTGTCCTTGGAGGGAGTACAGTGTGTTTACAAGAATGATATCTGGATTTTGGAGGCAAGATTATGAGGAGAGATTTTACAAATTAAGCTTGTTTCTCTAGAGTTTAGAAGGCTAAGGGGTAATTTTATCAAAGTATTTAAGATATTAATAGGAAAAGACAGGTTGATACAGATAACCTATTTCCAATGGTTGGAGGTTCTATAACTAGGCACTTAATCTAAAAATTAGGGCCAGACCATTTGAGAGAGATGTTAGGAAGCATTTTTGCACGCAAAGATGTTTGGAACTCTCTTCTGCAAATGGCAGTTGATGCGAGATCAGTTGTTATTTTTAAAGCTCAGATTGCTTAACAGAAATTAATCTAAGGTATTAATGAAGATGGGTTAAAGGCAGGTACACTGTATATGGAGTTAGGCCCAGAGCAGTAAAGATCTTATTCAATGGTGGAACAGGCTGAAGGGGCTGAATGGCCTACTCCTGTTCCTATGTAACAACTAAGATTTCAAACTCGTAAAGGATATAATAATGAAAGAGGTACAAACTCTTTAATCGGCCTGACCTGATCTCCATTATCTGGAACAACAAACAGCCATAAGTGATTTTATGGAACATTGCTTTGCAACATGTATGAGTGAGATTATAATTTTCCTTACTAAACAATTTTGGAGGAAAGTACTCTCTAATGAGAGGTGTGTTGTCGACTAACTGTCTTTTGACCACCATTTGTTAATTTTTCTTCCAGTGAGAAATCTAATTCCAGTGAGAAATTTGAATACTTATGATTTTGAAAGAAATGAAATGGAAAAATATGATGTGCTATTGTCAAATTTTAAATCTACACCATTCTCTCAAAGTATAAATAATGTCAAGTTGTATGTGGTTACACAACTCCACTGAATTATATGAAGGCAGTTGATACATTTGAGCACAATTTGACCTGCATTGAATCAATCTTGTTATCTTGTGCCAAATGCAAAATTTGGGTGCATGACAGAGGTACAGCAGAACAGCTCTTGGGAACTTTTTTTATATAAGAAGTATTTTTTGAAATCTGAGAAGAAATGAAATGTTGGAATGAAATACTCAACAATAAGTCTTTATCCGTGGAGAGGAGAATGAGGTGAGGACTGCAGATGACGAAGGTCAGAGTTGAAAAGTGTGGCACTGGAAAAGCACGGCAGGTCAGGCAGCATTCGAGGAGCAAGAGCATCAACTCTCCTGCACCTCAGGTTCTGCCTGACCTGTTGTGCTTTTCCAGCTCCACTCTTTTTTTTGACCCTGTATCTGTGGAGAGCCATTTCAGATCAGTGAACCTCCACCAAAATTGGAAAATGTTAGACACTGTACAGAGACTGGCATCCTGTCACCAAATCACCTTTTATTTACATGAGCACAGAACACTAGCTGTGACCAGCCAGTTTGGAGTCAGCCCCTGAAGTCAGGAGAGTCTTTGAATCCCCTGTTTTTTTTATTAACTTTTTTTTAATTAAGCTTTTCATCAAAGCAACCTGTTCAGCAATATTATTACACACCTCTGGATCAGGTAGGACTTGAACCTGGGTCTCTCAGTCCAGGGGCAGGGATACATGTTCCAATCACGACTGATACTAAAGTACGGAGCTGAGGAAAGGGAAAAATAATGAACAACAAGAAATGGAATAATTTTCTATCTTGAATTGACATCTTTTCCACACGACAATGATCTTGATACTTTCTGGCCAAACTAAGTCATACCAAATAAATATAGAAAATGCTGGGGAAACTCAGCAGGTCTGGCAGCATCTGTGGAGACAGAAACAGCGATAATGTTTCTAGTCCAGTATGATTCTTCTTCAGAATTGATACTTTGTCACAAATGCTGCCAGACCCATTGAGTTTCTCCAGCATTCTATAAATTTGTATCAAATTTCTAACATCTGCAGTATTTTGATTTCATGTGATGTAGTGGACAACCAATTCAGCTATTCACTGACAACTGACTCAGCTGCACAACAGCATTATCAGGCCCTGCTGTCATCTACTAAAATGTTCAATGTTCCACGATCATTCTAAAATGTGAAGATAGACATTTTTGCATTGTGTGTTGTGGCTAGAGGAATGCATTGATAATCAAGCCCCACCATTCCACCAGTCACACAATTAATGGAAAACTGATGATTCAATTACCAAACTGACCAATTCCACTATTTCATATTGCAATCCAGAATGAAAAGAAAGGTTGACCAGACTTCTTGAATAATTCAAAAATAATCTGTCTATTATGAACAAAAGACCATGAGATATAGGAGCAGAATAAGGCCATTCAGCCCACTGAAGTCTGCTCTGCCATTCAATCATGGCTAATAACTTTCTCAAATCCATTCTCTTGCTTTCTACCCTTAACGTTTGATCCCTTTCTAATCAACAACTTATCAAATTTATTCTTAAGGTAGTGGCAACTACTGATTAACACCTAATACTATGATCTGAAATTACAATGATATCCTGTTTGTGCCACATACATACATGCACTCACACAACATGACAAGACATGACATTTCTACAGAGGTGAAGGGTTTTATGAAAAAAAGGCAAAAGAGGTAAACGCAACTCTCATTAGCTAAAGATCCAGAACAAAAAGAATAAACTATGATTTCTTCTGGCCTCAGAATGTCCTGTCATCGAGTCATACAGCACAGAAACAGACCCCTTGGTTTAACCAGTGCATGGTTAATGCACCAGCAATGCCAAACTAAACTAGTCCTACCTGCCTGCACTTGGCCCATATCCATCCAAACCTTTCTTATTTATGTATTTATCTAAATGTCTTAAATATTGTAACTGCACCCGCATCCATCACTGGCTGTGGAATTTTATTCCACACGTGAACCACTTGCTGTGCAATAAATTGTTCCTCATGGACTTTCTAAATTTTTCTCCTGTCATCTGAAAAAACACCCTCTACTCTTGAAATCCCTCATCATAGGGAAAAAGCTCCTGCCATTCACCTTATCTATATCCCTCAAGATTTTAAAAACTTCTATAAAGTCACCCCTCAACCTCCAATGCTCCAATGAAAAACATCCCAGCCGATCTAGCCTCACCCTATAACTCAAACCTTCCATTCCCGGCAACATCCTGGTAAATCTTTTCTGACCCCTGTCCAACTTGATAATATCTCTCCTAGATCAATTGATAAATGTCAAGTGCTGTTTCCAATTAACTTGGATAGGAGTTGTTGAGATTTGGCCACAGTCCAATACCTCAGGTTTTACCAAGTCAGCATAAGTATTGGTATTTGTAAACCTTACTAAGTTCACAGGGACTTCTTCTAAGAAACAGGATTTTAGGTGAGACTAATGTTTCTGACATATCTTCTCTACTCACCGGCTTACAAAATTCTGAGACCAAAGAGGATTGCTATAGGCCCCTGGAAATGCCACAGCCAGTTTATTTTCCCCCAGTAATTAAAGCAGTGCATCTTATTTCTTCTCTCCTTGATTTGCTTTGCTACTCTTCCAAAGTCATTTAATTTTCAGATAAACATCAGATGACTTACAGCACACATTAAACTTTTCACTTCAGTAACTAGCTGCTGAATACAATCCATGCAGTGCTGAATACAATTTGAAGAAAGAAAACAATAAAATTTCAATCTAGAAATATGTCCAATTAATTTCATGTCTTCCAGCATCCATCACATAGTCCTTTAAATATAGATTTGTACTTTCAACATGCTAAACATCTTAAACCTCTCTCCCCTGTCTCCTCTTCTCTTATCTGCAACAGCAAGTGAAAGGAACTCATGAATTCTACTAAGACAGAGGTCATCCAATTAACTAGTTCTGCCACGTTTTCTCAAGAAGATAGGAAAGTCGATTAGATGTCTCCATCCAATTAGCCATGATCTTCTCAAAAGAAAAGCTTGGGGGACCTCCAACTCCCTCAATCCAATGACATTGCCAACCACCAAATCTCTCAACCTGGTCCCCAGGTTCATCAAAAGTTTTGATAGTGCTCTATCTCCCTTTTTTTGCCATTTTTACCCCTTTTCTCAAACAAAAATATATCATTCCACAATCCTTGATTTCTATCATCTCATCTTAACTCCTTAAATATGTGTATGTCTCAAAATCTATATTCATGTATCCAAGATGTCCCATGTTTGAATCCACCCCAGTAACTTTTGGATCCATGCTAACCCCTCCAAGGCCCTTGGAGAATTGCAAATTTACCTCCTCATGGAGTTCATTGAGTATGAGTTGCCTTGGTAACCAGCGATGGCCGACCAGCTGGAAATCATTACCTGAGCCCATTGTGAAGCAGACCTAATAGGCTTTGCATGTTGATATCTAATTGGCTACACTGATGATTTGCTGTGGTGGCTAATAATAGACAAGTCACAGTGATTTGGTGGTGGGGAAAAAAAAGGTTTGGTTGTATACAATAGCACTTCCAGATATATTTAAAAAAACTCAATGGGGAGGTGATGACCCATTGTAGTTTGTGGAAGTTGAATTCAAATATATACCTAAAAGGGTAACAGTGCTTTATTTACTCTTCTAACTCCATTTTGATTTACCCCTTTCCCACTCTCCCTATCTCTCCCTCATCTTTGATGGTTTGGAATGGCAATAGTGGGCTTTGTATGTAAATTATTCAATTGGAAACATGGTTGATTAAATGATGATGGTTAATATATAAAAAAAACTGTAGGTGATTTGATGAATGGGAAAATAATCTATGGAGTTGCGTGTAAGAGCACCTTGGGATATTAAGTAAAATAAAACAGGCCCACAAATGAGTCTGCATAACTGTCTGTCCTGACTGTGATGACCCTATGTATACCAAGAGTAGTGGCCCTATTTTGATATTCAACTACAGGCTGTGTTCCTTTCCAGTTGGATTTCCTGAGTTATTACATTAGTAACGAGTAAAGAAAAGTTTTGAAGAGCCTTGCCTTTCAATGAAACTGGTAAGACTCTAATGAGGAAATATTGGAAATGTCACAGTTTGGGAAACTGGAACTTTTTGTTGCAGGAGTGGAGAATGGTGCTACTACACTGAAAGAATGAGATATTTATTTCAGGCCAACAGATTATAAGGAGATCACCAACAGAAATCCTGACCACTTGTGGAGTGCCAACTTCAGCATCAAAAAGAGTTTAACTACCTGTCAACCTCCAAGTCAAAGCATTTGATGAATGTTTAGATATGATAATGGACCACTATGACTCTAAACCATCTGTTATATTGCAGCATTACAGGTTTAGATTTCCTGGGGAAATTTAGATTTCCTGATGCGATTGTGGAAATTGGCAGAACAAAATGAGTATGACTTAACACTTCAGGGAATGTTAAGGGATTGCTTAGTTTGTGGAATTGATAGTATTGTGACTCCGAGGAAGCTACCGACTGAACTAGGTCTGGACTTCAAGAAAGATATAGAACTGATTCTTTCCCTTTAAAATGCAGAAAATGGGCTCAGAGGTTTCAGGGATCCATAGATGGTACTGTCCTCAACTTTGGGCTACCTCCATACCACAGAGCCAAGACCCCAGTGAATAATACACATGGCTCCTATTTGTTACCAAGAAAGAATGATTGGAACTGGAGGCTGCAAGGCTCTAGAGCTCAGCAGGAAATTTCTGTACAATACCGTGAAGAGTAAGAATATCCATGCCACATTTTGATCACTGAGCTTTGTCTGGGGTGAACTATCAAAAGCAGGTGAAACGCATACCACCCAGGCGGAAGGGCAAAGCCACCTCGCGGCAGGGCTTTGCAAATATATCAGCCCGAAGGTGAGGAATTCATATTGCTAAATTACATCACTGCTCCCAAAGTGCTCTCAATTAAGATAAAATTCCAGGTTAATGGCTAGCCCCAGACATAGAGGTAAGGACAGGTGCTGCTGTATCTATTCTTGAGGTGCAAACATTTAGAAAACTCTGAGCCATCTTGCTTTTAAGCTTGTGGAACACCCAGGCTAGGTTGGCTATGTACACTGGGGAGCCATTATGTATTATTGAGACCAATGTAATCCCAGTTACACATGGGCAGCAGACTGTCCTACTTGCCATAATGGCGGTGCAAAAGCCAGATCGCAACTTTTGGGAAGAAAATCACCCGGATTGGCAACTGATCTTTAAATTGGGTACTGACGATCCATATGAAGTCATTGAGAAGTATCCTGAAATGTTCCAAGATGGCAATTGCAAGAGAAAAGGTGCTGGGGTCAAGATCCAAGTGGACCTGAAGCTCAACTTAAATTCTTCAAGGCACAGCTTATCCCCCATGTCCTACGTGCCAAAGTTGAGACCAAATGGAAACATCTGGAGGAACATTGGCATCATGAACATCTAGAGGAACTTGACATCATGCAACCAGTACAATTTGCTAAATGGGCAGCGCTAATAGTGCAGTTCTAAAGCTGGTCTTTGTGAGGATTATAAGCTGAAGGTCAATAGCGCTTCCTGCCTAGACAGATGTCACACACACAAGACTTGTATGTAATGCTGGCTGGGCTCACACACTTTCCAAATTGGATATCAGCCATGCCTACACCTCAGCTGGAGCTTGAGGTGTCATATGGGAAGTACGTCACTGTAAATACCCACAAAGAACTGTATAAGTGCACTCACTTGCCTTTTGGGGTATCTTTGGTTTGCGTCACCTTTCAAAGGGTAACCGAGAACATTCTCCAATAGTGGCTGGTATCATAACATGGTTAAAACTGGGGAGAAGATAGCAAAAAAACACATTGACCACCTCTGTCAGTGGAAACCCTGCCCAAAAGTGATTGTTTTGCCAGACACATCGCTGTTGGCATCCTTCGCACTAACTTGTGGATGGGAAACTCAGTTCACTAAACATTCAAGGACCGGGCCAGAGGTCTATGAGGACTCCAGCTCAGTGATGGAGACAGAGGTGGAGGAAATTCGGTTGGGGGTTGCCATCAAAGGAAGACCCTCCTACAGTGACTCTTTAGTCTTAATGGAAGAGACTTCTGCCTACCTATTACGTGCCCCTCCAACCAGACCTGGAAAACAACAGGAATAAGGCTTTGGCAAAGCACCGCAAGTCACTCCATCATCACAGGAACGAGGGTCAGCCCTTTGATCTGGTTGGGGAGGTGGTGGGGTGGTTTGGGGAATGTGATAACCCCTCCACACCCATGGGGAATCACTAATTCATCTCCTTGCGAAGCTCATTGACTATGAGTTCCCTTGATAACAAGCAATGGCCTGCTCAGCTGGAACTCGTCACCTGAATCCTTTGTAAAGTAGATCCAAGGGTCGCTCCTGTGGTGCAGAGGTATCACTGAATTATGAGACCTGGGTTCAGGTCCCAGCTGCTCTGGGGATGTGCAATAATGTCTCTGAACAGGTTGATTAGGAAAAATGGTGAAATTTTAAAAATCATGTAAAATGTAAACCCTCTACCTCCTTCCCAAGATCCACAAGCCTGACCACCCTGGCCGACCCATTGTCTCAGCATGCTCCTGCCCCACTGAACTCATCTCTACCTACCTCGACACTGTCCTATCCCCCCTAGTCCAGGAACTCCCCACATACGTTCGAGACACCACCCACGCCCTTAACCTCCTCTAAGACTTCCGTTTCCCCGGCCCCCGATGCCTCATCTTCACCATGGATATCCAATCCCTCTACACCTCCATCCGCCATGACCAGGGACTCCAAGCCCTCCATTTATTCCTCTCCAGACGTCCCCAACAGTACCCTTCCACCGACACACTCATTCATTTGGCCGAACTGGTCCTCACCCTTAACAATTTCTCCTTTGAATCTTCCCACTTCCTCCAGACCAAAGGGGTAGCCATGGGCACCCGTATGGGCCCCAGCTATGCCTGTCTCTTTGTTGGCTACATAGAACAGTTGATCTTCCGTAATTACACTGGCACCACTCCCCACCTCTTCCTCTGCTACATTGATGACTGCATTGGCGCCACCTTGTGCTCTGGCGAGGAGGTTGAGCAATTCATCAACTTCACCAACACATTCCAACCTGACCTTAAATTTACCTGCACCATCTCTGATACCTCCCTCCCCTTCCTGGACCTCTCCATCTCCATTAATGACGACCGACTTGACACTGACATTTTTTACAAACCCACTGACTCCCACAGCTACCTGGATTACACCTCTTCCCACCCTATCTCTTGCAAAAATGCCATCCCATATTCCCAATTTCTCCGCCTCCGCCGTATTTGATCCCAGGAGGACCAGTTCCACCATAGAACACACCAGATGGCCTCCTTCTTTAGAGACCGCAATTTCCCTTCCCACGTGGTTAAAGATGCCCTCCAATGCATCTCGTCTACATCCCGCACCTCCACCCTCAGACCCCACCCCTCCAACTGTAACAAGGACAGAACGCCCCTGGTGCTCACCTTCCACCCTACAAACCTTCGCATAAACCAAATCATCTGCCGACATTTCCGGCACCTCCAAAAAGACCCCACCACCAGGGATATATTTCCCTCCCCACCCCTCTCCGCCTTCCGCAAAGACCATTCCCTCCGTGACTACTTGGTCAGGTCCACGCCCCCCCCCCCTACGACCCACCCTCCCATCCTGGCACTTTCCCCTGCCACCGCAGCAACTGTAAAACATGTGCCCACACCTCCTCCCTCACCTCTATCCAAGAAGGAGCCTTCCACATCCATCAAAGTTTTACCTGCGCATCCACTAATATCATTTATTGTATCCGTTGCTCCCAATGTGATCTCCTCTACATTGGGGAGACTGGGCGCCTCCTAGCAGAGCACTTTAGGGAACATCTCCGGGACACCCGCACCAATCAACCACACCGCCCCGTGACCCAACATTTCAACTCCCCCTCCCACTCTGCCGTGGACATGGATGTCCTGGGCCTCCTTCACTGCCTCTCCCTCACCACCAAACGCCTGGAGGAAGAATGCCTCATCTTCCGCCTCGGAACACTTCAACCCCAGGGCATCAATGTGGACTTCAACAGTTTCCTCATTTCCCCTTCCCCCACCTCACCCGAGTTCCAAACTTCCAGCTCAGCACTGTCCCCATGACTTGTCCGGACTTGTCCGACCTGCCTATCTCCTTTTCCACCTATCCACTCCACCCTCTCCTCCCTGACCTACCACCTTCATCTCCTCCCCCACTCACCCATTGCTACTCTCTTCCCCACCCCCACCCTCCCCTAGATTATCTCTCCACACTTTCAGGCTCACTGCCTTTATTCCTGATGAAGGGCTTTTGCCCGAAATGTTGATTTCGCTGCTCGTTGGATGCTGCCTGAACTGCTGTGCTCTTCCAGCACCACTAATCCAGTCTCCTGAACTGTCTGTCCTGGCCTGGAATTAGCCTATGTATGTCATGAGTAGTGGCTCTATCTTAGTATTCAATAATAAACAATATTCCTTTTAGACAGACTTCCCGAGTTATTACACACTTGTACTCCCATAGATTCCTCACTGATCTCCAGCATTCTACCCTCTCAAAGCTTCTGGCCATCCAAACACTACTGTCTATATCCTAACTGGAACATCCTTTTCTCCCCCTGTACACATTTATTGACGTTGATTCCTTATGCA
Source organism: Hemiscyllium ocellatum (assembly GCF_020745735.1). Lineage (NCBI taxonomy): Eukaryota > Metazoa > Chordata > Chondrichthyes > Orectolobiformes > Hemiscylliidae > Hemiscyllium > Hemiscyllium ocellatum. The sequence continues at coordinate 88,450,456 of NC_083405.1, read as the reverse complement.
ACAGCATTTTCTTATTAAAATTGTTATCCGTATTTTTGAATTCCTGTTTGGCGTTGCCCCTCCCCATCTCTTGTATCTCTTCTAGTTTTGCAACCCTCTGAAATATTTTCAGTTAACCAATTCCGACCTCTTCTGCATTCACAAAGTTTAATCACTCCATCAGTAGTGGCCAGTGTCCAGTCAACTAAACCTTCCTTCTGAAATTCCAACCACACAACTATTTGTTGTCGCTTCACCAGATGCTCATTTTTAAGAATACCCAGGGTATTCCTGGCATTCCCACCTGCACTCCTCATTGAAATAGGGTTCATATCTACCTTGGTAGTAATAGCCCATAGTTCACAGATTGTGTTGAATTACAGTCTTGTTGTTGATGATGACCCAATTTGTCTCATGGATTCCCCGTCTTTAGTTGCTAGGTCTATTCAAAATCTATCCCATTCAGCATGTTGATAGTCTCAAACAACACTGTAGAGGATATTCTCAATGTGAAGGTTGGAATTCATAAGGAATATGCGTTATCCCACAGTTATTGACAATGCATCATGCCACAAGTATGTTGGTGAGGGAAGTGTGAATCACTGTTTTCCTTCTCACTGGTTTCTTCATCACTAGCTGCAGATACAGTCTAGCCATTATGCCCTTTCGGCCATCTCTGTTGGTAGTGTGATGCAAGCTAATAGTGTGGTCAATGTTGATGTCCTGTACGTAGGTTACAGTCTGTGCCACTCTCAGTGCTTCCTCCAAATTGGAGTTGCAACATGGAAAGGTACTGAATCATCAAGTGAAGGTGATAGAAATAGGCGGCAATTATACAAATATATGACCGCGTATATGGGCAGCACGGTGGCTCAGTGGTTAGCACTGCTGCCTCACAACACTGGGACCCAGATTCGATTCCAGCCTCAGCCGACTATCTGTGTGGAGTTTGCACGTTCTCCCTGTGACTGTGTGTGTTTTCTCTGGATACCAAAGATGTGCAAGTTAGGTGAATTGGCCAAACTAAATTGCCCATGGTGTTCAGGGATGTGTAGGCTAGGTGCATTAGATGGGGTTAGTGTCGGATGGTCGTGTGTGGAAATGAGTCTGGATAGGTTATTCTTCTCAGACTCGTGGACTTGTTGGCCAAAGGGCCAGTTTCCACACTGCAAGCATATGAATTAGGAACTAGTGTAGGCCAGTCAGCCCATCAACTCTGCTTCACCATTTAATAGGTAGTGGCTAATCTGATTCAACACGTCCCCCTAATAACCTTTCACCCTCTGGCTTAACAGAAATCTGTCAGGATTTTGCTTTCATTGCCTTTTCAGGAAGCAAGTCAGCAGGAAGTTTAACATGTCATATATGACCTGATGCCATAAGATTTCATGAGGTCTGGAATAAATGTTGAGGATTCTCAAGGCCTCTACATCCTGACCGTATACCAGTGTGCTGGCATCTCTGGTAGTCTGTCTAATTGATGGGACAGGACATACCCTCAGGTAGAGATGGCAGTGTCTGGGGCATTGTATCTTAGGCATGATTCCATGACGATGACTGTCAGGTTGTTGTTTGATCATTCTCAGGGGCAACTCTTCTATTTTGGCAGAAACCTTCACATACAACTCTGGAGTTTGCAGGATCACCGGAGCTCTGGGAATTATTGTCTTTACAGATATCTTGGTTGATGCTGAGTGTTCCGTCCAGTTTCATTTCTTTTATCAGACTTCCTGATTAACCAAGGACAATAACACCACACCACCACCTCCTCTCAAACACAGCTGAACTCATCATCTTCTCTAAGAGAAGAGGTAGTCTAATGGCCAAGCAGTTATGCAGTAAATAATTTGATCAAAAGAGAACTTGTGTCCTATTTGAAAGTCATCAACCTGCAATATTAATTATATTCCTCTCTCCCCTGTCATCTGACCTGTTAAAGTTTTCCAGCATTTTCCACTTTAGATTTCCAACATCTGCATTGTTTTTCTTTCCTCACTGTTTAGTTTCAAACGAATGTTTGCTTGTGACCTCGAAGGCAACTTGGGGAGCCCATGGAGGTAAAGAATAACTTGACAAGAATTGCTACTAAGGTTTACCTACAAAATTGTAATGGAAGCAACAGTGCAAATTGTTTGAACTAATTATGTTTATCCAATGAAGAATAGAACTGCACTTGACATTCTTTAGTACTGTGTGAGAGAGTAAAATGGTGGCTTATATTTTGCACCATTTGACCTAGTTAAGTCCCAAAATGTTACGCAGCCATGTAATTTTTCGCAATTTAACATCAAGGTTAATAAAAAGAAAGTAAGAGTGGTGATCACCAACTTTTCATAAGGATTTGGGTTTCAAGGAATGTCTTCAAGGAAAAGAGAAATGTGGAAGCAGAGTTCATTCTCTCTTTACCTTCTCCGTTTCTTTTCTCCATTCATGGGCTGAGGATATCGCTGGCTAGGCCAGTACTCATTAAAGATGGCCAATGGCCCAGAGGGCAGTTAAGAGTTAATCACATTGCTGTGAGTCTGGAGTCACATATAGGCTAACCCAGGTAAGAATGGCAAATTGCCTTCCCTAAAGGACATTAGTGAATCAGATGGGTTTTTACAATAATTGTTAATGTATTCATGATCGTCAATAGACTCTTAATTCCAGATTCCTATTTATTGTATTCAAATTCCACCATCTGCCATGGCAGGATTCAAATGCAGGTCTGCAGAACATTCCTGGGTGTCTGGATTAACAATCCAGCAATAATACCATCAGGCCATCGCCTCCCCTAAACTCTATTACTCCATTAGCTTCTATATTCCTGCATCTCAAAGTGACGTTAAATACTTTTCATCATCTTAAAGAGACAATTCTTTCCAGCAACACCTTGACTCACTCTTCAATCTCCCTAACAACTCCTTACCTTCCTATGTCTTCTTTCAATATACACAAATTTGATGCAACTCCAGTTTTTTTTCACCTTCCACTCACTACCTAAGACCCCAAACAATCCACCACCTGCAAGAGATTTAGCAGCTGTTGAGTCCTCCAGAATGACCTTTACCCACTCCTTTGTCTGTCCAACTGTTTTTCTGTCTCTTTGGGCTCTACTTCCACCTATTCTTCACCTCATCCCCACTCTCCCCACACCCTCTTCTGTATAAAAAAAATCCTTTTACTCATTGCCATTTTGGACCCGAAATGTTAACTTGATTTCTGTCCACAGGTGCTGCCAGACCTGTTGAGATTTTCCAGCAATTTCTGTTTTTTATTTCAGATTTTCAGCATCCACAGTTTGTTGGTTTTTTGAAAATGATTTGTGTTGTATGCCTTTCACTTTAGTAAGCTGTGGCTATCGACTACAGTGCAATCTCCACTACAATGGTGAGACTAAATGTAGATTATGTGGCTTCTTTGTGGAACAGTTGTTTTCAATCCTTAAGTAGAATCCTGTGGTCCTGAGCTTCTGATCAGCTGTCATTTTAATTCTCCACCATCTGACGTGCCTGTTCCTCAGCCTTCTGCTGTGTTCCAGTGAAACTAAATAGAAGCTTGAGGAAAAGTAGCTCATCATTTTATTTGGCACTGTGTCGTGTTCAGGATTCAAAACTGAATTCAATAATTTCAGACTACAACGTCTACCCTATTTTGATAAACCTGAAAGAACTAAGGAAGGGTCACTCAACTCAAAATGTTAACTGTGATTTCTCTGTGCAGACGCTGCCAGACCTGCTGAGCTTATCCAGCAATTTCTGTTTTTGTGTCCTATTTTGCTCCCTTTTTCCTGATTTTTGTTGCATCACCAGTTGTTTTAGTCGGTTGTCATTCTGCCATCTACCTGTTCGCGACACATATTTTGGTTCTTACCCCATGACGACTCACTTTTGCCTTGCACCACCAACAACCAACACTATTGTCATTTAAAGAAAAGATGGTTCAGGTACTATCAATGGAAGGGTAGATAACAAATCCAGAGTTCTTTGGATGAAAAAGAAAGGTAGAAATTATAAGATAGAATTAAAAAATGTGCTATGACAGATGTACAGTTGAGAACCAGAGTGAATATAGAAGACTCTGAGAAGTGGTGAGAAAGCAAACAAGAGACTCAGAGAAGGAATATGAAAGGAGACTGGCAGCTAACATGGGAAATCCACTGTAATTTTATAAATAGTAAAAAAGGCAGGAAAGTGGGGAATGAGACTGATTCGGGTTCAAAGGGGGTTTTAGATGTGTAAGCCGATAGGAAGACTGAAGTATTAAACTATGACCTTGCATCTATCTTTACCAAGGAAAAAGATGTTATGCAGGCTACAGTGAAAGAGAAAGAAATTAAGTCACTGAAAGAGTTTAAAATGGACAAAGATGAAGAATTGAGTAAGCTGTTTGTATTTCAAGTTAACAAGGCACTGGAACTGATATCCAAGTTTACTGAAAGAAGTGAGAATGGAAATTGCAGATGCACTGCAATAATCTTTTAGTCTTCCTTAGACTCAGGGATGGTTTCAAAGGACTGGAGAATTGCATATGTTATCCCTTCTTTTATAAAGGGGTATAAGGATAATCCAAACAATATCAGTCAGTTTAACTTCAGTGGTTGGGAAACATCAAGAAACAATTCAGGACAAAATAAATAGGCATGTGGATAAATACAGTATGGGTTCATTAAGAACGGATGTCATTGATGTAAATCTTTTTTAGGTTCCTGGAGCTTTTGTTTTGAAGAGGTAATAAAGAATTGATTAAGGCAATTTTATAGATGTGGTTCATGCAGGCTACCAATAAATATTTGATACAGTGCCAGACAGCAGACTTGTGAGCAAAGGTCAAGCTCATAGAATATGAAGGGATAGCAGCACCATGGATATAAATTTGGCTGAGTGTTAGGAAACAGAGTAATGCTTAATGGATGTGCTTCAGGCTGGGGGGAGGTTTTTCTGTGAATTTCACCAAAGGTCCATGTTCGAATGCTTGTTTTTACTGCTTAATTACTTAGACCTTGTTGAATTTGTGCAATTGCAGATGTTAGGAGCTTGGAAGCATTGTAGACATTAGGGGATAGTGTAGAACAACATTAGAAATTGGTGGAGAGACAGATGGTGTCAGGTGAAGTTAAATCCAGCAAAGTGCAAGAAAATATATTTTTGGAAGGAAGAACCAGTAAAATAAAAGACTCAACACTAAAAGAAGCATGGGGCAGAGGAACCTTGGGTAATATATGCAAAAAAACAGTAAAAGTGATGTAACAGGTTGGTAGTGCAGTTAACAAAGCATATGACATCCTAGGCTTTATTAACAGAGTACAAGAACAAGGAGTTATGTGGAACTTAATTAGACCCTAGTTCGATTTTGCAGTTTGAGCACCATGGATGAAGGAAGTAGTGAAGGCATTGGGCATTATTCAGAAAAGATTTCAGAGAATGATTCCAGAGATGGGCGATTTCAGTTATGAAGATAGATTGGAGAAACTTGAACTGTTTTCCTTGGAGAAGAGAAGAATGAGAGGACATCTGATTGAAGAATTTAAAATCATGAGGAGGGTGGATAGAATAAATAGGGAGAAAATGTTCTCACTAATGAAGGGACTAAGAATGAGAGGGCGCAGATTTAAACTAATTAATCAAAAGGTGAAACAATGAAAAATGTTTACACTCAACAAGTGGTCAAGTGCACTTCCTGAGAGTGTGGTGGGGAGTTTGTTACGAGCCATCAAGCCAACATTCTGTGATTTTATTGAAACTGGCTACAAGATGGATACCTCTGTCAGTGCCTTGTTTCCTGATGAAGGGCTTATGCTCGAAACGTCGAATTCTCTATTCCTGAGATGCTGCCTGGCCTGCTGTGCTTTGACCAGCAACACATTTTCAGCTTCACACATGACTGCAGTTAGCCAGGACAAACATTAGTACAGTTTTGAATTATATATCACTGTATTTATTTATTCATTCATTCGAATCCCCCTTTTCATCAAGAACATTTTGAATTAACTACATTACCCAACTGGTGTTAATAGAACTGATCTTGTGCATTAGCAGTTTGTTATCTTCCTCAGTCTCTGCACATGTGTTACACACACATGGAGGAATCTTACCATTTTCTGGCTATGTTTATCTTTTAACTTTATGTTAAATTAGGAAAATAAAAAAAATGAAGGACTGTAATGTACCTAATTTTTGTACCTATTTATTTTAGTACCTGTGATTTGTAACTAGGTACTTTCTGCCTAAGATGGCACCATGTGTGGTGACGATGTACATTTTTCACTGTATGCCTATACCTTTGTTCTCGAATACGCGTGACACTACAACCTAATTCTAATTCTCTTTCTAATTCTAAGTGCAAGTTGTGCATGTTTGATGAAACAATTTTTGCCACGAGGCCAAGCCAGTTTGCTCACCATATCTTACCAAGCTTCGTTCAAGCCCTCATAGCGAGAATCATGACCTATTTTTGTCCTGACTCATCACGTTCTGTTCCTGGAGCAATACACCACTCACTGGAGATATGGGGCGACAATGTATTAAAAAGGCTAAGATGCACCTGGACAAACACTGTCACCGTGGAGCTGCCTTGCATGATTCCTGACGTTTGCCCTGAACATGGAAGACAGGGGGAAATAGGCGCCCTATGATGTGGGCAGGGTTCTGCTGGATGAGACAGTGCATGGGTAGAACTTCCTCTTACCCCAGTATCAGTGTGGAGAGAACACATTACCAGGCCATACCAGCCTGGTCTGAGATAGCCACCCACACTGAAGCAGTCTCAGCCATCTGGAAGAATGCCAGGCATTTGATCATTGCCTTTCTCCAATCTGCCTGCACAAGTGCTGTGATTCTCTCTGATATCTCATACTCATTCATTCTTTACTACTGCATTCACTCCTCACCAAGGCTCATGTTCTATCACTCTCACTATTGCCTGCAACAACTTCCCCACTCACTGTGACCCGTTCCAAACTGCCATACCACTTTACTCTGCATGCATACTGCACTGCCAACTCTCTTGCTCTAGGAAACCTGCACCAACAGAAATAACTATGCCTCCCACTTCAATTTTCCGTAACAGATGCCTCCCCCTCATTCTACTAATAAAACATCACGGAATAGGACAGACAAAGTCAAGATAACACACCATCTGTCATTCAGCTCCTTACACCTTATGAGCGGAGGACCCTGACCCTGATTTCCCTAATAAAGAGCATCAATGGGAACTCATCACACCAGTGCAAGGATCTTGCTATGTCTTTTGAGCAAAACAGAGACATTGCAGCAAGATGATCTCAACGTTGAGTCTACCATCTAAGTAAATTTTGCCACTCATCTCGTCACTTAGAGCCTGGTAAGATTCCACCCACACTGTTTAAATTGTGCTGGTTTCTTTATGATGCATATACACATTGTTGTTGGCTGTACATCCAAGTGATGTGCTTCCCGTGGGAAGCATCATTCCTGTGTCACTTGTTGTTGCTGCGATAACTGTTGGTGTTCCATTGCTGTTTCGGAATTGCTGTGGACCTCTAAGACTGATATTTGATCTGTGGTCTGCACAGTGATGAATTCACCTCTTCCTGATCGGCTGCCTGCATTTGAGGAACAGCTGTTCCAGTTCTGAGCATGCGCCTGCAGTTGTGATTTGCATCCACCATATAAGATTAAGGCAATAACTGCTTACATGAGCCCAAAGTTGCCACTTCAGCTAATTTTTGTTGAGAGTGATGAAGCTTCTTTTTCTGACTAATCCCCCAGTGCTCAAGTCTTGTAATGGTTCAGCAGTCTTGTCAAGTTTAAATTTGGTTTTCTGCCATTTCACCTTGAATTTGAAATTCCCACCTGTTACTAGTCATTGAATCATAAAGTCATTCAGCAGATACACAGACCCTTCTGTCCAACCAGTCCATGCTAAATCCCAGACTAAGCTAGTCGCATCTGCCTGTTCCTGGCCCATATCTCTCCAAACCTTTCCTACTCATATATCTATTAAATTGTCATTTAAATGTTGTAATTGTATCTGCATCCACCACTTCTTCATTCCACATGCAAACCACACTCTGTGTTTTAAAAAAAAGCCTCATGTCTTTTTTAAATCTCTCTCCTCTCTTCTTAAAAAATGTGTTCCCAGTCTTGAAATTCCCAGTCTCGAAATTCCCCATCTTGGGGAAAAGATAACTACCATCAACTCTATCTATACCTGTCATTATTTTATAACCTTCTATTAGGTGACCTTTCAACCGTGAAAAAGGTCCCAGCCTGTCCACCCTTTCTTCATAACTAAAACCTTCCATACTCGGCAACATCTTCGAAAAGCTCTTCTGAACCCTCTCCAGCTTTATAGTACTTCTGGTTTTAATAACTTCTTACTATTGAAAGAATATTTGAGTACTGCATACTATGAGTCCTTTTTAGTGGACTCCTTTTAATGCCTTCAGTAGTTGTGTTTCTCCACTTGAGGATTGCCATGAGTACGTATGTATTGGATTTGTTCGATTGTTTTATGACTCCTTAGGTAATTATGATAGCCAATTCAGCCTTTCCATTTCACTGGGGATAGAATGAAGGTGGTGTAAGGTGTTGAATTTCCCAATCATTTATGAAACGGCTGAGTTCTTCACTCATGAACTGAGGGCCATTGTCACTCATCACAGAGTTGGGAATGCCATAGCAGTTGAAGTTTTCTTCAAGAATGTCCCAAACAATATCCAAAAGGGAATTAAATGGTTCTTTAGAAAGGGAGGAATGTACAATGTTACGTGGAGAGGATGCTCATCTGGAGAGCCAGCGCATACATGATGAGCTGGATGACCTCATTTTGCACTGTAAAAACCCAGTGACTCTGCATGTGAGCATTACATGAATTGTCTGATTGATCATTTTGTTCCAGAACTCCACGCCTGTCCCCATTCCCAATTATAGGTTGTGTCAGTTAGAAGAAAACCTCTGATTTTATTTGGAATGAATACTTCTACTTATAGCAGAGGATAGTTATGTTAAAGCTGTACAGCTGTGTAGACAACTCGCCCAGTTATTCAAGTTCCATATTTATAAAATAAAACGAAGGAAAATTCTGCTCGTTTGAAAGCCGCCTACTTCTTTTTGTTCACTGAATCAAAATCTAATTTGTGTTGCAGAATTCTGGGATATCAACAAGAAATTCAAAATGGCCAAAACATCCTCCTTTTGATGACTTTGAATATCCTTCACAACTTGATAGCCAGCTGGAGTTTTTCCCCCTTTGGCGTTTTCCTGTAAAGCTAGCTGGGGGATTGTCCATTGTTGTTTTCGTATATACTTTACTGAGAGATATCATTCACCCCTATGTAACTGAAAGCAAAAACGTATTCTACAGAATTCCCATTTTGGTCATGAACAAAATGCTTCCAGTGGTTGCCATTATACTTTTGGCTTCGGTGTATTTACCAGGAATTTTGGCAGCCATTTTTCAGCTCTATTATGGGACCAAATACCGACAGTTTCCTCAATGGCTGGCTCACTGGATGTTGGTACGAAAACAACTAGGACTTATCAGCTTCTTCTATGCTGTGCTGCATGCATTCTTCAGTCTCTGCTATCCTATGAGAAGATCATACAGATACAAACTACTCAACTGGGCATATCAGCAGGTAAGAATAAGAATAACTCTTAACTTAATTATTTTTAACGCATGATATTTTTGGGAATTCTCTTGATTATAAATGTAAACTTATTCTGGAATACATTCCTGTTTTCCACCGCCAGTAATGTCAAAAATGAATAAAATGCCACCTAAGTTACAGAAGTTAATGCCTCAGCATAATTTTCTTCATTTGCCAGGTTCATGTGATTGAATTTATAACTACTTCTGAGCATTTGTTTTGCATTGCACACTTACACCTATTATGGGGATAACAGCTATTCAATCATTTCACACAACCATGGATTTTGTTGAAACACTGTGAAGTAGTTTTCAATCCAAATGCCAGAAGTTAACGAATAATATTTGGTCTTGCAGTGTTAACACATTCTTTGAAAATAGTTTGTCTCAATTCTGTAGTAATTTAACAATTGGTCATCAATAGACTCAATAATTTCTGCTTCTAACTTTTGTCACTAGGTTAATATCAGAAAATATTATCACAGAAGCCTGACTGTTGTTTATTGTTTTATTACTCATATAATTAATATGATTATTAAGTGAGTGAGTCTAGTCCCAGACTAAAAATCAATTTGTCTGCTTTATAGCTTTGATTAGCCAAATTAAGATTAAATGGTGCTTTGAATGATTTGTTCTCCAATTTTATAGATCCACCCTACAGAAGTTTAACTCCTTTTCTTTTGCTTGTTCCTATTCCATATATATAACTACCCATTGATTACATCATTACGGTGTCACAATCTCAATTTCATGCTAATCGCATCAAACTGTACAATGTTTATCACTAACATAATCGAGAGCTTTCACTCTATAATCTGCCTGGCTGATCAAGTCTTGGAAATTGCTGTGGTTTTAATTTTGGCAAAACTGGAGCCATCATATTTAACTGCTGCTAACAAAGCCTCCTGACTGCATCAACCTCTTTGGTTGAACTTGGTAGTGCATGAATTGTTTTTGATCCATAGCTGAATTTATTCTATGTTTATGATTTGTGACTAAGTCTCACTCCTCTCCTTTGTTGCTGGAATTCCTCTCTTTGGTTTCTTGTGTGACTGAAACCTCCTGGTATTTTTCTTTCCTCTCAAATTTCACTAACTTCATCACGTCTCAAATTACCTTCACGGTACCTGCAAAATAATCCACTGGCCTGCTGCTTTGACTTATAAGCTCCCGTGATTGTCTGTCCTTGTGTTTATTGACTCCTGGACTGTCTTCATTTTTAGATCCATTTGTAACATTGTCTAAGTTATTGAGAAACCCACCCCATCTATGTTCTAATGTTTCCATCTCTTCTTTCCTGGACACTTATTCAGTCCAGTGGGTCTGCAATTTGGATACATTTTGTTTTACTCCTGGTTTTGTACACCCTGCCAAAAGAAGTTGTCAGTATCTTTCTTGGTCTTTCACCTGCACAAATTCCTTTTAACATGACATTTAACCATCATCCTCATCCTTTCCCGTTTAAAGTCTTTAAAGTTTTACAGTCTTGTTTTACATTAGAAGTAATATATAAATGTTTGTTGAAATAGAATTTGTATCTATCATGAATTATTTGGAGGTACGATGCTAAAGAACAGCTATGAGACCAGAGGTCAGTTCCAGTCTTGAACAATGTTTACCAGCCCCGTCAAAACTATCTATGGGAGTGAATCCTTCAGTCATCTGTTTGAAGCACCTGCTGACAAGCCAGCCAAGGCATGGACATGTTGTAGGCCAGATAGCCTTGCCTTCCAAATAAAGATTACTTTATAAAATAGGGGAGGCAATGGCCTAGTGGTAATGTTGCTAGCCTGTTAATCCTTAGACCCAAGGAATGTTTTGGAGGCCCAACTTTGAATTCTGCTATTGTAAATGGTGGAATTTGAATTCAATAGAAGTCTGGAATTAGGGGTTAATGATGACCACAAATTGATTGCCAGAAGAACACATCTGGTTCACTGATGTCTTTTAAGATAGGAAACTGCCATTTTTACCAGGTCTGGTCAACATGTGACTCCAGACCCACAGCAATGTGGCTGACTCTTAACTATCCTATGGACTGGGCAATAAATACTGACTCAACTAGCCATGCCCTCATCTCACGAATGAACAAAAATAAACGAAAGAAGAGCATTTGGCTTTAAAAGCTCTTTTCAAGACCTTAGCATGTGTTAAAGAACATCATAAACCATGTTCTTTTTTGTTAAACCATTGTTGTCATATAGGGAAACATGGCAGCTAATTTGAACACATCAAAAGTTCACAAACAGCCAGGGATAACTGACCATGTTATTTTTGTGATGTTGAGTGAGGGGTAGACAGATTATCATCTTCAAATAGTGCTACAGAAATTTTTATGTCCTCTTGAGTGGACTGATTGACATTTGATTTAATGTTTCATTCAAAAGACAGCACCCTGGCAGTGTTAGACATAGAACATAGAACAGTACAGCACAGAACAGGCCCTTCAGCCCACGATGTTGTGCCGACCATTGATCCTCATGTAAGGTAAACCTAATGTACAAACCCTCAAATTTCTGTGACCATATGCATGTCCAGCAGTCTCTTAAATATCCCCAATGACCTTGCTTCCACAACTGCTGCTGGCAACGCATTCCATGCTCTCTCAACTCTCTGCGTAAAGAACCCTCCTCTGACATCCCCTCTATACTTTCTGCCAAACAGCTTAAAATTATGACCCCTCATGTTAACAATTTCTACCCTGGGAAAAGGTCTCTGGCTATCAACTCTATCTATGCTTCTCATTATCTTGTACACCTCAATTAGGTCCCCTCTCTTTTTTCCAAAGAAAACAGTCCGAGTTCAGTCGACCTCTCTTCGTAAGATAAGCCCTCCATTCCAGGCAGCATACTGGTAAACCTCCTCTGAACCCTCTCCAAAGCATCCACATCTTTCCGATAATAGGGCGACCAGAACTGGACACAATATTCCAAGTGCAGTCTAACCAAAGTTTCATAGAGCTGCAACAAGATTACAGGCTCTTAAACTCAATCCCCTGTAATGAAAGCCAAAACATGCTTTCATAACAACCCTGTCCACTTGGGTGGCAATTTTAAGGGATCTATGAACCTGCACACCAAGGTCCTGTTGTTCCTGCACACTGCCAAGAATCCTATCTTTAATCCAGTACTCAACTTTCAAGTTCGACCTTCGAAAATGCATCACTTCGCATTTATCCAGGTTGAACTCCATCTGCCACCTCTCAGCCCATCTCTGCATCCTGTCAATGTCACGCTGCAGCCTACAACAGTCCTCTCCATACTGTCAACGACGCCTCCAACCTTTGTGTCATCTGCAAATTTGCTAACCCGTCCTTCAATCTCCTCATCCAAATCATTAATAAAAATTACAAAGAGTAGAGGCCCAAGAACAGAGCCCTGTGGAACACCAATCACCACTGACTTCAGGGAGAATACTTTCCTTCCACTACCACTCGCTGTCTTCTGTCGACCAAACAATTCTGTATCCAGACAGCTAAATTTCCCTGTATCCCATTCCCCCTGACCTTCTGGACGAGCCTATCATGGGGAACCTTATCAAATGCCTTACTGAAGTTCATATACACCACATCCACCGCTCGACCCTCATCAACTTGTCTAGTAACATCCTCAAAGAACTCAATAAGATTTGTGAGGCATGACCTGCCACTCGCAAAGCCGTGCTGACTGCATTTAATCAAGCCATGCTCTTCCAGATGGTCAGAAATCCTATCCCTCAGAATCCTTTCCAGCACCTTGCAGACGACAGACATGAGACTGACTCATCCATAATTGCCAGGGATTTCCCTATTTCCTTTCTTGAAGAGAGGAGTTACGTTTTCCTCCCTCCAGTCCTCAGGTACGACTCTGGTGGAGAGCGACAGCTGCCTGACCTGCTGCGCTTTTCCAGCAACACATTTTCAGCTCTGATCTCCAGCATCTGTAGTCCTCACTTTCTTCTTTTTACCCATTACTACATTCACACTTTTCCAAAATCTGCCAACCTATGCTTTCTTCAATCTTCCTGTTGCTATTGGGGAGCCTGTAGCAAACCCCTAATGAGGTGACTGCTCCCTTACTATTCCTAATTTACACCCATACTGACTCAGTAGGCAGACCCTCCTTGACAATGGTAACTTCTGTAGCTGTAATACCCTCTCTGATCAGCAGTGCTACACCCCCTCCTCTTATCCCCCCTCCCTATTCTTTTTAAATGTTCTAAACCATGGAACTTCCAGCAACCATTCCTTCCCCTGAGAAACCCCACATCTCTGTTATGGCCACAACATCATAGCACCAGGTACTGATCCATGCTGTATGCTCATCACTTTTATTCCTGTAACTCCTTGCATTAAAGCAAACACACTTTAACCAATCCATTGGTTCTTTCCCAGGAAATTCCTTCCCACTGGCTGCGCTACCTCTTGCTATTGCCTCATCACCATCACCTCTCACCACCGGTATATAGCTCAGATTCCCACCCCCCCTGCCCGTCATTATCCATGTCTAAATATCAAGTAAGATTATGTGCTCACATCATGGAGTAAGGCTTAATTTTACCCATGACTGCCTGATTTGGGTAAAATAGCCCTCTTTCAGGAGAAGCAATCTAAATTCCCAGTTAAGTCTCAGCTTACAACTTATTTTGGATTTATTAGTGTGGCTTGCAGGTGAACGTTCAGCCAGTGGTGTTCCCACGTATCTGATGTCCTTGCCTTTCTGATGTGATCGTGGTTTCGTAAGAACGGGAGTAGTTGTTTGGCTCTTCAAGCCTGCTCCACCATTCAAAACGTTCGTAGCTGAGCTGGTTGAGATATCCTTTCCACTCTCCTCTTTGCGCCCGTATTCCTGACTCATATTTCTGTCGAAATCTATTGAACTCAGTGTTGGATAACTGTAAAGACCCAATCTCCACTGCCTTAAGGGGAAAAGAATTCCATGCTCTAACAACACTCCAACGGAAGAAAGAATTCTCCTTAGCCATGTCTTAAAATGAAGCCCTGTTATTCTTAAACTCTGTCTCCTAGTCTTAGTCTCCCACCAACAAGAGGTAACATCCCACTGATCTCCACCCTATCCAGTTCGCTCAAGGCGTTGTATGTTTTAATAAGGTCACCTCTCACTCTTCTAAGTTCCAATGGATATAGCTAGTATTTCTTCATAAGTCAAGACCTTCATCACAGGAATAGGTTGAGTGACTCTTTACTGAAATGCTTCTAAACAGTTATATATTTCTTTTCAAATAAGAAGACCAAAACAGGATAGTCCAGATGTGGTGTATTCAAATCCCTGTGTGGTTATAGTAAAACTTCCCTGATTCTATGTTCAGTTCACCTTGTTAGAAACACCAATAGTCCTTTCTAATCACTTGTTATACCTGCATACAAACTTGCTGTGATTCATGCACTAGGACCCACACATTTAAATAGTTATTGTTTTTCCAAACTCCCTGCCAAATAGACAAGTTCACATTTAAACACATTGCATTCCAACTGCAAAACTTTGCCTACTCACTTAACCATGTATGTCCCTTTGCAAAAGCTCAACCTCATCTTGATAACTACTTTCCTACTTATCTTGATGTCACCATCAAATTTAATGATGACACATTTGGCTCCCTCAACCAAATCATTTGTATCCACTGTAAATAGTTGGAAACTCGATACTGATCCCTGTGGAATTCCACTAGTGACAGTTTGCCATCCTGAAAGAGACCATTTATCCATACTCTCTACTTCCGGTCAGCAAACCAATCCTTTATTCATATATTACTCCCTACAACCTGTGTCTTTTCTGGCAACTTGTGCAGCATGTGGAACCTTGTTGACATCATCTGAGAAATAATTTACTTATTTTCAATTTCAAAAATGTCTATTTTTTAAACCCTTCTAATGTCATTGGTATTTTGTTCATCTCACTGGTAAATAAAGAGCCAAAGTAACTATTTAATATTTCTACTATTTTCCTGTCTTCATCTGAAAATTTACCTTCAATATCCTTTATCCTCTCCCTATCCTGATATTTCTGTGTCTATATTATTGCTTTTGCATTCAATTTCACAGCTTATCTGTTTTCCCAATTTTTTCTTAAATTTTACTTCCTATGTTCCATTTTGTCATCATCCTTCTTTGTTTGCAACATAGCTAATGGCTTGTTTTTTTCCCTTCAGTTAGTATTCCATATTGGCTAATTTATTTTGTTGCCTTAGAGAAATCAATTTATTCTGAAGCTTTTTTTTAACTTTGCTTTTAACTTCCCCACTGCTTTTCTACCTCTGTCATTTTTTTTCAGTTCATCTCCCTTAGTTTATACTCTCATATGTCAAAAATAAATTACTTAAATCCCATTACTTTTTGTTTAAACCTGCTCCTACAGTACCCCTCCCTTTCAGAAACAGATCTTCACCTTGATCTTAAAAGAACACCCTCAGTAGGACTGGCCTTCCAAACTGACATTTTATCTCTAATGCCAGTATGGATTTTGCGAGTTTTCAAATATCATGGACACTCTTGAGCATGATTACAGTATGGTATTGCTTAAAAAATTGCTGCATCTACTAGCTTTTATCAAATAAATTATTAACACACTGTTAAATCTGCTCTTTCTGCAATGTTCCTTGTGTACACTGCTGTGACAGAATTTATTGTTTAACTTCGGGTTAATCTGTACTGTCTTTTTTCAAAGGCAGTAAATTAATTTGGAGTATTCACTTATGTGGCTCTGAAATATATCCGGATATTGTTTTATCCCCATCTGTAAGATATTGGGCCAACCGATCTAAACGACCTGTTGGAATTCTCAGTTTGAGTACATGATTAATTTTAATTGTATGTTTTATTTGAGTACAGAATGTGGATGTTGCTGGCTAGGCCATCAGGTGAGCAGGACGCTAACTTGCAAAGTGAGTGAATATTTTGTTAGCTCCACTTAACCCTGTTACAGATCCAGATGTAAAGGACCATCTGGTAGCTGCTTTCTCAATTTCTGCTGCAGCACTGGCAGAAGCTACCTGATGTCTGAACTCAGTGCAGCTCCACCTTTGCCCATAATATGCCTGAAATGGCAGCCAAGGGCAGGATTCCAAAAAGGGTCGAGGAGAAAGTGAGGTCTGCAGATGCTGGAGTATCAGAGCTGAAAATGTGTTGCTGGAAAAGCGCAGCAGGTCAGGCAGCATCCAAGGAACAGGAAACTCGACATTTCGGGCATAAGCCCTTCATCAGGAATTTCCTGATGAAGGGCTTATGCCCGAAACATCGAGTTTCCTGTTCCTTGGATGCTGCCTGACCTGCTGCGCTTTTCCAGCAACACATTCCAAAAAGGGTCCCAAGTTAACAGCAACCAAAAACATTAAAGGCACGAAGAAGCACAAGATGAGCTGGAAGGAGAATTACAGCATCTACATCTAGATGCCAGATACCAGCAACTCCTCCTCTACCCTGAATGACATCAACTTTTTGGGTGGTACAGTGGCACAGTGGTTAGCACTACTGCCTTGCAGCGCCAGGGACCCAGGTTCAATTCTACCTCAGGCAACTATCTGTGTAGAGTTTGCACATTCTCCCAGTGTCTGTATGCGTTACCTCCTACAGTCCTACGATGTGTGGGTTAGGTGGAATAGACATGTTAAATTGCCCATGGTGCCCAGGGATTAGTCATGGGAAATGTAGGATTACAGGAATAGGGTAGGGGGGGTTGAGTCTGTGGAGGGTTCATGTGGACTTAATGGGCCAAATGACATGTTTCCGCACTGTAGGGTTTCTATGATTCTATGAAAAAAAAATTGCCAGTGCCATCTTTGAGCACATTGCTTGCAAGATGTCCTGCCTCACCTGATGCAGCAAGTGGCAGACCATCTCCTCCTGGGATATCCAGACCACAATCTGCCTGCTACTGCCCGGGGAGCTGGCCAAGTACATCATCCCCGAGGGCACCAAGGTACTCACCAACAGACTGCAAATGAAACATCTCTCTAGACAAACTGAAAGAGAGAGGTCATGGGATCCATCTTTATCACCAGGCTGGCGCCATCATGGCAGCGGCAGAGCCCAATGTTCGGGGGCTTTTGCAAAAGTCCAGCGATATTTCTTCAAGCCGATTACTAGGATTGTAGAGATACTTCACAATGGGACATCAATTGGAACAGGGCGTTGGTCTCTCTCTCTCAGGATGACAGCATTTTTGCTGTACCACCTGACTCACCAGTGCTTGTGTCTCAGATTGCTGCTGCAAGGTGTGCTGAGTTGATGGAGTCCCGAGCCAGGCCCTATATGTCCATCTGCTATTCCCAGCCCCCACGCCACCCACTCAGCTTCACAAGAGAAAGTCAGCAGCCTTCCATGTGCCAGACCTCAGACATAGGGATAGCACTATATAAGGTACACTAGAACAGGCACTAAACAAATGCACAATGGCAATTAGTTCATTTGGATTTGTAAATATGGATCTTCTTTGGATAAGAATATTAAAGAGAAAATTTTTATATGGATGGTTACTCTTGTTTGATAATAGCCAACTGTGTGATAGGGCATGGTGGATGCGTGTGGCCTAATAATTTGCTGATGGTGGGACAGTTGTTGTTCTCTGAGTTTAATGATGTTGTGAAAGAATTGTAGGTCACGGTAGCAACCACCAACACCAATCCCACCCCCCCCCCCCCCCACTGTCTGATGGTCTCAGCAGCAAAGCTGTTGTTTGAGCTTGGTGATTGCCTCTGGGTAATATTGTTATGTGACTTTAAGTTTTATTTTCTTTCTTAAAAGTATCCCACCCAAACCTATTACTCTACATTTACCCCTGTCTAACGCGCCTAAGCTACTCATCCCTGAACACTATAGGCAATTTAGCATGGCCAATTCACCTAACCTGCACACTTTTGGATTGTGGGAGGAAATCCATGCAGACATGAGGAGAATGTGCAAACTCTGCTCAGGCAGTCGCCTGAGACTGGAATTGAACCCAGGTCCCTGGCACTGTGAGGCAGTAATGCTAACTATTGAGTCACCATGCCATTCAGACTTTAAGTTTTATTGTATACATTCCCTTTTCATCTTTGGTGAGTGGGCCTATGGGTGCATTGGTTGGTTGGGAGAGGGAAGGGTGAAGTGGGGGTGGGGGGAGCAGTAACTGGTCATCAGCACATTTATAGTAGATAGTTCTTGTCAAATGTTCCCTTTCAAACTTTGGCTTCCATGTATAGTTCCTTCTAAAACTTCATGTAATTGCACACATGTTTACACTGCAATCAGGATTGTGCAGTGTCCGTTGCAGAGCTACGCACCCTACAGCTTACCCAGAACATTGAATTTGTTCCTGACCAGTCAGTATCTGACTCCTCTGCTATTAGAGGGCTAAAGATGGGGAAATAGACAGTGTATAGTGAATGCATTCTGGCAGGATGATAGGCATTCAACATGATTGTTTTCCCTGGAGTGTTGGAGGCTAGGGATGACCTTATAGAGGTTTATAAAATCATGAGGGGCATGGATAGGATAAATAGACAAAGTCTTTTCCCTGGGGTGGAGGAATCCTGAACTAAAGGGCATAGGTTTAGGGTGAGAGGATAAAAATATAAAAGAGACCTAAGGGGCACCTTTTTTATGCAGAAGGTGGTACGTGTATGGAATGAGCTGCCAGAGGAGGTGGTGGAGGTTAGTACAATTGCAACATTTAAAAGGCATCTGGATGGGTATATGAATTGGAAGGGTTTGGAGGGATATGGGACGGGTGCTGGCAGGTGGGACTAGATTAGGTTGGGATATCTGGTCGGCATGGACGAGTTGGACCAAAGAGTCTGTTTCCGTGCTGTACATCTCTGTGACTCTATGACTCTATGATAGACTGTAATTTCCCATATCTTGGCCAGGTGTTGGTTTTGGGGGGAATCCCATGGAGGGATTCCCTCCTTGAACCTTGGAGACTTTTCTCATACAATTCTCCACTTCTCGTCTTGTAAGGTGTGCACTCTGCCTCCTCAGTGCCGCATAGTAACCCATGCTCAGCAAAGGCTGAGTTCGTGTTGATGCTGATGCCAGGAACTTCCAGCATTCACACCACAGGTGCCGTATTTAAACCTAGTTGTGCACCATTTCAAATGCTGCCTGTTAGGAATTACTCTTCACAATGTATTGCTGTTCATTGCCATGTCTGAGATGTTAATTAGATTCTAACTTTACCAGTAGAGACCTGAAGGTCCTAGAGGTAATGAAGAAGATTGATGAAGGCAGAGCGGTAGATGTTGTCTATTTGGGCTTCAGCAAAACGTTTGGCAAGGTTTGCATGGTAAACTGGTTAGTAAGATTTGATCACATGGGATCCGGGGGAACAAGCCAATTGAAGCAAAGTTGGCTTGCCGATAGGAGATACAGGGTGGTAGTAGAGGGTTGCCTTTCAGACTGGAGGCCTGTGACCAGTGGTGTTCCACAATGATCATTGCTGGGTCCACTGTATTTCATGGTTTATATAAATGATTTGGATGCGAATATAGGAAATATGGTTAGTAAGTTTGCAGATGACACCAAAATAAGTTTGTGTAGTAGACACTGACAAAGATTATCTCAGAGTACAACATTACCTTGGTCAGATGGGTCCATAGGCTGAGGAGTGGCAGATAGAGTTTAATTTAGATAAATGTGAGGTGATACACATTGGCAAGGCAAATCAGGGCAGGTCTTATACAGTTAATGAAAGGGCCCTAGGGAGTTTGCCAAACAAAGAGAAACAAAGGTCCATGTGCATAGTTCCTTGAAAGTGGAGTCGCAGGGAGACAGAGTGGTGAAGAAGGTGTTTGGTACACTTGCCTTCATTGGTCAGTGCATTGAGTATAGGGATTGGGGTGTCATGTTGTGGCTGTACAGGACATTGGTGAGGCTAATTTTAGAATACTGTGTTAAAATCTGGTTACCCTTCTACAGGAAAGATGTTATTAAACTTGAGAGGATGCAGAAAAGATTTACAAGGATGTTGCTGGGAGTAGAGGGTTGCATAATAGGAAGAGGCTGAATAGGCTGGGACTTTTTTTCCCTGGAGCATTGGAAGCTGAGAGGTGACCTTAAAGAGATTTACAAAGTCATGAGGGACATGCATAAGGTGAATAGCCAAGATCTTTTTCCGAAGGTTGGTGGAGTCCAAAACTAGAAGGCACAGGTTTAAGGTGAGAAAGGAAAGATTTAAAAATTATCTGAAGGGTAACATGTTCACGCAGAAAGTGATATGGAACAAGCTGCCAGAGGAAGTGGTGGAGGTATCTCAATGGTTATATGAATAGGAAGGGTTTTGAGGGATATGAGAAAAGAGTTGTGAACTGTGAAGGGGACATTGCAGAACTCCAGAAACACATAGAAAGATTAATGGAGTTGGCAGAGAGGAGACAGTTGTAATTCGCTGCAGAGAAATGTAAGATAATGCATTTTAATAGGAAAAACATTGAAAAACAATAAAAAATAGGGGGTGAAGCAGCAGAGAAACCTGGTGTATATCTGCAGAGATCATTCAGTGTAGCAGGACAATTAGAGAGAACAGCAACTAAGTCATCCAATATCCTCGGTTTATTAATAGGGCTATAGAATATAAGTGTAAGAAGGTGATGTTGAACTTGTATAATAGTTATTGGACCTCAGCTGGAGTATTATGTACAGTTCTGAATATCACATTATAGAAAGGATCTGAACACATTGGAGAGATTGCAGAAAATGTTTACAAGAATGATTCTAGGAATGAGGAACTTCAATTATGAGGATAGATTGGAGAAGTTTGTGGGCGGCTCGGTGGCACAGTGGTTAGCACTGCTGCCTCACAACCCCAGAGACCTAGGTTCAATTCCTGACTCAGGCGACTGATTCTCATTCTCCCCGTGTCTGCTTGGGTTTCCTCTGGGTGCTCCGGTTTCCTCCCACAGTCCAAAGATGTGCAGGTCAGGTGAATTGGCCATGCTAAATTGCCCGTAATGTTAGGTGAAGGGGTAAATGTAGGGGTATGGGTAGGTTGCGCTTCGGCGGGTCGATGTGGACTTGTTGGGCCGAAGGACCTGTTTCCACACTGTAAGTAATCTAATTGAATCAAGTTGGGACTATTCTCCTTGGAGAGAAGAAGGCCAAGAGGAGATCTGATAGAGGTTTTCAAAATCATGAGCAGGCTGGAGAGACACAAGGATCATTGCCTGGGACTTCTACTTTGTCTCATTTACATAAATGATAAGAGGTATAGTTAGTGAATTTGCAGATGATACCATAATTGAAGGTGTAGTGGACAGCAAAGGGGGTTAACTCAGATTACAACAGGATCTTGACTAGATGGGCCAATGGGCTGAGAAGTGGCAAATGGAGTTTAATTCAGATAAATGTGAGATGCTGCATTTTGGGAAAGCAAATCTTAGCAGGACTTACACACTTAATGGTAAGGTCCTAGGGAGTGTTGCTGAACAAAGAGACCTTGGAGTGCGAGTTCATAGCTCCTTGAAAGTGGAGTCGCAGGTAGATAGAATAGTGAAGAAGGTGTTTGGTATGCTTTCCTTTAATGGACAGAATATTGAGTACAGGTGTTGCAGCTGTACAGGACGTTGGTTAGAACACTGTTGAGATAGTGCATGCAGTTCTGGTCGCCTTCCTATTGAAAAGATATTGTGAAACTTGAAAGGGTTCAGAAAAGATTTACAAGGATGTTGCCAGGGTTGGAGGAGTTGAGCTAAAGGGAGAGGCTGAACAGGCTGGGGCTGTTTTCCCTGGAGCGTCGGAGGCTGAGGGGTGACCTTACAGACGTTCACAAAATTTTGAGGGGCATGGATAGGGTAAATAGGCAAAGTCTTTCCCGTAGGATGGGGGAATCCAGAACTAGAGGGCATTGGTTTAGGGTGAGAGGGGAAAGATATAAAAGAGACCTGAGAGGCAACTTTTTCACATAGAGGGTGGTACGTGTATGGAATGAGCTGCCAGAGGAAGTGGTGGAGGCTGGTACAATTGCAACATTTAAAAGGCATTTGGATGGGTATATGAATAGGAAGGGTTTGGAGGGATATGGGCCAGGTGCTGGCAGGTGGGACTAGATTTAGTTGGGATATCTGGTCAGCATGGACAAGTTGGACCATAGGATCTGTCTCCATGCTGTACATCTCTATGACTCTATGACTCTAATAGATAGGAAATATTTGTTAAAGTGAAGTACAAAAGAAGGAAAATTGTAGTAGGGAACAACTTTTTTCACTCAGCACGTAGTTCAGGTATGAAATGCACTGCCTAGAAGTGTGGTGGAGACAGTTTCAATTGAGCATTCAAGAGGGCATCAGATGACTATTTTGATAAAAATAATGCAGGGAAAGAGTAGGAAATTGTTACTTGGTAATGATGCTCATTTAATGACCTGGTATAGGTATGATGGGTCAAATGGCATTCTTCGAGTAAAAAATGAGGTCTGCAGATGCTGGAGATCACAGCTGCAAATGTGTTGCTGGTCAAAGCACAGCAGGTTAGGCAGCATCTATTCCTGAGATGCTGCCTAACCTGCTGTGCTTTGACCAGCAACACATTTGCAAATGGCATTCTTCTACATCGTAACAATTCTGTGATTGTCTTAGCAGCAGCTTCTCCGTATCAAGGTTTTGTACTCACAGCCTCACTACCTCACATAGCAGTTTCTGGGTTCCCTCTGATAACTTCCACAAACTCAGCATAAGCACTTAACCCATTTCCTCTGCAAGTGATTGCCTGGTCCTTTCTAAAAAGTACAAATACCATTGATGGTTTATGTTGTCCTGAACGGGCCTTGCATTTAAGTTAATCGACTGGAACACATGGAAGATTTGTAGTGGCGTTTAATAGATGAAAAATACCACAGGCAATTTATTGCTGAGAAAAAAAATTCAGTTATATAGATACATTAAAAAAGTAAAAGATGCCTGTGCTAAATCCTTCTTGCAGCAGAAACTGTTTTCTTTGTGATGCAGAGCCAAGTTATTAAATTGTCCTGTGTTTAAGAAAATATAATGTCAAATCAACTGGTACGACAGTGGGACACCTCAACTGCACCAATTCAGAGGTTTCTGGTGCACACAGGTCCTTAGTTATAATCGACAGTGTCCATATTCCTTGCCACTGGTGTTTGACTCCTTTTCAGACAATTGGACCCTGGAATTCAGCATTCATGGAACACTTTAAGCACCTCCTGCTCTGAACGTTGGAAAATGTATGCATCTTACCGAAGAATGAGATCAGTAAGCCTGCTATACACAAAAAAATTACATCAGGCTTGAGCAGTTCACAGTACAAATAATTTCTCACCCATACAGGATGGTCGAGGACCAGAAAAGTGGATTATTGCCCATTATTGTGACCAGAGGAAATTTAAACTAAAAATAACAACAGATGTTTAGATAAATTAAAATTCCTTTTTGAATGAAAAATCTGAAAAGAGAATCAGTAATGTAAAAGTCAAAGACGTCTACGGTGCAGAAAAATGCCCTTTGACTCAGAGTCTGCATTGATCAAAAACAACAACTAACTAATCCCATTTTCTAATCCCATTTTCCAGCACTTGGCCTCGACATTACAAGTGTACACCTGAATACTTCCTAATTGTTATGAAGGTTTCTACCTCTACCACCTCTCCAGGCACTAACTTCCAGGTTCCCATGACCTTCTGGTTTGAAAATATTTTTCCTCACATCCCCTCTAAATCTCCTGTCCACTACCTTAAATTTATGCCTCTGGTCATTGATCCTTCCCAGCAAAGCAAGAAGTTGCTTCCTATATGCCCCTCATCATTTTATACATTTCGATCATGTCCCTCCTCAGACTCCTCTGCTCTAAGGAAAACAATCCCATTCTATCCAATCTCTTCTCATAACTAAAACTTGCCAACACAGGCAACATCTCTTCGGCATCTTTGTCAGTACAAACACTTCACTCATATAAATGTGATTTCAAAGTAAACACAATACTCTAGCAGGAACTGAACCAACATTTTATATAGTTCCAGTTTCACCTCCCTGCTCTTAGACTCTTTGCCTCAGTTAATAAAAGCAAGTATCCCATACGCCTTCACAACTACTTTATCTTCCTGATAAACTACCTTAAGGGACCAGTGGCCATGAACACTAAGGTCCCTCTGATCCTTTGTGCTTTCCAGGGTCCTACTGTTCATCATGTATTCATGAGTGCTGATTTGCAAGCAGAGAACAGGAGAGATGAATATCAAAAAATACAAGTCATGGTCAATGTGGTCTGTTGTTTTGATTAGTTTTTGTTCACAAGGAAATATAGATGAACTTTCAGTTTTTTGGTGCTTTGGGTTTCTGATTTTTTTTGCCATTCTTGCAGGGACATGACACCATGGGGTGATGCAAAAGTGTGGACGAAGTTGTTTGTGATGTGGGTTTAGGCGATGGTACGGATTTGCAACTCTCTGTAGTAAGGAAATGGCAAGATGGAGTGCCTTGTCCAGTGGTGGCATTTTTGGACATTTCGGTCAGGCTTTTGATGAACTTTAGGAGAATCTTGGGAATTTTAGTAAAGTGAAAGGAGTGACTTTCATTCATATCATACCATACATGACTACACGAGGTCTCAAAACACTTTGCAGCCAATGGAATACTTCTAAAGTTTAGTTACTGCTGTCATGAAGGAAATGGGCCCTAATCTATGAAAAATTGAACATATATTTAACAAATGATTGAAAGAATCCCTGGAGAATCTGCTTATACTGGTAGGGTAAACATTTATTTTTAAAATATTTTTATTGAGAAAAAAATTTTGATATTTTTACACAATTATAAAATTACTACAAAATAGTATAATAGAACAATAGCAGTAAACAAACAACTACTCTACTCCACAAACAGTTTAAAAGCAAAGAAAAAGAATAAAGAAAATAAAACCCTACCCATATTACAGTCAATAAATAAACACAAAAAAAACTAAATTAAATCTAATTGAACAAAGGGAAATTAAACTAAGTTACAACACTCAGCGCAACCCCACCAAAGCTCCCCATTACCAGGTGCATCAGTTGGCATACCCATATATGTTCAGGATTCTTCCTCTCAGGGGCCCCTGGCCTGCCAGACACAGCCCTCACGGCTACACAAAAGTTCTGACCAATATCGCTGACAAGTCTGCATCTATATGGTTCAAAAAGGGCCGCCACATCTTATAAAAGAATTCCATTTTTTGGCGCACCATACTTGCAAGGAAGTCCAGGGGATTGTGCTCCATAACTAACCTACGCCACCCTGAAATTCCTGGGGTATTTTCCGACACCCAGCTCATCAGAATGTTTTTCCTCGCACAATATGAAAGAATAAGTTTCTTCCCATGTGCATCCAAAGAGGGGAGATTCGGCAAGCCCAAGAGAAGGAATAGCAGGTCTACCTTGACATTGGTTCCCAAGACCCCTTCCAAGACACTAGCTATAGCACCCCATTACCTGCGAAGCTTGTGGCATGACTACAAGCAATGAGTCAGAGTACAAATATCTGTTTTACATTTGAGACACATTGGAGACGCTCCTGTCTTAAAATTTGCAAGCCACTCCGGTGCCAGATAAGCCCTGTGGAGTATCTTCAGTGACATACCCTGCATCCTATTGCAAATCAAAATCTTTGTTACATTCTCCCAAATATCCTCCCACGCCTCTGACGAGATCTCCACCCCCAATTCCTGAGTCCAGATACCGCACAGCAGCTCCTTGTCCTTCAAGACACTACCTCCTAATAAATGATAGAGGGTGCTGACTGAAAGAGTACCTGTGGACCGGAGTACTCTCCTCTCCACATCAGACGTATAGGGACGAACCATTAATGTAGTCTTTTTCTGTATAAAGTCCCTAATCTGAAAATAACAAAAGAGGTCTCTCCTAGATAGTTCATACTTCTGGCTCAACTGCACGAAAGATATCATGACCTCCCCGTCAAATAAATCTCCCAAACAGGAAACTCCTCTGGACTCCCAAAGCTTAAAGCCAGAATTCATCGATCCAGGCCGGAATCCTGGCATTCCTGCTATGGGAGAAAAAAGGGAAGTTCTTTGTAAATTGCCCTCAGTTTGTCGCATCGTTCTCCATGCTTTAACTGTATTAAGGACAATCTGCCTGGGAAGCCTAGATATCCAACCAGATTGACCGCGGGTCCTGGCAAACCCAATCAGCCACATAGGATAATAAGGAACTTCATTGATATTTCTTAAAATCTGGAAGGTCCACACCTCTTACCAGCTGTGGAAGCTGCAATTTGGCAAGCTTAATAAGAGGCCGCCTGTGATGCCAGATAAAAGAACTGAGCCAACTGTTAAGCCTCCTTAGCACCCTCCTGGGCAGCATCAAAGGGAGCATTTGCATGGGATATAATAAACAAGAAAGACCATTCATTTTCACCAGAGCTATTCTCCCCAACCAGGATATCGGAAGATCCACCCCAGTGCTGAAGGTCCTACCTCATCTTCTCTAGCAACTGCACAAAAGTAGCTTTATATAAACGATCAAAGGCAGGGGTGATAAAAATGCCTAAGTAGAGGAGGCCTCCCTGTGACCATCTGAAAGGATATCAGATTCCACTCCCAACTTTGGGTACTCTAACAAGACGCAGCCTCCCCCACCCTGCCTACCCACCCATGTCCTCCTTTACGATGGAGAGCAAGACCTTCTCCAACCTTGATGCCAGCATTTTCGACAAAATTTTAAAATCCACATTTAATAATGGTATGGCCCTGTACAAAGTACAATCCTCTGGGGCTTTCCCTCTCTTGATAATAAGGGAGATATTTGCTTCTCTCAGAAAGGAACAGAGGCAGTCCTGACTGTAAATATAATTGTACATATCCAACATTGGCCCAGCCAACATGTTTATAGACTCTTTATAAAACTCGCTCTGAAATCCATCTGGTCCGGACACTTTAGCGCTCTGGAGATGCCTCACCACCTCCCGTATCTCTTGGATTGTCAGAGAGGCAGTCAAAAGAGACGCCTCTCTGAAGTTACACCTGGGAGGTCCAAGGTCTTAAAAAAGGACTCCACCTTTGCCAATCTGTCCTCACAGCTCTCCGACTGGTACAACTCAGAGTAGAGTTTCCTGAATGCCATGTTAATATTTTTGGAATCGCAAGTGAGAGTCCCAACATACTCTCTGATGGGTGCAATAGATTGGGCGTCACTTTTTTCTTTCAGGCCAGATACACCAGATATCTACCCAGTTTTTCACCATACTCGAATAACCTCTGTTTCATAAAGGAGATCTCCCTCTGGTAAGCGCAGCATTCAGAGCAGCCCTCAGGGCTGTAATCTGCTGCAACTTGGTCAGAGACGGTCTGTAAAAGTATGCTTTCTCAGTTGCACTCAGCCAGGCCTCAAGCATACACTGCTGCTCTCCCCTCTACCACCCCCGGTCACCAAGTGAGAAATAATCAAATCCCTTGCATAAATCTTGGCGGTCTCCCAGAGCACTGGCCATACCTGAATTTTTAAAAAATTTAAATTTGTGCGAAAAAGACTCTGTAAACTTGCTATCCTTCAGGAGGAAAAGATTATACACCAAACCCACAAGCCTGTCACATTTCCTCCAGCCTTAACCTCCATGTACACTACTGCATGGTCAGAAATGGTGATGTTCCCAATTCTACAGGACAGCACCAAATTCAAAAAGGCCGATGGAGCAAAAAAACATGTCAATCCTGGTGTAGCACTTGTGTAGGTGAGAGAAAAAGGTGAAGTCTCTAACCTCAGGGTGAAGACATCTCCACACATCCAACAACTCCAGCTAGCCACTCAGGTCCACCAGTTGCCTGGATTGCGGGGATAAGCCCACGAGACCCCTAGACATCCTGTCTACCTCGAAGTCCACAAGACAGTTAATCGTACGACACACTCCAAAGGTCATCAACCTGGAAAGTGCATCCGTTAAAAATTCGAGGGGGTGTGCCGGGGACGATATACATTCAAAATCCCATAATCCTCTCCATAAGGATCATAAACCACACATATTCATCCTTAATTTAGTCTAACAGCTGAAATGGGAGATTCTTCTGGATGAGTATAGCAACTCCTCAGCTTTTAGAATTAAAGGATGAGAAAATCACCCAGCCAAACCTTCCCTGCTGTAACCTTAAGTGCTCCTTACCGGTTAGATGTTTCTTGTAGTAAGGCTTCAGTGAATGACTCCCCTTAATATTCCAGGTGCACCATTTAAATGAACTATTAGCTATGGCCGTCCGAGACAGTCCGTGACCCCCGGGAGGAAGAGCCTCGCTCGTAACGCGCCAAGTGAAAACAATAAACAGTTTGTTTCAACTTGAGAAAACAACTACAAAACCTACCAGATCAAAACTTCTAACAACTACTTCTACAATGAACCAACATATAAAACAAATAAGAGGAGACTTTTGCCTTTGCCCACAGGGGGTACTAACACAACCCACTAACCCCTCCATGTTTCGTTCTAGCTGAAGCCATGCCCTAAACCCAGACAAAACAAAATAAAAAAAATTACATGCATCTTATAACAAAGTTAGAAGTGAGCGTTCAGCCCGTCCCATCCACACTTTGACCCTAAGCAACCCTGGTAACCACCTCCCCCAATCCCCCCGCCCCATCGCATACCAAGAGAGGGAAAAGAAAAGAGAATGATAGAAAAACAAAGGATAATGGGAGGGGAGAAAGAAGGGAGAAGAGGGAAAAAAAAGAAAAAGGGGACGCCCGCATAGTAAAAAAATAAAACCAGGTAAACCAGGCAAGCCACAGGAAAAACAAAGTGAACACTATTGCCTATATTATTTGAGCCAGTCAATTTTAAGGTGCCCAGGAAGTCCTTTGCCTTTTCTGATGAGTCAAAATTAAACACGGACCCTCGTGGCTGAAATGTAATATTGCCGGATATCTTACAGAATACTGAATATTCAAGTCCCTCAGCCTCCTCTTTCCCTCATCAAAGGCCTTCCTCTTGTGGATCACAGCTGCAGAAAAGTCTTGGAAGAACATAATTCTTGATCCCTTTTCCATCAGGACTTGTGGATCCTTCCCCAGTGCTCTGGAACCTTCCAACACCATTTGCTTGTCTCTATAGTGCCGGAGTCAAACTAGGACCGGGTGAGGGTGCTGGTCCAATCTGGGCCTGAGCACTGCGACCCGGTGGGCCCGCTCGACCCACACCTGGCCTGCACCACGTTCCAGCCCCAAAATCTGCAGGAGCCATTGCTCCAAAAAACTGACTAGCTGGCCTTCTTCCTCCCGTTCCGGCAGACCAATCAGGTGGATGTTCTTCAGACGGCCTCAATTTTCGAAGTCGTCGGCCTGCTCCACTAAGGTCCAGGTCCTGGACCTGACCTGCCGAGGATTCTGCCGTGGATTTGGATGCTGCAGTCTGCTGCTCCACCTCCACGTGCACTGCCCATGCCGCTGGATCTCCCGATCATGCTTCTGCAGCATGGCCGAGATTAGTTCCATCCTGGTCTGGGTCTCCTGCATTGCTGAATCGATCTTCTCTCGGAGTTTCACGAGCTCCAAGACCAGACTCTGCTCCACAGGTAAAGTCCCCTGGGGCATTCGTGGAAGCCGCGCTGCGGTTCTGGGCGTGTCCATTGCTGCAGGGAAGTGCTATGCTTGTTGCAGTCCTCGTCCTTTTCCTTGGTCATCTTCCTTAATCAGCAAAGACACACAGCAATCCTGGGGATCTAAAGCTGCTGATTTTTGCCATAGTAATTAAGAGAGGGAGGGTAAATACACCACTTTGCCTGGGTTATGGTGCAAAGTGCAGCAGGGCAGACCTACTGGATTGCCGCTACCTTGGATCTCCAGAACAAACATTTTAAAGATATCTACAGCAATGTTACAAATGTTGACAGTCTGAGTAGACAAGTCAGAGAAACAATCAACATAGGTGTTTCAAGTGCTTATATTTTCACTGATGAAAAGGTACAAAAAATGTTAGGAGATGTATTTTCCATCGAAGATTAAGAACCTAACTCCTTTTATGTTCAAAATCTGACCCTTTGCTGCTACTTCGACATCAAATGCTGGCAAATGGGGCTATATGGGTTAGAGTTATGAAAAGTGATTGGATAGACTGAGATTGTTTAAGATATCTGGTCAGCATGCACAAGTTGGACTGAAGGGCCTCTTTCCGTGCTGTATAATTCTACAACTATGACTGTCTCTGGATTGGGCCAGAGACAAGCTTAACACCCAACTAGCAGTGCTGATGTCAGCTGGAGACAGACAGCGATTCCCAAAATCAGATGGAGCAGGCAAGAAAGCAGAATGCCAACACCTTCAAACAAGTGCCCAAATGCTCAGGTACGAGAGCCACGTGGTAGTACCACTTATATTATTCTAGTTTGATATTTTATTCAACCCTCAGTACCCTCCCAAGACTTCAAGTCAGCAGCAGCAATAAGTAATGACTTAATGTTGTGCTGCTGGCAGCTGTAACAAGCCCCAGATTGTTCACTTTTGTCATTCTCACCTTTAATAGATCGCTCTGCTCTTCTCCAGCATAAGATCACCAGTGATGTGAACTGCAAGTTAATTGTAGGAAGTAGTTTGTCAGCTCCCAACCATAGCCCCCACCTCACACGTACACATTCTGGTAAACAAGTGATCCAAATAACTGCTGCACACCTACAAACCTATTATAATAATCACAAAAATTCACATTGAAAAGCTGCCTGTTGAAATTATCTAATTTGAGAAGCAGTTGAGGTATATGGAATTTGTGGAACAATACACAAAATTCACATTTAGTTTGCTTTTAAGGCATCTTCATGTTTTTCTCCCCGCTCCCCTAGACATGATGTATATTTTGTTAAATAAAGTTTTTGGTATTTGGCCTTTTCTTAACACTCAAACATTTGCTTCAACTACGACATATTAAAGATTTTTTGTCTTAAATAAGGAATTATTCCATTTGTATATTGATGCAACAGGTGAAACAAAACAAAGAAGATGCTTGGATTGAAGACGATGTTTGGAGAATGGAAATTTATGTTTCTCTAGGAATTTTGGGTCTTGCAATTCTTGCTATATTGACTGTGACTTCAGTTCCTTCGGTCAGCAATTCACTAAATTGGAGAGAATTCCAGTGTATACAGGTACTTTTATAACTCATGCAAAATGACTTAGGTCAAACCATTCATGTGTAGCACCACAGGAATAAAGTGAGGGGTATGGGTTGGATTGTGTATCGTTATGCTGAATTTCCAATTACAAGTGTTAATGCCGGTGACATAGAGGCTCATACAATCCTCCCCAATTGCAGTATAGAGGAGATTCATCAGAAACTTTGGCCCAGATTTTCCACTGTCCATTCAATCATCATGCCAGTGTAGATAGAAGTTGTGTGCTTGAAGACTTCCCATAGTAGCACACTCTGAAGGAACGGCCCAGGAATTTGAATTTTCCACTAGGCAAATCTG
This sequence comes from Hemiscyllium ocellatum, assembly GCF_020745735.1. NCBI lineage: Eukaryota > Metazoa > Chordata > Chondrichthyes > Orectolobiformes > Hemiscylliidae > Hemiscyllium > Hemiscyllium ocellatum. The sequence goes on along the minus strand of NC_083405.1, from coordinate 88,418,505 downwards.
TTATCCAGAAACTCTCCAAAAGTCCCCATTTAAATCAGGAAGTTCAATAAAATAGTTACTCAGGAAAGTCAGTAAGAAGCCAGGTTGAATCGTGGCACACAGACAGTTTTTATTTAACCATCCCTATTTAACCTTTATTGTTACAACCACTGAAGTTACCTACTTATAAATATATATTGTGTGCAAATGTTTGAGCACCTTTATGTGTTTGGTGATGCAAAATAATGTAATACATAAAAACAAATTCAGATTGGAATTGCAGAAGATTAGTTTCTTTTCCTGTTAGTATTCACTTTGGAGGACTGCTTACTTTGTATGTATCCTAGTGTGACAAATTGATGGAAGTTGTTTATGATACTCAAAAAGTTTTTTTTATTCTTTTAAGAGCACATTAATTCTTTTGTACTTTGTCTGTATTTCAGTCAAAGATGGGATATTGTGCATTATTCCTATGCACTCTTCATGCTCTGGTATATGCCTGGAGAAAGTGGGTAGAGCTCAAGTATTTCGTCTGGTATACACCACCAACATTTATCATTGCAGTTTTTTTACCTACTTTAGTTTTGCTTTGCAAAACAGCATTTCTGTTCCCATGTCTTGCAAGAAGATTGGGTAGAATTCGACGAGGATGGGAATGGAAGTCAAGGTATAAAAAGGAATCTAAATGTAATATTGATGTCATGGAAGATCAGGCTACCGCTGAAAGATTAACCAGAACAGCAGAAGATTCTTAATAACCTCAGTGCAAAAGAACAATTCTTGCAGTTGGCTGTTATGATACATGCACAGCACATGTTTGTCTTTGTGGACAGTAAAGAAGGGCCCACATTCTGAACTACTTTCTTCTTGTTAAATATTTCCTAATGCATCATTTAAATGTAGAAAGCTTTATTCTGCTATGAAGAGAGAACAATACTACAAAAGAAAACTTGTCTTCCTTTCCTTTCAAAATTTGAGATAACTAATTATTTTAAAATATTCAGTCAGCATGCATGCTGATCATTGACATATTGAACATTTTAGTGTTTCCTTTACATATCCAAATAAGAGTTAATCTGTTTTACTAGCCAATATTGAAGCTTGACTTATGATTGATCATGAAACAGAATAATTCCCAGTGAAAAGACCAGAAAATAGATGACTTCTTTTGGAGGTTTTAGTTATTCCACATATGGTCCCATACCAGCATTAGATATTTTGAGGGCTTATCTGCTCTTTCTATCAAAGTGACCATGTTGAGACATAGTGATCATATTTTAACATTTTCTTGTTCTAAACTGTCTTTGACAAAAAGATTATTTTGAACATTGTGCTCCATATTTGTTTTCTTTTCTGACAATATGCAGTATTCCAGTTCACTTGTATTTTATAATTGTACAGCATCAAAGGGAATGTGGTGCAACTGGCAACCCAGTTGGTGTGGCAGCATCTATGGTGAGAAAGCAGAGCTAATGTATCCCTCACATCCATCTGGAAGGACAAGTGATGAAGAATCACCTGACTTGAAACATTAACTGTGCTTTCTCCCCATAGATGCTGCCAGACCTACTGAGTTTCACAAGCAATTTCTGTTTTTGTACACAGACTGCTTAAATATTGCTCTCCTCATATCTGTACCTTAAGTGGACCTAAATGTGGAGTTCCAACTTGGTGGGTGTTGTTGATATAATAGCTACTTTTAAAGTTGTCCTTTCATTTATTGACTGAATTGATAATGGCAAGAAATATAAACACTTCCCCAAATGATACCGCACTTGACTATGGATCAGAAGATTCTAGATTTGACTCATGACAGGCTTGAATATTTAAGGGTGACACAGTGACTAAGTGGTTAGCACTGCAGCCTCAAGTGCCAGGGACCCAGGTTCAATTCCACCCTCAGGTGACCGTCTCTGTGCAGTTTGTACATTTCTCTGTGTGTCTGCGTGGATTTCCAATGGGTGTTCCAGTTTCCTCCCAACGTCCAAAGATGAGCAGGTTGGGTGCATTGGCCATGTTATATTGCCCATGGCATCCCAGGGATGGGTGGATTAGCATGAAAAAGCAGAGGTGGGCCTGGGTGGGCTCCTCTTTGAAGGGTAGATGTGGGCTCGATGAGCTGAGGCCTGTTTCTACATTAGGGATTTTATGAAAACAATAAAAACATTTTAAGGCTGTAACAAACAAATTGGTTTTATTATTTAAGGTATTGACTGTGCATTCTGTATTAAAAGTTTCTCTCAATGATTATATTTACTTGTAAAATGCATACAGAATATATTTCTTTTTGTATCACATACTCTAAGCTTACATGCTTTTTACAGTAAATATATATCACATTGATACCTGCATAATGGATACAATTACTGGACTAACAATCTAGAGAGACAAGTTCAAAATGCATAATGAATTCAGTTAGTTAAATATCTGTGGCGCATGTAGCTATTGCATTACCATTAAGAACCCATCAGCGTTCCTATTTTTAATAAACTAAATTGTCATCTTTACCTGATCTGGCCTGTGTATGACACTAGATCCTCTGAAACTGGTGGGATTGAATTCAATTTTAAAAATCTGAAATTAAGTATCTACTGATGACTATGGAACCATTACCAATTATAGAGTCATAGGAAAAAACATCTGGCTCTCTGATGTCCTTTAGAAAAGAAAATCTATCATCCTCACCTGGCCTACATGTGACTCCTGACCCATAGTAATGTAGTTGACTCTGACATGCTCTCTGAAATGGCCTAGCAAGCCACTCTGTTATATCAGTCGCTATGAAGTCTCAACAAAGAAGTGAAACTGGTCAGACCACCAGCATCAACGTAGGCACCAGAAAAGACAACGGCAGAAACAGCCCTGTTAACCATATAAAGTCCTCCACAATAACATCTGGGATTAGTGCCAAAATTGGGAGCTGAAAATGAGTTGCTGGAAAAGCACAGCAGGTCAGGCAGCATCCAAGGAGCAGGAGAATTGGCGTTTCGGGCATGAGCCCTTCTTCATGAGCCACTCCTGAAGAAAGATCATGCCCGAAACATCGATTCTCGTGCTCCTTGGATGCTGTCTGACCTGCTGCGCTTTTCCAGCAACACATTTTCAGCTCTGATCTCCAGCATCTGCAGTCCTCACTTTCTCCTCCAAAATTGGGAGAGCTGCCTCACAGACTACTCAAGAAACAACCTGACATAGTCAAACCCATGGAATCATGCCTTCCAGACAATGTCGCAGATGCCACCATCACCATCCCTGGATATGTCCTGTCCCACCAGAAGGAAGACCCAGCAAAGATAGTGGCACAATGATAGACAGTCAGAAGAGAATGTTCCTGGAAGTCCTCAACATTGATTCTGGACTTCAAGGAGTCTCTTGGTTTCAGGTCAAATGTGGGCAAGGAAACTGCCTGCTGATTACCATATACCATCCTCCCTGTTGAATAACACTTTGAGGAAGCACTGAGAGTGGCAAAGGCACAAACTGTAATCTGGGTGGGAGATTTCAATGTCCACCACTGAGAGTGGCTCGGCAGCAATACTACAGATCAATTTGGTTGGGTCTGAAAGGACATAACTGCTAGACTGGGTCTGTGGCAGGTGGTGAGGGAAGAAACGAGAGAAAACATACTTGACCTCATCCTTACTATTATGAAGATATGGGTGTGCTGTACCTTTAGAAGAATTAAAAGCTAGCAGAACTACCTGACAGCACCAAATGGTCTTAATAAGGTAACAATGTAACACTTGGTCGAAAGCTGGATTAGCTGCGTTGCCTGGGAACAACAAAGCAGATTTGAATTAGGCCAGTCAGTTTAAGTTATGCCCCAAAAAATGCTCACTCCAATCAGGTTTGAAGTTAGTATATTGACAATCTTAAAAGCCAATGGCACAATCCGATGCTTTGGGGGGTGTAAGACTAGGGAAAATTGAACAGTTGAGAGGAGAACTGCCAAGACAACGGCATCTGTAGACTGCCCATAGAATAGCTCTTTTATTTTAAATATATTTTATTGGAAAAAATAGATCTTTTTATATTACAGCAAATACAAAACAACACAATTCAAACAGTATGAGAAAAGAACACAAGAAAAAAAGTCAAAAAAAACCCAACCCACCCTCATGTACAAATGTATAAATATATATACAAAAATATAGAATAAAAAACCCAATTAACTACTAAACTAAATAAATAATAACCACAACAAACTAATAAATAGTAATAACACAGCCAAACAAGACACTCATACGTTCACAGATCCTCCTCCCTGGATATTGGACTCGTAAAGTACAATCGTTATGGCTACATAAAAGCCCCTATTAGTGTGGCAGATAAATCTGTGTCCAGGTATTCCAAAAAGGGCTGCCATGTGTTATAGAAATTCTCAGTGGTGTACCATTATTGTGAGAAAATCCAAGGGAATATGCTGCATAACATTCTTCCGTCAACCCAACAGGGCTGGGGGTTTTTCAAGATACCCAGCCTAGCAAGATATTCTTTCTTGCACAAAATGTGAGGATGTTGAAGAGATTTTTCTTAGGTGCATCTGCAAGGAACACACTGGGCAGGCCTAGAAGAAGAGAAATTGGATCCTTCTCCACCCTTACTCCCAAAATCCACTCCATTGCACCTGCCACAACACACAGTATGTTTGAAGCCTACCACAAAACCAGAGGCAATGAGTAAGCGTGCCCGTACATACCTTGCACTTGGGACATGTTGAAGATACCCCTGGTTTAAATTTTGACAAACGGTCCGGAGCCAAGTGGACCCTGTGGAGAATCTTTAACTGTAAAGCCTGGGTCCTATTGCAAATTGATACCTCCCTTGCATTTTCTCAAATATCTTCCCATGCCTCTGAGAAGACTTCAACACCTAGCTCTCTCACACACCTGGCAGAGTCAATTGAACTCACCTGAGGGGGCAGCCCCCAACTGATGATATAAAGTGCTGACAGAAAGTGTACTCTTACCCCTGAGCACCCTCCTCTCTATGTCGAATTTGTAGGGATCAGTCAAAAGTGTAGTCTTTTTTTGAATAAAATCCCTAACTTGAAAAAACAGAGGTCCTTGTTAGATAGCTCGTATTTCCATGCTAAATGATTGAAGGACATCATTGTGTCTCCCTCAAATAAATCACCCATGCAAGACACACCCCTCGTTGCCCAATGTTTGAATCCTGAATCCATCCCTGGTTGAAAACCCGGCATACCCACTAAAGGTGTAAAAGAAGATGTTTTGCCAATATTGCCTTCCCTCTGTTGAACTGTCGTTCATGCTTTAACAGTATTGATAACTATTGGGTTATAGAAATATTCCCTAACTGTCCTCATTTTGTCAAAAAACAGCTAGCTGGTAAGGTGGCACCTTGCCTGGGAGGCTTCGATATCTAACCATATTGAGAAAGGGTCCCCACAGGCCCAATCACTCATGTAGAATAAAAGCAAGCTTAGTTGGCAGCTTTTAAACTCTGGAAGGTCCACTCCCCCCTACCTGTGAGGCAGTTGCAGTTTAGCTAATTTGATGAGGGGCCGCTTACGATGCCAAATAAAGGAGCTGAACCAGCCGTTCAGTCTCCTGAATGTTTGCTTATTGAAAATCAGGGGGTGCATCCGTATAGCAAACGAGGAGAATATTCTTCTTATAAGTGCTATCTGACCCAACCACAAGACCAGAAGCACCTCCCATCTTTGAACATCCTGTTTGGCTTTATCAAATCACTGAACAACATTGGCTTTGAACAGTCAATCCAGAACTGGAGTAATGAATATGCCCAAATACACAAAACCCCACTGTGACCACTTAAATGGGAATTGATATTTGCCCTCAAGACCTTTCATAAGACCACCCATAAGCATAGCCTCTGATTTAGCAATATTAATCATGTATCCCGAAAAGACGCCAAATGCGCAGCTGCATTGTATCAGGCGAGGCACTGAAACTGCTGGATTTGACAAAAAAATTAGGACATCGTCGGCATGCAACAAAATCTTATGTAATTTTGACCCCACTTCTGGAGCTGATATATTGGGATCCCTACGAATGACCTCCACCAATGGTTCAATCGTCAACGTAAAAAGCAGTGGCGAAAGGAGACAGCCATGCTGGCTGCCCCTAAAAATGTTAAAATTACTTGATCGTACCCCAGTGGTAATGACTGCAGCAAGAATGTCACTGTAGAGAATCTTTACCCATCTTATAAAGACTTCGCCCAGGCCAAACCGCTCCAGAGTATAGAAAAGGTATGGCCACTCAACTCAGTCAAATACCTTCTCTGCATCGAGAGAAATCACCAATCCCTGTTTTGACCGTTGTTGACACGCTTGAATTACATTAAGCAGCCTCCTAACAGTATTGGAGGATCTACAGCCCTTTATGAAGTCTGTCTGATCCTCTTTAACAATAATGGGTAACACAGTCTCCAGCCTTAACTCGAGAGTCTTAGACGGATTTTAAAGTCCACATTTAAAAGTGAAATGGGCCTGTATGAAGCACAGTCCTCTGGGACCTTCCCTTTTTTTTATAAATAAGTGAAATATTGGCCTCTCTCAGAGATGACAGGAGATAATTATGGCTGTATGAGTCATTAAACATATTGAGCATCGGGCCTGACAGTATGTTTATAAATTCCTTATAGAATTTGCTGGGAAGTCCGTCAGGACCGGGGACCGTGTGCCTTTCCATTCTGAAGCTGCCTCAAAGCTTCCTGCCCCTTTTGCTCTGATAAGGGGGCATTGGAAAAGGACTCTTGTTCAGGGGTCATGCCCAGGAGCTCTAGGTCCTTAAAAAAAGATTCCATTTTAGTCTGCTCCTCCTCAGAACCCTCAAATTAGTGTAAGTTAGAGTAAAATCTCTGGAATGCTACATTAATCTTTTTGGAGTCACATGTTAAGTTCCCAGACCCTTCCCTAAACGATGTAATGGCTTGTGGGGCATTTCTTTTCCTGGCAAGATATGCTGAGTATTAGCCTGGCCTGACACCATGCTCATATAACCTTCGCTTTATAGAAGTCAGCTCCTTCTTTGCTGTCTATGTGAGCATGGAATTCAGTGCAGACCACAGCGCCGTAATCCTCTGTAGCTTGACCAACGAGGGCCTGTCAAAGTAAGCCTTCTCAGCTGCCTTCAACCATGTTTAGAGACATTGCTGCTCACCCTCATGCCGCTTCGTACTGGCTGGATAGGAGATAACTAACCCTGGCATAGGCATTGGCAATTTCCCAAAGGACAGATGGACTACTAACTGAGTCTAAGTTAATGTCTAGGAACGCCTGACATTCTCCAGAGAAATACTCCACAAACTTATTATCCTTGAGGATAAAGGAATCCATTCGCCAGTGCCTTGAACCCACTGTAATGTCCATAATCTTAACGAACAGGCACACTGGAGCGTGATCAGAGATGGTAATATTACCAATCGTATGAGATGCCACTAAATCCAGGGTTGCCACAGGGGTCAGAAAAAATCAATCCTGGTGTAACATCAGTGCTGATTGGAAAGAAACGTAAAATCCTGCCTGTAGGATGGAGATGCCTCCAGACATCCACCAACCCTAACTCCACACACAGGTCCACTAGTTGTTCAATTTGTACAGAGGGTGACAAGGGTCCTTTGGGCAACCTGTCTGCTGTGGGATCCATGAGACAGTTAAAATCTCCACCTCTAATGAGACTGATCAGTTTAGAAAACGCGTCTATGAAAAACTTGAGGGGATGAGCTCGAGGGCAGTAAACATTTAAGACACCATATTCTTCCCCATTTATCAAGGCTTTAAGAATTACAAACCTCCCGTCTGTGTCTTTAACACACTTTTGTAACTTAAATGGGAGATTCCTCCTAACCAATATAGCCACTCCCCTACTTCTGGTATTAAATGATGAAAAGTAAATCCGATCAAAGCTGTTCTGCTGTAGTTTCAAATGTTCCCTATCATCCAAGTGTATCTCATGTAACAGAGCAATATCCACCTTCTCCATTCTAAGACTCAAAAGTACCATTTTCCTCTCAATTGATGAGTGATTTCCCTTGATATTCCAGGTACACCATTTAATTAAGTCATTAGCCGTAACCTTCTGCAGTAACGTTCAAATTCCAGAAAGGAGGAACTCGAATCACAAATCACTGAGCCTTAGTGTCACATGATCCAACCAACATAAAAACTACAAAAACTAAATCCATTACATTTAACAAACCTACAAGACTATCAAAGATTAAAAACAACAAAAACCACAAAAACAACATATAAAGTGCCAATGGCATTGAATAGGGGAACTCACCCCATGCTCAAAACAGGCAACTACCCATCCCAAATTGCCCATAAGTAGGCATCTATCCACCCTAACCATTTTCCCTCCTCCTAGCTCGTGCCGCACCGCAAACACAAACAGAAAAGAAAGTAAATGCACCATAGAATGGCAATATGAATAAAGAAAATAAAACCTTTTTATAAAAGAAGAGGGGATAAATACCCCACTCATCCCTATGACTTAGAAATTGAAAGTACACATCTCAACCGCCAAACATAGTTTAAACCAAATTATTAAACCAATAGTTGAAAAAAGGAAAAGAAAGCTCCAACCAGACTTCCTTTTTTTTAGAAAACAACAAAGACATACCCAAACAACACTACTATTTGGACATACCATTGTTCAGATTAGGTTAATTTTTCCACAAAGCCTCTTGCCTTCTCCAATGTGTGTGTCAAAGAGATGTACATATCCATCTAAGGTGATCTGCAGCACCACCGAATACCTTATGGAGTACTGGATCCCAAGCTCCCTCAGTCTTCTCTTGACACCGTCATAAGATTTTCTTTTCTGGATCACCACCGCTGAGAAGTCCTGGAAGAACATGATGTTAAAGCCCTCATAAATTAGGGCCTTCAGACCCTTGCCATGGGTTCTGAAAGCTTCCACAATTCTTTCTTTATCTCTATAGTGATGAAACAGCACTTGGAGAGGACGAGGACGTTGACCCAAACTTGATCTCCACACCATGACCTGGTGTGCCGTTTCAATCTTCAAGCCTCTCATGTCAGTCTCCAAATTAAGAAATTTCGGCAACCAGTCCTCAATAGATTCTGCAGGCCGCTCACCTTCCTTACTCTCAGGCAAACCGATGATCCAAATATTTTTTCTCCTGCCCCGGTTCTCAAGATCATCCACTTGGTCACGCAAGATCATCCATTTGGTCACGCAAACTACAGATCTGCGTCTCCAAGGCTTGGATCCTATCCTTAAAGGAGCTAGCATCAGCTTCTACCACTGTGACTCTGTGCTCAACCTCATCCGTCCTCTCCTCCAGGCCTCCCGGCTGCTGTTCATGTCACTGCAGCATGGTAGAGATCGGTACCAGCTTCTACTATATCTACTTACCCAGCATCTCGCGAGATTTCGCAAGCTCGTTCACCATGGCCTGGTAGGTAATCAAGTCCAAGGATCTTATAGGCTGGGCTGTGGGCCCGGCCTCGGATGCTCCTCCTCCCTTCTCCAGCATCTCTGGACAGCAAGAAACACAGGTAAGTTAATTTTTCAGTTTCCTAGGACTCCATAAATTTTCTAGAGTCCCAGGATATTGCGATGGTCTGGGATAAGCGGGTTAATAGAGCTCTGCAACACGATCCTCTCATCCACCATCTTGGCTCCCTCGAGAATAGCTTTCTTAGACGTACCTTTATTGATCAGTAACCTGCAAAGCAGATATCCCTAATAAGAAGGAAAGAAGATTCGATGTCTTGCTGCTTTTTGAAAAGTTGAATTTTGGTAAATCTTAATTAGGGGGTTTTGTCGGACTAGTATTGTAGAAGGGGAAAGTAGGAAAGGAAAAGGAAAGGAGTTGTAAATAGCTATTAGTTAATTATTCTCTGTTATACTTTAAGAAATAAAGTTGTTACTTTAACTAGTCCTTGGCCTCTCGAATTCTCAAAGATTACTGCACAGGATAAATCTTTTCTGTGTTGCTGGTTTAAATTAAGCAGAAGGGTGTACCCCATGTCGTCACACTTATTAATCTGCCAGCTGCAACTGCATCTGCCCATGGCTGTGTCGGTAAGAGTAACCACATAGCTGTTGTGGAAATAAAGTTCTGCCGTTACATTAAGAATATCCTCCATTGTGTTGTGTGGCACGAATGTGTAGTGAAATTCCGAACAATCACCATCTACAAATTTGCTAATGATACCACTTTGGTATGACGGATATCATACAATGGTGAGTCAGAATACTGAAAGGAGATAGAGGACTCGGTGATGTCGTGCAATGATAACAACCTCTCTCTCACTGTTAGCAAAATAAAACAACTGATCGTTGATTTCAGAAAGAAAGGAGAACACCTCCCCTACCTACATCAACTGAATAGGTTTTTATTAGAATGGGTGCAGTTTTCAATTGATTATTCAATCTTGAGTCAGACTGGTTATATTTCCAAAGTGGGAATACAAATGGCCTCTAACCGCACAGCTTTAATGCATTGTCTGAGCTGAGATGTCATCTTTTTTATATAAAAACTAAGTAAGGAATTTGACTTGAAAGAATTTCTGGGATTTACACATGAATGAATCAAAACCTGCAACCCATTCTAAAAGATGAAAGACTTAACAACAAGCTAGGCTTGTTCAATATATTTCATCAGTTGTAGGACACCATGATCGTTTGCTATGAATTCTGTGTCTTATGATCTTGCTCCACCTGAGAAAGGAGCTGCACTCCAAACGTTTGTACTTCCAAATAAATCTGTTGGACTATAACCTTGTGTTGTGTGATTTTTAACTTTGTCCAACGTCCAAGACTGGCACCTTCTCATCAAGGGTGCCTGGTATGGCAACTGCTCTGCCCAACATCAGGAGCAACTACAGAAGGTTGTGTGCAAGCCCAGACCAAGAGGGAAGCCACCGTTCCATCCAAGGACTCCAAGTACACCTTTCGTTGCCACAGAAAGGCTGCCAACATCATCAAAGACCCATCACACTCCTGTAATGCTTTCCTACAACCTTTTCCATCAGGCAGAAGGTACAGAAGCTTGAAAACATGCACCGACAGGTTCAAGAACAGCTTCTTCCCTGCCGTTATTAGACTAATGAACGGACCCCTTAACTTCAAATAATGTTGATTTTGTTAATGTTGACATTGCATGCCCTGTACGGTGTAAGCTGTATGCTTCACTCTGTCCAAGAATTTTTTCACTCTTTGATCTGCATGTCCTTGCTTACTGTGATCTGCTTGTGCTGCTCAGAAACAAAGCAGCAATAAATCAATCAATTATCATCATTCTAAATAGGAAAGACTTTGGACAAATCTAGCAATTCAAGACTGGGCATTCATGACGCATTATCGGCCATCAACAGCAGCAGAATTGTACTCCAGTACAATCTGTAACTTCGTGGCCAGGCAACTTCCCCACTCAACCATTACCATCGAACCAGAGGATCAACCCTGGTTCGATGCAGAGTGCAGGAGGGCATCAGGCATACTTGAAAACGAGGTATCAACCTGGTGAAGCTACCAAACAGGAATACTTGCATAGGAAAAAGTGAGGACTAAAATGCTGGAGATCAGAGTCAAGTGTGGTGCTGAAAAGCGCAGCAGGTCAGGCAACAAGCGAGGAGCAGGAAAATTAATGTTTCAGGCATATGCCATTCAAGGGCTTATGCCCAAAACATTGATTCTCCTGCCCCTCAGATGCTGCCTGACGTGTTGTTCTTTTTCAGCACCACACTCTTGACAGGAATACTTAAATGCCTGACAGCATAAGCAGCAAGTGATAGAGCTAGGTAATCCCACAAGCAAAGGATCAGGTCTAAGCTCCACAGTCCTGCTACATCCTGTTGTGAATGATAAGATAATTAAACAACTCACTGGAGGAGGTAACTTCACAAATATTCCGATATTCAATGATGAAAGAACTAAATATATCAGTGCAAAAGATAAGGATAAAGCATTTGCAGCAATCTCCAGCCAGAAGTGCTGAGTGGTGATCCTCTTTGCTTCCTCCCGTGGTTCCCAGCATCCGAGATGCCAGTCTTCAATGTCTTCAGACTTTCCTCTTTAAACAAGTTACATACAACTCCGACCAGAATGATATGAATGAATTTGCCCAGGTGTCCCACAATACCAAAACTGTCAAACGAATATGAACACAAGCTGGTGCCAAAGCAAAACAATCCACTTTATTAAGAAATTATTATGAAACAAACTATCCCTAATCATTTTTGGCCCCTTACAGTTACTTCCCGAGTCCCTTGTAAATTTACGCCGTTGCTTTTTCTGTTATTCTGTCTCTGGGTCTACAAACCTGCTTTCTTCCTCTCTCTCTCTGGATGGTCAGGTGGTGGAAGTCTCTTGCAATGCTGGTCCCTTGGAAGGCCTCAGATGATTCCAGAGATTCCGAGAGTGGTTTCAAGAGAGAGGTCTGCAGGTGAATTCCATGTTTTTATACCTTTTAGATGGTTTTCTGGAACTTCCTATAATTCTGGCCAAATCAGGGAGATACACTTAATAGCTTGATACAAGAGTCAATCATTTAGATGGCAGGCCATTGTTAATTTCTTTGTTTAACAGGACCCAGTGCCTTTATGTCTGGGCACTCCTTTCTTTACTGGATAGGTTGTTTGGGGTGTCTGTCCAGAATAACTGTTGCCTTTTGCATTATGCTCATTTCATTAGCACGTGGCTGCTGTATTTGCACTGTGTCTGGTGTGTGGGTTTTGTGATTTCAGAGTTTCACTTGGCCAATGTACCCAGCATTCCTTACTGTTTGGCCAAGTTAGCAATCTTTCTGTGTTTTAGCAGCCAGGAGGCTGCTACACCAGCCAATTTAATTCACTCTACATCATATCAAGAAATGGTTGGAATCATTGGATACTGCAAAGGTTATGAGCCCTGACAATAATACTGGACACTTATGCACCAGAACAGCCAAGCTGTTCTAGTAGTTACAACACTGACATCTACCCGACAATGTGGAAAATTGCCTGGGCATGTCCTGCATGCAAAAAGCAGGACAAATCCAAGTAAGCCATGATACAATTGGGACTAAACATTGAGTTAGAACCTCATGAAGTCTCACAGCATTAGCCAAACATGGGCAAAGACATCCTGTTGATGACCACCTCCCTCAACTCAGAAACCTATGCTAAATATCACTTTGAAAAATCACCGAGAACAGTAAGGGTACAGGACATAGATTGGGAACTTCAATGTATATCACCAACAGGCTTTGAAGGAACATTGACAGACTGGGTTTATTACAGCCGGTGGGTGAGAAAAACAACATGGGTGAATAACAATCCTGACCTTGTTCTCCCAAACTAACTAATAGTAGATGCATCTTTCCTGACAGTAAAAGGGGCCATCCCACAATGGTTTGGAGTCCGGTTTTCACATTGAGGTTATCTCCATCATGTTGTGTGGCAGTAGGTAAAATTATCGAGGAGAAAGTGAGGACTGCAGATGCTGGAGATCAGAGCTGAAAATGTGTTGCTGGAAAAGCACAGCAGGTCAGGCAGCATCCAAAGAGCAGGAAAATCGACGTTTTGGGCATGAACCCTTCTTCAGGAATGAGGAAAGTGTGTCCAGCAGGCTAAGATAAAAGGTAGGAAGGAGGGACTTGGGGGAGGGGCGTTGGAAATGTGATAGGTGGAAGGAGGTCAAGGTGAGGGTGATTGGCCGGAGTGGGGGTGGGGCAGAGAGGTCAGGAAGAAGATTGCAGGTTAGGAGGGCGGTGCTGAGTTGAGGGAACCGACTGAGACAAGGTGGGAGGAGGGGAAATGAGGAAACTGGAGAAATCTGAGTTCATCCCTTGTGGTTGGACGGTTCCTAGAAGGAACATGAGGCGCTCTTCCTCTAGCCGTCGTGTTGCTATGGTCTGGCGATGGAGGAGTCCAAGGACCTGCATGTCCTTGGTGGAGTGGGAGGAGGAGTTGAAGTGTTGAGCCACGGGGTGGTTAGGTTGGTTGGTCCAGGTGTCCCAGAGGTGTTCTCTGAAACGTTCCGCAAGTAGGCGGCCTGTCTCCCAATATAGAGGAGGCCACATCAGGTGCAGCGGATGCAGTAAATGATATGTGTGGAGGTGCAGGTGAATCTGTGGCGGATATGGAAGGATCCCTTGGGGCCTTGGAGGGAAGTAAGGGGGGAGATGTGGGCGCAAGTTTTGCATTTCTTGAGGTTGCAGGGAAGGTGCCGGGAGTGGAGGTTGGGTTGGTGGTGGGGTGTGGACCTGACGAGGGAGTCACGGAGGGAGTGGTCTTTTCGGAACGCTGATAGGGGAGGGGAGGGAAATATATTGCTGGTGGTGGGGTCCGTTTGGAGGTGGCAGAAATGACGACGGATGATACGATGTATATGGAGGTTGGTGGGGTGGTAGTTGAGGACCAGTGGGGTTCTGTCCTGGTGGCGATTGGAGGGGGCGGGGCTCAAGGGCGGAGGAGCGGGAAGTGGAGGAGATGCGGTGGAGGGCATCGTCGATCACGTCTGGGGGTATATTGTGGTCTTTGAAGAAGGAGGCCATCTGGGTTGTACGGTATTGGAATTGGTTCTCCTGAGAGCAGATGAGGCGGAGATGAAGGAATTAGGAATATAGGATGGCGTTTTTACAGGGGGCAGGGTGGGAGGAGGTGTAGTCTAGGTAGCTGTGGAAGTCGGTCAGTTTATAGTCAATGTCCGTGTTGATTCGGTCGCCCGAGATAGAAATGGAAAGGTCTAGGAAGGGGAGGGAGGAATCTGAGATGGTCCAGGTAAATTTGAGGTCAGGGTGGAAGGTGTTGGTGAAGTGGATGAACTGTTCAACCTCCTCGTGGGAGCATGAGGCAGCGCCGATACAGTCATCAATGTAGCGGAGGTAAAGGTGGGGGATGGTGCCAATGTAGCTGCAGAAAATGGACTGTTCCACATATCCTACAATGAGGCAGGCATAGCTGGAGCCCAAGCGGGTGCCCATGGCTACTCCTTTGGTTTGGAGGAAGTGAGAGGATTGTAAAGAGAAGTTGTTCAGGGTGAGGACCAGTTCAGTTAGTCAAAGGAGGGTGTCAGTGGAAGGGTACTGGTTGGTATGGCGGTAAAGGAAGATGCGGAGGGCTTTGAGTCCTTTGTGATGGTGGATGGAGGTGTACAGGGACTGGATGTCCGTGGTGAAGATAAGGCGTTGGGGACCGGGGAAGCGAAAATCATGAAGGAGGTGGAGGGCGTGGGTGGTGTCCCAAACGTAGGTGGAAGTTCTTGGACAGGACCGTGTCGAGGTATGCAGAGGTAAGTAAAATTACCCTAGTCCCAGAGGACAACTTTCTTATTCGTGAGAGTCAACTGGTAGTGTTTAAAATGAGGGTCACTGCAATTCAGGCAAGACTACATAAGACCTTCAGTGTAATCTCAGCCAGCACAGAAGTTGAACCCTTGCTATTGCATTGCAAGCCAGCTGTTCAGCCAATGAAGTTAACCTACACTCATGTGGCACTAGATTCTCTAAACAGAATTTAGAATAGATCAAAACTGGGAATCAATGAGCTGAGAATTTAATGTTACTCCTTCCACTAAATGGCATGGGACAGTAGTTAGTTTCTGTCTTCTTTAAAATATTGTTTGGCTGGTATTTGTGGTACAAACAATAACAAGAAAATAGGAAATTTATGATACAAGAAATGTTCTGTTGATCTTGTCAGATGCAGGCATGAGCTGTTTCAATATCCAAAGAGTAGTGAATGGAATTGAACCTGTGAAATTAATATTGAAACAACCAACTTCTGACCTTAGAGGCATGTTTATAAATGAAACAGGCAAAAATGGTTGGGCCTAATATACAAAGTAGAAGCACAGGAGGTCACTTTGCCCCTCAAGCCCGCTCCACCATTCAATTAGACCATCGCTGGTCTGATTACTTCACATCCTTGCTTATTCCTCATAATCTTTCAGCCCCTTGTTTAACATAAATATATCTCGCTGTAACCTGCCACATCCTTCCTCACTGTCAACAACTCTCGTATCATCTGCAAACTTGCTCACCCAACCTTCTAGCCCCTCCTCCAGGTCATTTATAAAAATGACAAATAGCAATGGTCCCAAAACAGATCCTTGCGGAACACCGCTCATAACTGCACTCCCAAGATGAACCTTTACCATCAACTACTACCCTCTGTCTTCTTCCAGCCAGCCAATTCCTAATCCAAACCTCCAACTCACCCTCAATGCCATACCTTTCTTAAAATCACTTATATTTTCTTTACGATGAAATGCTGAGTAAAATTTCAGCATTTCAAACAATTGTTAAGAACACAGGAGTGTGCCTTTCGGTCCCTCAGTTCCGTTTCCCTCCTCAATTGAAACTATATTTCCAATTTCTATCTTCGCCCATCCAAACTGCCCCAGTCTGTTTCAGGATTGTAATTAAGTTTGGATAATACTGCATGTCTTAATTGCTTTATTGTCTTTCATTTCCAACTGCAAAATCACAACCTTTAGACTACGATGAGAAATGCTATGACCGGCAGCACAGTGGTTAGCACTGCTGCCTCACAGTGCCAGTGTGAGAAACGAAGTTCACTCACTGCAATAAGTTCAGTGCGAGGCAAGATCTGAATCAGTAGTGTCATTTATTTTGCTCTTACAAGAGGGGTGTTGTGTCCACTGTCCTCAAGGCAGGGACACACACACGCTGAATTCAACTAGTACACAATATTTATGTAATTTGGTTCCTATTCTTTCATCCCATTGCTCCTCCCCTGTTTACATCTCACACCTCTCTAAGACCGGCGCCCTTTACTCTTATTCATCTCTTGCCTTATTCAGCCTTGTCTGTGTGACAAATGCTTATTTCTGGCCTCACAAGGCCGTTTGGCCACATCCCGCCGTAGTCCATTGTTAGGTATATCCTCCTTCACTGCCATCTGCTTCCCTCACTTGTTATGATCTTATGACCTCATGACTTCTTGATTGTGGTTTGTTCTTGTTTTTGCAGAAGCGGGAATAAGATACTTATAACTACTGTCTGTACAGGCACATCTAGCTTAACCCCCTCCTCTCACAGCACTTTATCTATTTGTCTGTAACATGTACCATTGTTTGCAGGCACATTTCATTCTTGCATGCACATTTTAGCTAATACAAAAACAATTATGTATTTCCTTCAAATAATTTTCATTCTTGTTGACTCAGCTCTTGGCAGGAGCAATTATACACTGGTGTGAGTTCATTTACCTTGCATAAGTAATTATGATTGCAGAAGTAACACTATTAACCTATATCCCACACCAGGGACCTGGGTTCAATTCCAGCCTGGGGGACTGTGTGGAGTTTGCACATTCTCCCTGTGTCTGTGTGGGATTCCTCCGGGTGCTCCGGTTTCCTCCCACAATCACAAAGGTGTGCAGGTTAGGTGAATTGGTCATGCTAAATTGCCTGTAGAGTCAGGTGCATTAGTTAGAGGAAATGGGTCTGGGTGGGTTACTCTTTGGAGGGTTAGTGTGGACTAGCTGGGCCAAAAAGGCCTGTTTCCACACTGAAGGTAATCTAATCAATGTCTCTTGTTTCTCAGGCAGCTGAGGAAATTTGGCATGACAGCAAATACCCTTGCCAACTTTTATAGGTGCACCATCGAGAGCATTCTGTCTTAATGTATCACTACCTGGTATGTTAACTGAACCATTCAAGATCGGAGACGGTTACAGAGAATGGTGAACTTGGCCTGGCAATCACAAAGGCCAACCTCCCATCTATAGAATCCATCTACCAGGCCCGCTGTCAAGGAAAAGCCACCAGCATTCTCAAAGATCCATCCCACCCTGGCAATGTTTTCTGCAAACTCTACCATCGGGGAGAAGGTACAAAAGCCTGAACACACACCAGCTGGTTTCAAAACAGTTTCTACCCTAATGTTGTTAGAATACTGAATGGACTCACAAACTCTGAACATTCACCTGTACCTGTGTTTCTGTTTGTTTTTGCCACTGTTTACCTATTATTTACTCATCTATGCTGCTTAACTCTGTGATGTGCCTGTATTGCTCTCAAGACAGATCTTTTCACTGTGCCTCCGTACACGTGACAATAAATTCAAGACTGGGAACAGCTCCGGTCTTTTCACCCTCTCTGCCTTTGTGCAGGAACGAGGGAGGAGGATCAATGGAAGTTTCGATCACCGAAGTGCGAACAAATGCTGCAACATTGTCTCTTTGGATTTTCACCAAGCAGCGAGTAATGATGAACAGATTGCAGGCAGGAGGAGCAAATATTTCTGCAGGAGAGTCCACGAGCAGCGCCAAGTCTAGGGAGCGCGCCACATGGAGGCGTCTCATTGCTGGAACAGAGCGGGGAAGCTGTCCGCCGAATCCATTCGCCGGGGAGTAATAGACTCATTGCAGGTTTACTAAACGGATTACATGTTTTATTTCTAACTGGAGACTAATGAGAGTAGAATGTAAGTTGACAATGTTTCCAACTTTTCGCTGTCTGCATTTTAATAATGGCTCCTTTTTAAACTATTGCAATGTAAAACTTGTTGTTCCCCCCCCCCGTCAGTGAAGGTTGGAATGGAGCAGGACCCGGGTTTGGAGCGAGCTCAGGGAAAAGGTTCTCACGGCAGTTGGAGTCAGCTCGGAGCTCGCGGTTCTATGTCGCCGAGCACATCAACAACGGTATTTAACGGTTAAAGCACATTCACAGTTATTTCCCTTTAAAAGAGAGCTCAGGAAACATCACCGGCAAAAAAAAATGCGAAGATCTTCCAGTTGGCCACGACAGCAACGATGCCTTCCGGGATTGAAGTAGCATCAAGATCAGCTTGAAAGCGGTGAGCTATCACTAAGATCTTGGAAGCCAATTCAGACAAATTGTTACCACTGTTTACTAGAATAACCATAGATTAGCTAACAGGAAGCTCCAGAACCTCTCATATTAGATTTTTTTCTTATCATTGCTGTAAGTGCCAACTGATTACAACAGTCCATTTAAACTGAAGTTTCCTTGGAATAAGAGTGACACCGCTGGTAATAGCAGATTCGCACCAATTTCATTTTTGAGATAAACTCTTAATCCTCCTTGAATCAGGCAGTTGTGTTGCAGGGGTGCTGTTGGTGAGTAAGAACCCTCACTTGATAACATCGGGGATGAAGGTAGCAGTGATTCTTTCTGCTCAGTTGCTGTCAATGACCTAATGCAATAGTACAACAAATATAGGATTTTAGCTGGATAAGAAGCCAGAAGCTTAATAGAGTTCTGACCTGGTAAATTGTGTATTATTGGTACTTCAAATGTATGCAGTGTTACTGAGCTGGCAATAACGATTTTAAAACCTTGGCTCTTTACAAAATATTCTTCAGCTGTTTAATGCTCTATCAGGGACCTCATTTGTACTTTGTATTGATAAAATGGAAATCCTGCACATATAGAATTTAGATTGAAAGGTCAGAAGTATGGTCACTTTTGGTGAACATCAACTGACCAAAAAGCATGTTAACCAATATAACAGGTCTGCTGCCTGTGACAGACAAAGCAAGGTCAAGTGTTCAAACTTCTATTTACACTTCCATCCTTGTTTTCAAGTCCCTACATAACCTTTTAGCTTTGTAATCTCCTCTAGTCCTACAAACCTCACATATCTATCGTCCTTAATTATGGCCTGTCAAGTATTCTGAGTTGTTATCACCCTGTTTTGACAATTGTACCTTCAGTTGTCACAATCCTAATCTTTGAATTCACTAGGTAGATCTCAACACTTCCTGTAAGGTGATCATTTAAATCTACTGTTATTTTGATCAGCTGCTCCAATATCTCTAAATGGCTTAATGTCAAATTTTGTTTGATAACACTCCAGTGAACTACCTATGGACATTCTGCTCTGTTTACATCTCTCCTCTATCTCCATCGTTTCCAAGCATTTTTAATCTCTGGAACTAAACTCACTGCATGTTGGACAATTATGGACTTGTAAATTTTTGTCATTAGACCTTTGATGTGAGATTATAACATATAAACTTTGTATGTTTCATTTTATTTTTGTTCTATACAGATTTTCTTTCCCTAAGAAAACTCAGTGAAGACATTTCCATTAACTGTTTTTCTGACCACAAGCCACTATCCCATTTCTGTTGTCCTTCTGGAACTTAAGTCTGTTCTCAACAATATCTCTTTTCTCTATAACTGAATCCTACACTTGTAAATCCATCACATATATTGTGGTTTGATGATTTTTTTTGTTTAGTTCATATTTGTTTCATATTGTGCTTTTATTGGGGATTAGATTGGATTCAGGCCAGGGCAATTACAAATTTCAAAGCTGGGATTGCTAGATTTAGTTAATGGATATAGAATCAAGGACTTGAGATACAAGTGAACCATGCTCAAACTGAATATGGAACACTTGCATAGGCTTGATTGCCTACAGCTCAAATTTAAAAATCTGAAGCCCATATTTACAACCTTTCACAGCTTGTCCTTCCCCATCTTAGCAGTTTCCAACCCTACACATTGTCTCACCACCCAGTAATATACTCTGTTTCTCAGATTCTAAACTTATAGTTTCCTGTTTATCTTTCTCCAATATTGGTTAGCACGCTTAGGTTCCAAATTCTGGAAGTTCCTCCCTAAACATCTCTGCTAGTTCACAACCCTCCACTCCTTTAAGATCCACATTAATATTTGAAAATTTTGAAGCTTCTGGCCTCATCCATTCTCACAGTTTTTTTGTTCTACTAAATTATGACTCACGTGAAGATCTTTTACAATGTCCAAAAATGCTCCGCGTTGCAAATAACACATGTAGTAAATAAATATGCATGATCAGTTCTGACAAGAAAATGGTAAAGTTTAAAAGCACTTTTAAAAATCGCACATCATTTAATTGTGGAAATTGACATAATTAAAATAATGCTACATAAGATCAGCTTGTCATTGAAGTGGTACCTACAAAATCTTCACATGAATATCTGCAGGTGCAAAGATACAGATCTGAAAAAACTACTTGGCATAAGAAAATTATATGCAACTGGTTGGTGCAAATAAGAAATTTGTAAGGAAGTGATAAATCAGAACTCCTTAACTAAATTATATTAAATTTTCAGCAAAAACAGCATGCAGTAAGTCAATTAAATTACCATGTTTTTCTTTAATATTCAGCATGAGAAAAGATATACTAACATGAGTTCATTTTACTGATTCTTGGGATAAAGGGGTTATCTAATAAGGAAAGTTTGAACAGATTAAGCAAACGCTTATATCCATTAGTGTTTAGAAGGAGAGGTACTCTTAATGAAGCATATAAAATCCTGAGAGGCATTGGCAGATTGGATGCTTAAATGGTGTCTCACCTTTTGAGAAAGACTAGAAAAAGGAGATGCAATATAAAAATACAGGATCTGAATTTAAAATGGAGAGAAGACTTTCTTTTCTCAGAGCGTTGTTGATCTGTGCAATTCTGTTCCCTAGAGAGCTGTGGAGATAGGATCACTGAATGTTTTTAAGGCTGAGTTGGATGGATTCTTGGTAATGAAATCAAAAAGTTTAGAGGACAACCAAAAAGTACACCATAAAACCATCAGACGTAGGAACAGAAGCAGACCATTTAGCCCATTGAGTTTGTTCTGCCATTCAATTAGATCATGGCTGATCTGATCATTCTCAACTCCACTTTCTTGTCTTTTCCCCTTAACTCCTGATTGTAGACAGGATAGTGAAGAAAGTGTTTGGTATGCTAGTCGTTATTCGTCAGTGCATTGAATATAGGAGGTGGGACATGGGGTTGAGGCTGTACAGGACATTGGTTAGGCCACTTTTGGAATACTGTGTTCAATTCTGTATCCTTCCTATAGGAAGGATGTTGTGAAATGAGAGAGTTCAGAAAAGACTTGCAACAGTGTTGCCAGGGTTAGACAGTTTGAGCTAAAGGGAGAGGCTGAATAGGGTGGAGCTATTTTCCTGGAGTGTTGGAGGCTGAGGGGTGACCTTATCGAAGTTTATAAAATCATGAGGGGCGTAGATAGGGTGAATAGCCAAGATCTTTTCCCCAGGGTAGTGGACCTGAGGGGCAACCTTTTCACAAAAAGCCTGGTGCGTATGTGGAATGAGTTGCCAGAGGAATTGGTGGAGGCTGACACAATTACAACATTTAAAAGGCATCTGGATAGATATATGAATAGGAGAGGTTTTGAGATATATGGACCAAATGCTGGCAAATGGGACTAGATTAATTTAGGATATCTGGAAGGCTGGAGGTTGGATAATGTGGTGCCACTATTTAAGAAAGGTGATAAGAAAACACCAAGGAATTATAGACTAGTGAGCCTGACATTGGTGTTGGGCACATTGTTGGAGAGAGTCCTGAGGGACAGGATTTATGTGTATTTGGAAAGGCAACGACTGATTAGGGATAGTCAACATGGATTTGTATGTGGGAAATCATTTCTCATGAGTGTTTTTGAAGAAGTAACAAAGAGGATTGATGAGGGAGAGTGGTGGACGTGATCTATATCAACTTCAGTAAGGCGTTCCAACAAGGTTCCTCATGGTAGACTGGTTGGCAAGATTAGACCACACGGAATACAGGGAGAACTTGCCATTTGGATGCAGAACTGTCTCGAGGGTAGAAAACAGAGGGTGGTGGTGGACGTTAGTTTTTCAGACTGGTGGCCTGTGTCCAGTGGTGTGCCACAAGAATTGGTGCTGGGTCCACTGCTTTTTGTCTTTTATATAAATGATTTGGATGTGAACATTGGAGAAATGGTTAGTAGGTTTGCAGATGACACCAAAATTGGAGGTGGAGTGGACAGCAAAGAAGATTATCTCAGAGTGCAACAGGATCTTGATCAGATGTGCCAATGGGCCGAGGAATTGCAGGTGGAGTTTAATGTAGATAAATATGAGGTGTTGCATTTTGGAAAGGCAAATTAGGGCAGGAATTACACACTTAATGGCAAAGTCCTGGGAAGTGTTGCTGAGCAAGGAGACCTTGGAGTGGAGGTTCATAGTTCCTTGAAAATGGAATCGCAAGTCGATAGGATAGTGAAGAAGGTGTTTGGTATGCTTTCCTTTATTGGTCAGAGCATTGAGTATAGGAGTTGGGAGGTCATGTTCCAGCTGTACAGGGGCATTGGTTAGACCACTTTTGGAATATTGTGTGCAATGTGGTCTCCCTCCTTGAAGTAGAATGTTGTGAAACTTGAAAGATTTACAAGGATGTTGCAGGGTTGGAGGATTTGAGCGACAGGGAAAGGCTGAATAGGCTGTGACTGTTTTCTTTGGAATGTCAGAAGCTGAGGGGTGACCTTATAGAGATTTATAAAATCTTGAGGGACATGGATGGGGTAAATAGACATGATATTTTCCCTGGGGTGGGTGAGTCCAGAACTAGAGGGCAGAAGTTCAAAATGAGAGGGGAAAGATTTAAAAGGGAGCATATGGAGCAACATTTTCACACAGAGGGTGGTGCGTGTATGGAATGAGCTGCCAGAGGAAGTGGTGGAGGCTGGTACAACCATAACATTTAAAAGGCATCTGGTTGGGCATATGAATAGGAAGGGTTTAGAGGGATATATGACCAAGTGCTGGCAAATGGGACTAGATTAATTTAGAATATTTAGTCAGCGTGGACAAGTTGGACTGAAGGGTCTGTTTCCATGCTGTATGTCTCTATAAATCTATTACTCTATGCTTGGCATGGACTTGTTGGACCGAAGGATCTGTTTCCATGCTGTACAGCTCTCTGACTCTCTGCCCAACTGATTAATAACTGTCTATCTTTGCCTTAGATATACTCAATGATGTCAACAACTAGCTATGGTAAAGAATTCTGTGGATTACTCTGAGAGATGAAATTCCTCCACTTTTCCATCTTAGATGGGTGACTCTTTGTTGAAATTACGGGCTGTTGTCCTAGGCTCTCCTGCAAGATGAAGCAACCTCTCTGTTTCTACTCTGTCAACTTCACAAAACTCTTAGATATTTCAATAAGATCAACTCCTGTTCTTCTGAAGTCTAGTAAATACAGGCCCCGCATACTCAATCTGTCCTCTTAAAACAGTCTCCACATCCTGGATCAGCCCAGTGAACCTCCTCTTGACTGCCTGCAATGATGGAAGATCTCACCTTAGATCAGAGGTTCACGGTATTCCAGCTGTGACTCGTGCCATGTTCAGTTTTAGCAAAATTACCTATTTATAAATATATTTCCTTTTACCTTACTTAGTACTTTTTGAACTTGCATGTTAGCTTTTTGAGATTTATGGATGAGGCCTCCCAGATTCCTGTGTTGTAGAAACATGCGAGAATTTGAGGAGTGCAGATGCTCGAGAATCAGAGCCAGAAAGTGTGGTGCTGGAAAAGCATAGCAGGTCAGGCAGCATTCAAGAATCAGGAGAGTCAACATTTCAGGCATAAGCCCTTTATCAGGAAGGCTTATGTCCGAAATGTCGACTCTCCTGCCTGCAACTGCTGTAGAAACATAGAGAATAGGAGCAAAAGTAGGCCATTCAGGCCATTAAACCTTCTCTGCCATTCATTATGACCATGGCTGATCATCTACCTCAATAACCTGCTTTTGCTTTATACCTCATATCCTTTGATCTCTTTAGCCTCAAGTGCTATGTCTCGTACCTTTTTTTATAGATATTTTTATTAGAAATTTAACATTTTAACAAATTTACAAAAATAAACAAAACTCTCAAGTACAAACATTGATATAGAAATAAATCTTAAATATACAATAATCAAAATTTAACAGAAGAAAAATACCGAAAGAGAAAAAACAAAACTCAATTAACTACTAATCTAACCTACAATTAGCCAGAGTGTATAATTGAGTCACTTACATCTTTCAAATAAGAGAAATGAGAGAAAAAAAAGAAGTGGGGGGGAAAAAAAAACCCCAACGATTAACATAGAAGTTGGATATTAAAATACTTGCTCGGAATGTGTTAACATCATATATAACAAAACCCGTATTCGTATGGGATTCCTCTTCCAAGGGGCCCCGGACCAGCCATGTTTGTAATCTCAATTAAATAAAAACCCTTGTTAGGATAGCCAAAATATCTATGTAAAAGGGCTGCCATATTTTATAAAAAATAATTCGGTCTTTCGGTGCATCATATTTATAAGGAAGTCAAGGGGAATACATTCCATGATTAATCTAAGCCATTTTGAAAATCCAGGGGAACCTTCAACCACCCAGTTTACCAAAATATTTTTCCTTATATGGAAAGAGAGAACAGAAAATAATCTCTTCCTATTTGACATTCCAGGTTCACCACTTAACCGACTGATCAACCATAATCATCCGGGTAAATCCGAGACCCCCCCGGGAGGGGAAACCCTATCTAAAACATCCCGAGCAAAGAGCATATAGAATTTACAAAAATAAAGGTTCTCTAATACACTCATAACAGTATGATAAAAAGGAAACTATTTCTAAATAATAAAAAAAAATAAAACATATTTGGATGGAGATTATCCCCCTTATTCCCAGGGGGTATCACTTCTTTTCCAACGGTCCATCATATCCTCTCCCAACCAGTGCCCCACCCTTGACCCAGGCGCTCCTTAATAGGATGAGGAGAATTCAGATATAATGCCGAGCTAGAGTTAACAGTGAGCACTCTACCCCCCCCCACCCACACCTGAGTATATTTGGTAGTATCAATACCATGTATAAACATATATAACTATAAAATTACAACTTCAACAAATTATAATTAGATATAATATTATAAAATAGCTAGGGAAAATAACCCCGCTCCTAGAGGCAAAAATAAAATAGAATAAGGTAACCACCTCTCCCCACCAACATTAACTAAACCCCCTGGTTTATATATATACATATATACACATACATGCATACACACATATATGTACATACACACATACATACGTATAATCATAAAATAAAAAAAACCCTAAGGTGGGGGAGAAAATCATTAAATGGAGAGCAAATAAATAATTCCCTCTCCCCAGCCCCCCAAGATAATAATAAACAGTAAGATCGGAAAAAGAAAAAAAAAGAGGGGGATATAAATCGGAGTGGGGAAAAGGCAAGCCAACATACATTGTCTCTTACGATTTATTTAAGAGAGTCCAAAAATTCCTTAGCCTTTTCTGGCGATCTAAAATTATACCCGGATCCTTCGTGGTTAAAACATAGCGTCGCTGGGTAGCATAAGGTGTATTGAATATTTGAGTCCCTTAAACATTTCTTCACCTCATCGAACGCCTTCCTCCTTCGGGCCAAAGCCGGGGAGAAGTCCTGAAATAACACGATCTTGGATCCTTTATAGATCATGGCTTTAGGATCTTTTCCAAGATTTCTAGAGGCATCTAGGAGTATCTGCCTCTCCCTATAGCTCTGCAGCCGGAACAGGACCGGGCGTGGGTGCTGGTTCAAGCCAGGCCCGCGTATTGCGACCCGGTAGGCCCATTCTACCCACACCTGGCCTGATCCAGCCTCCAGATCCAAAAATTGTGGCAACCACTGCTCCAGGAATGCTGTGAGCTGGCCTTTCTCTTCCCGTTCGGGAAGGCCCAGCAAACGAATATTTTTTCGGCGACCTCGATTATCGAGGTCGTCGATGTAATTCTCTAAGGTCCGGACTCGCTGCTCGAGAGTCCGGACCTGATCCGCGGCTGATTGAGCTGCAGTCTCGGAGGTCGCGGCCTTTAACTCCACCCCTCCGACTCGGCGCTCGAGTTCCTGGATGTCTCGGCCGTGCTTCTGCAGCTCGGCCGAGAGTGATTCCCAGCGATGTCGGGACTCTTCGATAATCGCGTCGATCTTCGCATCCAGCTTGGTAATCATCTCCACAAGGCTCGTTATTGTCGGTAAGTCCCCCGGGGCGACTATGGACGCCTCAGCTGCAGCTGGAGAGGGAGAGGGTGGGGGAGGGGTTCCTGCTTGCTGAGAGCTGTGGGCTCTCCTCCCTTTAGTCATTTTTCCTGAGAGATTAGATTATTTAAATTTAATACTAACACTACCAAACAACTAATTATATTAAATAAGAGCTATTTTAGATGATTTGGTGAGTGTGGTAGGGGTGGGAGATCCACTTTGCCCAAGTCTTGGAAGGAGCACTGTAGGCTCAGACTTGCTGAGTCGCCGCCATCTTGAATCTCCTCGTACCTTTTTTAAATCATACAATGTTTTGACCTCGACTGCTTTCTATGACGCTGAAGTCCACAAGCTCACTACTTGTAAATGAAGAATTTTTTCTTCATCACAGTCCTAAATGGTTTACCCAAACCATTAGCTTGTGACCCCTTATGGGGATTCTTGGTAATCCAAGATGGAGGATGGGACAAAATTGTAGCTGTAAGAGCTGCTCTTTTTTTTATGTATTTTCAGTGTTGAAGCTGATTTCCTCACATTTTTGGAGCAATAATTACTGTTTTATAAGCTGTTGCATTGTTTTGGAACTGAGGGGGGAAAGATCAAAACAACAGCACTCTTTAAAAAAGGAGGAAAAGAGAGAACGATACAAAGTGGGAGGTGAAACAAACGAGCAGTAAACCTACACAGCGATGTGATCCAGCAGAGAACCTGCACAGCTGAATGCCTCTGATGTTTCATAACAAGTATCTCTGGACATTGGAGTTGGTTCTCAGAAATGGCATGTGGATGGGTATATGAATAGGAAGGGTTTAGAGGGATATGGGCCAAACGGGACTAGACTAATTTAGGATATCTGGTTGGCATGGGAATGTTGGACGGAAGGGTTTGTTTCCATGCTGTAGGGCTCCAATACTCTTTGGGTCTATGGTTCTGGACTCCTTTGCCATCAGAAACATCCTTCCTGTATCTATCCTGTTTAGTGCTGTTAGAATTTTATAGGTTTCTATAAGGTACCTCTCTCGTTCTTCCGAACGTCAGCAAATATAATCGTAACTGATTCGCCCTGTCCTCATACATCAGTCATGCCATCCCAGCAGTCAGTCTGGTAAACTTTTTCTGCACTTTCTCTGTATCAAGAACATCCTTCCTCAGATAAAGAGACCAAATTGTACAGAGTCTTCCAGAAGTGGTCTCACCAAGGCCCTGTACAATTGCACAAAGGCCTCCTTGTTCCTACATCCCCTCACTATGAAGGCTGAAATACCATTTGCCTTCTTGGCTGCTTGCTGCACCTGCATGTTTACATTCATTGACTGATGCATGAGGACATCTAAGTCTCATTGCACAATCCCCTCTCTCAATTTATAGACATTCAGATAATAATCTGTCTTCCAGTTTTTGCTCTAACTGAATAACCTTGCATTTATCCATATTTTACAATATTTATCCACTCATTTGCTATGCAATTGCTACTCACTCAGTTTGTCCAATTCAAATTAATGCATCTCTGCATTCTTGTCAAAGATGACCCTCTCAAGTTTAGAGACATTACATTTAGTTCCTTTATTTAAATCATGATTGTATAATGTGAATAGCTTGGGTCCAAGCACTGATCCCTGCAGTCCCCCTCTAGTCACTGCGCGCCATTCAGAAAAAGATCTGTTTATTACTACTCTTTGTTTCCCAGTGTGACCCAGTTTTCTAAATGGCTTGACACTATTCCTATCCCATGCACTTTAAGTTCAAATGAACCACATCAACTTGCTCTCCTTCATTAACTCTGTTACATTCTCTAAGTATTTCAGTAAATGTATTAGGCATGACTCCAATTCCATAAATACATGCTGACTCTGTCCAATCCTGCCATTGTTTTCCAAGTGCTTAGCCATTAAATCTCTCATAATGGACTCTAGCATTATCAAGCTGACAGATCCATATTTTTGGTTCTCTCTACCTCCCTTCTTAAACAGTGTGGTTACATTAAATAACCTAAAATCTGTAGCATCTGTTCCATAATCCATAGAATTTTTGAAGTTGGCCACCAGTACATCCACTATTTAAATGGCCACTTCATTAAGTACTCTGGGATGTGGATTATTCAGACCCTGGGAACTTACTGACCTTAAATCTATTAATTTTCCCAACAATACCTAGTAATTTCCTACTAATACTGATTTCCTTAAGTTCTTTCCTCTCACTAAACTGTGTTCCCCAACATTTCTGGTATTTTATTTGCACCCTCCTTTTTGAACACATTATTTGTCGGCTATTTTTTGTTCTCTATTTTAGTCTTTCTCTATTTAAATAATATTCGTTTCCTTTATTCTTTCTTCCAGAGTGCATAACCTCATAATTTCCACTTTAGATTCAATCCACCAAGTTTTTTTTTCCAATCACTCATCCTGTCTATATCCCTCTGTAGGTCTTTTGTGACATCATCACCACTTGCCTTCCCGCCTATTTTTGTGTCATCTGCATACTTGGTTACATTCACTTTCCCCATCCAGGTCATCAGTATATCGTGCAAATAGCACTGGTCCCAGTACTGATCCCTATGGCACACCACTAGTTACAAGTTGCCATCTAGTCACAAGAAATGACGGTAAGATCAGCAATGATCTTAGCAGCTGGCAGAGTGTGCTTAAGGGGTTGAATGGCTTACTCCTGTTCCTAAGTCATATACTCACATGTAAAATCTGGCTAAAATCATAAGAGATTTCATAGTTCATTGTTTGAGTGAACATGTCTATAGAATTACATTTTATCTAAATGCCTTCAGTATTATTTTCTGATAAAGAATTTTTGATTGGTCAAGACACAAATAGAAATTGGTGAAGAAACTCAGCCAGTCATAGAATCATAGAGGTGTACAGCACGGAAACAGACCCTTCAGTCCAACTCATCCATGCCGACCAGATATCCTAAATTAATCTAGTCCCATTTGCCAGCATTTGGCTCATATGTCTGCAAACCCTTCCTATTCATATACCCATCCAGATGTAATTTAAATGTTGTAATTATACCAGCCTCCATCACTTCCTCTAGCAGCTCATTCCTTACACACACCATCCTTTGCATGAAGAAGTTGTCCATTAGGTCCCTTTTAAATCTTTCCCCTCTCACCCTAAACCCATGCCCTCAAGTTCTGGACTCCCCCAACCCAGGGACAAGATGTTGTCTATTTACCCTATCCATGCCCCTCATTATTTTATAAACCTCTAAAAGGTCACCCTTCAGCCCCTATCTGTGGAGAGAAAAATAAAGTTAACCTTTCAAGTCCAGTGACCTTTCTTCAGAATTGAAAGCAGCAAGGAAATGGTTCTATTCATGCTGATGATTGGGCTGGGGGAAGAGGGAAGGACTGAGACAAGTGCAGATGTTGCCCAGAGAGAGAGAGAGAGAAGCAAAGGTAAGGAGACAAGGGGATTGTTGATAGCCAGCCAGGGAAGAAAACTGAATAGGTGATAGCAGGGTCTGAGTTGTTGAAAATGGGTTTCCTGTGCTACTGGCAACCAATATAGACAGGACTTGGGATTGTGGAGGTGCGTAATGAACATGGAAGGAGGTGCTCTTGCTCCTTGTTGAGTCCTGAGAGCTGTGAGATACTGAGGTGGAAGATGAGGTATTGTTCCTCCAGTTTGTACCAAGCATTGCTGGAGCCCTGCAATAGACCAGAAATGTTTGCATAGGAACATGGTGGTGTGTTGAATTGGCAGGTAACTGGAAGCTTGTAGTAACTTTTCCTGATGAAGCAGGGGTATTTGATAAAACACATCAAAACTGCATTTCGTCTCCCCAGTGTAGAAGAGACCAGATTGTAAGCAGTAAATTTGTTAGACTAGATTGAATGAAGTTCAGGTAAATTACTGCTGGAAGTTTAGTCTGCAGTCTTGGATGGTGAGGAAGAAGGTAAACGGGCCAGTGCGATACCTTCTGTGATTGCAAGGGAAGGTGCCATGAGTGTGAAAGTTGGACCACTTTCTGCATCTGGAAGTTATGGAGGACGGTTTCCAGAAATCATCACAGTTATGCTGAAAAGGAGTCCAGGCAATTTTAAAGTGCAGTAAAGAGCCACAAAGCCAAAAGACCTTCACTTACCTCCCAAAAATGCCCATCCGAGTGAATTTACCGTCAAAGGCAAATTCAGACTATTCAACTGCAGAATCCATTGCAGCTATTGAACACAACTCTTCAACTTCAGCCTTTCACTCCAGAAACAATCAACTTTATTTATTTCAAAAATAGACTTGTATTTACTTATAAATTATTTATGAATCAAATACAAAACAATTCAGTACAGACTTTATGAAAAACAGTAAAATTTTGACATGCCTCATTAGAGCTTCAATCCAATTGCAACAAAGAATAGAATGGAATTTGAATATACGTGACAATAATGAGATACAGTAAAAAATTTATACATCACCAATTACATCTGTGATTTAGATACAAAAGTACCTAGGCACAGCTTCTTTGTTACAGGATTTGTTACAGAAATAAAATATCCAGCTTTACAGAAGATATTTCAGTAACAGCATATCATGATGGCACTGAACTTCCAGTGTGCACTGGGCGCTGGCTCCACACCACGCCGGTGACACACTGCACCAGGAGGCTGCTGCAGGAGGCCAGAAGGACGCCATAGTGTGAGACCACCATGCCAAGCTAGGGATCATTGCTCCTCGCCAGAGGTCATCAGAGGCCAGGAGTCAAAGGGGGAACAAAGCAAAGAAGACAAAAAAAATCTAGGAAGATGAAAACGAGAACAGCAAGTGGTTGTTGACTCTTATCACTCCAGACAATCAACACTTCAAATGCAAGTTAGGGGCCTGCAATAACAGAGGACTGAATTGAGTTTCACCCATCTAAGTATCCTTGATCGTTTTCTGTACTTCATTTTTCTCTGTATTTGGTTAGCAACTTTATTACTGTTACTTAAGCAACTTGCAGCAATTTTTATACGAAAATATTTAATATAAATAAAATATTTAAATTACTAGAGAGTCCTCGATCAAAATTTTGCACCTGATTATTTTTAAGTTGAAGCAAATTATAATTGTGCAAATTAAAATGGAGCTACACAAACAAATTTGCAGGTCATGAATCACTTTGAGCAAACACACTGTATCTGCTGTTCACAGCTGTGGTGTGGATGTTAAAATATTTTACTTGACTATAAAATACTTCGTAGAAACAAGATTATCTCTGGAATCAGTTAAAATCCAGATGCTTCAATCATCCTAGTTTGTCTTGTTTAGTGAAAAATAAGAATTGTTGACATAAGGATTAGTTTATACAGCTATTAGTGAGCTCCTGTATTGTCTAATTCCTCTGTTTCTACTAATTAACATCAGTGTTTATTTTTTGATAAACATTGTTGAAACACTTTTAGATCTCCACAGTCCTTGCCTGAAGTGAACTTATTTTCCAAATCTTCTTCAGTATCCATGACTGTATCCTCTCGTTCCTGGTAATATGAATTTATGCTGCATCTCTTCCATTACTTGCTGTGCTCCAGGTTAATAAAAGGCATCATTCAAAAATGCATTCTGTCCATTCTGAATGTGATATCCTTGCATCCATCTTTTCAGTTTCCTTCTTTACCATTCCCCCATCTCTTCGCCCACCCCAACTTCCTGGGAGAGTTAAAAAAAGATGCAGAACTATAGACAATTTCATGAACCAATGGCTTCACCCTTCAACAATGATTGCGAAGGTTGCTGGATGCCAAAATGTTGCTCTGCCTGCTACAATCTGAAGACCCTACCTGCTTTAAGAAGACCACCATCATCCTAGTACCAAAGAAAGCACTTGCAACATGCCTCAACGACTACGGCCCAGTGGCCCTGAACTCCATTATCATGAAGTGCTTTGAGAGGTTAGTCATGGCCCACATCAACTTGAGCCCCCCAGCTTGCTCCTAGCCCCTGCAATTTTGCTTACCAGCAAAACAATCCACTCATCCCTGTAACATATGGATAACAAGGACACCAACATCAGGCTCCTACTCATTGACTACAGTTCCGCCTTCAATACCATAATCCCTATCAGACTAACCTCAAATCTCCAAGCCCTCTGCAACGGGATCTTCAGCTTCCCGACCCACAGACCGCAATCAGAAAAGATAGACAGCAGCAATTCCTCCACAATAACCCTCAACACTGGTTCTCTGCAAGGATGCGTACTCAGCCCCCAGGTGTACTCCCTGTAAACCCACGATCGTATAGCCAAATTCATATGAAGGTCATTTACAAGTTTGCTGACGATACCACCATTGTAGGCTGGATATCAAACAATATTGAGTTAGAATACAGGGAAGGAGATAGAGGGCTTGGTGATATGGTGCAATTATAGCAATCTCTCTCTCTCAATGTTAGCAAAACAAAAGAACTGATCACTGACTCTGGGAAGAAAGGAGGAGGATACACTCCCATCTACATTAACAAAGTTGAGGTGAAGAGGATCGAGAGTGTCAAGTTCCTAGGAATGATAGTAACCAACAGTCTGTCCTATACCTCCCACATGGATGCAATGGTCACAAAGGCACAAAAACACTTCTTCTTCCTCAGGAGACGTAGAAAATTTGAAATGTCTGTGGGACCTTCACTAACTTTTACAGATGCACCATAGAAATAATTTTATCTGGGTGCATAACTGCTTGGTGCAGCAATTGCTCTGCCCAGGACCGTAAGAAACTACAGAAA
Source organism: Hemiscyllium ocellatum (assembly GCF_020745735.1). Lineage (NCBI taxonomy): Eukaryota > Metazoa > Chordata > Chondrichthyes > Orectolobiformes > Hemiscylliidae > Hemiscyllium > Hemiscyllium ocellatum. Next base: position 88,385,035 of record NC_083405.1, on the reverse strand, counting down.
GTTGTTGCACAGCCCAGACTATCACAGAAGCCAACCTCCAATCAATAGACTCTATTTACACTTCTTCCTGCTGCTAAAAGGCTGCCACCATCATCAAAAACCCCCTCCCCCCAATAATAATCTATTCCAATCTCTTCCGTCAGACAGAAGATACAGAAGTTTGAACATACACATCAACAAGTTCAAGAACAGCTTCTTCCCTGTTGTTATCAGATTGCTGAATGGATTTCTCTAATTTCAAATTTATTATTGACCTTTCTTTTGTGCACCTCCTGTGCAGTTGTAACCTTGAATTCCTTGTTCTGTCTAAGTAACTCATGATCTGTATGTCCTTGTCTGCCATGATTGGCTATATTGCTCGCTAAGCAAAGCTTTTCACTGTACTTGGGTACATCTGACTACAATAAATCAAATAACATTTGATCAAATCAAATGAGTTGGCTGCTACCTTAAATCTTTCTTTTGGGGCATGAACAACATGGGCTATCATGGGAAATCTGGCAGAATCACACAAGAAATCTACAGAGGTCTGTCTTGATGCTGAGAGCAACTCACTGCATTTTTAAACTAAATTCCAAATGTCAAGAACATTTTCTTTCTAAGCAGCAGTAATTTTCTTTTAAGGGAGCTTATTCTTTGGTACCAACCTTTATTGAAGTGAGTTTTGCTGTTAATAATGTGCAGCTTTCTATACTTGCACTTGCCACAAGCAAACTAAATGTCAAGTGTTCTGAACATGGAGGTCAGCACAGATAAATGGCAAGTCCAGCTCATACTTTCTCCAGAGGACCTCTATGTTGGATATTAAGCACCAACATCTCAGGGCACACTCAATAGGCACAAACTACACGCAGCTTATGCCGCCAGACATTGGCACTTGACATAACAACCTTTATTGCACATCTCTAACTTAATCCACTTACAGGATGCTTTTATATTTCAATCCAGCATCTTGGGAGCAATGGCAATTCTCGCTGCAGTGCTGCAGCAAAGACACTTTGCATGCAGAGCCATGCATACAGCTCACAGACTCGACCAAGCTGCATATACTGGCTCTTCTCTTGCTATCTTAGCGTACATTCACTCTGACATTTCCTGGATGCTCATAGCATCCCCCGTCTTAGTTTTTTTTGTTGCACCTTGCCCCTCAGCCAGAGATGCCAGGTTCACAGTACTGCTATATTGCTGTGCCAGGAAAGCTTGTCATGGCTATTAACAGTCCTCAGTCAAGTCAAGGGACATAATCTTCACTTAGAGGGTCCTGGCACAATAAGTCAAGGGCAACCCGCAAGACAAATCCTGAGGCTTAGACACAATGCACAGGATGGTTAGAGTTAGAATCCTTTTCAAATAAGGGATGTAGAGTTGAATATTGGACAGTCCACCATCCATCTTGATGCTATTTGTCCTATTGTGGACTGTTTTACTTCTGCAGAGGCAGTCATTAAATGAGATGAAAGGGGATGGCAAATCTGATAGTGCTTTTGCTGGTGCAGGTGGGGAAGTGACCTGAGTAAGTGAGTAGGAAGCATAGAGGGCATGCAGGGTTAGTGATATTGGAATTTGGGGTGAGTAAGGGCAAGTGAGGTAAGATGTTGCAGGCAACTGAGAGAATGGTAAAGCATGAGCCTTGTAGACTGTAGTTTTAACTACAACTAAAAGACTGGTGTTAGACACTGCTGTAAGTGCAGAAGAAGTACCTAGAATAGTTGAGAGATATGAAGGGTTATATCTAAAAAGAAAAAAAACTCGTTTTTGTTCAAAGAAAGAATCTAAATCCATTACTATGCTAAGAGACAGAGAGGGTACTTAGTTCACTTGATGGAGAAAGATTTAATTTTTTGTCCACCGAGTTAATTGACAACCAAAGCGTTAGTAAATGGTGTAGGTAGAGAATATATCCCAGTTCCATTGTACAAAGTCCATTTGGAATTTGATGTGTTGATAGGAGTAGTCAAAAAAATATCTTTGGGCGGAGTTGATTTATTTCTGGGGAGTGATTTGACGAGGAAAGGTCAGTCATAGCTTCATCCATTGTCCTGGGAAGTCCAATTGAGGCTAAAGAAATGGGAACAATTGCAGGAAGGGATATTCAGGCATTATGTGTACCTTTTCTAAAAGAAAACTTTGACATCTACTGTGACTCTGGGAGTAGCCGGGCATGACTTACAACGCACTACCTCAGTGCGTCAAAATGCTCCCGTCCAGAGGGACCTCCAGAACTCCCTCCACAAAGCGGAGAACTAATTTCCCTTCTCTACTATGTACCAAGTATAAGGGTCTGTGCTTTTTCCGGGTGCTGAACAGCCTTTTATAGAATGCCAGTCCATGCTGAAATGTATCAACTGAGTGAGTTGTTCTGGATATGGTAAGTGAAAGAACCACCCTAGAATCGGCCAAGAGGAGCACTGTAGGGGTAGAGTAGGTAGTTAATGAGGCAAGTTTGGGATGAGGCAGTGAGAAAACTTGCTCGGACATACAGAGAAACGAACAAAAATCTGCAAAACTGAGAGCAAATAAGTGTGATTCAGCCCATTGTTCTTAAAGTATATGAAATGCCCATACAAGACTGAAAGAAGGTATTTTTAACCTGCCAAGCTAAATGGGATTAATCATAGAGTCATGCAGTTATATATAGTGCTGCTCAGATGGGTTAAACAGTGGCCAAATGAAATGTGTGGGGTCATGCATTTTGGGAGGACTAACAAGTTAAATGATAGGACCCTAGAAACGACAGAGGATCAGAGGTTCCTTGGAGTGCATGTCCATAGATCCATGAAGATAGCAGGAAAGGCAAAATTAAGGTGAATGAGGTATATTGGATACTTGCCTTTATTAGTCAAAGCAATGAATACAAGAGCAAAGAGGTTATGGTGGAGCTGTACATAACGTTAGGCCACTTCTGGAGTACTGTGACCAGATTGCACAATGTGGAAGGTAGCCCTTCAGCCCATCATATCTGTGTTAGTCATCGAACATGCATCTATTCTGAACTCATTTCCAGCACTTGGCCTGTAGCCTTGTTTGTAATGGTGTTCCAAGTGCTCATTTAAATAGTTCTTAAATACCTTGAGGGTTCCTGCATCTACTGCCCTTTTATGCAGTGGCTATCCACAAACCTCTGGGTGAATTTGTTTTTCTCAGATCTCCTCTCTACCATAAAACTGTGCCACATGGTTATTAACTGTTCTACTAAGAGGATGAATTAGAATCATAGAATCCCTACTGTGTGGAAACAGTCCATTTGGCCCAACAAGTCCACACCAATCCTCAGAAGAGTAACTCAAACAGATCCATTCCGCAACCCTGTTACTTTACATTTACCTCTGACTAATGCACCTAACCTACACATCCCTGTGACACTATGGGCAATTTAGCTTGGCCAATTCGCCTAACCTGCACATCTTTGGATTGTGGGAGGAAACCAGAGCAGCCGAAAGAAACCCACACAGACACCGGGAGAATATACAAACTCCACATGGACAATCGCCCGAGGCTGGAATCAAACCCAGGTCCCTGGTGCTGTGAGGCAGCAGGACTAACCATTGAACCACCATGCTGCCCTGAAGAGTTTCTCTACCTCTCTATCTTGTTAAGTCCCTTAGTTTTCTCTGCTCCAAGGAAAACCCCAGCCTATCTAATCTGTTTCATGGCTAAAATGTTCCAGCTCACGCAACAACCTGGTAAATCACCTCCGCACCCTCTTTAGTGAAGTTATATCCTTCCTGTAGTATACTGACCAAATTGCACACACGACTCCAGAAATGGCCTAACTAACATTACTACAGCTCCATCATAACCTCTTTGCTCTTGTATTCATTCCTTTGACTAATAAAGGCAAGTCAGCATCTCAGGAATAGAGAATTCGACGTTTCGAGCATAAGCCCTTCATCAGGAATAAGAGAGAGAGAGCCAAGCAGGCTAAGATAAAAGGTAGGGAGGAGGGACTAGGGGGAGGGGCGATGGAGGTGGGATAGGTGGACGGAGGTCAAGGTGAGGGTGATAGGCCGGAGTGGGGTGGGGGCGGAGAGGTCAGGAAGAGGATTGCAGGTTAGGAGGGCGGTGCTGAGTTGAGGGAACCGACTGAGACAAGGTGGGGGGAGGGGAAATGAGGAAACTGGAGAAATCTGAATTCATACCTTGTGGTTGGAGGGTTCCCAGGCGGAAGATGAGGCGCTCCTCCTCCAGCCGTCGTGTAGTTGTGTTCTGCCGGTGGAGGAGTCCAAGGACCTGCATGTCCTCGGTGGAGTGGGAGGGAGAGTTAAAGTGTTGAGCCACTGGGTGATTGGGTTGGTTGGTTCGGGCGGCCCGGAGGTGTTCTCTGAAGCATTCCGCAAGTAAGCGGCCTGTCTCACCAATATAGAGGAGGCCACATCGGGTGCAGCGGATGCAATAGATGATGTGTGTGGAGGTACAGGTGAACTTGTGGCGGATATGGAAGGATTCCTTGGGGCCTTGGAGGGAAGTGAGTGTGGAGGTGTGGGCGCAAGTTTTACATTTCCTGCGGTTGCAGGGGAAGGTGCCGGGGGTGGAGGTTGGGTTGGTGGGGGGTGTGGATCTGACGAGGGAGTCACGAAGGGAGTGGTCCTTGCGGAACGCTGATAAGGGAGGGGAGGGGAGGGAAATATATCCTTGGTGGTGGGGTCCGTTTGGAGGTGGCGGAAATGGCGGCGGATGATACGTTGTCTGCGGAGGTTGGTGGGGTGGTAGGTGAGAACCAGTGGGGTTCTGTCTTGGTGGCGGTTGGAGGAGCGGGGCTCAAGGGCGGAGGAGCGGGAAGTGGAGGAGATGCGGTGGAGGGCATCGTCGATCACGTCTGGGGGGAATCTGCGGTCCTTGAAGAAGGAGGCCATCTGGGCTGTGCGGTGTTGGAATTGGTCCTCCTGGGAGCAGATGCGGCGGAGACGAAGGAATTGGGAATATGGGATGGCGTTTTTACAGGGGGCAGGGTGGGAGGAGGTGTAGTCCAGGTAGCTGTGGGAGTCAGTCGGTTTATAATAGATGTCTGTGTTGAGTCGGTCGCCCGAGATAGAAATGGAAAGGTCTAGGAAGGGGAGGGAGGAGTCTGAGACGGCTGGAGGAGGAGCGCCTCATCTTCCGCCTGGGGACCCTCCAACCACAAGGTATGAATTCAGATTTCTCCAGTTTCCTCATTTCCCCTCCCCCCACCTTGTCTCAGTCGGTTCCCTCAACTCAGCACCGCCCTCCTAACCTGCAATCCTCTTCCTGACCTCTCCGCCCCCACCCCACTCCGGCCTATCACCCTCACCTTGACCTCCTTCCACCTATCCCACCTCCATCGCCCCTCCCCCTAGTCCCTCCTCCCTACCTTTTATCTTAGCCTGCTTGGCTCTCTCTCTCTTATTCCTGATGAAGGGCTTATGCTCGAAACGTCGAATTCTCTATTCCTGAGATGCTGCCTGGCCTGCTGTGCTTTGACCAGCAACACATTTGCAGCTGTGATCTCCAGCATCTGCAGACCTCATTTTTTACTCTTATAATAAAGGCAAGTATCCAATATACCTCCATAACCTTAATTTTTCCTTCCCTGCTATCTTCATGATTCTATGATCATGCACGCCAAGGAACCTCTGATCCTCTGTCATTTCTAGGGTCCTATCATTCAACTTGTTAGTCTTCCCAAAATGTATCACCCCCCACATTTCTGGACTAAATTCTATTTGCTACTGTTTAACCCATCTGAGCAGCACATCTAGTGTATAGTAGGTTAAAACAAGGAAAATATTGGCTAATCTTGAAGCCAGCAGGAACTTATCAACTTCCACATTTAACTGGAAGGTGCTTGTAAGCACAAAGCAAACCATTGTTGCATACTCGGGACTGCTATTAACTACTAAAAGCTGATTTGCCTTACTTTTACAATGGATTCTGGCTTCAATTGCCAGCAGACAGGTTTACTAGGATTTCTGCAACAGAGGAAATTGATGGACCTGAGTAATTAGCATCATGGAAATCCTTGATCATACAAATATATCACTTTTTTGCTCACAGATTTGTTCTGATAATATGATTTTACAATTCTTGATGTAACTTTCAAGATAATGAAAGTCAATTCCTTCTACTTTGGAGTTATTAAAAATTATTATCTGCACTTCCCATCTTACGTTCTCATTTCCAGAGAGGTTTTGATGTTCTGCTTAATGTTTCGAGTTGATAATCTTCCATCCAATAGAATTAAAATTACAGGCCTTGTATGTGCACTGTTCCATTAAGATCTGTAGTCCTGTGACTGAATAAACAGTTTTAGTTGGAGGCACAAAAACAAAGATTATTTGACAATATAACCTGAAGAAAAGATTGTTTTCCAATTTGAATAATATGAGAAAAAACAGGAGCTACATCAACCTTGTTAATTCATTGGGGAGCTATATTAGGATCCCATGGTGTTTTTACTGGACAAATCAGAACCAAGACTAAAATCTGGATAAGATCACATTTTTATTAATAAAGTGATCAGCACACAATCCTGGATATCTGGATTAACATCAACATTTCTGCAGCTGTAACATTGTATTCTTCACTTTGTTCTAATATCCTAATGCACTTTGAATGACCTGATATGCCTGTACTGCACACAAAATAAAACTTTTCATTGTACCTAGGTACATGTGACAATAATAAATCAAAAGGAAGTTTATTACACAAAAAAAGCCAAGCTATTTCCACTTCACTCTATTTGAAAGACTCTGAAATACAGAGTAAAAATCCAAGCCCATCTGTCCCAACAACATCACTTGCCACTTACTCAACCAGAGAGAACTCCTTCACTATAGTTTCTACAGGTTTGACTTAATTGTTCCTTTCAGTTCATGGTCTCAAGAGTTCAGTACACTCTTCCTTGATAAGTCACACAACTGTCCTTAGACCTCTTAGTTTCAAATAACCCTTCTGGGTTTTAACCAAACACTTCTGGTCTGGAGCTTTCAACTTCACACTGATAAAACATACTTATTTACTTTTCTGAAGTCTTTCCTTTCTCTATATGTTGTGTTATGACCAGGGATAATAAGCCAAACCCAAATCACTAGATTTGCAACATTACGAAATTAAAATATTCAGTGACCCTCAAAATTTCCCAGTTGTTCCTAACTAGATTTAGAAAATAGATCTCAGACACCAAGTTTATAATAAACAAAACTTAACAGTTTATTAATACTGTAACTTAAGTAGGGCAAACCTAAATAATGCGGTAATCAAATTAATGTCTGTGATATCAGCCCAATGTTCTTTGATCTTATTTCCCATTCATATACAAGCCGACATAGTTAATGGATAAATTAAAAAGAAAATAAATGATGGATGTTGCCTTCATTTACTCCCTGGATAAGGAGTTGTTCAAAGACATTTATGTATGTCTAATTTCAAAGTGACTGACAAATGTGGACTGTCGATAAACTTCCAGAATTATTTACGTATTTCTTATATATTGTGGATTATTTATGTATTTCTTACACACTGGGATTCTTTTCTTGAAACATCTGATTATTCTTTTTCAATAGAAACTAGAGAGTAAAATGCAGCAGTCGATCCCACAGCTTTCACAATGACTCTGCACCCACCAAAACCAGTCAGGGCCAGTTTACTCCCTCCTGTTCTTCTTTTTAATTAGTAATCTCAGTGGTTTGGTATTTCGTATTGGTATTCCTTTGATTGACTAACTCAGCATGCAGTCAGCTGCCAGATCTCCGCATGATGATACATGCAGTTGAATACTCCATTGTGTTCCTTTGGTTAGTAAGCAAGTTGTATTATCTTGCAAACCAGCCACCAACAACAAACGTGTGTTTGGTTTTCTTTCTTTTTTAAAAACAACATGCAGCTATTCAATGTTGAACTAACCCTAATTTTGGCTTGCAGTTCCATGAAAAGATGCAAGGAAAATAAAAGAACAATAGTAAGGGTCTCAAATCAAACTTCATCCAGGACTTTTCTGAACTGAAAGTAACAGCTTTTCAAGCTATGGGTTTTTTTCTGAAGAAAGAAAAGATCCTGACCTTTGTAAACTGAAGGCAAGAAAAATCTCCTCAATTTTTACTCTGTCTGCTCGTAAAACCTTTCTTTTGCAAACAAATTCACATTAGCCATCCATGGACTCCCTCTCTCATAAAATTTTTAAAAATGCCTGGCTTTAGAAATCCTGACAAGTTATTTATTAAACTCACCATATACAGAGGAAAATCCACTTGCCTGAAGTTCAAAATCACAACCCTGGACTAAATGATATTATTTGATTTGATTTATTATTGTCACATGTATTGGGAGATATATATATATATATATATATATATATATATATATAAAATTACACTTTTTACACCATAACTGCAATGTCGTTCAATTTATTCAGTCTCTTGTACATATCAAGTTGCGAAGTCACTATGGAGCAAGCCATTGGGAGTAGTTTTGAATTGCTTCTCAGAGGTGGTATAATTTGAAAAGCCAGATGGCATTTCTCAGTTCCAGATACATCCATGGTGCTTGGAGATTGCATTGATTGGTGGATAGTTTCAATATGAAATTAATAAAGTCAAAAACAGCACTTTTTATTTTATATATAACAAAAATACCTTTATATGCATGGTAATTCTTAATTCATTCAATTTAGTTAGAATAGTGCACCCTCAAGTCCCCACATTGCAAAATGTGACTTGCTGATACTGGTAGATTAAATTAAATTCAAACCTGTAATGATTGGCCTGAGCTAAAAGCATTATTGCAAATATTTATTTTTTTTACCTTAATAAAACCATTAATGAAATCAATGTAAATTTTCTCTTGCCAGGTGTGATTAGCCAGATGGTGCCTTGTTAATGGGGTGCCTAACAGCCTGACAGTAAAGCTAACAAGGCACTTGGGGTTACATTTGAAATTAACCGGGGTTTCAAAATGGCATAGCGCCTCCAGCAAGTGTCAATGGAGAGGGAGGGTGCCTAACAGTGGAGTTCATGCAGAACCTATCTGGAGAAAGGATGCACTTGTCAAAAAGAGGCCCATGGCTAGAGCATGAGACATCCAAAAGGTTTCCTCATCCAGATGTGGGTACTTGTTTAATTCCATATAAATTCAGTTTTCCAAATTTAACTTCAATTTCCCTTCATGTTTGTAAATGCCTAAACTCCAATGGAATAAAGAATCCCCGATTTATGATCTTCAAGTCTTCTGTGATGGCAAGGTTACATAGCACATGCATCAAGCCATGATGGTTGACGTTGAAAGCAGTTTCAGTATATTTGGAGTCTCAGGTATTAGCAGTGGAAATTGGCCCTTCAGATAAAATACACATATGTATTCTCCTGATGCTACGGAGGAAGGGAACTGTATTCTTGCATGCATATTCAATTTGAATACTTCAGCTTACTGGACAGACCGATGTACCAGTGGTTAAAGATGGATTAAAGATGCACAGCTAGTTATGGCATCTAACGGCCTCAACCCAAGGGAGTAAGTGGCATTCATGGTGGAACAGCCACCACTATAGTCAGATACATTGGCACTAACAAGTGCATTGGTCACATCTTATCACCAAATGTGAAGCCATTTATACATCCTGTATAGAGCAAGGCAGTAGGTGGCATTTCTTCAAAAAGGACTTGACCTAAAGTGAGTGTGATTCGTTTATCCATTCAGGTACCCACATCTGATTCAGAGTGACTAGGGTCACAACTTTGAGAGCAAGATCCTCCAGATGCTTTGCAAGGTCTATGGCATTGCCAAGAGAGGCTCCACGCCCGATCATCCAGAGGGAGTGAACACTGAAAATAATTCAACCATACTCTGCATGACTGTTGTGTATCAAAAATAGTCTGAGTGGCTCCTGGACATGGTTTATTTTGGAATGGCACCCTGTTCTCACCCACAGGCTATTTCTCCACGCTATCTTTTCTTTGGACAAGACCCAGACCTTACATATCCTTGTGCTCACCACATCTACTGATGGAAATGGACAGGTAAATGAATGAATAGCTAAGCATCACACGAGCTAACCTAGGAGTTCAAGATGGCATCCACAAGATCCAAGAAAGGAACACTAAGAAGGAAATTGATTGAATAATAGAGGTGCTGATTGGACTGACTTTCCCCAGTCAGAGCAAGAGTATTCTTCCTAATCAATATTAGTGGTCAGAATAAGCCCAAAATTCTGAATCATACTGAGTCATCAAACAGCTGGACACACATGGCCACACCAATATTATTAACCAATAGCTGGAGAGCAGCCTCAGAAAACAGTTCATTGAGTGGGAGTTGTTTCATGTCAAAATTATGTAATGGAACCTGAAGTTGTGGTGCCTGATAGCTCATACGGAAGAGCAAAACAATGAGGTACCCTGGAGTTGGTTGTGAATCCAGGGAATATATGCAATGTGAGGAAGCCTACTCCTGGTAGATGGCTCAGAGATGACTGGCTGGGACGCAACAACCCCTGGAGACCTGACCACAGTAGACTGCAATGTGGTGATCTGCTGCACAGACTGGACCCCATGAAAAGCACCAATAAAAGCTGAGGAGGTTATCTTGAAGAAATGTTGGCTATCACCCGAAACTTGCCATTTTCCTGGATCGGTAATGCAAGAAGAGCATGCTGCAAATAATGAGGACCCAAACATTCTAGCCACCATAGCACAATCAAACTTGCTAATCACATAATTGTTTCATTTCACTGCATATTTGTAAAGGCCAGATACCAATGGAATAAAGAATTCTGACGTCATGGTTTTTGGGCTGTCCATGCGCTTGAGTCTCACATTGCAAAGTATTAATGAAATATGTCTAGAAAAAAAGTGAGTAAAATTACTTGCCACTGTCGTAGATTATACCTGCAAATGATGGAAGTGTGTCTCCCAATATCACAATCATAAACCCAATTTCCAGAGATGTGACTTGGAGAGACAGTGAGTTGAATGGCTTCCTACTGTGCTGTAATAATTCTGATGCACAGCTCTGTGATTATAATATGTATTAAATTATGCCTTTTGAAAATATCCCATCTGCTTATTGAATATAACATATATTTAATTTATTTGTGGTCCATCAAACTACCTTAAATGCTCACCAGAATGACAAATATCGAAAATCCCATTGTAAAATTTTTCATAGATTATTTTTTTAAACAGCTCAAATGCAGAATATCCTCATTCTGAATATAATTATTACTGTCCATTGATACCAGAGTGAAGAGTTAGATAGATGTTGAAGAATTGAATTCATTCATACAATTGGTTCATTTGAAAGATGTCTCACTATGTATTCTGCAGTAATGGGATCAGCAGTGGATCAGAAGACATGAGGTCAAAAAGCTGGTCCATTTTTTTCAAAGTTGTTCCTTTTCTCAAGGATACCGTGTCCTTGGTTTTTTCAAAGGGGTCGTAAACAGTCCGGGCTCCAAATCTACTGGTTTGGTACAAAGAGAAAGGGGTATTGGGAGGCCTTTTTGTTTATATGTAAACAGATGAGACTTTAGGCCAAAACTTTTATGTTTTTAGAAGTATAATGAAAGGGGAGCAGCCAGTCATAGAGTCATAGAGATGTACAGCATGGAAACAGAACTCTTCGGTCCAACACGTCCATGCTGGCCAGGTATGCCAACCAAACTGAGTCCCACCTGCCAGCACCTGCCCCATATCCCTCCAAACCCTTCCTGTTCATATACCCATCCAGATGCCTTTTAAATGTTGCAATTATACCAGCTTCCACCACTTCCTCTCGTAGCTCATTCCATACATGTGCTACCCTCTGTGAAAATGTTACCCCTTAGGTCTCTTTTATATCTTTCCCTTTTCACCCTAAACCTACGCCCTCTTGTTCTGGACTCCCTGACCCCAGGGAAAAGACTTTGTCTATTTATCCTATCCATGCCCCTCATGATCTTGTAAACCTCTATACAGTCACCCCTCAGCCTCAGATGCTCCAGGGGAAAAAGCCCCAGCCCATGTTCAGTCTCTCCCTATAGCTCAAATCCTCCAACCTTGGCAACATTCTTATAAATCTTTTCTGAACCCTTTCAGGTTTCACAACATCTTTCTGATAGGAAGGAGACCAGAATTGCACGCAGTATTCCAACAGTGGCCTAACCAACGTCCTGTACAGCTGCAAGATTACTTCCCAACTCCTATACTCCATACTCTGGCCAATAAAAGAAAGCATACCAAACGCCTTCTTCACTGTTCTAACTACGACTCCACTTTCAAGGAGCTATGAACCTGCACTCCAAGATCTCTGTTCAGCAACACTCCCTAGGACCTTACCATTAAGTGTATAAGTCCTGCTAAGATTTGCTTTCCCAAAATGCAGCACCTCACATTTATATGAATTAAACTCCATCTGCCACTGCTTGGCCCATTGACCCATCTGATCAAGATCCTGTTGTAATCTGAGGTAACCTTCTTCCCTGTCCACTACACCTCCAATTTTGGTGTCAACTGCAAACTTACTAACTATACCTCTTATGCCTGTATCCAAATCATTTATGTAAATGACAAAAAGTAGAGGACCCAGCACCGATCCATGTGAAACTCCACTGGTCACAAGCCTCCAGCCTGAAAAACAACCCTCCACCACCTCCTTCTGTCTTTACCTTTAAGCCAGTTCTGTATCCAAGCGGCTAGTTCTCCCTGTATTCCGTGAGATCTAACCTTGCTAACCAGTCACCCATGAGGAACCTTGTCGAACACTTACTGAGGTCCATAGAGATCACATCTACCACTCTGCCCTCATCAATCTTCTTTGTTACTTCTTCAAAAACATAATTTCCCATGCACAAAGCCATTGTTTGTCATTTATATAAATGATTTAGATAGAATATAGCTTGTAAGTTAATAAGTTTTCAATCACACTAAAATTGTGGACAGTGAAGAAGGTTATGTAAGATTGCAAAGAGATCTCAATCAATTAGGTCAATGGGCTGAGGATTGACAGATGGAGTTTAATTTGGATAAATGTGAGGTATTGCATTTTGGTAAAACAAACAGGGGCAGGACTTATACAATTAAAAGTAGGGCCTTAGGTAGAGTTGCAGAACAGAGAAACCTAGGGTTCAGGTCCATAATATTTTGAAATTTGCAGGTGATTAAAAATGTACTTAGCATACTTGCCTTCATTGCTCAGACCTTTGAGTACAGAAATTGGGAAGTTATCTTGAGATTGTTTATGATGTTGATGAGGTCTCTTCTGGAGTACTGTGTGCAGTCCTGGTTGCCCCCTTAGAGGAAGGATTTTATTAAGCTGGAGAGGGTTCAGAAGAGATTTACCAGGATGTTGCCAGGAATGGAGGGTGTGAGTTAAGGGGAGAGGTTGGTTAGTCTAGGACTTTATTCACTTGAGTGTAGGAGGTTGAGAGGGTGACCTTATAGAGGTTTATAAAATTGTGAGGCGTATAGATAAGGTGAATAGCAGGTGTCTTTTCCCTAGGGTGGGGTATTTCAAGACTAGGTGGAGAAAGATATTTAAAAAACTTGAGGGCAATCTTTTTACGCAGAGAGTGGTTTACATGTCGAATGAACTTCCAGGGGAAGTGGTTGATGTGGATACAGTTACAATGTTGAAAAGATATTTGGATAAGCCCATGAATAAGAAATGTTTGGAGGGATGTGGGCCAAGTACAGGCAGGTGAGACTAGTTTAGCTTGGGATTATAGTCGACATGGACTGATTGGACCAAAGGATCTGTTTCTCTGCTGTATGATTCTGACTGTATGATTCTATGATAAGAGATATTGAATGTTTAATCAAAAAAGAAAATGAAGCATACTTATGTTTAAGGAAAATGAAATCAGACAAGGTCCTTGATGAATATAAATGAAACAGGAGAAAACTTAAACAAGGAATTAGGATGGCTAAAATTGGTTATGAAATTCCTTGTCAAGTAGAATTAAGGAGAATCCCAGGGAATTTCTCACCCTGGCAAGGAATTAGGAGCAAGAAGGTAGCTAGGGAAAGGATTGGTCCACTCAAAGACAAAGGAGGGAATTTATGTGTGGAGCCAGAGGGAGTGTGTGAGGTCCTTAATGTTGGTATTCATGTGACGGGAGGGTATGTTGAAATTCTAGGGCATGTTTATACTAAGGAGTAGATGTTGATGTTTTGAAAAACGTTAAGATAGCTATGTCCTCAGTGTCTTATGGGACTATCTCAGGATACTAAGTGAGGCAAGGGAGGAACTGAAAACAAAAAAATATTGGAAATTACATCAGGTCAGACATCATCCATGAAGAGAAAGCAAGCTAACATTTTGAGTCTAGATGACTCTTCATCAGAGGCAAGGAAGGAGATTGCTGGAGCCTTTTTAGCCACAGGAAAAGCCCCCGAAGACTGGAGGATAGCCAACATTGTTCCTTTGTTTAAAAAGGGCAACAAGGATAATCCTGGAAATTATAGGCCAGTGAGCCTTACATCAGTGGTAGGAAAATTCTTGGAGAAGATTCTTAAGGACAGGATTAATCACATTTGGAAAAGAATGGACTCACAAAGGATAGTCAGCATGGCTTTGTGCAGGGGAGGTCTTGTCTCACAAATTTGAGTTTTTTGAGGAAATGGCAAAGACGATTGATGAGAACAAGTCACAGATGTTGTTTAAATGAACTTTAGTAAAGAATTTTACTAACCTCATGAATGGTTGGTCCAGAAGATTAAATAATGTGGGATCCATGGTGAGTTGGTAAGTTGTTTACAAAATCAGCTTGATCATAGAAGACAGTGGGTGAGCTGTGGAGGAATAGTTTTCTGACTGGAGATCTCTGACCAGTGGTGTTCACAAGGATTAGTGTTGAGACCTCTGTTGTTCGTAATAAATATAAACGATTTGTATGATAATGTAGGTGGTGTGATTAGTAATTTTGCAGATGACACAAAAATCGGTGAAGTTGTGGATAATGGGGAAGGTTATCAAAGAATACAGTTGGAATGTTGGGCTGAGAAAGCAGGTGGACAAATGTGAGATGATATATTTTGAGAAGTCAAATGCAACAGGGAATTATACAGTAAATGGCAGGACCCTTAGGAGCATTGATTTCAGGTAGATTTTTGGGTACAAATCCATAGCTCCCCGAAAGTGGCAACACAACTGGAAAAGGTGGTAAAGAAAGGCATTTTTCTTCAGTTTCGACGTTGAGTATAAAAGTTGGCAAGCCATGTTGCAACTTTAGTTAGGCCACATTTAGAGTATTGTCTGCATTTCTGTTGCTGCACTATAGGAAGGGTGCAAAGGTGATTTAACAGGACATTACTTGATTTAGCTAAAAGGAGAGGTTTGGACAAACTGCATTGTTTTCACTAGAACATTGGAGGCTGAGGGGCGACCTGATAGAAATATGTAAAATTATGAGGGCAGGGATAGTCAAGAGTCTTTTTTCCCAGGATGAAAATGTCAAATACGAGGGATATAGGTTTAAGGTGAGAGGGGAAAGTTTAAATGGAGATGTGTAGGGCAACAGAGGGTGGTAGGTGCCTGGAATGCACTGCCGGGTGAATTGAAAGAAGCAGATACAATAGCAACATTTAAGAAGCAGTTAGACAGACACATGTTGGTATTCATGTGACGGGAGGGTATGTTGAAATTCTAGGGCATGTTTATACTAAGGAGTAGATGTTGATGTTTTGAAGGGAATGAAGGGATACAGATGGTACATGTGCAGACAAATGGGATTAGGTTAGAAAGACATCGTGGTTAGCACAGACATGGTGGACCTGATCCTGTGCTGTACTGTTCTATGTGCTGAGGTGAAGTATATTTATTGAAAATTTGAATATTAGGAAATTAATTTTTGAGTATTTGATCTGTTCCTTTCCCACCTCCGCCTCATAAGCATAATGCACTAAACAGTTCCAGTGCCAAAACACTAAATGGTTGTAATAATAAAACGACTGTTCAATTAAAAATCTATATCATGTGTCATGGAATAATGGTTTTGTGATTCTGGATTTTCGTGTCAATTTTCTCTACCATACTTTCTGATACCTGCAACAAAAATGTGTGCAGTGCCTCAAGTTATATCACGTTTTTGTTTTATGTTGTTAATTTATTAGTTTTTTGCAGGGCAACTGAGGGTAATTAATTCAATCAATTGCTAGATTTGTAATGTATTTATCAAATAAAACAAATAATGTTTAGTTGAATCTGTTGTAATTGGAGCTAAGACTAAAGTAGAATAACTGTGAAGTTATAGTTCCTGCATGTACTATTTGTTAGATGTTAGTTAAAAGTGTCTTGATATAATGATTGCCTATTGCTAATCCAAATTTAATATGAATTTAATTTTTTGTAATGATCTAAAACTGAAGGTTATTATGGTATTTCCATTGGCAGTAATTGCTAAACCAATATTTAAGATTCGTTAATGAATCCCCGAGTCAAAAAAAAAATGCAGGAGAGACAAGAGGGCAGGAGAAAGAAAACGTGGGGCTGGTAAATGACTCAGTCTGTAGATCTGTGACGCGATGCTGGACAAGAACACTGTATGCATGCAGATGAGTCCCTGGTGTTCTCTTCAAAATAGAAAACAGTCATTCAGGACAAGGAAAACATTTCTCAAAGTCACAAATGCATCCTAATGTTAATAATGACCTCTTTTCTTCCTTACCAGATCATATTTCCTTTAAGCATACCTAGTATTTATGCGGAGAGATCAGTAAAAGAGGTGGTGAGCCTTTACAACAAGGTCAGTAAGAAATTCCTGCTTTCTGCTCATAGATGCAATTTGTTGTCTTTTGCTGCTCTTTACTTTGTATTGAAGTGGGTAAAAATATTTGATGATTTTTGAGGTAAGTATTATTTCTTACGTACTCACAATTTTCACTATTTCTTTTCATAAAATTAACATAATCATCTGTTAAAGAGTGGTGCAGTTTTGTAATTATAAGTCAGTGGATCTGTTTCTGTATGTTGAAAATATATTAATGCTAATACATGAAAAATTCAAATCAGTTGCTGCATTTAGCCATCTGCTTGATACTGCAGAAATGGACAGTATGTCTGTGTCATGCATTAAGCAGTTAATATTTTCATCAGTAACCAGTCTGACTTCAAGTTTACTTCGAACTTGCCTCAGTGAATTGATTAGTATCTATGCTGTGATTATAGTGCCCACTGAGAGTAAGAGGAATGATCTTCTGCTTTATGTTTTGAAGTTGCATTGCTAGGGCTGAATTCAAAAAAACTTTCTCATTGAATATGGGTATAAAATGCATGTGTTATGTTGTGCTTGTGGTAAAGAACAAAGATCAAAGAAAATTTACAGCCCAGGAACAGGCCCTTTGGCCCTCCAAGCCTGAGCCGATCCAAATGTACTGTCTAAATCTGTCGGTCAATTCCTAAGCATCTGTATCCCTCTGCTCCCCACCTACTCATGCATCTGTCCAGACACATCTTAAATGATGTTTTGAAGCATAAAGCACTGGACGATCCGAAAACATGTTTGAATATCTAGTTAGTGAGATCAGTATTTAAGTCCATAGTATCCATTTTCATTATAGAGTTTGTATTATTTCCTCATCATTATGACAAAAATAACCTAAATATGGCATATGCTGTTGTTGTCTTTGGAATTCTCTGCAACTAAGATTATGTGAGATGATTGCATATGAGGTCATGGTACTTTGGTTACTGACTTGGTTTGAGGTCAGTGTAGTGAGATGAATAAAAAACAAGGAGTATGCCCTCTGTCAAACAGACTGCAATAGTGAAAATTTGTATGGACTTGGAGATCTACTAAATGTCCATGATAAAAATTTAAGTTTAATAAGCAGGTGACAGTTTTACAGCAATAATCAGGTCTTCAGAAAGGAAGTAAAATTTCACAATTTTCTTATCTGACATATAATTTTAAATATTGACATTGAAAGAGGTGTTAGAATTCATGCAGGTTGTCACATGTCTAATCCCTAGCTGTCTAGTTCAGTAGACTGGAAAAGAATGGGATGTATTATGTTATCAGCAGTCAGTGTGTGCATTTATGAGTAAGGCTAAGTGAGTGGAATTATAGTATATATAATCTCAGGAAAAGGGCAATGGACGAATGTGATGGTTCCTTTTGAAATATGTGACCAATCCTTTGTAGTTTTTTTGAAGTGTAGTTTCTGCTTTTGGAGTTGTCCTTTACAAATCCAATAATAGAACTTTTGGATTTCAACCAAATTATAGATACAGTTAAGTTCAATACAATTCAGAATATTTATCAAAAATATTCTTCAAAATCTGTCATTCATTCTTTTTTGCAATCATCAAACATATAAATCAGTAAAGCATCTGTGAAATGTTAATGTATTGGAATAATTGTGTTCCTTTTCTCTTCTCTCCTCTCCCAACCCATCATAACAGTTTCTGTCTTTCAGCAATGGATTCCATCTCCATCATGAGGAATGTGAAAGACGCCAGTGAGACCTTCTTACCGAATGACATGAGTGGCTTTAAGGAAGCATCCAAGTCTGCCATAGGGATTTTAGGAAGTGGAGACTTTGCAAAATCACTGGCAATCAGATTAATCCGATCTGGGTACGCTGTTGTAATAGGGAGCAGAAACCCCAAACGAGCTGCTGGGTTCTTCCCTCCAGTTGTTGAAATTGTGCATCAGGAAGATGCTGTTTTGAAAACCAATCTTATATTTGTTGCTATGCATCGAGAGCACTATACCTCCTTATGGGACCTCAAGCACTTACTAATAGGCAAAATCCTCGTGGATGTGAGTAACAATGTACGAATAAACCAATACCCAGAAGCCAACGCAGAGTACCTTGCTTCACTATTTCCAAATTCTACTGTGGTAAAAGGCTTTAATGTAATATCTGCCTGGGCACTGCAGTTTGGTCCAAAAGATGCTAACCGACAGGTATGATTGCGCTAGGTTGGCCGTTTCAAACCAGTTGCAAAACTGTGATATCTGGTCAATTACTGTTCGAATTAGCACGAGTTAAAAATACTGAGAATTCAGCATTCATCAAACTCAAGCTCCCACAATTAGATATGCAACCCATGTTATCAAAGAAGTTGTTTTAAGTAAATCTACTCCACCTCCTTTGAAACAAAATATTTTAATATTTTGTGGAATTGACTTTAACCTTTAACCAATGCAACGGTACTAAACTTATGTGTTTAGTCCCAGTTTAGGTGCTTTTTCTTCTTTGTCTATTTGGCATGTGGTTCAAAATGTTTTCTTCCCTACTCTTCATAATTAGAATTAAACCAAATAATTTATCAATGTTCTTCAGGGAATGAAATTTACCACCCCTGCCCTGTTCGGACTATATTTGTCTCTAGACCAGCATTAATATAGTTGACTCATAAATGCCTTTGAAAAGGCCCTACAAGTTACTCAATTGCGCCTGGTTCACTGCCAGGGATTGGCAAATATGATGGCATTGCCCGCAATACCCATGTACCAAGAATGAGTGTGATAAAATAAAATCCATGTATTCATTATCAAAGAAACAAGTTTGCACTGTGTGATAGCACAGTGAAGAAACTGGGTCATGTATTTTTATCCTTCATGTAATTTGCAAATCTAGAGAACTGTTTTTGACCAGAAATCAGGTTAATAGAATTTTGCCAGTGTGTATTGTCGCAGTTGCTGACTCTTGTTGGTAAAATTTAAGAGATTTTCTTTAGGAATTTATGATTCACCTAAAAGTTCACTTTACCACATTTTTATAAAGATTAGCTATCAATTATTTAATATCTTTCATATCTTCAGGATATCCCAAAGTGCGTCACTACCAGTGAAGTACTTTGAGGAGCGTAGAATATAGTAGCCGGTTTGCACACAGCAAGATCCCAATTACTATTGCTATTATTATTGACCACTAATACACTTTCATGATTTTGGCTTAAAAGAATAGTTATACATCAGAACCCGGGGAGCCCTGCTGTTGAATATTGTCAGGGGACATTTTAGAAGAGCTGACTGCACATATAGAGCTTCAGTTTAATATCTCATCTAAAGTGTCAGATTGGATTGGTCTGCTGAGGTGTCTGGACCCGGTTTAAATCCATTATCATGTGACAGAAGCAAGCATATACCCGTTGAGCTCAGACTCATGTCTAAAGCTAATAATGAAGAGATCAATTCTCTCTTACCAGTGCTAAAGTCATTTTACCGTCAGGTCAAAACTACATTTTATAAACTAAGCTACATTTTTAAAGATACGTTATTTTGTAATCGGTAAACCTCCAAAGTCAAAGGACTAAATGTTCCCATTTTCCATTAAAGTATTTGTGATGGTACGCAGTCTGCATGGCTCACAGTGGCATTTCTTTTATAATGCTCTGCTCTCTGCCAGTCTAACTTTGCAACTGGGATATTAGCACCCCTCTCATGTAATCGCATGACAGAAGAGGCAGAAGTGCTCACCATTACCAAGACCTGCAAGTGTTGATGTTACTGATACCATATTTAAATCTCACCCATACACTACTTCAGATGCTACAAGCCAGAAACAGTCCTTCACGTTGTAGTGCTCCACTATTATCACTGAAGGAATAACCCGAAAGGCAAGATAGTTCTCCACTTTGAGACAGGGTTCTGGAGTTTCTGGTAAGTGGAATGGTGGAGAGGAGGGCAGTGCTTTTTCTTGCTGCAGGAGACAATGCCATCAAACACAGTCAGCCTGGATTGAGATAACAACCCAGGTTAATGCCATGATTTCTCTGCAGTAAGATTAGATTTGGGAGGACTGTGTTCTGAATACATCATTAATAAGTCACCACAGCTATCAAGGGGAAACAGCCCATATCTTTGGTGCCCAGAGGGCTGCCGGAGACCAGACACCAACTCAGCTGCAGGCAAAAGACAACTTCAAGTCTCAGCTATTATTGATTTTGTTAAAATGCACAGACAGGCAACAGGCAGGTTTGTCAGAGGAACTTACTAATTAAACAGTAGGATGACAGAGTCTTTCAATGTTATCAGACTGTGCTAGCTCCAACATGTATGCGTCTGTATGTCTCCATTGGCAGAATAGTGATCATCATGGAGACCCAGATCCAGCACAATCAGAATCTGCCAGATATGTGCTTAGACTTGCCCTCCCATCATTATAACCATACGTATTCAGCATTAATGCCAACAAGGAGACGACGAACTTTGACGACACTCCACTCAGGGAGACAGGATGGTGTACCAGCAATAACACAGAGAGGAAGAGACACATTCAAAATCCCCAGAAACTTCCCTTCAGAACAATCCAGCAGTGCCCTTCCTTTCCGCCTCCTGTGATTCCCAAACAGCAGCAGTTCAAGCTGAGAGGGGTGACCCTGCATCTGGGCAGGACATGTCTGAGTAGGACTGGGCCTTCTAAGTCCAAATACCCCAAGAAGGACCCCCAAGTCTTCCGGCAGAACCGAACTATTAACAGAGCAGCTCCCTCCGATCCCACTGTGGAAGTTAGGACTGAGAAGTAAAGGAAGGGAGAGGAAAAAATAACTTATTGAGGTGCAAAGGTGGCATAGATGAAATACCATTGTAAATATATTTTGAGTTAGACTGTTAAAATTACTGTTGTAATGTCATTTGAAGTATTGAATCTGGTTAAGTCACATCCATGTGAGAGATAAGCAGCCTCTTCAGACATAAGGATGAAAGAATTTGTACTGGCCAAGCATAGGCAGAGGGTGGTGCGTGTATGGAATGAGCTGCCAGAGGAAGTGGTTGAGGCTGGTACAATTGCAGCATTTAAAAGGCATCTGGATGGGTATATGAATAGGAAGGATTGAGAGGGATATAGGCCAGGTGCTGGCAGGTGGGACTACATTAGGTTGGGATATCTGGTCGGCATGGACGATTTATATCCGTGCTGTATATCTCTATGACTCTATTTAGCAACTGACAAGCAACCAACTCCTTGACAGCAGATAGCCTCAGATGAAGGTATCCTTGAGCTATGATGTTAGTGACTGCAGCCAAGGTGCTGCATTTAAGGTGGACACTGAGGCAAACACAATATGCAATTATTGTACTAGGGCTTGGCATACATCATTCCATGTTTACCCCCATCTTATCAAGGAGTATACGGAATCAGTGATAATTATATACACCACTGGAGGGAAAGTTCCATTCTGTCCATCATCTTTTTAAGAGAGCACACTGTCATTCAAGGCTAGAAGATGTACAATGAACAACTCACATGTCCACTCTCCCTCATAACGCAGTGATCTGCTGAAAAAAGCTGCACAAAGTTGCTTCTGTCACCTCCAGCTGTCGGGCAATCTAGCAATGTGTTCAGTCTGAAACTATGAAGGCTAGCTGATAATGGAAGAGTCAAAAGAAAATACCTTGGTATTATATTCAACCTGATAGATATCATGAGAGATTTTCCTGCAAGCCAAGATAGATATGTTAACTGAAGCGTTCAAAACTACCTAAACTTGGCACTAATAATGTTATTGTACTGATTCACTGCTGCTCTTTCCGTAATGGTCAGTAGGACTTGTAATGTGTGGAAGCTTGAAACTGGGTTCAAAGATATGAAGTGCACACTCAGATGGATCGTGAAATATTTGTTCAGCAACAGAAAAGGTGAGAGACTGCAACAAAAGCAAGATCCACATGTCCTTTGTACTAAGCGGGGCTGCTTGCCATGTTAACACAATTAAATAAGATTGAAACCTGGCTATTCATCCTGGAAGTGGATTTAATTAGGTTCTCTCTTACCTCTTGAGCTCAATGATGCATTGTCTGCTATGCACTCTTGAAGGTCCTTCCCGTTAAGGTTCTGATTCTGCTTTTGAACAGGAAAAGCCTTGGCTCCCAGCAGCCATTCCTGTATGCCCCAAAGATCTTGAAGGAGACATAAACTGGTGAGCTGTCTAGTATGTAAATATCATTGCAGCACTCAGGATATCTAGTGCCTAAACCCAAAACCTGGCATTAATGGGCACATATAACTTGAGCATTGATGGTGTGGAAGACTTTTGCATTAACAAGGAGATGCAGGTCAATGATAGGGCACTGTCAAAATAACATGGGTACAGATGATAATGCTCTGCACCTAAGGAAAACCAGAGATGGTTGAGAATCCTGCTGCCCAAGCTGATTGACTCCCCTTGTCATGGGAGATGGATATGAACAGTTGTGATCTGGAGAAAATATCTTCAATGACATCTCAGATGCATTTATGTGTCAAGAATTGGGGACGCTGCACATTTCTCCAATTACTCCTTAGAACAAACCGTTTGCATAAAATTTCAGGGCAGTTGTGATGTGATAGCTGCTGAAATTGCCATCCCATCCTTCTGAACACAAGACCTCCTCCAGTAGATAGCACAGTTCAGTAATCGTGGCCTGGGAATCCAACTAGCAGCCGCATTGGCTTTCCAAGAACTGTAGAAAATAATAGTAAGGTCTGTAGATATGGGGTTAACTCGTCTCCTCTACCTTCTTCGGAGATCTTCACCTGCTGCTCCCTCCTCTGGAGGCTGAATGTGGTAGCCGCTGGAGGTTGTAGTTCTTGCTGAGCTTGCTAACAACACTGCATTTATGCTCTCCCATGTTACCTTCACAATTAAAGTCAGGCCTCAAGGACTCTCAATACAGTGATATCTATGTAGGATGCATGAACAAATGATCTGCGGGAAATATCAAAAATTAAATAACATCAATTAAAATTAAATTTTATGTTATTGCCCTGACACAATGTGCCATGGAGTTTCTGAAGGAGGTCATTAGTGCTACAATATGGAGCTCTGTAGTATATAACTTTATCCAACTGTAAAGTTTGCAACCAAAATCTTCACATTACATTGCGGAATAGAAATTTAGCAAAAAGCCACCATGATATGCCCCCAACCCACGGAAGTGCTGAATATTGTGTAATCATCAGTAAAGATCCCCACTTCTGACCTTATGATCAATCCGAGATGTTGATTGATGAAGCAGCTGAAGATGATTGGACCTACATGACTAACCTGAGGAACTCCTGCAGAGATATCCTGGAGCTGAGATGACTGACCTCCAGCAGCCACAGTCATCTTTCATTGTGCCAGGTATGACTCCAGTCAGCAGAAGGTTTGCTCCTTGATGCCCATTGGCTCCAATTTTGCAAAGGACTCTTGAAACCACACTCAGTCAAAAGCTACCTTAATGACTGGTCACTGTCATTTCACTTCTAGAATTCAACCCATTTTGTTCATATTCAGACCAAGGCTGTGATGAGGTCAGGAGCCAATTGGTGTGGTCGTATTCAAACTGAGCATCAGTGAGCAAGTTACATCTTTGGAAGTGTCATTTGAAAGCACTGTCATTGAACTCTTGCATCAGCTCACTGATGTTGAAGAGTAGTCTGACAGAATGGTAATTAAAGTACTTCATTTGGCAACTAGTAGGAATGTTGATCATAGGCGTTCCTGTCCAGACATTAATTCTGGTGGAGATGGGAAAGTGGTCGATTCAGGTTAATCACCATCCCTAGTATGATTATGTGCTGTTCCTGCTATCTGGTTCACAGGCAGCAAGAAAGAAGATTGCATTCCATGTTACAATTCGCTGATTTTTTTGCCAGATAAATTCAGTTCCATTTCCTAAGGTTAGGTCTTTCTTTTCTGATCAAAAGTCTTCAATAATTAAGAATGGAACAAAATCTCTTAATTTTTTAAAATACGTGAAGTTGTTGTTATATTTTCTCTTTGTTTTGTTTATAAAGAGGATTGTGGTAAAGTGACTTGATTACTGTGATTCTTGATTTAAGAATCTAAAATTTTATTTCAGCTTGCAATAGGTCAGCACAAAAATAAGTTTGTGTTTAATGATTATGTTAAAAAAATGTTGCCTTCAAAAGCATTGATACTTTTATTAATTGTCTGTTGTCTATCAGATTTACATTTGCAGCAATGTGATGGAAGCCCGGCAGCAGATCATTGAACTTGTTCGGCAGCTGGACTTTACCCCAGTTGATATGGGAACATTGGCTTCAGCAAAGGAGATAGAAAACATGCCCCTTCATCTCTTTACCCTCTGGAAAGGCCCTGTGCTTGTGGCAATTGGTTTATCCATATTCTTCTATATATATTCATTCATCCGAGACATTGTTCACCCCTATGTGAAGAACAAACAGAGTGACTTCTATAAAATTCCAATTGAAATGGTGAACAAGACCTTGCCTGTGGTTGCGATTACTCTCCTCTCACTTGTATACTTGGCAGGTTTGCTGGCATCTGCTTTCCAGCTGAATTCTGGAACTAAATATCGTCGTTTTCCTGCCTGGTTGGAACATTGGCTGCAGTGTCGTAAGCAGTTGGGGCTTTTGAGTTTCTTTTTTGCCTCAGTTCACACCATCTACAGTCTCTGCCTTCCAATGCGTCGCTCAGAACGATACTTCTTCCTCAATATGGCTTATCAACAGGTAAAGCAAATAATCTGAGCCTAGCTTCTTCTTTAAAAGCCTATGTTATTTACCTTATTTCTTCCCTTCATTTCCTGAGATGATGTTACCACCTTTCCTGCTTTCAAGCTGGCCCTGGATCATTAATCTACTGTGGTCAACATGTTAGCTGGCCAATTCTCAGGCCATTGACTCTACTGTTTTAAATGAGCTCTCACAAGACATAAGGCGACCAAGTGAAAATATGTTCACAAACCTCCACTCCCCTTTTGCCTATTCTCTGCCATCACTACTCTCTTTTTAGGCCCAGCAAAGAAAAGAGCAGCTGCAGTTCTGCAATCCTGAATCTGTCTGTGTGACCAAGATTTCCTAGCTGTGGACAGAAATTGTAAACCAGTAGATTTCAAACTCAGCTGAAAATGTCCTGGGCCAGAAGTACCAAAAATATGGAAGTGTAACTTTTGATGCTTCATTTTCAGCTGGCACACCTGCATACCTAACAATTCACAGAGAATTTGGAAACTGGTTAACAATGTTATCTATTCTCAGCATCTCTACACTGGGGCTGCTCAACAAGGATAGGGGAAAATGAGGTGGGAAACTAGAATAATTCATTCTCATATCACTTAATAACTTCATTTTTTTGCATCAACTTTAGGCAGAGGCCAAGCTTGACCCCCAGGAATTGCTGAATAATCTTAACCAATCAATAACCTAGGTGTCATTCCTGACTCTTCCACCTTGGGAAGACTTATTTCTCAAAATTAACTGTATAAGCTTATCTAGGATCTTACATGTTCCAATGCAAAATGAAGAAAACAATCCAATTAGATTAGATTCCCTACAGTGTGGAAACAGGCCCTTCGGCCCAACAAGTCCACACCGATCCTCTGAAGAGCAACCTACCCGGACCCATTCCCCTACATTCACACCTAACTATTGCACCTAACACTACAGGCAATTTAACATGACCAATTCACCTAACCTGGACATCTTTGGACTGTGGGAGGAAACCGGAGCACCCGGAGGAAACCCACGCAGACACGGGGAGAATGTGCAAACTGCATACAGACAGTCGCCCAAGGCTGGAATCAAACCTGGGTCCCTGGCACTGAGAGGCAGCAGTGCTAACCTCTGAGCCACTGTGCCGCCCCAATGCAGAGCACAGTATGAAACACAATATTTTGGACAGCGTGTTCTCAAATACTTGGCCCAGACAAATGGAAAACTCATGCTTTTGTGAAGTTCACTGAAAAATTGTGGCATAAGCTATGTTTAACCACTGGAAGTATACAGCTGAGATCATTATTGTGCTTAGCCAATATCCACACCTTGGTGCTTTCTAGCAGAAGTGAGAACTTGGGATAATTCTGTCAGCCCCAATCCTGACCAATTAAGCCATTTATAGTGTCTCTATTATCATATAGGCACTGCAAAGAGATATAGATAAGTTAAATGAATGACCAAACATTTACTAGGTGGAGTATAATGTCAGAATGTGTCAATTTGGCAAGAAATTTAGCAAAAGAAAGTACTTTTTAAATGGAAAGAGATTGCAAAACTCTGATGTACAGTGAATACATGACTCACAGAAACTTGATGTGCGACTATAGCCAATGAAATAATGTTGCTTATTGCAAAGGAAATGGAATACAAAAGCAGGGATGCTTTGCTACAGAGGTGTAAAGCCAAAATAGTTTTGGTCTCTGTATTTAATGAAGGACACAATTGCATTTGGAGCAAGCATACTCAACTAATCGTGAGACAAGGAGGTTGTCTTATTTAGAATATTTGAACAGTTGAACCTACATTCATTTGATATTCTACATCTAGGAATGATAAGCAAAAAGGTCAAGGAGGCAGAGTATTACCCCTAATAAGAGGTGAGATCAATGTGTTAGAGAGAATTTTAATTTGAAGGATCAAGCTGCAGAGTAAGTTTGGGATAACCAAGAAACAGCAAGGAGAAGCAAACATTGCTAGGGACTGTTTATACACCTTCAACCCATTATGCTAATGTAGCGCATGTCATACATCAGGAAATTAGAGATGTATGTAGCATAAGTAAACTAGTAACAATGGGTGACATCAATTTGCATATAGATTGAGTTGACCAAGTCAGCACAATGACTGTAGAGGATGAATTAATGGACTGTGTGAAATGGTTGTCTGGCACAGAAGTCTGAGCAAGTATTTAGGAATCAGGCAGTTTGGGAGTTAGTGTTATGTAATGAGAAAAGGCTAAAGATTACTGAGCAGGAGTATTTTGGGAAATAGTGATCATAATAAAATATAATGGTGCATTTAATTTGAATGTGACATAATTCATTCTGAAAGTCAGATCTTAAATTTGAACGAAAGAAACTGATGGTATGAAAGGCAAGCTGGTTATGGTAAATTGAGGAAAATACATGAAAAATTTGGTGGACAGACAATGGTTAATATTTAAAGAAATAATACGAAATAGAACAAATCTCTGAGGCACAAAAACAGGAGGGAAAGATTGGATCAAAGGATGTGGCTTATAAAAATACCAGATATAATGGTAAGCCTGAATTATTGGAAACAGTTTAGGAACCAGAAAAGGACAACCAAGAAACTGACAGAGAAAAGGAAAACACAATATGAATGCTAGCTAGCAAAAAAAAAGGTTGACTGTAAAAGCTTCCATCAATACATGAAAAGAACACAATTAATAAGGACAAATATTGGTCCATTAAAATGAGTCATGAACCTTTATACTGGAAAACAGATAAATGCAGAGACATGAAACAGTTACTTTGTATCTGCTTTTACCAAAGTAAATACAAACATTTTAACAAAAAATACGAGGCAATGAAAAGACTCGCAACTAGGAACTAAAAGATTTTAGGATTACAGAGTTATACAGCATGGAACTTGAAAAAAAAAAGCTGATTTGAGAGTTGAACCACATGGCTTGAACCATATGAGCTTCATCCCAGAATGTTGAAAGAATTAACAATAGAGATACTGGATGGAGTGATGGAGTCTATAGACTGTGGAAAGGTTCCTGCTGATTAGAAATTAGCAGATATAATCCCATTATTTAAGAAAGAAGGAGGAGAGTGAATAAATATAGACATCAGCATGACATCAACAGTGGAGAAATTGTTCCATTCTATGAAAAAAGATGTGATACTAACACGAAACAGAAAGTGCTTCAGAAACTCAGCAGGTCTGGCAGCATTCTCTTCAGAACTCTGAGGAAGGGTCACTGGACCTGAAATGTCATCTCTGCTTTCTCTCCAGACTTGTGAAGATAATTAGGATTGTTCAGACACCACCTTAGAGTGTGAGATTGTTCATTGGAGCACAAGATGACACACCGTACAGGTGACAGGTTTCATCCATCCTCTTCTGTCCGTTCAGCAGTACCTTTGTTATAGTCTAGTTGCCTGCCAGCCAGACTGCTTCCACCCATGCCAAGATGTTGCAGTCTGAAGCCAAGATTTCTTGGGTTGTCCTGCAAGTCTCCCTCACTGAAAGTCAAAGTTAAAAATCACACAACAGGTTTACTTGGAAGCACTAGCTTTCGAACCACTGTGGTTGTCACAGGAGCAGTGCTTCAAAAGCTAGTGCTTCCAAATAAATCTGTTGGACTGTAACCTGGTGTTGTGTGATGTTTAAATTTGTCCACCCAGTCCATTACCTCCAAATCATCATTGAAAGTTAGTAGCCTTCAACACCAGCACTGCTATAGCCACTGAGATAGCATTGCATAAGAGCATCAGGACTGACAAATGTATTCACAATCCAAGTATGAAGACAGTATACTAATTTGGCTATTCTGTGGAATATTGGATGGATTTTTTTTTTGTTACATTGGTTTGGAGTGATTGTTGTGAATTTTATTTATGTATTTCAATTTGGAGGATACTGGAATGTAACAAGCAAAACAAGATGTGAAAATATTGTTGAATGTGGAATTAGGATTAGATTCACCCAAACCACAGTCAGTTAAGCCCTTCTGGAAAGTGGCACCACAAACTAGTGAGTAATGAAGGTTCATGACTGCCACCAGGATACAAGGCATTCACCTGTATCTTGTGCTGGGCCTGATCAAATACCAACTGGACATTCAGGAAATTGAACCTTTAGTAGTTGAGATTCATTTCCACATTTTGATGTTATGATCCTTGTCACCGACCAATAACTATTAAAAAAATCGCTAACTTCCAATTGACAACTGATAAGATGATGCTCTGTGCTACTTTTTCCCCACCCCACCCTCCTCTCATTTATCTCTCCACCCTGCCTCTATTCCTGATGAAGGACTTTTGCCCGAAACATCGATTTTTCTGCTCATCGGATGCTGCCTGAACTGCTATGCTTTTCCAGTATCACTCTAATCTAGAATCTGATAAGATGACATGTTCAGATTTCATGTTTAATGATTTTTATTATACCATTCGAAAAATGAAGCGTTATTTTACTGGGCAGCTTGTATGTTAAATAACAGAACAGAAATTTCCAATTTCCCCTTTCACTTTTAATGCAACATTGAAAAAAACACAATTCACAGGTATACAGTATTCTTTAGGCAGACGTTGGATTTTCCTGGTCCCAATTTAAAGTGATTCATAGTTGCCAGTTCTTACTTCTGTTCCTTTGCTTTCACAGTCTGCTAACTTTTAACCTCAGAACTATCATTCATGATGAGGGTTTTTCTTTGTGATTCTCCCTTTACTGCAAGCCCAGTGATACCTCCAGTCTCATTGCAACTTATCACAAATGTTGTCTTCTTTGTAAGCCGCATTTTTGTTCTGCAGAGTGTATTGTAGAGACTTTCAGCCTATGATTATTTCCTCTCCTAATTTCTGGCTGACTGTCTATGTCTGAGAGTTTCAGGAATGTCTTGGAAACACCATCCCTTTCAAACTTCTATGGCAATGCAAATCATAGGAACCTTGTATCCAGGCAGTAAAGCTAATTAGCTATCTCTATAAGAGCCCAATTATTCTCTATTTCAGAAACAAATGGAAAATTTAAAGGTATTTACAGCCATATTCTCAACACCTTCCTGCGAAATTAGACAATAGCTTTCTAACCACTCTGAACACAGATTTTGATGCCATTGTCTTGAAGTACAAATACATTACATCCTCTTTCCAGCGAGCAAACAGGGTTTTCTTTTCATCCTTAACAACCATTTTATTACCAGGCCTTTTATGAGGCAGACTCAAGAAATTTTTAAATAATTCAGACATGTAACAATCTTATATAGCTCATATTTTTACAAATGCCTTACCCACAACTTAAGGTGCTGTACCAGTGCCAAACCCACCAACCTGGCAAAACTACTTGCACACTGCCCCTCCTCTGACTCTGGCTAGAGAATGTGTAATGTATTCCCTTTTACCTGCTCTACAGCTTGTCGGTGACCTCCCTTAAAGAGCAGTAGGCAGAAATATTAGAAATGTTGCCTGCTCCAGGCTTGAAACATGCTGGAACAGTATCCATCATCCAACGCCAAGTGGCAGATTTCAGTGGGCATCCATTTGTAAAATGAAGACATTGCATATACTACTCATTGCTAAGGTTGATATTGAGATCTGCTTCCTGAAGATATTCGGTACACATGGCCTCCTGCTGAGAGCTGTCATTCTCCTCTCCACCTTCTTTAAGCAAGTTGTCCTGCTTCTCCTCAATCTCAATGTTATGCTGCGTACTAAGGATTCTGAAAACTCTGAACCACTCAAATAACAGGTAAGCCTCAACACATTGACTTGTTGACTTTACCAACCAAAGTTGGCTGCAGGCAAATCACAGCAGCAGCTAGAATAAATTGACCAGCAACTAAACCATTGATACTCCCTTCAAATAGTACCTTTACATAAGCATTCAGTTTGGTGCTAGTGGTGATCACTCCTGTTGCTGAATGGCTGACCAGCAACATGTGAATGTGAAATAGCATTAGCTGGAGCATTGTGGTTGATAAGGGCACGGCTGACATTAACTCAGTATTATATGCTGATTGACGTCATCTTCTGCTGACTCTGCATGTTTATACCATAAATTCTTAGTGCCCATGCCACAGTAAGAATGCTCAGTGTGGTTGCCATTTCATACACTAACTCACTCACGGTGCTAGAAATAGGAACAGAATGAAATTAAATTTTGCAATCCAAATGGCAATCCATTGTTTTGCCTGGAATATAGTTCATAACAATTCAGTGCCCACAGGGCATATAATTTGAAATCAAGTGTTTTCTGTTCCAATTTAGTCTTGTGCTTACCCAATATTTCATCACATTCGTCAGGATTATCTCTACTTCTCCTGTATTAACATTCTTTAAAGTACAGTAAAATAGGAAGACAATAAACCAGGTGTTATGTACTGTTTACCTTGTGATATGAAGTATTATTCCTATAGTGCCTTGCAAATTATTCTGTTTGTATAAAAAATATGTAATTTATGATCTTAGCACTGATTTAATTATTAATTGTTAGATGTCCAGTGATGAAGCTAATTTATGACATCTGTGTTGAGAGCTTTATGAATTTACAAGCTTTGATTAAAGTGGGTGGTTTGAAAATAAATGTCTGAATTGATCTGAGGGACTTATTGTGATTGTTTCATAGGTTCACATCAACATTGAAAATTCCTGGAATGAAGAGGAGGTATGGAGAATGGAAATGTATATTTCCTTTGGAATTATGAGTCTGGGTCTTCTCTCATTGCTGGCAGTTACATCTATCCCTTCAGTCAGCAGTTCATTGAATTGGAGGGAGTTCAACTTTATTCATGTATGTTTGTCTTTCGTTTCATTTATTAATTATGTGCAACTTTTTGAATTTAATCTAATTACTATCTATAAACATTGTTTCAAATCGTCCATTGTTTTACAAACATTTAGATGGAAATATACACCAAGAAGGTTGGAAAGGTTTATCTGTTGCAAGTAGATGATTTCCATTAGCAAGTGAGAAGCCAATAATGATTTTTTAAAACTCCTGTCTTTTTTCCAAGATGCAAAACAGATGGGTAAACATGAAATGTGTATCTAATTTTAGGAAGAACCTAAACCAGCAATTTGTGGTGTCCCTTGCAGACTCCTGCTGTAACTTGAGCAAGCGTACTGCAGAAGCAGCTCAGGAGGACACTTGTCCTTTTATTTTTGAGTTGGGAGTGACATCCTCCAACCCTTCCTCAACTTGGCTACTTGCATCAGACTTTCAAGTTCAAACAGTGAGGCTTATTTTCACTTCTGAATTAGGAGCACAGAGTCAGGACATCCCAAACCAGTGAAAAAGTGGCCTGGAAGGTCTGATTTGCTCTAGGGTGGCAGAAAGTTAGACTGGGTGACATTAGAATGAGAGCTAAGGCTGCTGGGTGCAGAGCAAGCTAGACACAAGGCTGGTCTTGGTGCACAGGCACCATGTTGATGGTATTTTTGAAAAATATGTTTAAAACAAAAAATGCTTCCAGTGTTACCCCTCATGCCAACCTATGTCACCTCATACCAATGTTCCCTGAAATGTTATTTCCTTCTGTGAGGACCTCCAAGGTGTAAGGAAGAACACCTCATCTTCTACCTTGGGAGCTTACAACTTTATGGCCTCAACATAGAATTCACCAGCTTCCAAATCTCCCCATTCCCCAACTCATCCCAGATCCAGCCCCCACTCTCCACCCTACCCCAGCCCTCTGACCTGACTTAACTTATCCTTCCCACTACCCCCTCCATCCTTCCCGCTGACCAATCTCAATTACCTCCTACCTGCAGCCACCTATCACCATCCCACCCACCTTTCCCCATTCCCACCCCCCTCTATTTATTTCTCAGCCCCCTTTCCCTCCCCAATCCTGATGAAGGGTCCTGCCTGAAATGTTGACTCTCCTGCTCTTCTGATGCTGCTTTTTTCAGCTTCATATTTTATCAACTCTGACTTTGCAGCATCGGCAGTCCTCACTGTCTGAGTATGGGAGTCCCAAATACAGAAGGAAGTTAATGCATCACCATACCAATTGGAATGTGTGAAACCTCCCAGCAGTTGTGTGGCCATGAAGCTGAGAAGGAAGTTTGCTTCATAACCCCTCATAATTCTAATCCTAACCACATAACTCCTCATTGCCTTCATGTTACTCTGTTCTCCTCCACTCATCCCCATGACCACTCATACCCCTGTTGCAAACTCATAGTCCCACTCATCCCATCTTCCTTTAGATCCATGCTGATTTACAGCCAAGTCATGCCTATACAGGCCCTCACCCACCATTCTTTTCCCATAATCCCACCATTCCAGCCGAACTAGTATTGACCTTGGGCAGATCCCAAAAGCAATGCTGTCAAAAAATTAAGTTCTGTGATTATAAACGAAGTTACAATTTAAAACAAGCCATAAGTAATTAAAATGTATTCAATATATCAAAATTTCTTCAGTTAATCTATCATGGAAACAAACACTTCACTTGGTGCTTATTCTATAATGAAAACAAATATTTCTATTCTATAACCAATTGCAGCTGACAATTAAAGTGTTCACTTAACAGGCACCACACTGTGATAATGCAATGCAAGTCGTATAATTATAGCCCTTAGCCACATGTGAGCATAGCGACAGAGTAGCAAAACTGCACATTTTTTTAGTAGGCAGATAAAAACTACATTCATTGAAAACTTTGACAGTTCAAATGAGTTGTTAAGAGTTCTTTCATACCTTCACAGTTCTCTGAAAACCTTGACAGTTTCAGTGCATTCATGTGCATTTACATGCATTTCTTTCTATGTTTAACAGTCCCCAAGTGCACTTGACCACTCCAAATGGAGCTTTAACTCTCCCAAGGAGCACTTGGCATCTCATAAAAGCAACCTGGAACCACATCCAAAAGAGTGCATACCCTCTGTGAGAGGGTATCCTGGTTATCCAAATGAACTTCCAGGTTCAAATCTGCTTTCATAAGATCTAAACTGCACACTTCTGGTTTCTGACAAGTACCTCCCCAAAATCCTACAATGAGTGGATACAGCTGCTAATTTATATGGGCAGTTCCTTTGGAACAAACATGAACAGCTAAGAACTAGGTTCCCACTACTGAACTCATTCACATGCAAAAACTCAGGTCAAAGAATCCATTCTATCGATTCTGCAGAAGACAAAAAATGGATTTTCTGAAAATTTTACAAGAAAATGCATATCAGAAGAAATAGCACTTGTCCCATTTCCAGGCCAACACAAGAGTGAAGGTGAAAAAACATTTTTTTATTAATTCACAAGATAATCTAATCTAATGAGGGTGTTGGTGGCTAGTAAAAAGTGAGGTCTGCAGATGCTGGAGATCAGAGCTGAAAATGTGTTGCTGGTTAAAGCACAGCAGGTTAGGCAGCATCCAAGGAACAGGAAATTCGACGTTTCGGGCCAGAGCCCTTCATCAGGAATGAGGAGAGGGTGCCAGGCAGGCTAAGATAAAAGGTAGGGAGGAGGGACTTGGGGGAGGGGCGATGGAGATGTGATAGGTGGAAGGAGGTCAAAGTGAGGGTGATAGGCCGGAGTGGGGTGGGGGCGGAGAGGTCAGGAAGAAGATTGCAGGTTAGGAGGGCGGTTCTGAGTTCAAGGTGGGGGGAGGGGAAATG
Source organism: Hemiscyllium ocellatum (assembly GCF_020745735.1). Taxonomy (NCBI): domain Eukaryota; kingdom Metazoa; phylum Chordata; class Chondrichthyes; order Orectolobiformes; family Hemiscylliidae; genus Hemiscyllium; species Hemiscyllium ocellatum. Next base: position 88,350,123 of record NC_083405.1, on the reverse strand, counting down.
AGGAAACTGGAGAAATCCGAATTCATCCCTTGTGGCTGGAGGGTTCCCAGGCAGAAGATGAGGCGCTCTTCCTCCAACCGTCGTGTTGTTATGTTCTGGCGATGGAGGAGTCCAAGGACCTGCATGTCTTCGGCGGAGTGGGAGGGAGAGTTAAAGTGTTGAGCCACGGGGTGGTTGGGTTGGTTGGTTCGGGCGTCCCAGAGGTTGGTGGCTAGGCCAGCATTTATTGCCCTCCCAAATTGCCCAGAGGGCAGTTCAAGAGTCAACCACATTGCTGTGGCTCTGGAGTCACATGTAGGCCAGACCAAGTAAGGATGGCAGCTTCCTTCTCTAAAGGGCATTAGTGAGCCAGGTGGGTTTTCCTGACATTTAACAATGGTTTCATGGTCATTATAGGCTTTTAATTCCAAATTTTTATTGAATTCAAATTTGCTGTTGTGAGATTTCAGGACATTACCTGCATCGCTGGATTAATAGTCCAGTAAGAATACCACAAGGCAGTTTCCTCCCCTAATTCCTGCTACTTGGATTGATCAAAACAGCTGGCATTGCTACGTTTAAGAATCATAGAATCCCTACACTGTGGAAACAGGCCCATTGGCCCAACAAGTCCACACCAACCCTCAGAAGAGTAAATCACCCAGACCCATTCCCCTACCCTATTATCCTATATTTACCCCTGACTAATGCACCTAACCTACACATCCCTGAACACTATGGGCAATTTACTATGGCCAGTCCACCTAACCTGCACATCTGTGAGAGGAAACCAGAGCACCCAGAGTAAACTCACGCATACACTGAAGAATGTGCAAACTTCATACAGGCAGTCACCCGAGGCTGGAATCGAATCTGGGTCCCTCTTGCTATAAGGCAGCAGTGCTAACCCACTAAGCCACTGCGCTGCAGAAAGGCTTGATATATGAGGAAGACCATAAAGGAATGTATGGCACAGTGGAGAATAGTTCATAAACTGGGAGAAAGCTCAACCGAAGCATAACACTGACACGGACTACTTGGACTGTATGGCCTATTTCAGTGTGATAGATTTTATTTAAAGAAGAGGTGAAAGCTTTCTACAGCATACATGACTTAAAACTGCGGTTAAGTACAAAATGATAAATATTCCAAATAAGTGTTGCTGATAAAAAGTCTCTTTTTATAGAATGTCAGTATCGCTGACTAGGCCAGCATTTATTTATCCACAGTTACCCTGAGAAGGTGGTGGTGAACTGCCTTCTTGAACGTGCTGTAGGTTAGGGAGAGAATTATAGGATTTTGACCCAGTGATAGAGAAGGACCATCAAAGGTGGTTTGGAGGGAAACTTGCAGTTGCTGGTGTTCCACGTATCTGCTGCCCTTGTCCTTCTAGATGGAAGTGGTTGTGGTTTTGTAAGGTACTGTCTCAGGATCTTCAGTGAATTTCTGAAGTGCATATTGAAAATGGTACACACTACCACTTACTGAGTGTCAGTGGTAGAGGGATTGAATGTTTGTGTACACGTAACAAATCAAGGAGGGTTTTCCAGCATGGTGTTAAGTCTCTTGAGTATTGTTGGAGCTGCACTCATCTAGTCAAATGGGGTGTATTTCATGTACTTCTGACTTGTGTCTTGTAGATAGTGGACAGGCTTAAGGGAGTCAGGAAGTGAGTTACTTGATGCAGTACTCATAGCTTCTGACCTGCTCTTCTAACCACTATGTTAATACAGCTAGTCTGAATCAATTTCTGGTCAATGGTACCCCCTAGAATGTTGATAGTCAGAGATTCAGTGATGTAACACCATTGAATGTCAAGGGGTGGTGGTTAAATTGTCTCTTGTTGGAGGTGGTCATTATCTGACATTATGATGGCATGAATATTAGTTACTACTTTCAGCCCAAGCCTGGATGTTGTCCAAGTCTTGCTACATTTTGTCTTGCAGTCATCATGACATTTGCAGCACAGACCAGGAGGTTGATTACCGATGTCTGGGAACTGAATTATCAGGAAAGACTAAAAGAATGTGTACTTTTCAGCATTAAACTGGCATAGAAAAGTGTTTGCCCAGGGCTAAAGAAGATTGTTAGAGAAATACAAACATTAACATGAACATGATTTAAAATTGCAAGAAGGGACAGAGATTCACACATCCAAAAGATAACTTTAGGGCTGAAAATTTGGCAAAGAATGAACCTTGTTAAAGTAATGTAGTGAAGGAAGAAACCTTGGAATGGATATTAAGCTGTCTGGTTGGATGGGCTAAGATTGGTAAAATTATCTTCTTCATTCATTTGCCATTCAAAATTAAAGCTGTTGAACTACTGAGATAATTTTGCAGTTACTTGGTAGGATCTTGTGGATTCAATGAGGTGCGAGCAACTGGCTGAGAGCCTTCGGTCGCCTCTTTTAAAAGAGAGTCCAACATCATGTGCTACTCAAGTGCTTAACATGCCAGCACTAATTACACAATTGAGGACCTCAATAGACATGAGGGTAGAAAGGTTGTCTCAGGGCCTAACCTGGACTGAATCAGGAAGGAGGCAGGGTACTAACTTGCCCACTTCCTGCCTGATTAAATGTCTCTCACTACTAAACTTGCTACACTGGAAGATAGCTCCTCATTGTGTCTGAATGTGCACTTCAGATTTAAGCCTTCAGAGAATGCACTGTTCATCCTTTCTTGTACATTTTAACCAAAACCATTGAAGTATTTGTCAAATACATTTTCATTTTGTTAAAGGTAAATCGCGTTACAGTTCCTAAGCAAAAGATTCCGGTTATATAAGTGGGTAAGGAAAAGATCAACTTGTTAATTATTTTTTCTCAGTATTATTAACAAATTATTAGTTAAGCACTATATGCCTGCTGAAGTTCTAAGTATTTTGAGTTAACAGATGTTGGTGTAAAATTAAAATTGAGCTTTGAACTCCACAGTTGGATTCATACAAAGTATCAGTTACCGGAGACTCATATTATCAGGCCAGATGTCTAATGTACACATCACTTAACTATGATTGGGGAATGCTTTGTTCACAGAGCTCATTTAAGTTCAAATTGAATTTAAGTTGAGCAATTCTCTTTATACTGCATTATAGGAGAGTCTACGATCAAGGGAGATAGTCTCCAAATTAAGGAATGCTAATTTAAAACTGAGATGAAGAGGAATTGCTGCTCTCTGGGGGTTGTGTGTCTTTGGAACTCCTTTCCACACAGAGCTGAGGGATCTTTTACATATTTAAAGGCTGAGATAGATTCTTGATCAGTTGGGCAATCAAAAGTTACTGTGAAAGGGCAGCAACATGGGTGTGAGGAATGTCAGATCAACAATGATCTTATTAAATGGCAGAGCAGTTTTGAAGGGCCGAATGGCATACTCCTGTTCCTATTTCTTATGGTCTTATTATAGATGCCATAAATACATTCATAGGCTATATGCCTATAAACAAAATGAGTGCTGCGTGAGTGACCTGTTTCGAGGATTTCATAACAAGTTACCACACTGTCTTGATCTTATTAGACAGAATAAATTAAGGTAATTTTTTTAAAAATCTTTAAAATTGTAGTCTATTTTCTGTACATGATTGCATATCTTTTGTCCCTTTGAATGTTAAATGGTATAGACACATCCCTAACACATATTCCAATGCTGTCATTAGTCAATGAGTGTAAGTTCTCATGAATTATCTGTCTGATTGTAGCTGTCTGAGCAGAACATGTTATTCTTCAGAAACCTATAACAGAGTTTGCACACTCACACAGCCAGGCAAGCCAGCTATTTTTGGACAGGGACGATAAAGACTTTCATGGTAAAACCTGTATGAAACCTTTAGGGAAGAAGCGGAATCTTCAGACCATCTTGATGGGGGATGAAAGTTTAGCAGGATTGCACATCTAGGTGAAGGGCTAGGACCATAAAACTAGAAGTCATGGAACCAACATAAAGCAATCAGAAGAATCACAAATGTAAGTTGCAACCAAGGGAACAAGAGGGAATAAGTAGAATCATGATAGGAAGAAATAAGACCAATAGCACAGGAATAGGCTAGTTCAGTCCTATTTGTGGATTTTGAACAGTTGACAGAAGCAGGCTGTGTAGATTTGGGGGGTCAATGAGGCCTGAAACTTAGTGGGGAGATTGTCAGAGGTGATGAAGTCATTTGCATTCCTGGAACCAACAGCTTGATGTTTAGTACTGAGTTCATGGTACAAGAGAAGAAAGGAGAAAGAGTCTGAGAATTGGCGCTCAGCCTGTGAACACTAAACGAGAACAGCTTCGCACTGAAAATTAGACCTGAGGGAATGGAGTTCACCAAATTCAGGTGGAAAAAGTTGAGAGTAGGAAAGGTGAGCTGAGAAATTAAGTCAGTTTGTGTCACGGTGAAAGTTCTCAATAAAGTGATCAAATGCAGTTAAGAAACCAGAATGTTGGTCTGGATGGAGGGGGAGTATTGGAGATGGGTGAAATATTCTATGAATTCAGGAAAGGACTTGTTTCCAAAGAGACATGCTGGGTAATCCAAAATGGAAGATAGGGAAAAATTGTGGCTGCAAGAGCTGCTCCTTTTTTTTTTGAGGTATTTTCAGTGTTGGAGCTGATTTCCTCAAATGTTTGAAGCAGTTATTACTGTTTTATAAGATGTTACATTGTTTTGGAACTTTAGGGGAAAGAAAAGATCAAAACAGCAACACCTTTTTTTTCAAAAAGGACGAAGAGCTAGAGAGCATAAAGCATGCGGGAGGTGAAACAATCGAGCAGTAAACCTGCACAGCTGTTGATCCAGCTGAGAACCTGCACAGCTGGATGTTTCTGATGTTTCATTACAGGTACCTATGGATATTGGAGTTGGTTCTAAGAAAAGGCATCTGGATGAGTATATTAATAGGAAGGATTTAGAGGGATATGGGCCAAATGCTGGCAGAGGGGACTAAATTAATTTAGGATATCTGGTTGGCATGGACAAGTTGGACTGAAGTGTTTGTCTCCATGCTGTACAGCTCTATGCCTAAGTGTGGGGAGTTGGAAGGGGGTAAAAGGTTGTTTGCTGAGGACAGATCATTTGGCATCAGAGAGGGAAAGATCAGACGGTATGATGAATACACAATGAAATGTGGATAAAGAAGAAGAGATGGATCGGAGAGAAGGAGAGAAAAAAAATCCAGAGGGCATCAACATCTGTAAATTGTTGCAGTTGGTATTCCATAAAAGCTAAAAGGAAAATAAAATGTTATTAAATAAATCATCAAATTAAGTGAAGAGTGAAATGGATGAGGGAGTAGGACAACTTTGAGATAACATCAGCTGGTGCTGATGGAGACAGAGGTCAAGAGTGTGCATGTAGTGGTGCATGATAATAAGTGTGGACCTCAAGATATGGTGTGAGTTACTATCTTAAGACTATTTCATTTTCGGAGATAGCTGTAGTTCTGGGTGGATTCAAAACGTGAAGGATGGAATATCTGTGGAACAAACATTAGTTAAGTCAGAGCCAGAGACAGTCACTGAGAAAGGAGGTGAGGCTATGAAAGCAAGAACTTATAAAACAGCAAGGAGGGGGATAGAAAGCAATGAAGGTGAACAAACTGCCTTGAAGGTAGAAGAGAGTGGTGGTGGTGGAGGGTTTTTCACACTGAAGGCCTGTGACCAAAAGTGTGTCTCAAAGATCAGTGCTTTTCGATCATTTATATAAATGATTTGGATGTGAACACAGGCGGAAGAGTTAGTAAGTTTACAAATATCACCAAAATTGGAGGTGTGGTGGACCATCAAGAAGGTTCTCTCCAAGTAAAACGGGACCTTGATCAGATGGGCCAAAGAGCAGAGGAGTGGCAGATTGAGTTTAATTTAGATAAATGTGAGGTGCTGCATTTTGTAAAGGTAAATTAGGGCAGGACTTATATCCTTAATGGTAAGGTCCTGCAGACTGTTGCTGAACAAAGAGATCTTGGAGCGCAGATTCATAGTTTGACCACTTTTGGAATATTGTGTGCAATTCTAATCTCCCTCCTATAGGAAGGATGTTGTGAAATTTGAAAGGGTTCAGAAAAGATCTGCAAAGATGTTGCCAGGGTTGGAGGGTTTGAGCTATATGGACCGGCTGAATAGACTGGGGCTTTTTTCCCTAGAGCATCGAAAGCTGAGGGGTGACCTTATAGAGGTTTATAAAATCATGAGGAGGGGCAAGGATAGGGAAAATAAACAAGGTCTTTTCCCTGGGTTGGGAGTGTCCAGAACTATAGGGCTGAGGTTTAGCATGAGATGGAAAAGATTTAAAAGGGACCTAATGGGCAACTTTTTCATACACAGGGCGGTGCATGTATGGTTTGAGCTGCCAGAGGATGTGATGGAGGCTGGGATATTAACAATATTTAAAAGGCATTTGGATGGGTACATGAAAATGAAGGGTTTAGAGGGATATGGGCTAAGTGCTGGCAAATGGAACTAGATGAATTTAGAATATCTGGTCAGCATGGATGACTTGGACAGAAAGATCTGTTTCTGTGCTGTACATCTCTATGACTCCATACACAGAGATTAAAATATAAATCCTATTTGAGAGAAGAGCAGAGCAGCACCAAGATGTGCTTACCTGGAAGAAAAGTGGCACTGAATAAAACACAGAAAAGCAAGCAAAGTAGCATGCATGCTGGAGATCTGAACTAAAAACTGATGCTGGAGAAACTCAGCAGGTCCAGCAGCATCTGTGGAGAGAGGTGTTCTGAGAATAAAATCTTTCATTTCCAGTGCCAAATCAATGCTGGGTTATAGGTCTGGTTCCATTCCTTATTGACTTTTCTGTAGCCGTTTGCTATATCTGAGTGATTTGTTAGGCTACTTCAGGGCAAATTTAAGAGATAGCCACATTGCTGTGGATCTTGAGTCACATATAAGCGCAAAAAGGTAGGGTTGACAGATCTCTTTCTGTAAACGACGTTATTGAATTAGATGAGATCATACAAGATTTCTACTCTAAGATACACTGAACTACTGAGAGTGAATACTTGTAGAAAACAATCTTTATGTTATACATATACTACCAATTCAAAGTTAAAAATCACCCAACATCAGGTTATAGTCCAACAGGTTTATTTCAAAGTACAAGCTTTCGGAGAGCTGCTCCTTTGTCAAGTAGCTAGTGGGGCAGGATCAGAGATCACAGAATTTATAGTAAAAGAGCAGTGTCATTCAACAGATGCAATGTATTAAACAAAACTAGATTGCTGTTAAGTCTTTAATCACTTTGAATGGAGATGCAGGTTTTGATTGCTTAATATGTAAATCCCAGAACTTCTTTCAAGCCACAGTCTCAAGATAATTTAAGATTTTATCAGTATAAAGAAAAGGTGACATCGCAGCTCAGTTCATTAAAGGTGTGAGGTTAGAGTCTGTCTGTGTTCTAACCTTGAGTCAGACTGGTCCTATTTCCAAAGTAATAATTTATAAACTGTCACATGGACTGACTGCCTACAGATTGTGTGCTTTTTGAACAAAATAGAATATGTCGGCAAATACAAATTCTCTGCACAGACTTAACTTTGTGTGTGTGTAAGTGAGAGTGTGTGGAAGTGAGAGTGTGTGGTCAAGGACAGTCAGCCTCTGATTTTCAGCTGACCATCCTCCAGGTTGAACTTCAGAATACACAACAATACAGGGTTGCTGAGCAGAGGCTGATAACCAAGTTCCTGAGATGCTGCCTGGCCTGCTGTGCTTTGACCAGCAACACATTTGCAGCAGTACCCATGAGGACAGCCTCAATCGGGATCTTGGGTCATGTCACACTACAGGTGACCCCACTACACACTCACACACACAAACACATATATACACACACTCTTACATATAATCACACTCACACGGACTCTCTTTCATACACACACTCCCTCACACTCACAGTAACATGCACATCCTCTCACAGGCATATACTCTGTCACATTTGTGCATACACCATATCAAGCGCGCGCACACACACACTTTCTCACATGTGCACACTCTCCCTCTCTCACACACACACCCAGATACGTCTATAGGATAAATTTGCATTTGCAGATTTGTCTTTGCAGACATATTCTATTTTATTCAAAAAGCACACAATCTGTCGGCAGTCAGTCCATGCGACATTTTATAAATTCCTACTTTGGAAATAAAACCAGTCTAACTCCAAGTTAAGACACGGACTGACTCTAACCTCACACATTTAATGCATTGTCTGAGCTTAGATGTCACCTTTTCTTTATACTGATAAAACCTTAAATTATCACGGGACTGTGACTTGAAGGAAGTTCTGGGATTTACATATTAATCAATCAAAACCTGCATCCCCATTCTAAATGATTAAAAACTGAACAGCAATCTAAGTTTGTTCAATAGATAGTATTAGTTGTATGAAACTTTGATCTTTTACTATAAATTCTGTGTCCTATGATCCTGCCCCACTAGTTATCTGATGAAGGAGCAGCGCTTTGAAAGATTGTACTTTCAAATGAACCTTTTGGACTATAACTTGTGTTGTGTGATTTTTAACTTTATCCACTCCTGTGCAACACTGGCTCCTCCACATCATGGCTACCAATTTGAGATGGCAGCTTAATATCACCTCAAGGGCAATGAAAGCTATAGACACATCCTGTGAAGGAACAGTTCTAAATAAAATGTATTAAACATGAACATGTCTAGACATGATTAATCTTTTCTAATAAAAGGAAGATGGAAACTTTAAGAAAAAGTTTTGACTGGCTGTTCATTTGGAATAGCTTCCATTCAGCAGCAGCAGTTGCAGTGTTAGGTCATTTTATGTACTCTGATGTTTGGAATATATCGAACAAATTCTTTGCCCAAATAAAGCATTCAATGCCTTTTGATATAAAATTCAGACTCTCATTCGTTTTCCATTACAGCTTTATTAGTATATCTTCCACTTCTAAAGATTTACATTTATCCGTTTTTAATTCTCACTGCTACTATATTCCTCTGAATAGTATGAACCCATGAATATTAAAAGCTCCCTTTTACATTAACTTAAACTCAAATCTTTTCTCCCTTTTTTGAAAAGCTTACGAGAAATTATTTACAAGGCAACACAGCAGCTCATGAGATTATACTCTGCAGAGTGTTGCCTCTGTTATAATAAGAAATTTTGCTGGATGTACACGCGAGACTTATGCCCGTTTAATGCCTTTCCACGCCTCTGTTCCTGTCTTACTGCACAGTTAGTCCATCTCTTGGCTCCCAGTAACTGAGGACATCCATTAATTTCTTGAAATTATTCCAACCTGCTTTGAGAAGAATAATTTACATTCAACAGTGAGGGCAGTGCTTAGTTGAGTGTTAAGAGAAAATATATATATACAAAAAGGTGGATCAAACTCTGCCATTTGCCAAGCTTTATATGATTGTCAAACTTCATACAATCACACAGTGATTCTGCATCATCCTCCAACACCATTTCATAATATATCAAAATTGGTATTTCAGCATCTATGCTAGAGTATTTATGGTGGTGAGTAGGATCTGCAGGAGACAGCATTTGAACTTTCTGTTACAGAGGATACAGTTTTGCCCTATATGTTAGTGGTGAGAAGAATATATAATGAGTGAGCTGGCTCATTAATGCACCTAGTGTACTCAGATTCTCTGCATTTTAGAGCTTATCAGTCTCTCATCATTTCAATAATGGAGAGATACTCACCTCTTTCTTGCCACCTCAGCCATTAATTGCCAGGCAGGAAGGTCCTTGTGAGACATTCTCAACTCATCACCAGTTTAGGCCCTTAAGTATTCAATTAACAGCCATTCAAGGGCCTCAATTTATCAGCAACCAAGTAACTTGCCTGCATAGGAAATGAGAAACAAATTATTCTTTGTCCCCCTTGGATCAAAGGTCGGTTTTCCTCGCGAAGACGAGCCTGTTTAGTAATCTGAAATGGTTTTAGTAATGTGAAATCTTCTTTAAATTGTAAAAGTTCAGATACAGCTTCATCAAGTAACCCTAATGCTATATGGTCCCATATGAACTGTGTTCAGTGATCCAAATTAACAGTTGTCTGTGAGGTGATACTTACTTATGAATGAATCAGTGGTTTCCCTGACTCTTAGTTGCTCTGTTTAAACTGTGGTGTACAAGGTGGTTTTACTTGCCTAAAACAGGAATCAAAAGCCTGTGTTATATATCATGATATTTTGCAATCTCTTTATTTTTGCCCTGTTTAATAAAAATGGTATCGCCAGTGCTGACAGTCATGCATAACAGTAAACTGATCTGTCCTTTGTCCATGTTTTTACTGATACTTGAAGCAGTGTGCTATCAGCTAAACCATAGGTTCCATTTGTTCCAATTCATGGCCTGGTCTGGGATCTGTGCATAATCCAGAGGGTCTGATAAAATTTGTCCATGGTCAAATGTACTCAATATGTGGACAAATGTGACTGATTTATTTTACTTCACTGCACTTTTTCTAGTATTCCTTTCTTTTACACTTTTCTCTCTCTGTAAAGATCTCCAACTATAATAATCTATTGGTTGGCTTTCTTACAGCTTTTTGTGTTCCTTGCTGCATGCTTTTTGCACATTCTGTCAGTATTGTGCTGGTGTCTAGGTACCTAGGTTGTCCTTGATGTCCTTCATCCAATGCTTCCTGTTGCTGATAGGCCATCTTTCTGACTTTCTCTCCACATATTCTTAGGCTGGATTCACTTTGTACTTTACCCATATCTTTGTATTACTGCTGGACTTCACTCCACCCAATATTTGGGGCAACATGGTGGCTCAGTGTTTAGCACTGCTGCATTGTAGTGCTGGGGACCTGGGTTTGATTCCATGCTCAGGTGACAGTCTGTGTGGAATTTGCACATTCTCCCTGTGTCTCTGTGGGTTTCCTCTGGGTTCTCCATTTCCTTGCACAGTCCAAAGGTGTGGAGGTTAGGTGGATTGGCCATGGGAAATGCAGGATGACAGGATAGAATGGGGGGTGGTTCTGAGTGGGATGGTCTTTGGAAGGGCGGTGTGGACTGGCTTCCACATTGTAATTCTGTGATTTGCTATTTGCCTCAGGTTTTGTTTGTGTTGTCAACATTACTACCATCAGGTCTACAATCAAGTGAACATTGATGGGCTTTATTGAACATCACAATATAAATAGAACATTTCTGTAACCTTACAGACCAAGGATCCTGTACAATGTAATCTGATGTCACAATAACATATCATCTTATGCACATGTTCAGGAGCTATTTTTAAAGTTATAATTAACCCTTAACCCCACAAAAGGAGAAGATAAATTTGTCGGTTTTACTGTTCACTGTCTTTTAATTTTTGTGTCTTTAAAAATTGAGGACTGCAGTGAGAAAGAATTTTTTTCAAAACTAGGAATTTATCTCAATAGTTGTGTGCTTTCACGGCAAGGAATTTGATATCTGTTGTGAACTTTTTTTGTGTGACAATGGATTCCTGCTATGTGCAAATGATTAGGAACCGACAGGTTGTTTATGAGTGTAGCCAATTGGTTCTCAGCTAACAGAGTAGGCTGGAACTAGAAACAAGTCACAGAGACACAGAGAGAGACAAAGACATAGAAATGTATGCAATTGATATCCTCAGGGGAAGCTATCTGTTGTAAAAACTCAGACTAAACGTGAAGAAAACCAATTAGCTTTCCTGCAGTGTTGCTGTGAGACGTATTGAGTTAATAAATCTTAGACATTTTTCAAGTGAATCAGTCACTCTGTACTTCTTACAACCAATGGAAGCTTCCAGAGAAGGGAAACTGAACACAAAGGGTCTGGCCAAGCAAAGAAAAATCATCTCAACATCTGAATTGGAAGCAAAAACCACTGGCTGGCATGTCTCTGTGTGTGTGTGTAAGGGGGATTTTATAAGGGGATTAGAGTTTTAATGAGTAGTTTTATATACCAATGATTTATATCTGTTTACAAGGGTTATGGAGATAAGGCAGGAACAGGATACTGATTAAGGATGATCAGCCATGATCATATTGAATGGTGGTGCAGGCTCGAAGGGCAGAATGGCCTACTCCTACACCTATTGTCTATTATCTACCAGTAGCTATACTCTAATTACTTCAAATAGTTAATAGTTTTTGTTCAGTACATAAACCTGGTCTATAGTTTCTATCAACCTTTGTCAGTTGTTAATTTTAAGTTTAAGATATATATTTTTTGTTAAGCAAAGTTATTAACGGATATGGACCAAATGCAGGTGTATGGATTTAGGCCACAGATCAGCCATGATCTCATTGAATGGCAGAACAGGCTCAAGGGGCTGAATGGCCTACTTTGTTCCTATGTTCCTGTGGTCTGAAAGTCAGGCAAATTGGGGCACTGCATATAGTTTAGAAAATACCTTCTAACATTTGGTATGAGTTTGGGAACAGCAAGACCTGATTTACGATGATCCACTAAGATAGTGGGTCATAGCATAATGCTAGGTATTATTTACAGGCAGCACCACAGGACAGTACCAGCAGCAGTTGCTGTCAGAAAATGGTATCTCACTGCCTGGCTCCCATTCAAATGCACAGAATAGTTTAAAGTTCCTCTATGTGTTAATAATGGCAGGGGTATCACTCCACTGAGTGCCCCTCTGAAATAATTTTTGTCCTAATTCACCATTTAACTTTTATTTCAACTATTCTTAATTAATTTATTTCAAATAACACCCTTTCCTCACCTTTCGTTAACCAGCAATCAAGTCTGGAAGTAAGGTCACTATCTATCTCATGCTATACGTATCATAAATTCTAGAGTGCTACAGTGTAGATGCCTGCCAGGTAGACTCATTTGAGCTGACAGCTCCCATCATGCTTATGCTAGAATTCTATCTTTATGTCTTAATCTCAGTCTTCTACTTCAGTTGGATTATAATGGAATTATTATCAAGCACGCCTTTATTTTTCTGAGAAAAATATCTTCTAATTAGAGTATACAACTCTGATTTGATGTACCTCTCTGATTGTTATGGGGAGGACAGGTGTTGCTGGGATTTTCAAAGAATATAGTTGAAAACAGAGTTCCTTTATACACAGATACATTAAGCTGAGAGAAATCGCTGAGATAGATAACAGAATAGTTGCCATTCACTCATCCAGATTTTAAAATCAGATGCCAAATGAACTCAAGCTGCTGATGTTCTATCTCTTAATTTATGCTGCATTTCAAGACATTGCCATCCTCCAACGGTTTCCAAAAGTTAAAACTAAACTATTGTAAAATGGAATAATGAAATTGGCGTGAGGTTATTTACTCACAAAGTCATAGAGATGTACAGCATGAAAACAGACCCTTCGGTCCCAACCTAATCTAGTCCCACCTGCCAGCACCTGGTCCATATCGCTCCAAACTCTTTCTATTCATATACCCATCCAGATGTCTTTTAAATGTTGCAATTGTACTAGCCTCCACCACTTCCTCTAGTAGCTCATTCCAGATATGTATCACCCTCTGAATGAAAAGGTTGCCCCTTAGGTCTCTTTTATATCTTTCCCCTCTCACTTTAAACCTATGCCCTCTACTCCTGGACTCCCCAACTACAAGGAAGAGACTTTGTCTATTTTTCCTATCCATCCCCTTCATGATTTTATATACCTCTATTAGGTCACCCCTCAACCTCTGACGCTCCAGGGAAAACTGCCCTAGCCAATTCAACCTCTCCCTATAGCTCAAATCCTCCAACCCTGGCAACATCCTTGTAAATCTTTTCTGAACCCTTTCAAGTTTCACAACATCTTTCTGAAAGGGAGGAGACCAGAATTGCATGCAATATTCCAAATGTGGCCTAACCAATGTCCTGTACAGTCACAACATGACCTCCCAACTCTTATACTCAATGCACTGCCCAATAAAGGAAAGCATACCAAACGCATTCTTCACGATCCTATCCACCTGCGACTCCACTTTCAAGGAACTATGAACCTGCACTGCAAGGTCTCTTTATTCAGCAAGACTCCCTAGGATCTTATCATTAAGTGTATAAGTCCTGCTCTGATTTGGTTATCCTTAAGTCCTGGAATTTATCATGGAGAAATTGGTCTATTATTGAGAATAAAAAACATCACTAATTAAAAACTGGAACTTTTCTTCAAAGTCATTCAGTGTTAATGTGTTTTGGACTTCTGTTGTTCCAAATAGGTAGACGTTCTTAAAAAAAACCTCTTTCTTGTTTTTAAATTTTATGACACTGAAATTCTTGAAGGTGTCTTGGGACAGCAAGGCCAACAAATTCCTCTTGGGATCAGTCTGGTTGAGCTTCTATGCCCTTTTGGGAGATCTCACACTATTTGAATTGTTGGAAGATGTTTGTATTCTATACAATATTGAAATGAAAACCCAAGTATTCTCAAAAGCATTTTTAAAATGCATTTTTTTCTGCCAATTTGGAAACTGGCATAACACCATGAATGCTCAAGAATATTTGAATGTCCCTGCTTTTCAGTATTACTCGGTGTAAATGTGGAAACAATGTTGTTCGGGTGTATTTTCCTTGTTTGCATTCCTTTCTAATTTGACTGCCAAAATACATGAGGAAGAAAATGTCATAAATTTGAAGAATTAGATGAAGGATGAAGGGAAAAAAAATCAGTGTAAACTTATATGGAAGGTTAAGACTCCATCATATTGCTTGAAAGGGTTGTGGAATCAATTCCTAAGAACTTACAAAAGGCAATTAAAGAGGACTATTTCATAAGATTATGGAGAAGAAGTTAGGATGTGAGTCCATTTTGAATAGCTATTCACAAATCTAGCAAAAGCATGATGGATGAATGGTCTTTTTCTCTGGTGTCAGCTCAAATTATTCTATCTGGCTGGCATCTACACTGTAGCACTCTAGAATCTATGATATGTATAGCCTTGAGATAAATAGCAATCTTACTTTCAGAGTTGACAGCTGGTTAATGAAAGATAAGGAAAGGATGTCAGTTAAAATAAATTAAATCAGAGAATAGTTGAAATAAAACTTAAATGGTGAATTAGGAAAAAACATTTGAAGATGGCACTCAGTGTTAACACAGTGTTATTACAATCGCGCATCTCTTCCTTGTGACTTTTCTCTGTGTCTTTTCTTTTATCAAATTGCCCTGTGTTTTAAACCTGGAAGTTTGGAAGAGCAGCAAGATTGAATCCAATTAATAATGCATCATGGACAAAACTCTTTTATTTTCCTTCCATAGTTCTTTAATCCTGTAAAAACTGATGCGTTATGGATTCCTACATTGTTTCCATTTAAAGGACCTGTGGGTCATGTTTAGAAAGAAGAGCACATGATCCAGAATTAAAGTATTAACATTTGTGCCTCACAGCATATGATTCAACTAAAAACTACTATTTAGAGAAACATTGTGAGCAACATTTCATAAAGTGAATAGTGAAAAAAATAGCTAAAATAGATCTTACTAAGAAAGTAATATCTCTTCTTTTCTCCTGAAGTCTACACTTGGTTATGTGGCCCTTCTTATCAGCACCTTCCATGTTCTGATTTATGGATGGAAACGAGCCTTTGAGGAGCAGTACTACAGATTTTACATGCCGCCAAACTTTATACTAGCTCTTATTCTGCCTTTCACTGTTATCCTTGGGAAACTTATTTTGTTGCTTCCATGTATCAAGAGAAGATTGAGGAAAATACGCAAGGGTTTGGAAAAGAGCCAATTCACAAATGACACTTCAACAATACTTCTTCAAGCATCTCCAGAAAGAGTAACTGTTATGTGACATTTTGCCAAACATTGATTCTATTCAAAGCCATTCAAGTTTATGAAATTGAGACCTCTGTGTTAAATTTGTTTAAATATGCTGTAAATTATAGACAAATCATCTTTGGAACTTCCTCTGTGTTTCTTTGCCTGCTGGCTAATGATGGATTCTGTATTAATTGTAAACTAGTGAATAGTTTGTGAGAATTCATGGTTTATCTCAAAAGATGAACTCAGTTCGTAAGTAGAAGGATATGATTCAATTGTCTGTTTTGTTTATGCCAGATTTTAAGTTAAATACATTAAATTAGTTCAGTATTTAAATGGTAAAGTGCAGTGATTAGTAATGGTAAACATTTTAGTAATATGCTGTCTGCACACAGTTGGAAGAATCTGTTAAATATTTTTATTTCTGTTCTGTTGCTTACTTGGGAGAAAATTTGATTAACCTTACCTGTCTCTAGCATTGCCAGGAATGCTCTTTATAATCATTACTTAAAATACCATGCTAAAATGTATTTTCTGTATAATAATGTGAAAATTAAGTTTATTTAACAATTTAAGAAAATTATTGCTAAGGAAATGGATATTGCTCGCCAAAGTCTCAGGATGTAATTATATTGTTGTACCAGACAGTGTGATGAGATATGTGGTTGGCAATTTAGTCTGTACTGGCATTTGTTTTTTCTAAAATTCTGCTTCTGATAAATTAGGATGACCATTTCATTAAATTTCTGTTCTATGACATGTGCGTAAGTTGTGTTTATTAGATATAGCTCCTTAACTTTGAATTTACTTTAAAACATGATAATAATCAAAAAGTTTTGAAGGACAAAATACATTAATGCAACTGATTTGACAACGAAGTAATTTTAGTGTTCATTTCATGTTTGATTTTTGTTTAGGAACTTAAAATGTTCCAACAGTAGAATAAGAATTCAGAACAATGAAACTAGGATTTGCAAGAGTAAATCACTATAGAAGCATGGCAATTGGTGTAAAAATGTAGATCAAATTTTCAAAGGAATTGTTACCATGGACTAAATGGTATATCATTGCATTATCACATAAATTCAGCACAGTTTTTGACACAACAGTAAGTAATGTGCAACATTCATAATTATCATATAGCTATTGATGTAAGCTATGTATGTATTAGTTTTATTACTTTTCATTAAACACATCAGGCTGAATTTTCCATTTGACTTTAGCAGAGACTGAGTTTTGTGGCATCCAATCTACCAAGGCCTGGGCAAATTTTCTCATGCAATCATCTAATTTTCACCTCATTACGTATGTAAGCAAGCTACTGGTCACATTACTTCAGAAATCACATACCAAAAGGGCTTAAGTGCTTGCCACTGCTGGGATTTCAGACTTAGAAGTCTCTGGCATGATCTTTAAAATCTAGCTGCAGACCACTTCTGAAATTGTAAGGCAATAACTAATTCTCTAACTGGAGTGCTCAACACTCAAAATGCTGCAGAGAAAGGCTTTCGGGGCAGGGACCTGTAGGTATTAGTGCATGGGACGTTAGAGAGGATAACATAGAACAATACAGCGCAGAATAGTCCCTTCAGCCCTCGATGTTGTGCCAACCTGTGAACTAATCTAAGCCCATCCCTTTACACTATCTGATCATCATCCATGTGCTTATCCAAGGATTGTTTAATTGCCCCTAATGTGGCTGAGTTAACTACATTGGCATGCAGGGCATTCGACACCCTTACCACTCTGAGTAAACAACCTGCTTCTGAGATCTGTCTTAAATCTATCATTGCTCAATTTGCAGCTATGCCCCTTCATACAAGCTGATGTCATAATCGGTGGAAAAAGACTCTCACTGTCCACCCAATGTAATCCTCTGATCATCTTGTATGTCTCTATTAAATACCCTCTTAGCCTTCTTCTCTCCAATGAGAACAGACCCAAGTCTCTCAGTCTTCCCTCATAAGACCTTACCTCCAGACCAGGCAACATCCTGGTAAATCTCCTCTGCACCTTTTCCAGTGCTTCCACAAGCTCCCTGTAATGGGCTGAACAGAACTATACACAGTGTTCCAAGTAAGGCCGCACTAGCGTTTTGTACAGTTGCAGCATGACATCACGGCTCTGGAACACAATCCCTCTACCAATAAAACCTAACACACGGTATGCCTTCTTAATAGCATTATCAACCAAGGTGGCAACTTTCAGGGATCTATGTACATGGACACCAAGATCCCTCTGCACATTCACGCTACCAAGAATCTTTCCATTGAACCAAGATCCTGCTTTCCTGTTATTCTTCCCAAAGTGAATCACCTCACATTTATCTGCATTGAACTCCATTTGCCACCTCTCAGCCCAATTCTGCAGTTTATCAATGTCCCCCTGCAACCTGCAATATTCTTCCACTCCACAGACTTTAATATCATCTGCAAACTTACTAACCCTGCCACGTGTGTTGCATCCAAGTCATTTATAAGAATTACAAACAGCAGTGATCCCAAAACAAATCCTTGTGGCACACCACTAGTAACCAGACTCCAGGCTAAATATTTTCCATCAACCATCACTTGCTGCCATCTTACAAAAAGCCAGTTTCTAATCCAAACTGCCAAATCACTCTCAATCCCATGCCTCTGCATTTTCTGCAAAAGCCTACCATGTGGAACTTATCAAAGGCTTTAATGAAGTCCATGTATACCCTGTAAACTTCCCTACCTTCATCTACATGCTTAGTCATCTTCTCAAAAAACTCAATGAGGTTTGTGAGACACGACCTGCCCTTGATGAAACTATGCTGACTATCTCCAATCAAATTGTTGTTTGCTAGATGAGTATAAATCCTATCTCTTATAATCCTTTCCAAAACTTTTCCTACAACAGACGTAAGGTTCATTGGTTTACAATTACCTGGGACATCTCGACTGCCCTTCTTGTACAAGCGCACAACATTTGCAATCCTCCAGTCTTCTGGTACTAAACCTATAGACAATGATGACTCAAAGATCAAGGCCAAAGGCTCTGCCATCTCCTCCCTAGCTTCCCAGAGAATCCCTGGATAAATCCCATCTGGCCCAGGGGATTTACCTACTTTCATACCTTCTAGAATTGATAACACCTCCCCCTTACTAACCTCAATTGTTTCAAGTCTAATAGCCCGTATCTCAGCCTTTTCCTCTACAATATTGTCTTTTTCCTGAGTGAAATAGATGAGAAATGTTTGCTTTGCACCTCGCCGATCTCCACAGGGTCCTCACACAACTTCCCACTTCTGTCTTTGACTGGCCCTAGTCCTACCCTAGTCATCCTTTTATTCCTCACATACCTATAGAAAGCTTGAGGGTTCTCCTTTATTCTACCTACTAAAGACTGTTCATTGCACCTCCTTGCTCTTCGTAATTCTCTCTTTAAATCCTTCCTAGCTAATCTGTAACTCTCCATCCCTTCATCTGAACCATCTCATCTCAACGTCACATAAGCCTCCTTCTTCTGCTTAACAAGAGATGCAATTTCTTTAGCAAACCACGGTTCCCTTACCTCATCACTTCCTCCCTGCCTGACAGGGAATACCTATCAAGGACATGCAATATCTGTTCCTTAAACCAACTCCACATATTGATTGTCCCCATCCCCTGCATTTTGCTACCCCATTCTATGCCTCCTAGGACTTACCTAATCACATTATAATTGCCCTTCCCCCATCTATAACTCTTGCCTTTGTACCTATCCCTTTCCATCGCTAACTGAATTATGGTGACTGTCTCCAAAGTGCTCACCTACAACTAAATTGAACATCTGGCCTGGTTCATTACCAAGTACCAGTTCCAGTGTGGCCTCCCCTCTTGTTGGCCCTTCGACATACTGTGTCAGGAATCACTCCTGCATACATTGGACAAAAACTGATCCATCTGACGTACTAGAGTAATAGCATTTCCAGTCATGTTGGGGAAGTTGAAGTCCCCCATAATGACCATCCTTTTCACTTTTCCTTTCACTCCTAGCCTGAATCGTTTTGCCAATCCTCTCCCCCACATTTCTAGAACTTTGCAGAGGCCTAGAAAAAACTCCCAGCAATGTGACCTTTCCGCTCATGGTTCTAATCTTAGCCCATACCTCAGTAGACGAGTCTTTGTCAAAAATTCTTTCAGCTACCGTTATACTGTCCTTGACTAACAAAGCCACAGCTCCCCCTCTTTTACCACCTTCCCTGATCTTAATGAAAGAGCTAAACCCTGGAACCTACAGCATCCATTCCTGACCCTGCTCTATTCATATCTCCAAAATGGCCATAACATCGAGGTCCCAGGTACCTGTGTATGTGGCAAGCTCACTTATCTTATTCTGCATGCTCCTGCTGTTGAAGTTGACACACTTCAAACCAGCTTGTTGTTTGCTAGCAAATTAGTGACTTTTGACCTACTAACTGGCAAAGGGGACCACATCAACAGACCTACCCAACCTGGATAGTCTGAGTGAAAAGGGATGCAAGAATTGCTGCAGCATTATCAATGGTCTTCTGCGCTCCACAAGAATAAGTGCTACTATCTTTTGTCAGCCACCTTATGCTCACCGGGCCATCACTCAGTCTAATACCACCACAGGACACAGATCTCCACAGGACTGATGCAGTCTGACCCACAGTATTGCATGCATCTTGTCCATTCAAAGATTCACACCACCCTTGTCCCAATAAATTCCTTCATGACCTTTGCACTTCCTATTTACTGGGAACCTCCCTTGCTCCTCCAGCAGCACAGGTTGTTCTTATATACATTTCTATCACACTCAATTCCTCTCTTTGTTTCATTGCAAGAAAAATGGGCACAGCCCTGAATTAATGTTTCAACAGTACCCTACTGACCTACTTATAATCCACTGACTGACTGCAATTGACCTGCAGGACTGACCATGATCAACACTCTGTAGTGTAATTGGATAAATGACTTGACTGACTTTGGTGATACCCCACTGACCAACTGTATTACCCCTTTATTCCACTATTAATTCTTCCCCTTTCACATTTAGAATATTTTGGAATATTGTGTACAGTTCTGGTCTCCCTCCTATCGGAAGGATGTTGTGAAACCTGAAAGAGTTCAGAAAAGATTTACAAGGATGTTGGCAGGGTTGAAGGATTTGAGCTACAGGGGGAGGTGGAATAGTCTGGGGCTGTTTTCCCTGGAGCGTTGAAGGCTGAGGTTATAGAGGTTTATAAAATCCTGAGGAGCATGGATAGGGTAAATAGACAAAGTCTTTCCCCGGTGTGAGAGTCCTGAACTAGAGGGCATTACCCTTCTACTGACACTCTAATTCGTTTGGTTGAACTGGTCCTTACCATCAACAATTTCTCCTTCAAATCCTCCCACTTCCTCCAGACGAAAGGGGTAGCCACGCGCAACTGTATGGGCCCGAGCTATGTCTGTCTCTTTGTCAGCTACGTAGAACAGTCCACCTTCTGCAGTTACACTACCACCACTCCCCACCTTTACCTCTACTGCATTGATGACTGCATCAACGTGCTCGCACGAGGAGGGTGAACAGTTCATCAACTTCACCAACATATATCACCCAACCTCAAATTCACCTGGACCATCTCGGACACCTCTCTCTCCTTCCAGGACTTCTCCATTAATGGTGACCCACTCAACACCGGCATTTTCTGCAGACCTACTAACTCCACAACTATCTGGATTACACCTCCTCCCACCCTGCATCCTGCAGAAAAGCTATCCCTTCTTCCCAATTCCTCCGCCTCTGCCGCATCTGCTCCCAGGAGAACCAGTTCCACCACAGAACACACCAGATGTATTTAAATACCACAATGTCCCCTCCCACATGATCAACGATGCCCTCCAGCACATCTCATCCACTTCCGGCACCTCGACCCTCGAACCCCACTCCCCCAACGACAACAAGGACAGAAGCCCCCCCCCCCCACCACCACCACCCCAGTCCTCACCTTCTACCCTGCAACCTCTATATACATTGCATCATCCTCCACCATTTCTGCCACCTACAGACCGCACCACCAGGGATATATTTCCCTCCCTACCCCTATCCGCTTTCCGTTAAGACCGTTGCCTCTGCAACCATCTCATCAGGTCCATGCCTCCCAGCAACCCACCCTCCCCTCCTGGCTACTTCCTCTGCCATCTCAGGAATTGTAAAACCTATGTCCACACCTCCCTCCTCGTCTCCATCCAAGGCCCCCAAGGAACCTTCCATATCCATCAAAGTTTCACCTCCACTTCGACACATGTCATTTACTGTATCAGTTGCTCCAGTTGCGGTCTCCTCCATATTGGGGAGACAGGACGCTTGCTCGCAGAATACTTCAGAGAACATCTCCGGGACACCTGCACCAACCAACCTCACCGCCCTGTGGCCGATGACTTCAACTACCCCTATCACTCTTCTAAGAACATGCAAATCGTGGGCTTCCTCCACTGCCACTCCCTCACCACCCGATACCTGGAGGAAGAACACCTCATCTTCCGCCTCAGCACCCTCCAACCCCATGGCATCAATGTGGATTTCTCCATTCCCCATTCCCCCCACCTTATTCCACTCAGATAAAGTCATAGTGATGTACGGCATGGAAATAGACCCTTCGGTCCAATCCGTCCATGCTGACCCGATATCCCAACCCAATCTACTCCCACCTGATAGCACCTGGCCCATATTCCTCCAAACCCTTCCTATTCATAAACCCATCCAAATGCCTCTTAAATGTTGCAATTGTACCAGCCTCTGCCACATCCTCTGACAGCTCATTCCATGCACGTACCACCCTCTGCGTGAAAAAGTGGCCTCTTAGGTCTCTTTTATATCTTTCCCCTCTCACCCTAAACCTATGCCCTCTAGTTCTGGACTCCCTGACCCAAGGGAAAAGACTTTGTCTGTTTATCCTATCCATGCCCCTCATCATTTTGTAAACCTCTATAAGATCTCCCCTCAGCCTCCGACGCTCCAGGGAAAATAGCCCCAGCCTGTTCAGCCTCAGATCCTCCAATCCTGGCAGCACCCTTGTAAACCTTTTCTGAACCCTTTCAAGTTTCACAAAATCTTTCTGATAGGAAGGAGACCAGGATTGCATGCTATACTCCAACAGTGACCTAACCAATGTTCTGTACAGCCGCAACATGATCTCCCAACTCCTGTAATCAATACTCTGACCAATAAACGAAAGCATACCAAACGCCGTCTTCACTACCCTATCTATCTGCGACTCCACTTTCAAGGAGCTATGAACCTGCACTCCAAGGTCTCTTTCTTCAGCAACACTCCCCAGGACCTTACCATTAAGTGTATAAGTCCTGCTAAGATTTGCTTTCCCAAAATGCAGCACCTCGCATTTATCTGAATTAAACTCCATCTGCCACTTCTCAGCCTATTGGCCCATCTGGTCCAGATCCTGTTGTAATCTGAGGTGACCCTCTTCGCTGTCCACTACACGTCCAATTGTGGTGTCATCTGCAAACTTACTAAGTGTACCTCTTAGGCTCATATCCAAATCATTTATATAAATGACAAAATGTAGAGGGCCCAGCACCGATGTTTGTGGCACTCCACTGGTCACAGGCCTCCAGTCTCAAAAACAACCCTCCACCACCATCCTCTGTCTTCTATCTTTGAGCCAGTTCTGTATTCAAATGGCTAGTTCTCCCTGTATTCCATGAGATCTAACCTTGCTAATCAGTCTCCCATGGGGAACCTTGTCGAACACCTTACTGAAGTCCTTATAGATCACATCTACTGCTCTGCCATCATCAATCTTCTTTGTTACTTCTTCAAAAAACTCAATCAAGTTTGTGAGACATGATTTCCCACGCACAAAGCCATGATGACCATCCCAAATCAGTCCTTGCCTTTCCAAATACATGTACATCCTGTACCCCAGGATTCCCTCCAGCAACTTGCCCACCACCAAGGTCAGGCTCACTGGTCTATAGTTCCCTGGTTTGTCTTTACCACCCTTCTTAAACTTTGGCACCACGTTTGCCAACCTCCAGTCTTCAGGCACCTCACCTATGACTATCGATGATACAAATATCTCAGCTAGAGGCCCGTTTCAAGATATCCAACACTTCCTCCTCTGTAATCTGGACATTTTGCAAGATGTCACCATCTATTTCCCTACAGTCTATATCTTCCATATCCTTTTCCACAGTAAATACTGATACAAAATATTCATTTAGTATCTCCCCCATTTTCTGTGGCTCCACACATAGGCTGCCTTGCTGATCTTTGAGGGGCCCTATTCTCTCTCTAGTTACCCTTTTGTCTTTAATATATTTGTAAAAACCCTTTGGATTCTCCTTAATTCTATTTGCCAAAGCTATCTCATGTCCCCGTTTTGCCCTCCTGATTTCCCTCTTAAGTATACTCCTACTTTCTTTATACTCTTCTAAGGATTCACTCGATCTATCCTGTCTATACCTGACATATGCTTCCTTCTTTTTCTTAACCAAACCCTCAATTTCTTTAGTCATCCAGCATTCCCTATACCTACCAGCCTTCCCTTTCACCCTGACAAGAATATACTTTCTCTGGATTCTTGTTATCTCATTTGTGAAGGCTTCCCATTTTCCAGCCGTCCCTTTACCTGCAAACATCTGCCTCCAATCAGCTTTTGAAAGTTCTTGCCTAATACCGTCAAATTGACCTTTCTCCAATTTAGAACTTCAACTTTTAGATCTGATCTATCCTTTTCCATCACTATTTTAAAACGAATAGAGTTAGATCGCTGGCCCCAAAGTGCTCCCCCACTGACACCTCAGTAACCTGCCCTGCCTTATTTCCCAAGAGTAGGTCAAGTTTTGCACCTTCTCTAGTAGGTACATCCACATACTGAATCAGAAAATTGTCTTCTACACACTTTAGAAATTCCTCTCCGTCTAAACCTTTAACGCTATGGCAGTCCCAGTCGAAGTTAAAATCCCCTACCATAACTACCTATTATTCTCACAGATAGCTGGGTCTCCTTACAAGTTTGTTTCTCAATTTTCCTCTGACTATTGGGGGTCTATAATACAATCCCAATAAGGTGATCATCCCTTTCTTATTTCTCAGTTCCATCCAAACAACTTCCCTGGATGTATTTCCGGGAATATCCTCCCTCAGCACAGCTGTAATGCTATCCCTTATCAAAAATGCCACTCCCCCTCCTCTCTTGCCTCCCTTTCTATCCTCCTGTAGCATTTGTATCCTGGCCCATCCTTTCAGCTCAGCACCACTCTCATGATCCATCCCACCTGTCCATCTTCCTTTCCACCTATCTGCTCCGCCCTCCTCTCTGACCCATCACCTTTACCCCCACCTCCATCCACCGATTGCATTCTCAGCTAACTTCCCCCTGGCTTCACCACCCTCCCATTTATCTGTCCACCCCCGAGGCTCTCAACCTCATTCCTGTTGAAGGACTTTTGCACAAAACGTCGATTTTCTTGCTCCTCAGTTGCTGCCTGACCTGCTGTGCTTTTCCAGCATTGCACTCTCGTTTCTGACTATTTTCATATATAATCAATACAATTCCTGGTGTGTATTTTGACCTCATCTATTTATTGCTGTATCCGTAAAATAAGCAGAGTGATGCTTCTGTGTTGAAATCACTGTGGTCACCTGGCTACAAATTAATGTAAGAAGATTCTGTTGCTGATAATAAACTTTGCAAAATAACGTAACTTATATCCTTTATTGGATGCATTGGCATTAACCTTTCTACTGCTGGAAATTGTTTTTGATGACTGCGAAGCACTTTAATTAAGTTAAAGATCTTACGTAACTGCAAGGTTTTTGATAATTAAAGACATAAATGAACTGATTTTGGATATGTATCCAAGAGTAAGTAGTGTTTTTCATCGTCTGATACAGATCTAACTCAGGAATATACAAAAGCCAACTTCTCTAAAATCCACTATTTGTTCGCATTATTTGAAAAGAATTGAAAAGAAAACAATTGAATTTTCTGGTTATTTTACAAACTTCCTGTGAATCATTTTCATGTTGTCATTTTTTTAGATTTCTCTTATTGTCTTTACTTCATTGTAGTCTGCTATCATTTCTTTACAAATCTTCTCATACTTTTGTCTTAGCCTGCTAACTTGTCTCGGTCTAATTTTTCTCATTCCTAATCTTAAAATTGCTTTTGGACATTTTGTCAGTTAAAAATACTACCTAAAATTGAAGTTGATGTGGGAAAGTAGATTATGTCTCCACATTGAAATATAACCATCAGGCAAATGATGTTTTGTGCAGGCAGCATAAGCTGTGTTCAGAACTTTCTCTTGATGGACAGAGCACAGTTCACATTCTGCAGAATATCCAGGCATTGTTGGCATTCTGAGTAACCATAGCACACTTATTGTGCAGAATTTAGTGAAGCTCACTGAAGCAGAAAGGCTGGTGGAAATTGTAAAGGTAGCCATGTGCCTGAGGGCCAATTTTGGGAATTCGGGCAGAAACACATGGGTGGTGAGGCACCAAGGCAGCAATACCATAGGCACTGGGGATAAGGTAACTGTGATTATTAAATGGTGATCAACTTGAACTATCATGTCTCCGTGTGGAATTCAACGCTACTCTCAAACTTAACATGCAGCATGTAGAAATCACAAGCCATCAGATTCTTGACCATTAAATGGCAATGGTAGTTTCTGGGTGATGTTTCTCTATGAGACAAAGCTTAGCTACTCTGGAGCTCATTTTGTTGCATTTTATACGAGTGTAGACTTTTCCTGAAAGCAGTGTAGGGGTCAAAAAAATACATAAGATTGAGTATTGAGGAAGGTCTGAAAAGTAGGAATGGCAGCTAGTGGAGGGGTCACTCATGTAATCTTCCTGCACCCATGATTGGTGGAAATGAGGCACAAGGAAGGGTGCACCAGACCAGGAGACACCATTACAAAGACAGGAGAGATTCAATCCATGCTTGGACAGGCCGCATCAGATATACCTTGGGGAAACTGCGGCAGGAGCATGGATCGAGTTGGCTTGCCAGAGTTTCAGGTGGTAAATGGAAAAAGCAAAAGGAAGTCCCTAAAAAGCAGCCAATTCAAGAAATTGGAAATAAAGTTAGCAAAAATAGATTTCTTGGAAGAAAGAAAATTGGGATTCTGGTCAGTCATACTTGACGTAAAAGGCTTCAAAACAGAGTTTAAACTAGGCGTTGCCATATGTGTTAAAATTTTGGCAGATCATTTAGAAAGACTCAAATTTTCCAGCCATCAAGAAGTAAACACAGGATGCACAGTCCTTCATGGAAAAAGTTAGATCACTCTCACTCTACCACATGGTGCAAATGTTACAATCTTATGTTACAATAGAGACTTGGTCTTGTAATAAAGCAATGGAATAGGATTCTGTCAAGGATCCCACAGCTGTTTCTAAGCCTAGGTAAACCGAAAAAATGTCACATTATGTTGAATCAGGATAGTATACCAATATGTCTGTACACTCCCAAAATTAAAGAAGAGCTTAACAGAGTGCTATACTGACAGGCAATATCCCACATGTGGTGATCAGGGCTTGTAACAATTCCCAAGCCAAATCATGAGCTCAGGTCATGTGTACATCTAATTAAATCAAGTGACATAGTCCAGAGAGAAGTCTTTCCAATGTCTTCAGTGGATGGTAGTCTGAAAATCTCGCTGATGGTGTTCTGTTCATTAAATCAAATGGCTGACAGCATTTTTTTTAATACATCGGATTATGAGTCAAGTTGATTAACAATGTTGAGTATGCTTTTCAGGCAATTTTGCTCTGCTCGCCTTCCTTGTAGCACCTCATCACCTTCAGCGATATTTCAGCCCATAGTAATAAAGGCTTCTTCATATTTAATTATTTTTCAGCAATTGAGTTCTGTATGCTTGTGTACAAATGAATTCATCTCAAGTTCTGTGGCAATATCTGAATTTTTATTCAGTAATGCAATGAAAAGATACACTGGAAATTTTTTTTTATTCATTCATGGGATGAGGACGTTACTGGCTTTTATTGACAATCCCGAGTTGCCCAGAGGGCAATTAAAAGTCAACCACGAAGCTGTGGTTCTGAAGTCAATTGTAGGCCAGACCAGGTAAGGATCGAAGTTTCCTTCCCTAAAGGACATTAGTGAGCCAGATGGGGTTTTCCTAACCATCAGCAATGGATTCACAGTCATCATTATATTCTTCATTCCAGATTTTTATTGAATTCAAATTCCACCATCTGCCTTGGAGGGATTCAAATCCAAGTCCCCAGAACATTATCTGTGTCTCTGGATTAATAGTCTAGTGGTAATGCTACTAGGCTGCTGCCTCCCCTTTTAGTTCCAGGTAGTTGCTAGTCTTGTTTTCATGAATCACTTTGGGGAATGGGAGACAGCTCATTCTGTTTGGGGTTGTTTGGATTGTCAGTGTGGAGAAACTGTTACCTGAAAGAAGGTTTCTAGGTCAGCAATCCTGTTTCAGGAAAAGAACCCTTGTGGGTCCAATATGGTACCGGCAGTCCTGGTCCAGCTCACATGTGAGAGGTCTCGGAAAGAATTCAGCGATATTTCCTGAATTGTTATGTCTGCAAATGTCCTCAGGGACAATTGCATGTGTTCAACAATTAATGTCTTTGCATGCGACAATGTACGTTGGAGAGTCTTATGAACATCTCAAATCTTATTCTTCTTGCCTTCAAGATCTAAGATTTACTGGCCAAAATGTGTTTTATGTGTATGCATATATGTGTCCAAATGTGTGTGTTCATGTGTTTGGAATTATTTTGAGGGCTAAACATTTATATGTTTCATATTACAAACTCAGTGTACCAGATCTGCATCTGCATGACAAATGTTTTACAATAAAGCAACAATTTTGATTTTACTAAAGGAAACCTGGCTAATGGATTGTTGTATACTAAGTCTAATTTATCAAAAAAAATGTGATTGACCATATCAATAACTTGGTAAATCAATTAAATTAATGTTGTGACCTGTGGAACTAGAGAAAGATAATATATACCTCCCATCATAACCGTAACAAAATATTATCACACTCTGGAAGGTGAGAGAGGAGTAATTTACCAAATGGATGAAAAATCTTACACTTGGCAATATAAAACAGGAGTACGACCATAGCATTCATAAAGTTCTGACAACATTGCAGAACAGGCCTCACATTGAATGAGAAGTGCTAATTTGCAAAAATGTATATTTGATTCTTGGGGCACATTATCCAAACACTCAGGGGTAACAATACATCCTCATAATAATTTTAAATAGTCCTGATGAAGGGTCATTGGACTCTAAACATTAATTCTGTTTTCTCCTCACAGATACTACTGGAGTTCCTCCAGCAATTTCTGTTTTTATTTCAGATCTCCAGCATCTTTGTTTCATTATATACAGGTCTTTGATGTATGAAAGCCATCACCGATATTTCCTGAATTGTTATCCCTGAGGATATTTGCATGTGTTCAACAATTAATGCCTTTGCATATGACTTTCCACTACCAAAAAGTGTGAATGATGTCCAGAGATGTCTGGGAATTGTCAACCAAGTAGACATTGCAAACTTGACCGCAACTGCAGGACTTTTAAAGGATCTTTTCAGAAAAGGTCAATGTAGCTATTAAGCAAACCATAGCATTTCAGAAGCAAGAAGAGAAATTAACACTTTTAGATCTGTTGGCATACTGTATTCCCAGATTTCCCATGGCAGTGACCACAGGTACACTTTGATTGGACTTAGGAGCAGCAGTCATGCATATCCAGAATAAAGGTAGAGCCAATCTATACCAAGAAGATTAACTGAAATAGAACAACATTATACTCTACAGGGATAGAAAAGGAGGCACTGGCAGTAACATGGGGAGGTAAGTAAAACTTAGACTACCTGACAGGATTGAATTTTCAGTGAGACAGTTGACATCCCCATGGTGACACTATTAGATTCCAAAGTGTCAGTTAAATGCCATTACAGATCCAGAGTTTCAGTATCACACTGATACATTATGACTATATGACAGAGTCTGTATCAGGGAGATCTCAGCTCACAGCTGACATGTTCTCCACAGTTACAGTGGATCAGGTTGAAGCAGAAGATTTTGTCTTTATTTCAAAAGTAGAAACATTTTCATCAGTCAAAATGAATTCTTTACTCATAGAATCACTACAGTGTGGAAGCAGGCCATTTGGCCCATTGAGTCCACACTGACCCTCCAAAGAGCACTCCACCCAGACTCATCCACCATATTCTATCCCTGTAACCCTGCACTTCCTACTACACCCTATGGTAATTTAGCATGGCCAATCCACCTAACCTGCACATGTTTGGACTGTTGCAGAAAACCGCTGCACCAAGAGGAAGCCAAGCAAACACTGAGAGAATGTGCAAACTCTATGCAGACAGTCGCCCAAGGATAGAATCGAACCCAGCTCCCATGCATCGTGAGATAGCAGTGCTAACCACTGAGCCACCATGCTGCCATTTCTGAGAAGAAGTTACAACAAATAAACAAAGTACAAAAGGCAGTTGTAGCATATGCTCAGATTAGGAAATTCTGTCAAGAAGATGGGTCAAATTCTAGTCTAAATGATCAACTCTTACAAAAGTGTAAACAAAGGAAGGCAGTGACACTAGTTGATAATTTTCTAGTCTTTAATCACAGCTTGTAAAACTGGATGCTGCGAGGGAAGAAGTTCATCGTAGAATCTATTGAAGTGACTTGGTAATAACCATGTATAGAAGTCATGCACAATAGACTATGAAATGGTCAAGAATTTCAAAAGTAATTGGAGATTTCTGTATGTTGTCCTACATACCAGGAAATGGAAAGCCAAACACCAACAGAACATTTATTATTTTTTGATAATAATTCCCTGACAAAACCATGGCAAAAGGTGGGATTAGATCTTTTCCAAATTCAATGGAAAAACATCTGATCACTACAGACAACTATTCCAGATGGTTAGAAGTTACTAGACTTCACACTTCGACAGCTGTGACACAGATTACTAAAGGGAATCATGCACATGTTCCAGAACAAATTGTTTAAAATCTGGTGGCTCAATGGTTAGAACTGCTGCCTCTGAGTGCCAAGGACCAGCTTCAATTCCACTCTTGGGCAACTGTCTGTGTGGAGTTTGTGTATTCTCCCCATGTCTGCATGGGTTTCCTCCAGGTGCTCTGGTTTCCTCCCACTGTCCAAAGGTGAGTAGGTTCGGTGGATTGGCTATGCTAAATCGCCCATAGTGTCAGGGATGTGCAGGCAATGGTGGATTAGCCATAGTAAATACAGAGTAAGGGGGTGGGTCTGAGGTGGATATTCTTCAGAAGGTCACTGTGGACCTGATGGGCCAAATGGCCTGCTTCCACACTATAGGCATTCTGTGAAATAATGGTGCACATTTTGTGAATAAATTCTTTAAGAGGTTCATGACAAAATCAGGAATCAACCACATCACTTGTTTTCCTTGCCATCTACAGGTCAATGAAAAAGTCAAGGTAGGAGTGAAGCCATGTTATTGACTATGAATAGTGATTATGATTCAGATTCAGTGGATTAAGGGGCAACTCCCTCAAGAAATGGATACTTACTGGTCAGTAGACTAAAACCACACACCCAATAACTGCAGCAAACCCTCAAGCCAAATATTACTTAGCAAGACCATGGAAGTGTAAGGACAATGAAGATGACCAAAAGACAAAAAAGAGGAACAGTTATAACTTCTGGCATAAACAAATACTTTATCAGCTTTGGAACCAGGCCAGAAAGTCAAGTGATAGGAAGTCAGAATGCAGAGTCCTTAAACAGGCAGAGCAATGACTCCTTACATTTTTTGAATTCCATTAGCAATGTTCAGAAAAAACAGAAAAGTGTTCCTACCACTCAAGAATGAATAAACTTAATGAGCAAACATTCCATGCCAACAGTCACATCTAATGGAATTGCATCCTTTTGATATAGGTACATAGGGATCCCAAGTATCTGCCCTAACCATGCCAGTTGGTATGTAGGGAGCCCACTCACAATGTTGTAAAATCTTACGATCATACACTGAGTTCACTGAATAATGTTGGCAAATTGGAAGAACAACCAACTTAAATCTCTATTCCTGCCTCATGTTTGAGAAAAGAAAATATTGAAGATAATAGAACAAAAAAAATCAATACAGCTAAAAATGCAAACTTTTATAGAATAGAATGTCATTAATATGCCCAGAATTCCTACATCACATATATCAAATCAAGCACTCAGTGAACTTAAGTGGACTTGACTCACCTTGAAATGCCTTTTACAATCAGATGTGTATTTTGCTTAAGTGGTTCTCACTACGAATTGATTTTTTTTGTCTAATTGCCATGATGCAGTCAATCAAAGCTTCCATCATTTCCCCACCTTTTTGAATTCCAGCATTTACTTGTCACTGGTTATTTTCAAATTTAATACCAATTTAATCTAATATTAATTACTTTTCTTTCAAAACATTAAAATTGATTGAATAAAATACCATGATTTCATTTTGCTATATTCTGTTATTATTTGTTATGCCATTCTTTGTAATGTACCTTGGATGATTCATTTTTCTGGTAAGATGAATGCATAAAGCAGTCACTTCAATCTTTTTATGACGTTTTCTATTTTCTTCTTTATTGTAATATAGACTGCACATGCACTTTTATGAAGCTAAAACCTCCTTATTGCTCAAAGTAACGATAGGTACGCAGGGTAATGAAAGGCAGAAATTAAATCAAAATGACAATACATAGACCACAGCGTAGTGCCTATGGAGTAAGAACAGAAACTGCTGAAAATGTAGAGCAGTTCAATCAGAAATTGCAGGTTACCGGCATTTTGATTGTGAATTAAAAATAGATAAGCAACAAAGTGCAAACACAAGCACATACTATATGTCATTAGCAGATATATGAATGAAATTAGCCATTCTTTTCATGAATACTCCTCAATCATCATGTGAAACTACGTATTTATAGCTTATTACTAACCTACCACAAGAAAACATCTGTAAAACATTAAGCCAATGAATCATAGAGTAAAGAATGCCTATGGCACAAAGCAAATGGGCAAATTTGTTTCTCTGCTGAATATTTATCGGTTTTTTGGTTTGTCTTGGCTGTACTGTTCTGTTGAAGTTAATTCCATCGAAAGGAGTTGGTTGAGGGACACAGCAAAGACACTACATGACATTCTTTTCAGAAACCTCCAGTTTGCTAAAACGATTATTGTCTATTGTGGTAACTTCAGCACAGCCGAAGGGGCAAACATTGATAGAAGGAAATATTTGCATTTATGTTACATTTTAATGAAGTCTGAACATCTAACAGGAAAAAGTGAGGACTGTAGATGCTGGAGATCAGAGTCGTGATAATGGTGCTGGAAAGACACAGCAGGTCAGGCAGCATCCAAGAAGTTTCATGAGGCAGGAGCAGAGATTTAAGTTGGTTGTTCTTCCAGTTTTCCAACATTATTCAGTGAACTCAGTGTATGATCATAAGATTTTACAACATTGTGAGTGGGCTCCCTACATACCAACCAGCATGGTTAGGGCAGATATTTGGGATCCATATGTACCTATATCAAAAGGATACAATTCTATTAGATGTAACTGTTGGCATGGAAAGTTTGTTTATTAAGTTCATTCATTCTCATTGCCTTGAGTGGTCGTAACACTTCAGGAATGAGGCAGAAACCTGTGAGGTTGCAGGGTCCCAAGGCAGAAGATCAGGCATTAGGCCTCCAGGCGTTAGGTGGAAAACGTTTGACAATGGAGGAGGCCAAGGACCTGCATGTCCTTGGTGGAGTGGGATGGGGAGTTGAAGTGTTCAGGCATGGGGCGGTGCAGTTGTTTGGTGCAGGTATCCCAACGATGTTCTGTGAAACGATCTACAAATTGGTGTCCTGTCTCCCCGATGTAGAGGAGACTACATTGGGTTTAATGAATACAGCAGATGACATTGGTGGAGGTACAGGCAAATTTCTGTCAGATGTGGAAGGATGCTTTAGGGTCTTGGACGGAGGTGAGGTGGGGGGAGGTGTGGGTGCAGGTTTTGCACTTCCTGCAGTGGGAGGCGAAGGTGCCAGGAGTGAAATGAGGGCCGGTGAGGACTGTGGATCTGATGAGGAGTTACAGAGGGAATGGTCTCTCTGGAATGCTCATAGAAGTGGGGAAGGAAATATGTCCTTGGTGGTGGGGTCTGTTTGCAGGTGGCGGAAGTGGTGGAGGGTGATGCAAGTGGCAAAGATTGGTGGGGTGGAAGGTGAGGCCCAGGGGAGCCCCCAAAGGATCCTGGAGGAAGAATGTGTCATCTTCCGCCTTGGGACACTGCAACCACATAATATTAATGTGGATATCACTAGTTTCCTCATTTTCCCCACCCCCACATTGTCCCAGTCCCAAGCCTCCAACTCCGCACTGCCCTCTTGACCTGTCCATTGCCTTTTCCATCTATCCGCTTCCCCTTCCTCTCCAACCTATCACCTTCTCCCCACCTTCATCTAACTATTACATTCTTTTCCCCCCAAGCCCCACCCACCTCCCATTTATCTCTCAGCCCCGGGCCCACAATCTTCTTGCCTGATGAAGAGCATATGCCCAAAAAGTCGATTTGCCTGCTCCTCGGATGCTGCCTGACCTGCTGTGTCTTTCCAACACCACACTCCCAACTCTGAATGTTAACAGCTTCTTAACAGGCAATAAAACATTTCTGAAGTCTATTTACTGCTGTTATGTAGGATTCGTTGCACCAATTCACACAGCAAGCTTCCACAAACAGCACTTTGATACTGCCATTGAATCTGTTTTTAACTACAATCAGGATGTTATGGATAACCATCTGCCCTTCTTTGAAATAAGTGAGTCATAGAGTCATAGAGATGTACAGCATGGAAACAGACCCTTCGGTCCAACCCGTCCATGCCGACCAGATATCCCAACCCAATCTAGTCCCACCTGCCAGCAGCCGGCCCATATCCCTCCAAACCCTTCCTATTGGTATACCCATCCAAATGCCTCTTAAATGTTGCAATTGTACTAGCCTCCACCACATCCTCTGGCAGCTCATTCCATACACGTACCACCATCTGCGTGAAAAAGTTACCCGTTAGGTCTCTTTTATTTATTTCCCCTCTCATCCTAAACCTATGCCCTCTTGTTCTGGACTCCCCGACCCCAGGGAAAAGAGTTTGCCTTTTTATCCTATCCATGCCCCTCATCATTTTGGTAACCTCTATAAGGTCACCCCACAGCCTCCAACACTCCAGGGAAAATAGCCCCAGCCTGTTCAGCCTCTCCCTGTAGCTCAGATCCTCCAACCCTGGCAACATTCTTGTAAATCTTTTCTGAACCCTTTCAAGTTTCACAACATCTTTCTGATAGGAAGGAGACCAGGATTGCATGCAATATTCCAACAGTGACCTAACCAATGTTCTGTATAGCCGCAACATGGCCTCCCAACTCATGTAATCAATACTCTGACGAATAAACGAAAGCATGCCAAGCGCCTTCTTCACTATCCTATCTACCTGCGACTCCACTTTCAAGGAGCTATGAACCTGCACTCCAAGGTCTCTTTGTTCAGCAACACTCCCTAGGACTTTACCAATAAGTGTATAAGTCCTGCTAAGATTTGCTTTCCCAAAATGCAGCACCTTGCATTTATCTGAATTAAACTCCATCTGCCACTTCTCAGCCCATTGGCCCATCTGGTCCAGATCCTGTTGTAATCTGAGGTAACCCTCTTCACTGTCCACTACACCTCCAATTTTGGTGTCATCTGCAAACTTGCTAAGTGTACCTCTTATGCTCGCATCCAAATCATTTATGTAAATGACAAAACGTAGAGGGCCCAGCACTGAACCTTGTGGCATTCCACTGGTCACAGGCCTCCAGTCTGAAAAACAACCCTCCACCACCTTCTTCTATCTTCTATCTTTGAGCCAGTTCTGTATCCAAATGGCTAGTTCTCCCTGTATTCCAAGAGATCTAACCTTGCTAACCAATCTCCCACGGGGAACCTTGTCGAACATCTTAACGAAGTCCATATAGATCATATCTACTGCTCTGCCATAATCAATCTTCTTTGTTACTTCATCAAAAAAACTCAATCAAGTTTGTGAGACATGATTTCCCACACACAAAGTCATGTTGACTATCCCAAATCAGTCCTTGCCTTTTCAAATGTACATCCTGTCCCTCAGGATTCCTTCCAACAACTTGTCCACCACAGACATCAGGCTCACTGGTCTATAGTTTCCTGGCTTGTCCTAACCACCCTTCTTAAACAGTGGCACAACTTTTGCGAACCTCCAGTCTTCTGGCACCTCACCTATGACTATCGATGATACAAATATCTCAGCTAGAGGCCCAGCAATCACTTCTCTAGCTTCCCACAGAGTTCTCGGGTACACCTGATCAGGTCCTGGGGGTTTATCCACCTTTAACCGTTTCAAGACATCCAACACTTCCTCCTCTGTAATCTGGACATTTTGCAAGATGTCACCATCTATTTCCCTATAGTCTATATCTTCCATATCCTTTTCCACAGTAAATACTGATACAAAATATTCATTTAGTATCTCCCCCATTTTCTGTGGCTCCACACATAGGCTGCCTTGCTTATCTTTGAGGGGCCCTATTGTCTCCCTAGTTACCCTTTTGTCCTTAATATATTTATAAAAACCCTCTGGATTCTCCTTAATTCTATTTGTCAAAGCTATCTCACGTCCACGTTTTAC
Source organism: Hemiscyllium ocellatum (assembly GCF_020745735.1). NCBI lineage: Eukaryota > Metazoa > Chordata > Chondrichthyes > Orectolobiformes > Hemiscylliidae > Hemiscyllium > Hemiscyllium ocellatum. The sequence continues at coordinate 88,313,729 of NC_083405.1, read as the reverse complement.
CCTCCTGATTTCCCTCTTAAGTATACTCCTACTTTCTTTATCCTCTTCTAAGGTTTCACTTGATCTATCCTGTCTATACCTGACATATGCTTCCTTCTTTTTCTTAACCAAACCCTCAATTTCTTTAGTCATCCAGCATTCCCTATACCTACCAGCCTTCCCTTTCACCCTGACAGGAATATACTTTCTCTGGATTCTTATTATCTCATTTCTGAAGGTTTCCTATTTTCCAGCCGTCCCTTTACCTGCGAACATCTGCCTCCAATTAGCTTTTGACAGTTCCTGACTAATACCGTCAAAATTGGCCTTTCTCCAATTTAGAACTTCAACTTTTAGATCTGATCTATCCTTTTCCATCACTATTTTAAGATGAATCGAATTATGATCGCTGGCCCCAAAGTGCACCTCCACTGACACCTCAGTCACCTGCCCTGCCTTATGTCCCAAGAGTAGGTCAAGTTTTGCACCTTCTCTAGTAGGTACATCCACACACTGAGTCAGAAAATTGTCTTCTACACACTTAAGCAATTCCTCTCCATCTGGCCATAGAAACTTTGACATCCAGCCAAGTGTGCAAATGGGTTTCAGTTTAATGCCTCACCCAAACCAAATACACAGCACTGATAGTGGTGTTCCCTTACTCCTTGTTTTTCAATCCCTCAGGAGAAAGGATGACCTGTTTTCACTCCAGGGGACTGGTTTCTACGCGGGTGAATAGTCCAATCCTGGAGCTTCAGACTCTGTCCCAGTTATTGTCTGAGGCAGGAAGGTAGGACACTCTGGATTCTGTGTACTCCTTCTGCTCACCCTTGGCCACCACATGCTTCACTCAGTGATGCACAAAGTGCTTGGTGTCTTTGGGATGCTTTCTTCTCTATTTTGTGCATTCTAACACAGGCAAATCTAGTGTATCAATGGGAATGTTGCATTTGTTTAGGAAGACTTTCAGGTGTCCTTGTGACATCTCCTCTGCTCTCCGAGTGATCGCTTGCTATTGCAGAACTCAGATGCGAGCACTTGATTAAGGAGTCTTGTGTCGGGCAGGCAGCCAATGTGGACCACCATCAAAGCTGGGTGTGCCTGACGTCAATACTGGAGAAACCGGTCTGGGAGACGACTCTAACATTGATACGTCCATCTGTGAGTCGCTTTGCAGGATTTATCAAAGACGGTGTTGGTAATAACTCTCCAGGGTTTTTGGCTGTCTGCTGTACACAGAACACGTGATCTGTACAGCATGAGCTATATGTTGGATTTGGGATCTCGGACTTTGAACACTATTCCTCATGTATGCGGAGGCTGCACTGGCACATTGGCGTCAGTGTTAGATTTCATCATCAATGTCACACTGAGAGGTGGCTCCCGAGGAATGGGAAATCATTGACATTGTACAAGGGATCCCTGTTGATTTGATGGTTATAAGACCATAAGACATAGGAGTGGAATTAAGGCCATTCGGCCCATCGAGTCCACTCCACCATTCAATCATGGCTGATGGGCATTTCAACTCCACTTACCAGCGTTCTCCCCGTTGCCCTTAATTCCTCGAGACAACAAGAATCTATCAATCTCTGCCTTGAAGACATTTAGTGTCCCGGCCTCCACTGCACTCTGTGGCAATGAATTCCACAGGCCCACCACTCTCTGGCTGAAGAAATGTCTCCGCATTTCTGTTCTGAATTGACCCCCTCTAATTCTAAGGCTGTGTCCACGGGTCCTAGTCTCCTCGCCTAACGGAAACAATTTTCTAGCGTCCACCCTTTCCAAGCCATGTATTATCTTGTACGTCTCTATTAAGTCTCCCCTCAATCTTCTAAACTCCAACGAATACAATCCCAGGATCCTCAGCCGTTCCTCATATGTTAGACCTGCCATTCCAGGGATCATCCGTGTGAATCTCCGCTGGACACGTTCCAGTGCCAGTATGTCCTTCCTGAGGTGTGGGGACCAAAACTGGACACAGTACTCCAAATGGGGCCTAACCAGAGCTTTATAAAGTCTCAATAGCACATCTCTGTTTTTATATTCCAACCCTCTTGAGGTAAGAGACAACATTGCATTCGCTTTCTTAATCACGGACTCAACCTGCATGTTTACCTTTAGAGAATCCTCGACTAGCACTCCCAGATCCCTTTGTACTTTGGTTTTACTAATTTTCTCACCATTTAGGAAGTAGTCTATGCTTTTATTCTTTTTGCCGAAGTGCAAGACCTCGCACTTGCTCACGTTAAATTCCATCAGCTATTTCCTGGACCACTCTCCCAAACTGTCTAGATCCTTCTGTAGCCTCCCCACTTCCTCAGTACTACCTGCCTGTCCACCTAACTTCGTATCATCGGCAAACTTCGCTAGAATGCCCCCAGGTCCCTCATCCAAATCATTAATATATAATGTGAATAGCTGTGGCCCCAACACTGAACCCTGCGGGACACCGCTCGTCACCGGCTGCCATTCTGAAAAAGAACCTTTTATCCCAACTCTCTGCCTTCTGTTAAACAGCCAATCCTCAATCCATCCCAGTAGCTCACCTCGAAAGCCATGGGCCCTCACCTTGCTCAGCAGCCTCCTGTGTGGCACCTTATCAAAGGCCTTTTGAAAGTCTAGATAGACCACATCCACTGGGTTTCCCTGGTCTAACCTACTTGTTACCTCTTCAAAAAATTCCAACAGGTTTGTCAGGCATGACCTCCCTTTACTAAAACCATGTTGATTTGTTCTAATCAGACTCTGCTCTTCCAAGAATTTAGAAACCTCATCCTTAATGATGGATTCTAGAATTTTACCAACAACTGAGGTTAAGCTGATTGGCCTATAATTTTCCATCTTTTGTCTTGATCCTTTCTTGAACAAGGGGGTTACAACAGCCATCTTCCAATCATCCGGGACCTTTCCTGACTCCAGTGACTCTTGAAAGATCTCAACCAATGCCTCTGCTATTTCCTCAGCCACCTCTCTCAGAACTCTAGGATGTATCCCATCGGGGCCAGGAGATTTATCAATTTTAAGACTTTTTAACTTTTCTAGCACTATCTCTTTCGTAACAGCAACCATACTCAACTCAGCCCCATGACTCCCTTTAATTTTTGGGATATTACTCATGTCTTCCACTGTGAAAACTGACGCAAAGTACTTGTTAAGTTCTCCTGCTATTTCCTTATCTCCCATCACTAGGCTTCCTGCATCAGTTTGAAGTGGCCCAATGTCTACTTTTGCCTGTCGTTTGTTTCTTATGTACTGAAAGAAACTTTTACTATCATTTCTAATATTACTGGCTAGCCTACCTTCATATTTGATCTTCTCATTTCTTATTACACTCTTTGTTATCCTCTGTTTGTTTTTGTATCCTTCCCAATCTTCTGATTTCCCACTGTTCTTGGCCACTTTATAGGATCTCTCTTTTTCTTTAATACATTTCCTGACTTCCTTTGTCAGCCATGGTTGTCTTATCCCTCCCCGGATAATCTTTCTTTTCTTGGGGATGAACCTCTGTACAGTGTCCTCAATTATACCAACAAACCCCTGCCATTTTTGCTCTACTGTCTTCCCAGTTAGCCTCTGCTTCCAGTTTATTTTTGTCAGTTCCTCTCTCATGCCCTCATAGTTACCTTTATTTAACTGTAACACCATTACATCCGATTTTGCCTTCTCTCTTTCAAACTCCAGACTGAACTCTACCATATTATGATCGCTGCTTCCTAAGGGTTCCCTTACTTTAAGATCTTTTATAGAGTATGGTTCATTGCAAAGCACTAGGTCCAGAATAGCCTGCTCCCTTGTGGGCTCCATGACAAGCTGTTCCAAAAAGCCATCCTGTAAGCATTCCATGAATTCCCTTTCTTTGGATCCACTAGCAACATTATTTACCCAGTCCACCTGCATATTGAAGTCTCCCATGATCAATGTGACTTTGCCTTTCTGACATGCCTTCTCTATTTCCCGGTACATGTTGCGTCCCTGGTCATGACAACAGTTAGGAGGTCTATACACAACTCCAATTATGTTTTTTTTGCCCTTGTGGTTCCTCAATTCCACCCACACAGACTCCACATCATCCGACACTATGTCATTCAATACCATTGATTTAATTTTGTTCTTAACTAACAAGGCAACCCCACCCCCTCTGCCCACCTCTCTGTCTTTTCGATAAGTTGAAAAACCATGGAGGTTTAACTGCCAGTCCTGACCCCCCTGTAACCAAGTCTCTGTGATGCCTACCACATCATAATCATTCACTATTATCTGTGCCATTAGTTCATCGGCTTTGTTATGAATGCTACGAGCATTCAGGTAAAGTGCCTTAATGCTAACTTCCTTATCATTAGAGATGTTGGAAGTCATATGATGTCCTAAGTTATCCTTGCTTTTTTCTGCATTCTCAGTCTGCCTCAATTTTAAATCTGCCTGGACACATGCTATCCTGCTGGTTATCTTTCCATTTAACGCCATACTCCCTGTCGCTTTCACTTTCCCTTCCCCCCAACTCAGAAGTTTAAAGTCCTACTGACCACCCTATTTATCCTCTTCGAAAGAACATTGGTACCTGATCAGTTCAGGTGGAGACCGTCCCAACGGTACAGATCCCTCCTGTTCCAAAACTGATGCCAATGCCCCATGAAGTGGAATCCCTCTTTCCCACACCAGTCCCTTAGCCACGTGTTTACTTGCCTAATTTTCTTGTCCCTATGCCAATTGGCACGTGGCTCGGGCAGTAATCCGAAGATTATGATCCTTGAGGACCTGTGCTTCAATTTCCTGCCTAGTGCTTTGTAACCGCCAAACAGGTCCTCCACCCTAGTCTTGCCTATGTTGTTAGTACCAACATGGACCACAACAACTGGATCCTCCCCCTCCCGCTCCAATATCCTTTCAAGCCGGTCGGAGATGTCCTGCACCCTGGCACCGGGCAGGCAACACACCATGCGAGACTCCCGATCCGGCTTGCAAAGGATACTATCTGTCCCCCTAATTATAGAATCCCCTATAACCACTACTTGTCTATTAGCTCCCCCCTCTTGAATGGCCTTCTGCATCATGGTGCCGTGGTCAGTTGGCGCATCCTGTCCACAGCCGTTTCCCTCATCCGTACGGGGGCAAGAATCTCATACCTGTTGGACAAGGTCAAGGGCTGAGGCTCCTCCACTCCTGAACTCAGGTTCCCCCTACCTGCCTCACTTACAGTCACATTCTGATGTCCCTGATCACTAACTGAATGTGAATTACTTAATCTCCCAGGTGTGACTGCCTCCTGAAACAAAGTGTCCAGGTAACTCTCCCCCTCCCGGATGTGCCGCAGTGTTTGAAGCTCAGATTCCAGATCATCAACTCTGATCCGGAGTTCTTCCAGCAACCAACACTTGCTGCAGATGTGGTCACTGCCATTCACAATGGGATCAGCCAACTCCCACATCATACAGTTACAGCACATCACCTGCCCAGCCATCTCTGCTTAGTTAGTTAATTACTTAGTTACTTTGTACAAGTTTGAGTTAGAATACTTTCTGATACCTCTCTGCTATAGTTTTTCCCTAAAAATGGAATAATATATATACACACAAAAAAAAACGAAGTAAATTTTTAACTAGTCACTAGGAAAGATATAAAAAATCCTTACCTTTAAAAAAAACCCAGAGTAGTTAAGAAGGTTCGAGGAGGAGGGTGGGTGGGAGATACTACAGGTGTAGAATCTCGGGTTTAGCTGCCTTCCTGAGTTGTATAATCACTGTTTTCCTTCCCGGCTGCCCCTCTGCTCGCCGTCACTTCCTCTGCTGCTCCCGCTCTTTCTGTGAGGAGAGAGAGAAAAAAAAAACACCGCTGCCTGCTACAGGTAAGTAATTTTAAAACAAACTGTCTTACCTTAGCTGTAGTCTCCCAGGTTCACTTTTACTCAGCTGCTGCTCCCACTCAAAAAAAAATTATGGGAAGATGCTGTGTGGTACGAGTAACTGGGTAGAGAACCTTTATTTTTTTGATGTTTAGTCTCAGGCCTATTCTTCCATATGCCATGATGAATGTGTCAATGATGGTTTATAGTTCAACTTCAGAGGGTGCAGCCAGGCTGTGTGCTACAGCTCAAAGACAGAAGTTTGAATGGTCTTGGTTCAGACCCGCAAAGGTTAAAGGTTGAATAGTATCCTGCTCCTCTTGTAGGTTAGCTCCATTCTAGTGGAGAGCTTCATGGAGATGGTGGAATGTTGTAACAATGAAGATGGAAAAAAGCATTCAAGTGATGACGTCAATCTGCTTTACCCCAGTTTACACTTGTATTGGGTCTCTGGTCGATCTCTTGGTGAGGATCACACCTTGCATATCATCGTGAAGCAGATAGAGTGTGGTGATAAATTTCTACGGCAGCTGAATTTGAGGAGGATGTTGTCCCTCACAGGCGGCAGAGTTGTGAGATTGAGGAAGGCCATGTACAGAGATTGGTGCTGTTTCCTGTACTTGGATTTGTCACACACTGAAAATCATGACCATTGTGTCTCTTGATGGGTGGAAGCTACATTATGACTGTGGATGGAGCTCTTCAGGCACTGGGAAGAGGCATTTGAGGAGGATTATCGTGATGACCTTTCCCATGGTGGCAGTGAGGAAATTCCTCTGTTATTTCTCCAGTTGGATCTGTCACTTTTCTTGAAGATAATCACAGTTATGGCTTCTCTGAAATCTCTCAGCATTCTCTTTTCCTTCCAGTAAAAGGCAATGGGATTGTGGATTAGTGTCAAGAGTACCAGTCCACCATACTATAATCCTTCAGGAAGAATTCTATCTGTGCAGGAAGCCTTGTTGTTTTTCAGCTGATGGATGTTTTTTTTTTCTTTCACAGTGGGTTGGATGTTCACTAAGATGGTGATATTTGGTATGTTGCAGGATGGTGTAACATTGGAGGACCACTGGAATGTAGATGTTTGTCCTCAAACCCTGGAATGACACATTTTTACTTGAATCTGAACAGCCACCAAGTGTGTACACTAGCATACTGACCTTCTCATTGCTCAGCTTCATTGTGAGGATAGATCCAGTGCTATACCTTGTAAATATTCAGTGCCAATTCAGTCATGTCTCTTCTTGATTGGAATCTGCACAAAGTTTTTTGATAACTCAGGTGACCTGGACCTTGCCAAAAACTGGACTGTCCTTCTGTGAATGTGGATTTTCTCATCTGATGTGCTACCTGCTTCTGGCACTTAGCCCCCATTTGTGTAGATCATGAAGTTCAACTTCATGCACATTTCAGAAATTATGTTATCAGGTAGCTTCCCTTGCCATTTCACTTCAGCAGCTGGATTTCTTCAAATTGCTCTTTTGGCTCACTGCTTAAAAATAATTAATTTCTCACCTTTAAGAAAAATATGTCACCTTCACAGAAAAAAAAACAAAAACCTATTTAGCTCTTTTGGATCCAAGTTCAGAGGAGAGAGAGACATTAGACTTCAGTGACAATGAGAAGTTGCTCTTTGGAATGCTTGGCGGAGGGAAAAAAAGGAGACATCTTTCTGACAAATTCAGGATGGCATTCTAGTAGAAAATAGATTTTAATGGATTTTAATAGGAGTACAGCAGGATGAAGTGTTCAATGGAAGAGAAATACCAGAAGTGCAATAAAAATAAGGACCATACTGGTATCATACTTTGTCAAATGGCATGGTAGCTCTGGTAAGCACTGCTGCAGCACAATGCGAGGGTCCCCAGTCTGATTCCAATCTAAGGGCAGGGAGGAGCGTCTAGAATTTACACATTCCCCTCGTGTCAATGTGGGCTTCCTCTGGGTGCTCTGGTTTCCTCCCACGGTGCAAAGATGTGCAGTTTAGTTGGATTGGCTATGCTAAATTGCACATAATCTCCGGGGATGTGTAGGCTAAGTTGATTAACCATAGGAAATGCAGGGTTAGCGATACGGTAGAGCAGTGAATCTGGATGGTCGGTGTGGGCTCGATGGGCCTAATGGCCTGCTTCCACACTGCATGGATGTTATGTTAACTATTGTCAGCAGTAGGAACTTCAACCAGGCACAAGGTGTTGCTACATTTGAATCAAATTTCACTAAAAGTGAAGCCATGAATGTAATCATATTAAGATCAGGGTGAGAAGATCATTACTCTTGATAAAAATAAATTGTTCTGGAGTAGCAGTGGTAGTTGATTCAGAGTTCAAAGAGGTAGTGTTGTTTGTCCATGAATTAGCAAAGTGGTTATCAAGGTTAACTTCCAAAGTTTTGTCAAGGAAGTGTATTGAGAGTTGGGTAGTTGTGGTTGTTTTTCTATGTAAAACAGCAGCAAAGATACCTAAAATAGGCTCTTCAGAGAAAGTGAAGACAGACAAGGGACAACTATAGGTTTACTATATAAGGATAAAATTTTGGGAAAGTGATAGAAGAACAAGAAAACAGAGTAGTGATTAATTATGACAGGCAGGAAATCAGTGAGTCAACAATTTAGGAGGAGAGAAATAGGATGACCTAACTGAGTAACATGAAGCAAAGAAGAGAACAAGGCTGTGGGTGCAATAAAACAAAGGAGTGTCAAAGTAATAACTCATGTCTGGAGGGGCAGCCAAAATACACACACAGATGAACAAAGATTGAATTCAGATTATAAACCCTGAGCGATACATTGTCAGAGAATTTAGCCCAATTAATCAGTGATCACAAACACAACGATTGGCCTGAGAACTGACAAGGATTTATTTAACAAACAGTGATATCAAGGAGGAGACTTGACCCCCACTGAAACAGTCACTGACAGGCTGTTCAGAAGGAACCACAGCTTCTTCCCTGAACAGAGAATATGATGAAGTTTTATACCCTTAAAACAATGAAGTGTGAGTTATGAGACAGTGGGGTGTTTTGTACAACAACGAGAAATAAAGTTCATTCATTGAAAAGATTCAAGTGTCCATGGTCTTGTTACTTAATTGACTCAGGAGATTCCGATCTTTGACTGGAGTAGGTGTTAGTGGGTTTCATCCTGATATCAATGTGTTCGTATTGTTGAGGGTGCCCCCTCGTCTGGGTAAATTTTGTGAAGGCTTGACTCCTAGTAGGAGCAGCTGTGCCCTAAGGATATCAGAGATGCTGGGCTAATGTGGAGGGAAGGGCTCATCATCAGTTAATCTGAAGAAGTATATTCTCTTGGTCTGGGGCTGGATGAGTCATGTCCTGAGGTATGTGTGATGTCTGGGGCAGCTGGTTTGGCCAATATGAGGCATTATGGGTAGGCTCAGTGGCTGAATGCAGACATTATGTGTTGTCTGTTTTGTGGCCATGTCAGGGGGAGGTTGGGACCTGTATTTTGTCCCACACACATCAGGGTTTTAAACTACAAGGCAGGGACAGATTAAAACATTCAAAGTTAACATCTGAGACCTTGTTTCAACATTAAATTAAATTGCAGACTGTGTGAAGTCAGTTTGCTGTGTCCACAAACAATGCCTACAATATCCATAGGGAGTGAATTCCAAGATTCTGACCCAGTGACAGTGAAGAAATAGGAATATATTTTCAAGTCAAGATGGTGGGTGGCTTGGAGGGGAAGTCATGGGTGTTGATTTTCCTATGAATCTGTTGCCTCTGTCTTACAGATGTATGTGGCTGTGGGTTTGGAAGGTGCTGCCTGAATAGCTTTAATGAATTTTGGCAGTACATCTTGTGGATAGAACACAATGCTGCTACTGACTGTCAATGGTGGAGGGAATGAATGTTTGTCAATGTAGCGGCAATCAAGTGGGCTGCTTTGTCCTGAATGGTAGGAAGCTTCTTAAGCATATTGGAGCTGCGCTGATCCAAGCAAGTGGGAAGTATTTCATCACATTCCTAACTTGTGCATTGCAGGTGATGGACAGGCATCTTGGCATCCAAAGGAAAAGAAAATTTTGCCATACATTTTATATTTCAACAAATATAAACCTTATTAGTGGAGAAATCAGTTTTGAAAATATATGCTTCTCGATTAGTGCCTGTTTGACCACTTTCATAAATGAGGCGCAGGAGAATCGACATTTCGGGCATAAGCCCTTCTTCAGGAATGAGGCTGGTGTGCCAAGCGGGCTGAGATAAATGGTGTGTGTGTGTGGGGGGGGGCTGGGGGGCGCTGGGAATATGATAGGTGGAAGGAGGTGAGGGTGAGGGCGATAGGCTGGAGAGGGGGTGGGGACGGAGAGGTCTGGAAGAAGATTGCAGGTGAAGAGGGAGGTGCTGAATCCGGGGGATTGGAACTGAGATAAGGTGGGGGGAGGGGAAATGAGTTGCTGGAGAAATCTACATTCATCCTGTGTGGTTGGAGGGTTCTAGGCGGAAGATGAGGTGCTCTTCCTTCAGGCATCGTGTGGTCAGGGTCTGGCGATGGAGGAGGCTTCATAGTCCTGAACTATGAAAACAACCACCCCAACACACACAAACGCAGTTGCATCAGGACATTATTCAAAAGGGCCACAACATACTGCAGCACACCTGAACTACAAAAAGAGGAAGAAGAGCACCTATACAAAGTATTCACCAAGAACGGATACCCGCGCAATTTCAACAGATGCCTTAAGGAAAGACAACGGAATGAGGACATGCCACAACCCAAAGGACTGGCCACACCCCCATACATCAGGAGCATTTCTGAACTGACAGCCAGACTGCTGCGGCCACTAGGACTCATAACAGCACACAAACCAACAGCCACTCTCAGACAACAACTCACCAGGACAAAGGACCCGATACCCAGCATGAGCAAAACTAACCTAGTGTACAAAATCCCATGCAAGGACTGCACAAAACACTACATAGGACAAACAGGAAGACAGCTAACAACCCGCATCCATGAACACCAACTAGCCACGAAACGACACGACCAGCTATCCCTAGTAGCCGTACACTCAGCTGACAAACAACACGAATTCGATTGGGACAACATCACTATTACAGGGCAGGCCAAACAGAGAACAGCCAGGGAATTCCTAGAGGCATGGCACTCATCCACAAATTCTATCAACAGACAAATCGACCTAGACCCTATATACCGACCACTGCAGCGGACAGCAACTGACAACCGGAAGCGGCAGATTCAAACCAGTATAAATGCTGGAGGAATCAGCACAGAAGCACTTCACAGGAGGCTCCCAAGCACTGAAGATGTCCCCCAGAAAGGGGACGAAACGTTTGCAACAAAAACTCCCAGCTCGGCGAACAGAACCACAACAACTTCTGTTTTTATTTCAGATCTCCAGCATCTTTGTTTCATTATATATATGTCTTTGATATAGGAAAGCCATCATTGACTTTCCACTAGCAAAGACTGTGAATGATGTCCAGAAATTTCTGGGAGTTGTCAACCAAGTAGACATTGCAACCTTGACCCCATTTGCAGAACTTTAAAAGGATCTTTCCTGATGAAGGGCTTTTACCCAAAACATCAATTTTCCTGCTCCTCGGATGTCTGCCTGAGCTGCTGTGCTTTTTCAGCACCACTCTAATCTAGACTCTGGTTTCCAGCATCTGCAGTCATTGTTTTTACCTAACAAAAGTACTAAGCAAGAACAAAAGTTAACATCTTCAGATCTGTTGGCACACTGTATTCCCTGATTTCCCATGGCAGTGACCATAGGTACGCCTTTATTCGGCTTAGGCACAGCAGTCATGCATATCCAGAATAAAGGTAGAGCCAGTCTGTACCAAGAAGATTAACTGAAAGAGAACAACATCATACTGTACAGGGATAGAGAAGGAGGCTCTGGCAGTAACACAAGGAGGTAAATAAAACTTAGACTACCTGACAGGATTGAATTTTCAGTGAGACAGTTGACAATCCCATGGTCACACTATCAGACTCCAAAGTGTCAGTCAAGTGCTATTACAGATCCAAACTTTCAGTATCACACTGATACATTATGACTATATGACAGTGTTTGTACTAGCTGACATGTTCTCCACAGTTACAGTGGATCAGGTTGAAGCAGAAGACTTTGTCTTTATTTCATAAGTCATAATAACTTCTTTACTCAAAGAATCACTACAGTGTGGAAGCAGGCCACTCAGCCTGTATGGTCCCTCCAAAGAGCACCCCACCCAGACCCACCTGCCATATCCAATCCCTGTAACCCTGCAATTCCTACTATACCTATGGGTAATTTAGCATGGCCAATCCACCTAACCTGCACATGTTTGAACTGTGGGAGAAAGCCTGTGCACCCACAGGAAGCCACGCAGACACAGGGCGAATGTGCAAACTCCATACAGACCTAAGGGTAGAATCAAACCCAGCTCCCATGCATCATGAGGTAGCAGTGCTAACCACTGAGCCACCATGCTGTCTTTCTGAGAAGAAGTTACAATAAATAAACAAAGTACAAAAGGCACTTTGCTCAGATTAGGAAATTCTGCCAAGAAGATTAGTCGAATTCTAGTCTAAATGATCAACTCTTACAAAAGTATCATAAACAAAGGAAGACAGTGACACGAGTTGATGATTTTCTAGTCTTTAATCACAGCTTGTAAAATTGGACGCTATGTGGAAAGAAGTTCATTGTAGAATCCATGGAGGTGGCTTGGTAATAACCATGTCTGGAATGCATGCACAATAGACTGTAAAATGGCCATAGTAAATACAGAGTAAGGGGGTGGGTCTGAGTTGGATATTCTTCAGAAGGTCACTGTGGACTTGATGGACCAAATGGCCTGCTTCCACACTATAGGCATTCTGTGAAATAATGGTGCACATTTTGTGAATAAATCCTTTAAGAGGTCCATGACAAAAGCTGGAATGAACCACATCACTTATTTTCCTTGCCATCTACAGGCCAATGGAGAAGTCAAAATAGGAGTAAAAAGCATGTTATTGACTAAGAATAGTGATTAAGTTCAGATTCACTGGATTAAGGGACAACCCCCTCAGGAAATGGATACTTACTGGACAGAAGACTAAGACCACACACCCATTAACTGCAGCAAACTCTCAAACCAAATATTACATTGCAAGACCATGGAGGTGTAAGGACAATGAGGATGACCAAAATACAAAAAATAGGAACAGTTATAACTTCAGGCATAAATAAATACTTTATCAGCTTGGAACCAGGCCAGAAAGTAAAATTAAGAGATAGGAAGTCAGAATGCATAGTCCACAAACAGGCAAAGCAATGACTCATAGTCATAGAGACTTCGAGATGTACAACACGGAAACAGATCCTTTGGTCTAACTTGTCTGTGCCAACCAGATATCCCAACCAAATCTAGTCGCACCTGTCAGTACCCGGCCCATATCCCTCCAAACCCTTCCTATTCATATACCCATCCAAATGCCTCTTAAATGTTGCAATCGTACCAGTCTCTACCACTTTCTCTGTCAGCTCATTCCATACACGTACCACCCTCTGTGTGAAAACGTTGCCCCTTAGGTCTCTTTTATATATTTCCCCTCTCACCCTAAACCCATGCCCTCTAGTCCTGAACTCCCTGACCCCAGGGAAAAGACTTTGTCTATTTATCCTATCCATGCTCCTCATGATTTTATAAACCTCTATAAGGACGCTCCTCAGCCTCCAATACTCCAGGGAAAACAGCCCCAGCCTATTCAACCTCTCCCTGTAGCTCAAATCCTCCAACCCAGGCAATATCCTTGTAAATCTTTTCTGAACCCTTTCAAGTTTCACAACATCTTTCCAATAGGAAGGAGACCAGAATTGCATGCAATATTCCAACAGTAGCCTAACCAATATCCTGTACAGCCGCAACATAACCTCCCAACTCCTGTACTCAATACTCTGACCAATAAAGGAAAGCATACCAAACACCTTCTTTACTATCCTATCTCCCTGCAACTCCACTTTCAAGAAGCTATGAACCTGCACTCCAAGGTCTCTTTGTTCAGCAACACTCCCTAGGACATCACCATTAAGTGTAGAAGTCCTGCTAAGATTTGCTTTCCCAAAATGCAGCACCTCGCATTTATCTAAGTTAAACTCCACCTGCCACTTCTCAGCCCATTGGCCCATATGATCAAGATCCCGTTGTCATCTGAGGTAACCTTCTTCACTGTCCACTACACCTCCAATTTTGGCGTAATCTGCAAACTTATTAACTATATCTCATGCTCACATACAAATTATTGCATTTTGATACTGCCATATAATCTGTTTTTAACTATTGATCAGGATGTTATGGATAACCCACTGCCCTTCTTTGAAATAATGCCATAGATACTTTGACATCCAGCCAAGTGTGCAAATGGGTTTCAGTCTAATGTCTCATCCAAACCAAATACACAGCACTGACAGTGGTGTTCCCTTACTCTTTCTTTTCAATCCCTCAGGAGAAAAGATGACCTGTTTTCACTCCAGGGGATTGGGTTCTATGCTGGTTGAATAGTCCAATCCTGGAGCTTCAGACTCTGCCCCAGGTATTGTTTGAGGCAGGAAGGTGGGACACTCTGGATTCTGTGTATTCCTTCTGCTCACGCTTGGCCACCACTTGCTCCACTCAGTGATGCACAAAGTGGTTGGTGTCTTTGGGGATGCTTTCTTCTCTATTTTGTGCATTCTAACACAGGCAAACCAATGTCTCAATGGGAATGTTGCATTTGTTTAGGAAGACTTTCAGGTGTCCTTGTGGCATCTCCTCTGCTCTCCAAGTGATCACTTGCTATTGCAGAACTCAGAGTCGAGCACTTGATTAAGGAGTTTTGTGTCGGGCAGGCAGCCAATGTGGACCACCATCAAAGCTGGGTGTGCCTGACATCGATACTAGAGATACTGGCCTGGGAGAGGAGTCTAACATTGGTACGCTGATCTGTGAGTGGATTTGCAGGATTTTTCAAAGATGGTGTTGGTAATAACTCTCCAGGGTTTTCTGCTGTCTGCTGTACACGGAGCACATTTTTTGATGCAAACAGGAGAGTGGGCACTAGGGGGTGATCTGTACACCATGAGCTAGGTGATGGATTTGACATCTTGGACTTTGAACACTATTCCTCATGCATGCGGAGGCTGCACTGGCACATTGGCGTCAGTGTTGGATTTCATCATCAATGTCACACTGAGAGGAGGCTCCTGACGAATGGGAAATCATTGACATTGTACAAGGGATCCCTGTTGATTTTGATGGTTGATGTTGTGTTGTAGGAGCAACTGGGTAGAAAACCTTTGTTTATCGACGTTTAGCCTAAGGCCTATTCTTCCATATGACATGAGGAATGTGTTGATGATGGGGTTTATAGCTCAACCTCAGATGGTGCACCCAGGCTGTGTGCTACAGCTCAAAGACAGAAGTTTGAATGGTCTTGGTTCAGGCCCGCAAGGGTTAAAGGTTGAACAGTATCCTGCTCCCTCTGTAGGTTAGCTCCATTCTAGTGGAAAACTTTGTGGAGATGAGTGGAATGTTGTAACAATGAAGATGGAGAAAAGCGTTCAAGTGATGATGTCAATCTGCTTTACCCCAGTTTACACTCATATTGAGTCTGTGGTGGATCCCATGGTGAGGATCACACCTTGCATATCATCGTGAAGCAGATAGAGTGTGGTGATAAATTTCTACGGCAGCTGAATTTGAGGAGGATGTTGTCCCTCACAGGCGGCAGAGTTGTGAGATTGAGGAAGGCCATGTACAGAGATTGGTGCTGTTTCCTGTACTTGGATTTGTCACACACTGAAAATCATGACCAGTGTCTCTTGATGGGTGGAAGCTACATTATGACTGTGGATGGAGCTCTTCAGGCACTGGGAAGAGGCAGTTGAGGAGGATTAACATGATGACCTTTCCCATGGTGGCAGTGAGGAAATTCCTCTGTTATTTCTCCAGTTGGATCTGTCACTTTTCTTGAAGATAATCACAGTTATGGCTTCTCTGAAATCTCTCAGCATTCTCTTTTCCTTCCAGTAAAAGGCAATGGGATTGTGGATTAGTGTCAAGAGTACCAGTCCACCATACTATAATCCTTCAGGAAGAATTCTATCTGTGCAGGAGGCCTTGTTGTTTTTCAGCTGATGGATGGGTTTTTTTAATTTCACGGTGGGTTGGAGGTTCACTAAGATGGTGACGTTTGGTATGTTGCAGGGTGGTGTCACATTGAAGGAGCACAGGACTGTAGATGTTTGTCCTCAAATCCTGGAATGGCACATTTTTACTTGAGCCTGAACAGCCACCAAGTGTGTACACTAGCATACTGACCTTCTCATTGCTCAGCTTCATTGTGAGGATAGATCCAGTGCTATACCTTGTAAATCCTCAGTGCCAATTCAGTCATGCCTCTTCTTGATTGGAATCTGCACAAAGCTTTTCGACAATTCAGGTGACCTGGACCTTGCCAAAAACTGGACTGTCCTTCTGTGAGTGTGGATTTTTTCATCTGATATGCTACCTGCTTCTGGCACTTGGCCCCCATTTGTGTAGATCATGAAGTTCAACTTCATGCACATTTCAGAAATTATATTGTCAGGTAGCTTCCCTTGCCATTTCACTTCAGCAGCTGGATTTCTTCAAACTGCTATTTTGGCTCACTGCTTAAAAATAATTAATTTCTCACCTTTAAGAAAAGCAAGTTTCCTTCACAGAACTTAAAAAAAGCAAAAACCTATTTCACTCTTTATGATCCAAGTTCAGAGGAGAGAGAGAGGCATTGAAATCAGTGGCAATGAGAAGTTGCTCATTGGAATGCTTGGGGGAGGGAAAATAGAGGAGGTATCTTTCTGACAAATTCAGGATGGCATTCTAGTAGAAAATGGATTTTAATGGAGATTGATAGGAGTACAGCAGGATGAAGTGTTCAATGGAAGAGAAATATTCAAAGTGTAATGACAATAAGGACCATATTGGTGTCATACTTAGTAGAATGGCATGGTAGCTCAGTGGTAAGCACTGCTGTCTCACAGTGCCAGGATCCTGGGTTTGGTTCCACCCTCAGGGGTGACTGGAGTTTGCACAATCCCCCTGTGTCAGTGTGGGCTTCCTCCAGGAGCTCTGGTTTCCTCCCACAGTGCAAAGATGTGCCGGTTAGGTGGATTGGCTATGCTAAATTGCACATAATCTCAAGGGATGTGCAGGCCCGGTGGATTAACCATGGGAAATGCAGGGTTAGCGATAGGGTAGAGCAGTGGATCTGGATGGTTGGTGTGGACTTGATGGGCCTAATGGCCTGCTTCCATGCTGCAGGAATGTCATGTTAACTATTGTCAGCAGTGGGAAGTTCAACCAGGCACAAGGTGTTGCTACGTCTGAACCAAATTTCACTCAAAGCAAAGCTATGAATGTAATCATCATAAGATTCGGGCTGACAAGAGCTTTACTTTTGGTAAAAACAAAATGTTCTGGAGTAACTGTGGTATTTGATTCAGAGTTCAAGGAGGTAGTGTTGTTTGTGGTCCATGAATTAGCAAGGTGGTTACTGAGGTTAGCTTCCAAAGTTATGTCCAGGAAGTGTATTTAAATGTGGGGTAGTTGTGGTTGTTTTTTTGTGAAATGGCAGCAAAAATGCCAAAAATAGAGAAAGTGAAGACAGACAAGGGACAACTATCGGTTTACCATATAAGGATAAAAATTTGGGGAAGTGGCAGAAGAATAAGAAAACAGAGTGGTGATTAATTATGACAGGCAGGAAATAGGTGAGTCAACGGAAAAGAGGATGATATAACTGAGTAACAGGAAGCAAGGAACAGAATGAGACTATGGATGCAGTAAAACAAAGGAAAGTAGAAGTAATAACTTATGGCTGGAGGGGCAGCCAAAATACACACACAGATGAACAAAGATTGAATTCAGGTTATAAATTCAGATAGACTCATCATTGTTTAAAATTAGAGATCACGGACGGATTAAAAAATTCAAAGTTAACATCTGACATCTGGTTTTAAGATTAAATAAAATTGTAGACAGTGTGAAATTAGCTTGCTATGTCCACAACCAATACCTAGATTCATGAGTGAATGAATGTCAACATGAGTGAGTAGCTGAGCAACAGAACGAAAGGAAAGTGAATGGGCATTATCAGTGTGCATTTTGCTTCATTCAGATCAATACAAATATATGAGAAAATGCGACTTCTGTTATTATTCTTTTTACCCATTTGATCGCAACAAACTCTGATCATCAGATATAGATTTAATTGACAGCATTCTCTCAAGGTTGAGAGAGGCTTATACAGGCCAGTGATTGCTAGACACCTCTCCCTCTCGTGGTCAAAGTAACATTGCCACTGGCATTAGCCACTTGAATTGTCAGGGTTGCAGCCGGCAATAAAGGCTAAAACTATATCTTCGAGTTATACATACAATCTCCAGTATTGCAGTAGCTAAGTTATCATGCTGATTTGTCTGACAGAGCTGTAGTGTGTGAAAAAAACTGACAGTAGAAATACATAAGCTGGATCCTGCACAGAATGAATATTCCTAAAACTAAAGGCACATGAAACATATTAGTAACAATGTTTGATTTAATCAGTGAGAACCAGATTAATTAAAGGCCAAATATCATGTGATTAATTTGCAATTAACAGTAGATGCTGAATGGGATTTGGGGGTTTAGAGTTTACAATAGAATGAAGCTTAAAGCTGTCAGCTTTATTAAGCTAATTTATTAAATTAGATTTTTGCCAGATAATATGGGAGAGTGCCTAGAGTATTGAGTATAATAAAGTAATATTAATCTACCAAACTGTACCAAAATACTGGGAGATGCAGGTCACGTGATTGGAAGAAAATCGGTAGTGTCATAATCACAGTGCCTTTCGTTACTTAGAGAGAAACAATCAAGTCACTGTTTTAATGTTTTTGATAATCAACCAAGTAGATCAATTGTGCACTGTTCTATTAGCCCTTTGGCATAAATGTTGCAAACAAAATGCTGCAATCCATTATTAAATAAGCTTTACTGTCAAAATTGGCCTTCCTCCAATATAGAACTTTAACTTTTAGATCCTATCCATCCTTTCACATCACTATTTTTAAACTAGTAGAATTATGGTCGCTGGCCCCAAAGTGCTCCCCCACTGATACCTCAGCCACTTGCCTTGCCTTATTTCACGAGAGTAAGTCAGGTTTTGCACCTTCTCTAATAGGTACATCCACATACTGAATCAGAAAATTTTCTTGTACACGCTTAACAAATTCCTTTACATTTTAACACTATGGCAGTCCCAGTCTATGTTTAGAAAGTTAAAATTCCCTACCATTACCACCTTTTTATTCATACAGATAACTGAGATCTCCTTGTTTTGAATTTGTTTCTCAATTTCCTGTTGACTTGGGGGGTCCATAGTACAATCTCAGTAAGGTAATCATCTCTTTCTTATTTCTCAATACCACCCAATTAACTTCCCTGGACATATTCCCAGAAATATCCTCCCTAAATACACCTGTAATGTTATTCCTTATTTAAAAACCCCATTCCCCCTCCTCTCTTGCCCCTTTCTATCATTCCTATAGCAATTGTATCCTAGAATATTAAACTGCCAGTTCTGTCCATCCCTCAGCCATGTCTCTGTAATTACTTTGATATCCCAGTCCCATTTACCCAAACCTTGAGTTCATCTGCCTTCCCTGTTAATCCTCTTGCATTGAAATAATACAGGCCAGTAAATAAATGCAGTTTAATTTACCCTGTTCTCTGCTTTACCTGCCATGACTCGAACTGAGGTATTTGTATCATCGATAGTCACAGGTGAGGTGCCGGAGACTGGAGGTTGGCTAATGTGGTGCTGCTGTTTAAGAAAGATGTTAAGGACAAGCCAGGGAACTATAGACCAGTGAGCCTGATGTCAGTGGTGGGCAAGTTGTTGAAGACAATCCTGAGGGACGGGAAGTACATGTATTTGGAAAGGCAAGGACTGATTAGGGATAGTAAACATGGCTTTATGCATGGGAAATCATGTCTCACAAACTTGTTTGAGTTTTTTGAAGAAGTAACAAAGAGGATTGATTAGGGCAGAGAGGTAGATGTGATCTATATGGACTTCAATAAGGCATTCAACAAGGTTCCCCATGGGAGACTGGTGAGCAAGGTTAGATCTTATGGAATACAGGGAGAACTAGCCATTTGGATACAGAACTGGCTCAAAGGTAGAAGACGGAGGGTGGTGGAGGGTTGTTTTTCAGACTGGAGGCCTGTGACCAGTGGAGTGCCACAAGGATCGGTGCTGGGTCCACTACTTTTCATCATTTATATAAGTGATTTGGAGGTGAGCATAAAAGGTATAGTTAGTAAGATTGCTGATGTCACAAAAATTCGAGGTGCAGTGGACAGCGAAGAAGGTTACCTCACATTACAACTTGATCTTGATCAGTTTTCACTGGAGTTTCGGAGGCTGAGGGGTGACCTTATCGAGGTTTACAAACTTATGAGGGGTATGGATAGGATAAATAGGCAAAGTCTTTTCCCTGGGGTCAGGAGTCCAGAACTAGAAGACAGAGGTTTAGGGTGAGAGGGGAAAGATAAAAAAGAGACCTAAGGGGCAACTTTTTCACACAGAGGGTGGGACATGTATGGAATGAGCTGCCAGAGGAAGTGGTGGAGGCTGGTACAATTGCAACATTTAAAAGGCATTTGGATGTTATATGAATAGGAAGGATTTGGAGGGATATGGGTCGGGTGCTGGCTGGTGGGATTAGATTAGGTTTGGATATCTGGTTGGCTTGGACAAGTTGGCCCGTAGGGTCTGTTTCCATATTGTACATCTCTATGATGTTTGACTTGTTCCTTTTCCCAACTGTACCAGTCTCAGACTGATCTCTTTCCTCACTATCTCCCTGGGTCCCACACCCCCCACCTTACTAGCTTTAATCCTCCCGAGCAGCTCTAGCAAATCTCCCTACCAGTATATTAGTCCCCTTCCAATTCAGGTGCAATCCATCCTTCTTATTAGATTAGACTTACAGTGTGGAAACAGGCCCTTCGGCCCAACAAGTCCACACCGACCCGCCGAAGCGCAACCCACCCACACCCCTACATTTACCCCTTACCTAACACTATGGGCAATTTAGCTTGGCCAATTCACCACTTCTACACCAGAACAGATTCCAATGATCCAAAAATGTAAACCCTTCTCCCCTGCACCAATTCCTCAGTCACACAATTATCTGCTCTATCCTCATACTCCTACCCTCACGGGTTCTTTGCACCAGAAGTAATCCAGATATTACTACCCTTGAGGAAATCCTTTTAACTTCCAACCTAACTTCTTATATTCTACCTTCAGAACATCCAATGTGTACAACTACATCCTGCTGGTCCCACACCCCTTTGAGAATGTTCTGCACTCACTCCGAGATATCTTTGATCCTGGCACCAGGGAAGTAACACACTATTCTGATTTCTTGCTTTTGTCGTGGAGAAAATGTAAAATCACCAGGAAATGCAGAGTTCTTCAAGAAGTAGGTCTTTTATCTGCAACCAAAAAACCGTGACACTGAGAAAGCAGATTCTCGAATGCCCACGAGCCTCAGGGTCGGTGGATTTTTATATCTTTTTTATCATGTTTCTGTTAGCTTATCAGCATGTCCAACTATATTAATCAAAGTACCTCACTCTAGCTTCACAATAAATCAATGATGTTAGTTCCTATTATCTCTTTAGTTGTGCATTCCACTTAATGTTATTCTAATGTCACGGTTAGATATTTATTGCTAACTCTTTGCAACAATGGTCTTTCATCCCAAACCCTACTTAATATTTTCCTAATGTCATAATTAGATATTTATTATCACTTCTGCTACAGTGATCTTCCATTCTAAACTAACCTGTCATGATAGATATTTAGCTCTTCCATCTATTACAATAATCTCCTGTCTCAAGCTGATTCTACTAACTATTAATTAGCTATTTTAATATCATGTCCCAAATATCTATGGTCCCAAACCTGTTATAATAACACTTAACAGGAAAACTCTACTTACTGTTATCTCATCTCGCCACAGTGATCTTTCAGCCTTAACCTTACCCTGTTAATTGGTGTAAGAGCATTCCACTATTCTTATCTCATCTTGACTGCCGCAGACCACAGATTGCCAGTGGTCTTCATGATTTAACCCTTCCCATGCTTTCATGCTCTTTATTTTCCATACTTTCAGCCACAGAAATGTCTGTCTGTGCCTCTGTTGCAAGAGTCCCCTATCACCATCGATTGCTTGGAACCTGATGTACCCCTCGTTACATTACAGCCAGTCACAGTACCAGAAACTTGGCTGTTTGTGCTACATTCCCCTGAGAGTCTATCACCCCTTACATTTTCCAAAATAGTAAACTTGTTTGAGATGGTGATAGCCACAGGAGACTCATGTACTATCTGCCTTCCTTTCCTACTTTTCCTGGCGGTAAGCCATCTACGTGACTGTATCTGTGGTTTTTCTCTCTTCGTATAACTGCCATCCATCACACGTCCTAGCTCCTGTATATTCCTCATTGCCTCCAACTGCTGCTCCAACTGATCCATGCAATCTGATAGAATTCTCCACCAAATACACTTACTGCAGACATAATCATAATAACATGGAAATTCTTCCTCATCTCCCACATCCGAAGGGAAGAGCACATTACTCTAATAAAGGTTATCTTTGCACCTTAACAATCTACAGAAAATAGATCTTACTGCTCTAAAAACACTGCTTCAAGCAAACTTAGTACCTATGTTTTATATTTTTAAATTTTAATCAAGAGACATTTCTCAATAAAACATATAACCAAAAAGAACCCACTCTATTCACTATTTAAGAAAGAAACCAAATGTTACACGTAAGAACCATGCACTTATCTGTTCCTGTGCTGTGAGCTCTCCCACACAGTATCCTCCAAGGTCAGCTATGAATTTTGCTGTTTATCAATTTTTAAAAAACTTTTGAGACATTCTCCATTTGGCAAGCTGTAACTAGTGGAGTGCCACAAGCATTAGTGCTGAAGTCTCAGATTTTTAAAAATTCTTTCATGAGATGTGGATATTATTGGATAGACCAGCATTTATGTGTATTCCCTAATGTTCCATGAGAAAGTGGTAGTGAGCTGCCCTCAGGAGTCACTGGAGCCCATCTGATATAAGTATACCCACAGTACTATTAGAAAGGAAGTTCCAAGATTTTGACCAGCTCCAGTGAAAGTACAATATAATTCCATGCCAGGAGCTCATGGATGGTGGTGTTCGGATGCAACAGGTGTCCTTCTTCTGGATGTTAGAGTTTGCGATAGAGTTTGTGTGTTTGGAAGGTGCTATTGAATGAACCTTTGTGAGTTGTTGCAGTGCATCATTGTGCATAGGTGGTGGAGAGAGTGATTTTTAAGGCAATGGTTAAGGTGCCAGTCAAGATGGCTTTTTTTTTGAGTATTGTTGGAGTTGCACCTGTAATGGTAATCACAGAATGACCTGCTCCTATAGCAACTGCATTTATATGGCAAGTCTAGTTCAGCTTCTGATCAATGGTAAATCCTAGGATGGTGGTATGCAAGGGAACTGAGGAGTCCAGTGACATGATCAGATTGTCAAGGGAGGAACTGGGGAGAGGGTTCATTATGTGCATTTGTCCAGGAGTTCAACCATGACTTTTCTGTCTGACAATTCTTAGGTATTTTCCAGATAAATAAGGTGGAATTTCCAACTCAGAGTTGGACACCTTTTTGGTAGATATCAGGGAGCAGATGGATCACTTGAAGTAAATTGTTCAGACTTCCGAGGCATTGTGAAGTGTGCCTTTGGTTGTACATCCAGTCACCCAACTGTCCAGAGTTTGGAAGATTTAAGCCATAAGCTACAAGTATGTTTAATGACTAGTTTTATGTTGTATACACTTGGAAATTTGATGGTGTTTAGTGAGTGGCGAATCAGACTGAGAGCTAGTTATCCCTGGCAATCAGATGAAGTGAATCATTTATAATTCTTTAATAATCACTTTATAATGTCTCCACAAAGTTGTAGAAAAAAGAGAAAAAACAAGTTTCTATTTTAAAGTGGGTCAAGCACCACTGCCATTATGAAATGGTCTGAATCTTCTCTATGTGTTAATCCATATAACATAGACAATGAATGCTAGCATTATTAGATGGAACATGGGAGTTGTGAACGGGAGTAGGAAATTCAGCCCTTCAAACCTCCTCTGCCATTTAACACAAACAATGCTGATTTTATCCTGATCTCAACTCCACTTTCCTGCCTGCTCCCCATTGCCCTTTCTCCTGCTTTTCATCAGAAACATATCTATTTCTTGCTTGAATTGATTGATTGATTCTGCCTCCACTGCACTTTAGGACAGTGTGTCCCATTGATTCCCAACCCTCTGAGAGAAGTAGTTTCTCCTCATCTCAGTTTTGAATCCACCTCCTCTCACTCTATATGTATGCTATCTTGTTCGAGACTGTCCCACAAAGAGGAACATGTGTTCAACAACCACCATATCAACCCCCTTTAGCATTTTATACACCTCAATCAGATCCTCCTCATTCTTCTGATCTCCATCTAGTACAAGCCCAAGTTATTTAACCGCTCCTTGTACGACAGCCCTTTCATCCCTGGAATCAACCTTGTGAACCTCCTCTAAACTGTCTCTAACGCCACCACGTCCTTTCTCAAGTCAGTTAAAAATCACACAACACCTGGTTATAGTCCAACAGGTTCAATTGGAAGCACTAGCTTTCGGAGCGCTGCTCCTTCATCAGGTTCAACCACCTGATGAAGGAGCAGCATTTGTTACCCATCCCTTAATTACCAGAGGATAATTAAGAGTCAACCACATTGCTGTTTGTCTGGTGTCACATGTGGCCCAGACCAGGTGAAAACAAAATTCTTCCTTAATAGACAGTAGTGTTTCAACCTGGTTTTAAGTCAATCAATTGACATTGGCTACATGGTCACCATCAGGCTAACTTTTAATTCCAGATTTTACAGAATTCAGATTTCATTATCTGACATGGTGGGATTTAAATTTACACTCCAGAATATTAGTCTTGGGTTCTGGATTACTAGTCTTCTGATAATACTGTTGCAAATGACTTCCCCTGCAATAATACATGTGATCCGTGTCCTTTGTGATGGTTTCTGAGCTGTGGAAGTTCGTGGAAAGTCAGCCACATTGTGCCAGTGATGGTGGGAGTAGAAATTTATGTGGTGTAAGGGTTGCCAGTTAGAATACTTTGGCCTGATTACTGCCAAGTTTGTTGAGTGCGGTCACACCTGCACCTAACCAGGCAAAAGGAGATTTGACTACTCTTCCTGAGCAACATGCTTCAGAATATTCAGCCTCTGATCTATTTTTTTTTTTATTGATTTTGTGGGAATTGGGCATTGCTGGCTGGCCAGCATTTATTTCCCTAGTTGCCATTGAGGAGGTGGTGTTGAGATACCTTTTTGAACCACAGCAGTACACCTGCTATGGGTTGACCCACAATGCCATTAGGGTGCGAATTCCAGAATTTTGATCCAGCGACAGTGAAGGAAGTTCAATTTATTTCCAGATCAGGATGGTGAGTGGCTTGGAGGGGAACTTGAAGGTGAGCGTGTTCCAATATATCTGCCGCTCTTGTCCTTCTATATGGAAGTGGCTGTAGGTTTGGAAGGTGCTGTCTGAGGGTGTTTGGTGAATTTCTGCAGTACATCATGTAGATAGTACACACTGCTGCAACTGAGCATCCATGGTGGAGAGAGTGGATGCTTGTGGATGTGGTACCGATCAAGCTTGTTCTGCTTTGTCCTGGATAGTGTGAATCTTCTTGAGTGTTGCTGTGGCTGCATTCATACAGGCAAGTGGGAAGTATTCCATCGCACTCCTGGCTTGTGCTTTATAGATGGTGGACAGGCTTTGGTGAGTCAGGTGGTGAGTTACTCCTCACAGTATGCTAGACTCTGAACTGCTCTGGTAGTTAGCCTTTATGTGGTTGATTGTTTTTCTTTTCAATAGCCAGTTGTGGGATGGTATATAATCAATAGCATTGAATAGAAATTAGACATTCACGTGTTGAAATGGTCACTTTCTGCTTCAATGTGTTATGACTTATTAGTATCTAAAACCAAAAATGTTGACCAGACTGCAAACTGTTTTTAAGGAATTATGCCACTGGGCACAACCTGGGTATTTCTGATTATGATGAAGATTAATATCCAATTTGAAACATTAACTCTGTTTCACATTCCATCGATACCGTTAGACCTGCTGAGTTTCCCCAGTATTTCTGTGTTTGTTGCAGATTTCCAGAATCTGCAGTATTTTACTTTTGAGTGCTTTATGAATTCCGACTTCTTGAACGGTGTTTTAAAATCATCTGTGAGCGTATGTGTATATGTGTTCGGTCCATTGCAAAAGTTTACTCTGAATGTCTCCAGCTGTAGCCATGGAAATGTAGGTTGTTGTAGTGGAGTCGAGGTGGTGGGGTGTGAATCGCAGCGCCACCCCGCGGTAGGGCTGCGGGAGTGGGCCACCTCGGCCGCCGTACTGTCGTTCCGGCAGTGGGGTTTCCTTCCCTAGCAACGTGGCATCAACGATTCCATGGCAACGGCGAGAGCAGCCGCCAGCAAACAAACAGTGAGAGAGGGCGAGCAAAACAACTCTCCGGCCTCTTCATCCCGCGGCCTCGGCTCAGCGGCCTGTCCAGCGGCATCGGGATGAGTGTGAAGAGGAGCATCCCGGTGGTGAGGCACATCATCAGGGACAGCGACCTGGCAACCAGACAGGTAAAAACAAACCTGCAGAAAATAACAACAACCCACTCATGTCCCTGTCTCTTCATCACACACACCCACCCCTGTTAACATATACAGCCAACCACACATTATATATATATAAAAAACACATATATATGTAGCTATACAGAGACATATATGTGCACACATACACACATACAGACATGCACACACATTACACATACATTTTTATTCATTTGCCGGTTGAGGACTTCGCTGGCTGGGCCAGCATTTATTGCCCATCACAGTGGGCAGATAAGAGTCAACCACATTGCTGTGGGTCTGGAGTCACATGTAGGCCAGAGCAAGTAAGAATGACAATTTCCTTTCTTAAAGGACATTAGTGATCCAGATGAGTTTTCCAACAATCAACAGTGGTTTCATGATCATCATAGACTCTTCATTCCAGATATTTATTGAATTCAAATTCCACCATCTGCAGTGGTGGGATTCGAACCAAGGTCTCCAGAATATTACCTATATGTTACACACATGTTACACACAGACATATATACACACATGTAGACATACACACACATTACACATATATGCACAGACACATGTTACATGCATATGTATACACATACAGACATACACACACATTACACATATAAGCACAATGACATATTACACACATACATTTGCATAGATATATATTCACACATACATATGGGAATGGATCTGGCAGACATGACTAAACTGTAGATGATTCCCAGGTTGCCCCTCTCTTGTGCAGTCCATCCATTCTCATTTATCAAACCCCTCCCTAAACAATAAGTGTGTCGGATTCCTGGGAAACAGTTAAACTTGTCGAGCTGCACAACATCTTCAGTACCATAGCAAACGGAGCGCACCATAGAGATGCCTGGTCATGGCCAGACAGGTCTATCCGCCCAAGGTTAGGTTTCCTGTTTGCAGTCCCAAATGCTCTTCATCAGATCCACCGACATTAAGCATTATTCTTCTGACCACTATCTCCTGCTGGCCAACTGTCATCTTCAGGACAAGTAGCAGACGTCAAGAGAACGTGGAAGCTGAATGTGAAACTGTTGACCCCAGAAAATGTTGAAGAACTCAAAAGCGATTTCACAGGTTGGAGAACTGTGAAGCCCCTCTTTGAATCTCCAGTCGACTCATGGAAAACAGTCAAGGGGAACATCACAAGGTTCTTTATCCTCAAAGGTGTTCAGAAGGTGATAGAAAGATGGGAAAATTTTCCAAACTCCAGAAAAGCATGCTGAACTTACTTCTGCTGCAGATTATGGGGATCAATGTCACAGAGGATCTCTGGGAGGTGAACAGCCAGCATGCCTCACTCTTTGCCTTGGAGGACTCCAAGATAATCTTTTGGTCTAGGGTCTGCGTTGTGGAGCAGGATGAATTGTACTCACGTTTATTCTTCCAGAAGGTGCACAAAGGCGAGCTCTGTGCCCAACAGCCTGAAGGAAGAAGATGACTCAGTAATATCATCTCAATCTGACATCCTGAGGATCAGCAAATCCTTTTATGCTAGACTGAATAGCACGAAGCCCAAGGATGTGCACCTCCCATCATTTCTGTCCTCTGTCATGGAGGTCACAGACGGCAGTATGCGGGAGAGGTTGGACAGCCGTTATCTCTGAATGAACTGACCAAGGCTCTCAAGTCCTTAGAAAATAATAATACTCCTGGAAGTCCTCAGCATACCGGCTGAGTTGTATTCAGCTCTGTGGACTTTATTGGCCAGGACCTGCTAGAGGTGTATGACAGTACAGGTAGATTGGTATAATGTGTGTTTTTAGCAGCACAATTGGGCTGTAATGTCGCTGAAGAATTAGGGAACTGTATTTTGGAGAATGCGTACCTCTGTTGGCAATAGCGTAATTCCAGCAGGGATTGGTTTGCGCACCTCGTTCTGCCCATATGTCGATGTGTGCGCTGAAATCTCCACACCTTGCACATGTGCCAGAGTTCTTGCCATTCTGCACATGCTCTGATGTCCACCCATGTGTGACATTAGTGCCAGATGTCGTCCAATTCTGCACTTGTGCCAAAGTCTCTGTGCTGTTCTGTTCCTGCGCAACGTGAGTTCTCGTCTTCATGCCATTCTGCACATGCTGATAGAGTAGCTTTCTGTGAGAGGTACTGTATTGAGCACAGCTTTTTAAACTTTTTTTTAATGTATTGTGTTAAATTTATTTTTGTTTTGTAAATGAATATGATTTCAATCTTCATTCAGGCTGTTCTCCTTTTGTGTTATACGTTTGGGTGATTTTAGAGCGATCGTGCGTGATGTCTTTTACTGGTCTGCCCCTAACCCACTTTTCCCATAGGCTCCATTATTTTATTAAGTGATTTTCTACTAAGTGAGGTTTTTCTGGAATGCAGCTATGGCATTATAGGAGAACTACCTGTATGCTTCTGGCAGGTAGCATTGTGAAACCATGAGGAAAAGAATCATCACACTCATCTACAAATAAGGGGGAGAGGGAGGAAATTAGAAATTGACAACCAATTTCACTGCTGAATGCAGATTGCAAAATCCTGTCAAAAGTCATCACCAACTGGGTCAGGTCTACCCTGGGGGTCAGTGATCCACCCTGACCAAACTTGTTCTGCACCAGACATGATGATCTCTGAGAGCCTCAAGGATACAATTTCATATGTTCTGAACAGGGGGGTGGATACCTGTCTCATCAGTCTGGACGAGGAGAAGGCTTCTAACAGGGTATCACACATCTACATGAGAGACATGTTCTGCAAAGTGGGCTTTGGGGAGGGAATCTGCAATTGGGTCTGACTGATCTACACCAACATGGATCGTGCAAGATCAATCAACAAGTTGGAATCAGAGAGCTTTCCAATCAAATCCAGAGTCAGGTAGGGCTGCCCACTCTCTCCTGTCTTGTTTGTGTGTTGTGTAGAGCCTTTTGCTGAGTCCATCAGGAAGGATGTGAGTCTGAACGGGGTGATTATTCTAGGCAGCATAGGCCAGCAGGTTAAAGCTTCCCTGTATATGGATGTCACTGTTTTCTGTTTGGATCCCCTGTCAGTGCACAGACTCTTGAGCATCTCTAACCAGTTTGAACTGGCCTTGAGCACCAAGATTAACCAAGGCAAGAGGAAGGGCCAACAGGTCCTTTATCCCGTTCACCATCAGGACAGACTATCTGAAGGTGCTGGGAATATGGTTCAGAGGGGCTGGGATGTGTGCAAAAACTTGAGAGGAACACATTGCCAAGGTAAGGCAGAGACTGGTCTACTGAGAGCACCATTCCCTTTCCATTGTGGGTAAAAACCTGGTCATCAGGTTTCAGCTACTGGTGTCAGGTACTTTCTCTGTTGTATGCAATGCAGACCTGGCCCATTCCCTGAACCAGCACCATTGCAGTAACCTGAGCCGTATGATAGGATTACATGTAGTGCAACATGAACCCAGGATCACAGTTGAGGCTGTCTTCATGGATACAGAAATTGGCTACCCGTTTCTGCTCGATGACTCTGTTGTTGTGTATCTTGAATGCTGCTGTGGAGGATGCTTACTCAAAATCTGGAGACTAAATGTCCTTGACTGCTTGTGATTTCAAATGAACCTTTTGGCATATAACCTAGTATCATGTGACTTCGGACCTTATGTTATTGAATGGTACAGCAGATCTGATGAGCTGAATGGCCTATTAGAATCATAGAAACCCTACAATATGGAAACACGCCATTCGACCCATCGAAAACCAATCCACCTAGACCCAGACCTCCACCCTGTATCCGTAACCCACACTTACCTTGGCTAATTCACCTAGTCTGCACACCTTGGACATTACAGAGCAATTTAGCATGGCCAGCCCATTCAACCTGCGCATCTTTGGCCTGCTTCTGCCCTTATGTCTTGTAGTCTTATCCTGTAGACAATAAATATTGCAACCTCAGTAATCACTGTGGTCGAATGATAAGTATGCTGACATAGTATATCACTAGATGTTGTCACATTCCGTAAATGCTATTGTGTCCATTTAGAGAAGTGTCAAACTTTCTATTACACTCCTTATATGTACCTGGTGGGTGTGGAAAGGTTTTGATAGGTCAGGAAGTCATAGAAATCTTAAACTGTGCCCTGCCTTTGTCAGTGCTGAGTCAATATGATGGTGCAGTTAATCATTTGGCTAGTGGTAACCCTCTGGATGTTGAAGTTGGGAATCTTGGTGACAGCCATGTTGTTGAATATCAAGCCAGGCATCGCATAGTGTGAATGTTATTTGCAAATTATCATCTGAAGTCTGGTAGTTGTCCACTTGTCCTACTGTAAGCTGGAATATGTTGCTTAATTACTGAAGGTCTGAAAATGTGTTGCTGAAAAAGTGCAGCAGGTCAGACAGCATCCAGGGAACAGGAGATTCGATGTTTCTCCTATTCCCTGGATGCTGCCTGACCTGCTGCGCTTTTTCAGCAACACATTTTCAGCTCTGATCTCCAGCATCTGTAGACCTCACTTTCTCCCCTAATTACTGAAGGTATTGTGAATGTAATTGGACAGTTTGGAATTGCCAATAAACAGCAAAATCCATCATTTTGAAAAGGCTGTTAATTAAAGATGGTTAGACAAAGGATGTTTCACTAAATAACTACATCAAAATTGAGGTTTGTAATGACTGGTGTGCACCAGCCACAACCATCTTCCTTTGTGTTTAGTTTGACTCTGGCCGTGGAAAGAACTTCCCTTTGAACCACATTGATCTTGCTGTGGTCAAGCTCTTTAATTTCTTAGTCAGCATCTGCTGGGCAACTGCATCCATTAAGGTTCCTATCATTGTCAATATTCTGTGGCAGTGTGGAGATGTTGACCTTTTCTCCAGATGCCTTCAAATGCCAAATTGTTCCCCAGCCATTCCCAGCATGTCTCAAAAGATAGAGATATTTCTGTCCTTTGCATTCATGCCTGGATGAGGACTATGGGCTTTGTGTGAAATAATTGCACATAAGTCTGCAACAAATAATAAACTGTGATAAACAATGAAGTAATAAAGAATAAAGCCTTTGATAAGGTTTCACATAGGAGACTAATGAGTAAAGTCCGCTTGCCAATTGGATACAAAATTGGCATAATAGCAGGAGATAGAGTGGTGGTGGAGGTCTGTGACCAGCAGTGTTCCACTCGGAATATGAAATTTAGTTTAACATCATAGGGCTACTTATTCTCTTAATTATTTTCAAAGTATTTCAATTATATTGAGCACTCTCTATATGGGAGAAAGGTTGCAATCTAATATTCATATTTAGATAACTATGAAGAAACATTTATTTGATTTTTATTTTTAGTTTGTGATACCATTTGTATTCCTTTCTTGAACTATATGCTTATTATATGCATGTTATTAATCCCGCCGGAAAGAATGTTTGAAGATAATGCATAAATCACAATATAATTCTAGTTTATTTTCTTTTATTCTTATTTTCAAGAATATAAGGCCTGTGGATTTGAATCGAGTTGTTAATCTAATAGAAGATCGATTCTCAGTAAGTAGATTCCAGTGAGTCCCAAACAATTTCTACCGTATGTTATTTGGTTTGCATCCAAAACTCTAAAATATTATTAAGGCTTTTATTTACTCTTCCAAGGATGCCTGCCTTGAAGAAGTTTTCCTCCTCTCTCTCCAAGAATCTCAGGGAGTCCCTCTCCCACTGACTCTATGCTACTTTCTCCCCACTCTCACCCTTCTCTCACTTATCTCTCTACCCTTCAGGCTCTCTGCTTGTATTCCTGATGAAGGGCTTTTGCCCGAAACGTCGATTTTACTGCTCCTCGGATGCTGCATGAACTGCTGTTCTTTTCCAGCACCACTCTAATCTAGACTTTTATTTACTCATCACTACTGCTTACTTTTTTAAAAGCACCTGGATTTAATCACCATTTTAAATTGTTACGACACGGGGTAAACCCCTCTGCTAATTTAAAACCAGCAACACAGAAAAGATTTATCCCATGCAGTAATCTGTGAAAATTTGAGAGGTCAATAACTATTTAAAGTAAAAACTAACAACTTTATTTCTTAAAGTATAACAGAGAATAATTAACTAACAACTATTTACAACTCCTTCCTCTAACCTATCTTTTACTTTTCCCTCTACAGTACTGTTCCGATAAAAATCCAAATTAAGACTTACAAAACAAAACTTCTTATCTCGAAACCAGGCAGTTTTTGGTCCTTTTCTGTAGATCTTTCTTCCTTTCTTCTTCTTGGGGACTCTGCTTCAAAGGTTACTGATCGATAAAGGTATCTTTAAGAGAGCTATTTTTCAGGCTGTCTTTAGATGCTGGTAGCTTGGCAGTTCTCCTCTCAACTGTCCAATCTTGCCCGGTCTTATACCACGAAAGCATTGGATTGTGTCATGGGCTTTTAAGTTTGTCAATATACTTGTCATAGAGTCAAAGAGATGTACAGCATGGAAACAGACCCTTCGGCCAACCAGATATCCCAACCTAATCTAGTCCCATTTGCCAGGACTCAGCCCATATCCCTGCAAACCCCTCCTATTCATATACCCATCCAAATGCCTCTTAAATGTTGCAATTGTACTAGCCTCCACCACTTCCTCTGTCAGCTAATTCCATACGCATACCACCCTCTGTGTGAAAAAGTGGCCCCTTAGGTCTCTTTTATATATTTCCCCTCTCACCCTAAACCCAAGCCCTCTGGTCCTGGATCCCCCCACCCCAGGGAAAAGGCTTTGTCTATT
Source organism: Hemiscyllium ocellatum (assembly GCF_020745735.1). Taxonomy (NCBI): domain Eukaryota; kingdom Metazoa; phylum Chordata; class Chondrichthyes; order Orectolobiformes; family Hemiscylliidae; genus Hemiscyllium; species Hemiscyllium ocellatum. The sequence goes on along the minus strand of NC_083405.1, from coordinate 88,280,403 downwards.
ATCCTATCCATGCCCCTCATAATTTTGTAAACCTCTATAAGGTCACCCCTCAGCCTCCAACACTCCAGGGAAAACAGCCCCAGCCTGTTCAGCCTCACCCTCTAGCTCAAATCATCCAACTGTGGCAACATTCTTGTAAATCTTTTCTGAACCCTTTCAAGTTTCACAATATCTTTCCGATAGGAAGGAGACCAGAATTGCATGCAATATTCCAACAGTGGCCTAATCAATGTCCTGTACAGCCGCAACATCCCAACTCCTGTTCTCCATACTCTGACCAATAAAGGAAAGCATACCAAATTCTTTCTTTACTATCCTATCTACCTGCGACTCCACTTTCAAGGAGCTATGAACCTGCACTCCAAGGTCTCTTTGCTCAGCAACCCTCCCTAGGACCCTACCATTGAGTGTATAAGTCCTGCTAAGATTTGCTTTCCCAAAATGCAGCACCTCGCATTTATCTGATTTAAACTCTATCTGCCACGTCTCGGCCCATTGGTCCATCTGATCGAGATCTTATTGTAATCTGAGGTAACCCTCTTCGCTGTCCACTACACTGCCAATTTTGGTGTCATCTGCAAACTTACTAACTATACCTCTTATGCTCGCATCCAAATCATTTATGTAAATGACGAAAAGTAGAGGACCCAATGCCAATCCTTGTAGCACTCCACTGGTCACAGGCTTCCAGTCTAAAAAACAACCCTCCACCACCACCCTCTGTCTTCTAACTTTGAACCAGTTCTGCAGCCAAATGGCTTGTTCTTCCTGTATTTCATGAAATCTAACCTTGCTAACCAGTCTCCCATGGGGAATCTTATTGAATGCTTTACTGAAGTCCATATGGATCACATCTACCGCTCTGCCCTCATCAATCCTCTTTGTTACTTCTTCAAAAAACGCAATCAAGTTTGTGAGACATGACTTCCCACGTACAAAGCCATGTTGACTATCCCTAATCAGTCCTTGCCTTTCCAAATACATGTACATCCTGTCCCTCAGGATTCCCTCCAAAAACTTGCCCACCATAGACGTCAGGCTCACTGGTCTATAGTTCCCTGGCTTGTCCTTACTATCCTTTTTAAAGAGTGGCACTACGTTAGCCAACCTCCAGTCTTCTGGCACCTCACCTGTGACTATCTGTGATACAAATATCTCAGCAAGAGGCCCAGCAATCACTTCTCTAGCTTCCCACAGAGTTCTAAGGAACTTATCCACCTTTATGCATTTCAAAACATCCAGCACTTCCTCTTCTGTAATATAGACAATTTTCAAGATGTCACCATCTATTTCTGAAATTCTATATCTTCCATATCCTTTTTCACAGTAAATATTGATGCAAGATACTCGTTTAGTATCTCCCCTATTTTTTGCGGCTTCGCACAACAGCCGCCTTGTTGAGCTTTGAGGGGTCCTATTCTCTCCCTCGTTTTCCTTTTGTCCTTAATGCATTTGTAAAAATCCTTAGGATTCTCCTTAATTCTATTTGCCAAAGCCTTTTTGCCCTCCTGATGTTCCTCTTAAGTATACTTCTACTGCCTTTATACTCTTCTAAGGATTCACTTGATCTATCCTGTCTATACCTTACATATGCTTCTTTCTTTTTCTTAATCAAACCCTCAATTTCTGTAGTCATCCAGCATTCCCTATACCTACCAGCCTTTCCTTTCACCCGAACAGGAAAATACTTTCTCTGGATTCTCGTTATCTCAATTCTGAAGGCTCTCCATTTTCCAGCCATTCCTTTACCTGCAAACATCCACCCCCAATCAGCTTTTGAACGTTCTTGCCTAATGCCATCAAAATTGGCCTTGCTCCAGTTTAGAACTTCAACTTTTAGATCTGGTCTATCCTTTTCCAAAACTATTTTAAATCTAGTAGAATTATGGTCGCTGGCCCCAAAGTGCTCCCCCACGGACACCTCAGTCACCTGCCCTGCCTTACTTCCCAAGAGTAGTTCAAGTTTTGCACCTTCTCTAGTAGGGACAACCACATACTGAATCAGAAAATTTTCTTGTACACACTTAACAAATTCCTCTCCACCCAAACCATTTACACCATGGCAGTCCCAGTCTATGTTTGGAAAGTTAAAATCCCCTACCATAACCATCCTATTATTCTTACAGATAGCTGAGATCTCCTTACACTACTAAATTCAAACTTGATTATAATTTGGTATTTTTGGGGTATAATTTAAACTGATTAGCAAAATTCGAATTTGTTTTTGTCTCATAGCAACTCAGCAGTGCTATCTGTTCTGAACCAAATGTTACATTGTAAATTCTCTAGCACTTAGTGTTTGCCAAGTCCTTCACTATCCTAAAGGTACAGTATACTTCTACACATTCATAATGAAATGGCCTTTTTTTGTCTTTAATGTCTGATAAATTTGAATTCCTGATCTTCACTGAACCTACTTGTGTTAACAGACACACATACACATGCACTGACTGGATGTTTACTTTATATTTCTGGACTCACTGTGGCATAGATTGTAGAATCCCTTCAGTGTGGAAGCAGGCTACTCAGCCTTTCAAGTCCATTCCAACCCTCCAAGAAACATCCAACACAGACCCACCTCCCCTACCCTATAACCTGTATTTCCCATGGCTTGCTTTTATTGGTCAGTGCATTGAGTATAGGAGTTGAAAGGTCATGTTGCGGCTATATGGGACACTGGCTCAGCCACTTTTGGAACACTACATGCAATTCTGGTTTCCCTGCTATACAAAGGATGTTGTGAAACTTGAAAAGGTTCAGAAAAGATTTACGAGGATGTCTCCAGGATTGGAGGATTTGAGCTATAGGGAGAGGCTGAACAGAATGGCGCTATTTTCCCTGGAGCATCAGAAGCTGTGGGCTGATATTATAGAGGTTTATAAAATCATGAAAGGCATGGATAGGATAAATAGGCAAGGTCTTTTCCCTGGGGTGGGGGCGTCCAGAACGAGAGGGAATAGGTTTAGTGTGAGATGGGAAAGATATAAAAGGAACCTAAGGGGCAACTTTTTCAGAGACTGGTGCGAGTATGGAATGAGCTGCCAGAGGAAGTGCTTGAGAATGGTACAATTCCAACACTTAAAAGACATCAGGGTGGGTATATGAAAAGGAAGGGTTTAGAGGGATATGGACCAAATGCTGGCAAATGGAATTAGATTAATTTAGAATATCTGGTTGGCATGGATGAGTTGGACCGAAAGGTTTGATTCTGTGCTGTACATTTCTGTGACTCTATAATCCACCTAGCCTGCACATCTCTGGATACTACAGGCAATTTAGCATGGCCAATTACCAAATCTGCAATGTTTGGATTGTGGGAGGGACCCAGACCACCCAGAGGAAACCCACGCAGACACAGGGAGAATGTGCAGACACCACACAGACACCTGAGGGTGGAAATCAACCTGGGTCCGTAGTGCTGTGAGGCAGTAGTGCTAATCCCTGAGCCAAAATGCCCCCCCAACCCCCAACCTCCCCCACACCGACTCCTGTCATTAGGCAACAGCATAGTTTTTTCTCTACTTTTTTAAGTACACTAAACCACCAAACCACCATCTCTTCAAGGGTTGCAAAACCTCATTAAAAATGCATGTGTATAAATAGGACCTCTTGATACCTCAGCACCAAGCTCACAAAAACATCTAAAAATGAAAGGAAAACCATGTCTCCATTTGGTACACAAAAAAATACAAACTATAGATGAAACTTAAAGCCATACCTTGGTTCTAACAAAATAAAAGTGAACAACCTCCAATTCCATCTGCCTCATAATTCCCCACTCACCTAATCTTTATATTTTCCAACCTCTTTGTGTCTTTCTCGCAATTTACATTCATGCTTAACTTTTATTTGCAATCTATGTCTCCCTATCTAAGTCTTTGATGTAAATTGTAAATAGCTGAGGCCCCAGCACTGACCTTTGCAACATGCCACTTGTCAGACCTCCCAATTTGAAAATACTTTATTTGCCTTTTCTTCGAAAACATTAATCAATCTTCCAGTAATTATATATCAATAACAGCTTGGTGGATTTTTAACTTGTGTGGCATTTTAATTTGTTTCATTGATGGGATGTGGATGTCATTAGCTGGCCTAGCATTTACTGCCCATTCCTAATTTCCCAGAGAGCAGTTAAGACTCAACCACATTGCTGTATATCTGAGTTAAATGTAAGCCAGATTTCCTTCCCTAAAGGACATTAATGAAGCTCATGGGTTTTTATAATAATTGATAGTGATTAGTTGCATAGTCATTAGATTAACTTTTTATTCCCGATTTGAATTCAGATTTTACCATCTACAATGGCAGGATTGAACCCATACCCCAGAATGTTATCTGAGTTTCTGGATTACCAATCCAGTGGCATTACCACTACACTTCCATCTCTGTCTCCCAAATGCCATTTGAAAATCCAAATATGCAACTTCAACTGTTTATCTACCTCAGAAATTACACCCACAAAAAATTAATAAGTATCAATCGATTCCAGCAATTTCCAGGATGATTGATGTCAGGGTAATTGGCCTGTTCCTTGATTTTTTTCATTATCCTTTCCTGAATAGCTGTGTTACCATTTGCTAACTTCCAGTCAGCAGAGATCTTTAAGAATCTGGGGGGTTTTGAAAAGTCATAGCCAACATTACAATCCCCATAGAGACCAATTATTTAATTGGTTTATAGTAAATTATTATTGATTAAACACTGTTTTCTTTTTGTAGGCAACATTCAGAGCGGAACATTCCTTCTTTATACTTCATAACTATCACATTCCCATTGTATATTATTCCTTACAATGAACAGTTGACAATTGCTCCCAGTTACTGTATATACTCGAATAATAGTCAATTTTTTTTAAGGTTATGAGGTTGACTATTACATGGATACTACTTTTGAGGGCCTGAAATTCATGCCTGTCAACATTCATACCATATCATTAGCAGAAGACCAATTGATTTCTAAACAACTAAAAATAAATAATGAATTATGGTAATTCTGAAAACCCAGATTGGAAGGCCAGGAGCGGACCGGAACAACCACTGGACTGGAAAGCTGGTGCGGGACGTGATAGCTGGCACACTGACTCATAAACGTTGATCTGTTATCTGTGAAGAACTAGGGTGGACTTTTACGTGAGATATGTGGAAAATTCCAGATTATTTGGCCAAACGTAGCGGGTCAATTTTGACATGAGATTGACTATTACTCGAGTATATACGGTATGTACTCTCTCAAGAAACAAGTCTTCCTAAAATTACATGATCTGTTTCAATTGGTACTTTCCAATGAATTGATAAGTTTGTAAATATTTCTACTATAATCCTGTGATCCCTTTGCTGATTAACATACTGTGTTACAGTTTGAGAATGGTGCAAAAGTATATTGGAACACGGCAATAGGGGCGGCACGGTGGCACAGTGGTTAGCACTGCTGCCTCACAACACCAGAGACCCAGGTTCAATTCCCACCTTGGGCAACTGTCTGTGTGGAGTTTGCACATTCTCCCCGTGTCTGCGTGGGTTTCCTTCGGATGCTCTGGTTTCCTCCCACAATCACAAAGATGTGCAGGTTAGGTGAATTGGCCATGCTAAATTGCCCATAGTATTAGATGAAGGGGTAAATGTATGGAAATGGGTCTGGGTGGGTTGCTGTTTGGAGGGTTGGTGTGGACTTGTTGGGCCGAAGGGCCTGTTTCCACACTGTAAGTAATCTAATCTAATCTAAATAAAGGATTAAGCTGCTTGTGTTAAATGAAGAAATAGACTGAACTGGAGCATAAACTCAAACATGAGCAGTTGGACTGTTTTTAAATTATTTATTCAATGTAATTCCCTTGACATAATATCAAATTCCAATTTTTGGCCTTTTTTGACCAAATGATTTTCTATTGTCTGAAGTTAACAGTATAATACCTGAAACTCAGTTGTAAATTATGACAAATTATGTTGGTTAAAGAAAATTTGCAGAGTATTTAGACTGAAATGCAATGGTTATAACCTGCTAGCAAGTAAATGTTGCTGACAAATTAACAGAACTCGGATGATAGTTGAAAATTTGAGAATATGAAGCCCCAATTTAAGAAAAAATATTCTTTAAGTGTCACTTTATATTCCACTGTTGCACATCCTTCTGAATCACACATCATTGTAACTCATCCCAAGAATGAGCCTTAAGATAGTCTCGTAGCCAACAGTGATGTCAAGCTTTACTAATTTATAGTGACAGAATTATTGCTTTCATGACTATTTTGGTCATGATTTTTGTCAGAATTCAATATAATTTTGAATTGTCCTTTCCTGTAAAACATACAAAAGCTTGGCGTTATGGGTAAAGTATGAGCATGCATAGAGGTTTGGTTGACTAACAGGAAGCAAAAAATGGGAATAAATTAGTGCTCTTCTGGTTTGCAATTAGTAACTAGTGGGGTGACTCGAGATCAATTATTCACAATTTACAAATGATTTGGAATTGGGGACCATGCGTAGTGTGTCAAAGTTTGCAGATGACATTAAGATGAGTGGCAGAGCAAAGTGTGTAGAGGACTGTGAAACTTTGCAGAGGAAAGTTCTCCCTGTATTCCATGACATCTAACCTTGCTAACCAGTCTCCTATGGGGAACCTTGTCGAACGCCTCACTGAAGTCCATATGGATCACATCTACCGCTCTGCCCTCATCAATCCTTTTTGTTACTTCTTCAAAAAAACTTAATCAAGTAATTGAGACATGATTTCCCACATACAAAGCCATGTTGACTATCCCTAATCAATCCTTGCCTTTCCAAATACATGTACATCCTGTCCCTCAGGATTCCCTCCAACAACTTGCTCACCATAGATGTCAGACTCACTGGTCTATAGTTCCCTGGCTTATCTTTACCACCTTTCTTAAAGAGTGGCACCACATTAGCCAATCTCCAGTCTTTCGGCACCTCACCTGTGATTATTGAAGACACAAATATTTCAGTAAGAGGCCCAGCAATCACTTCTCTAGCCTCCCATAGAGTTCTAGGCTACACCTGATCAGGTCCTGGGGATTTACCCACCTTTATGCATTTCAAGACATCCAGCACTTCCTTCTCTGTAATATGAACATTTTTCAAGATGTCACCATCTATTTCCCTGCATTCTATATCTTCCATGTCCTTTGCCACAGTAAATACTGATGCAAAATACTCATTTAATATCTCCCCCATTTTCTGCAGCTCCACACAAAGGCTGCCTTGTTGATCTTTGAGGGGCCCTATTCTCTCCCTAGTTACCCTTTTGTCCTTAATGTATTTGTAAAAACCCTTTGGAATTTCCTTAACTCTATTTGTCAAAGAAATCTCGTATCCCCTTTTTGCCCTCCTGATTGACTAACAGGAAGCAAAAAATGGGAATAAATTAGTGCTCTTCTGGTTTGCAATTAGTAACTAGTGGGGTGGATTCACTCAATCTATCCTGTCTATACCTGACATATGCTTCCTTCTTTTTCTTAACCAATCCCTCAATTTCTTTAGTCATCCAGCATTCCCTATACCTACCAGCCTTTCCTTTCACCATAACAGTAATATACTTTGTTATCTCATCTCTGAAGGCTTCCATTCTCCAGCCATCCCTTTTATCTGCGAACATCTGCCCCCAATCACCTTTGGAAAGTTCTTGCCGAATGCCACCAATTTAGAACTTCAACTTTTAGATGTGGTCTATCCTTTTCCATGATTATTTTAAAACTCATAGAATTATGGTCTCTTGCCCCAAAGTGCTCTCCCACTGACACCTCAGTTACCTGCCCTGCCTTATTTCCCAAGAGTAGGCCAGGTTTTGCCCCTTCACTAATAGGTACATCCACATACTGATTCAGAAAATTTTCTTGTACACATTGAACAAATTCCTCTCCATCTAAACCCTTAACACTATAGCAGTCTCAGTCTATGTTTGGAAAGTTAAAATCCCTTACCATAACCACCCTATTATTCTTACAGGTAACCAAGATCTCCTTACAAAATTGTTTCTCAATTTCCCTCTTGACTATTATGGGGTTTATAATACAATCCCAATAAGATGATCATCCCTTTCTTACTTCTCAGTTCCGCCCAAATAACTTCCCTGGATGTATTTCTGGGATTATCCACCCTCAGTACAGCTGTAATACTATCCCTTTTCAAAGATGCCACTCCCCCTCCTCTCTTGCCTCCCTTTCTATCCTTCCTGTAGCATTTGTATCCTGGAACATTAAGTTGCCAGTCCTGTCCATCCCAGAGCCATGTTTCTGTAATTGCTATGATATCCCAGTCCCATGTTCCTACCCATGCCCTGAGTTCACCTACCTTCCCTGTTAGGCCTCTTACATTGAAATGAATGCAGTTTAATTTGTCAGTCCTACCTTGTTCTCTGCTTTGTCCCTGCCTACCCTGACTGTTTGACTCGCTTCTGTTCTCAACTGTACCAGTCTCAGATTGATCTCTTTCCACACTATCTCCCTGGGTGCCACCCCCCTCCTTCCCCACCTTACTAGTTTAAATCCTCCCAAGCAGCTCGAGCAAATCACCCTACCTGTATATTATTCCCCTTCCAATTTAGGTGAAATCTGTCCTTCTTGTACAGGTCACCTCTATTCCAAAAGAGATTCTAATCATCCAAAAATGTGAATCCTTCTCCCAGCTCCTCAGCCATGCATTCACCTGCTCTATCCTCCTATTCATGCCATCGCTAGCTCATGGCACCAGGATTCATCCAGATATTGCTACTCTCAAGGATCTCCTTTTTAAATTCCTGCCTACCTCTCTGAAATCTCCCTTCAGAACCTCAAACTTTTATTTTCCTATATCATTGTACATTGACCTCCTGCTGGCCCCTTTCCCTCTTGAGAACATTCTGCACCCATCTGAGACATCCTTGATCCTGGCACCAGGGAAGCCACACACCATTCTGATTTTTTGCTGCTGGCCACAAAAACGTCTGTCTATACATCGGACTAGAGAGTTCCCCAACACAATTGATCTCTTGGAACCCAACGTACCCCTCATTGCATTAGAGCCAGTCTCAAAGCCAGAAATTTGACTATTCGTGCTACATTCCCCTGAGAATCCATCACCCCTTTAATTTTCCAAAACAACATACTTGTTTGAAATGGGGATAGCCACAGAAGACTCCTGCACTAACTGCCTCCTAAGTTCCAAAACAATGCAACAGCATACAAAACAGTAATTGCTGCTCCTGGAATTCAAGGAAATTACCTCCAACACCTGAAATATCTCAAAAAAGGAGCAGCTGTTACAGCCAGAAATTTTTCCCGTCCTCCATCATGGATTACCACTTGAATGGTAAAAAGTTGCAGCCTGCCGTTGTGCAGAGGGACCTGGGTGTCCTTATGCATGAATCACAGAAGGTTGGCCTGTAGGTACAACAGGTAACTAAGAAGGCAAATGGAACTTTGTCCTTCACTGCTAAAGGGATTGAATCTAAAAACAGGGAAGTTATGTTGCAGCTGTATATGGTGATGGTGAGGCCACACTTGGAGTACTGTATGCAGTTTTGGTCTCCTTACTTGAGAAAGGATGTACTGGCACTAGAGAATATGCAGAAGAGGTTCACTAGGTTGACTCTGGAGTTGAGGGGATTGGCTTATGAGGAGGGAATGAGAAGACTGGGATTATATTCATTGGAATTTCGAAGAATCGGGTGGATCTGACAGAAACATGTAAAATTCTAAAGGGAATAGATAAATTAAACGTAGAGAAGATGTTTCCACAGGTGAGTGAAACTAGACAAGAGGACATAGCCTCAAAAAAAGAGGAGCAGATTTAGGACTGAATTGAGAAGGAACCTCTTTAGCCAGAGGGTTGTGAATCTATGGAATTCCCTGCCCAGTGAAGTAGTTGATGCTACTTCAGTAAATGTTTTTAAAGCTAAGATAGATTTTTTTTCAAACAATAAAGGAGTTAAGGGTTACGGTGAGAGGGTGGATAAGTGGAGCTGAGTCCATTAAAAGGTCAGCCATGATCTTATTGAATGTGGAGAAGACCCGAAGGGCCAGGTGGCCTACTCCTGCTACAGTTCTTATGTTCTTATGTATTCATTGCAGAAAAGTAATATAATAACATAATTCACAGGTTATGTTGTGCAATTTCCACCACCTCCTTCATGACATCATCACCAACACATCTCCTTTTCTCCCTTTGCAGCATTCTGAAAGAACTGTTTCCTTCACAATACATTCATTTATTCATCAGTCATCCTGACAATCCTTTGCCTTCCTGATGCATGTTTCCATGCAAGTGGAGAAGATATAACATTTGACCTTAGTTCTCTTCTCTTCTCACCATCCAAGGATCCAAGTATTCTTCCTAAATGAAACAATGATTTATACTTTTGTGTACTCCTCTATGTTAGGGAGGCCAAATTCCCCCATTCACCTATTGTACTCTATGCTACTTTCTCCCCTCCCCCACCCTCCTCTCATTTATGTCTCCACTTTGCAGGCACCCTGCCTCTATTCCACATGAAGGGCTTTTGACCAAAACATCGATTTTCCTGCTCCTTGGATGCTGTCTGACCTGCTGTTTTTTTTCCAGCACTACTCTAATCTAGACTCTGGTTTCCAACATCTGCAGTCTTTATTTTTACCTAAGTTCAGGCTAAGCCTACTTTCACTCTGAAAGCGTCACCCTATATTTCCAGTTGCCTATCATTTTATTTCTCCGTTTTACTCCCAATCTGATCTTTCTGATCTTAGATTCTGGCAGTGCTCCAATGCAGCTCAACATAAACCTGAAAAGCAGCACCTTATCTTTTGACTGAGCACTTTACAGTCTTCTAGGCTCAACATTGACTTCATCAATTTTCAATCATAACCACTGCTCTCACATTCTTTCATAGCTAGTTTGTTTCTCTCTCTCTCGTTGCGTTCTTTTTTTTTACTTTAAAGATTATAGCTATTCAGAATCCTGCCATTCATGCCTCCTCTGCTGTTGTTTTATTTGTCTGATTGCCACTCCCTTTGGCCCTGAACCATTGAAACATTGGCCTAATTAACCATGACCAATTCCCTGGACTGGAATTTGATGAGGCCTTCTAATGAGTGTGAAGGTACTCTCTGACTGAAGGTAGTCCACCTTGAACCCATTGAGAACTGGTCCACTTTGACTCTCAGAGATGATGATTGGCTAAAGCAGGTGCAGTGTGTTTGCTGTGTAATCTTCTGGAACTCACTGGAGGTCTGACTTTGACATGGCATGATGTTGTACAGAGACATGCCCATTACCTTGATTGTTCAGTGACAAGATCTTGCTATGATAAAACATATGCTTGCCATAGAGGGTGGCAACCTGCAAGCCTAGAGTGAGTGAGCACTAAGAAAGCCAGCTAAGAGCCATTCAATACACTACACATTAGATGTGTGTCTCTGTGTGCAACATGACTTGACAGAAGCATGTAAGTCATAGTTATCTCTAAGCTCTAAAATCAGATGTGAAGGGGTGTGAGAGCTTGTCCGAAAACAGCCACCAATGATGTGATTTGCTGATGACGATTTGCGTGAATGAAGCGTCAAGGAGGACAGACAAGGTAGATATGAAGCATAAGGACATTGTGCTGCATACACAATTCATAGAATCCCTACAGTGTGGGAGCAGACTATTTGACCCATTGAGTCCACACCGATCCTCTGAAGAGCATCCCATCCAGAGCCACTGCCATACCCTGTAACCCTGCATTAACCCAATTAGCCTGCACATCTTTTGGACTGTGGGATGAAACCAGAGCACCCAGAGGAAACACACAGAGACACGGGGAGAATGTGCAAACTCCACACAGGCTACCACCTGAGGGTGGAATCGAGCTCAGGTCCCTGGCACTGTGAGGCAGCAGTACTAACCACTGAGCCACCCTACCACTGAATGGCAGGCAAGTTAATCAGACAAGATGCTGCCGCCATATTCCTGCTCTGACTTCCATGTTGGGAATTTACACAATCTAATTTCACAGGGGTGAAGAGGAGAAGTGGCATATGAATAAGGTGAGTTGGGTGAATAATAAGATAAAAATGTATTGAAATAAGGTGGGCACCACTCAGTAGTGAGATTCTGAAATAGCCACTAAAAACCTAAAAGGAAAGTCACAAACTATTTTCTCAATATCAAGACTTATTCAGATTTTTTCATTCTCGCTGCATCTTCCAAACCTTCTCATCATTGCCCATGCCACACAGCAAAATGTCACTTGCTCAAAATGTATTGCATTCCCATCATTTTCCAGTTCTGATGGAAAATCCTGAAAAAATAACAATGTTCCTCCAAACTGACATATTGAGTACTTTCAGCATTTTTTGTTTTCCTTTCAGATTTTTAGCATCCACTGTCCTTCGTTTTTGTGCATGTAATAGAATCTTAGTTTTTCTTCTATCTTATACTTCAAACTGTTAGTATAGGTAACTTAAGTTATTTTCTCATATGCTTTCATTTTTCAATTTAACTATTACTCAGCAGTATCACTGAGTCTTTTATGATGCAGACAATTTAACTGGAGCTTAAAAACTTCTTACCTTCTTAACTTCTTACCAATCGAATATTGTTACGTGCATCATATTTGAGATCATTTCTGTGTATAACCCTATCTTTGTATCTTCTGCAGTGCAACCTTGTTGATAGACATCTGCATGCTTTGAAGAGGGTGGTGAAACGTTATCAGTTTGGTTTTGTATCCTTTTTCAATTGACAGTCCACTTAATTATCGAATCTGGTTTCCAGCATCTGCAGTCATTGTTTTTACCTAGTTGTATTCATTAAGTCTAGTTTGAAGTATTGTGTTACATGAAATAGGGTGTTCACACCATGACCCTGTTTCAGATTATTGGCTATCTGTATCTCAAAGGCTTTCCTACCTAATCAACCGCTATCGATTTCAGTATGGAAAGTTTCCAAATGATCCAGGGTTCATAGAAATTTGCAGGAGAGCTCCATATTTCCACTACATTTGATATGAAAAAAATGCTTCCTGAATCATTCATAAATGACCTTGTTGTGATGCGAAAAAAAACCCTTGTTCTGGATTACTCCCAAAATGAAATAGCTTTCCTAGTTTTAAAGTCAGATGTATTTATTGGTTAACCAGAACCAGTGAGCTCTGTTGGATGAATGAGACTTGGTATGAATTACATTTCAGGCAGCAGAGGTTTGAATGGTCTCAACTTTGCAGAGTGTAGAGTGTAGCAGGCTGGCAAGGAGTATGTTGAAATAGTCAAGTCTGAAGTTAACAAAGAAAAGGATGAAGATTTCAGCAGAAAATGAGCTGAGGCAGGGTTATGGTTGAGCAATATTATTTAGTGGATATAAGAAAGCTTAGTGATGGATGGATATCTGATCAGAAACTTACTTTGGGGTCACATTTGCTACCAAAATTGTGAGCAGAATGATTTCGTCTTAGACCTTTGCCAGAGAGTGGTCTGAAATTGGTGGCTAAAGAATTGGTGTTGGAGATCCCCAACAATGCTTTAGGTCTTCAAATGTTTTGTTAAAGGATATTCCTGCCCATGCAAAACTGATGTCAAACAAATAGTGTGAAAATCTGGAAACAGTGAAAGGATCAAGACAGACAATAGTGAAATCAACCTGTATCTGTTTCTAATCATTCATGCAGCATTTTTTTTCATCCCTAATTGCCTGTTGGAAGGTGATGTGAGCTGGCTTCTTGAACCACTGCTCTCTATGTGGTATAAGCACGCTCACAATGCTGTTAGGGAGTAATTTGAAAGATTTTGCCCCTGCAGTGGTGAAGAGGTGGCGACAAAGTTTTAAGTCAGGATGGTATGTGGCTAGGAGAAGAATTTACAGATAGTGATGTTCCAAAAGATGTGGTCAGCGTTCATGTGGAAACTGACTTAGTGCTTTCAGATGATATGATTGAAGGACAGCATGTAGATGATAAATAGGAAAGAGTAAGTTATAGATCTTTGGGCTATACAAAGAGGTAACATTGCAGTACTGAGAAGAAAAGCCATTGCATATGATTTTGTGCCTATGGCTGGACATGTGTGAATAAAAACTGGTGATAGCAGTCCTATCGAGCTGGACAATAGTGGAGAAATATTAGGGCAGGATAGTACGGGCGGTCATGTCAAAGGCTGGAGGCAGGTTAGGAAGGATGATCAAAGTTGGATAGTTTATCTTTGTCAGTCACATACAATGTGACTATGGTGTTTCTGTTTGTAGCAAGGCAAAAACTTATTTGAAGAGGATCATTGAGTTCCAGGAAAGATGTGCATAGATTTGAGAGACCACAAAGTATTTAAGAACTTTGGAGAGGTAAAGGAGGTTGGAAATGTAAAGATAGTTTGCAGGAACAGAGGGTCAATGAGTTTTGCATTAAGGAGAAGGTTGGTAATGGCAGGATGGAAGTGGAGGGAGACTGCTCGAGGAGAGAGACTCATTTACAATATTAACTGTTATGGGAGTCATAGGAGAAGTTGGGTGGTCAGCAACTTAGTGAGAATAGAGTCAAAGGAACAAGATTTGGTCTCAAGGACATGATGACTCAGTGAGTACATGAGGAGACATAGAACATAGAACAGTACAGTGCAGAACAGGCCTTTGGCCCTCAATGTTGCACCGATCTATGAACTAATCTAAGCCCATCACCCTAACCTATCCCTTCATCATCCAGGTGCTTATCTAAGGACAGTTTAATGTGGCTGAGTTAACTACATTGGCAGGCAGGGCTCTCTGAGTAAAGAACCTGTCTCTGACATCTGTCTTAAATCTATCACCCCTCAATTTGTAGCTACACCCCCTCATACAAGCAGATATCATCATCCTAGGAAAACGATTCTCACTGTCCACACTATCCAATCCACTGATCATTTTGTGTATCTGTATTAAATCTCCTCTGAGCCTTCTTCTCACCAATGAGAACAGATCCAGGTCCCTCAGCCTTTCCTCATAAAACCTTCACTCCAGACCAGGAAACATCCTGGTGAATCTCCTCTGTGCCTTTTCCAATGCTTCCATATCCTTCCTGTAATGGGGTGACCAGAACTGCACACAATACTCCAATTAAGGCCGCACTAGCATCTGTACAGTTGCAGCATGACATCATGGCTCCAGAACTCAATCCCTCTACCAATAAAACCTAACACCCTGTATGACTTCTTAACAGCACTATGAACTTGTGGCAACTTTCAGGGATCTATGTACGTGGACACCAGGATCCCTCTGCACATCCACACTGCCAAGAATCTTTCCATTGACCCTGTATCCTGTCTTCCTGTTATTCTTCCCAAAGTGAAGCACCTCACATTTATCTGTATGGGACTCCATTTGCCACGACTGAGCCCAATTCTGCAGTTTACCCAAGACCCCCTGCAACCTGCAACATTCTTCCACACTGCCCACCACTCCACTGACTTTAGTATCATCTGCAAACTTACTAACCCATCCACCTGTGCCTCTGCCCAAATTGTTTACAAAAATAACAAACAGTAATGGTCCCAAAACAGATCCTTGTGGCACACCACTGGTAACCGGACTGTAGACTGAATATTTTCCATCAACCACCACTCGTTGCCTCCTTACAGAAAACCAATTTCTAATCCAAACTGCTAAATCACCCTCAATCCCATGCCTCTGCATTTTCTCCAATATTCTACCATGTGGAACCTTATCAAAGGCTTTATTGAAGTCCACCGATACCACATCAACTGTCCTACCCTAATCCATGAGTTATGAAGAGAAATGACAGAATGATCCATGCTCAAGACTAGGCCAGTGGGAACCTTAGTGAATATTTGTCCAATGGGTTAGAGATACAGAGGGAAGTAGCCATGACAGCAAATTAGATAGTTACAATCTGAGCAACAAAGAAGTTCAGAGCTCTTTGATCTTGATTTTTGGAAGATGGAGTAGAAGAGATCGGACGAGTGGTTTAAGATGATTGTTTGAATTAGAGAAAAACGTCAGGGATTATCTTCACGTTCTGTGAAAATCCTGGAATAAGGAACAGATTTAGTAGCCAAGAGCAAGACTCAGTAGCACTTTATATGATCCAGCTAGATTTGTCAGTGAACGGCTAAACTAGTTGTCCACATATCTTTATACTGTGAATCTAAGGGGGTGGAATTGAGGACCATTCTAATCGTGTAGCCAGAATGTAGAAAGAGTAATGGTTGTAACATGGTCTGAAAACAGTGACACCTTCAATTAGTTAAGCAGGCTGCATAGTTGTGAGTTGAAAGTGTATGTGTATCTTTTGTACAGTTTTGTTCATCACAGTAAAAGAAGGAGCTATTGAAAGACCAAGCAACATTGGGAAAAGAGGGAAACTTTCTATTATCAGGAGCTTTTATATAAACTGAGTGTATTCACTGCAAAAGAGATGCTTGAGAGATGATTTGATTGTTCTCAGGATTCTAAACTGGTTAGGTAATGTAGACCACAACAAGTAATTTCAAGAGAAGGGAAACCTGATGGATCCTATGTTCCTAAACTATTATGAAGTTTTGTGCCTTAACTTCCCTTTGTAAACAGCCAATTAAAGACTTGGTTCTAGTCTTTAAAATTCTTAATCTTTGTGCAGAAAAAGTAAAAGATCAGGGTGCCTATGTAAAGCCAATATGTGAAATCCTCAAACTGTGTGGGTAAGTAGTTGTCTTTTATTGTTATTTACCATCACTGAAACACTCAAATAGATTTAGTAACTTAGATGTTATTTTTGATTGTAGATTAAGGCTGTTGTTCACAGCATCCTGCTTTGCACATCTTGAGAATTTGAGCTTGAATTTCAGTGCGTAATGATAAGTTTTGAAGGATGTACACAACTACAGTCAAATTCTAGAAGTATAGTCAAAGTCTGTGCTCAAAAACTAATCCATAATTTCCACCTCAATCTTCAAACTAGTGATTGTAAGGACTAAAACATTGCAGAATGTTTCTAGAATGCAAATTTTATGTTACTCTAAGAATTTACCAATAAAATATGGCCAAAGTTTTAAAATAAGGCATTCAACGTTATCAATTTAGGTTAATTGAATGTTCTTAAATTTACAAGTATCAGGATAATGTGCAAAGGAATGAGTATTTTGGTCCCAATCTGTGTGCTGGAGGCTGACAAGTAGACAAATTAGAGGAATGGATTCACATGGGACTGAATAGGCCCCAGTTGACAGAAAATGGTAAAAACAAAAGTTGCAAATAAGTTCAGATCAATCACTGAAGCAAAACAACAAGTTGGATGAGCTTCACAGGGAATTTGGATGTTTTAAAACTAAAAGGCAGCAGCCATGAAACAGGCCTTTCTAACACAAACATTAAGACTTGAAAAGCCAATACATTCAACTGGAGAGCAAGATGAAGTAAAAAAATAAATTAAAGCTTATAACATGCAATAAAGGTAATAATGTTAATACTTGTTGAGGAAATTACTCACTGAGAAAACATTGTGGCGGAGGGGAGTTTCAACAAAATATTTCCCCATGATATATATCATAGAGTCATAGAGTCATAGAGATGTACAGCATGGAAACAGACCCTTTGGTCCAACCCGTCTATGACGACCAGATATCCTAACCCAATCTAGTCCCACCTGCCAGCACCCAGCCTGTATCCCTCCAAACCCTTCCTATTCATATACCCATCCAAATGCCTCTTAAGTGTTGTAATTGTACCAGCCTCCACCACTTCCTTTGGCAGCTCATTCCATACACATACCACCCTCTGTGTGTAAAGGTTGCCCCTTAGGTCTCTTTTATATCTTTCCCCTCTCACTCTAAACCTATGCCCTCGAGTTCTGGACTCCCCCACCCCAGGAAAAAGACTTTGTCTATTTATCCTACCCATCCCCCTCATAATTTTGTAAACCTTTATAAGGTCACCCCTCAGCCTCCAACACTCCGGGGAAAACAGCCCCAGCCTGTTCAGCCTCTCTCTGTAGCTCAAATCCTCCAACCCTGGCAACGTCCTTGTAACTTTTTTCTGAACCCTTTCAAATATAATACATATGGATAGAGCTATTGAAATAATATAGAAATTTAGAATGGACCTATTGACCACAATGGTAATCCTTTGACTTACCATTAATCTTTGCCATAAGTTTTTATAATTCAATGTGTTGCAATCCAGAATTTATCCCATTCCTAGAATCCTTCTTTTTCACTGGAATATATTTTCAATATGAGCCATGACCTTTTTTCTTAAATGTCTGCCATTGTTCCTTAACTGATTTTACTGCTAAACTCCTTTCTCACCAATCCATTCCACTCAGTTCTGTCTTTGTTCCTTTGTACTTACCATTATTTAAATTTTGTACAGTTGTTTCTGACCAAAATATCTCACTCTCAAACTGAATGCTAAATTCACCAGATCCAAAGTAGCCAGATCTCTGGTTGAATTATGTAAGACAATTTCAAGTCAGAGGCTGGGAATTCCACAGTGAGTAATCTACCTCTTGACTCACAAAGATTGCCCATCATCTACAAGGCCTAAATCAGCAGTGTGTTAGAATATTAAAAACAAAAATGCTGTAAATCACAACGGATCTGCAGTGCCCATTGAGAAAAAGCAGTCTAACATTTCAAACCTAGAGCGGCTGTGATGAAGAGTTATTTAGACTCAAAATCTTAGCTTACTGTCTGTCCAAGGATGCTGCCTGGCTCACTGTGATTTACAGCATTTTTTATGTTCAGTACAGATTTCAGCATCTGTAGTAATTTGCTCCTACAGTGTGTTGGAATACTGTTCATTTAACTGGGTAAAGGCTGTTCCACAACACTGTAGAAGCTAAACATCATCGAAGACAAAGCAGCCCACCTAATCAGCAGTTTAAACATTCACTTCTTCCACCAATGATGCGCTGTGGCACTGCTGCCAAAATTTCTTCAACAGCATCTTACAAACTCGTAAACTTTATATTCTAGAACTCCAGCTGCAAATTCCCTTCCAGGTCACACCATTCAGACATGAATCTATACATCTCTGCAACTTTTACTGTTAGTGGTTCAAATTCCTGGAATTCATATCCTAGCATAACAGTGTTTACACCTTTGCCCACTTGGACTGCAGCGATTCAAAATTGACAGCTCACTACCACTCTCTCAAGGCCACTTAGGAATGAGCAACAAATTCTGGTCTTGCCAGTATGCTCACCTTTCAAAGAACACATACAACATAAACAAAGGAATGGATATCTTTAAATGCATAAGCTTATTGAAGGCTTTGTAGTGTACAAATTATTTAATAAAATATATTACTGATGTTTATACAATCTGAATTTTATATTTAAAAATAAAATGATCTGGTATTACTTCTGTTTTCATCAGCTTACCCTTTCTAAAGGAGAAATCATCTGATGAGTCCACCTTTGCCCAAGTTGTGTCAGAGTCTATTTCGCAAATGGGTATGTCAGCACCTTTTTGTTTCCTCAAAAAATGCTAAACATTTTGACGGTTTTACTGCTGAAAAATCGACATTGTAATGCTAATGTAAATGCAAATTCTTGTTTTATGTATGGCACTATGTGTTACCTATCTGAATAAATAACAACACGAATAGCACCAAAAACAAATCAGTTTTATGTTGATTTCTCTACTAACTATTTTTTTATATCAGGCAGCCTTCTCAAGCAAAGCAATGGCCCATTAATATTGCCATTTTGTAATTCATAAGAAAATGCATAAAAGTTACATCCGAGTATTGATGGATTTGATTCCCCCCTATCCCTCCATTTGGGGAATTTCCTTGCTTCCCTTTATAAGTAGTATTAGAAATGTGATCATAGACAAATTGAACTTTTTACCTTGGTTTAATGTGGAATTCATCGGATGGATTTTCATTTTTACTCAGTAGAGTGTGCAGAATAGAACGTCTGACGGAAAAGTTTGGACACCCCTTTCAAAGTGTGCTGGAATTTCAATCCATTTAGTTCAGAGCAAAAAGTTAGACAAGTTCTTTTATTAATTAAATATAGTACAGAAGTAGGCATTCATCTCAACAGGTCCATGCTGATTTTATGCTCAAACATACCTCTGTTAGCTTTCTTCATCACACCCCATTCACAATTCTCTACATGGTTACATAGCTTCCCTTAAATGCCTCTATGCCAAACACCCCAAATAATTCCCATGGCGGTAAGTTTGCATTCTGCTATACTTGTGTGACATTCTGCATTAAAATAGTATTTATGTATTCTTCTCCATACTTATGTATTGGATGTTTAATGTTCAATGAATATGTTTAATATTCAAATAGTGAAGGAATAAATCTACACCAGTATATTTAAGAAGTTCATGTTTAGGGCTGAAGGGAATGAAACTGTTGATAACAAACTCCGTTACAGATTATATTCATAGGTTAGATTAGATTACTTACAGTGTGGAAACAGGCCCTTCGGCCCAACCAGTCCACACCGACCCGCCTAAGCGCAACCCACCCATTCCCCTACATTTACCTAACACTATGGACAATTTAGCATGGCCAATCCACCTGACCTGCACATCTTTGGACTATGGGAGGAAACTGGAGCACCCAGAGGAAACCCACACAGTCAGTCGCCTGAGTCGGGAATTGAACCCGGGTCTCTAGCACCGTGCCGCCCACTGCTAATGCCTATAATGCTAATATTGACTTTACTCGCTGTGGTAGATTAACAAGTTTAATAACATTAACAGTTTTGGACTACTTGCCTATCCATCCACAGTTTTCCCTTAGTACATTTTTAATAACCTGAAAAGTGCCTATTAATTATAAATAATCCAGATGTTGAAAAATATGGAAACTAAACACAATAATTTGAGATCAAAGTTAAGCTTTCAAGTCAGGAAAATAAACTTTTGGAACACAGTAATTCTCACTAACTTTTTGACAGGTTACTTACTGAGGGTATGCAATGCAGAGGTCCGATTACAAATCTGTGACTCCATCATGAGACTGTATGCAAAAGACTCGCCCAGACAGGAAATTGAAGGTATTTGGTATAATTTAGCCATTACAGACCCCCTTTACTTTATTTAACTTTTTCCAAAGTTTTGTTTACAGTGTCAATATTACTTAGTTTTACTATAATCTTGATTTAATGCAAGTAAGTTATTTTCAAGAAGACTTGTTTTACTATTCAGACATACTTTTAATTAGCACTTTTTTTCAGAATATTATCCAACAAGTAAAAGCTACAATATGCAAATGATTGAAGAGAGTGGTGTGGTAGAAACCCTGGTCATGGGGCTTACCCTGGTTGAAAACCAACCAAAGGTCAAGTTACAAATAATCCAGACCTTGCAGTGTCTTTCACATTCATCTGGTAAGTACCTACTGAACTGTTTCAAGTATATTTCAACTTATACTAGCTTATTCTAATTTCTGTTACTATTTTTTAAGGAAAATATTTGCTATGTGATCCACTATGCAAAATATCTACAGTATTTAAAATCAAATCAGTTTTGAAATGTATCAGACAATAATTATTTTTAATGTAGCAATTTTCATTCACAATACCATTAATCATAGATGTTGCATTTATGTATTATGTAAGAATATTGGGACACTGATACTGTGCAGAAATTGTTGTTCTCCCCTTTTCCTATACACCATGGGCTATTGTAAATCTTCCAATGCTGTTGAGATAATCTAGATAAACATATGGCAAGTATTATCTATGCCTTAGGGTTGAGGAAATGTAGGCA
Source organism: Hemiscyllium ocellatum (assembly GCF_020745735.1). Lineage (NCBI taxonomy): Eukaryota > Metazoa > Chordata > Chondrichthyes > Orectolobiformes > Hemiscylliidae > Hemiscyllium > Hemiscyllium ocellatum. The sequence goes on along the minus strand of NC_083405.1, from coordinate 88,258,763 downwards.
TTTCTTTCCCCCACATCTGTGGTGCTGTTACCTCTATTGAATGGCAAACATACCTTGCCAGCAGCCCCCTGGCCCCTGGTTCCAGAGCATTCTCTGTAATATGTTCCGACCGCGGGAAACTGCGGAAAATTATTCTGCGGATATGGGGGTCGCCCTGTATTTTTTGGAGTCGACTATGGACACTACTTTTGAGGGGATGAAATTCGTGCCAGTCAAAATTCACACCATGTCATTAGCAGAAGCCCAAGTGATCTGTAAATGAATAAAGATAAAAAAACACAACAAATTAAGGGAATTCTGGAAACCCAGAACATTGTGCAATGGCCGGCACATTGGAAGACCCAGAGTGGAGTAAAGCACCCAGCAGACTGGAAAGCCAGAGTGGAGTGGGCCGGCTGGCAGACTGGCTCACAAATGTTGATCTGTTGTCTGTGAAGAACTAGGGTCAACTTTTACATGAAATATATGGAAAATTCCAAATTTTCTGGGCAAAAATAGGGGGTCGACGTTTACATGAGATTAACTATTACTCAAGTATATATTGTTTCTTTGTAGGATTAGTTTGTTTGCACTAGTATGATAATTACTATGAGTGGATATTCAAGATCTTTTCCTGGAATATATTTGAGGTCATTTAAAAGCTACATCTTCACCTTCAGCAAGAGAGAGGAAAATATCCTTGGTAAATATAGTACATATGTTTGGCTGATGTGCCTGTCATAATTGAGTAGTGGACAGATGCTGAAATATGAATGTGAGGTTTTCACCAACGTTACCAAATCTGTATGCTGTTGAGATGAAGCTATGAAAGTTATACCACTTATGGGTGTCATTGTATATTTCTGGATGCTGCATCTGGGTCCTCGGGGCTCAACTGTTAGCATTGAACATGGCATTTACCTCTACCCAACCAACTCTTAGTGTCCACCTGGAAGGTCTCCTAGTCTCCTGCCTACCTCCTGGTCTAAGGCTCCCATCCTGTTTTGAGAAACTTGGAGCACATTTGCAGATCTCTTGTGCCACTTCCACTCATCTTTCTGCACAATCATCTCTGACTGTTCCAAAATCTGCTACATCTAGAGTACTTTGTTTTTAAGATTTGGAGATGCCGGTGTTGGACTGGGGTGTACAAAGTTAAAAATCATACAACACCAGGTTATAGTCCAACAGGTTTAATTGGAAGCACACTAGCTTTCGGAGCGACGCTCCTTCATCAGGTGATTGTGGAGGGCTCGATCGTAACACAGAATTTATAGCAAAAATTTGCAGTGTAATGTAACTGAAATTATACATTGAAAAATTGGTTGTCTGTTAAGCCTTTCATCTGTTAGAATACCGTGATAGTTTCATTTCTTTCATGTGTAAATCACAAAACCCTTCTTTTTAAAGTTGCATTCTCGGGTTAGCTGTTAATGGTAATAGCTAGACAATATGTTGAAAGTGTTAGCCCCCTGTGTTCTCTGTCTATAACCTGATGTTTAGATTGATTCTAATCTAATAAGTGAGATAACAGTGTTTTACATAAATTCCTACAATTTTTGAGCTCAGAGTTCTACATGAATGTTTGCAGTTTTGAGCAAAATGCAATGTAACTCTGCAATACAAATTGGCGATTTTGTTTTTAAGAGGTGTTTCAATGAGATTGGGATAACTAAGTTGTTTTAAACTTACATAACTTTGGGTCTCATTTGATTAATAATGCTTGCAAGGCTTTCATTACTGAAATGGATATTATTTAAATAAGCAGGCAGCTGCAAGTTTTCTATTTGCATCAGTACTAATGGACATTGATGCAATTAGAGATTAATCAGCTCTATCTCTGTACCCATTTTTTTTAACAAATTCAATTATTCCCTCTGAGTCTCCTGAATCCTGCTTTGTATGAAGATCTTTTGTATGAGGACATTTAGTTATCCACTTAAAAGATACTAGTTTTGCCTTCTAGGTTTGGCAGAATCACCTGAAAAATAGCTATTACATTTAAGTAATATATTCAAATGTATGGAAAAGGAAAATGTTTACTATATATACTCAAGTCATTGTTGAATTATTTTGACTACAGTAGTTCCCCCGTACTGGCGGAGGATACTTTCCAGGACCTACCACAGAAGCCCGAAACCGCGGATAGGAGCGAACCCATTCAATTGAATGGCAAACATACCTTGCCAGCAGCCCCCTGGCCCCTGGTTCCAGAGCATTCTCTGTAATATGTTCCGACCGCGGGAAACTGCGGAAAATTATTCTGCGGATATGGGGGTCGCCCTGTATTTTTTGGAGTCGACTATGGACACTACTTTTGAGGGGATGAAATTCGTGCCAGTCAAAATTCACACCATGTCATTAGCAGAAGCCCAAGTGATCTGTAAATGAATAAAGATAAAAAAACACAACAAATTAAGGGAATTCTGGAAACCCAGAACATTGTGCAATGGCCGGCACATTGGAAGACCCAGAGTGGAGTAAAGCACCCAGCAGACTGGAAAGCCAGAGTGGAGTGGGCCGGCTGGCAGACTGGCTCACAAATGTTGATCTGTTGTCTGTGAAGAACTAGGGTCAACTTTTACATGAAATATATGGAAAATTCCAAATTTTCTGGGCAAAAATAGGGGGTCGACGTTTACATGAGATTAACTATTACTCAAGTATATATTGTTTCTTTGTAGGATTAGTTTGTTTGCACTAGTATGATAATTACTATGAGTGGATATTCAAGATCTTTTCCTGGAATATATTTGAGGTCATTTAAAAGCTACATCAAGTCTTGTGTAGAGCTAGCACAGACTTTATTTATAAATATAAGCCGAAGAAACCTCATAAATCTCATCAAGTTCTGACTCTAACACACTACATTGCAGCTTATATCCTTAATTCTCATAGTTCATTTACCATGTTTTTACTGTTTACTTGTCATAGAGTCTTAGAATCCTACATCATGGAGACAGACCCTTTGGCCCAAACCAGCCCATGCCAACCAAAATGACCATCAACACTAATGCTATTTCTCTGCACTTGGCCCATATCCTTCTAAGTCAAGATTAGAGTAGTGCTGGAAAAGCACAGCAGGTCACGCAGCATCTGAAGAGCAGGAAAGTCAACGTTTTGGGTAAAAGCCATTCAGCAGGAAACCTGGCTTATGCTTGAAACATTGATTTTCCTGCTCCTCGGATACTGCCTGACCTGCTGTGCTTTTCCAGCACCACTCTCATCTTGACTCTGATCTCCAGCATCTGCAGTCCTCATTTTCGCCATATCCTTCTAAACCGTTCCTATCCAGGTATTTGTCCAAATGCCTTTTAAATGTTGTTAATGTACCCACCTCAACCACTTCTGTTGGCAGCTCATTCCATATGCGTACCACCTTCTGTGTAAAAAAGTTACCCCTCGGGCTCCCTTTTATTCTTTCCCCTCTAACCTTAAACTGATGCCCTCTAGTCCTTGATTCCCCAACCCTGGGGAGAAGACTGAGTGCATTCACCCCATCCATGCTCTCATGATTTTCCAGACTTCTATAAGATCCTCCCTCAGTAAGCTACACTCTAAATAATACGTCCTAGCTTGTCCAGCCTCTCCCTATAACTCAGATAGTTGAGTCCTGCAACATCCTTGTAAATTTCTTCTGCACTCATTCCAGTTTAATAACATCTTTCCTGTAACAAGGTGACCAAAACTGAATACAGTACTTCAAGTGCAGCCTCACCACTGTTCTGTACAACTGCAACAAATCTTCTCAACTTCTATACTCAATGTTCCTGGCTGATGAAGGCCAGTGTGCCAAAAGCCTTCTTCACTGCCCCGTCAACCTGTGACTACACTTTCAGAGAACCATGCATGTGAACTTGAAGGTCTTTCTGTCCCACTAAACTCTTTAAGGCCCTACCTTTCACCATGAAATTCCTACCTTAATTTGACTTTCCAAAATGCAAGACCTCACACTTATTGAAATTAAATTCGATTTGCCATTTCTTGGTCTACTTCACCAGCTGATCAAGGTCCTGCTGCAATTTCTGATAACCTTCCTCACTATCCACGATACCTTCTATTTTAGTGTCATCAGCAAACTTACTAATCATGCCTTTTGCATTCTCATCCAAATCATTTATATAGATAACAAACAGTAATGGGCCCAGCACTGACCCCGACGAGTCACAGGCCTCCAGTCCAACAAGCATCCTTCCACTATTACCATCTGCTTCCTACCATCAAGCTAATTTTGTTTCCAATTTGCCAGCTTATCCTGAAGTCCATGCGATCTAATCTTCCAGAGCGGCTTAACATGTGGAACCTTATCAAAGGCCTTACTGAAATCCAGATAGACATTTACCACCCTGCCTTCATCAACCTTCCTGGTCACTTAATCAAAGAATTCTAGCAAATTTGTGAGGCATGATCTCACACACACAAAGCCATGCTGAGTATTCTTAATCAAATCCAAATGCATGCATATCTTATCTCAGAATCTTCTCAAGTCACTTACCTACCACAGATGTTAGGCTTACTGGTCTATAGTTCCCTACCTTTTCTTTGTAGCCCTTCTTGAATAAGGGCACAACGTTCCCTACCCTCCAGTCTTCCGGGATCTCACCCGTAGCTAACGATGATGCAAAAATATCAGCCAGGGCCCCCACAATTTCTTCTCTGGCCTCTTGCAGTTTTTGTACATATATCTGGTCAGGACTAGGAGATTTATCTACCTTCATACATTCTAATACATCCAACACGTCCTCTACTATGATATGGACAGTACCCAAGATATGACCATTAACATCCCCCAGTTCCTAAGTCTCCATGTCTTTCTCCACTGGGAAATACAGAGGAGAAATATTCATTGAGGACCTCGACTATGTCCTGCAATTCTACACATACATGTCCATTTTGGTCCTTGAGGGGTCCTATTCTCTCTGTAGCCTTTCTTTTCCTTTTAAAATACTTAAAGAACCTCTTTTTATTCACCCTAATCTTCTTAGCCGTGGCTGTCTCATTTCCCTTTTCTCCCTCCTGATTTCCTTTTTCAGTAAATTCCTGTATCCCCTATATACCTCCAGAGATTCCCTTGATCCCAGCGGTCTGTACTTCAGCCATACTTCCTTCTTTTTTCTTGTCAAAGCTTCAAAATCTCTTGTCATCCAGGATTTGCCATTTTTGTCAACGCAGCGTTTCACCCTCACAGGAACATAGAGACTTTGAACTCTAACTATCTGACTTTTAAAGGCCTCCCACTCGCCAGAGGTCCATTCCCCTACAAACAAACTACTCCAATCAATCTCTGCAAGCTCCTGTCTTATTCCACCAAAATTCATCTTGCCCCAGTTTAGAACTTGAACCTATGGACCAGTTTTGTCCCTCTTGATAATTGTTTTAAAATTAGAACTATGGTCTCTTAGTCATAGAGTCATAGAGATGTACAGCATGGAAACAGACCCTTCGGTCCAACCTGTCCATGCCGACCAGATATCCCAACCCAATGTAGTCTCACCTGCCAGCACCCGGCCCATATCCCTCTAAACCCTTCCTATTCATATACCCGTCCAAATGCCTCTTAAATGTTGCAAATTGTACTAGCCTCCACCACATCCTCTGGCAGCTCATTCCATACATGTATCACCTTCTGCGTGAAAAGGTTGCCTCTTAGGTCTCTTTTATATCTTTCTCCTCTCACCCTAAACCTATGCCCTCTAGTTCTGGACTCCCTGACCGCAGGGAAAAGGCTTTGTCTATTTATCCTATCCATGCCCCTCATAATTTTGTAAGCCTCTATAAAGTCACCCCTCAGCCTCCGACGCTCCAGGGGAAAAAAAACCCAGCCTGTTCAGCCTCTCCCTATAATTCAAATCCTCCAACCCTGGCAACATCCTTGTAAATCTTTTCTAAACCCTTTCAAGTTTCACAACATCTTTCCGATAGGAAGGAGACCAGAATTGCATGCAATATTCCAACAGTGACCTAACTAATGTCCTGTATAGCCGCAACATGACCTCCCAACTCCTGTAATCAATACTCTGACCAATAAAGGAAAGCATACCAAGTGCCTTCTTCATTATCCTATCTACCTGCGACTCTACTTTCAAGGAGCTATGAACCTGCACTCCAAGGTCTCTTTGTTCAGCAACGTTCCTTAGGACCTTACCATTAAGTGTATAAGTTCTGCTAAGATTTGCTTTCCCAAAATGCAGCATCTCGCACTCATCTGAATTAAACTCCATCTGCCACTTCTCTGCCCATTGGCCCATCTGGTCCAGATCCTGTTGTAATCTGAGGTAACCCTCTTCACTGTCCACTACACCTCCAATTTTGGTGTCATTTGCAAACTTACTAACTTGTCCCAAAATCCTCCCCCATTGTCACCCTCGTCACCTGTCCTGCCCTATTTCCCAATAGTAGGTCCAGTTTTGTCTCTTCCTGAGTTTTGCCTGTCTTTTACCTGATGTGGAGGTGCCAGTGTTGGTCTGGAGTTAAAAATCACCCAATACCAGATTATAGTCCAACCTGTTAGACTATAACCTGGTGTTGTGTGAGTTTTATCTTTGTCTTTTACTTGTCATTGACATGCTAACACTTCACTATCGTATCCTTGTCAATAAACAAGCATTGCATGTTCTTATGTTTTCTTCATTGCTCTTTATCACATTGAGAGTATTTATTTAAAAGTTTTTCAGTTCTACAGTTTACCTTCTTAGCTAGGTTCCTACAAAATTGGCTTTCTAACATATCATGCCTAAAGTATTACCTATACCATGTACTCTCAAGTAGTAGTCCATCTTATGTTAAAGTGAACCCCTTATTTTCGGCAAAAAAAATCTGCAATTTTCCAGATATCCCATGTAAAAGTCGACCCTAGTTCCTCAACATTTGTGAGCCAGTTCACCGGCCGAACTGCTCCGCTTTGCATCTTCCAATGTTCCAATCATTGCACTCCACTTTTCGTTTTCAGAAGGACCGTAATTCATTGTTTTTTTGATTTATTTAGAGATCAGTTGGCTTCTGCTAATGATATGGTATGAATTTTGAAGGGCGAGAATTTCCGCCTCTCAAAAGTAGTATCCATGCAATAGTCGACTTCATAAATTTAACCTTAAACAGTAGTCAAAGAAATTTGACCAAGTTTTTGGTTTGTATTTAGTTATAAATCTTAATTGTCTTACCTCAAAAATATTTTGATTTTCTTAAAAATTCTGTCCCTAAGCTTGCCGGGAGATCCAAGATGGCAGCAGTCTGAATGATCTGCTGTGCTGGGCTCTCTGCCATACCCCTGGGCAAGGTGGACCTTTATCCCCCTTTTCAACCACCCCAACGAGAAAAAAGTGTTGATTTAAACTTAATGATTATTTTGAGCTGCTGAAATCACCTGAGACACCTTCAGGCCAGGATGAAGATCGGTAAAGAAAAGGGGCCTAAAGGAGGATAGCGGACAGGACACTTCCCTACTACATCGGGGGTGCCTGCAGCCAGTACTCCCGAGATGGTCCCTCCAGATCTAGCAGGACAGCAGTACTTACTCTCAGAGTTTACTAAACTCGGAGAGTGGATTCAATCAGCAGTGGAGCCACTGTCTGCCATGCTAAAAAAGCATGAGCAGGAAATCCAGCTCCTGGACCGAAGATTGGAGGCAATGGAGGAAAGGACCACGGCATCGGAGATCCTGGCGGAGGTCTCGGGAGGAAGGACCCAAACGCTGGAAGGCCAGGTTCGGGTCCTTCGGGATCAAGTCGATGATCTAGAAAATCAAAATAGAAGGAAAATCTTACGGATCTGGGCCTCCCAAAATGTGAAGAAGGCGAAGATCTCATAGGCTTCCTGCAGGGATGGCTCCTGAAGTTCCTGCAGTTAGAGTTAGAGTCAGACCTGTAAGCATGGAGCAGGCCCACCCGGATTGTAACACGCGGGTCCGGGCTGGAACAGAACCCCAGTGTGGTCCTAATGCGGTTCCTGTATTTTAAAGAAAAGCAGTTAATAGTGGAAGCAGCAAGAAGACTGGGAAGGAAGTCTTAATGTATAAAGTTCAAAAATAATGTTTCTTCAAGATTTTTCAGGAGCCCCAGTCAAGAGGAGGAGAACATTTGATAATGTTTAATAAACATTAAGGAACTTAAACATCCAATACTCCATGAGGTACCTGGCCGTGTTGTGTTCACCCACGGGCGGGATGGTATATAACTTTGACTCTGATAAAAAGGTGAAGGACTTTGTAAAATCTCTGAAATGAAGGATCTGAGTTGGGATGGGAGGGGAAAGGGCATTATTGCGGACATTGGTTTGGGATTTTTTTTCGAATTATCCCCGTTTCTATTTCCCTCTCTCCCTTTCCCACTTCCCCTTTTTTTGTGATTATTGGTTGTACATGTAGGGTATTGTTGTAAATTTGTAAAATTGGAACAATTTTATATATTGGTTAGCCGGGTATTATGTAGGATTTTCTTTTAATGCTGTCTCTTTGAACCTACATTTAAGGTGACTATATTTGTTACGAAGACGTGTGTGTGTGTGGCGGTGGGTGTGTGTGGGGCGGTGGGGGAGGGGACGTGGAATTGGGTATCCACTGCTTCTGAATGTAAATAACAAGTCTTTTTTATTTGTGAATTGCCTGGGGCTAGGGCACATTCTGGATTAGTGGTGCTGGAAGAGCACAGCAGTTCAGGCAGCATCCAAGGAGCAGTGAAATCGACATTTTGGGCAAAAGCCCTTCATCGGGAATAAAGGCAGTGAGCCTGAAAAGTGGAGAGATAAGTTAGAGGAGGGTGGGGGTGGGGAGAAAGTAGCATGGAGTACAATGGGTGAGTGGGGGAGGGGATGAAGGTGATACGTCAGGGAAGAGAGGATGGAGTGGATAGGTGGAAAAGGAGATAGGCAGGTAGGACAAGTCATGGGGACAGTGCTGAGCTGCAAGTTTGGAACTAGGGTGAGGTGGGGGAAGGGGAAATGAGGAAACTGTTGAAGTCCACATTGATGCCCTGGGGTTGAAGTGTTCCGAGGTGGAAGATGAGGCGTTCTTCCTCCAGGCGTCTGGTGGTGAGGGAGCTGCGATGAAGGAGGCCCAGGACCTCTGTCCTCGGCAGAGTGGGAGGGGGAGTTGAAATGTTGGGCCACGGGGCGGTGTGGTTGATTGGTGCGGGTGTCCCGGTGTTGTTCCCTAAAGCGCTCTGCTAGGAGGCGCCCAGTCTCCCCAGTGTAGAGGAGACCGCATCGGGAGCAACGGATACAATAAATGATATTAGTGGATGTGCAGGTAAAACTTTGATGGATGTGGAAGGCTCCTTTAGAGCCTTGGATAGAGGTGAGGGAGGAGGTGGAGCTAGGGCACAGCCTCAGCTAGAGGGAGTTAAGATGGTAATATGTATTGGGAAGGATGCCCTCTATTGGCAGGGAGGGGGGGAAGATCTCGCGTGAATGGGGGATTATTTGGGTATTAGTTTCAGTTAAATGTAGTGTTTTTTTCAGATGAAGTTGTTTCTATAGTAAACGTTTTTAGATTTCATACAGTTAATATCGTTGTAACTCGTCACGCCTCAGATAAGTTCCTTCCTCCTGTCCTAGATGACCATGGCTAGTGATTTGTTCAGGTGGTGCACCTGAAATATAAAAGGGAGTCATTCCCCTAATAAAAGAGAAAAGGTCTTGTCGAGCCTCAGGAAGGCAAGGGTGGATATTGCCATACTGCAAGAGAAGCACCTAACTGATAAAGAACATCTGAAACTGCAGCAGGGGGGTTTATGAAAGGTATTTTTCTCATCCTTCACTTCTAAGAGTAGAGGGGTAACTATACTGATAAAAAGGAACCTCCCCTTCCAAGTAACGGAGCAGATCAAGGATGATCATGAAAGGTTTATTATTTTGAAAGCCCTTATACATGGAGAAGAATATGATGTTCTGAATGTATATTGTCCCCCTCTTAAATTTCTAATTGATGCAATGGCTAAATGAATGAATCTTGGGGTTCATCGTATGACTATAGGAGGGAATTTTAATCACCTTATAGATCCAGAGATTGACAGGGTGCCAAAGGGCCTGGCAGGTACACTCGCACTGTCTAAATAGTTGGTGGACAAGTGCGATGAGTTGAGACTCGTGGATGTATGGAGATACCTCCACCCTAACAGAAGAGATTTCACATTCTATTCCAACCCACACAAATGTCATACGCAACTTGATATGTTTTTTATGCCATCTGATGGTCTGAACAGAATATTTGCATGTAAAATAGAGAATATAGCTGTTTTGGATCATGCACCAATATACTTAGATATTAAAGCTAAGGGCAGTAGAGTAAATGTACATCACTCCCGCATGGATTCATTTTTGTTAGCGGATAGTAAATTTATTTAGAATATTACAAGGGAATTCAGGACCTTTTAGGATATTAATTCAGGTATGGCTAGTAATCCGACAATACTTTGGGAGACCACTAAAGCATATTACAAGGTTTGATTATTTCATATTCGACAATTAGGAAAAGGCAGAGGGACGAGCAGCAGGAGTTGCTGGAGGCCCGACTGAAGGTAGCTGAGAAAATATATTATAATAAACCATCATTAGTTAAAGTCCAGCGGGTCACAGCTCTCCGGCTGCCCTTGACTCAATACACACAAAAATGGCTAAAAAAGAGGTCTCCTTTGCCAAACAAAGACTGTTCGAATTCGGAGATAAGCCTGGTAAATATCTGGCTTATTTAGCTAGGAGAAAAAAATGCCTCCCAATCTATTAGCCCTTTTAGGGAGAAGGCTGGTACAATTACCCATGACTCGAAAAAGATCAATCCTATTTTAGGGAATACTTTGCGGAGCTATATCGGTCAGAGGGCAGCGATTATAGTACAATGGGAATGCAGTCCTTCTTTGAAAATCTTGATCTCCACAATGTGAGTAAAGAGCAGGCTTTCCTTTTGAATGCACTTCTAACAGTACAGAAAGTGCAGGAAGCAATAAGACATCTCCAAGGTGGCAAAGCACTGGGGGCAGATGGATTCCCAATTGAATTCTATAAGGAATTCAGAAATATATTAGTGGAACCACTTCTGGGGATGTACAAATACTCTTATACACAGGATTGTCTGCCGTCTACTCTTAGAGAAGCTAATAACTCCCTTATTTTAAAGAAATGGAAGGACCCCGAAGAATGTACTTCATATAGACCAATCTCACAACTGAATGTAGATTTTAAAATTTTATCGAAGATGTTGGCTCTGAGATTGTAGAAGGTTCTGCCCCATATTATAAAAGAAGACCAGACAGGTCTTGTTAAGGGCTGTAGTTCCTCTAACAATATTAGGAGAGTCATGAATACAGTGCAGGTGTATCAGCAAAGATTGATTCTGGGGTTTGGTGGGCTCCTTAGATGCAGATAAAGCCTTTGATTGGATAGAATGGCCGTATCTATTTGAGGTTCTAGAGCGTTTTGGTTTGGGGGGATCCTTTGCCAGTTGGTAACACTATTCTATAAGGATCCTAAGGTGGCAGTTATTACAAATGGTGTTAAGTCAAATAATTTTAATATTAGAAGAAGTACTGGACAGGGGTGCCCTTTATCACTGTGCTGTTTACCTCAGCAATTAAACCGTTAGCCAAAACTATCAGAAGCGACCCTGAAATAATAGCGCCAAAGGTGGGAATGGGGAACATAAGATTACCTTATATGCTGACAACGTCCTTTTATTCTTGGCCAATCCGGAGAAGTCTGTTCCTCGACTGATTCAAACAATCAATTCAGATGGTATGTTATCAGGTTATGGGAGGCTTAGTGGAGATGCCTAACTTGAAGGATAAAATACAGTTCCCGTTTAGGTGGTCACCAAAAGGTTTTCTGTATTTGGGAATTTTTATTACCCCCTCCTTCCACCTGCTGTATAAGGTTAAGTTTGTACAATTGCTAGAGAGGATAAGCAGGATTTGCAGAATTGAGAAGGATTACCATTATCATGGCTGGGCTAAATAACCCTGAATAAAATGAATGTCCTTCCCCGACTGTTATATCCCATGAGAATGCTCCCATTACTGTTGTCTAGACAAAATTATAGAGGATTAATGGTTGTCTGGAGTCATTTATTTGGTGCCATAGGCGTGCTCTAATTAAACTCACTAAATTGCAGCTTTTGCAAGCTGAAGGAGGGGTGGATCTTCCGGATTTGAAGAAATATCAAATAAGTGCTCTGTTAACATATGTTGGTGACTGGGTACGGGGGAATTCAGAATCGTTATGGCTTGATATTGAAGTTTCACGGTCGAAATGTCCTCTAATAAATTTACTGTTTATGGACAAGATGAAATCCGTGACCCAGCAATGCCATAGTCCAATTATCTTGAGTACAGTGAAACCTGGAGGATAATGAGGCAAGATGAGGGCAAGTGGTTTATAATTTTACTATTTACCCCATTGGTAGGAGCCCAAGGATTAAACCTGGGGCAATGGACTTTGGCTTTAAGACATGGGAGAACAAAGGAACTCTGTGTTTGGGAGATTTGTTTGAGAGAGAGGTCCTGATGTCATTCAGTCAGTTAAGTCAGAAATATGGGTTATCCAGTAAGGACCTTTTCCGATACTTCCAGGTAAGGGAATATATACAGAGGAAGACCACACTCCTGGCCCAACGTTATAAATCAGATGTGGAGAAAACGGTACTCCGGTGTACAAGTACTCTTTCACTTAGTACTTTATATCATTTACAGAAAGGCTCTGCTCTGGGGGATGTGAGAGGACTCTAGAACCGAGAGTTAGGACAGGACATTTCACCGGAGATATGGGAAGATATCTGGAAACTTTCAGTGTGTAACAGCACAGGCTATGCAATTGAAGATCTTACACAGGGGTCATATGGCACCAGAAAAGCTAGCTAAGAGGAGTGTCACGAGAATGTCCCAAATGTAAAATTAATATAGGCATTCTCTCACATTGTTATTGGTCATGTTACAAGATCCAAAGATATTGGAGTAAGGGAGTTAAAGGACATTCTGGGGATTGAAATTAATATGGATCCAGTAATTCTTCTTTTGGCACTGCCAAATTTGCCCTCTCTGGGGGAACGTGGGAAGAGACTGTGTAATATCCTTGCCCATTGCACGAGGAAAAACATTCTACTAAATTGGACGTCAGGAAAACCACCAGGTCTTATGGAGTGGCGTAAGCTGGTGATGGAGCATCTCCCCCAAGATTACCTCACAAATATGGTGCACCACAAAACAGAATGGTTTTATAGGACGTGGCGGCCCTTTTTAAATTTTATTGAAACTGACTTGTCGGCAATATTAGTCAGGGCCGTGGTATAGCCGTGGGAATCTTTATGGGTTCCCGTGGGGCACCGGGAAGAAGAGACTGGAAGGAAAAGAATATGGGTATTGTAGGGGGTACTCCCAGGGATAGGAGCCTCAGTGGAGGAATGATGAGTAAGATAGAATAAAGTAGTAAGACATTATCTAATTTAAGTAACTTGAATGTAATTTAAGCTAGTATTTATTCAATATGTTTATAGTTTAATTTTAGTTAAGTAGATAGGTTTGTTTTGGTAGAATAATTTGTTTAGTAACAATGATACTATGTTATGGCCTTGTTCTTTGTCCTTTTTTTCTGTTTTGATGGTTTTTTTTATATATATAAATGTTTTGTAAAAGATTTTAAAAAGCTTTTCAATAAAAATATTTATAAAAAGAAAAATTCTGTCCCTTACACTAAAGTAGCTAAGAAAATAGGGCTAAATTGATTTAAAAGAAAAACATTTGTAGTGCTTTTCCAGACCACATTTTGAAGGGTGGTAAATCTGACTAATTTATTCTCGGCATACCTCCAAAATCAGCTAAATGACCAGCTGGTACATATTTAATGAGCTGAGTTATGTAAACCTGCATGAGAAAAGTTAGCAGGGCTCAGGGAGGGAAACACTCCATGAAGCTTTCTGAAATTAACACTTAGCCAAATTTTGGGAAAATTCAACCCCAAGTATTTTTTTGAATTGCATGCATTTGAAACTTTGTGAAGTTGCATACCGTATGTACAATTAAAGATCTTGTCGAAGCTAATTGCCAATCTTAACTATAATTTCATATGTGCTCACTATGCATTTGACTTGTTTATCTGATTCCAGCTGTGAACTGTAACCTGATGTTGAATGCACTGGCAGCAAATAAAATCTGCCGCATCCTAAACGATCCAGATCCAACTGGCCAACTTTTGTTTTGCTCATCTGAGGTCCTATGGAACTTACTCGAACAGGCCTCTGAAAAGGAGCTTATGAATCAGCTGAGTGATTTTGACTGTATCTGGTGAGTATTTTCAAATAATTACACAAACCAAAGCAGTTATTCAAGTACTATTTCCTGATGTTAGTTGAAGTGTAAATTTATTTGATTTTGATGCCTTTGTTCAAATTTCAAAGTACTCTATTGGGTAAATCTCTAAGATTTATGTCAAAGCAGATTTTTGGATAAATATTAGAAGGAATTAACAAAAGACTTATACGTTCATGCACTCACTTCTACTATAGGAAACTATATAGTCCCACTAAATGCCTGACAAAATTAACCTGATAGTTACCAGAAACACATAAAATCTTGAAGAGATTTGGTGTTTCCAGCAAGCTAGATTCTCATAATCCGATTGTCACTTAAACTGCTATGGTTTAACAAGCCGACCTTCTTTCATTTCCAAAGAAAAGTAATATTTGACTTGAAACATTAACTGTTTGTCTCTCTGCAGATGCTGCTAAAACTGCTGAATATTTTCCAGCATTTTCTTTTTCTATTTCAGATTTCCAGCATCTTTAGTATTATGCTTTTATTTTATAGTTTAACAAGTGATGGTTTACTTTGGGTTTACGCTGATAGAAGAAATAAACAGAGCTGTCATTGGTGATGTTTTCTGGTTAGAGTAATACAGGCTGTTTGCTAACATTTTAACAATGCACATAAGATATTCTGTTTCCTGATGGAAAGAACGGACAGCTAGTACCTCTATATGCACTATTACCAGGGATTTATTTTGCTGCATGTTATAAAACATTACTTTGCTTTGTATATGTTATACTAAAATAATACTAATATAGTTCTTTTTTATCTTTAGTGCTTTGAAAGAAGTCTTTTTGAACCAAATGATAAATGGTCATAGCAATTCCGAACGCCAGCTGCGAAACGATTTGCTAATAATAACTACAAGTCTAGCAGAGCATCCTATGATTCCATTTATTGTAAGTTGTATTCTGAAATGCAAACATTGACACATAAAATTCATGTACATATCTTTTTGTATTAATGAATAGAAAAATTAAATATTTTCCTAACTTAATTGAGGTAGATTCTGTTATATATTCAGTGATACAATTGTTATTTAGGTGCATTAGTTTGTTAATAATATCAAACTTTTGGAATAAAATGATTTTGGGAAATCGTTTGCTTGGAAGCTTTCTAAAAGTGTCTTTGTATAATAGGAAACTGGCTTTACTAAGCTACTGATAATGTTTGCTGCATTCCCTGAAGGTAAGAATTTTCTATTAGCAGAAATCCAGTTTCAATTGGTTGTTGCTTTTTCTTCTATTGTTTTTATGTTCATATTTTAATAATATCATGAGAAAAATAGTGAGTCAACTAGATTTACATTAACATTTTGTGAAATGTTTGAATATTTAAATTGTTGATTTGTTATTTTGAAATTTGGTACTTTTTCCACTATTTGTTGCCACTATTAAAAAAAAACAGACCTGAAACCCAATTGTCACAAAAAGAATGGAAATTTCAGATACATTTATTTTTCCATGTATTTCCTTAATGTATTTATCATCTTTCATTGGGCTGGATTTTTATTTTCCTCGAAAAGTGTGTGTTGGGGTGAATTTGGCAGCTTGGACCAACATCTGGGATCATAACCCCATTCCCAGACCTTCCAATTTTCATCAGAACCTTTAAAGGATACACTAACCTGCAATCTGGCTGGCTCCATATTTAGAATAAGTCCCTAACCATCTGCAGTTTTCATGGAGTTGGGCTGTTTTTCAAAGAATCATGATTCCCTGCACTTCAAATGTATTGTGAAGCTTAGTCTGTATGAGAGAACCTTTTGAAAGTTATGTTCAAAAGATTTTACCATATCAAGCCTTGCGTCCCTGCCCACACCTCCTATGGTTCTTCATATCCTCCATGGCAAGCTATGGCATTTCCATTTCCATTTACCCACTCTACATTATAGTGTATACCAGAGTTGTACCTTGGTGCTGTTTAACCTTGTCCCAGTTATAATGAAAACCATGACACCCATTAGCTATCTATATCTCATTATACATTCTTATCTGAAAGTCCAAGCTTCTGTAATTGCTCTGTGTCTCTGATCTCTTCTGAAAACTGCACAATGTTTATTTACACAAATAAAGAGATTTCATGGGCTAGCAACTTCTGCTATTGCCATTTTCTGAATAATTAACTCATTTATTCGCCTGTGGCAAATGATTGTTATGGAAGTGGAAACTTAACAATTAATGAGTGCTTTTTAAAGCTCATTTTTACATGTTCTATTGTCAGTATAGGTTGTATTGGTTCTATATCCTGTATAGTGACTAAGTGGCCATAGAATGCCACAGTTTGGCATGAGGAGCCCATGGTGGGTTTGTGGAGGGATGTAGCTTGGCGTGCAGAGGAGCTGTGGGAAAAAGGTGGAAGGGACATGAGGTGACATTGATGGAGAATGGGGAGTTTGTGGGGAGTGAAGGAAGTAATTGATGAGTGCTGCATGTCCTTAATTTTTCATTATAACTGGGACAATATCCTTCTCAGCTTGCTTTCCTTCCCTGTCAAAATACCTTTTGAACATATTCACATGACACACTCTGAGATTTCTTTCTGTCTGGAGTCCCTATCAAGTAGTTCCCTCACTCAATTTCCTTTCAATTTGATAAGATCCATTAAACCTTGCTTTTTATTTTGTAAATATTTTTATTGAGAAAAAAGCTTTTACATTTTTTACAAAATCACTGTGAAACAGTATAACAACCTTATAATATAACAAGAATAACAGTAAACAAATTACTACTCTACTCCACAAACCACTGAGGAGAGAGTGAAAAAACAACCTACAAAATCTACAATTCAAAAACAACTTAAAAGTAATAAATTAGAGCAAGTTAAACCAAGGTAAATTAAATTACATTTAGTTAAGTTACCACACGCAACACAATCCCAACAAAGCACCCAACCATTGGGAGTATCAGTAGGCATACCCATATTTGTTTGGGATTCTTTCTCCCAGGGGTCACCGGACCACCAGACACACCCTCATGACTACACAGAGGCCCTGACCAATATAGCCGTTAATTCTGCGTCCATATAATTCAGAAAGGGCCGCCACATTATATAAAACAGTTCCATTTTCTGGTGCACCATACTTGTAAGGAAATTCAGGGGGATGTGCCCATAGCTAATCTATGCCACCCCGAGAATCCCAGAGGATTCTTCGACACCCAGCTCATTAGAATGTTCTTCCTCGCACAGAATGAAAGAATACTAAACAATTTCTTCCCATGTGTGTCCAAACAAGGGAGATTTGGCAAGCCCAAAAGGTGGGACATCGGATCCACCTTAACCTCAGTTCCCAAGACCCCTTCCAAAACACTTGCTATGGCAACTCAATACCTACAAAGCTTGTGGCATGACCACAGGCAATGAGTAAGTGTGCCAACATCTGTTTTACATTTGGGTTACATTGTGGATGCTCCTGTTTTAAATTTCACAGGCCGGCCCAGTGCCAAATGAGCCCTGTGGCCTGCGTCCTATTACAAATCAAAATCTTCCTTACATTCTCACAAATATCCTCCCGCGCCTCTACCAAAATTTCCACTCCCATTTGTTGAATCCAGACTGCACACAGCCACTTAATGGCTTTCAAAATATTACCTCCTAACAAGTGATAGAGGGAGATCGAGAGACCACCTGTAGACCAAAACACCCTCCTCTCCATATCCAACTTATAGGGACTAACAATCAATGTAGTCTTTTTCTGTATAAAGTCCGTAACCTGAAAGTAACGAAAGAGGTCCCTCCTAGAAAGCTCATATTTCTGACTCAGCTCTCCGAAAGACATTGTGGCCTCCCCGTCAAATAAATCTCCCAAACAGGAGACTCCCAGGGCTTAAAGCCAGAGTCCATTGACCCCAGTATTTTGTCAGTTACCTTCACCTTGTCACATCATTCTGCATGCTTTAACCGTGTTAAGGATAATCGGGTTTCTGCAATGTCCTCATCTTGTCCATAAATAACAAATTGATGAGGGGGCATTTTGCCTGGGAAGCCTCGATGTCCAACAGATTCATTGCAGGTCCTGGCAGGCCCAGTCAGCAACATAGGATAGTAAGGAACTCAATTGATATTTCTTAAAATCCGGGAAATCCAAACCTCCCATCCACTGCAAAAGCTGCAATTTATCCAGCTTAAAAAGAGGCCACCTATGATGCCAGATGAAAGATCCAAGCCAACTTAAAGCTTCAGTGGTGCTTGCCTGGGCAGCATCAAAGAGAGAATTTGCATGGCATATAATAAACAAGGAAGAACATTCATTTTGACCAGAACTATTCTACCCAACCAGGATATCGGAAGATCCTCCCAGCGCCGATGGTCCTGTCTTATCTTCTTTAGCAACTGCACAGAGTTAGCTTTAAGTAGTTGATCAAAGGCCGGTTTGATTAAAATGTCAATATACAAGAAACCTCCCTGTGACCACCAGAAAGGGAAATGGGTTCCATCCAAAGATCGGATATTCTAGTAAAGCCCCCCACAGCAATGGCCTCCGATTTCATAAAATTAATTTTATACCCGAAAATGAACCAAATAGATTAATCACTTGTATGGGGCACAGATGTCATTTGATCAGTCAAAAAGAGAAGAACGTCATCTGTGCAAAGGGTGATCTTATGCCTGCTGGCATATCTGGACCATGTTTAATACTCGTCTATTATTAGTAGACCTTCGACCCTTAATCAAACCTAACTGGTCCTCCTTTAAGATGAAGGGCAAAACCCTCTCCAACCTCACACCAACATTTTTGACAGAATTTTAAAATCCATGTTCAGTAATGATATGGGCCTGTACTAAGTGCAATCCTTTGGGGCTTTCCCTTTCTTGAGACTAAGAGAAATATTTGCTTCTCTCAGAGAGGATGGGAGGCAATTCTGACTGTATGAGTAATTTGTACATATCCAACAGTGACCCGGCCAGCTTGTCTCTAAACGCCTTGTAAAACTCACTTTGCAATCCATCAGGGGCAGGCGCTTTACCACTCTGGAGCTGCCTCACCACCTCCTGTATTTCTTGGATTGTCAGAGGGGCATTCAGAAAAGACGCCTGCTCTGAAGTTACACCTGTAAGGTCCAGGGTCTTAAAAAAGGACTCCATCTTTGCCAATCTGTCCTCACAGACCTCTGACCAGTACAGCGCAAAGTAGAACTTCCTCAATGCTGCGTTAATCTTTTTGGCATTGCAGGTAAGAGTACCAGCACTCTCTCTCATGGATGTGATAGATCGGCGGGCATTGTAGACATTGGGCCACTTCAAACTGATGCTGGAAGCCTAGTGACGGGAGATAAGGAAATAGCAGGAGAACTTAACAAGTACTTTGCGTCAGTCTTCACAGTGAAAGACATGAGTAATATCCCAACAATTAAAGGGAGTCAGGGGCTGAGTTGAGTATGGTTGCCATTACAAAAGAGAAAGTGCTAGAAAAGCTGAAAGGTCTTAAAATTGATAAATCTCCTGGCCCCGATGGGATATAGTCTAGAGTTCTGAGGGAGGTGGCTGAGGAAATAGCGGAGGCGTTGGTTGAGATCTTTCAAAAATCACTGGAGTCAGGGAAAGTCCCGGATGATTGGAAGATCGCTGTTGTAACCCCTTTGTTCAAGAAAGGATCTAGACAAAAGATGGAAAATTATAGGCCAATTAGCCTAACCTCGGTTGTTGGTAAAATTCTAGAAATCATCATTAAGGATGAGGTTTCTAAATTCTTGGAAGAGCAGAGTAGGATTAGAACAATCAACATGGATTTAGTAAGGGGAAGTCATGCCTGACAAACCTGTTGGAATTCTTTGAAGAGATAACAAGTAGGCTAGACCAGGGAAACCCAGTGGATGTGGTCTATCTAGACTTCCATAAGGCCTTTGATAAGGTGCCACATGGAAGGCTGCTGAGCAAGGTGAGAGCCCATGGTGTTCGAGGTGAGCTACTAGTATGGATTGAGGATTGGCTGTCTGACAGAAGGCAGAGAGTTGGGATAAAAGGTTCTTTTTCGGAATGGCAGCCAGTGACAAGCAGTGCCCTGCAGGATTCAGTATTGGGGCCGTAGCTGTTCACGTTATATGTTAATGATCTGGATGAAGGGACTGAGGGCATTCTAGCGAAGTTTGCCGATGATGCAAAGTTAGGTGGACAGGCAGGTAGTACTGAGGAAGTGGGGAGGCTGCAGAGGGATCCAGATAAATTGGGAGAGTGGTCCAGGAAATAGCTGATGGAATTCAATGTGAGCAAATGCAAGGTATTGCACTTTGGAAAAAAGAATACAAGCATGGACTACTTTCTAAACAGTAAGAAAATTCGTAAAGCCAAAGTTCAATGGGATCTGGGAGTGCTAGTCGAGGATTCTCTAAAGGTAAACATGCAGGTTGAGTCCGTGATTAAGAAAGCGAATGCAATGTTGTCATTTATCTCAAGAGGGTTGGAATATAAAAGCACCGTTGTGCTACTGAGACTGTATAAAGCTCTGGTTAGGCCCCATTTGGAGTACTGTGTCCAGTTTTGGTCCCCACACTTCAGGAAGGACATACTGGCACAGAGGGCCGTAATCCACTGCAATTTGGTTACAGATGGTCTGTCAAAGGATGCTGTCTCAGCTGCCTTCAGGAGAGCCTTGAGTAAACACTGCTGCTCTCCCTTCTGCTGCTTCTGGGTCGCCGAGTAAGAAATAATCAAACCCCGTGCATAGGCATTTGCAGTCTCCCAGAGCACAAATGGATTACTGGCCATACCCAAATTCATGTCCCAAAAGATTTTAAATTCCCACGAAAAATACTCTATAAACTTGCTATCCTTCAAAAAGAAAGGATCCATGCGCCAGTGCCACGAGCCTGTCCCGTTACCATCGACATTGACCTCTATGCACTCAGTAAAAAATGAGGTCCGCAGTAGGTTAAAATCTTCGAGTAAAAAATGAGGTCCGCAGTAGGTTAAAATCTTCGAGTAAAAAATGAGGGCTTATGCTCGAAACGTCGAATTCTCTATTCCTGAGATGCTGCCTAACCTGCTGTGCTTTGACCAGCAACACATTTGCAGCTCTATGCACTCTGCCTCATGATCGGAAATGGTTATGTTCCCGATTCTGCAAGACAGCACGGTATTCACAAAGGTCGATGGGGCAAAAAACATGTCAATCCTA
Organism: Hemiscyllium ocellatum; assembly: GCF_020745735.1. Lineage (NCBI taxonomy): Eukaryota > Metazoa > Chordata > Chondrichthyes > Orectolobiformes > Hemiscylliidae > Hemiscyllium > Hemiscyllium ocellatum. The sequence goes on along the minus strand of NC_083405.1, from coordinate 88,237,388 downwards.
GTATATCACTTAGGTGGATTAGAGAAAAAGGTGAAATCTCTACCTTCGGGGTTAAGACATCTCCATACGTCCACCAACCCCAGTTCCCTGTTCAGATCCACCAACTGGCTGGATTGCGGGGACATACCCGCAAGGCCCCGAGATATCCTGTCCACTTCCGGGTCAATAATACAATTAAAGTGTCCCCCTATAATTTCCATCAACCTGGAAAGTGCATCTGTTCAAAATTTAAGGGTGTGCGCCGGAGGGGGGCAATATACATTCAAAATCCCATATTCCTGTCCATGTGTTAAAGCTTTAGGAATCATAAACCACCCATATTCATCCTTAATTTGGTCTTACAGTTGAAATGGGAGATTCTTCTGATTAGTAAATCATCTCCTCTATTTTTCGAATTAAGGGACAAGATAAAAACCCGCCCGAACTCTCCCTGCTGCAACTTCAAATGCTCCTTATCAGTTAAGTGTGTTTCTTGCAGCAAGTCTACATCGACCCTCTCTTTTCTAAGGCTTGACAGTATCCTTTTTCTTTTAATTGGTGAATCACTCCCCTTAACATTCCGGTGCACCATTTAAATGAATGATTAGGCATCGCGGTCTGAGACAGTCTATGACTGAGTGAAAATGGCAACAGTTTGTATAAATTTAAAAATATAATTTAAAGCTACCAAATCAAAACTTTTAACAACTACTTCTACAACAAAAAACATCATATAACACAAATAAAAGGAGACTTTTCCCCCCTTGCCCACAGGGGGCGCTCGTACTACCCACTAACCCCACCATGGTTTCTTCCAGCCGAAGCCATGCTCCAGTCCCAGATAGCACCAAGTAAAAAAAAATGTAACGCACATCTTATAACAAGCAAGTTAAAAGTGGGCACTCAACCCGTCCCATAATGCTTTAACCCTAGGCTCACCTGATAGAAAAGAAATAAATAACAACGTGCCCTCCGCCTCCCCCAACTGCTCCCCCCCCCATCCCATACCAAGGGAGAAATGCATAAAGGAAATGATGCAAAAAAAGAACAAAGGATAACGGAGAGAAGGGAGAAGAGAGAAAAAAAGAAAAGAAAATTAGGACACACATACATTTAAAAAATCCTGACAACCAGGCAAATTACAGAGAAAAACAAAGTAAACGTTATTGTCCATATTATTTGAGCCAGTCAATGTACAACTTTCGGAAGGCGTGGTTCATGACACGCTTCCCGAGAAGAAGGTTATCGCAGATTACAACAGGATCTGGACCAGATGGGCCAGTGGGCTGAGAAGTGGCAGATGGAGTTTAATTTGGAGAAATGTGAGATGCTGCATTTTGGGAAAGCAAATCTTAGCAGGACTTATACACTTAATGGTAAGGTCCTAGGGAATGTTGCTGTACAAAGAGATCTTGGACTGCAGATTCGTAGCTCCTTGAAAGTAGAGTCACAGGTAGGTAGGATAGTGAAGAAAGCATTTGGTATGCTTTCCTTTATTGGTCAGAGTATTGAGTACAGGAGTTGGGAGGTCATGTTGCGGCTGTACAGGATATTGGTTAGGTCACTTTTGGAATATTGCGTGCAGTACTGGTCTCCTTCGTATCAGAAGCATGTTGTGAAACTTGAAAGGGTTCAGAAAGGATTTCCAAGGATGTTGCCAGGGTTGGAGGATTTGAGCTAAAGGGAGAGATTGAATGAGCTAGGGCTGTTTTCCCTGGACCATCGAAGGCTGAGGGGTGATCTTATAGAGGTTTATAAAATCATGAGGGGCATGAATAGGGTAAATTGACAAGGTCTTTTTCCTGGGGTGGTGGAGTCCAGAACTAGAGGGCATAGGTTTAGGGTGAGAGGGAAAGATATAGAAGAGACCTAAGGGGCACCTTTTTCACACAAAGGGTGGTGTGTGTGTGGAATGAGCTGCCAGAGGAAATGTTGGAGGCTAGTACAATTGCAACATTTTTTTCGATTAGATTACTTACAGCGTGGAAACAGGCCCTTCGGCTCAACAAGTTCACACCGACTCTCCAAAGAGCAATGCGCCCAGACCCATTACATTTACCCCTTCACCTGACACTACAGGCAATTTAGCATGGCCAATTCACCTAACCTGCACATTTTTGGAGTGTGGGAGGAAACTAGAACACCCGGACGAAACCCACGCAGACACGGGGAGAATGTGCAAACTCCACACAGACTGTTGCCTGAGGCGGGAATTAAACCCAGGTCTCTGGTGCTGTGAAGCAGCAGTGCTAACCACTGTGCCGCCCACATCTGGATGGGTATATGAATAGGAAGGGTTTGGAGGGATATGGACCAAGTGCTGGTAGGTGGGACTAGATTGGTTTGGGATATCTGGTCGGCATGGACAAGTTAGATCGAAGGATCTATTTCTGTGCTGTACATCCCTATGTTTCTTTGATTCTAGTCCTTCAAAAGTACATATCTCCTCATCCTTCAGAATCACTAACTGAGACGATCCTGCAACCCTTAATATTATAACCTCCTTACCTGCTACTCCTGGCCTACATTAATAAAGTTTACCTTGACAAGTATATTTTCTAAGCAGATCTGCACTTCCTCTTAACCAACCACTGATCATCTCGTACACTCCGATGCAGCTTTCTGGCTTCCACTGTGCTTTCTGTTACCATTCCAATAAAACTCCCAGACTTGTCTTGTTTTCCTACCTCTGGCTTTCTCTTATCCCACCAACACTTTGATTTTAAATGGCCTACTTTATTGCCATGAAAGCACCGGAGATTTTTACCTTCTTTGTCCCCTTCAAGCATTTCCTTTTTGCTCCTTGCTAAGTTATCCTTATGATCTTCACTGAGATCGACCTTTCGCTTTCCACGTGAGAATGTCTCTTTTCCACAATTTGTATTCCTCATGGATTGAAGTTGATTCTGGAAGCCAAACCATGGTTTATGGACCAACTCATAATTATCAGCCACTTCAGCTGCTAACCTTGCAGTTTTAACTCTCTGCTCTTTCACATGAGTTTGCACTAAGTCAGGCAGTGACTTTTTGAACTCCTCCAAAATAATTGTCTCTCTAACGTTTTTAACGTTCTTATCCAACTATCAAAATTACTTTGATCCTTTCAAACTCAATATAAGTTTGACCAGGTCCCTCCTTAGATTCCTGAAACATTGTCAACGGCTTTTGGTACAAGCTCATATGCACTTAAGATAGCTTTTTTCATGTCGTCATACTCCCCAGATACCTCCTCTGATAATGATGCAAATACCTCACCAGCTCTACCAACAAGTTTGGTTTGGATCAACAAAACCCACATGGTCACTGGCCATTGCACTTTTTTAGCCACTTTTTCAAATGAGATGAAAAGGGCTTCCACATCCTTCTCATCAAATTTAGGTAATGCTTGAACATACTTAAACAGTTTCTCACCAGACTTTTGATTACAAGGGACTTGGTCATCCTCACTCTCTTCCTCACTAAGCCTATCTTCAGTCTACATCTCCATCCTTTTACGCTGACACGGTGGCACAGTGGTTAGCACTGCTGCCTCACAGCGCCTGAGACCCGGGTTCAATTCCCAACTCAGGCGACTGACTGTGTGGAGTTTGCACATTCTCCCCGTGTCTGCGTGGGTTTCCTCCGGGTGCTCCGGTTTCCTCCCACAATCCAAAGATGTGCAGGTCAGGTGAATTGGCCATGCTAAATTGCCCGTAGTGTTAGGTAAGGGGTAAATGTAGGGGTAGGGGTATGGGTGGGTTGCACTTCGGCGGGTCGGTGTGGACTTGTTGGGCTGAAGGGCCTGTTTCCACACTGTAAGTAATCTAATCTAATCTGACCTTTCTTTCTAAGTGTCATTTTGTGAAGTTCAAACTCTCTCTCTCTCTTTCTTTCTCTTCTGCTAAAGCGCTTCGTTCTTTTCTCTTCCGATTTTAATCATAACTCAAACTGTTTCATTTTTGTTGTCCTTTCCTTATCCCTTGCCTCTAACTCAAGCTGCTTCCTTTGCAATTGAGTTCTTGCCATCACTACAGATTCTGATAGTGTTCTCAGCAAATGTAATTGCTGAGCTACTGCTGACATCATCTCATCTTTCCTCACGTTCGGAGGTAGCTTCAACCTCAGCTTGTCTACTAATTCCCACAGCTTGGTCATATTTGTCTTTTGTAAAAACCCCAAGCTCACTTCTTCCACCTCCAGAACTTCTTTGGTGACTGAAAGAGCCATTGCTATCTGAACGCTGTTTCACCCAACCAAATCAACAACTGAAATAAAAGCCACTAACACCTTCCACTCGCTGTTTAAATCCCCGAAAGAGTCTTCAACCTGTTATGTTCTAGGCCTGACCCCTCAAAACATTTTTAAGCAGGAACCCAGACTGTAACTTTGCTCTTTGTTTTTGATAAGTGTACAGTAGATATTCCTGGAGTGAATCAGCTGGTCCAACTGCCAAGTTTTAAACAAACAATTTATTTATAAAATTATGGAATGAAACACAAAGAACAGAAAATAGAATGCCAGATAACTTATCCTATCCAAACCTGACAGACTATCTCAACTTAATAATGCTGTTCCACATATACCTGCAACAATTCCCATAAACAGACCCCTGAGCATAAAGATTAAAAATGACACAAAATGCTTGCAGATTTCATGTCAGTGGAGAGAGTTTAGCAGCCTTTTTCACACACCCTCTGCTGCAACTAACTTTAATCTAGATGAAGGCTAGCTCCACAGCTAGCTGGCAACTCCCCTTTGATGAAACTGGATCTTTTAAGACATGAAAGCCTTAGGCCAGAAGCATTAGCTGTTAGGGTTAAACAAAAAGGCCCCGATGAACCATTCAAACGTCAAACATGATGGAACCTCGGGTTGTTTAGAACCTCTTTGAAAAGAAAGGACAATCTAACCTTGTCAAAGGAACAGATTTGTATGTTTCAATAGGGCACTTCTCAATTTTCTAAACAAAGTTGTTATTGACATAATCTGTCAAACCTTTCTTCATAAGACAATATGTTCATTCCACGAATGAATCAAGTGACCCATCTCTGAACTGCTTCTAATGCAATTATATATTTTTTTCAGATAAGGGACTAAACTGTCCGCACAAATCCATATATGGGCTCAACAACACCTGATATTTCCCGTGCTAGAAATGCCAACACTCCATTTGCCTTCACAATCACTTGCTATTTGCTGCACTTGCATACAAATTTTCTGATAATCATGTACCAAGATCTCTGTAATATTCTGAATCACCAAGCTGTGCAATATCTCTCCATTTAAATTGCATATTACTTTCCTCTTCCTGCCAAAATGGATAAGTTCACATTTACCTACTTTGTAGTCCATCTACCATGTTTTTGCCCATTTACATAACCTGCCTATATCCTTTTGCAGACTCCCTATCTCCTCTTATCAAATTAAATTCCTACTTAACTCTGTGTTCTAGCAAGGTTGACATTTCCTGCTTAAAATAAGTGATTAAATTAGATATGAATGAGCAGGAGGGCATCAAGATTCTTGCTGCAGTGTATTCTTTTGGGTTAGATTGCCACTATCTCCATTACTTCAGAATATCCAAAAGGCATGTGCCAAAAACTTGTTCAGACCTCAAAGAAGATGAGTTAGAAATTTATATGGGACAGTGGAGAAAACAAAGTTGGGCAAGTAGCCACCCAAAACAAAAAAACAGAATATGTTGAAAATGCTTAACAGGTCATACTGTGTCCTTGGAAAGTGAAATAAAATTAATGTGCTGGATTTTATTGAATCAGACCCTCAACACAGTTAGATAGCCAGTAATTGACCAAAAATTAATTTGTCAGTGCCATTGTTCTTTTACTGAACAACAGCATTACCATTCCATTTCCACAGGATGACTTACCAAGTCTCTCAAAGGAAAACTTCCAATTCATGCAGCCAGAACAGGTTTTACAATCACTCAGCTGTAAATGACATCTGTAGCTTCAGGAACTACAAATTGGAAAGGAAGCTGGTCAGAATGTCCCTCCCACGCCCACACCTGTCCTCACACTACAGCCTCCTCCCAAGGTCTTGGATGCATACCTGAATGATGTTCTGTGGGACCAAAGGGTTTGAAATGAGGTTTACCAAGAATGTGAGGAAGAATCCAGTCTTTTTAACCAAGGCAGGCATGATTAAAACACTGAGGATCTGAATAGCAATAGAGTGGTTACTCAAACCTGGAAACAGTGCTCCAAGAGGCACAAGGACCTCTAGAAACCTCTAGCATTGCAACTGTTATGGATTGAAACCCTCACACTCACCTTCATCTTTGTACCATCACACACCCAGGCTTCAATCACCCTCCACAAATATCTCTTGACCATACATTGCATTTCTCACACCCAACTCTCTGCCCTCTTCACGTAAGTGAATGAAGCAATGATGGCTACCATGATATATTTCAAGTTAGAGTGTGACTTGGAATGAATTTGCATTTGGTAGTGTTTCCATCTACTACTTCCTATATCCCTTGAGATGCTAAAAGTTGTTGTTGTTGAGTTGTTGAATTGCATAGCATGTGAATCAAGCAGCTGCTATGACCTTGATGGTGTTGAGCTCCTTGAGTGCAGTAGCTCAAAGAGGTTATGGAGAGTATGTCATTCTGACTTGTGCTGTGTAAGTGATGATAAAGTTTTGGGGAGTCATTTGATGCAGAATATGCATACTCTTAACCATTCTTAGAGTCGTACAGCATAGAACGGTCCAACTTGTCCATGCCGACCCGGTATCCCAACCCAATCTAGTCCCATTTGCCAGAACTTGGCCCATATCCCTCTAAACGCTTCCTACTCATATACCCATCCAGATGCCTTTTAAATGTTGCAATTGTACCAGCATCCATCACTCCCTCTTGGCAGCTCATTCCATACACGTGCCACCTTCTGCTTGTAAAGGTTGCTATTTACATCCCTTTTATATCTTTCCCCTCTCACCCTAAACGTATGCCCTCAGTTCTGGACTCCCTCACCCCAGGGAAAAGACTTGTCTATTTACCCTATCCATGCCCCTAATGATTTTATAAGTCTCTATAAGGTCACCTCTCAGCCACTGATGCTCCAGGGAAAACAGCCCTAGCTTATTCAACCTCTTCCTATAGCTCAAATCCTCCAACCCTGGCAACATCCTTGTAAATCTTTTCTGAACCCTTTCAAGTTTCACAACATCCTTCCGATAGGAAGGAGACCGGAATTGCATGCAATATTCCATTAGTGGCCTAACCAACATCCTGTATAGCTGCAACATGACCTCCCAACTCCTATACTCAATGCTCTGACCAATAAAGGAAAGCATACCAAACACCTTAGTCACTTTCCTATCTACCCGCGACTTTACTTGCAAGGAGCTATGAACCTGCACTACAAGGTTTCTTTGTTCAGCAACACTCTCTAGAAACTTACCATTAAGTGTAGAAGTCCTGCTAAGATTTGCTTTCCCAAAATGCAGCAGCTGTCATTTATCTAAATTAAACTCCCTCGGCCACTCCTCAGCCCAATGGCCCATCTGATCAAGATCCCATTGTAATCAGAGGTAACCTTCTTCGCTGTCCACTACACCTCCAATTTTGGTGTCAAGTGCAAACTTACTAACTATACCTCCTATGTTCACATCCAAATCATATAAATGACATAAAGTAGTGGACCCAGCACCAATCCTTCTGGCACTCCACTGGTCACAGGCCTCCAGTCTGAAAAACAAACCTCTACCACCACCCTCTGTCTTCTATCTTTGAGCCAGTTCTGTATCCAAATGGCTACTTCTCCCTGTATTCCATGAGATCTAACCTTGCTAACCAGCTCCCCCATGGGGAACCTTGTCGAACACCTTACCGAAGTCCATATAGATCACATCCACTGCTCTGCCCTCATCAATCCTCTTGGTTATTTCTTCAAAACACTCAATCAAGTTTGTGAGACACGATTTCCCACGCACAAAGCCAATTGACTATCCCAATTCAGTCCTTGCCTTTCCAAATACGTGTAAATCCTGTCCCTCAGGATTCCCTCCAACAACTTGCCCATCACCTATATCAGGCTTGTGACAGACAATCCTCCCCTAAGTAATACCAGCTAAAAACTGTGACCTCGCTTTGTGTAATTGGTTACTGAGGTTGCCTGCACTGTAATAGTTAAATGCAATGTTTGTTGGGACACTGCGGATTGATAATGTGTTATATTGATGCAAATTTCTCTCATTTGTTTCCTTTCCTTTCCTTTTTCTTTTAGTAAAGAGCCATAACCCATTGGTTCAAGGCATTAAAATTTCCAGCAATCATGAAGATTTTGAAATGAAAAAAATATTCTTCAATTTACTTGTTGCTTTGACAAATGACCTTGCTTCTATACAGGTAAAACTTTACATGTACAAGTGGCAAGTAGATATACTGAAAACATGAGATGTTGTTGACCATGAAGTAAATCCTATTTACAAAGCTCATAAATAGCAGCAAGCTGTAAAACTAAATTTTTTCCTAATTTTGATTTTCAACTCATGTTTTATTTTCTTCATTTTTGGGATTTGGACATCACTGACAAGGCCAACATTTATTGTCCATCAGTAATTGGGTTTGAGAAAGTGATGATGAGCCACTATCTTGAACCGCTTCAACCCATGTGCACAGGTAGTCCCACAGTGCTATTAGGAAGAAGTTTGACCTTGGGACGGGGAAGGAATGACATTATATTCTCAAGTCAGGGAGTGGAACTTACAATGACAGTTGAAAATGTTGTCAGTGGTGTGCTAGTGATTGAGGCAATGAATGTTTAAAGTTGTCAGTTTAGTCACCAAAGGTATGTCTTGAGGGTTTTTCAAACAGAACATATTCAGGCAAGTTGGAAGTTGTCCCATCACCATCTGTTTGTGCCTTATGAACAATAGACAGGCTTTTGGAAATCAGAAGGTGAGTTAATTACTGCAAAATACCTAACCTCTGATCATTGTCACACAAGACAATGGACTATAAAGACTTGACTTCATCCATACAATTCCTACCAATACAACAGCTGACAGATGTATCTACAACCAGTAGATTGGTAAGAATGAGATCAAATCAGGCTGGTTCTCTCACCACTGTCATGAGTCCAGTTTGAGAGATAGGTCCTTCAGGTCTCGATCAGCTTAACTGAGCCGCTCTTGAAGAAGGACAGTAAAGTTGCATGTCAAGAGTACATTATGTGCTCTTGCAACATTTGGTGCCTTTTCCAAGCAGGTGAAAGTGGATACTGCAGATGTTGGAGATTAGAGTCAAGATTAGAGTAGTGCTGGAAAAGCACAACAGATCAGGCAGCATCCAAGGAGCAGGAAAATCAACATTTCTGGCAAAAACCCTTCATCAGGAATTCCATATGAAAGGGCTTTTGCCCGAAACATCGATTTTCCTGCTTCTCAGATGCTGCTTGACTTGCTGTGCTTTTCCAACATTAATCTTGGTCCCTGCCTTTTCCAAGTGGTGTTCAATGAGGAAACGTACTTAATCATCAGTCGAGGGAGGGCTTTAGTAGATAGGAGATTCTTTTACCACTATTTGACCTGATTTATAGTGAGAGTGATCTAAATTTTAAATTTGTCTTTCTACATGTGTATTTTACCCAGTAGCTGCTTAGTGAAGGAGGAGCACTACTAGCCCTGTTTCATTATGTTCAACCAAATGAGAATCCTGGAGTTCGGGATTGGTCTCCTGCCCAGTATGAAGAGCTTCAGCTTCATGCCTTGGCTACTTTGATCTCACTGGCTCCAGTCATGGTGGATGACTACATGAAATGCCAAGGAAATACCCGTCTGCTGCTTCTGTTAGATTGGTGCATAAGTCAAAGTAAGTACTTTTAAGTCCCAGTAAATTTAAAATTTTCTGCATGTAATGGAAAACATTAAAATGGAAGGATTGATTGATCAGTATGTTTCAATGATAAGGGGCCAAAGATGATTTAACTCATTTGACGTAGACAAACTTTGAGTATGAATGCAGTATAGATTTACACCTATTCCACATGTGGAGCATGGTTTTGATGGGCTGCATCATGAACATTAAAAACCTTGTGCACTTTTCACTTTTTTCTTTCCACAAATTTGAACCTCAAATAAACTTAGTTATTCAGAATAACAGATGTAAACATCAGTACCACAATTTGTTTCCTCCCAGATCCATATTATGGTAAAGGCAATTCATTCCATGCTACTGGTGGCCATGGCAGTAAGAAAGCTCAAATGCACTACTGTCTAAGACTCCTAAGATCTATGGCATCCCTTGGTGAAGAGTTGGTAAACCAGAACTTACACGACCAAGGAGTTATTTCTCAACTTCTAGGTAAAGTACTTTCACATTTCAATTCTAACCTAATAGTAAATTTAAATATACAATTACAAATAATTTGGGTGCATTTGTGAGGTGCCCTGACCAGTATTTAACATTCAGCTAGTACCATACAGTGAAATATATTAACTGCTATTAATCTAATATGCTGTATGGTACTTTATTGTGTATAATTTGGTAGGTGCATTTGCATACAAAATTATGGTGATTATACTTGTCATGAAGTGTTTTCAGATATTCTGAGGATATGAAATGCAGCATATATTTTTGTTCACCCTTTTTTCCCCACTATTCTCCTCAAATTAAGTTAGAGAATGGCTTTACAGGTTCTAGGAACATTCACATACCTAATTCAAATGTCCAATCTTAAATGAACTCAAATTATGAAAGTGAGTTGGCAGCTTGTTTAACAACATCACATTTGAAGTTGATGCTATTCTCACTCATGCTCAAACTTGTGTACTTCATAGGAAAGGGCTGCAGTAATTCGGAGTTCAAATCCTGACTGACTTTTCCATTTACATTTCTTGGTTCACTGAGTTCTGTTCTAGTGCGACATCTGTTCAACAAGCAGTCTAGCTGTGATTAGCTGACTCGGGACAAACAGAAGAGTAAATTATGCCTTCCTGTTCATGAAGCAATACTATACCATCAAGTATTGTTATAGTGAGTAGAGTTCCCATGCTCACAAGTGTATATGAAAGATGATGCGTGACTTGCACTTGGTAGTACAGAACAGCAAGCAAGAGGGGCTGGATGGGAACATAATGAGTGCATTAAAGAAATTCTGGTTAATAAGTGATATTGGTAAAAATGCAAAAACTTCAATAATTTAAAGATACTGGTATGATAGGCAAGTGGAGTGTAGAAATAATGGAAGTAACAGTAAAATTCACATATTGGCTATGGTCTTCAGATTTGCTCAATAGAATAATAAAGATATCCTTTGTGGAGGACATGAGAAGTCATGTTAATTGATTCAAGAAATTCACTGACCAGGTAACATGTTATAAAAATTTAATAGTTTGAAAGTTCATATGAATTTAACATTACAATCATTGATAAATCTTAAAGCAGTCACAATTTTATTCTTAAATTTCCTAGATAAAAATGTTGCCACAAGGGTCAACATTTATTGCCCAAACCAAATCACTTTTGAGCAGGTGATACTGAGCTGTCTTCTTTAACCACTGGCATTTAGTTGGTGAGTTACACCTATGGTGCGGTTAGGATGAAAGTGCTGGGTTTTTTGATCCAGCAACAGTGAAGGAATGATGATATAGTTCCAAGTCAGGAAGGTGTGTGACTTGGATGGAGGCTTGTAGGTAAGTATTGTTCCCATGAGCCTGCTGCCCTTGTCTTTCATTAGTTTGGAAGGTACTGTCAGAGGAGGCTTAGTGAGTTGCTGTGGTATACTGCTTTTCACTAGCTATGGAGGGAGTACAAAGTTAAAAATCAGACAACACCAGGTTATAGTCCAACAGGTTTAATTGGAAGCACACTCTAGTAAAACTCTGTTATCTCACTTTTTAGATTAGAATCAATCTAAACATCAGGTCATAGACAGAGAACACAGGGGGCTAACACCTTCAACATATTGTCTAGCTATCACCATTGTTAACAGCTAACCCAAGAGTGCAACTTTTAAAAAAAGGTTTTGAGATTTATACATGAAAAAAGTGAAACTATCACTGTATTCTAACAGATGAAAGGCTTAACAGACAATCAATTTTTCAATGTATAATTTTAGTTACAAGCCACTGCAAATTTTTGCTATAACTTCTGTGTTACGATCAAGCCCTCCACTATCACCTGATGAAGAAGCGTCGCTCTGAAAGCTAGTGTGCTTCCAATTAAACCTGTTGGACTATAACCTGGTGTTGTGTGATTTTTAATTTTGTACACCGCAGTCCAACACCGGCATCTCCAATTATGGAGGGAGTGGTTGCTTAAACTAATGGTTAGAGACGATAATCAGTGGACCACTTTAACCTGAATGCTATTGAGTTTCTTGAGTATTGTTGGAACTACGCTCATCCAGGTAAATTAAGAGTATACCATTACACCCTGACATGTGTTTAGAAGAGGATATTGGTGAGGCCACTTCTGGAATACTGTGTTCAGTTCTGGTTGCACCAGTTATAGGAAGGATATTATTGAGCTGGAGGGAGTTCAAAAGAGATTTTCCAGGGTGTTGCCTGGTATGGAAAGTTTGAGTTATAAGAAAGGCAGGATAGTCTGGGTCTTTTTTCAGTGGCGCTTAGGCGGTTGAGCGGTGACCTGATAGAAGTTTATAAAATGAGGGGTTTGATAGAGTTGGTGGTAGTTGCCTTTTCCCCAAGATGTGGATTTTCAAGACTAGGGGGCACATTTTTAAAGTGAGTGTCACATGTAGTCCAGATCAGGTAAGGATGGCAGTTTCCTTCCGTAATGGACATTCAATGAACCAGATGGATTTTTCTGACAATTGATAATGGTTTCGTAATCATTATCATCAGACTCTTAATTATAGACCTTTTCATTGAATTCAAATTCCACCACCTACCAATGTTGGATTCAAAATTGGTCCACAGAACATTACCTTGGTGTCGATTTAATTAAAAGATCCATTAGAAATTTTAAAAGCTACTGAGAGAAGGTAAGTTGTAGGTAAGTGTGAGGTCAGGTAGCAATTGGAAGAGGGGATTAGGTGAATAAGGTGCCAGGTAGGAGAGAGATATATGGTACCAGGGAGATGAGAGGATGTAGGAAGCCAGATGAGTGGTGAGACCATGTTTCTGGGTTTGTAAGGGAGTAAGGTGCCATTTGGGTGATTGGTGTAAGGTGCCAGGTGGCTGATGGGGTAGACGTAAGGTGTCAATTAGCTGAGGTTGGTAGGGTGCAAGATTTTTGATGTGATAGGATATCAGTTGGCTGATGGGGTAGGGTGCCAAGTGGGTGAAAGATGTAGGGTGCTTGGTGCGGAGCCAAGTATGTTGACGAATGTTTAAGGTAGGTTGAGGGTTACGATTAAATCCAGTAGTGTCAGGTCAAGTCAGTGAGAGATTTGGAACTGTTTGATCCACAGGGCTGGTTCAAGGGAAGAGGTTTCAATTTTTTAGGGGTTCAGTTTGGTGGAGATTTTATGGCAGTCAGAGGGTTTCTGGTCTGGCTGGATCAGGTCAGGGACTGGGAATTTTGTATTGCCAGAGGGTGCTTTTTTTAATCTTTTACCGTTCCTTGGTAACCATTCGCAAAAATAATTTGGAATCCCCAGATATCCCCAGTTCTAAAGGACTCTTTCAGTGAGGTTCAGATACAGGGTAACCACTCAAAGAAAATTCCAATTGCCCAGGCAATTCCTGTAGAGTCAACTGCATCAGGATTTTGCATTGTCCTGATTCACAATTCCAGTCTCGGCTAATGCAACAACAATCTCCCCATTATAATTTCAGGACCTTTATGACTATTTGTGAGCACTGACTCTAAAAATGTTCATTTATCAGACACTGCCTACATTGGTCTGTTTGACATTACTTTGTTAAAATCTGTGTAGAAGAGAATTTACTTTCTAATTTCCAAGATAAGATAATGGTGCCAGTGTTTAGTAAATCATTACTGTTGTTTAGGATCCAAAAATCAGGGTATACCACTTTAAGGTGAATGGCATAAGAAACAAAGTTCATACGAGGAAAAACATTTGCAGTTAGGATCTGAAATTATTTATCTGCAAGGAAGGCAGGTTGATTCAATCAAGGCCTTCCAAAGAGAGTTGGATAATTATCTGAAACTAAAAGAAATTTAGTGGGCGGCACGGTGGCACAGTGGTTAGCACTGCTGCCTCACAGCACCAGAGACCCGGGTTCAATTCCTGCCTCAGGCAACTCTCTGTGTAGAGTTTGCACGTTCTCCCCATGTCTGTGTGGGTTTCCTCCGGGTGCTCCGCTTTCCTCCCACAGTCCAAAACAAATGTGCAGGTTAGGTGAATTGGCCATGCTAAATTGCCCGTAGTGTTAGGTGAAGGAGTAAATGTAGGGGAATGGGTTTGGGTGGGCTATTCTTCAGAGGGTTGGTGTGGATTTGTTGGGCCGAAGGGCCTCTTTCCTCACTGTAAGTAATCTAATCTGAAAATTGCAGAGCGACAGGGAAAAGGCTGTTGAGTGGGGCTAGTTGAGTTGCTTTCCAGAGAGCTGATAGTAAGCTAACTAGCCTTTTGTGCAATAGACATTCTATGATTCTGTGACTTAGGCAGAATAGGTTGAGGTAATGGAGCACATCATTGTAACATTTAGCTCAGGTCCATCACAGAAAATAGAACATTTTCTACCTGAATAAGATCATTTTGTTCTGAATAAGAATCACTGGATTCGAAATGTTAACTCTGCTTTCTTCCAGTAGAGGAGAAAGCAGGACTGCAGATGCTAGAGAAATAGGGTCAAAAAATGCGGTGGTGGAAAAGCAAAGCAGGTATGGCAGCATCCATGGAGCAAGAGAGTCGACGTTTCGGGCATAAGCCCTTCGTCAGAATGCTGCCTAACCTTCTGTGCTTTTCTAGTGCTACACTTTTCGACTCTTCTTCCCACAGATGCTGCCAAACCTGCTGAGTTTTGCCAGCAATTTCTGTTTTATTTCAGATCTCCAGCATCCACAGTTTTTTGTTTTACCTCAGTTGTTTTAGACTGGCAAAGATGCAGTGGACCAAAGGGCCTTTCTCTGTGCTGTGGATCTCTATGACTTTATGACTCTAAATCTCCAGCGTTTTGCTTAAAAGTTGTTTTATAGTATTTTTATAATCTGAGTGACGTAATGTTTAATTAATGTTTAATAGATATTCTGAAAATCATGACGAACAGCTCAGAGGAAGAAACCAAACTCAATTTGGATATGCAAACTGACATCCTCATCATCTTATCCAGCATATGTGAAAATGATATTCATAGAAAGGTAATATTCATGTAAATATTAAACAATGCAGCTCAGTTTGGCAAAATAGCATACTGAGTTCAAACATGTCACACTGTGCCCTGAGTCACATGCATACCTCTGAATAAGAGGTGAGTTATCTATCTTTATAACTTAAAAGTATGTTGTGCCTCTTCCCAGTATATACTAACTGGCACTTTGCCTATTAAACTGAAGAATGCTAAGGCATAGATTCAAATTGAAGCTGCATTGCCTGACTTCATATTGTTGAATTGTGGACTACAATATCAGCTCCATCCAATTCAATTCAATTCAATTTATTTGTTGCACTGGGGCTAACAGTATATTATGCTAAAAATCACACAACACCAGGTTATAGTCCAACTGGTAAAAACAAGGACTGCAGATGCTGGAAACCAGAGTCTAGATTAGAGTGGTGCTGAAAAAGCACAGCAGGTCAGGCAGCATCCGAGGAGCAGGAAAATCACCATTTTGGGCAAAAGCCCTTCATCAGGAATAGAGGCAGGGTGCCTGCAGGGTGGAGAGATAAATGAGAGGGGGGTGGGGCTGGGAAGAAAGTAGCATAGAGAACAATAGGTGAATGGGGGTGGGGATGGAGGTGATAAGTCAGAGAGGAGGGTGGGGGAGGGTGGCAAAGAGTACAAAGGGTGAATGGGGCTGGGATTGAAGGTGATAGGTCAGAGAGGAGGGTGGAGTGGATAGGTGGAAAGGAAGATAGGCAGGTAGGACAGGTCATGGGGACAGTGCTGAGCTGAAAGGTTGGAACTGGGGTAAAGTGGGGAAAGGGGAAATGAGGAAACTGGTGAAGTCCACATTGATGCCCTGGGGTCCAAGTGTTCTGAGGCATTCTCCCTCCAGGCGTCAGATGGTGAGGGAGCGGTGGTGGAGGAGGCCCAGGACCTGCATGTCCTCGGCAGAGTGGGAGGGGGAGTTGAAATATTGGACCACAGGGCGGTGGGGTTGATTGTTTATTTAGAAGTACAAGCTTTTGGAGAGCTGATTTTTCGTCAGGTAGTTAGCGGGGCAGGATCATAGAACACAGAATTTATAGTAAAAGATCAAAGAGATCATAAACTCTGTCTCCACTGAACGCTCCGAAAGCTTGTACTTCCAAATAAACCTGTTGAACTATCACCAGGTGTTGTGTGATTTTTAACTTTGTCCACCCCAGTCCAACACCGGCACGTCCACAGCACAGTATCTTATGCCACAGCTAAAATACATTAAGTAGGCACCAGTAAATGCACAGAAGGCATAACCCAGACCACACCGAGAATACTGTGAACGGTTTTTGTCCCTTGTCTGAAGAAAAGAATACTGGCATTGGAGACAGTACAGAGAAGGTTCACTGAGTTGATTCTGAAATAGAGGGATCGATTGTCTTATGAAGACAGGTTGAGGACGCTGGACCTGTGCTCGTTTATTGAACATGTAATATTTTTAGGGACTTGACAGGGTAGGTGCAGAAAAGTTGCTTCTCCTTGTGGAAGAGTCTCAGACCAGAGGATATAATCCTAGAATAAGGAATCGATTACTTCAGATGGAGAGGTGAATTTATTCTCTCTCAGAGGGAGTGAATCTGTGGAATTCTTTACCTCAGAGAACTCTCAAGGCTAGGTTAAGCTACTTTAAGTATTTTCAAGGCTGCAATATACAGTTTTTTATACCCAGTAGGAGATTCAAAGGATTCTGGGATAAGATAATAAAGTGAAGTTAGGAATTATCATATAAGCCATGACCTCACTGAATGATGCAGCAGACTTGATGAGCCAAATGATCAACTTCTGCTCCTGATTCATTTGTCTAACTCCCTGATAGAATTGGCATTCCTAATATCCTAATGTTTTTTATTTTAGTACAGGTAGACAATCCTTTATCCAAAATTTTTCGGAATTCAGACAGGCAGCACCCCATAATCAAACATCAATATTGCAGCAAAAATGTATGAATACTTACACTAAGTGGGATAAATAAAGACTAGAAATACTAACACAGTTTTTTTATAGAGTAATATACTGATAAATGAAATACATAGACCATAATACTCAAGGACATTTTATTTCCAGAAAAAATATTCCAAGAAAAACATTTGGTAAAACTTAAACATGTACAGCTTCTGTACTATGACAGACGGCGTTTTAATGACTTCTTCAAGTGTCATCTGTCTCATTAACATAGGTTTCTGTTTAAGCAATCTCTGTTTAATTGAGTAAATTGCCATAATCTCTTGCTCACTGATAAATGAATGTTGTTCAAGGCCAGCAATTAATGGACCACACTGTTTCACCAAATTGTACGGGGACCTTATCAACTGTATTCACTACTATCATCACTACTATCGTCACACTTATCAGCATATCAGCAATTTTCCCATCGCTCAAGGAAGGTACGATAGGTGCATCATTGTCAACGTTCAGCATTTCTTCGATGTCAACTTCCTGTAATTTATTTACACTTTAGCCCGAAACACTTTGTGCGTAATTCACAAGGTTTGCTATCATCTTTTTCTCTTTAGTGACACGAAATCCTTCGAAGTCTTCACCTGTAAGTTCATTTACATGAAACTTCGTTGTAGGCCAGAGTCTGTGCTAAGCATTTGTTCATGTTGATTTATCAGCATCCTTCCAAGCATTAGCAACTGCGTAACACTTAACACTAAACTCTTTCAGGAAGTCTTGGATTCCTATCTCTCTGTTGACTGCAGCAAGCATACTGTTTAAAAAATAGTCTTTATACTTGCTGTTCATTGAGCACAAAATTCCTTGGTCATAAGGCTGTAATACATATCACATTAGGGGCAAGTAAATGCCGAAAACATTACTTTTCACAAGAAATAGGGCAAGGGGATATGCGGAGCAGTTGTCCAGGAACAATAAAATTTTACAGTTTTCTTCTAGTCCAGCTTGCCTGCAATGAGCTTGTGCCGCTGGTACAAAGTGGTTATTGAACCAGTCGAAAAATATTTCTTGGGTTACCCATGTTTTCTTGTTTGCATAATAATGCACAGGTAAATTGTGTACACCTTTCAGACATTTCCGTTGTTTGCTTTTCCCAATTACTGCCAATTGCACCTTGTGTGTGCCTGCAGCATTGGCACACCCAAGAATAGTTAACCTGTCCTTAGTGTACTTAAAACTTGTTGGTGCCCTCTCATCAGGCATTGTTAATGTTTTTCTCGGGACATAGCACCAGTAGAGAGCTGTTTCATCAGTATTGTAAATTTGTTCAGGACTAAGGCTTTGTTCAGATATCAACTTGAAAATTAAATTAATGAATTTGCTAACTGCTTCATGGTCAGCAGAAGACTTTTCACCACAGATTTTCAGATATTTTACACTATTATGCTTCTTAGGTTTCTTCAGCCAACCTTCTGAATACTGAATTGACATTCGAACATGGGCTCTTTCAGTATCTGAGGAGTCATGAATGGTGCTGAACATTGTTCATCATCAGCAAACATTCCAATTCTGAACTTATAGAATAGAATAGAACATTACAGTGCAGTACAGGCCCTTCGACCCTCAATGTTGCGCCAACTTGTGGAACCAATCTGAAGCCTATCTAACCTTCACTATTCCATTTTCATCCAAATGTTTATCCGATGGTCATCTAAATGCCCTTTGGCATGAAGAGAGAAAGTCATTGATGAATAAGCTGAAAGTGGTTGGGTCTAGGATACTACCCTGAGGAAGTCCTGTGGACTTATTCTGGAGCTGAGATGATTAACCTCCAGGAACCACAACAATCTTCCTGTGTGCTAGATATGATTCCAGCTACTGGAGAATTTTTCTCTGACTGTGAATGACTCCACTTTTGCAAGGTCTACTTGATGCAAACTCAGTCAAATGATTTCAAGGGGTATCACTCTCACCTCACCTGTGGAATGCAGCTCTTTTGTCCATTTATGAACTAAAGGGTAATGAAGTCAGGAGCTAAGTGGCCTGGCAGAACCGAAACTGGGTATCCCTGAACAGCTCATTGCTCAGCTTGTGATGAACGATAGCATTGTTGGTAACGCCTTCCATCACTTTACTGATGATCGAGGGTAGATTGATGGGGCAGTAATTGGCTAGGTTGGATTTGTCCTGCTCTTTTTGTATACAGGAACATCAAGGTAATTTTCCACATTGTCAGGTAATTGTTGACTTTGTAGCTTTATTGGAACAGCTTAGTGGGGGTGTTGCAAGTGCTGGAGCACAAGTCTTCAGTACTATTGCTAGAATGTTGGCAAGGTCCAAAGCATATGCAATTTCCAGTGCCTGCAACTATTTCTTGATATCACATGGAGTTAATCGAATTGGCTGAAGACTGGCATCTGTCGTGCTTGGAGCATCTTGAAGAGGCTGAGATTAATCATCTACTCTGGCTGAAGGCTGTTGTGAGTGTTTTGGCCTTATCTTGTGTATTAATGTGCTGGGCTCTCCCTTCATTAAGGATGCAAATATTCATGGCATCTCCTTCTCCAGTGAGTTGTTTAAACATCCACACCATTCACAGCTGTATATGTTAGGATTGCAGAGTGTAGACCTGATCCATTGGATGTGGCAACACTTAGCATTGTTTATCACTTGCTGCTTATATGGTTTGACAACCATGTGGTCCTCGACATGTCATTCAGAACTCGACCAGCTTTATCACTAGTATAGATGCCGAGCCGCTCTTTGTAGTGGACATTGAAGTATTCCATCCTTAAGTGTTTTCAACATGAAAGAGCACTGATTCATTAGCTGGGGAAGGATGTTATGTGGTAATCAGCAAGATGTTTCCTCGCCCATATTTGACTTGATTCCATGAGACTCAATATCAAGGTCAGGACATTTCCAGGAATTATAATGTCTGGGACATTGTTTATAAAATATGATTGAATCCAAGAATTTGACTAAATCAAGCTGATGTTTGACTAGTCTTTGAGTGACATGGTGGCTCAGTGGTTAGCACTGCTGCCTCACCATTCAATTCCATCCTTGGGCAACTGTCTGTGTAGAGTTTGCATGTTTTCCCAGTGTCTGTGTGGGTTTCCGCTGCGTGCTCCGTATGCCTCTCATAGTCCAAAGATGTGCAGGATAGGTGCATTGGCCATGAAAAATTACCCATAGTGTCCAGGGATATATAGGTTAGGTGTGTTAGCCAAGGGAAGAGTAGAGTTACAGGGAAAATATAGGAGATGTGTGCGTTGGGATGCTCTTCGGAGGGTCAGTGTGGATATGTTGGGCCAAATGCCTATTTCTCTACTGTTGTGATTCTGTGATAGCTCTCTCAATTTTAGCACTAGCCCCCAGATGTATGGAGGACTTTTGAGGACCAACAGGACTGTGTTTTTGCTGTTGTCATTTCCAGTGCCCTAGATCAATGCCAGGTGGTCTATCTGGGTTCATCTCTTTTTTGAGACTTCGGTGATTGTTGCTTGGAAATTTTGGATGTGAATGTCAACTACATTGTTATGGTTTTGGGGTCACATGTAGACAAGACCAAGTAGGGGTAACAGAGGACCTCTTCTGAAGGACACTAGTGAATCAGATGGGTTGTTTTCCTCTGCAACCGATACTGGTTTCATGGTCATTGTTAGATCCTTAATTCAAAATATTTAGTGGATTCATGTTCTGCATCTACTATGGCGAGATTCAATCCCAGGTTCCTGGAAAACTATCTGAGTTTCTGGATTGATAATTTACAGATAATACCGCTAGGCCATCACCTCTATTTCTACATTTAGTATGCTGAAGTTTTCTGATTCTTTTTTTCTATTTAACTTCCAATCATATATTAACCTTGTGTTAAAGTTATAATATAAATCTGGAACCGGAACCCAACCTGATACTAAGAGAGTTTAGAGTGAGACTGTCTATCAACTACAATTTGCTTTGGGGTTAATATGATCTTTTAACATTAAATGTGAAATTGAAACTTTTCTGCATTGAATCAAATAATGTATGTAATGCCTGATATGATCATTGATCATATGACGTGAAATATCTCTTTTTTCTTATAATTGCTTCCTGATTCGCAAAGTGTGTCCAGCACTGTTTGATTCTTATTGCAGATTTCTAGCATGTGCAATAAATTAGTTTGCTGTTTAATTTGAAATAACCACAATGCTTTCTTTCATTGCGTATTAGGAACTTTTTGGTGCCTTTGGAGTAGATATTCTCATCAAGCTATTAAAGATTGACCCAAATAAGTTCTATAGTGGCATGGGTCACAACAAGCTAATACTGGCAACAGTAGATTGTGTCTGGTAAGTTTCTTGTTATAATGCTGCAATAAATAATTTCAGTTTTAATTTCTCTCAGTATCTATTTTGTTTCTCACTGCAGATTAAGCACAGAACTGGCCTCCTCTACCACCTAATCAAGGCCACCTAACTTCCCACCTACCTATCACAATCACCTTCTACTGTTGCCCACCTACTGCCATCACAACTACCTTTCCCTCAGCCCCACCCTCCCATTTATTTCTCAGCCCCCATTCCCCCTCCCCAGTCCTGATGAAACATTGACTCTCTTGCTCCTCAGATGCTGCCTGACCTGCTGTGCTTTTTCCAATGCCACACTTTATCGACTCTGACTTCTTCAGCATCTGCATTCCTCACTATCACAAAGTTTACTTAATGCAGTCACAAAGTAACATAATATTATGTTTTGTATAAGATATTTTATAAGGGTTTAATTTACACTGTTATTGTGTTATTTGCAAACTTATCAAAAAAACTCACATTATTAGTTGTGTTTTATCTCTTAATATTTTTGTACCTTAATGTTTGTGATGAAATTAGTGTAGTGCATGAGGCTTGTTTTATTCATTGAATAACAAGCCTACATCAACAATATATCAATATTGTGAGTGCAAAACAATTTCAGAGGACAATGATTTTTATTCACGCATGGGTTGTGGGCATCACTGGCTGGCCAATATTTATTGCCTCTCTCTAGTTATCCTTGAGAAGGTGGTAGTGACCTGCTTCTTGAACCACTGCAGTTCCTGTTCTGTATATTGGCCCAAAGTGTTGTTATGGAGGGAGTTCCAGGATCTTGACTCTGCTGCAGTGAGGGAACGGTGATATATTTCCAAGTCAGGATGGTGAGTGGCTTGGAGGGAACTTGCAAGTACTGGTGTTCCCATGTAAATGCTGCCCTTATCCTAGATGGAAAGGGTTTTGCATTTGGAATATACTGTCTAAGGATCTTAAGTGAATTTCCGCTGTGTCTTGCAGATAGTACACACTTTTGCTACTGGACATTGATGCTTGTGGATGTGCTGCCAGTCAAGTGGGCTGCTATATTCTGGATGGTGTCAAGCTTTTTGAGTGTCATTGAAGCTGCACCCATCCAGGCAAGCTTTAAAATTCATGACCATCTAATTTAAGAATTTTTAAATATAAATAATTGTTTTTAATTATTAGCTCATTCTAGGATTGAAACAATAATCATATCCTTTTTAACCCCATTAAGATCAGCTTTCACCTTTCCACTGCTAACTGCTTTCCTTTTTGCTTTTCCCAATAATTTTTTCACCGTTTCTTTCATTCTCTTAACTTGAAGACATTAATGTTTTTGTTCAGATTCAGTTCCTTGGCTAGGCTCTATAGTTAGACCGGTAACTGACAAAAGACTATTTTACTACAGATGTTTATTACTGAGCTTAATTCTATCTTCAAAACACACATTTCCCGTGGAAGACATTGAACTGAAGTGATGGGATGTTGCTGTCAATTAAAGCACTCCAGCTGTCTAGCTGAAATCAGCTAGGCTTGCCTGAACCAAGAATAAAATAGCTATCTTAATGACGTAAAATAGAAACAAAAATTGCTGGAAATGCTTGGCACATTTTAGCAAGATCTGTAGAGAGAAAAGGAGCCAGGTTTTATGAACGAAAATAAAAACTTAGCAGCAAGTTAACTGACCAAAAACAAGCCTGCTCCATGTTCATAAAAGGCCAGAGGCAGGCTAAATTGGTACACAGCAGGACTTCTGCCTCTCAGTCCCACCTTCAGAAACTGAGGGACTGCAGACAGGCCCACTAAAGAGGTCTGATGCAATCTCAGATCCAGTTAAGTCAGAGGGCTTTGGGTAGGAGAGAGGTTTGTCATCTTTTTCATAGCAACTGCAATTGGTAATAAATGATGGCAAAAGAAGCCCGCAATTTCAGAATGAGTCAATAAACTAAAAACCCTGAGAGAGGAGGGTAAGGAGTATAAGTGTAGTTTTAAAAGACTGTGCAGATAGAAAGGAGGGGTGAGCACTATCTTTGGGAAGTCATTGCCCCTGATGTACAAAAAAAGGCTCAAAATAGAGTACTCTATTACTTACTGTTCTTCAAATTAAAACTTTTTTAAAAAGCTGCTCACTCCTGCTTGGCTGCCCACACCAACTATTGTATGGCATGGACACACTATTACTAGAGTCAGCTGAGCTTTTAGCAAGCTCAGTTGATTCAGAATTACCTATTACAAATGGTGGCCAAGTTGCTGATTTCAGTGCCCATCTAGCCCATTGGGGTTACCTCGAGGTGGATAGGAAGGTGGTGGGCTAGGCACTCGTCCTAATTTACATCCACCCCCCTGCCAAAAACACACATGATATACAGCTCCAGGATTTAATATTTCAAGTTGATTTCCTTTAATCTTCTTTATCTACTCACTCACGTTTTACAGTCTTAACCGGAGAGACAAAAATAGCCAATTCCTTACTATTAAGGAAGTAGTAGCAGGATAATTTATAAAGCAAAATTCTTCCTATTATGGAAAAGTTGTTTTTGGCAAATTTATGACAGAATAACAAAATGGTTGCTGAATAAAAGGGGATTAGTTAGGCTATCATATCTGTGCTGTCTCTCTGACAGAGCAATTTCACTCATGTCAATCCTCTACTTTCTCCCCACTGCTCTATATGCTCCTTCTCTTCAAACAATAATCCAGTTCCTCTTGATTGTGCTTCCTCACCAAGCTCTCAGACAGCATATTTCAGATCCTAACAACTTGCAAAATATTTTTTGCGACATTAAAACAGTGCACTCTGATTCTTAATTCTTCCATCAATGGGATTGGTTCTTCCTTTCAACTCGGTCCAGAACCCTCAAAAATTTGAATAACCTTATCATATTTTCACTCAACCTTCTCTTCATCCAGCGATGTAACATAAATTCCTCATTTCTGAAATCACTCTGGTAAATCTTTTTGCACATTTTATTGCCTTGCTGTGCATTCTAAAGATTTAAATTTTCCCAAACTCACCACAATTCATTCCCTCCAAGCTGCCTACCACAGCCATGGAGATCCACATAGCTGCTGGAGAGATTAGAAGTAATGTAGATTCAGAATGAACAAGTTTAGATGTTTAATAGAACATTCTTGCTCTGTACTCTATGCCCATATTAATGAGACTTAAATGTGTTATGCTTTATTTACCACTCTTCAATCAGTTATGCATATATTTTCCACCTCCCTTCTGACCCTTGTACCACGTTTAGAATTGTATCCTTTATTTTCTATTGCCCTCCACAGTCTTTCAACAAATTGAATCATCTCACATTTTTCTGTATTGAATTGCATCTGCCCTTGTCCACCCAATTCACAGATACTGTATTCAAGTTGCTATTGTTCCTTTTATTGCATGGCGCTAATTTTGCTCCCAAGTCTATTTTGTGGAACTTTAACAAACATCGTTTGGAACTATATGTAAAACACATCAATAACCTTGCTCTCACCAACCCTCTCTGATAAAAATATAAACATGTTAGTTGAATACAATTAATCTTTAATAAATCCATGCTAGCTTTCATTAACTAACCTGCATTTGCCCAAGTGACTATTAATTTTCTCACAAATTACTGTTTCCGGAAGTTTCCCTAGCTGGTATGTTAAGTAAGTTAAACTAACTGGTACGTAGTCGCTGGGCTTGGCTTCGCCCTTTTTTGAACAACGGTGTGACATTTGAAATTCTCCAGTTCCCTGACATCACGCTTGAATCTAAGGAAGACTCAGAAATTATGACCAGTGTCTCCAAGTTTTTCATTTTCTCTTCCCACAGTGTCTTTCAGTTGAATTTGATCCTGATGCCTTTAAGTGTACAATCTGTTCTTAAACTCACTGTTTGCTTCACTTACTTAATCCTTCTCTGAACCTTTTACATTCAGCTTAATTTTCTGTTGTACTCTGTTGTCCACCTGTTGTCCATCATAAACACATTTTTATTCTTCATTTTAACGTCCATCTCTTTTGTCAATTGGGAGGAGTTGTGCATTTAATTATCTTACTTTTCACTTACTTTTCAGACACTTACTCTGTCTGAACTATCTCTTCTTTAAAGATAATCCATTGTTCATTTATAATTTTAGCATCCAACCCTTGATTCTTATTTATCTAAGTCAGATCTATTCTTACCCATCAAAGTTGGCTTTCCTCAAGTTAATTATTTTCACACTTTCACTCCTTGTCTTTTCTACGACAATCTAAATCTAATGATACAATGATCACAATTCCCTTAGTGTTCTCTTACGAGTACTTGTTCCACTTGGCTCATCTCATTCCTAAGAAACAGTTTAGCAGCGCCCCTTTCATAGAACATTACCACACAGAACAGGCCCTTCAGTCCTCGATGTTGCACTGACTTGTGAAACCAATCCGAAGCCCATCGAAACTTACACTATTCCATTTTTGTCCATTTGTTTATTCAATGACCATTTAAATGCCCTTAAAGTTGGTGAATCTACTACTGTTGCAGGTGGTGTGTTTCATGGTTCTACTACTCTGAGTAAAGAAGCTACCTCTGACGTCTGTCCTATATCTAACACCCCTCAATTTAAGGCTATGTCTCCTCATGCTAGCCATCACCATCCGAGGAAAAAGACTGTCACTGTCCATCCTATCTAACCCTCTAATTATCATGTATGTCTAAATTAAGTCACCTCTCAACTTTCTTCTCTCTAACGAAAACACCCTCAAGCCTTTCCTCGTAAGACCTTCCTTCCATACCAGGCAACATCCTAGTAAATCTCCTCTGAACCCTTTCTAAAGCTTCCACATCCTTCCTATAATGTGGTGGCCAGAACTGCATGCAATACTCTGCATGCGGCTGCATCAGAGTTTTGTACAGTTGCAGCATGACCTCATGGTTCTAACTCAATTCTTCTACTAATAAAAGCTAACACACTGTATGCCATCTTAACAGCCCTATCAACCTGATGGCAACTTTCAGGGATCTAGGTAACCAAGATCTCTCTGCTCATCTACACTACCAAAAATAGTTAGAGAGGAAATGTACTGCTATAGAATATTCTTTTGAATACTGTAGCCACTATTGCCCCACTCTGTTTTTTTACTGCTATGTCAGTCCACATTCAGATAAAGTCTCCCTTTGCATTTCTCTGTTATTTTCTTGAAAGTTTGTTCATGTACATTTTTCCCACTGGTTGGTGAGCCGTAGAGTGCTCCAATAACATGGTTGAACCTTAGCTCTAGCCCAACAGATTCTGTCCCTGACCTATTGGAACACAATCTCTCTCCAGTGATGTAATGTTCTCCTTTCTGTCATTCTTTATCAGTATTCCCACCTCTCCCACTTTCCTACGTTTATTGAATACATTGTATCCAAGAATATTTAACAACTAATAGTGCCCTTCTTTGAGCCAGTTCTTTGAAGCTGTAACATGCAGTGTGGGTAAAGAGCAACCAATAGATATCTGGTTCAGCTCACTGCTTTCTCCAAATAACTTCCTTGTTGTCCATTGCCCCAATGCAGAGCATGGCATAAGCATGAGACCCAAAAGCACCTTTTCACCAAGGATATTGGCAACCAACTTTCAGGGAGGCATGATCATCATCCTGGCATCTGCAATGCCCTGACAATGCACCCTACAGTCTCACGCATTTGAAATGTATGACACCGACAACCAACAGATTGCAGCCACATCAGATACAGTAACTGCATAGGGAAAGATACCCAGATCACTGTTGCATCAGGCTGCCCACCAAGGTTGTTCGCTAGCTGTTCCAGCACAGAGTCACATGGTGCCTAGCAGCATGCCAGCAACATACATGCCTGCCCTTGCCATTGCGCTTGCAGTTAGTGCTGTATACAGGCAGGTGGCCATGCTGCATAGCCATGCTCAACCAAGCTCACCTAGCTCTTCTCATACATCAGTGAGCAATGTCAGGTTACCACCAACTCCATGGAGGCATCCATCAGTAAGGGGGTCCAGAGCAATTAATCAAGGGCAGCCATCCATGCCAGTCGTTGGCTTCAGCCACGGTCAAACATCACATCACAGTGGGCCTGTTTCTTTGTGCTTCAAGGTGCAGGTCATGGTCAGCCCTTTGTCTCTATTGGGACCAGACTTAGGCTGAAGGGAAGTTGGCCACAGTCTGAAACACATGAGGCAACCAGTCAGGTCTGTGCAGATATTGGCCAGTACTAGTCAAGGGAGTGGGCCACATTCATCCCTTTGCCATTATTTAGAGATGGAGAAATGGAGAATGGGGATTCAGTGGGGGAAGTAAGGGAAGTGTAGATGCATTTACCTGGCCTGGCTGATGACCTGGGTAAGTGTGAAGTCTGTGGAGTAGGCAAATGGGTATGTGAGCGGGAGCAGGTGATATTAGCATCTCAATAGCATGTTAATGCTGAGGCTGAAAGCCAAAGGCAGAGGACCATGCACTGCCAATTAAATCATGAAGCACACCAAAATTGCATAATGTCCAGGACGATAACTTGAAATGTTCTCGCATGCTGGGAGAAGTAAGTGAGCCAAGATATGAGGGAGGCAGCTGCATCTACAACTGGTCACTGAGAATTCACAGGGGAAGGACATTGATGTCATACAAATGAGATATTGAGTACACTGCATTCAGGCAGTGTACTACTTAGCCACTGTGCAGCATTGACCTTCACTGTATGTTGAACCTTGCTGGCACCATCACTACTGGGGAACTGCCTGAAATAGACAGTCATCTAAAAGTGAGCAATGCTGATGGGCAGAGGGCCCAATTTGTCAGAATGAGCCAATGCAAGAACACATGGTGTTAACACTACGCTCACATGCATTCATTGAATATCTCCGCCATACCACATCCCATGGGAGCAAGGAGTGCACCCAAAGAGCACAATGAAGCACCTAGGCCTTACATAGAGATATGAACAGCCACATGAATGGTGATAAACAAACTTTATTACAAACTAAAACTTTGTAGATAAGTGTCAGCTGTGAGCCACACATATGTGATCACAAAACCTTTCTTCTCCTCTCCCTCCCAGTGTGCCTCACTGAGTTTCCCTTTTGTGCAACTTTAGGGGTGGAGGAGGCTTACTCTGAAGTCAAATCCACTGATTGTGAAGATTAGGTGGAGTGACCCTGGGATTTTTTAATCCAAACAGTAGCTCAGTGGTTAGCACTGCTGCCTCACAGCGCCGGGGAACACTGTTCGATTCCAACTTCGGGCGACTCTCTGTGTTGAATTTGCATGTTCTTCTGATGTCTGTGTCAGTTTCTTCCAGGTGCTCTGGTTTTCTCCCACAATCCAAAGATTTGCAGTTTAGGTGAATTGGCCGTGTTAAATTGCCCATAGTGTTCAGGGATGTGCAAGTTAGGTGCACTAGTTAGGGATAAATGTAGAGGGTAGGGAATACGGTCTGGATAGGTTACTCTGGAGGGTTTGTGTGGACTTGTTGGGCCAAATGACCTGTTTCCACGCTGTAGGGATTCTGTGATTCTATGAAATGGTTCAGACATGGTCTTCTTGCCCATCCCTTCACACCAGGCCATCCTGACTCTGCCCTGATGTGAGGTGTCTTTTCCTATAATGACATAAAGGGGGTGAATGGGGTTGACATGTGCTGATGCATTGGAAGGGAAGTTGTTGAGGTGTTCTGAGGTAGTGACGAAGCAGAGGATTCAGGGCTAATGGTGTAGCAAGATGGGAAGGGAAGGAGAGTGAATGAAGCAAGATATTGCATGCAGTAGAACAGAAGCCGTGGTGGCAGAAGAATACAGTAGCAGAGATAGATTGAGGTGTGAGTTGGCAGAGAGCAAAATGTGGCATTTACCCTGATAGGACAGAGAAGGTTATTGACCTTCTTCCAGCACTCTTACCTGGCCCCCCACAGTCTGGACAAGGCACTAATCCACGTGGCAATCTCTGACCAGGCAGACATCATGTAGCAGCACAGCATTCTCTGTCAGCCCTCCTATGCATCACTCTATTAAACAGGGCGGCACAGTAGCTCAGTGGTTAGCACTGCTGCTGCACCACATAGGGACCTAGTTTCGATTCCAGCCTTATGTTGCTCTCCACATGGAATTCTCCCCTTCTGAGTGGGTTTCATCCAAGTGCTCGAGTTTCCTCACACAGTCCAAAGATGTGCAGCTTATGTAGATTGATCGTGCTAAATTACTCCAATAGTATCCAGGGAAGTTCAGGCTAGGTGGAGTAGCCTTGGTAAATGCAGGGTTAAGAGGATAGAGTGGGGTAATTCTCAGTGGGATGCTTTTTAAAGGATCAGTGCCAATTCAAAGGGCTGAATGGCCTCTTTCTGTCCAAATTCTATGATTCTAAGACCTCCGTGTTCCTGTTGGAGAACCTCAGTGCCAACTTGCCCTTGTCAGCTATCTCTGTCTAGTCACCGGTTAAGAGCAGGGCAGATGCCAGTGCTCCCTCAGGTACACTTTGGGCTCTTGAAGATGATGTGGCAGCAAGGGATGCTGGTTTTGTAGTAGATGTCCAGTGAGTGATGACTACTTGGAACAGCTCATTGTAAGATGGAGTAAGTGATGCAAGATATTGCATGCAAAGAGCAGAAGCCTTGGTGGCAGATGAATACAGTAGCAGAGATAGAATGAAGTGTAAATTGGCAGAAAACAAAGTGTGGCAGTTACCCTGGTGGCACAGGGAAGGTTATTGACCTTCTTCCAGCACTCTTAACTGGTTCCCCCACAGTCTGGACAGGGCACTAACCTATGTGGCAATCTCTGACCAGACAGACCTCATGTAGCGGCACAGCATTCTCTGTCAGCCCTCCCAGAAGAAGACCACCCTCCTATGCATCACTCCAGTAAACAGGGCAGCACAGTACTTCAGTGGTGCAAAGTGATATATGCCACTGGATTTCCAATGGCAATTACAGCATAAAGTGGCAAGTTTAATAAGATAAAGTCACCCAGCCTCATGGTGAGTTTCTCTCCACCAAACTCAACACAAATTGCACTAGCCAAAAAATGTAATTTTCCGCATACTGAATCTTTTTAAGGTCGACAATCTGTAAATATTGTGATACCCCAGATATCAATGCTGAAGCCTCGACTATCTAGCATTATCTATCACTAATAAGTTGGATAAAGGAACAGTGTGAATTCTTGTGAAACTTTCTGACGATGCAAAGAAAAGTAGGAAAACAAGCTGTGACTTAAACAAAGGATAAAATTAAATTCTCCCCAAAGAGGCATGCTGGATGGCCAGGTTCCCATTTATTTGGGTGGGAATAGACAGGGCTGAAAACCTACTATCTTCATAACACCTCATGACTAAGTCCAGGGTAGAAAGGTTCAAGGGTGGTTTTCTCATCTGGAAGCCAATGGAGATCCAGAAAGTGTACACATAAGGCAGACATGAGCCTGATCAGGTGGGCAATACAGGTATCAGTGGAATACCGCACATATATAGTTGTAGTTAGATTAGATTAGATTACTTACAGTGTGGAAACAGGCCCTTCGGCCCAACAAGTCCACACCGACCCACCGAAGCGCAATCCACCCATACCCCTACATATACCCCTTACCTAACACTACGGGCAATTTAGCATGGCCCATTCACCTGACCCTGAGTGTAGGGTCTTGAGTGTGGACCTTGAGTGTAGGGAGGTTAGGAACATTGCATCGATCTCGAAGGAGGGTGCCTGTAAACAGGAAGGTGGCTTGAAGTGTGTATACTTCAATGCCAGAAGTATAAGAAATAAGGTAGGTGAACTGGCAGCGTGGGTTGGTACCTGGGACTTCGATGTTGTGGCCATTACAGAGACATGGGTAGAACAGGGACAGGAATGGCTGTTGCAGGTTCCAGGGTTTAAATGTTTTAGTAGGGTCAGAGGTGGGGGTAAAAGAGGGGGAGGTGTGGCATTGCTTGTCAAGGATAGTATTACAGCGGTGGAAAGGACGATGGAGGAAGACTCGCCATCTGAGGTAGTTTGGGCTGAGGTTAGGAATAGGAAAGGTGAGGTCACCCTGTTAGGAGTTTTCTACAGGCCTCCTAATAATCTGAGAGACGTAGAGGAAAGTATTATGAGGATGATTCAGGAGAAGAGTGAAAGTAGTAGGGTGGTTGTTATGGGGGACTTTAACTTCCCAGATATTGACTGGGAAAGCTATAGCTCGAGTTCGTTAGATGGGTCGATGTTTGTCCAATGTGTGCAGGAGGGTTTCCTGACACAATATGTAGACAGGCCAACAAGAGGTAAGGCTATACTGGATTTGGTTCTAGGTAATGAACCAGGCCAGGTGTTAGACTTGGAGGTAGGTGAGCACTTCGGGGACAGTGACCACAACTCGGTGACTTTTACTCTAGTGATGGGGAGGGATAAGTGTGCACTGCAGTGCAGGAGTTATAGCTGGGGGCAGGGAAATTATGATGCGGTGAGGCACGACTTAGGAAGCGTGGATTGGAAAAATAGGCTTCCAGGGAAGGACACAAATGATATGTGGAGCTTGTTCAAGGAGCAGCTATTGAGTGTCCTTGATAAGTATGTACCAGTCAGGCAGGGAGGAAAGGGTCTTGTGAGGGAGCCGTGGTTTAATAAGGAATTGGAATCCCTTGTGAAAAGGAAGAGGGAGGCCTATGTAAAGATGAGGCGTGAAGGTTCAGTTGGGGCGATTGAGAGTTACAAGGTAGCCAGGAAGGATCTAAAGAGAGAGCTAAAAGCAGCGAGAAGGGGACATGAAAAGTCCTTAATTGATAGGATTAGGGAAAACCCAAAGGCTTTCTATAGGTATGTCAGGAATAAAAGGATGACTAGGGTAGGTATCGGTCCAGTCAAGGATAGTAGAGGGAAGTTGTGCGTGGAGGCGGAGGAGATTGGAGAGACACTAAATCAATACTTTTCATCAGTATTCACTCAGAAACAGGACATTGTTGCTGATGTGAATATTGAGTCACAAGTGATTAGGATGGATGGCTTTGAGGAATGTAGGGAAGAGGTCTGGGGAATACTGGAAAGGGTGAAAATAGATAAGTCCCCTGGGCCTGATGGCATTTATCCTAGGATCCTCTGGGAAGCTAGGGAGGAGATAGCGGAGTCATTGGCCTTGATTTTTATGTCGTCGTTGTCTAGAGGAATAGTGCCAGAAGACTGGAGGATAGCAAATGTGGTCCCCTTGTTCAAGAAGGGGAGTAGGGATAGCCCTAGTAACTATAGGCCAGTGAGTCTCACTTCTGTTGTGGGCAAAGTCTTAGAGAGAATTGTAAGGGATAGGATTTATGAACATCGGGATAGGAATAATGTGATCATGGATAGTCAGCATGGTTTTGTGAAGGACAGGTCGTGCCTCACAAACCTTGTTGAGTTCTTTGAGAAGGTGACCAAGGAAGGGGACGAGTGTAAAGCAGTAGATGTGGTGTATATGGATTTTAACAAGGCGTTCGATAAGGTACCCCGTGGTAGGCTACTGCAAAAATTACGGAGGTATGGCATTGAGGGTGCATTAGAGGTTTGGATTAGGATGGTATAGGTTCATCTTGGAGTGCAGTTACTAGCGGTGTTCCACAAGGATCTGTTTTGGGACCATTGCTGTTTGTCATTTTTATAAATGACCTGGAGGAGGGGCTTGAAAGCTGGGTGAGCAAGTTTGCAGATGATACGAAAGTCGGTGGAGTTATGGTCAGCGAAGAAGGATGGGGCAGGTTACAGCAGAATATATATAAGTTGCAGAGCTGCGCAGAAAGGTGGCAAATGGAGTTCAATGTAGCTAAGTGTGAAGTCATTCACTTTGGTAGGAGTAAGAAGAAGATGGATTACTGGGCTAATGGTAGGCTACTTGGTAGTGTGGATGAGCAGAGGGATCTTGGTGTCCATGTACACAGATCTCTGAAAGTTGCCAACCAGGTAAATAGTGCTGCGAAGAAGGCATATGGCGTACTGGGCTTTATTGGTAGAGGAATTGAGTTCCAGAGTCCTGAGGTCATGTTGCAGTTGTTTAAGACTCTGGTGCGGCCTCATCTGGAGTATTGTGTGCAGTTTTGGTCGCCATACTATAGGAAGGATGTGGAGGCATTGGAATGGGTGCAGAGGAGGTTTACCAGGATGTTGCCTGGCATGGTAGGAAGATCGTATGAGGAAAGGCTGAGGCACTTGGGGCTGTTCTCATTGGAGAAAAGAAGGTTTGGGGAGATTTGATAGAGGTGTACAAGATGATTAGGGGTTTAGGTAGGGTTGACAGTGAGAACCTTTTTCCGCTAATGGAGTCAGCTGTTACTAGGGGACACAGCTTTAAATTAAGGGGAGGTTGGTATAGGACAGATGTTAGGGGTAGATTCTTTACTCAGTGGGTTGTGAGTTCATGGAATGCCCTGCCAGTAGCAGTGGTGGACTCTCCCTCTTTATGGTCATTTAAGCGGGCATTGGATAAGCATATGGAGATTATTGGGCTAGTGTAGGTTAGGTAAGCTTCGGTCGGCGCAACATCGAGGGCCGAAGGGCCTGTACTGCGCTGTATTTTTCTATGTTTTTCTACACACACACACACACACACACACACACACACACACACACATTCCTGTAGTACTACAGAACAAACCCTCGAGTTCTGGGGATTGGGATGTCTGGTTAGAGTTGTCAGGTCAGGTTGGAGATGAGATATCAAGGCTGTGAAGAGGAGATGGAGATGAGCACAGGTCATGGATCACGGTTTGTTGGGTTGATAACGTTGTAGAAATATCAGGCCCAGGGTGAGGTGATGTCGAGTCAGGAAGTCTGAAGTGAGTTGAGCTTAAAACAACCGAAAGAACTTTGGATGCTATAAATCTGAAACAAAATCAGAAATTGCTGGAAAATGTCAGCAGGTCGGGCAGCATCTGTGGAGATAAATCGGTGTTAATGTTTTGGGTCCAGTGACCCTTCTTCAGAACCGTACTTACTACAAATAAGGAGATGGGAGCGGAGTTTCAGCTAACCTCACGCTTGTCAAAGTTACTGAGATGCACTGTTCATATTTGTTCAGTAGATCGGTATTCTAGTATTACTCATCCAAACGTTTTGCCACCCAATAATCGTGGAGATTTCAAATATTTTGGATTAGTATAATAAACAAGGACAAGGAAGCAACAGTTGCTATGTTGGCTGAGGTGGTTATGTTACTTAAAGCACACTTCTGGGTTAAACACAAACAGCAAGGTATTACTGAAATTTGCCATACAGTAGCATGAGTCACTGTCTTAAGAATAAAAGATGCAAATTACTAAAATAATTTTATAGTGTACAATACAATAAAATATAATGGGCATAAGTAGCAATCAACATGATTGAAGAAATAGGTATTTCATTTAAGCAACCTGTTGTTAGCACTCAGATTTGGCATTTTCACTGTCTTTGCAACTTTTAATGCAAAATTGATTGGTAGAGAAAAATATGCCAAAAAACAAAGAAGACCTTGTGTGCGTGAAGCATCTTTTCCACCCTCAAAATCTGCAAAAGCACCTTAGCACCAAAGAAATACTTTTGAAGGGAGTCATGTAACTTAATACAAATTAAGATATATTTTCCAAAAATGAAAATGGCAGTAGGATGAATAAATTTTCACGTCATCCAGCAGATAAAGCAGTAATGAAAAAGTTAAATGCAATTATTTCATGTTTATTACAGGTGCTGCATTGTTGGGTGCTACACAGCTGAAGACAGCTTTCTTGAAATGGGAGGCATTTTTCTTTTCTTAGATTTGCTTGAGGTAAGCATTAAAAATTATGGATAATGTGGTAATCATGTTACTGAGCTTTTGAATCTAAAAATTCCGAGCTCAAATCCCACCAGTAACAATTGAGAATTTAGTTAGCCTGAAAGCATATTGGTCAATGAAATTCTCTTGAACACATTTCAGGAATTCTTCCCTCCTCCACACCCCCTTTTCCTTTACTCTGATGTTAGTATAGCTGATATTTGGATAATGAACTCTTCCAGTAGCAACACTCTTTCATTTCTCCACACCTGTATAATTTCTGCAGATTTGCTCCTTTTTCTTGTTTACTATTTGGAGATCTCGAATAAGCAAGTACAGTGATCATATCTTTCTTGCTTTTCAACTCTCACTAACTGGATTCTGGCAATTTCCTTCCAGGAAATTGTCTTTCAAACAGTTCAATGTCTTCCCTAATTAGTGCTACCACTTCGCCTTCCTTTTCTCTCCCTTCCCTATCTTTTCAGAAGACCAGTGCATCCTCATTATCACTTAAAGACAGAATTAGATGTGGAGCCATAATAAAGGTATGCTGAGGACATTCTTTGGAAGGAAGTTACACAATAACAATTTCTTTGTATCTCAGAAGACATTATTATAATTCTGTTTTTCAACATCTAAGATGCTTTATAATTATAATTTGACAAGATTTGACCAAGGAAGATTAACAGTCAACTCCATACACGAGAAATATAAATAAACAATTAATGTATATTATTGGCATTTCTAATTCCTTACTTTAATGTTTCTCATTCTCAGTATTTTCAGAATTGTAGATTTGTGCTATAGAGTTTGAGGTTGAATGATTATATCAGC
This sequence comes from Hemiscyllium ocellatum, assembly GCF_020745735.1. NCBI lineage: Eukaryota > Metazoa > Chordata > Chondrichthyes > Orectolobiformes > Hemiscylliidae > Hemiscyllium > Hemiscyllium ocellatum. The sequence continues at coordinate 88,201,432 of NC_083405.1, read as the reverse complement.
AAGGCAAAAAGATACATTATAATTTGAAGGTCTTTATTTGTATTTATCTGCTAATTTCATTTTAAAAATGTATTTACTTGAACTTTTTCCAAGTGGACCTTTTCTGTTTTCTTGCAAAGGCAAGCCCAAAGCGCATGCATAGTTTGATACTTGGAACCCTACTTGAGTTATGCGACAACCCAAAAACGGCTTATCACATAAATGTGTGGCGTGGAAAACATGATTCTACAGCAGCTAGTCTTCTCCTACAACTTTGGAGGGAAGAGGAGAAACAAATGCGAGTCAAGCGGGATGACCATGGAAGAATTTTAGGTAAATGCATGTGAAAAACTTCCTGTAATAATTAAGATTACAATGTGAAAGTAGTTTTCTGCCAGCACCAAATCTATAGCGTAGACATGAAAATGGCAGGAGATTAAGTACTTACACTTTAGGTTTGTCTCACTATTTCTACCCATTATTTCACATGCAGATAATTGTGCCGAGGCATCTTATGCAAATGGAATTTTAAAACTATTTTCATAGTGCACAGATAAAAGTTCCCATGTTTTTCAGTGGTACTGTGCAGTACATAAATTGTGTCTTTTTAAAATGAATAATACAGGATTTACACATGCTACACCATCAAACTATATCCTAAAAAATTATGTGACTGCATTCAAAATGTGCAGCTGCGGTTTAAAGTCTTGAACTTGTGCTTCTATTATTTTTTTCTAGCACAACGTTTTGCATTTATTTTTGCCTCATCTGTTCCACGATGTTTTCAAATTACCCATACATTTTCTATCTCTGGCGTCTGGGTTTTTCAATTGTAGTTGTAGCAACCAAAATCCATAAAAACAGATTTTGATTATTTTGTAGAAGGAAATGGAGAACCACTCATTATTAGGAAAACCACAGTGGTTAATATTTCTGGGTTTCAAAGTCACTTTTTACCTCTCAAGCATGCTACAGCTACCACAAGCCAAACTATTCATTTACTATTTTATCAAAATATTTTATTTGAGTCATTCTAGGATGCTCCAAAGAACTTCACAGTCATTTCACTACTTTTGAAGTCAATGCTTTGTTATCATGCTTGCCTACAAACTTCAGTGTGTGCACAAAAAGGTCCAACAAGCAGCATTTAAAAAAACTATTCTTAATCTGCTTTTGGTGATATTGGCTGATGGATAGGCGTTGGCTTGGACTGAAGAAGAACTCTTCCATTCCTCTTTGAATAGTGCTATGGAATCTTTTACGTTGGTCTTAGAGGAAAATTGGACCTTGGTTTATTGTCTCATCTCTTGAATAGTACATCTGATGAGGCAGCTTTCACTCAGTCCAGTATGCTCAAGTCCTGGAGTGGTGCTAAAATCCAATCTTCAAATTGTTGGAAGTGCTAACGTTAAACCAAGCTGACACTAGACATACCTATCCAAGAGAACCTGCCCAAGGGAATCTGGCTTAGTCAATTGTATTTATTGAGGAATAACGCACTCTCCTCCAATCTGATCTCCAGTTAAGATAATGATTGGGTTAGCTCTTCTGGTAGTTATGAATGTGGCCACATCTTTGAATTAGAAAATTCCAAGCTACCTTGGAAATATACTGTATTAGTCAATTAGCAATACTTCTCTGCTAAAACACACTTACATCACTTTCACCATGAATTTTCCCTGTCAATATGAATTGTCAGCATGCTTTTTCTATGTAATAGTTTTGCCACACACATCTCCAACCCAGGTTACTTGCAGGGGCTGTCTAGGTCCTTGTCACGAATACAATGGTTTCATAAGAATAAAAGGCCTCCTCTTAACGGGAGGCAGTGGCCTAGTGGAATTACCATTGGACCATTAATCCAGAAACCCTAGTATTGTCCTTGGGTCCTGCGTTTGAATCCCGCCATGGCTAATGGTGGAATTTGAATTCAATAAAAATCTAGATTGCAGAGTCGAATGATGGCCATGAAACTATTGTCAATTGTTGGGGGAAAAAAAACAATCTGCTTCATGAATGTCCTTTCAGGAAAGAAACTGCTATTCTTACTGCTCTGGCCTACATGTGACTGCAGACCCACAGCAATGTGCATGACTCTTAACTGCCCTGTCAGATGGGCAATAAATGCTGGCCTACCCAGCAATGCCCTCTGAATGAATAAAACATAATTAACATGCTGCTAATCAGTAACATTCTTGTGGTCTGTGACCATGTGCGTATATTTAAGTACTGAGTGAAGCAGCAACAACATGGCATTTCTTATTTTATATAAACAACTATCTGAAGGTCAGAAGCACTGGACCAATTACTTTTGATAGAACATCAGAAACGAATACCCCAATTGAGAAGTCCAGCTGGGTATTATGTCATGATCTCTGTATGTCAGTATGCAGTTCTTCCATGAATTCTAAGGTCTGCTTCATTTATCTCTCCGTAACGTTAGTTATTTTCTCAATGTAGGATCTCAGCTGCACAAAGCTCTGGAACTTGTTGGCACACGTAAGCTGGATGAAAATCTCCAAAAGCAACCCATGATCTCACACACCAAATTGCAGCATATCTGCTGCTGCTGGTCTAGGTAGCATCTCACTTCCTGTTATTCCTGACATCCTGCATTTGTGCCCAGTGCACAGAGCTGTGTCTGTATTCCCTCCTTCAGGAGAGACTGACCACAACAGCTTCCCCAACTGAAACCTTCCCATACAGAACAGTACTATGTTCATCAGCTAGTGTTACCCTCTTCCAGCCACACACGAGCATCCACTGATGTAATACACCTGCGCTGAGGGAGGGTGCACTTGTAACATGTTAGTGTTTCTTTTGAGCTCTGTTGCTAATGCACCTGGTTCAGTGATAGTATTGAAGTTAACTGGTATTTTTGAAGTTTACATCTATGGGACACTTGAGAGACACAGAAATAAATCATGACAACAAGCTTGGAAAGTGCAGTGCTGAGGCTTCCTAATTCAATTTTCAGTGCTGGGTAGGAATTAAATAATATAATTTGACTCTCCCAAGAAATTCTTATTTCAAAGCTTCTGTGCTCTTCTATATAAAAGACCTAATGATGAAATAGCTGAAATAATAGCTGGTATGTTCAGTTTATATCAAGTCCACACTTGAATTAAACCCACGTTCTCCGCCAATAATTGGTTGCCACATCCATCATTGGACCAATTAAGCAGTATGCCTCTGAAACCGCCACCCCATGCTCATTGGTTTGCGACCCAGAAATGGTCCTAAGTTTCTGTTCTTACTTCCAATGGGAGGTCCTCTCCATTAACTAAATTTTCACTAAGTAAAAGAAGTTACCACAAAAATAAATAGTGTTGAGTGTTTGACTGACATGATGTAATTATAGTCACTGAATGAAAACAAAGAATTTAAACATTTAATAACATTCAGTGTCGGCCAAGGAAGTAAATTAGATTACACAACTTTTGCCTCAATGATAGCATGTCTGAACGATTAATACATCCCTCTTGCAAAACCATATTTACTCCAGCCCAGGGTTTTTCCTACTGTCATCAGGTTCAAATGGGTATCGCAAGATTGTCCCTTGTGGGGAACAGTCATTTGTCTGGGGGTTTCCCTAAAATGATCGTTAAGGATCCAGATGGCAGATCCTAATATGGATGCAGTGGTAGGCTCATAAAACTAGACCTGTTGTGGTACAGTGGTTATGTCCTTACTTCTCAGCCAGGATTGCCCAGTTCAAGTCTTTCGTATTCCAGAGATGTGTAATAACATCTTTGAGCAGGGTGATTAAAAATATCTAGGCTTTTAAAACTAGATGGCCAACAGAAGATGTTCCAACCACAAAATATCAGCAAGCTTCTTTTCTAGGTAACTGAGAACATGGGGCGGTGGGCCCCACTCTTCCACTTTTGAAACTCAGCATTTAAACATTTTCCCAGCAGCTAGGCCACAGTTGTGGTTTACAAGGCTCTCTACAGGACAGAAGAAGTTGACATTAATACAGTTAGCCATCATTCTCTAATGCTATCAGCAATATGCTTGTCCTGAAAGCTTAGTGCAGTATACATATGTCAAGAAGAAAAGAAAAAGGCCTGAATGTTTTGGGAGCTGCTCCAACTATTATACCATTTAATACAGAAAAATTATTATTTGGATGACTTCAGTTAGTTTTAGAATCAGAGACATTACAGCACAGAAGGGGGACTCTCAGCAACTCTCCAAATTTTAATCCAGTCAGTTCCATTCCCCTACTCCATTCCCATAGTCCAGTATTTCTTTCAAGCACCCAGTTTCCTTTTGAAATCATTAACCATTACTACTGCAACCACCACCCTCAGAGATGGTGAGTTCCAATCATTACAATTGGCATGTTAAATAGTTCTTCCTCACATTTCTCTGCATCTCCCGTCAAAAACTATAAAATTGTGTCGTCTAGTCCTTGTACTATTATGAAGCTAAAGGAGTTCACTGTTATTCAAGTCCCACTACTCTGTGGTTCATAGCACATACTAAAAATAGGTTTGCCCAGTTACAGAGATGGCTAAACAAACTCATTGTGTTTATCAGATTTTAAATAAAAAGATCTATCATCCAGGTTTCTAAATAAACACAATTATTGGTTTATAACAAAAATAAAACTTATTCATTGAAGGTGCAATATTATGTTAACACATACAATCAGTAATATAGAAGTATAATTGTTTATCCCCCTAAATATCCTCAAAATGCATGGAAAAACAAACACTTCAGGAAAGAAGAGAAAAAATGGATTTCTCTGCATAGAATGGCAAAAGAAATGCTTTATACATAGGTTATTCTTCATGGCAAAATGATAAAATTTGGAATGTTCTCAAATCTGTTGGCTGATGATCTAACACGCATCATCAAGTTGCTAATTACTCAGTTGTCTCTAGAGTTTTGCAGGTACATCTTGTTCAGGAAGTAGAATATTGAAGTATTCCTTCACTCATTCTGTCAGAAGGGAAAATAGGTTTCATCCTAAATTCAGAAGAGGGTTTATTTTCAGAAATGGGAGCAATCAGCTGGGCAGCCCTTCTTCAGATGTTTTTTGACCCCAACTGAAACCAGATACCAAAGCCACTCCCTCGAGTCACTGTTCAAAACAGCCCCAGCAGCGTTCCCTAACAAAGCAACCAGATCTTAGCAGTCGTGAGATTTCTAGAAAGCCTTGTTTTAAAAAAAAACTCTTGTGCTTACGGTGACTTTTCAATGGTCTCTTTTCAAGAAATCACTACATGTAGTTCCAAAACTTGAAATAAATCCATTTTCACAGTCCTCCAATATTCTGAGGAGTGATAATTGTAGTCAGATTGCTGCTCTGCTCAAATATTTTTACGTTAGTGCTGAACTCTGCATTTCTAACTGGGAATTCCAATCCTGGCTCATTTAAAAATGCAAATCAAAGCTGAAATGACCACAGTTCCTATGTAGTGTAGGTTTATAGGGGAGCAGTCAGGCTATGTTTTAACAGCAGTCGTTGTTGTATATTGTGAGATTTACGTGTTCACTGTGTTAGGAAGCATTATTAAGGGTAGGTTGTGTTCAGAAACTTTATTGTTAGGTAGTGCTCACGTAAGGTAGTACTAGCAAGTCTGGAAACTGTTAGCTTCACTAGACAACAGTAAGCCATTATGTTACACTAAGAACAGACTGAAACACTGATGGCATAATGGGGCCACAGGGAGGGTGAACAGATAACAGGACATTGAAACCGTGTTAGATTGCACGTAGCTCATACTGAGGTAACTGAATCTTATCTCTTCTGGAACCAATACTATTAGAGAATACCGCTTCTTACCAAATAAGGATGTAGCACTGGGATGTGAGGAGCTAAAAGCTAGACAAAGAGAACAATAGATCAGAACGCGCCTTCTCCAGTGAAGAGTAAATATCTCACTGCATGTCCTGTGTACGGCTCTCTCATTAAATCAGCTTATATTTTGAATCAGATCGTGTGTCTCTCTCCTTCAAACGAACACGGGACGGTAGCCCCGTCCTAACAACTGGCAGCAAGACACTTTAACAGCTGCTGAACAATGGTGGGTGTGTAAGGAAAGTGTTGGAAAGTGTGGCGCTGGAAAAGCACAGCAGGTCATGTAGCATCTGAGGAGCAGGAGAGTCCATGTTTTGGGCATAAGCCCTTCATCAGGAATGTGTGGGTAAAGGTGTGGGGTTGGAATGGCAGCTGGTTAAGGGATAAGGGTGCAAGGTAGTTAAGGTGTGAGGTGGAAAGGGTGCCAAGTAGGGGGGATGGGGGGTTACCAGGTAACTGATGGAGTGCTTAGGGTAGGTATGGCTGATGTGTAAAGGAGTTTTGAGGTAGAAGGTGTGTCAGGCCAGCAAGGATGTGGGGAATGATAGATTAAAAATCTATCTTAGCTTTAAATGTATTTAACTGAGCTTCTACAACTCTTTGCGTTAAAGAATTCCACCAACCCACCCTTTGAAACCATAAGTTCCTCCTTTTCTCTGCCCTAACTGAGTGACCCCTGACTCTAAGATTCTGGCCTCTGGTTTTGCTTAAGAATTCTGAAGAATTTTGGTGCTATATAATTACAGCTGAGTTCCCTTAGTAGGGTTTCTATGTTTCATTGATCTGTGACATGGTTGAAAGGTGTGTTTTAAAACCCAGGAAGTGAAGCCTAACATCAGACTTAGACCTAGTAGATCCTTTTCTCAAGTATTGTAGAAATTCTGTTTAGCTCTTCAAATCACTCAGCCATAAATTTAAAAATCCATTTTTTTCATAGTGCATTATCATGTCTTCAGGACATTTCAAAATGCATCACAAAAACAAATTACTTTTCAAGCAGAAATAGAAAGAAAGAGCATTAGTTTGTTTTATTGTTCCCATATCCTCCAGACATCCGAAATGGTCTGCTATAAGAATTAAGAATTTACATTTTAATTGCTGCCAAAGTTATTCTGTAGGACAAATGGCAACCAATTTGTAAACATCAAACTCACACAGGCATCAAAGCATCATTAGTTGATCTGTTTTAGTTTTTATTTTGTTGAGAGTAGAATTTCTTTCCAGACCAGTGGGAGAGCTTCCTCAAAGAAATTTGTAAGACCACAAGACCGTGAACAGGTAGGCAAAATGTCAGCTTGATGTCTCATCCAAAGGATGTTGACAATATCTCGCGTTCAGCCATGCAATAAAGTGTCAAGCTAGATTGTGTGCTTAAATCTTAGAGTCGACTTTAAGCTTCTACCTTTCTGTCACAGGCAATATCTGGTTAATTGTAATTCTGAATACACATTTAGTCCGTAGTCAAAGAGTTTATCTTTTTGCTTTCTCTGAACTGTTGCCTAATATTAGGTAATGGTAGGTATCAAGACAATTATAGAGAGAAATTTTGTAATCAAGCATTTCATTCTACACTATGCACTTGATATTCTCACCATATGAATGTCACTTATCAAGGCTATGTTCCAACTTGGTTGGATGGATTTTTAAAAACCTTCTGCTGAAAATACAAGTACCAATCGGAATCACAAGCCAGCTTTGCTCTGGCTCTTTTACTGAGCCGAAGAGTTTTTCAAAAAATGCTAATAGCGTGGAACCCAGAGAGTGATTGAAGTTAATAGCAAATATGCATTTCATGGAAACCTAGACAAGCACTTGGGAATGGGTGTTTGGATTAAATAGATGGTTGTAATGATGGGTTTAAATGAGAAAGAATAAGAAGGGCCTTGAATTCACCATAAAGTCTGGCAAAGACTGGTTCAGCCAAGTGGCTTGTTCCTGTGCTACATGTCATTCAATGTAACTTTTCAAAGGAGAGATTTCTAATTAAAAGGATCCCAATTTTATGGGCTGAGGTAGGTCAAATGGACAGAAATTTAATGGCTGTAGTAACAGCAAGATTGGAGACATGACCTCGCTGTTCCCAGTTCTCATACTCCGACATGGAGATGCTGCTGCAGAATCTGAAGGATGGACAGGTGAACTCTGCCAAGGGTGGGAAAACAGATAGCTTCTCTCACCAAACAGTCATGGATGGAGTAGCTGGGAAAGTCAACAACACCACTTTGCTAGAGTCCATTCACTAAGAGCATCAGTTTGTTGGTGGGAATGGGTCCAGAATTTCAGCTGCTGAACCCACACTTTGATTTCCCCAGCATTCTTCTGCACAGCACTACTCAGGCATATACATCTGGCAGCTCCACTCATTCCTTTCTTCATAAGGACATGGATTTTAGCTAAGGGAAGGGAGGTTTAAAGGGGATCTGAGGATGCATTTTTTCATTACAGAGGGTGATGTGAATATTTGAACTCACTACTTGTAAGGGTGGTAGAGTCAGGAACTATCATAATATTTAAGAAGTATTTAGAGGTACATATGCAATGCCACGGGGTGCAAGGCTATGGGCCAAACACTAGAAAATGGGTTTCGAATAGTTATGTGGTGTGTTTGATCGATGCATACTCAATGGGCTTTGACTGTTCTGTGGACCTCTATGACTCTATGACTCATATGCCCGACCAATATTCAACACTCATTCTCATTCTCATGAATTACCTTTTTGCACCTGTTACTTACACATATTATAATCTTTCTTCTCCTCTACACAAGCCTTTGCTTACCTCGCTGGTTTTGCTCTTTGCGGGAAATGCAAGTTTGCAACTCAGCAACAGACAGAGAATGGCAGAGTGCAGTGAGAGGGAGTGGTCCAGCTCTCCAATGACAGACACCTTGATGGCCATTGGTAGTGTATGTCCAATTGGGAAGCAAGCCTTGATCCACATGGTCACAAATGTCAGAAATAATCTGCTGTGTACTTCTTGGGACACTGGTGCTCACACATACCGAGAGATTCAATCTCCAGCCATGCCACTGAAATTATTTTCTGTTGCCATTAAAGACTATCAAAAGAAACATCTACATATTTTAAAACCACTTCATCACAAGCTGCTCCCATGCTGTGATGAAAGGCTGATAGCAAGGAAGTGCACTGAAAGTGAGTAAAGTGCAAGGCAGATGAAGTACCTTCCAATCTTATGTCAAGCACTGAAATCACATTCTAAGGAGTATTTTGAGGACCAGCCTCTCACCTGTCCACGACTACAGATTAACCAAAGGCTGCTTAGTCTTAATATAGAACATAGAAAATACAGCGCAGTACAGGCCCTTCGGCCCTCGATGTTGCGCCGACCGAAGCCTACCTAACCTACACTAGCCCAATAACCTCCATATGCTTATCCAATGCCCGCTTAAATGACCATAAAGAGGGAGAGTCCACCACTGCTCCTGGCAGGGCATTCCATGAACTCACAACCCGCTGAGTAAAGAATCTACCCCTAACATCTGTCCTATATCTACCACCCCATAATTTAAAGCTGTGTCCCCGAGTAACAGCTGACTCCATTAGTGGAAAAAAGTTCTCACCGTCAACCCTATCTAAACCCCTAATCATCTTGTACACCTCTATCAAATCTCCCCAAACCTTCTTTTCTCCAATGAGAACAGCCCCAAGTGCCTCAGCCTTTCCTCATACGATCATCCTACCATGCCAGGCAACTTCCTGGTAAACCTCCTCTGCACTCGTTCCAATGCCTCCACATTCTTCCTATAGTATGGCGACCAAAACTGCACACAATACTCCAGATGAGGCCGCACCAGAGTCTTATACAACTGCAACATGACCTCAGGACTCCGGAACTCAATTCCTCTACCAATAAATCGTAGTACACCATATGCCTTCTTCACAGCACTATTTACCTGGTTGGCAACTTTCAGAGATCTGTGTACATGGACACCAAGATCCCTCTGCTCATCCACACTACCAAGTAGCCTACCATTAGCCCAGTAATCCATCTTCTTCTTACTCCTACCAAAGTGAATGACTTCACACTTAGCTACATTGAACTCCATTTGCCACCTTTCTGCCCAGCTCTGCACTTATCTATATCCCGCTGTAACCTGCCACATCCTTCTTCACTGTTCACAACTCCACCGACTTTCGTGTCATCCGCAAACTTGCTCACCCAGCTTTCAAGCCCCTCCTCTAGGTCATTTATAAAAATGACAAACATCAATGGTCCCAAAACAGATCCTTGTGGAACATCGCTACTAACTGCACTCCAAGATGAACCTATACCATCAACTACTACCCTCTATCTCCTTCCAGCCAGCCAATTCCTAATCCAAACCTCTAATGCACCCTCAATGCCATACCTCTGTAGTTTTTGCATTAGCCTACCATGGGGTACCTTATCGAACGCCTTGCTAAAATCCATATACACCACATCTACTGCTTTACCCTCGTCCACTTCCTTGGTCAGCTTCTCAAAGAACTCAATAAGGTTTGTGAGGCACGACCTGCCCTTCACAAAACCATGCTGACTATCCTTGATCACATTATTCCTATCCAGGTGTTCATAAATCCTATCCCTTACAATTCTCTCTAAGACTTTGCCCACAACAGAAGTGAGACTCACTGGCCTATAGTTACTAGGGCTATCCCTACTCCCCTTCTTGAACAGGGGGACCACATTCGCTATCCTCCAGTCTTCTGGCACTATTCCTGTAGACAACGACGACATAAAAATCAAGGCCAATGGCTCCGCTATCTCCTCCCTAGCTTCCCAGAGAATCCTAGGATAAATGCCATCAGGCCCAGGGGACTTATCTATTTTCATCCTTTCCAGTATTCCCCAAACCTCTTCCCTACATACCTCAAGGCCATCCATTCTAATCACTTGTGACTCAATATTCACATCAACAACAGCATCCTGTTCCTGAGTGAATACTGACGAAAAGTATTGATTTAGTGTCTCTCCAATCTCCTCCGCCTCCACGCACAACTTCCCACTACTATCCTTGACTGGACCGATACCTACCCTAGTCATCCTTTTATTCCTGACATACCTATAGAAAGCCTTTAGGTTTTCCCTAATCCTACCAACTAAGGACTTTTCATGTCCCCTTCTTGCTGCTCTTAGCTCTCTCTTTAGATCCTTCCTGGCTACCTTATAACTCTCAATCGCCCCAACTGAACCTTCACGCCTCATCTTTACATAGGCCTCCCTCTTCCTTTTCACAAGGGATTCCAATTCCTTATTAAACTATGGCTCCCTCACACGACCCTTTACTCCCTGCCTGACTGGTACATGCTTATCAAGGACACCCATTAGCTGTTCCTTGAACAATCTCCAGATATCATTTGTGTTCTTCCCTTGAAGCCTATTTTTCCAATCCACGCGTCCTAAGTCATGCCTCACTGCATCATAATTTCCCTGCCCCCAGCTATAACTCTTGCCCTGCAGTGCACACTTATCCCTCTCAATCACTAGAGTAAAAGTCACCGAGTTGTGGTCACTGTCCCCGAAGCGCTCACCTACCTCCAAGTCTAACACCTGGCCTGGTTCATTACCTAGAACCAAATCCAGTATAGCCTCACCTCTTGTTGGCCTGTCTACATATTGTGTCAGAAAACCCTCCTGCACACATTGGACAAACACCGACCCATCTAACGAACTCGCGCTATAGCTTTCCCAGTCAATATCTGGGAAGTTAAAGTCCCCCATAACAACCACCCTACTACTTTCACTCTTCTCCTGAATCATCCTCTCAATACTTTCCTCTACTTCTCTCAGACTATTAGGAGGCCTGTAGAAAACTCCTAATAGGGTGATCTCACCTTTCCTATTCCTAACCTCAGCCCAAACTACCTCAGATGGCAAGTCTTCCTCCATCGTCCTTTCCACCGCTGTAATACTATCCTTGACAAGCAATGCCACACCTCCCCCTCTTTTACCCCCATCTCTGACCCTGCTAAAACATTTAAACCCTGGAACCTGCAACAGCCATTCCTGTCCCTGTTCTCCCCACGTCTCTGTAATGGCCACAACATCGAAGTCCCAGGTACCAACCCACGCTGCAAGTTCACCTACCTTATTTCTTATACTTCTGGCATTGAAGTATACACACTTCAAGCCACCTTCCTGTTTACAGGCACCCCCCTTTGTGATCGATGCCATGTTCCTAACCTCCCTACACTCAAGGTCCTGTACCCTAAAGCTACCGTCCAGGTTCCCATGCCCCTGCAGAGTTAGTTTAAACGCTCCCAAAGAGCAATAGCAAACCTCCCCCCAAGGATACTGGTGCCCCTCAGGTTCAGGTGTAGACCATCCTGTTTATAGAGGTCCCACCTTCCCCAGAAAGAACCCCAGTTGTCCAGAAACCGGAATCCCTCCCTCCTGCACCATCCCTGTAGCCACACATTTAACTGTTCTCTCTCCCTATTCCTCAACTCTCTATCGCGTGGCATGGGTAACAAACCAGAGACAACAACTCTGTTCATTCTAGCTCTGAGCTTCCAACCTAGCTCCCTGAAAGCCTGCCTAACATCCTCACCCCTCTTCCTACCTATGTCGTTGGTGCCAACGTGGACCACGATCTGGGGCTGCTCCCCCTTCCCCTCCCCCTTAAGGACCCGGAAAACACGATCAGAGACATCACGTACCCTTGCACCTGGGAGGCAACATACCAATCGTGAGTCTCTGTCACCCTCACAAAACCGCCTATCTGTGCCCCTCACTATTGAGTCCCCAATAACTATCGCTCTACCTTTCTCCACCCTTCCCTTCTGAGCAACCGGGACAGGCTCCGTGCCAGAGACCTGAACCTCGTTGCTTACCCCTGGTAAGTCATCCCCCCCCACAAGTATCCAAAACGGTATACTTGTTCTTAAGGGGAATGACCGCAGGGGGTCCCTGCACTGGCTGCTTCCTCCCACTTCCCCTCACTGTCACCCATCTCTCGATAACTTTCGGAGTAACTACTTCCCTAAAGCTCTGATCTATGACCACCTCTGCCTCCCGAATGATCCGCAGTTCATCCAACTCCAGCTCCAGTTCCCTAACACGGTCTTGGAGGAGCTGGAGATGGGTGCACTTCTTGCAAGTGTAATCAGCAGGGACGCTAATGGCTTCCCTCACCTCATACATGTTGCAAGAGGAACATTGCACTGCCTTCGCTACCATCCCTCTAAAAGGTAAACTTTAAAAACTAGATCTAAAGAAACAAACAAGCAAAATGCAGCACTTACCTGCTTACCACAACGGGTCTTATTATTAGGTTAGAGGAGGAGGGCAGGTGGGAGGCTCTACCCCTGTAGTGCCTCGGGTTCCTCGCCTTGCCGCTTTTATAAGAATAAAAACCTTCCCAGGTAAGCTAGCGCGACACCAGCTTCCGGGTCCGCTAGGCGCTTAAAAAAAACTTTAAATTTTAGCCGTTAACAAAACAATAACTGGACTATACCGCGATTTAAAAAAAACACCACCAGACAGCCGTTACCTGCTCCGCCGTTAGAGTGAGTCTTGCAACTTTACTGGATCCAGAACTGAGGGCATGCTAAATACATCACCTTTTTATATTTGCTGTCAACAAGGATTGTTATTTTATGCATTTTATCACCAACAACGCAGTATTTGTTACGCATCCCAGCTGTCCTTATGAAGATGTTGGTAAGCTGCTTTCTTGAATACAACAGTGGTTAGCACTGCTGCCTCATAGCACCAGGGACCTGAGTTCAATTCCCGCCTCAGGCGACTGTCTGTGTGGAGTTTGCACATTCTCCTCGTGTCTGCGTGGGTTTCCTCCGGGTGCTCCGGTTTCCTCCCACAATCCAAAGATGTGCAGGTCAGGTGAATTGGCCATGCTAAATTGCCCGTAGTGTTAGGTAAGGGGTATGGGTGGGTTGCGCTTCGGTGGGTCGGTGTGGACTTGTTGGGCCGAAGGGCCTGTTTCCACATTGTAAGTAATCTAATCTAAAAACTGAGAGAGTTAATAGACCATTTCAAGGGCATTTAAGAGGCAACTACATTGCTGTTAGTTGAGTTCAGCCAAAAGCAGATAAAGATGTTTTCTTCCCTAAAGGGTGTGAGTAAGCCATATAGGTTTTCATTATCACCATTGCTAAAAACATATTTCATTTTAATCCTATATTTAATAAATTTGTGGTTATAAACCCATATCCCAGAAAACTCACTAGGCATGCCCCCTTGGTGCAGTAAAAACAAGCAACAAAGATACTCTTGGGGCTAGCCACTTCAAAATGAGTACACCAAACAAAATTACTGTCTCCACAATTTGGAAACCCCAAAATAGAATCTGTCCTGGCCCCAATCAGAACTTTAGGGTCTACATATTTGTGATAGAAATCCATGTAAAAATACTTCAGTCTCTAAGTTTTCAATTCATAGAAATAGCATTCAAAGAGATCAAGTCATACACATGACTATGCTGATGCAAGATTGGCTAGATCTACTTTACACAAAGTTAAATATGTGAAATTTTATATAATGACTCCTAAAATTCTGGAATGTCTAACATATAGTTTAATGAAGGTGAGAAATTGTAAGTGACGAAAGCTATCCCCATAAAATAATCTACAAAGCCTGATTTTATTTTTATTGAAACAGGTGGTAGCATGCAGCTAAGCTAACTTGATCATACAGCCTTCAAGCAATACCTAAAGTAACCAGAATTCACACATTTTTATCGAATCATGGAATAGCACCAGTTAGTCAGATGCTATTTGTCCATGAAATCAGTGCTGACTTTCAGGAAGAGCTAATCCATTTATTCCTAGCCTGTTTTCTCATATCCATACAAACTTTTCTCCTTCAAGTATTTATGAAAATCCACTTTAAAGCTGCTCTTAAATTTGCTTCTAACATCCTATGCATTCTATGCATTTGGGCGGCACAGTGGCACAGTGGTTAGCACTGCTGCCTCACAGCGCCTGAGACCCGGGTTCAATTCCCGACTCAGGCGACTGACGGTGTGGAGTTTGCACGTTCTCCCCGTGTCTGCGCGGGTTTCCTCCGGGTGCTCCGGTTTCCTCCCACAGTCCAAAGATGTGCGGGTCAGGTGAATTAGCCATGCTAAATTGCCCGTAGTGTTAGGTAGGGGTCTAGGTGGGTTGCGCTTCGGCGGGTCGGTGTGGACTTGTTGGGCCGAAGGGCCTGTTTCCACACTGTAAGTCTAATCTAATCTAATCTAATCCACTCCATTTGAATTCTAAGATCCAATCATTTAATTGCATAAGATGTCTTTTGCCACATATCTCTGGGACACCCGCACCAATCAACCACACCGCCCTGTGGCCCAACATTTCAACTCCCCCCTCCAACTCTGCCAAGGACATGGAGGTCCTGGGCCTCCTTCACCACCACTTCCTCACCACCAGACGCCTGGAGGAAGAACGCCTCATCTTCCACCTTGGAACACTTCAACCCCAGGGCATCAATGTGGACTTCAACATTTTCCTCATTTCCCCTTCCCACACCTCACCCTAGTTCCAAACTTCCAGCTCAGCACTGTCCCCATGACTTGTCCTACCTTCTTAGCTTCTTTTCCACCTATCCACTCCACCCTCCTCCCTGACTCATCACCTTCATCCCCTCTCCCACACACCTATTGTACTCCATGCCACTTTCTGCCCACTCCCACCCTCCTCTAGCTTATCTCTCCACGCTTCAGGCTTTTGCCCGAAACATCGATTTTGCTGCTCCTCGGATGCTGCCTGAACTGCTGTGCTCTTCCAGCACCACTAATCCAAAATCTGGTTTCCAGCATCTGCAGTCATTGTTTTACCTACATATGGTTCTTTGGCCAGTCACCTTAAATCAGTGTCCCCAAATGTTAGAAACAGTTACCCTTTATTGAATCAATCTGAACCCTTTATGATTATAATTACCTCTGTAAAATCTCATTTTTAACACCTCTGTTGTAAAGAGAATAATTCTAGCATCTTCAGACCATCCTTGTAACTAAAGTCTCTAAACCCTAATTTTTATTTTCTCTCTGGTAAATCTGTTTTGTATTCACTGCAAAGTATCCTCTTCTTTCTTAGAGATCCTTCCCAGAGGTTGTGGGAGGATTTACAAACTGCTTTGTTCACCTGTCCTAACACCTTCAGAAATTTTAAGCATGAATACCTCGGTCTGAACATTCTTAAAGTTGTACCCCTTAGTGTGTACTGTCTTTCCTCATTCTAGTAGCAATCTATCACCTCAAAATTTTCTGCATTCGATTTCATGTGTCCACCAATCTCACCAGCCTGCCTATGATTCTTGACATTTATTATTACTACCTTCTTTACTATTTTACTACATTTCCAAGTTAAATGTCTTGAGCAAAACCAGAGAACAAACACTGTGGGGGCAGGAGGCATGGATGTAACTTGTAATTGTGCATTTAATTTTCTCATTCAACTGCAGTCTTGGGTATTATATTCTATGTTTCAACTTTTTTTGTTTAACCAATTTAGATAGCAAAAAACCTCTGGTTGGAATTACACAGGATGAATATGGAACAATCACTTTACCGTCCAATCGCCTCAGTCCTGCAGTAATTGATGTTGCTGAAAATTCAAGGGTGAAAATTTATTCTATTTTCTGCAAATTAGGTATGAAGATAAGCTATTATTAGCTAATTAAACATAATGCAAATAAAAATAGATTAAACATTGTGAAAAATCCAAATTATAAAATGAATATAAATCTATCTGTTCAATCACATTCTCTTTTTGCATGATCATTGCATGTGAAATATTGTGAGACATACTAAGATTTGTAATCTGTTGCAATAGAATTTTATAAAAATGTCAACATTTGTCCATATTCAGTTTTACCTGTCGATGTCTATGGTATTAATAATAAGAACCCAAATTACACCTTTAATAGAGAGAGATGTCTCTCTGAATTTTGTGTTACAATAAACAACAAATTAACTCGGCTTAAATTTTAAAAATTGTTGGTGTAAATGTGATTATTTAATTGTAAAATTATTGCACAAATATATATTTCCAAAGGCTTTGAAGATCTACCTGGTTTGTCTGCACATGATTATGTCACACTTGCCATTGTACATCGATACCTAGACTTCATGGTAAGGTGATTTCAAAGTATGAATGTACAGCAAATATTTGTAAATAGCATTATTGATACAAATTCAGCTTTACGATGATTAGCATTCCTAATCCATTCTTTTAAAACAACATGCTAAAGGAAAATATGCTGAACAAAAATCACTTCCCCTAGAAACCATATAATAAGGGTGGGTTAATTTCTTAACCTCTAATTTTTCCTTTCTATTTTATCTATTTAACTTCTGTCTATCGTGAATATAGCTGGCCCAAAAAATCCTCTTTCTAACTTTAATATTAACTTGTTCATTGCTGTGCGTGCACCTTTTTTCTGGTGTGATAAGTCTAAATTATAGAGCAAATTCTCTCACACTGAAAATTACCTTTTACAAGTGTGGTGCCTTATTCATTCTGATTTTAATAATAATTGGTGTAATTTTTTTGGTCTCATTTATCTCTTCAAATCCAATCCTTTTTTTCCTTTATTCATTTTGCATTATTTATTAGTTTTGACATTGAATTCAATATTATAACTGACTTCATGATTTAGACTCTGTGCTGTGCATTCTGTTTAATTGGCCAAAAACAAGACAATTCTTCATCCAGTTTGCATAGGCCCAGATTATTATAGTGATTGTTGATGATTCGATAGTGGGAGTTAAGCTATTTTGACCCCGGGCTGACAGGAACTTGTCATGTGCAAGTCCAAAGAATATCTATGGCAAGTATAGTTATAAAGTATGATTTGTGCTGTTCATTACTACTTGGAGCATAATTTGGCTGATGAAAATTGGGTGTCATTGATGTGTACATGATTGTACATTTCAGGCTTGCTTTTGCTGTTAAGATGATGGATAGGATAGGAACTAAAGAAAATCCATGGAATAAAAGTGACCATGCAGCTGCAGAGAAAGGTTTCATTAGCCAAAATCTAGTTGTTTAATGGGATGCAGTGAAATGAAACTCAAATACACTGGCGCCACAAAGTGAACCACAGAGGAAATGGAATGGAGGAGAATAGTCAACAGTAGGACACCTACTGAATAATATTTATAACAAATTTATGTAACATTCAACTTAAGAGCAAATTCTATTACCAGGTAGGATGCATATGGAGTGAAATTGAGAAGGAATTGAAGCAGGAAGCAGTCCATCCAATTGCAGTGGACATCGACAGCATGCATATTATTTTGAAGCATTATGAGAATCTTGGCAGACAGATTGCTCACTATCAAACTGATATACTTGAAAACCAAGAAAAACAGGATAAATACGATGAACAGAAAATGTACTCAGAGGTAAACAGTCTTGGGTTTTAACAGCATAGCATTTATTATTTTAGTGTGTTTAAGATATGTATTATTGAAATATATTGAGTCATATGGTCACACAGGTCAGAAAAGGCTCTTCAGCCTAACAAGTCTGCACCAACCTATCTACTCTAATCCCATTTTCCAACACTTGGCCCAAAGCATTGAATGCATTCACATTTAAAGTGTTGTTCCATATACTTTTTGAAGTTGTGAGGTTTCCCACCTCCACTCCCCTCTCAGACAGTGAATTCCAGATTTCCATTACCTCCGGTTAAAAATGTTTTCCTCAAATCCCCTCTAAACCTTTACTTAAACTGATGCCCCCTCAATATTTTAATTATTTGTTATGGCTTAATTGCAAAGTATTTGTTAGAGTATTTTACTCATTCTTTATCAATGTTCAAAGTTTCACCAATGTTCTGGCTATTGACAATAATTTCCATGGTATAATTGGATGTAAAACAGCTGGGAAATGGCAACCCAATGCATTTCATTTCCAATTTTGTGGAGACTTTAACTTGCTCCCATATCAAAGTTGTTTAACTTTTATTATCATGTTGAGTTTGATGCAAATACGCTCTTGTATGAAATTTTCATCTTTATCTATATGCTAAGCTTTTACATAGAAACATAGAATATTAGAGCAGGAGTAAACCATTGGCCCTTCGGGCCTGCTCTGCCATTTAGTATGATCATAGCCAATCATTCAACTTTTAACCCAGTTCATGCTTTCATCCTAGACCTATTCTTTTAACTCTAAGAACTACGTCTATCTCCTTCTTGGATATATTCAATGATTTGATCTCAACTGCTTTCTGTGATAGAGAATTTCCCATGCTCATCACTCTCTGAGTGAAGAAGTTTCTTCTATCCATAGACTGTCACCTCTGGTTCCGGACTCCCTAGTTATTGGACGCATCCTTCCTGCATTTACCTGGTCTTGTCCTGTTAGAATTCTATATTTTTCTATGAGACTCCTGCCTTCATTCTTCAAAACTCTCAGAATAAAATCATAACCCGTCCAGTCTTTCTTCATTTGTGCATCCAGTGAGCTCAGGAGCCAATCTGGTAAACTTTTGAGGCACTCTTTCCATAGCCAGAAGAAAGGAGACCAAAATACAAGACTCCAGGTGTGATCTTAAAATTGCTATAAAATTGCAGCAAGACATCCCTGCTCTGGTACTCATATTCCCCTGCTTTAAAGGCCAACATACCATTTGCCTTCCTCACTGCCTGCTACATCTGCATGCTTGCTTTCAGTGACTAGTAAATAAAGACATCTGCCAAAGTTTGTTTTCCCACTCACATCTCTTCTGTTTCCTTCTGCAGACTCTGTGCCATTCCTCACCAATTTCCTTTTCATCTATTTGTCCATCATTCGCAAATTTGGTAACTGCACTTTCACTTCCCTCTTCTCCCTTCATGTGGTATATAGAACATAGAACAATACAGCGCAGAACAGGCCCTTCAGCCCTCGATGTTGCGCCGACCTGTGAACTATTCTGTACACTATCCCATCATCATCCATGTGCTTATTCAAGGATTCTTTAAATCTCCCTAATGTGGCTGAGTTAACTACATTGGCAGGTAGGGCATTCCACATCCTTACTACTCTCTGAGTAAAGAACCTGCTTCTGACATCTGTCTTAAACCTATCATCCTCAATTTGTAGTTATGCCCCTTTGTACAAGCTAATGTCATCATCCTAGGGAAAAAGACTTTCACTGTCTACCCTATCTAATCCTCTGATCATCTTATATGTCTCTATCAAATCCCCTCATACCCTTCTTCTTTCCAATGAGAACAGACTCAAGTCTCTCAGCCTTTCCCCATAAGACCTTCCCTCCAGACCAGGCAACATCCTCTGCACCTTTTCCAATGCTTCCACGTCCTTCCCGAAATATGGTGACCAGAACTGTACACAATATTCCAAGTGTGACCACACTAGCGTTTTGTATAGTTGCAGCATGATATTGTAGCTCCAGAACTCAATCCCTCTGCCAATGAAACCTAACACACTGTATGCCTTCTTAACAGCACTATCAATCTGGGTTGCAACGTTCAGGGACCTATGTACATGGGCTCCAAGATCCCTCTGCACATCCACACTACCAAGAATCTTTCCATTTACCCAGTACTCTGCCTTCCTGTTATTCTTCCCTAAATGCATCACCTCACAGTTAGCTGCATTGAACTCCATTTGCTACCTCTCAACCCAATTCTGCAGTTTATTCAAGTCCCCCTGCAACCTGTAACATTCTTCCAAACTATCCACTATTCCATCGATTTTAGTGTCATCTGCAAATTTACTAATCCATCTGTGTCTGCATCTAAGTCATTTATAAAAATGACAAACAGCAATGGTCCCAAAACAGATCCTTGTGGCGCACCACTAGTAACCTGACTCCAGACTGAATATTTTTCATCACCCACCACTCGTTGCCTTCTTTCAGAAAGCCAGTTTCTAATCCAAACTGCTAAATCACCCTCACTCCCATTCCTCTCCATTTTCTCCAACAGTCTACCATATGGAATCTTATCAAAGGCTTTACTGAAGCCATATATACCAGGTCAACTGCTCTACCCTCATCTATATGCTTGGTCACCTTCTCAAAAAAACTCAATGAGGTTTGTGAGACTCGACCTGCCCTTGACGAAACCATGTAGACTATCTGAAATCAACTTGTCGCTTGCTAGATGATTATAAATCTTATCTCTTATAATACTTTCCAAAATCTTTCCTACAACAGAAGTAAGGCTCACTGGTCTATAATTACCTGGGTCATCTCTACTGTCCTTCTTTAACAAGGGCACAACATTTGCAATCCTCCAGCCCTCTGGTACTAATGTAGACAATGACGACTCAAACATCAAAGCCAAAGCCTCTGCTATCTCCTCCCTAGCTTCCCAGAGAATCCTCAGATAAATCCCATCCGGCCCTGGGGACTTGTCTACTTTCACTCCTTCTAGAATTAGTAATACCTGTTCGTAACTAACTGCGATCCTTTCTAGTCTAATATCTCGAACCTCATTCTTATCCTCTACAATACTCCCCTTTTCTTGAGTGAAAACTGATGAGAAATGTTCGTTTAGCAGCTCTCCGATCTCCATAGGGGCCACACTCAACTTCTCACTTCTGTCTTTGACTGGCCTTATTCCTACCATAGTCATCCTTTTATTTCTCACACATCTATAGGAAACTTTAGGGTTCTCCTTTATTCTATTTGCTAAAGACTGCTCGCGTCCTCTCTTTGCTCTACTTAACTCTCTCTTTAAAACCTTCCTAGCTGATCTGTAACTCTCCATCGCCTCATCTGAACCATCTTGCCTCATCAACACATAAGCCTCCTTCTTCTGCTTAACATGAGATGCAATTTCTGTAGTAAACCAGGGTTCCCTTACCTTATCACTTCCTCCCTGCCTGACAGGGGCATACCCTATCAAGGACACGCAATATCTGTTCCTTAAATCAGCTCCACATTTCCATTGCTTGCATCCCCTGCATATTGCTATCCCATTCTATGCATCCTAATTCTTGTCTAATCACATTATAATTGCCCTTGCCCCATCAATAACTCTTGACCTGTGGCATGTACCTATCCTTTTCCATCACTAAACTAAACGTAATTGAATTATGATCTCTCTCTCCAAAGTGCTCATCTACCACTAAATAAAACACCTGGCCTGGCTCATTACCAAGTACCAGATCCAGTTTCTTGTCGGCCCTTTGACATACTGTGTGAGGAAACCCTCCTGTACACATTGGACAAAAACTGATCCATCCAACATACTAGTGTTATAGCGTTTCCAGCTTAGGGGAAGTTAAAGTCCCCCAGAATGACAACCTTGTTCCTTTCACTCCTACCCAGAATAATTTTGCCAATCCTCTCTTCCACCTCTCTGGAACTCTGCGGAGGCTATAAAATACTCCAAGCAGTGTGACCTCTCCTCTCCTGTTTCTAACCTCAGCCCGCACTACCTCAGTAGACGAGTCCTCGTCAAATGTTCTTTCAGCCGCCCTTATACTATCCTTGACTATCTTTGTTGTAAGTTATTTTCTTAAATGTCTGCCATTGTTCCTCAGCAATCTTTTATCCTAAATTCCTTTCCCAATCCACTACAGCCTATTCCACCCGAGGGTAAAGTATATTCCGAGGGAATATTTTACATGGAGATAATTGCGGCATTGTAGATTACCAGATACAGAATAGCCTGATCCCTGGTTGAATCCACAACAGCAGGTCAGACAGCATCCACAGAGAGAGACAGAGAGAGAGAGCAAGCTAATGTTTCGAGTCTCAATGACTCTTCATCAGAGCTAGTGAAGTGTGGAGGGGGCAGCATTTATCCTGTAGTCTAGGGAAAGTGGAGGTGGAGTAGTTGTGGCGGTGATGGGGTGTAGAGTGCTGGTGGAGAAAAGATATTGATAGTTCAGATTAAGTGATTGGAATGTGAGAATGGCAAAACAATTGCCAGACTGGAAAGAGAAGACAGTGTCACTGGAGGGAGATGGGGAGAGAGGACGTGGTGACAGAGAATGTAACAAATATAGCTAAAAGAGAGGGAAGAAATGGGAGTTGGTTCACAACTTGAAGGTGTTGAACTCAACATTAAATCCGTAATCCTGTAAAGTCTGAAGATGAAATGTTGTTCCCCCAGTTTGCACTGCAATTCACTGGAACATTGCAGCATGCTGAGGACAGATAAGTGGGCATGCGAACAGGGCACTCTTTTAAAATGACCGGCTACAAAGCGGTCAACCAATCTGCATTTGGTTTCCCCAATGGTCAGATTGGGTGCAGCAAATACCATACAGAAGATTGGAGGAGGTACAGATGAAATGTTGCTTCACCTTGAAAAGCCTATTTAGGCCCTTGGATGATGAGCAGGGAAGAGGTGAAGGGGCAGATGTTGCACTTTCTGCAGTTACATGGGAAGGTGCTGTGAAGAGGAGGGTGGTATTGGTGTTTGAGTAATGGACTAAGATGTCCTGGAAGCAACGATCCCTGCAAAATGCAGACATTGGGAGAGGAGAAGATGTGTTTGATGGTGCTGTTCTGCTGGAGTTGTCTGAAATGGCAGAGAACGATCATTTGAATGCAGAAGCAGGTGGGATGAAAAGTGAGAACCAGGAAACCCTGATCATACTGTTGTGAGTGATGGAAAAGGATGAGGGTGGAAGCATGGGTGATAAGTCAGATATGGCTGAGGACTTTATCAACTACAGTGGGTGGGAAACCACAGTTATGGAAGAAGCAAGCCGTGTCAGCAGCGCTGTTTTGGAAGGTGGCATCATCCAGATGTATGCAACATAGGTGAAGGACTTGGGAGAGTAGGATGAAGTCCTTGTCAGATGTAGGGTGTGATGAGCTGTAGTGGAGATAGCTATAGGAGTCAGTGACTTTGTAGTGGATGAAGACAGAGAGGTCAAAGAAAGAAAGGGAATTGTTGGAAATAAACAATGTGAAAGTTATAGGACAATGAAAATTGGAGGCAAAATGAATGAAATTTTCAAGATTCTGGTGGGAACATGAAGCAGCACCAAAGTAGTCATTGATATACCGAAGAATGAGTTGTGTGAGAGGACCAGTGTAGGACTGAAACAAGGATTGTTCCACATACCCCAGAAAGAAGCAGGCATAACTGGAACTATGCACATAGCCACTCATTTGATTTTGCAGAATTGAGATGAATTAAAGGAGAAATTGTTCAAATAGAGAACATGTTCAGCCAAGCGAGGAGAGTGGTGGTGGCTGGTGATTGTTCAGGCCTCTGGTTGAGGCAGAAGCCGAATGCTCGCAGACCATCCTGGGGAATGGAGGTATAGTGGCATTGGACATCCATGATGAGCAGAAGGCATTAAGACAAGGGAACTGGAAAGTGTCAGTATGGTGGAGGGCACCAGAGGAGTCCAAGTCTGCATCTTCTAAGGGTACATGGAATAATCCTTGTTCCAGACCTACACTGGCCCCCCTCCCATGATTCTTTTTCTTGGTACATCGACGACTGTTTCAGTGTGGCTTCATGCTCCCGCCAGAACCTTGAAAAATTTGTTTATTTTGCTTCCAATTTTCATCCATCAATAACTTTCACATTGTTCATTTCCGACACTTCCCTTCCTTTCCTTGACCTCTCTGTCTCCGTTTCAGGGAATAAACTGTCCACTGCTATCCATTACAAAGCCACTGACTCCTATAATTACCTTCACCTTAGCTTGTCACACCCCATGTTTTGCAAGGACTTGATCGATTTCCCCAGTTTTTTAGCCTCTGTCACATCTGTTCAGATGATGTCACCTCCCAAAACAGCGCTGCTGACATGGCTTGGTTCTTCCACAATTGTCGGTCCTCTACTGCATCCGACCTATCACCTGTGCTTTTCCCCTTGCTACTTGCTATCATTCATAGCAGTGTGAACAAGTTCCCCTCATCCTCCCTTTTCATTCCACCAGCCTCCGCATTCAAAGGATCATTCTCTGCCACTTCAGATGATTGCAGCAAAATGGCGCGAATAAAAGCATCTTCCCCTCACTCTCCCTGTCTGCATTTTACAGCTATCATTCTCTCTGGGACACCCTAGTCCATTCCATGATCACCAACATTAACCTTCCTTCATTATGTAACTTCCCATGTAACCGCAGAAAGTGCAACACTTGCCCCTTCACCTGCTCACCAACCAAGGGCCTAAACAGTCTTTCCAGGTGAAGCAATATTTCTCCTGTAAGCCCTCCAATCTTGTGTATTGGATTTGCTGCACCCAATTTGGCCTACTGTACATTGGTGAAACCAAACGCAGACTGGGTGACTGCTTTGCAGAATACCTCCAGTCTATGTGCAAGCATGACCCTAACCTTCCCGTTGTTGATCATTTTAACACAGTGTCTTACTCGCATGCCCAGTTATCTGTCCTCAGCATGCTGCAGTACTCCAGCAAATTGCAGCGCAAACTGGGGGAACAACATTTCATCTTCAGACTAACACTTTGTAGCATTATAGACTGAATATTGAGTTCAACGCCTTCAAATTGTGAACCAACTCCCCTTTCATCACCTTCTTTTAGCTTGTTACATTCTCTGTCACCATATCTTCTGTCCCCACCCCCACCCCAGTGGCACTGTCTTCTTTCAAGGTGGTAAAAACAATGACTGCAGATGCTGGAAACCAGATTCTGGATTAGTGGTGCTGGAAGAGCACAGCAGTTCAGGTGGCATCCAAGGTGCAGCAAAATCCACGTTTCGAGCAAAAGCCCTTCCTGATGAAGACCTTTTGCTCGAAACGTCGATTTCGTTGCACCTTGGATGCTGCCTGAACTGCTGTGCCCTGTCTTCTTTCAAGCCTGGCAGTTAGACACACCGTTGGTTTGCGATTCTCACACTTCAGTCACTTAATCTGAACTATCAACATCTTTTCTCCACCAGCACTTTTCACCCTACCACCACCACAACCACTCCACCCCCACTCCCCCCAGTCTGCAGCATAAATGCTGGCTCCTCCACACTTCACCAGCTCTGATGCAGAGTCATCGACTCAAAACATTAGCTTGCTCCTCTCTCTCTCTCTCTCTCTCTCTTTCTCTCTCTCTCCATGGATGCTGTCTGACCTGCTGTGATTTCCAGCATTTATTATTTTCAGTACAGATTCCAGCAT
Source organism: Hemiscyllium ocellatum (assembly GCF_020745735.1). Taxonomy (NCBI): domain Eukaryota; kingdom Metazoa; phylum Chordata; class Chondrichthyes; order Orectolobiformes; family Hemiscylliidae; genus Hemiscyllium; species Hemiscyllium ocellatum. Next base: position 88,175,613 of record NC_083405.1, on the reverse strand, counting down.
CTGCAGTAATTTGCTCTTGAATCCACAATAAATTGTTCTTGGCAAATACCTCCTATGAATTTTTGCTCTTAGCTGCCTCTGCTAATTTGATGTTCCCAACCTCCATGAATATGCATGTCACCCATGAATAATGTACCGACATTTTACACACCCTCCTTATATCCTGTACTAATCTCTGTCCTACAGCATAGCTCCTGTTAGGGTGCCTATAGACTAATCTGGCCAGTGACTTCCTCCCCTTGTTGTATCTTCCCTTCACCCATATGGAGTCTACATCTTTCAATCCAAAATCATTTCTTGCTATTACACTCATTCCATCCCGTACTAACAAAGCTACCCCACCACCCTTTCCTTCCTGTTTGACCTTTTGAAAAGTCACATACCCTGAATCTTTAATTCCCAGCTTTGATCTCCTCATAACCATGTCTCATGATCATTCCGTCTGTCTGAGCTTTATTTAATTTAGTTTGTTCTTCATATCACATGCATTTAAATGAAGAGATTTTAATTTTGCTTTTTTACCATTTCTTCTCCTTTTTGCTGTTGGTTTTTCTATTTTGTACACTATGTACAATTCTAGGAACTACAGCTGTTCAGTAAGTTAGTAAGGTAAAAACAATGACTGCAGATGCTGGAAACCAGAGTCTAGATTAGAGTGGTGCTGGAAAAGCACAGCAGTTCAGGCAGCATCTGAGGAGCAGTAAAATCGACGTTTCGGGCAAAAAGCCCTTCATCAGGAATACCATTCCTCATGAAGGGCTTTTGCCCAAAACATCGATTTTACTGCTCCTCGGATGCTGCCTGAACTGCTGTGCTTTTCCAGCACCACTCTAATCTAGACAGTAACTTACTAAGACCACAACTAGAATAGACTTTTGGTTTCCTTATTTAGACTTGCATAAGGTTAAAGTTCAGAGAATATTCACTAGACTGGCGCTTGGGAAGAAGGAGTTTTTGTTTTCTTTTCCATTCTTATTAATAAAGGTAGGCAGTGGAAAGGCTTTGGGGAGTCTAAAGCAATGTTCCCTCAGTGCTGTGCAATTTTGGAAAATGTTGAAGTTTGATGAAGGACAACATGCTGAACATGAAGCCTCTAATGAATCTATTAACTATTGTCACTTTGCAGAGGAAACTTTTGGGGTGCAGTGATAGTGCCCTTACTTCTGGACCAGGTGGACTAGGTTCAAGTCCCACCTGCTTCAGATGTTTGGTATAACATGTCTGAATAGGTTGGTTGTCTAAAATAAAGGGTGAGTCTTTGTAGGTGTATGTGTATTATTTCAAATTTTTAATCTTTACAGTACATTAGTTTTGTTTAGTGCTATTTAACATTTTTTCCGAACTATTTTTCAAAGATACAACACAACCACAAACAAACAGAAATGTTCAAGAAGTCGTGGCAGGAGTATGTGGCCAGAACATCAAACTATGAAATCTTGAAGGCAAGGATTGTTTATTTCGTGAAACAAATATCATTATAGTACATTTTATTCTTTAAAAAAATGACATCTCCTTTTAAATGGTTCATTATCTTGTGTATTGAACTGTGAGGAAATTGGAAACTCAATATGTGCTTTGATACTATAACCCACTCTCTCCCAGAAACATACAACTGGAATTTTTAGCTTGCTCGATTTAAGCATTCAGCCCTGACTTTCAAACATTTCATCTTAGCATGACTTACTCAATGATTAACCTCACCTTTTATGAAGAAATGTCATGATTCACTGCTCCCACTAAGATTACTGTTGTTACAAATTTGGGGAGGAGATAGCACTATAACATTGTAGCTCAAATTCTCTAGTTTTCACTTTGGTGATTTTAGTGGGTAATTTTAGTGCTGGAGTTTGGTTTTATATTGATTTAAAATCCATACATTGTTGAACCCGTGAAAAACTGAATATATGCCAACCTTCGTTGATTGAAAATTTATCTATTGAGCATGTAAAAAGAAAAGATTAGAAGGCTGGCCAATTGATAAAAAATGCAGGAATTAGAAGCAGCAGTTGGCCCTTGATCCTACTCCACTTTTCAATAAAATCATAGCGGCAATTTTGCGGCAATTGGGTAGGTACATGGATAACTGCTTAAACTAGGACAAACGTTCGGCACAACATCGTGGGCCGAAGGGCCTGTTCTGTGCTGTATTGTTCTATGTTCATAGTCGATCTCATCCTTAACTATAGTTTCCTATCTGCCCCATCACCAGCCCCTCATCCTCCCAAATTCTTGACTCCCTTTCAGATTGGAGGTGTATCTAACTTGGTGATTATCAAAATCTGTTGTCCAAGTCAAGTAACCTCAAGGACTGTAAAGTATATTCCAGATGCAGAAGATAATGGGAATGCAGCCTCAGAGCTTTGATGAGGCCAAATGATTCAATTTAAGATCAAGTGCTGTTGACTGCAGACCCTCCTTTGATAGACCAACAAGCCAACTTTGGAAAGCTGAAGTCTGCAGTGAATGGCACATATGAAGTTTTTCTTACCTGTGATCTCTGTTGATGCCTTTTTATGAGAATGTAGGGTTTGTTTATTCACTTGTGCAACGGAATTTCGTTATAAGTGCACAGTCATCCTCAGAGTGTTGCATAGTAGTGGTGGTGGTATGAAAACCTGACCATGCGACGCAAGGTAGTCATATAAGGGGAGTCACATGGCAGATGAATGAGTCAGATGGATAGAAGCAGTGGAATAACTTTCCTGATGGAAAAGTGCTCTTGTTAGCTCTTTTGTTGAGAAGGCAGCGGCTGAAGCTGGGGTTCAGGAAGAAATTGAAGATCCATTGACTGGTCCATGCACTTGCACCTGAGAAGTAACACTGGGGAGTTAAGAAATTAATAGAAGGCTGCATGTTCTGAATGTTAGGGCGTAGAAGAAGTGATCTGAGCCACTGATGATTTAATGCAGCTTAAATAATGGTGAAGGAAGCCCACAATCAGTAGATCCTTGATCTTGTTGAGAAATATTGGACCTGGGAGAAATTATGGGGTAGTACCAGTTTAATGATGGCAAAAGAACTGAAATTGATCCCATGACTAAATGCTGAAATGCAGCTTCACGAATCCAGTGGAACCCAGTCTAAAGACAAGGGATTGAACAATCAGGACATGCACGATCATTAAGGCGTTCCATGATGGAGCAGTGTTTGAGAGGGTTATAAAACTAATTGTTTGAAAGTGAAGATTCGGAATCAAATATAATGGAACAATATTAGTAAGATTAGAGAGGGATGCTGAGAAATCCATGATACCTATCTTGACTGCATCTGCTGTGTGATATGTTCTGTGGAGTATTCAATGGATGTATAATATATGTGCAGATGTAGATAGTTTTACTTTACAAACTTTGTATAGTTGGAGTCTTTTTGAAAATCATAGAATTTTGCACTTTTATTCTCTTAGTTAGTTCCCGTGATTTCAAATTTTGCCTGAACAAAAAAAAAGTAACTCATCCTTTTCAGATTGAAACACGAATTTTGCAGTCTTACTAGAGATTGCAACAGCAGGTTGCTGTTTGTGACTTGTGAAAAATCATTTCCCTATATTGGTGGGGACATATACCTAATTACAGACATTCAAGCATGGATCTCTGGGAAAGGTGAGCAAGAATCTCAGAGGTGATAAAACTTTCAGGATAGTAGTTTAGAGACAGGTTAGTAGTTTGCTAAAGTTGTGGGGCTAAGGGCTTTTTAAAAAGAAGCTAGAGTTATGATAACAGATTGGAAAGAAAGAGAGATCACTTTTTAATTCATTCTTGGAATGCGAAGGTTCCTGGGAATACCATACTGCTTGTCCATCCCTAATTATCTTTATGAAAATGTGGTATGAGATGCCTTCTTGATCTGCTGTGCTACATGGCTTAAGGTATATTCTTATTAGGAAGAGAGTTCTGGGATTTTGACCAGTGATAGCAAAGGAATGATAGCATAGTTCCCCATTTGGAGGGGAACTTGTAAATACTAATGGTCTCAGATATTTTGACCTTCTAAGTGATACTTCTCGAGATTTTAACACAAGTTCACAGAGGTTCAAGAGGAAGAGTATTTCAGGGCTGACTGGCGAGAATGAACATTTGTAATTTCCAGTAAATTTAAATCTTAAGGCAATTACAGGTAACCATTCGGTCCTATGCTTCTTTGATATTTTTCATAGGGGTTTGACACAGCTGGGTGGCTTAACAGGCCATTTCAGAGTGCAGTTGATTCAGCAGTATTACTGTGTGTCTAGTTTGCATGCAGAACAGAGTAGGAAAAGATGTCATCATCCTTATTTTTTAAACATTCCAATCGTTACATGGATACCATTTGTGCAACTGTCTTCTTTTCACTCCAGAATTTTTAATGAACTGAATTTCAATTGCAGCAACTACCTTAATTGGAGTTTGAAGCTTTATTTCTATGGTATTAGTTCAGGCATCTGAAATGCTAGTGCAGTAACGTTGTGACTAGATTTCTACTCCTGAAATCAAAGATCCATTAAAAAAAATCAACTAACATGGGGATCAAGAAGGGAAGTTTGCTAGTTAGCAGTTTCGCAAGAATGTGATCATTAGAAGCAAAATGTGTGTCGCAAGAACAAGGTAAGTTTGCAGAGGGCATGAGGAAAGATAAGAGTGAAAGTAGAAAAAAAATGAGTTCAGGGCTTGGGCAGGAGATTCTTTCAAGGAAGTTTAGTCTGTTGGGCTAACTGCAGTGAGGGAAATGGTGGAAATAGCATATCAGATGGTCTCAATTTGAGAGACTCCTGTGATGGAAGGTCTCCACAGGGATAACACAATCTTAAAATTAACTTTTTCAAGTCCTGCATTCTGAGGTTTGTCCTTTTACTTTGCTTAATTTAAATTCAAGTTGGTTAGCAAAATATTCTTGTATACGTAATTTCTTTTACTAATTTTACTAATTCATTCCCTATAACTGTCATTATTAACATTTTAATTGATTCTGTCTGTGTTTAGAAAGCTAAAAAGGATCAAGAACGCAGCATAGAATTGTCCAAGGTGAAGAATAAAAATTTGAGTAGCATTATCCATAAGACTGAAATTGCAGGTTTACACACAACTGTAAGTAACTCTCACACTTCCAACATTGGCACTTGTTAATGAGTATTTCTGTAAGAAATACACGTTTTGTCTTAGGTTTTTATGCTGCATTCATCAAGGCAATTTATAAGAAACATCAGAGTAAGGTGAAAACAACATTTATACTGTCTAAGACAAAAGTGCTGGAAGTCGACAATGATTGGTAAAAGCATTGGCATGGGGAATGCACCAGTTAGATGATGACTGACAGATAATTGACAAGTTCTATTTCAATTTTAAATCAGAGAAGTTGACTAAATGGATAAAGCGTTGCCCTGAAAAGGAACCAGAGAATGGGTATCATCTACTTTGTTGCATTCAAACAGATACAGTCGATGTACGGGCTTTTAAGTTTGTAAAGAGCAGGGCCGTGTGTACTAACATATGTAGTTTCCAGTACACGCAAGTACACTGCACTGCATGCCTGACTAACAATCTTAAATTTGGTTATTAGCACAGTTCTTTGCACATTCAGGATTATTTAACAAACAGTAACCACTTGCAGATTCACATCTAATGCTGGACACTGTTTTGAGTTTTGCAAGCACGGAGATGGTTGAGTACAGTCAGTACCTTGCTTGTTCCAGTATTAGATACTTGAACAATCATAATCAATATATCTGCTGAAAAACATAAAGGAAATTGGCAGTTAATTGCCAGTCAGCACCCGATGGTAATGCCCCTACTAATCAGATTCCACTTGCCAACCAGCCAGGGCTCTCATCTCATGGAATATAAGTGTTCTTTTCACTTTACTTTAATATTTCTTGTGATTTGTGCTCTTTGTGTCTGGGGAGGTGCCAGTATAATCATATTGTCATTGGGCTAGTAATCCAGAGACCCAGGTAAGATCAAGGCACCTGGGCTTAAATCCCTCGTGAGTACATGCTAGAATTTGAATTTTTGAAATAATTGGAATTGGAATAATTCTAAGCTATGAGGTTGACAGCATAGAACTCGAATAATACGTAGACACCTTGGTGGAGTAGGCACATTGGTGGTGGGTATGTTTTAATGCAGAGAATTGTGAATGATACATTTTGGTAGGAGGAACAAAGAAAGACAGTAAAGCGTAGGGGTACAATTTTAAAGGGGGTGCAGGAGCAAAAGGACCTGAGTGTTTATGTGCACAGATCATTGAAGGTAACAACACAGATGGAAAGGGCAGTTTTTTGCGAAAGAAGCAAAGATGATTTGAGAATAACTTTCATAGAACTGGAGAACAAGGAAACAAACCCTTCAGTCCAACTCGTCCACGCTGATCAAATATCCTAAATACATCTAGTCCCACTTGCCAGCATTTGACCCATATCCCTCGATTCATATACCCATCCAGATGCCTTTAAATGTTGTAATTGTACTAAGCCTCCAATACTTCCTCTGGCAGCTCATTCTATACATGCACCAGCCTTTGCATGAAAAAGTTGAGTCTTGTGTCCCTTTTAAATCTTTCCTTTCTCACCCTAAACCTATGCCCTCTGGTTTTGGACGTCACTACCCTGGGGAACAGACCTTGCCTATTTACCCTATACATGTCCTTCATGATTTTATAAACCTCTATAAGGTCACCCCTCATCCTCCAACACTCCATGGAAAACAGCCCCAGCCTACTCAGCCTCTCCCTATAGCCCCACTCCTCCAATGCTTGCAACATCCTCGCAAATCTGTTCTTAACCCTTTCAAGTTTCACAACATCCTTCCTTATAGCAGGGAGACCGGAATTGCACTCGTGGTCCAATAGTGGCCTCCCAACTCCTATGCTCAATGCACTGACCAATAAATACATGCAAACCAAATGTCTTCTTCACTATCCTGTCTGCCAGAGACTCTACTTTCAAGCAACTATGAACCTGCACTTCAAGACCTCTTTGTTCAGCAACACTCCCCAGGAACTTCCCCTTTAGTGAAAATGTCCTGCCCTGATTTGCTTTTCCAAAATGCAGCCCACCTCTCATTTGTCTAAATTAAACTCTATGTGCCACTACTCGGCCCATTGGCCCGTCTGATCAAGGTCTCTGTACTCTAAGATGACCTTCTTGGCTGTCCACTGCCCCTCCGATTTTAGTGTCGTCTGCAAACTTACTGACCATATCTCCCACTCTAAGATAGCCTTCTTCGCTGTTCACTGCCCCTTCAATTTTAGTGTCATCTGCAAACCTACTGACCATACCTCCTATGTTCCAAATCATTTCTCTTAATGTCGAAAAGCATTGGGTATGGAATGCACTGCCTGCATGTGTGGTGAGACAAATTCAGTTGAAGGCACTGGATGCTTGTTTATTTAATGATAACATGCAAGGGCATGGAAACAAAGTGGGAGATTGGTAGTAGGTAATGATGCTTATTTGAAAAGCTTGTGCAGGCATTCTGGGTCAAATAAGTTCTGACTCTTTGTCAGTGTAAGAGAAAAAGCTTCAATGAAATGAGGCTTTTTCAGCAATGCTAAAGTTCTGTATTATCAAACGATTAGTTATCAGTGAGTTTCAAAAAGTGGTAGCACAGGTCATTCTGCTATAACACGACAGTTGGGTTTCTCTGTTACCTTGCGCTACAGAAAATCGTGCTGTAGAAGATCGCTAACAGAAAATCGCTATACTCTTTCAGTAGAAAGTTCGCATCATCCAAACAACATCCACAATTCGTTAATTGCATTATAGTCACTTAGTGCTGACAAAACACATGTTAGAGCAGAACAACCTGTAATCTGTTTCTTTAGTTGGATTATACATTACTGTTTGTCATCATTTTAAAATCATGCTGTCCTCTCACTTCTGATTTCACTGCCTTCTTATTCTTCCCAAATTTCATCCTCCATTAAAACTTCCCAGCACTTATTCACAGCCTTTCCCTTGAACTTGCCATTTCATGTAGTGTCGTAAGTTCCAACATATGAATCACAGATAAGATCTCTCCAGTCATATCGCTCTTCCATTTCCCAGATCCAGCTCCTACAGTATCTGTCACTTGAAAATAACCGGTTCCCTATTTCACAAATTATTGCCTTTTAAATTCCTAACGGTATACCATTTAACCCTCCATTTGTCATGACATTTCTCAAGTTACTGATTTAGTAAACCACACCTTACCTCAAGCTTTGATGGCGTAGTCTCCAGTAGAGCCATTACTCTGTCTCACTCTGAAAATTCTTCTAGTATTAACTTAAGCTCAGTTTCCTTAAGTCCAATAATGCATACTTGAAAGGATATGAGGGATGTAAATATTTGTTAAAACTGTCCACTATTCCAAATAACACCTGGCTTATTTCTTGACTGTAAAACATCTTAACCTCTTCTCACCTCCATCTTCGAGTAAAAAATGAGGTCTGCAGATGCTGGAGATCACAGCTGCAAATGTGTTGCTGGTTAAAGCACAGCAGGTTAGGCAGCATCTCAGGAATAGAGAATTCGACGTTTCGAGCATAAGCCCTTCATCAGGAATAAGAGAGAGAGAGCCAAGCAGGCTGAGATAAAAGGTAGGGAGGAGGGACTAGGGGGAGGGGCGATGGAGGTGGGATAGGTGGAAGGAGGTCAAGGTGAGGGTGATAGGCCGGAGTGGGGTGGGGGCGGAGAGGTCAGGAAGAGGATTGCAGGTTAGGAGGGCGGTGCTGAGTTGAGGGAACCGACTGAGACAAGGTGGGGGGAGGGGAAATGAGGAAGCTGGAGAAATCTGAATTCATACCTTGTGGTTGGAGGGTTCCCAGGCGGAAGATGAGGCGCTCCTCCTCCAGCCGTCGTGTAGTTGTGTTCTGCCGGTGGAGGAGTCCAAGGACCTGCATGTCCTCGGTGGAGTGGGAGGGGGAGTTAAAGTGTTGAGCCACGGGGTGATTGGGTTGGTTGGTTCGGGCGGCCCAGAGGTGTTCTCTGAAGCGTTCCGCAAGTAAGCGGCCTGTCTCACCAATATAGAGGAGGCCACATCGGGTGCAGCGGATGCAATAGATGATGTGTGTGGAGGTACAGGTGAACTTGTGGCGGATATGGAAGGATCCCTTGGGGCCTTGGAGGGAAGTGAGTGTGGAGGTGTGGGCGCAAGTTTTACATTTCCTGCGGTTGCAGGGGAAGGTGCCGGGGGTGGAGGTTGGGTTGGTGGGGGGTGTGGATCTGACAAGGGAGTCACGAAGGGAGTGGTCCTTGCGGAACGCTGATAGGGGAGGGGAGGGAAATATATCCTTGGTGGTGGGGTCCGTTTGGAGGTGGCGGAAATGGCGGCGGATAATACGTTGTATGCGCAGGTTGGTGGGGTGGTAGGTGAGAACCAGTGGGGTTCTGTCTTGGTGGCGGTTGGAGGAGCGGGGCTCAAGGACGGAGGAGCGGGAAGTGGAGGAGATGCGGTGGAGGGCATCGTCGATCACGTCTGGGGGGAATCTGCGGTCCTTGAAGAAGGAGGCCATCTGGGCTGTGCAGTGTTGGAATTGGTCCTCCTGGGAGCAGATGCGGCGGAGACGAAGGAATTGGGAATATGGGATGGCGTTTTTACAGGGGGCAGGGTGGGAGGAGGTGTAGTCCAGGTAGCTGTGGGAGTCAGTCGGTTTATAATAGATGTCACCTCCATCTTCAGCTTCAATATGAAGTGTGAGGAATTCATTGGACTTCTGCTGCCAAGTAGATTCTGATGTCTCATCTCTGTCTTAAATGGGTGATACTATTCTCTGGTCCCAGTTGTTCCCACAAGGGAAGCAGACTTTCCACATCTACCCTGTCAAGTCACCCTAAGGATCTTTTGTTTCGATAAGGTGCCTCTCATTCTTCTAAACTTCAATGAGGACATATTCAATTACTCCTCTCCTATAAGACAGTCCTGGGGATCATCCTGGTGAACATTTTCTTGCCTGCCTCCAAAGCTATCTTTCCTCAGATAACTGTTCCAAAACTGTTCACATCACAGTATTCCAGTTGTGGTTTGATCAGTACTTGGATAGTTTTCGCAAGACCACTCTATTTTTACACTCCATTGCCTTTGAAATAAAGGGCCACCAAACAATTTACCTTCCCAATTACCTGCTATCCTTGTAAGCTAACTTCTTATGATTCATGGGCAAGGACTCATTCGTGGCTGTTAAAGTTCTGAGAAGAGGTCCATGTATGAAATGCTAATTTGTCTGTTTAGTCCATAGGTACTATCAATCTGCTGAATATTTTCAGATTTTTAAATAATTTTTATAAAAGAAGATAAGTGAGTATAAATAAAGTTTAACATAATGTCATTCATAGCAATTAGAAAGAATATATGGAACCAGTGAAATTAATCATCAACAAAGAATCAATAAAATTATAAGAACCACTTGCATGAAAAATTAAATTGTAGAAGCTTGTTAAAATAATGATTCCATTTCAATTTCACTTCATTTGGAAGTTATATGCAACTGAGGTATTTGCATTATTGTCCCGTTCAGCAACGAAGTCTGTTTTAAAAAGGTTGTACCATCAACATACAGTACAATGGTGAATATGTGTCTCTATTTTCCCATTAGGGTTTCTGGGGACGTTTCACGTCAATCGAAAGCACATCGAAGGAGTTACTAGGAGGTCCATTTTCACCTCCAAATCTTAAGATAACAGGAACGTGCAGAGATAGTCCAACAATGAAAACTGGGGATTCTGGAAGCAAACTTAAACATACCTCATGTTCTGTATCTGTAAAATGAGTTCTAGACACTGATTAAAATAAACTATCTAAGGGTACATTTTGTAGACTTTTATCATGTTTGAATTTTTAGTTAATAAAGAACAAATTTCTACATTGCAAATGGTTTTCAAATGACTACAGTTATTTATAGGACTTCAATGATTTGGCGCCATATAAATTTTAAGTGAACTTCAAAAAAAGTCAAAGAACAAAATTATGAAAAATCATAAACAAAAACTGGTGGCACTCAATAGGCAGGTAATATCTCCAGCATAAACAAAGCAGTTAATATTCCACTTCCTGAATTGCAATAAGTGGATGATTAGTCACACAAATAAATATGGAGGTGTGGCTGCAAGGCGACCAGGAGTGAGAGCAAAATATCCAGTGGTGTACAGGTTTTTTAGGAAGGACATACAAAAAAGGAAAAGGAATTGCTGCTTAAATAGGAAAATAACCCAATACTCAGGAAGAATGGTAGACATTAGTGGAAACTGCATGGGTACAGCTAAGAAATAATGTGGAGGTACTGGTGTTGGACTGGGGTAGACAAAGTCAAAAATAACATGACACTGCATTATAATCAAACAGGTTTATTTGAAACCATAAGCTTTCAGAGCCCTGCTCTTTCTTCAGGTAGCTAGAAAGAGAATATATTGGACACAGAATTTATAAGTAAAGAGATCAAAGGATCATACAACTGACGTAAATGTACTGAACAAACCAAGATGGTGGTTAAGTCTTTAATCAGTTAGAATGGAAATACAGGTTTCAATTGATTAATATGTAAATCCCAGAATTTCTTTCAAGTCACTTTCACAAGATAACCTAAGCTTTTATCAGCATAAAAGAGATGACATCTCAGGTCAGACAATGCATTTTAGGTTTGAGGCCTTATTGACAGTGGGTCTGTGTCTTAACATTGAGTCAGACTGATTTTATTTCCAAAGTAGGACTTTATAAAATGCCACATTGACTAACAGTCTACAGATTGTGTTTTATTAACAAAATAGAATGTATCTGCAAATACAAACCTGCAAATGCTAATTCACCCCATAGGTTTATAAATTGTGTATGTGTATGTGGGTGGAGGGATGGGGGTGTGGAGGCAGAGAGAGAGAGAGAGAGAGAGGGAGAGAGTATACAGGGAACCCCCAGCTTCTGTCACGACACTACAGATTTCTTGCAGAAACTCAATATGCACTGACCAGTCGAACCGGGAACATTCCTCATCACAATGGATGTTTCAGCACTCTACACCAGCATCCCCCATGATGATGGCATTGCTGCAACAGCCTCATTACTCAATACCAACTGCAATCTCAAGGCACCATCCAACACCTCATCTGCTTCATCCTCGATCACAATGTCTTCACCTTCGGCAACCAGTTCTTCATCCAGACCCACAGAACAGCCATGGAACCAGATGTGTACCCCAAAATGTCAACATTTTCATGCATAAGTTCAAACAAGATTTCTTTGCTGCACAGAAGCTCTGACCAACACTTTACACCACATATATTGATGACATTTTCTTCCTTTGGACTCATAGCGAGGAATCACTGAAACAGCTACATAATGATATCAACAAGTTTCATGGACTACTCTGCAGAATCAGTCTCATTCTTGGACACAGGCATCTCCATCAAGGACGAACACCTCAGTACCTCAGTCTACCACAAGCCCACAGATAACCTCACAATGCTGCACTTCTCGAGCTTCCACCCTAAACATATCAAAATAGCTATCCCCTATGGACACACCCTATGCATACACAGGACCTGTTCAGATGAGGAGGAACATGGTGGATATCTGAAGGCGTTGAAGAACGTCATCATAAAGACGGGATATGATGCTCAATTTATCAATCGCTAGTTCTAATGTGCCACCCTATAGTGTATAAAACCCATTCCTGAAATTTGAGCAGAAAACAGATACTGGATACGACCAATAGGGACCATTCGTTGTCCAGTACTTCCCACAAGCGGAGAGACTACATCATGTTCTTCGCAGCCTGCAACACATCCTGGATGATGGTGAGCACCTCGCCAAGATCTTCCCCATGCCTCCACTTCTTACTTTCAAACAGCCACTAAACATTAAACAGACCATTGTTTGCAGCAAACTCCCCAGCCTTCAAGACAACATCGACTACAACCCTGTCTTGGCAATTACTGCAAGATCTGTCAGAGCATTGACATGGATATTACTATCAGATGTGAGGACACCATGCACCACATGCACAGCAGACATTCATGTGACTTGAGGAGAAAGTGAGGTCTGCAGATGCTGGAGATCAGAGCTGAAAATGTGTTGCTGGAAAAGCGCAGCAGGTCAGGCAGCATCCAAGGAACAGGAAATTCGACGTTTCGGGCATAAGCCCTTCATCAGGAATGAGGAAAGTGTGTCCAGCAGGCTAAGATAAAAGGTAGGGAGGAGGGACTTGGGGGAGGGGTGATGGAGATGTGATAGGTGGAAGGAGGTCAAGGTGAGGGTGATAGGCCGGAGCGGGGTGGGGGCGGAGAGGTCAGGAAGAAGATTGCAGGTTAGGAAGGCAGTGCTGAGTTCGAGGGATTCGACTGAGACAAGGTAGGGGGAGGGGAAATGAGGAAACTGAAGAAATCTGAGTTCATCCTTTGTGGTTGGAGGGTTCCCAGGCGTAAGATTAGGCACTCTTCCTCCAACCGTTGTGTTGTTATGGTCTGGCGATGGAGGAGTCCAACTTGGCCAACATTGTCTATCTCATAAGCTGCAGGCAAGGATGGTCCAAGGCATGGTTTATTGGCGAAACCATGCAGACTTTACAACAGATGAGTGGATGCCGTGCAACAATCGCCAGACGGGTGTTCTCTCCCAGTGGGGGAACACCTCAGTGGTCAAGGACATTCAGCCTTGGATTTTCAGGTGAACATCCTCCAAGGTGGACTTTGGAATGTGCAGAGTTGCCAAGCAGAGGCTGATGGCCAAGTTTCTTACCCAGGACTGCGTCCAATATATTCTGTCTCACTAGCTATTTGTAGAAGATGCAGTACTTTGAAAACTTGTGGTTTCAAATAAACCTGTTGGATCATAAGCTGGTATCGTTTGATTTTTGACAGCTGAGAAACACCAAGGGAAGGAAACAATTGAGCATTGGATAAAGACTCTCAAACAATTGTGGTAAAGTTGGGGAAGGCATTAAAAAGAAACTAGAAATGCAAGCAATAAAGGTACAGCTGTAATTATGGGCAATTTTAATCGGCATATTGATTAAGCAAATCAAATCAATTATAACCATAGAGGAGGAATTGCTGAAATGTGTATGAGATGGTTTTTCTAGATCAAAATATTAAGAAACCAACTATATAACAGGCCATCCTGTTTAGATTAGATATTGTGTAATGAGAAAAGAATAATTGGCAGTCTAACTGCCCAAAGACCCTTGGGGAAGAGAGACCATAATATGACAGTATTCTCCATTAAGATGGACAGTAAAGTAATTGATGCTGAGCCTAGAGTTCTGAATCGAAATAAAGGAAACTACAATGATATGAGGCGTGAGCTGGCTATGATAAATTAGGGAATTATATTGAGAGGATGACTATGGATAGGCAATAGCAAGCAGAACAATATCACTTACAATGGGTAAATGGCAATCATGTAAAAAGGAAATGTTTTGAGTGTGATTTTTGAATATTCACTGCTTGTTTTCATTGTGAAACTGAAAAATCTAATCAAACTCTTGAATAGTTCAGAATTTGGTGAGCCATTGCAAGTTAATACATCAGTTGCTCAACTAATGCATCTCTGTTGTATATAAAATGTTAATCAAATCTCTTTGAGTCACTTAATTGTACTGTTGCTAACATGAAAGCCAAACAACCATAAAATTACTTTTATATCCTATAATTTTGATTTACTCAGAATAATGCAATTCAAGTTTGTCATGAACAGATCTGATTTCTTACCTATTTATATTGATTAAAATGTTCAACAATTTCTAATAACTGTGTTTAGTGTTTGCAAATATTAAGCCTAAAATTATAAGCTACATAAACAATTATCTTGAGGCTTTATTCACAAATGTATTTCTGATTGAGTCAGATTGATTCTGACGCCTTTATTTCCACCCAAAGACAATCACTTCATCACGAGTTCATGAAATTGAATCTTCCATATTGCATGTATATAAAATTAATTTCTGATGATAATTAGTAGAAACTGAATAATTAAGTTTTTGTAACCTTGTATTTTGCTTGCATCAACTTATTTTATCATTTAGAAAGTAGAGGTAAATCTGCCTCTAACTAATAGCTTGAAAATGGAACATGTTAATCTGCCAGTACCAAATAACAATTTTACACTTATCAGTATCTTTGTTGAGTTTCATACATAGTCAATGGATACAATATTTAACATACCACTATTAAAATGTAGCATAACACTGCAGGTGCCAACTGTGTAATGAACTGTGGAATCAGAAAGGATCATTGAAACTTTCCATAGACTACTCTATTAAAGATAGAGTAATCTTTAACAGAGACAGCTGCTCTTATCTGAGTTGTTTGGATCTCCATACAAACTCAGGTAATACAACCTCTTAGTAACTGTTAAGCCATATTTGTTAACACATCATATATGATGTTAAGGATGCAGAGAAACAAGCATCACGCAGTACAGTGTCTGACCTTTTAGTAAAACACAGGACTATTGAAGTGACAGTAACATCACAACTGTATTCAGAGGATTGTCTACATATTAATCCCTATAAAAATATCACTTTTGTTACTCTTAAAAGCGAAGGGCATTTTCGCCATCTGTTGCTAACATGGCATTGTCCTCAAGATAACTATTGACCTTGCAGAGTAGTGAAGTCTAGAAGAGCCTTCAGTCATCAATTGCAATTCTGCTTCAAAACAGCCCTTCCATTCTGAGGCATTTTTTCACTCCCGAATCTGGCAATCCTTTTTCCTAGACCCCTAGAGAATCTTCTGATTTTGCTTCAGAGTTCCACTCTTGATCCCCTTGCATGTATCCTTTGTCTGTTAACCCTCAAAAATGTAAGCTGTTACGTCCATAAGATGTGGAAACATCCTGCCCTGAATGGCAATGGTGAGTTCCTCACTGGCATCCCTGGTTTCCACCCTCATGAGCTCCAACTAATTCAGAAGTTTGTAATTTTTTTGACATTTTGTCTGGGATTCTACACAATGTTACTGGTTATTATTAATCTTCAGGGATTTTATTTTACCACATAGATCATTGACTTTAAGCCTTATTTTCTTTTATAGTCCCTTTACTGCTATGTCCATTAAGTCTCAACATGTTCCAGCTTATTTTCTCAGCTTCTGTTTTATTTGTGTATTTGTTCATTGAGTGTAGATGTTGCTGGCTGTGCCAGGATTCACTGAGCATCCCTAATTCCTTTAAGTGTTGAATTCCTGCTATCCTTTGAGAGGACAAACATCATAGTGCTATTAGAGAATGGGTTACAACATTAAAAAATGGCTACATATTCAGGATACTATATGACTTGGATGCAGTGCTGCTCCTAAGTGTCTGCTGCCCTTGTCAATCTAATTGGCTGAGGTCACAGATTTGAAAGATGTAATTGGAGGAGACTTGCTGAGATACTGCAGTGCATCTTGTATACAATGCACATTGCTGCTACTAGGAGTGAATATCAAAAGGGGTGGATATGGTGCCAATCAAGAGGGCTGCTTTGTCCTACTTGGTAAAAACAATGACTGCAGATGCTGGAAACCAGATTCTGGATTAACGGTGCTGGAAGAGCACAGCAGTTCAGGCAGCATCCAAGGAGCAGCGAAATCGACGTTTCGGGCAAAAGCGCTTCATCAGGAATTAAGGCAGAGAGCCTGAAGCGTGGAGCGATAAGCGAGAGGAGGGTGGGGATGGGGAGAAAGTAGCATAGAGTACAATAGGTGAGTGGGGGAGAGGATGAAGATGATAGGTCAAAGAGGAGAGGGTGGAGTGGATAGGTGGAAAAGAAGATAGGCAGGTAGGACAAGTCCAGATAAGTCATGGGGACAGTGCTGAGCTGGAAGTTTGGAACTAGGGTGAGATGGGGGAAGGGGAAATGAGGAAACTGGTGAAATCCACATTGATGCCCTGGGGTTGAAGTGTTCCGAGGCGGAAGATGAGGTGTTCTTCCTCCAGGCGTTTGATGGTGAGGGGGCAGCGGTGAAGGAAGCCCAGGACCTCCATGTCCTCGGCAGAGTGGGAGAGGGAGTTGAAATGGACCACGGGGCGGTGTGGTTGATTGGTGCGAGTGTCCCGGAGATGTTTCCTAAAGTGCTCTGCTAGGAGGCGCCCAGTCTCCCCAACGTGGAGGAGACCGCATCGGGAGGAACAGATACAATAAATGATATTAGTGGATGTGCAGGTAAAACTTTGATGGATGTGGAAGGCTCCTTTAGGGCTTTGGATAGAGGTGAGGGAGGAGGTGTGACCACAGGTTTTACAGTTCCTGCGGTGGCAGGGGAAGGTGCCAGGATGGGAGGGTGGGTTGTAGGGGGGCGTGGACCTGACCGGGTAGTCACGGAGGGAACGGTCTTTGCGGAAGGCGAAGGGGGTGGGGAGGGAAATATATCCCTGGTGGTGGGTTCTTTTTGGAGGTGGCGGAAATGTCGGCGGATGATTTTGTTTATGCGAAGGTTCGTAGGGTAGAAGGTGAGCACCAGGGGCGTTCTGTCCTTGTTACGGTTGGAGGGGTGGGGTCTGAGGGCGGAGGTGCGGGATGTGGACGAGATGCGTTGGAGGACATCTTTAACCATGTGGGAAGGGAAATTATGGTCTCTAAAGAAGGAGGCCATTTGGTGATTTCTGTGGTGGAACTGGTCCTCCTTGGAGCAGGTACGGCGGAGGCAGAGGAATTGGGAATACGGGATGGCATTTTTGCAAGAGGTAGGGTGGGAAGAGGTGTAATCCAGGTAGCTGTGGGAGTCGGTGGGTTTGTAGAAAATGTCAGTGTCAAGTCAGTCGTCATTAATGGAGATGGAGAGGTCCTGGAAGGGGAGTGAGGTGTCAGAGATGGTCCAGGTAAATTTAAGGTCAGGATGGAATGTGTTGGTGAAGTTGATGAATTGCTCAACCTCCTCGCGGGAGCACGAGGTGGCGCCAATGCAGTCATCAATGTAGCGGAGGAAGAGGTGGGGAGTGGTGCCGGTGTAATTACGGAAGATCAACTGTTCTATGTAGCCAACAAAGAGACAGGCATAGCTGGGGCCCATACGTGTGCCCATGGCTACCCCTGGAGGAAGTGGGAGGATTCAAAGGAGAAATTTTAAGGGTGAGGACCAGTTCGGCCAAATTAATGAGAGTGTCGGTGGAAGGGTACTGTTGGGGACATCTGGAGATATTGTCAAACTGCACTCATCCAGGCAACTGGAAAATACAGAATCAAATTTCTGACTTGAACCTTTTAAATGATGGATAGGTATTGGGGAGACTGCAGGTTAACTAATTGCCACAGAATTCCTGACCTCTGATTTTCTCTTGTAGCTACTGTATTTATACGACTGGTTCAGTTCAACTTTCAGATAACGATAACCTGAGGGTGTTGATAATGGGAGATTTAACAATGGAAGTGTCATTAGATTGTTCAAGTTGGCCACTGTCCAGACCAGGGCTCACAATCTAAGGATATGGGTAAACCATTTTGGACTGAAAAGAGGAAAAGTTTCTTTACCCAGCTGAGCCTATCAAATTCCCTGGCACAGAATGTAGTTCAAGCCAAAACATTGAATATTCTCATGAGTTAGATACAGTTCTTGGAGATAAAGGGATCAAAGGGTATTGGAAGAAAGTGGGAACAAGGTATTGAGTTGGATGATCAATCGTGATGAGGAGGTGATGCCATAGAGGTATTGTTACTGGACTATCAATACAGAGATCAAGGTAATATTCTGGAGACCTGGGTTCAAATCCTGCCATGGCAGGTGGTGGACTTTGAATTCAATAAAAGAAATCTGGAATTAAGACTCTATTGATGACCATGAATCCATTGTCGATTGTCAGAGGAAAGGTTCACTCAAGTCCTTTATGGATGACAACAGTCATCCTTAACTGGTCTGGACTACATGTGACTTGCGACCCATAAATGTGGTTGACTCTTAACAGGCCTCTGGAATAGGGAATAAATGCTATTCCAGCCAGAGATGCCCTCTTCCCACAAGTGAATTTTTCAAAAACATTTTGAATGGTAGAGTAGAATCGAAAGGCCTCATTCCTGATGAAGGGATTTTGCCTGAAACATCAATTCTCCTGCTCCTTGGATGCTGCCTGGCCTGCTGTGCTTTTCCAGCTCCACGGTCTCAGCTTGAAAGGCTGAGTGACCTACTGCTGTTCTTATCAACACATATCTTTGTCCAAAAGGACATAGACGACTTCAGTATCCAAGAGTTCACTGAGCTTACAACAGAGGAAAGGTCCTTGATGAAACAGTTAAATGGTTAGATGTTCGACACTACCTTGAGAAACTCCTGCAGTGATGACTCAGGACTGAGATGATTGATCTCCAGCAAATGGAACCAGTTTCATTTGAGCTCAGTATGATTCCAACCAGTGAAGAGGTTTCCTCTTGGTTCTCACTGATTTCGGTTATGATTGAGCTCCTTGGAGCTACTTGGTAAAAGGGTGCATGGCATTAAGGGAAGTCAACCTTTCCTCACCTTGAAATTCAGCTTTTTTATTCAAATTTGGACAATGAGGGAGGAATCAAGAGACCTGGCAAAGCTAAACTGAGCATCAGTGACCAAGTTAGTTCTTTTCATGAACAGCTTGGTACAGCTATTGATTACCCATACCCTCACTTTGTGATCAAGAGGAGACAGATGGGATAGTAATTGATGGAATTGATTTATCCTTTTTACTCACAGAACATGTTCCTATACTGGAAAGAGCCTGGCTTGAGATGCAGCTAATTCTCATGTACAATTCTTCATTATGGTTGTGGAATGTTGTCAGGGGACATTGCAGTATCCAGTGCCTTCAGCCATTTCTTGATATTACATGGAGTGAATCAAATTGGTTGAAGATTGGCGTCTGTAATGCTGGGGACCTCCTGACGAGACCAGGATTATCAATTGCCTCATCACTGAGGATGGGGATATTTGGGGAACCTCCACCTCTTGCTCGTTGTTTAATTGCTCACCGCCCATAGCAAGTTGTTGTAGCAGGATTGCCAAGCAAGGATCTGACCTGTCGTTTGGGGTTTAGCCCTGTCTATTGCATGCTGCTTCTGTTATTTAGTATGTAAGGATTCCTGTGATATAGTTTCTCCAGAATTGTACTTGTCCTTCACTCTCCATTCTATATCTTACCTTAATTCTATATTTTATCTTAATTCTTGTACTCTTTTGAACTTTATTCTAAAAATATGGCCTGAGTTCTCCTTTCAAGATCTACCTTTTCTTGATTATGTTGGTAGTGTAACTTCCATCTCCTTCCTTAGGTGCATCCAGTGCTTCCCTAAAAACTTTCCGATCACATTCCCTAACAAAAGCACAATTGCAGAAAGTATGTAAAGTTGCCAACCCTATTCCACTTTTCACATGCCAGTGAATCCCCAACATAACTCTCTTGCCCCTTCACATCCACAATGTGAAGGCCCAGTAATAATGTGCACTCACCCAGACATTTGAACTGAATATAAAAAAAAAGAGTTACTAAAAGTTTAATAAGGGAGAATAAATAAGAAAAACCATAAAATCAGATAAGAAGGGTTTCTTCAGTTATTTAGACAAGAAAAGGATAACAATGCAAGTGTTTATTCATTAGATTTTGAATTTGGGGAATTAGTAGGATGGATGAAGGTGTAACAGGGAGAATTGAACAGTACTTTGTGTCAGTCTTCACAACAAAGGATATAGGAGCATCCTGGGAATAACTAAAATCAGGAATTGAAAGAAAAGGAGGAATTTGGGGAAATTGCAATTACCAGAAATTTAGTACAGTGTAGGTTGTTCAAATTAAAAGTTGATAAGTCCCCAGAACCCATCTTAGGGTCTTAAAGGAAAAATAGCTAGTGAAATGGTTAATACATTGATTTTGATTTTCCATAATTACTTAGATTCAGGAAATGCTTGTTTATATTGGTAGTAGCTAATGTAACTCCTTTATTCAAAAACGCAGGGAGGCAGAAAGCAGGTAAATACAGGCCAGTTAGCTAATCAACTGTTATTGGGAAAATGTTAGAAGCTGTTATTAGAGGCATTTGAACAGGGCATTTGGATAAGTTCAAGGCTAACCATCACAGTCAACCCAGTTTTATCTTAGGGAAATTATGTGTAACTAATTTATTGGAGATTTTTGAACTTTTTCTTTGAAGATGTAGCCTGTACTATAGATAAAGAGGAACCAGTATATTTATTCCAGAAGGCATTTAATAAGGTGCATCATCCAGGGTTATTGCAGAAAATGAAAGCTCAAAGTGCTGAGCTAATACGTGTGCATGGTTAGAAGAATGATTTGTAAACTCTGCAGAAAAGAAATTTGGAAAAGCGTGAAATGTACAGTAAAAACTTTCGCAATGTTGAATTTAGAGATATTACATTTTCGTAATAGATTTGTTGGAAGAAACTTCAAGATTTTGGTTTGGTATCAGATTGCCTCAGTAAAAGCACCACAATGCACTTGCTGGAAATCTGAGAAAACACAGAAAGTGCTGGAGAAAATCAACAAGTCTGGTAGCATCCACAGAGAGAGAAATAGGTTTCATGTTTTGAGTCCAGTATGACTTTTTGAAGAATATGTATGATCACACATCAGACTTGGAACATTAACTCTGTGTCTCTCTGCATAAAAGCTGCCAGACCTCCTGAATTTCTCCATCAATTTCTGATTTTGTTTATTAACGATTATCTGGGGATAGGCAGGAATGTGGAATAATCGGATCAACCATGTGCTTAAGGAATGGAAGAGCAAGTTCAGGGAGCTCAATGGCCCACTCCTTCTCCTGAGTTGTATGTTCATATTGCAACTAAACTTCATACTGGTCCTTCAAGGTTAATAAGATAAGTTGAACTCTACATTGCAAATTCAGTGTGATCTGCCATCCCACCGCCTCTGTCAGATACTTTTCTGTCACAGTTAGTTATGTACATGACTTTGCCCTTCACCAGGTGCTATCCTATTCATGGCTGCATTGGGAAAAGGAAGATTACTTACATAATGTAGAGATAGGGGACAAGCAGCAGAATTGATGCATTCATGGTTCAAAGCAGAGAGTACTAGTAAAAGATAGCTATTCTTTTAAAGTGGGAACTGGCGTTCTATTAGGATCAGCGCTTGGACCACTGTTATTCATAATTTAGATTCACAGTTTGGATATGTTGAGAAGGACTGCAATAAATTGAATAAATAATAAACAACATTGAGAAGGACTGCAATAAATTAGAGGAGCACATTAATGACCTGGCAGACTAGGCACGTAATTGCCAAAATGAAGTTCAACATGCATGACTATATAGTCATTCATTTTGGTGGAAAAATAGGGAGGTCATTTATTACTTGAAAGCTGCATGTCTTGGTTGGCTGGAGGAACAAAGTGGTTTTGGAATACAAAGGCACCAATCACTCAATACTTTGTCATAGTTTCGGAAGGACTCAAAAGGCAGAGTTGGAGCTTTGGGTGGAGAGGAGCGAATGAACACGTGTGGCAAGTGATTATGAGTTAGTTGTTCAACTGGAGGAATTGAAGAATGAGCAGCTGCAAGATTATTTTGAAGATTGGTATACAGGACAATTCAGGGAAGTAAGGTCAGGAAGCAAGACTTGGTACTTGGGACTTACCTCACAGTCTCCAAACACATTTTCTCCTGGCCTCCTTGGAAATGTCTGTCCAAGTTGGCTTAGTTGGTAAAGTTTCCTCCTCCTCCTTGGAAAAACATGCCTCTCTGCAGGCAATTCAAATCCCACAGCTGGATCTTCAGTTTAGAGGAAGAGCTCTTGGAAAAGGCCCCTCAGGTCTACTTGCCATTCCTATGTTTATTACAGGCTCATAATTTTTGTAACCCAGGTCATGGTCATACTTAGAAACCTTGCCTTTGACAGAATGGATGAGCCATTCCATCTGATTGCTATGACTCATTAGGCAATTCTGAGGCAAAATTGAGGCTGTGGTTGAATTAAAGAGTCACGATCAAGCCCACTTGAATCCAGCCTTTGTAAGAATTTTATTTATTTACTGTAATCCTATTTGCATAGTAAAAGTGAAATAAAATGTATTTGATATATTTTACTAGTGCTTGTGTGTTATAATTCATTTAGGAATATACTTTATTATTGACAGTGATGTTAGAGACTCCAACTTTCTTTCCAGCACGTAGTTGACCAGGATGCTATTGGGACGATGGCCTCTAGGGAAAGCAGCAGCAGCAGCGGTTGTGTCTATGGCACTACAGTTGGCTCTACCACACAGGAGGGGAGGAAAATGACTGGGAGTGCTTTAATGATAGAGAACTCACTTTTAAGGGGAACCAACAGGCTGTTCTGTGGCAGCAAACAAAACTCTCAAACAATTCCAAACAGTTGCCTTATGTTATTACTTTAGGATGAATTTATATTTAACAGACAAGTAGAGGTGGAGTTTCTGGGAAGGCAGTGCCTTATTTATTCTTCTTCTGGTGCCTCCCTGGTGCCAGGATCAGGGATTTCTCAGAGCGGCTGTAAGGTATTCTGAAGGGAGAGGGTGAACAGCCATGAACTGCTATGGTACACGTCAGCACCAACTGCATGGATAAAAAAGAAATGAGGTCCTGCAGCAGGAGTTTAGAGAGTTAGGTAGTAGATGAAAGAGGAAGACAATGAAGGTTATAATCTCTGATTGCTTCCAATGCCATGCATTATTGGGTGTAGGAATAGAAAAATAGGTCAGATGAAAGTTTGTCTAAAGGAAAGAGGGCTTTAGAGTTTTGGATGGTTGAAACAGCTTTTGGGGAAGATGGGTCTGTACAAGCTAGACAGGTACAAGGTAGATGGGTTGATGCGAAAAACCTGTGTCTGCTTTCCTTGGAGCAGAGAGAGCTTGCGGGGTGGATCTGATTGAGGTATTCTTAATACGAGAGGCACAGAGTAGAGCATGAGAATCTCTTCCCCGTGTCAGACATGTCTAAGACTGAAGGGCAAATATTTAGGCATATGAGTAAGTGGTTTCAAGGAGATATGAGAAGAAATGTTTTCATCCAGAGGGAGGTAGAGATATATGGAATGTGCTGCCTGAGAGGGTGGATGATGACTTAAAATGCCAGGGCATAGTAAGCTACGGACAAATTGCAGATAAATGGGATAAGTGTGGTTTGGTATTTGTTGGTCAACACAGACATGGTGGGCTGAAGGGCCTGTGTGACTCTATGAATCTCTCCTATGACCACTTGCCATTGGTACATGCTGGAGGGTTTTGCAGGTTGATATGCAACCTGTTTTGCTGCAAGATGAATGCACCTTCGTTGGCCATTTATCTCTAGACTGTGACTTGAACCTAGAGACTCTGACTCAGAGGTGGCAACACAATCCATTGCACTATAAGATGTCTTGTTTAGCAGGCAATAAGCTCATATGGCATTATTTCAATGATAAGCTTCAAAGCTGAACTCAGAAAAAATGTAGACAGATATTCCCAACCACAAGTATACTTTATTTCACTCTAAAGAATAATTCTGGACATTCTGCGTTTACAGAAGTGAATGATGTTCCTCACCACTGTCAGTTCCAATGGCAGTTAAATGACTCACCAGACAATTTTTAACACCACACCAAAAAGACACAAGTTTAAACATGCATGAATGAAGTTTGAACTCAGGGCAGTGAACAAACACAAAGCAAAATATACTTGTAGTCTTTACGGTCTCTATAAAAATAACATTACTGTCTGAATGACTGACCTGCATTTGAGCTTTTGAATTATTCACTGCTATTATTAAGTTATTTCCTGTAAGCAAAACTGTCTGCAAAACAATTATACAGGTTGCCTTATGCTATCACTTTAGAATGAATTTATACTTAATGATACAGGTAGTAGCAGAGGTTCTGGGAAGGCAGTGCCTTACTTATTCTTCCTGACTAGGATATCTGGTCAGCATGGACAAGTTGGACTGAAAAGGCAGACAGTGTTCTCCATTTTGTTAATTTCTAATTGCTTCCGTAGTATGTATTTTTGCAATACAGTTTTGTAAATTTAAAATGAACTAGATAAGCTTAAAAAGAGCTCACCAGATAAAAGGACAAGGGGAGTAAATGCGTTGAAGCACCACCACTTGCAAACTCCCATCCAACTTGCACACCAACCTGACTTGGAACTATAATTGTTGCTCTTTCATTATTTCTGGGTCAAACTCCTGAAAGTGCATTCCTAACAGCACTGCAGTGTCCCTACACATAGAGGACTGCAGTGATTTAAAGAGACAGCTCATCATTATTTTCTCCAGGGCAATTAAGAATAGGCAACAAAATGCTAGTCTACTCAGCAAAGCTCAACCCCATGAATGAATATAAACAAAATGAAGAGTAGACCCATAAGCACTTTAAAAATATTAAACTTTATGAATGTTGTTGAAGCCACACCATGGGGCAAGTGGTGAATATTCCACCACACTTCTAATTTTTACCTTGGCACAAATGTTGACTACTTGTCAACCAAAGCACAGGCATTGCCCGAGCACAGCCTGCTTAATTACATGAAGAATTGGAAGTGGAACTGAACAGTGTGCAATCATCAGAAAGCTGACCCATGTCTGGTCTTTTAAGGGAGAAAATGCTACTGGCAAAACAACTGATGTTAGTGTGCCTATTACATTGCCCCGAGGGACCTCCATGGCAATGTCTGAGAGTGAGATGATTAGTCTTTAACTACCACAATCATCTTTGTTTGTGCTAAGATTCTCTCTGATTCTCATTGATGTTTCCTCGTGCCACATTTGGTGATTGCCTCTTTAATATCAAGGCAGTTTCAATTCAACTCTGGAATATAGTGTTCCTGTTTTCACATAGAACAATGCTGGAGTATAGCTCGGAGCAGAGTTGATCTGAAGGAATACAAACTGAACAAAGGTGAGCTGGCTATTTAAGAGTAGGAGTAGCTTGATAACAGTGTTAATGGCTTATTCCGGTAACTTGTGGATATTAGGAATAGACTGGAGTGATCATTGACCATTTAGAATTTTTCCTGCTTTTTATTGACAGGACATGCTGATACAATTTCCCACATTATCAGTGGGTGCCTGTGTTTTAACTATACTCGACAGATTTGTTCAGGGTGTAGCTATTAGGGAGCACAATATTTAGCACTAAGTCAGTTTATTGTCATGGCCTGAAGCTTTTGCATCTGGCCGGTATCAACTTGGAGTACAAGAATTGGCTAAAGATTCTAACGGTGAGGCTCTCTACAGGAGGCAGAGAAGAATCATGTATGCTACTTGGTTGTAACAATATAGCTTTGGATTTTGCACTCACAGACTGGCCTCCATTATCATTGTGAGTGGGTATGTTCATAGTGCCTTCTCCTCTCTTTAGTTGCTTAATTATCCACCAGTATTCATGACTGGACGTGGCAGGACTGTACAATTTTCACCTGATCAGTTGGTTATGGTATTGTTTAGTTACTTGACATCCTGTTTGTGTTGTTCTACATATTTATATTCCCATGTTGTAGCTTCATCAAATTGGCACTTTATTTTCAAGTATGCTTGGTTCTGCTTTTTGCATGTACTTCCACAAACTCAATCAGGATTGCCCTGTCGCGATGGTGATAGCGGTGATGGCAGCATAGTGGCTCAGGGATGGCACAGTGGCTCGGGGCAGCATGGTGTTTCAGTAGTTAGCACTGTTGCTTCACAGCACTAGGGTCCCAGGTTCAATCCCAACCTCAGGTGACTGTCTGTGTGGAATTTGCACATTCTCCCTGTGTCTGTGTGGGGTTGCTCTGGTTTCCTCCCACAGTCACAAAGATGTGCAGGTTAGATGAATTGGCCATGCTTAAATTGTCAATTAGATGCATTAGTCAGAGGGAAAAGGGTTTGCGTGGGTTACTCTTTGGAGGGTCGGTGTGGGCCTGCTTCCACACTATAGAGAATCTAACCTAATCTTTAAAAAAAAATGCTTTACTGAAATCCATATCCACTCCTTGACCTTTGTCAACTTGTCTCGTCATTTCCTCAAAGAACGTTTTAAGGCTTGTGAGACATGACCTGCCCTTCACAAAGCCATGCTTAGCATCTTTAATCAAACTATGTTTTTCCAAATAGTCATAAGTCCTATCTCTCAGAAGCTTTTCCAATACCTTGCTTATCACAGGTGGGTCAGCATTTAGCACTGCTGCCTCACAGCACCAAGGACCTGGTTTTGATTCCAGCCTCGGGTGACTGTGTGTGGAGTTTGCACATTTTGTCTGCATGGGTTTCCTCCCACAATCCAAAGAAATGCAGGTTAGGTGACTTAGCCATGCTAAGTTGCCTATGGTGCTGAGGGATGTGGGGTTAGGTGCATTAGTCAGTGGTAAATGCAGGGAAATGCCTCTGGGTAGGTTACTCTTCAGAGGATTGGTGTGGACTTGTTGGGCTGTATAGCCTGTTTCCACACTATAGGGATTCTATGATTCACAGACGTAAGACTGGCTGATCTGTAATTCCCAGGGATTTCCCTATTCCTTTTCTTGAATGGAGGAATAACATTTGCCTCCCTCCAATCAGCCAGTACTACTCCCAGAGAGAGTGAGGATGCAAAGGTCATTGCCAGAGGAACAACAAACTCATTCCTTGCGTCCCGTAGTAACCTTGGATATATCTGGTCCTGTCCTGGGGAATTATCTATCTTGATGCTTTCCAGAATTTCCAGCACATCCACTTCCTTAATGTCAATCTGTTCAAGCCTATTAACCTCGTCCACGGTGTTCTTATTATCAACAAGGTCCCTCTCTCTGGTGAATACTGAAGCAAAAAACTCATTTAGAGCCTCCCACACCTCTTCAAACTCCAGGCACAATTTCCCTTCATTATCACTGATTGGCCCTATCCTCTCTCCGATCATTCTTTTACTCCTCATGTACATGTAGAACGCCTTTGGGTTTCCCTAATCCTCACTGGTAGATTGTAATCAACAGAAGTTTTCATTAAGCCAACAGACTTAATTTGATCTGGAGTCAATGTTAAGGACTTTCAATACCATTCCTCACTGCCTGGATATATTGTGCTCCTACCTCTGGTGAGTTTGGCCTATTAATAGGACAGGTCACCAATGGTAATAACAGGTGGCATGGCTGCTCAGTGGTTAGCACTGTGCTTCACATTAGCAGATTTGAGTTCCACCGTTGTGTGAATGTGATTGTGGAGTTTGCACATTCTCCCTGTGTCTGTGTGTGTTTCTTCCAGTTTTCTCCCAAATTCCAAAGATGTGCAGGTTTGGGCGGATTGATCATGCTAAACCGCCAATAGTGTCCAAGGATTGTGCAAGCCTTGGTGGATGGTGGATTAGCCATAGGAAATGTAAGAATAGTGTAAGGAGATGGATATGGGTGGGGTGCTCTTTGGAGGGTTGGTGTTGATTCAATGGGTTGAATGGCCTGCTTCCACACTATAGGGACTCAATGATAACAAATGAGGCTGAAACATTGTCTCATGTGTAAAGTTAGATGACTCTGTGCTGGTGTGACCATTGTTAAAGAAAGGGGCTTGATCCGGGGTGTTAGATGATAGCCTAGGAGAAAGTGAGGACTGCAGATGCTGGAGATCAGAGCTGAAAATGTATTGCTGGAAAAGCACAGCAGGTCAGGCAGCATCCAAGGAGCAGGAGAGTCGACATTTCGGGCATGAGCCCTTCTTCCTGAAGAAGGGCTCATGCCCGAAACGTCGACTCTCCTGCTCCTTGGATGCTGCTTGACCTGCTGTGCTTTTCCAGCAACACAGTTTCAGTTCTGTCAGTTGATAGTCTCCAACCAAAGCTATACCATCATTTTTCCATCACGTTAGTGATTTTGCATCACATTTTTAAAAATAAGTTATTGATATGGCCAGTTAATTGAACATTTCATACATGTTTTGAGATATTATAAGAAAGCACAACTAATCAGAACCAAGTAAAACTTCTTTTATGTCTCTGCCATTAGAAAGTGTCAGAACAGTTTCAAAGCTTCACAGTGGAGTAAGTGGATTGTTGTGTGAATGGGGCTGATATCTTATGATGGATTTGATCTCTTATCGACTCAGGATATTTTCAGCAGAAAATAATCTCTTCCGATTAATTTTGTTTCGCTTCAAGTATTGGATTACAATGCCTACGTTGAAAGAGACTATTTTAATTACAAGTTTGCGTCAACCCACGTGGGGGCTACTGTTTAATATTAAAGAGAAGTAATCATCCACACGCTCATTGATACAACGCGTAGAACAGACAATCTTGCTTCACTTGAGCGGGAGAGTTGATATTCCGAAGACTCAAGTTCTTGTGGGAATTTGCAGGCATTAGAACTTTAATTGCTTGTCACTTGAACGTGCCAACCCTGCAATAAACAAAACATCAGAATGGACTGAATCTCAGAGCACTGTTATACATCTCAGTAAGAAGTGATTCACGAGAGAGACGCCCAACAGTATCACTGTATGCCAATTGTAAATCCCGACCTGTCAGCAGCAAGCACGCAGTGTTCATCGACTTTCTCTAACCCCCTTCTGTTGGAATTCGGAAAGAATCGGATTTTGTTTAAGAATTGCATTTGTGTGCCTTTAGAATGATGTTCAGCTGGTAATGTCTTATATCTGGCCGTCAATGTCAGTCTGGTATATTAATTATCACATGTATCTCGGGAGACAGCGTGAAAAGTGTTCAGTTGAAATGCAGGCAACAGATTTGAGTTAAACAGACAGGCGCCGGGAAACCGAGACTAACCCTGAAAGCTCCGAACAGATTTCTTTGAACGTGCCCCGTGAATGGGATGAGTTACCTGTCGTGTACTGTGGGTACATCAGGGTATATCCCGTAACGATCTGCCTCCTGCCCAGTCCATGAGACCTTGAGAGTACACAGTCCACATATATATCCCAGAACAGCTGAGCCAGGTCAATGAACAAGGCGGAGTGTTTGGGTTTCTCCGAGAGTTTCAGGTAGATCATGAAGTCCCAGAGGCCGCTGACCGTCTCGGCGACCCGCAGCTTCTTCATCTCGACCAGGGCGAGAGAGGAGCTCTCCCAGCACTGAGGGTCGATCTCCCCCAGGCTCATTGGGTCTGTGTTCCTTTTCTGGGCCAGAACCACCGTCAGCATCCAGATCAGCATCAGGGACAAGCTGCCGCCAAGGCACTGCATGCTATATACAGGCTGGTCTAACAATGCAAAAACAAAACACAAGGCGGCTGCATTTGAAACCAGCAAGAAAATAAAATGGGACAGTTGATGATTGCTGTTATAAAAGCTGCTATGATGTCTCATTTAACTATGTGTGTAACGACTATAAGTTCAAACCTGGGTGGTACGGTGACTCAGTGGTTAACACAGTTATCTCACAGTGCAAGGGACCCTGGTTCGATTCCAGCCTCAGCTGATACTCGGTGTGGAGTTTGCTCTGGTTCCCTCCCACAATCCAATTATAGGGTAAGGGAACGGGTTTGGGTAGGTTACTCTTCAGAGGGCTGAAGGGCCTGTTTCTATACAGTAGGGAACCTAAACTTTATGTTTTTGGAAAAATATCAGATACTTTTTGAGGAGCACAGACCCCAACAGTGGGAGCATAAAAACAGAAGGGAAGCAGTGTCCCTAGACACCCCTTCAAACATACACCCACCCACACACAGCTTGTTCTGTCATTCAGTGGGAGCTCTGATCTGGACCTCTCTCCATATACCTGCCTTTACTTCACCTTCTTTGCCATCTGTCAAGCAAATACATGAACACTGTCTGGTTTGTTGTGGAAATGTTGGTGTTGGGGGAGGGGGGGGGGTACAAAGTCAGAAATCACACAGCACCAGGTTACAGTCCAACGTGTTTATTTTAAATCACAAGCTTTCGGAGCGTATTCCCTTGGTCAGGTACAGTGAGAGGAAATCACAAAGACACAGAAAGGTGTGTTTTCCAGCATCACACTGTCCAGACAAAATGGTGTGAGTGGAGGAGTGTCATCTAATAAGGTCTCTGCAGATGACTAAGGGTATCAGATAATGTGAGTAAAGTGTCAATTGCTGAATAACCAGCGAAGGGATGACCTATAATCTGACTAAATCAGGCAGAGGCTAAGGGATTAGTGTCGAAAAAAGGGATTCCATTCAATGGGGCATTGCTACCAGTTTTGGAACCGGGAGGATCTGTACCGATGGGACGGTCTCCACCTGAACCGATCTGAAACTGGTGTTCTGGCAAGAAGGATAAATAGGAGGGTCAGTAGGACTTTAAACTTGTGAGTCGGGAGGAAGGGAAAGTGAAAGTGACAGGGAGCACGGAGTTAAATGGAAAGATAAGCAACAGAATGGGTTTAAGCTTGGGGCAGACTAGGAATGCAGCAAAAAGGCAGGATAACTTAGGACATCTTATGAATTCCAATAACTCTAATAATGATAAAAAAAGGATAGCATTAAGACACCACCTGAATGCTCGTAGTATTCGTAACAAAGTGGATGAATTAACAGCACAAATCACCGTGAATGATTATGATGTGGTAGATATCACAGAGATGTGGTTACAGGAGGGTCAGGACTGGCAGTTAAACATCCAAGGAGTTACAACTTATCGAAAAGACAGGGAGGTGGGCAGAGGGGGTGGGTTACCTTGTTAGTTAAGAATGAAATTAAATCTATGGCACTGAATGACATAGGGTCAGATGATGTGGAGTCTGTGTGGGTGGAGTTGAAGAACCACAAAGGCAAAAAAAAACATAATGGGAGTTATGTATAGACCTCCCAGCAGTGGCCAGAACCAGAGGCACAAGATGTACCAGGAAATAGATAGGGCATATCAGAAAGGTAAAGTCACAGTGATCATGGGGAACTTCAATATGCAAATGGTCTGGGTGAATAATGTTGCCGGTGGATCCAAAGAAAGACAATTCATGGAATGCTTACTGGATGGCTTTTTGGAACAGCTTGAGATGGAGCCCACAAGGGAGCAGGCTATTCTGGACTTAGTGCTATGCAATGAGCCAGACTTTATAAAAGATCTTAAAGTAAGGGAACACTTAGGAGGCAGCGATCATAATATGGTAGAGTTAAGTCTGCAGTTTGAAAGAGAGAAGGCAAAATTGGATGTAATGGTGTTACACTTAAATCAAGGTAATTACAGGGGCATGAGCGAGGAACTGACGAAAATCAACTGGAAGCAGAGAATAGTGGGGAAGACAGTAGAGCAACAAGACCAGGAGTTTCTGGGTGTAATTGACGACAGAGTACAGAGGTTAAATCCAAAGAAAAGAAAGATTTTCCAGGGGCAGGGGGTGAAGGGATTAGACAGCCAAGGCTGACAAAGGAAGTCAGGAAATGTATCAAAGAAAAAGACAGCGCGCATAAAGTGGCCAAGAGCACTGGGAAATCAGATGATTGGAAAGGCGACGAAAACAGAGGGTAACAAAGAGAGAAATAAGGAAGGAGAGGATCAAATATGAAGTTAAGTTAGCCAGTAATATTAGAAATGATAGTAAAAGTTTCTTTCAATACATAAGAAACAAATGAGAGGGAAAAGTAGACATTGGGCCGCTTCAAATTGATACTGGAATGCTATTGATGGGAGATAAGGAAAAAACTGAAGAACTTAATAAGTACTTTGCGTCAGTCTTCACAGTGGAAGACACGAGTAATATCCCAACAATTAAGGAGAGTTAGGGGGCAGAGTTGAGTATGATAGCCAATACAAAAGAGAAAGTGCTAGAAAAGCTAATAGGTCTAAAACTGATAAATCTCCTGGCTCAGATGGGCTACTTCCTAGAGTTCTGAGGGAGATGGCTAAGGAAATAACAGAGGCATTGGTTGTGACCTTTCACAAGTCACTGGAGTTAGGCAAAGTCACAGATGATTGTAAAAATCACTGTTGTAACTGTTCAAGAAAGAATCAAGACAAAAGATGGGAAATTATAGGCTGATTAGCCTAACCTCGGTTGTTGATAAAATTCTAGAATCCATCATTAAGGATGAGTTTCTAAATTCTTGGAAGTGCAGGGTTGGATTAGGACAAGTCAGCATGGATTTAATAAGGGGAGGTCATGCCTGACAAACCTGTTAGAATTCTTTGAAGAGGTAATAAGTAGGTTAGACCAGGGAAACCCAGTGGATGTTATCTATCTAGACTTCGAAAAGGCCTTTGATAAGGTGCCACATAGGAGGCTGCTGAGTAAGGTGAGGGTCCATGATGTTCAAGGTGAGCTACTGGCATGGATTGAGTATTGGCTGTCTGACAGAAGGCAGAGAATTGGAGTAAAAGGTTCTTTTTCAGAATTGCAGCCAGTGACAAGTGATGTCCCGCAGGGTTCGGTGTTGGGACCTCAGCTGTTCACTTTATATATTAATGATCTGGATGAGGGGACTGGGGGCATTCTGGCAAGTTTGCTGATGATACGAAGTTAGGTGGACAGGCAGGTAGTACTGAGGAGGTGAGGAGGCTACAGAAAGATTTAGACAGTTTGAGAGAGTGGCTGATGAAATTCAATGTGAGCAAATGCAAGGTCTTGCACTTTGGAAAAAAGAATACTGGCATGGACTATTTTCTAAATGGTGAGAAAATTCATAATGCTGAAATACAAAAGGATCTGGGAGTGCTTGTCCAGGATTCTTTGAAGGTTAACTTGCAGATTGGGTCCATGATTAAGAAATGTCATTGTGGGTTGCAATATAAAAGCAGTGATGTGCTTCTGAGAGTTTATAAAGTTCTAGTTAGGCCCCATTTAGAATACTATGTCTCATTTTGGGTCCTACACCTCAGGAAGGATATACTGGCACTTGAGAGCGCCCAGCGGAGATTCACACGGATGATCCCTAAAATGGTAGGCCTAACATACAATGAACAGCTGAGGATTCTGGGATTGTATTCATTAGAGTTTAGAGGGTTGAGGGAAGATCTAATAAAAACTTACAAGATAATGCATGGTTCAGAAAGGGTTGA
Organism: Hemiscyllium ocellatum; assembly: GCF_020745735.1. Taxonomy (NCBI): domain Eukaryota; kingdom Metazoa; phylum Chordata; class Chondrichthyes; order Orectolobiformes; family Hemiscylliidae; genus Hemiscyllium; species Hemiscyllium ocellatum. The sequence goes on along the minus strand of NC_083405.1, from coordinate 88,141,853 downwards.
TGCTGGGAAGTTGTTTTTGTTAGGTGGGAAGACTAGGACCCGTGGGCATAGCCTTAGCATTAGAGGGGGTCAATTTAGAATGGAAATGAGGAGACATTTCTTCAGTCAGAGAGTGGTGGGCCTGTGGAATTCATTGCCATGAAGTGCAGTGGAGGCCAGGACATTAAATGTCTCCAAGGCAGAGATTGATAAATTCTTGATCTCGCAAGGAATTAAGGGCGATGGGGAAAGTGTGGGTAAGTGGCATTGAAATGTCTGTCAGCCATGATTAAATGGCGCAGTGGACTCGATGGACTGAATGGCCTTACTTCCACTCCAATGTCTTATGGTCTTATAGTCCAACAGGTTTATTTGGAAGTACTAGCTTTCAGAGCACAGCTCCTTCCTCAGGTAACTAGTGGGGCAGAATCATAAAACATGGAAGTTATAGCAAAAGATTACAGTGTCACAGATCACAATAACGTGGAACACAAACAGAAGCTGCTGGAAAAGCCTAGCAGGTCTGCCAGCATCTGGGAAGGAAAATCAGAGGAAGGGTCACCAGACTCAAAACATTAACTCTGATTTTTCTGGACCCACTGAGCCTCCCCAACCCCTACCTCTGCTCCCGATTTACAGCATCCGCACTTCTTTCAGTTTTCATTTGACTGGAATAACATGATAGATATAAGAGTCACATGCCCAGGGTCTAACCAACATACTAAGTAATCCAGAACTGTACAAACTAGTTAAGTTAGAGAGATCATAACAATTTATCATGGTGGTAGGACAGGAAGGAAGACTTTACTGATAAGAACAGTGTGGTGGGGTCATATATAGTGACGTGAACCCAAGATCACATTTGAGTTGTCTTCATGGGTATGGACCTTTGCTATCAGTTTCTGCTCAGTGATACGATGCTGTTGTGTGTCTCAAAGGCCACCGTGAAGGAAGCTTACCCAAAGATCTGAGGCTGAATATCCTTGATCGCTAAAGCGTTCCTCAACTGGGAGGGAACATTCCTGTCAGGTGATTGTGGTGCGGTGTCCATTCATCTGCTGTCGTAGTGGCCCCATGGTTTCACCAATATACCATGCCTTGGGGTATCCTTGCCTGCAGAGTATGAGGTGGACAACATTTGGCCGAGTCACATGAGTACGTACCACGCACGTGTTGGGTGGTGTTCCCACGTGTGACAGTAGCATCCATGTCGATGATATGGCATGTCTTGCCGAGGTTGCTGTGGCAGGGTTGTGTGATTTTGTGGTCGGTGTTGCCGTGAAGGTTGGGTAATTTGCTGCAAACAATGGTCTGTTTAAGGTTTAGCGGTTGTTTGAAGGTTTAGAAGTGGAGGTGCAGGGATGATCTTGGTGAGATGCTCATTGTCATGTTGAAGGCAGCGAAGAACATGGTGTAGTCTCTCCACTCTGGGGAAGTACTGGATGACCAAAAGTACTCTATCGGTTGTATCCTGTGTCTGTCTTCTGAGGAGGTCATTGCGGTTTTTTGCTGTTGGAACTGACGATCGCTGAGTTGAGCATCATGCCCTATTCTTAACAGGGCCTCTTTCAAAATCTCTAGGTGTCCATCCCATTCTTCCTCTTCTGAGCAGATCCTGTGTATGCACAGGACCTTTCTGTAGGGGATGTCTTCTTTAATATGTTTAGGGTGGAAGCTAGTAAAGTGCAGCATCATGAGGTTATCGGGTGGGCTTATGGTAGAGTGAGCTACTGATATGGGGGACCCATCCTTGATGGAGACGTATGTGTCCAAGAATGAGATTGATTCTTCAGAGTAGACCATAGTAAGTCTGATGTTATTCAGAAATTAACATTTTACTCACACCATCTAACACCCATGGTCACCTGCAAAGATTTATTATTTGACACTCCACTCACACCATTTGTATGATCTTCTGATCCCTCTGCCCTTGATCTCTCTGCCCATAATTTCTGTGTCTGTGTGTTTCCCTCTCACTTCATCTGACAAAGGAGCTACTCTTCGAAGTCTTGTGACTTCAAATAAACCTGGTGGCCAATACCTGGTGTCCAACTTACCACTTACCTTTAATCCTGAGGCAATGACTTTCCTCATTGGAAAGTCTGGCTTTAGTTTCTGACAGAACTCCCTCGACCTAAACTCCCCAAATCAATGGAAATAATTATTCTCTATCTCTGTTGTCTACTCCCCTTAATATTTTGAGAAAGTTAATCAAATCACTCCTCAACCTTTTTTTAAATTCAATGGAACACAACAATTACTCTTCCTCATGTAATGTTTAAAATCCATGTGTAGTGCTGTAACATTCACCCTGCCTTCCTTCAGGGAGGTGGTGTCCAGAACTGTTCACAGCACTCACAGGCATGGTCTAACCAAGGGTAAGAACAGAAAGTGCTAGGGGAATTCAGCAGCATCAGTGGGGACAAAGACAGAGGTAATGCTTCCCAGTCAACCATGGAACGCTTGGAACTTTTTACTTTTGGTTTAACCAGGACCTGTACAGCGTTAGATAATGCCTAGTCTTTTCTATTCCAGCTCTCTGGACATTGTGTCAAATTCCATTGGCCTTATGAATTTACCTTCTGTGTCTGTTCATGATCTATGTAGCCGGGCTATCAGATCCCCCTGGGTCCCCACCAGTTCCAGGTTTTAGCAGTGTTCTTTGTACACCTCTCCAAACACTGAACGAAAGAAAGGCAACGATGGCAAGATAACATATTACAAAGAATTGTTTTTGTATTAGATGGTGGAATTTAGCTTTGGGGAATATTCGACCACAAAGTGGAATTTAATTCTGAAACTATGCAACAGACTCATGGATTTGACTGGCAGTATTGACTTTCGATTGAATATTGCTGCTGGAAACTTTAGGCTCGTTTATTTTTGATTTGCACAGAACTGTATATTGTAATCGTGTCATCGATTTCTCCGGTGTAAGTGCATGAGAGACCAGGGGTGTTTTCGGTTAGATTCGCCAACAGGCTGTATCACCAGGAAGGGCCGGAGTGAAATCACCTGTCCTTCCTGTGATTCTCCACTTCTTACAAAGCACACCAGGAGGGGGCAGCAGATCTAAGCTGGCGATATAATGAATGGAGAGAAAGAGAACACAGAAACTAATGTCGAGGCCCCTCAGACTGAAGGAATGGCGGTGACAGTTCACTGTGTGACCGACATCTCAACAACCACTTTATAGGATGGGCTCTGCTTTACACAGATCACAACACTGAAATCTCTGACCATCTACAAGGTGCCAGACAACAGGTCGGGAACCAAATGCTGACATTAATTATCCTCATGCCTTGGAGACAAAGGTTAACACATAGGAGTCGTCCGGTGCACTGTCAGTGCAAAATATAGAATGAATTATAATTCATTTACATGACCCTAACTCAACGAAGAGATGGAGGCCATTCAGCCGATCGAATCTGCTTGGCCATTCAAGGAAGTTATGGCTGATCCGCAACTCAATTCCACTTTCCTGCCTTATCCCCATCATCTCTGGTTCCCTTCCTGGTTGATGTCTGACTCCGCCTTGAACATACTTAATGGTCCAACCTCGACAGCCGACTGCCGTAAAGAATTTCACGGATTCACCCCGTCTGAGATGCCAAAAAAATCCTCGAACCCTAACCCCATCTCCTTTTGCTCAATGGGTGACCTCTTATTCTGAAATGATGCCTTAGACTCTCCCACAAGGGGAAACACCTTTCCCCGCCTACCCTAACAGGTCCACTCAAACTTTTTAAAATCCCTATTTGGAACTTCATGAGATGTCATGTGTTGATGTATTTAAAGCTATTATTATAAAATTGGTTCGATATTGTAAATGGACAAAAACGAAGTTACAGCGTTGGAAATCTGAAATCAGAGGAGGAGTTAATGGATGTGAAGTACTCCAAGTGAAACATTTCTGTCCAGAGAGAAAAGGTGAGATTAATATTTCAATTCCAGACCATTGTCCACGTTTCACTTCGCGACTTCTGTGTTGCCTTGGTCTATATTAACTAGGCTTTTGCCCGAAACGTCGATTTCGCTGCACTTTGGATGCTGCCTGAACTGCTGTGCTCTTCCAGCACCACTGATCCAGAATCTATACTAACTAGCCTATTGAAAGTTTCCACCTGCCGTGTTTCTATATAAAACTTTGTTCGGCAGTATTGTACATACTCTGCACAAAAGATGTTGGAAGTTGAACTTCCAGCTTTACTAACCACCTGACCATTGTCTATACGTCCAGTTACAAGCTATAAGTATCGGATTTCCTGGTACACTTCACCTGATGAAGGGGCAGCGCTTCGTAAGCTTGTAGTTTGAAATAAACCTGTTGGACTATAACCTGCCGTCGTGTGACTTCTGTCAAAGAAGATAGCGAGATGCAGGACGGGACCTAACCTTTCTGCACCACCTGAAGCTGCCTGGCTTGCTGTGTTCCTCCAGCCTCCAGCCTGTCTACCTTGGATTCCAGCATCTGCAGGGTTTTCTTTGTCTCTGATCTAGTCTTTCTCTCAGCAGTCGGGTTAATAGCCCATGACGATCCACATCCAGATAAACAAGGGAACTTTGACAGACACAATTTCACATGCGTTTAAGTGAAACAGCGATATAGCAGTTACAAAAACACGTACCATAAACGAAGAATATGTAAGCCACAAAAACAGACTTTCACCGACATGCAGAAATCCGGACACTGTGAGGATGCAGCGTGATATTTAAAAACTGTGGTTTTGCAACACAGAAACAACTCGGTTGACTTGGCAGTTTCCTGCTGGAGCTTAGGCGTTGGACATACCTTCTCCCATCCTTCTCTGTCTCGCCCATCAATACTTACAATCTCCTCTGCACCTACCGTGGGGTTTACCTAACCTCTCTTTGAATTCAGTAATATGCGTTGTCTGGGAGATTCCACACTCACTGGGTAAGGAAGCTCCTCCGGAATTTACTCCTGGGTTTATCAGTTTTAGCCTTTTGGCCATAAAGCTACAATAAACAGGAACGGGAGTAGGCCGTTTGGCCCTTCCAACTTGCTCTCCCATTCATTAGGATCAAGGCTGATCAGACATTTCTCACATCCATGTTCCTGTCATCCCCCGTAACCCCTGATTTCCCCGACTGATCAGGAATTTGGGAGAAAGTGAGATCAGAGTCAAGGTTAGAGTGGCGCTGGAAAAGCACAGCAGATCAGGTAGCATTCCTGGAGCAGGAAAATCGGCATTTCGGGCAGCAGCCTTCATCGGACCTGAAATATCCACAAGCACTCTGTCCCCTCAGCTCTCTGTGACAGAGTTGGGAGACTCTCACAGCCCTCGAAGAGAAGAAATTCCTCCTCATCTCAGTGTTAAATCGGTGCTCTCATTATGCCCTCTGGCCTCAGACCCTCCCATGAGGCGAAACATCCTTTCAGCATTTACCCCGTCAAGCCCCTTCAGAATTCGGAATGTTTCAATGAGATCACCACCTTCTAAATCCCAGTGAGGAGAGCCTCAGCCCATTGGACAATCCCTCCATAGCAAGGGGTCATCCCAGTGATTCTTCTCTGAACTGCCTCCAATGAAATGAGATCATTCCTTAAATAAGGGACCAAAACTTCTCAGAGTACTCCAGATGTGGCCTCACCACCACCTTGTACCTTAGGCTTGGTTTCAGCTAGTGGAAACGTCGGCCTTACAGCTGTCCTAACAACATCTGCTGTAATCTAGGTCTTTAACAGGTCACCCCGCGGGCCCTCTGTGAAATAGAAGAACGGTCCTTCGCCAGTTCTTCCCTGGTGGGTATAACTCCTCAGTTTTGAGGAAAATAGATTGGAATTAAAGTACAAGTTGGGTAATCTGTAATAATAATGGGCAATTTGTAATGAACCTGCAAATGAGGGGCTCATGCAGAAAAGTGGCAGGGTCCCTGCTTCTGGGTCAGAAGGTCTGAGTTCAAATACCCCCTTCCTCGTCCCATATCCGATCAGGTTGTTTCAGGCGTTACACTCGCCTGTACAACAGGGAATCAGGTTCCACACTTTAAAATGAATAAAATCATTCCTGATGAAAGGTTTTTGCCTGAAACGTTGATTTTCCCGCTCCTCAGATGCTGCCTGACCTGCTGTGCTTTCCCAGCACCACTCTAATCTTGACTCTAAATCTCCAGCAGCTGCAGTACCCACTTTAAAATGAAGGCTCATTTTACGGACATCTCGCCCAGTGAGACACTGATCATCATTCCCTGTGTGGTCCGTGGCAGGAGTCATACTCACGCTGAAAGTATTCGACTCTCTCTCTCTCTGGCTGTAAATCAGGGGGACATGAGCAGATTCAGCAAACGCTGTTGTGGTTATTGGTCGCTGAGGAACCGCGGGAGAAGTTGCTTCGTTCGGCTGTTGCACGGTTGGGATCCTGGAGTTGGGCGTTTGGAGCCCGTTTCGCGGCGGGTGTATTTATACCACAGTCCGCCCACAGTCTCTGCGTCAGGCTGTGTGTATGTGTGTGTCGCTCAATTTCTCTCAATTTGTCTCGCAAAATGATCCGGTTTTCTGCTGCATCACCCATGAGCCATTCACCCTGGACCTGTGCCCCAGCCGCCAGTGGAAAGAACTTCCGGAATTTCAGGGTCTTTTTTGAAGAGTTCGAGTGAAAGTAGTCAACAACCTCTCTCAGATATTTCCTGCTGTGATTTTCAGCCCTCCAGCATCTCTTACATTTCAAAGCGGAATTATAGATTCAAGGAACCCATGGCAAATCGTGGAAATAACAGTTATTTTCTTCAGGGAGTCGGTGAACCGAGAAGGCAAATCCACTCCCCTCCCCCAGAAAGTTAGAAATTCAGCAGACGTTACAGCATTTAGGTGGAGGAGGTTCAGATACTGTACAGTGTGAGGGGTTACAGCAGTTCACGTGGATGGCTGAGGGCTCTGGGCAATGCACACACGGCTCATCCCGCCAAACACACCGGGCTTCATTTACCCGCCACTTCCAGTAACCACCTCTGAATTAATATAGTGCCTTCCACACAGACAGAAAATGGCCCCTTGCCCCCGCCCCCGGAGTTTTTCTGCTGTTGGGGAACGGCCAGGCCCCGAAGTGTTCCTGCCCACCCCGACCCTCCCCAATTGGTTTTCTGCTCAGTACAACAGGTCGTTTTACTGTGAATCAACCCGCCGCTCCCCTGACTCAGGTCCGGGAAGATTGAAGGCTTGCTTCGGCGGAATTTGGCCACAGGACCCCCATCTACTCGGAGAGAAGTAGCCCACAGGAAAATCCAGGTTTGGGATTGAATACAGCGTCCTGATGTGACTGTGTATCGATGTCCCAACCTGAGCACGGGAATGAAGGTGATCAATGAACTCGAACACACTCTGTTTATTTTGCGGCGATTCATTTTATTTTTATGATAGAGCAGCATGACAACAGTATCTTGACCCACCCTGCCTCGTCAGTAGCTGACAGCAGGATGACCTACAGTATTCAAAGCTGTACTTGTTGCAATATTTGGACGTGTCCCGTGGAACAGACAGCCTGAATTTCAGCCCCACACATATACCGGTGAGCTGTAGTGCCCGAAGTAAATCAAGCTTTATCCATTGGTATATTGTTAGACAGAGCCCTTTCCGTTGTAGAGGCAACTTTTAATCTTCACGTGGCAGAAGATTTCCATTTTAGATCTTTTTTAAAAAAAATCCTTTCTCAAGGCAAACTGTTCCATGCTGGCAAGTTCCCCTCGGGACCATTGATACTAACACGCGTTGCTTCGGAGTTTGTGTTTGACGGTAACAATTTAAATGCCAGTTTGTCCAGTACTGGTCACCACCCAATGTTTGAGCCTGACACCACGCACAGATTCCGACCAGGGCAGTCTAACTTGTAAAACACGTGAACTTGCGAGCCACTTTCCTGTGCTGTCTTTTTAATGCGAAGACAAAGCAGACTTTGCCAGCTCCATTCACAAAGCACAAACTAATGACAATGAGACCTGCCCCTTGCCATGGACGCAGTGTCAGACGGTGATCCGCTGCTGCTTCGGCCAGGCTCTCTTTGCACTCCCACTAGTGAAATGCAGACCCCTACACTCAATCACCGCACTGCTCCTCCCGACCATATCTGTATTATTCCCAAGTTGAACTTCCCATTGACAGTGCCTCGAGATCCTTCTAGAAACGTGGCTAACTCAGAATCACAGAAGTCGTGTCTGCAGGGAGTCTTCAAATGTGCAACTGGAGCCAGTCTCCTATTTTCCCCCATACATATATTTTCCCTATACATGTATCACAGTAGGTTTTAATCCCATTAATTGTCCATTAATTGTGAATGTCACAATTGAAATTACCTCCACCACTCTACCAGGCAATGCATTCCATATACTAATTACTAATTGAAAAAAGTTTTTTCAGCACGTGACCCTTGCTTCTTTTGTAGATCATGGGGCAGTCTAAATTGGACACACTTCAAACAGAGCTAGCAACTGTGGGCCATCAACAACAGCAGAATTCGACTCCAGCATGATCTGTAGCCTGATATCATCCACTCAACCATTACAATCAAGCGAGGGGATCAACCCTGGTTCAATGGACAATGCAGGACACTTTGCCAGGAGCAGCATCTGGCAAACCTAAAATGAGTACCAACCTGGTGAAGCTACCAGTAGGACTACTGGCATGCCAAATAGCATAAATAGAAAGTGATAAGTAGAGCCAAGCAATCCCAAAATCAACAGATCAGATCTAGAGTAGATTAGATTCCCTACAGTGTGGAAACAGGCCCTTAGACCAAACAAGTCCACACCAACTCTATGAAAAGTAAACCAACCCAGACCCAATTCTCCCTGACTAATGCACCTAACACTATGGGCAATTTAGCATGGCCGCATCATCCAAACTGCACATCTTTGGACTATGGGAGGAAACCCATACCTGGAGGAAACCCACACAGACACAGGGAGAATGTGCAAACTCCACACAGTCAGTTGCCCAAGGCTGGAATCAAACCTGGTACCCTGGCATTATGAGGAACCACTAAACCACAGCTTTGACAAAGGGTCAGTTAGACTCGAAACATCAGCTCTTTTCTCTCCTTACAGATGCTGCCAGACCTGCTGAGATTTTTCAGCATTTTCTCTTTTGGTTTCACTGAACCACAACTGCCACATTTATTTGTGAATGGTGGTGGACAATTAAACAACTAACTGGGGGAGAAGTCTTTGCTAATATTCACAATGATGGAAGAGCCCAACACAACAGTGCAAAAGATAAGGCTGAAGCATTTGCAGCAGTCTTCAGCCAGAAGTGCCGAGCGGATGATATTTTGCGGCTAGTATAGCATTACTATACCAGTCTTCAGCCAGTTTGATTCACTCCACATGATATCAAGAAACGGTTAAAGGCACAGGAGACTAGAAAGTTATTGATCCTGACAACATTCCATCAATAGTACTGAAGACTGGTGCTTCAGAACTTGCCACTACCCTAGCCAAGCTCTTCCAGTACAGTTATAACACTGGCATCTACCTGACAATATGAAAAATTGCTCAGGTATGTTATGAACACAGAAAGCATAACAAACCCAACCCAGCTAATTACCACCCCATCAGTGTACTCTCTATCATCAGTAGAGTGATAACAGTGGTATCAAGCAGCATTTGCTTAGCAATAACCTGCTCAGTGATGCCCAGCTTGGGGTCCATCAGGACCACTCATCTCCTGACCTCATTATAGCGTTGGTTCAAACATGGAGAAAAGAGCTGCATTCCAGAGGTGAGCTGAGAGTGACAGCCATAGAGACCTAGAATCATAGAGACGTATAGCATGGAAACAGACCCTTCAGTCCAACTTGTCCATGATAATCAGATATCCCAACCTAATCTAGTCCCATTTGCCAGCACTTGGCACATATCCCTCTAAACCCTTCCTATTCATATACCCATCCAGATGCCTTTCAAATGTTGCAATTGTACTAGCCTCCATCACTTCCTCTGCCCGCTCATTACATACATGCACCACCCTCTGCATGAAAACATTGACCCTTAGGTCTCTTTTATATCTTTCCTCTCTCACCCTACACCTATGCACTCTAGTTCTGGACTTCCCCAGCCCAGGAAAAAGACTTTGACTAACCATGCCTCTCATGATTTTATAAACCTCTGTAAGGTCACTCCTCAGTGTTCAATGCTCTAGGGAAAACGGCCCCAGCCTATTCAGCCCCTCCCTACAGCTTAAATCCTCTAACCCTGGCATCATCCTTGTAAATCTTTTCTGAACCCTTTCAAGTTTCACAACATCCTACCAATAGAAAAGAGACCAGGATTACATGCAATATTCCAAAAGTGGTCTAACAAAATGTCTTGTACAGCTGCAACATAACCTCCCAACCCCTATACTCAATACTCTGACCAATAAAGGAGAGAATACCAAATACCTTCTTCACTATCCTATCTACCTGCAACTCTACTTTCAAGGAGTTATGAACCTGCACTCCAAGGTCTCTTTGTTCAGCACACTCCCTTCCCATACAGTGCTTAACATCAAAGCTGTATTTGATCTATTGTGGCATCAAGGAGCCCTGGCAAAATTAGATTACTTACAGTGTGGAAACAGGCCCTTTGGCCCAACAAGTCCACACTGACCCGCCGAAGCGCAACCCACCCATACCCTACATTTACCCCTTACCTAACACTACAGACAATTTAGCATGGCCAATTCACCTGACCTGCACATCTTTGGACTGTGGGAGGAAACCGGAGCAAACCCACACAGACACGGGGAGAATGTGCAAACTCCACACAGTCAGTCACCTGAGGCAGGAATTGAGTAAAAAATGAGGTCTGCAGATGCTGGAGATCACAGCTGCAAATGTGTTGCTGGTCAAAGCACAGCAGGCCAGAATTCTCTATTCCTGGGATGCTGCCTGGCCTGCTGTGCTTTGACCAGCAACACATTTGCAGCTGAGGCAGGAATTGAACCCGGGTCTCTGGCGCTATGAGGCAGCAGTGCTAACCACTGTGCCACCGTGCCACCCACTGGAATCAATGAGTATCGGGGCAAGCTCTCCACTCGTTGGAATTACACCGGGCATATAGGAAGTTGGTTTGATTATTGGAGGTCAGTTGTCTCAGTTCCAGCACATCTCTACAGGATTCCCTCAGTGTAGTGTCCAAGGCCCAACAATCAATGCTTCATCAATGATCTTCCCTCATAAGGTCAGAAGTGGGGATGTTAATAGATGATTGCACAATGTTTCAATCATTCACAACTCCTTGGATATTGAAGCAGTCCATATTCAAATGCAACAAGTTCTGGAGAAGATCGAGACTGAGGCTGACATGTAGCAAGTAACATTCGTGCCACACAAATGCCAAGCAATGACTATCTCCAATAACCTGGGGGTTACCATTGGCCAGAAATTCAACTGGACTCACCACATAAACATAGTAGAGGTTAGAGGCTAGGAATACTGCTGTGAGTAACTCAATTTCTGACTCTCCAAAGCCTGTTCATCATCTGCAGGATGCAAGTCAGGAGTGTGAGGGAACATTCCCCATTTGTCTGGCAGGGTGCAGCTTCAATAACACTCAAGAAGCTTGGCACCATACAGGACAAAGCAGTCCACTTGTTTGGCAACATATCCACAAGCATCCACTCCCTTCACCACCAATGCTCATTTGCAGCAATGTGTACTATCCACAAAATGCACTGCAGAAATTCAGCAAAGATTCTTAGATAGAACCTTCCATCTTGAAGGACAGGGCAGCAGACGTATTGGAACAGCAGATATACCTGCAAGTTCCTCTCCAAGACACTCACCATCCTGACTTGATAATATATCACTGTTCCTTTACTGTTGCCAGGTCAAAATCCTGGAATTCTCTCCCTAAAGGCATTGCGGCTTAACCTACAACAAGTGGACTACAGTTCACTTTCTCAAGGACAACTAGGGATAGGCAATAAATGCTGGCCAACCAGTAACGCCCACGTACCATATGAATAAAAAAAGCTTAATCTATGCACTCTTATTTTTGTTCTTTTTACTAATGGGAACAACTTCTCCCTATCTATTCTATCCAGCCTGCCCATGACTTTAAAAACCTCTATCAAATCTCCTCGCCGTCTTCTTCTCTCTAAAGAGAACAGTCTCAACTTCGTCAATCTATCTTCTTTAATCTAACAAAATGACCTTGAGGTGAGATTCATAGATCCTTGAAAGCAGATTCGTAGACAGACAGGGTAATGAAGAAGGCATTTGGTATGTTTGCCTTATTGGTCAGCGCATTGAGTATGGGAGTTGGGAGGTCATGTTACAGTTGTACAGGACATTGATTAGGCCACTTTTGGAATACTGCATTCAGTTCTGGTCTCCAGGCTGAATAGGCAGGGGCTGTTTTCCCTGGAGCATCAGAAGCTGCAGGATGATCTTGTAAAAGTTTATAAAATCATGAAGGGCATGGATAGGGTGAATAGCCAAAGTTTTTTCATGGGGTGGGAAGAATCCAAAACTAAAGGGTATAGTTTCAAGGTGAGAGGGGAAAGATATAAAAGGGACATAAGGGAGACCTCTTTCACACAAAGGATGGTGTGTGTATGGAATGAGCTGCCAGAGGAGGTGGTGGAGGCTGGTACAATTACGACATTTAACAGGCATCTAGATGGGCATATGAATAGGAAGGGTTTAGAGGGACATGGGTCAAATGCTGGCAAATGGGACTAGATTTATTTAGGATATCTGGTCAGCATGGACAAGTTGTACCAAAGGTTCTGTTTCTGTATGTACATTTCTGTGACTCTATCCTCCTGGTTGAAGTTTCTCATTCCAGGAACCATTCTTGTAAAGTGCTTCTGCACTCTCTCTGATACATTCCCATCTTTTGTATAAGAACTGTACACAATACTGAATGAGGTCTAACAAGTTTCTTTACAAGTTCAACATCACCTCTTTGCTCTTCTATTCTCTGCACCATTAATAAAGCTGAAGAACACTTTATGCTCTATTTACACTCTCTTCATTTGTACTGCCACTTTCAATGATTTGTGCACATACACAATGGTCCCTTTGCTCCTGTACTCCCTTTACAATTAGAGTCATACAGTCACAGAGACGTACAGCATGGAAACAGACCCTTCGGTTCAACTCGTCCATGTCGACCAGATATCCCAACGCAATCTAGTCCCACCTTCCAGCACCCGGCCCATATCTTCCAAACCCTTCCTATTCATATACACACCCAGATGCCTTTTAAATGTTGCAATTGTACTACCCTACACCACTTCTTCTGGCAGCTCATTCCATACACATACCACTTTCTGCACGAAAAAGTTGCCCCTTTGGCATCTTTCTACTCTCACCCTATACCTATGCCCTCTAGTTCTGGACTCCCCGACCCCAGAGACTTTACCTATTTACTCTATCCATGCCCCTCATGATTTTATAAACTCAAAGGTCACCCTTCACCCTCCAACACTCCAGGGAAACAGCCCTAGCCTATTTAACCTCTCTACAGCTTAACATGGCAACATCCTTGCAAACCTGTCTGAACTCTTTCAAATTTCACAACATCTTTCCGATAGGAAGGAGATCAGAATTGCATGCAATATTCCAGTGTTGCCGAACCAATGTGCTGTACAGCCACAACACGACATTCCAACTTTTGTACTCAATAGTCTGATCAATAAAGGAAACCATACCAAACACTATCCTATCTACCTGTGACTCCACTTTCAAGGAGCTGTGAATCTGCATTCCAAGGACTCTGTTCAGCAACACTCCCTAGGACCTTACCATTAAGTGTATAAGTCCTGCTAAGATTTGCTTTCCCAAAATGCAGCACCTCGCATTTATCTGAATTAAACTCCATCTGCCACGTCTCAGCCCATTGGCCCATCTGATCAAGATCCTGTTGTAATCTGAGGTAACCCTCTTTGTTTTTCACTACACCTCCAATTTTGATGTCATCTGCAAACTTACTAACTATATCTCTTATGCTCACATCCAAATCATTTATCTAAATGATTTCAAACAAGCAAAGCAGGTATATCTGGAGTAGTTTCCTCTGCAAACCTTTCACTTAAAAAAACCTCCACTTGTAATGCTAATTTAAATTCTCAGATTGTACCTCTTATTTTATGTTGAGTTCCAATGTTCTGGATGTAGGTTTGCTCACTGAGCTGGAAGGTTCATTTTCAGCTCAGTGAGCAAACCTATAACTAGAACGTCAACCTGAGCTACAAATCTTAAAACTCATTCCAATGTTCTTTCCAGCAAAATGCTTTACCTGACAGTTCTTTACATTGAACTCTGAACTCCTGGTTAACAGTGAACTGATCCCAGCACTAATCCCACTTGGCTCATTTGGCTTAAAATGGATACAAATACATAACTGTCTTTTGCACTGATGTGCTGGGCTGAACCATCATTGAGGATGGAAAGATTTGTTTAATTGTCCATCACCATTCACAACTGGATGTAATAGGATTGCTGAGCTTTGATCTGATCCATTGGTTGTGGACTTAATTAGTCCTGTCTATCACTTACTGCTTATGCTGTTTGGCATGCTATTAGTCCTATACTGTAGCTTCACCAGGTTGACACATTGATACAAAGATTAATAGAATCTGAATATTATTTAAGTAGAGAGAGACTGCCCCAAGCTGTAGCACAGAGGAATTTAGAGTATCCTCATGTATCAATCACACAAAGTTAGCACACAAGTTCAGCGAGAAATGGAGATGGCAGATGGAATGGTGGCCTTTATTTCAAAGGGAACAGAGTATAAAAATAGGCTGTTTTTGCTGAGGTCAATAACAGCTGATCCATCCAGTTTCATTCCTGTGACATATTTTAATGGTTGGATTCAACTGAATGGCTGGCCAGGCCATTTCAGACTTAGTTAAGAGTAAGCCACATTACTAAGTCTCGAGTCACTTATAAGCCAGACTAGGTAAGGACATCAATGAATCAGATGGGTTTTTGGAACTGTGGCTTAATAGTCTTCAGTAGACTTTTAATTCCAGAGTTTTTCCACATATCTTACAGGTCAGATGATTGGAGAGAATACAAACATAGGCAGAGAATGGCTAGAAGATTATTCAGTGGATATTAGAATGTGAGAGAATGCTAACTAGTAACATAAAAACAAATAGTAAGAGTTTTGACAGGTAGAAAAAGTCTAAGTCAGGTTGATTTTCAAGAACAGTGCTTTTAAATTTTTCTCTCCTGTGACACGCTAGAGGATTGACAGTCATTTGGAACCCAAGCCAAAGTTGTGAGAGCAAGGGTGAGAGAAGTTTAGCATTGAGCAGGTGTTAACATATTATAACACAGAACATAGAACATTACAGCACAGTACAGGCTCTTTGGCCCTCAATGTTGCGCCAAACTGTGAAATCAATCTGAAGCCCATTATCCATTGTTCCATTATCGTCCATATGCCTATCCAATGACCATTTAAATGCCCTTAAAGTTGTCAAGTCTGCTACTTTTGCAGGCAGTGCATTTCACACCCTTTACTATCTCTGACATCTGTTCTATATCTATCACCCTTCAGTTTAAAGCTATGTCGCCTCGTGCTAGCCATCACCATCCGAGGAAATAGGCTCTCACTGTCCAATCTATTTAACCCTCTGATTATCTTATATGTCTCAATTAAGTCACCATTCAACCTTCTTCTCTCTAACAAAAACAGCATCCAGTCCTTCAGCCTTTTCCCATAAGACCTTCCCTCCATACCAGGTAACATCCTAGTAAATCTCCTCTGAACCCTTTCCAAAGCTTCCACATCCTTCCTATAATGCGGTGACCAGGACTGTACCCAATACTCCAAGTGCGGCCACATCAGCATTTTGAACAGCTGCAGCATGACCTCATGGTTCCGAAACTCAATACCTCCACCAATAAAAACTAACACACTGTATGCATTCTTAATAACCCTATCAACCTGGGTGGCAACTTTAAAGGATCTATGTACCTGTACACCAAGATCTCTCTGCTCATCTATACTACCAAGAATCTTACCATTAGCCTAGTACTCTGCATTCTTGTTACTCCTTCCAAAGTGAATCACCTCACACTTTTTCCACATTAAACTTCATTTGCTACTTCTCAGTCCAATTCTGCAGCTTCCCTCTGTAATGTACAATATCCTTCATCACTATCCACAACTCTACCGACCTTAGTATCATCCACAAATCTACTAACCCGTCATTTTATGCCTTCATCCAGGTCATTTATAAAAATGACAGACAACAGTGGACCCAAAGCAGATCCTTGCAGTACATTGTCGTCCCATTACCCCCTTCAGTCAAAGCAAAATGCTCAGAGACACAGTAGAATTTTACCTCCTTCATGTTTATTCAGGGCCCTAGAGGGAGAGAACAATCACCCATGTACACAGAGACATGAGTTTGCAGTCTTCTCTCTCGAACAGCAGTTTCTTAATGAATTATACATTTTATAGGGAGGAGCATCCAGATAAGGCAACATACATATTGATTGTGTGACCGTTATAATCAGCAAACATCAACAGTAAAAGATTAATCCATCTGCTGTGACACAATAAATGTGCTTAACCTTAACTGGCTTCATATAATAACTTTTCATCTTGTTAAACTGACCTTACAAACTGAATGTTTCCAATATTGTTAAATGGCTCTACATAATGAATGCTTTTCTACCTTGTTAACCCATTACTCTTGTCTCCAGCAACCCATTGTTAACTGCAAGTTCTTATCTGACCTGAGTCATGTTCAGCTGAACCTCTTGTTTCTCAAAATGTAATTCTTTCCCTACCTGCTTAACCCTATATACTTTCTCATTCTCTCCTTTTATCATTTCATGATAACTGATGGCATTACCAGCTTTTGTGAGACTCTGACAGCCAGTACTTAAGCAAGTTATTGATACACAACATGCAGTGATTATGACAACAAAATTTACTTGTCCATTACAGTAAATAGAATTTGAACAATCCTCCCATGTGGGAAAAAAGATCACCAGTAAAGTTCTTAAATCCACAGTCCTTAGTGACCACTCCATACCCTCCAATTCAAGTGAAAACGAGCCAGTTCTTCAAAATCTCCTTTAATAAAGTCCAACGTGAAAACAAAATTCAGTCTGTCCCTCTGCATCATTCCATAGAGAAATTTGCATTCTTGGACAAGGGCAGTTAAATACTTAACTGATGAGGCTTCCATCCTTCCGGAGATGCTTCAGCTGGAGGATACCAGCACATCTGAGCATGAAGTGCTGCAGCAGGAGGCTAGGTGAACGCAGCATTCACATTCTTTGCTGCGTCTGCCCCCACTCTGCTGTTAAATGTAACAAAGCCAACTGGCTATTTTGATATTAGCTTGATCAGTGAACCTTCATATCCCTGAAATGACCAAAAGACAAGGTAAAGCTCAAGTGGTTTAATGTCCGTAGGAAGGACACTGACAAAAAGTGTACCGTCCTCCTCTTCACTTTTGTTAACTACGTCACTTTTCATGCTCATGACTGGGGAGCTGATTGAATCTGTTTTATCAGGTTGTGCAGGGGTGGGCTGTGGTCCGAAGGCATGCTTTACCTGTGAATGGAGAAACTCTAGAGACGATGTTAGCTGCTGAAAGTATCTTTGCATTTCCTCTCTCATTCCTTCCTTGCCAAGGTGGTTATCAGAGTGAAGATGGTTAATATTTAACTACATTAAATTGTGTCTGCCTATTTCAACATTCTCAGTCATCTTGAAGTCTGTTACTCTGTTCACTATTTATCTCATTATCAAGTTTTATATAATCTATAAACTTCTAAGTTGTACTGCATAAACAATTCTGTCATTTATAAACAACAATCAATGGTCCTAAAATCAAACCCTCGGGGTGGGGGGGTGCCCCCATTCTGATTATTCAAAAATTATTTTCCTTTAACAAATTCATACATGGCTCATGTGAAAGCTGGCAGTAAAGGTATTTCAAAAGTCTGGAACAGCAAGGAAACAACAAAATGTTTCTTCTGCTTTAGCAATAGAAGAGGAAGTTTCAGTTCGGATTTAAATCTCAAATATTGTGGGAAACAAATGCAGAATATTATAAAAATATGTTCTCTAAATGAAACTTTGCAAATAAAACACTTGGAATTACAGTGGCAACTTTGGTAGAGATCAGCATTCTTTGAATTTGCAATATGAAGGGGGCCAATGAAGTTTTAACAATAATTAGCAGAATTTCAACAGCTCAGTAGCAAGTTCTAATATTCTCTGGAGAATTCTAACAAAACAACAAAATGCACTCTTCTTTTTGTGTTTACGCTGCATTAAAACACAGCAGCAAAGATATTTTAATACAATACTCCCATCTGGCTAAAGCATGACCACTGACCCAACTATTTTTTAAAACAGGCATTGTAGAATTTCAGGGGCCCTAGACACTCAAGCAATTTGTTTTAAGGTTACAAGTTTGATAATTTTAATAAGGACATAATGTTGCACAATTCTAATGTACAAACAAAATCTGCCCCATTACACAGCCCACATAACACCGATTCAAACAAGGCAAAACAGTTACTTAAAAGGATTTTTCAAACCAGTATTTAACAAACCAAAATTTTTAAACATCAAACATTCTCAACAAGGCACAATCTATACTGAACCTCTCCTCCTTCAACCCAAGTACTAGTACAACCTTAAGTTCACTGTTTCTCACCTTCATTTCTTTTTTTGAATCCTCTCCCTGAAACCATACTGATAAAAAGAGAAGGCCCTCACAGCTGATCACTTGGCTCCTCAGTCTAAGCCACTTTCTTCCCCAGAACAATGACTCACAGAGCCTCAAATTTTGCCACTATGGGACTTTAACCCATTCTCACTTTACTCCTCACGGGGCTTGAATCCCACTTAAACACAGAAAACTCAAATCCCAATTAAACACAGAAAGCTCGAATCCCAATTAAACGCAGAAAACGTGAATCCCAATTAACCACAGGAAACTCGAAGCTCACTTAAACACAGAGAGCTCAAACTTCGCTTACACACAGAAAGCTCAAAACTCAAACACAGAGAACTCAAAACTCACTTCAACACAGAAAGCTCGAACCTCAGCACAGTGCAGAGGACTTGAACCTCAAATCAACCAACCTAGTCGACTCAAACCCCAGTACCGCACAGAGGACCCAAACCTCAATCAAACCCACCCCAAGGGACTTGAACCTCAGTACCATGCAAAGGATTCCAACCTCAATGAAACCCACCCCAGGGGATTCGAACCCCAGTACCACACAGAGAACCAGAACCACAACCAAATCCATCCTAAGCGACTATGAATCCCAGTACCATGCAGAGGATTCCAACCTCAATGAAACCCACTATAGGGGACTCAAGCCCCAGTACCATGCAGAGGATTCCAACCTCAATGAAACCCACCCCAGGGGACTTGAATCCCAGTACCGCACAGAGGACCCGAACCTCAACCAAACCCACCCCAAGAGACTCGAACTTCAGTATTGCACTTGGACTTCAACCCGGGAACTTGAACCCCATTACTGTGCAGAAGACTCAAACCTTAATTACACCCCCATTTCCCCAAGGAAATAGAGGACTCAAATGCCCCCCACCGCCACCCCAAGGAAATAGAGGACTCAAGCCTCTGCCTGCCAGCGCGCTTACAAAACTATTTCTCTCAACTGAACTAATTACCATTCGAGGAATCTGTAGAATAGACAGCGATTGAATGTGGGTACAGTCTCCGGCAGACGGGAATTTTGAGAGGGACCAAGGTTTAAAATCTTACCTTGTGGGCCCGTCCATTTCTAGACACCAATGTTCCGGGTGGCCGCTGACACCATCCAATCGTAAGTATTAATTTGGATCCTGCCGACTACACCAATATTGTTGTTCCATTACCCCCCTCAGTTGAAGCAAAATGCTCAGAGACACAGTGTAATTTTACCTCCTTCATCTTTACTCCGGGCCCTGGAGGGAGAGAGAATGATTGCCATGCGCACAGAGATATGAGTTCTCAGTTTTCTCTCTTGAACAGCAGTTTCTTACTGAATTATATAGTCATTTTACAGGGAGGAGCATCCAGATAAGGAAACATACATATTTATTGACTGTTAGAATCAGTTACAACCTTTACATCAACAGTAAAGATTAAGCCATGTCCTGTTACACAATGAATGTTCTTAACACTAACTGACTTCATATAATGAATACTTCTCACATTGTTAAACTGACCTTACATACTGAATGCTTCCAATATTGTTAAATGGCTGTATATAATAAATGCTCTTCCACCTTGTTAACTTATTACCCTTACCTCCAGCACCCCATTGTTAACTGCAAG
The DNA here is from genome assembly GCF_020745735.1 of Hemiscyllium ocellatum. Taxonomy (NCBI): domain Eukaryota; kingdom Metazoa; phylum Chordata; class Chondrichthyes; order Orectolobiformes; family Hemiscylliidae; genus Hemiscyllium; species Hemiscyllium ocellatum. Next base: position 88,121,593 of record NC_083405.1, on the reverse strand, counting down.
TTCTTATCTGATCTGAGTCATGCTCAGCTGAACCTCTTGGTTCTCAAAACTTAACTCTTTCCCTACCTGCTTATATCCTATACACTTTCTCACACCATTAGTAACTGAACTCCAGGATGAATATTTCCTATCAACCAACACCCTCTGTCTTCTTTCAGCTAGCCAATTTCTGATCAAAAATGCGAAATCACCCTCAATTCCATGTCTCCGTATTTTGTGCAAAAGCCTCCTGTGCGGAACCTTATCAAATGCTTGACTGGAATTCATATACACCACATCAACCGCTCTGTTACTTATTCAATCTGTCTCTCTCACACACTCATTCATACTCTCTGCTACACATACACAATTCCTCACACTGATTCATTCTGTCGTTCTTCCTCTCTGTCATCTATACCCATTCACTCTCACTGTTTTATACACACACCTGCTTACTCACTCACATATATTCACTTACTCTCACACTCACTCACTTTGTGCCACTGATACCCGTTTACACTTGTTCTCTCTGATATACACAAATTCATTCTTTCCCATATTCATCCACTGATATTCTGTCACACATGCTTACTCACTCTTCCACTTGCTCATTCTGTCACACATACTCACTTACTCTCCCTCACACTTGCCACTTGTTGCCAGACTGCATTGGAATTTGTATGTCAGGTATCAAGAGCAAGGAGAAGAATTCATTTGCAGTTAGCCTGTATTGGGGAGTGGACCCTGCATATTGCAGAGGAAAGAAACCATTTACAACCAGGCTACATCAATAAGCAGACATTAGTGGGGTTGAGAAGCAGAGTTTGAAACAGTCGTTGCAGACACATTAAAATCACTGGGTAGAGTGGGCTTCAGCACTCTCCAACAGACTTTTGTGGGACTTAAGGTGGCAAGAAATAAAGGAGGAACATCACTGATTGCTGTGCATCCTATTGAGCCAATATGTTGAAGAAATATTCAAGACTCAGACCTTGAGCATTGACAAACTTTATTGCATGATATTGCATAATCACAGTCTGTTGCTACCCCAAAGTGCTCCCGATTACTGTGTGGATTTGTATATTACAACAGATACCAAGCAGACAGTTTCTCAGGATTATATATAACAAGCTATTGTTTTCAGACCTTGAGTCAATATACTGCAGATACGTTCACCAGTTGATAACATCTGGCTGGCTTGTAGTTTTGCTTATCAGGTGGCTGCAGATAAACAAGCAGAAGTTATGTGGGAAAAGCAGAATGTTTGACCATACTTGGGGCCACCCAGGACAAGGGGTGTTAAGCTATATCATAACTGACTAAATGGCTGTTAACAAGCAGGCCAGCAAAAACAGCTTCCGCACAATGATTGGTGCTTTCAGAACAACAGCAGTCACTGGTTGATTAGCCTGTCAATGGAGATGGTTTGTACCAGATTATTGATTGGGCTTTTTCCAGCACCACACTTCATGGACTCTGACTTTCCAGCACCTGCAGTCCTCACTATCTCCAAGTTGCTGAAAACATACTGTGAAGCCTCTGCCTAGAATGCCCACCTTGAAGAGGTTTTCCATCTCTCTCCACAAAGATCTCAGTGGGTCTCTCTTTCACTGTAATCCCCCGGTCATCTCCTCCACTCTGAAGCTCTTCCAGCACATCCTGAAACAATCCCACTACTCCTCCTACCTGTATCCACTTATTACCATCCCATTTAATTTTCTCCCAGCCTCACCCCCTCTCTCTATTTATTTCTCAGCTCCCTTCCCCCTCCCCAGTGCTGATGAAGGGTCCTGACCTGAAACATTGACTCTCCTGCTTCTTTGATGCTGTGCTTTTTCCAGCTCCACACTTTATCAACTCTACTTTAGCAACTGACCAACTCAGTTGACAGAGTACTCAGTTGATGAATCCAGTCCTGAATGTTAGCACTTCTGCAATCACTGTCTTCGGTCTTGCTATACTTCATGGCCACAATCACTGACTTGGATGTGATGACCCATGGATTTTGTCAGCTGATCCCACAAGGGCTTGCAACCCATAGTGTGAAAGCCCTGTTCGGGAGAGTGATAATGGGAGTTAACAGTAAGTAATAAGGAAATGGTGGTAAAATGAACAAACACTTTATTTCTGTCTTCAATACATAGGAAACAAAAACCTCCAGTAATAGCTGTAAATTAGGAGACAAAAGGGAGAGGAGAACTTAGCAAAGTTACAATCAGAACAGAAACAGTACTAAGCAAGCTGATGGAGCTGCAGGTTGATTAGTTTCTGGTGTAGATGGACTTCAACCTAGGGTCCTAAAAGATGTTACTACTGTGTAGTAGATCTGTTGGCTTTAATTTTCCAAAACTCCCTAAGTCCAGGAAATGTGGCACTGGGCAGTAGCCTCAGGCAATTCCAGCCTCGGGTGACTGTGTGGAGTTTGCACATTCTCCCCATGTCTGCGTGGGTTTCCTCTGGGTGCTTCAGTTTCCTCCCACAGTCCAAAGATGTGCAGGTCAGGTGAATTGGCCATCCTAAATTACCCATAGTGTTAGGGGCATCATTCAGAGGGAAATGAGTCTGGATGGGTTACTTTTTGGAGAGTCGGTGTGGACTGGTTGGGCTGAAGGGCCTGTTTCCACACTGTAGGGAATCTAATCTAATCTAATATTACTCCTCTATTCAAGAAGAGAGGGAGTCAGAAAAGAAAGAAAACTGTAGGCTAGTTAGCTTGACATCTGGAAAGATTTTTGAATTGTTCACTAAAGAGATTATAGTTGCATACTTAGAAAATCTCAAGATAATCAGGAAGAGTCAGCATGGTTTTGTTAAAACCATAAGGCATATGAGCAGATATGGGCCATTCAGCCCATTGAGTCTGCACTGCCATTCAATGAGATGATGACTGATCTGACAATCCTCAACTCCACTTTCCTGCCTTTTCCCTATTATCCTTGGTTCCCTGACTTCAGGAACCTCAGCCTTGATTATACTAATGATCCAGCCTCAACAACCCTCTATGGTAAAAAATATCCACAGATTCAGAACCCTCTGAGAGCAGAAATCTTTTCCTCATCTCTGACTTACATGTGCGAGCCCTTATTCTGGGATTATGCCCTGATTTCCTCGACTGATCTGCGAGGGGAAACAATTTCTTCAACTCTAATCAGTCAAATCTTGGCTGTTTCAATGAGATCACCTCTCGTTCTTCTTTATTTCAATGAGTCCAGGCCCAATCTTGATGAATCTCATCAAGGTGAATCAAGTGAAAAATTGTATCCTAATTGTAGTGTTATGAAGGAAGCTGTTTATCATTTCTTATGTCTTTTCTTATGTTCCTGTTTCTATATTCCTAAATTGTTGGTGTTGGTTGAGGCAAGAAAATTAACTCATTTGATCAGAAGCAATTTGCAAGGAGACTCGAAAACATAGAAGAATGGCAGTCAACCACAATGCTCATTTGGACAGCTGGTGCAGGCATTATGGAGCAAATTGTCTCCTTCTGCACCGTTACACTTCCGTGATTTCAAAAAATCTATTTGACCTCTCCTCACAAGGCAGTCACTACGCCCTTGGTATCAGGATTAACGATCATAGTCCAGACTGTATTTGGAATGATTCGGAGTCAGTATGAACAATTGACGAATTAATGTGAGTGATTTGGAGTCAGTGTAAATGATTGGGGACAGTGTGAGTGATTGGGGCCAGTGTCATTGACTGAGGGAGTGACATTGAGAGTTATTGTGTGACTCGGGGGTCTTTATGAATGACAGGGAGGTAGATAGGTATTTCTGTGCATAAATCGTTGATATTGGCTGGACAGGTTAATAAAACTTTTCAGAAAGCATACGGTGCCATGGACTATATGAATAGAGGCAGACAGTGCAAAAGGAAGAATCTCATGATGAAAATGTACAAAACAATGGTCCAGCCTCACATGAAGGATTGTGTTCAAATCTGGACCCTGTACTTTAAGGAAGTGAAGGCTTTATAGAGAATGGAGTAAGGATTTATTAGATTGGTTCCAGAGAGATAGGACTTCAATTATACAAATAGATTGGAGAAGCTCTGGCTGTTCTCTTAAGAAGACGATGAAGAAATTTCATTGATGTATTTGAGATAATGAGGGAATCTGCACAAAGTAAATAGGAAGAAACTGTTTTCATTAGCAGAAGTCAATGGGAATCAGGAACAAACCTCTCCTCTGGATGGAGTCAAACCAAACACAAAGAGGATGGTTGTGGTTGTTGGAAGTGAATCATTTCAGTCCAAGCACATCTCTGCAGAAATTCCTCAGGAGGAAGTGCTGGATGTCTTTAAATGCATAAAAGTGGATAAGTCTCCAGGAACTGACCAAGTGTACCCTAGAACTTTGTGGGAAGCTAGGGAAGTAATTGCTGGGCACCTTGCTGGGATATTTGTATCATCGATAGTCACAGGTGAAGTGCCGGAAGACTGGAGGTTGGCTAATGTGGTGCCACTGTTGAAGAAGGGCGGTAAGGACAAGCCAGGGAACTAAAGACGAGTGAGCCTGACATTGGTGGGGGCAAACATGTATTTGGAAAGGCAAGGACTGATTATGGATAGTCAATATGGCTTTGTGCGTGGGAAATCATGTCTCACAAACTTGATTGAATTTTTTGAAGTAACAAAGAGGATTGATGACGGCAGAGCGGTGAACATGATCTATATGAACTTCAGTAAGGCATTCGACAAGGTTCTGAAAATGTGTTGCCGGTCAAAGCACAGCAGGTCAGGCAGCATCCAAGGAACAGGAAATTCGACGTTTCGGGCCAGAGCCCTTCATCAGGAAACTGAAACGTCGAATTTCCTGTTCCTTGGATGCTGCCTGACCTGCTGTGCTTTGACCAGCAACACGTTTTCAGCTCTGATCTCCAGCATCTGCAGACCTCACTTTTTATTCGACAAGGTTCCCCGTGGAAGACTGGTTAGCAAGGTTAGATCTCATGGAATAAAGGGAGAACTAGCCACTACTTTAACATCATTTATATAAATGATTTGGATGTGAGCATAAGAGGTATAGTTAGTAAGTTTGCAGATGACTCCAAAATTGGAGGTGTAGTGGACAGCAAAGAAGGTTACCTCAGATTACAACGGGGTCTTGATCATATGGGCCAATTGGCTGAGAAGTGGCAGATGGAGTTTAATTTAGATAAACGTGAGGTGCTGCATTTTGGGAAAGCAAATCTTAGCAGGACTTATACACTTAATGGTAAGGTCCTAGGGAATGTTGCTGAATAAAGAGACCTTGGAGTGCAGGTTCATAGCTCCTTGAAAGTGGAGTCGCAGGTAGATAGGATAGTGAAAAAGGTGTTTGATATGCTTTTCTTTATTGAGTACAGGGGTTGGGAGGTCATGTTGCAGCTGTACAGGACGGATAAGGCTACTTTTGGAATATTGCGTGCAATTCTGATCTCCTTTCTATCAGAAAGATGTTGTGAAACTTGAAAGGGTTCAGAAAAGATTTACAAAGATGCTGCCAGTGAGAAAATCTATAGCTTTAAAACTTGTCTATAACCATTTAGACTAAAATGTAATGCTGAATTATAGAAAACATTTACTGCACTAGAAAATGTCCAGGCAGGAAGGCACAGAAAAAAGGGGGTACTCAAGGAATGCAGAAGACAGGGACATCTGGGCTCACCAAGTGATGACAGGATGCTGTAAGGCAGTTAACAGCATTTGCCTTGGCATCGGTGAATCTGTGCGAACAGGAAACCAAGTGATAACATTCACAGCCATTCCCTTGTGAAATTAATGATAGTGTTTGATTCTGACCCTGAAAGGAAACTCGGTACTATCAAAAGCTTTGTAATTAACGGTCAGATGCTGTCAATTATAATGGATTCTTATTACCCCTTGCAAGTGGGGCAGACACAAAGAGAAAAAAAACTTTGCTGTTACAAAACCCTGACGTGAGAATTCAACAGATCACTCGAGTGAGAGACCATTTCAGTGCTGAGGCTGTTGGAGCCAGTAGAAAATTAACTCTTAGTGCTTATCTGTTATGAATTGAATTTAATTATATTTTGGGGCTTTATGATGATATTGAGTAGCCATTACCAGCTACTAAATACTAACTCAGTAAAAGGTAATATTGATGAAGCCTCAATTTACTTGCTGTTCTTGCAGACCACTCTACAGGCCTGACAGAATGTCCCACTGTCAATTCTAACTAATCAGGTCTTATGTATTCTTTGAATTTGAATCACAACCCTGAAAAGAAAGCATGTTTAATTCGAAGACTAATGAATCAGTTTAAATGCAACCTTACACTAACATCTCAGCCTCAGGCACAGAATGATTCAGTGCTTAAAAAGCAGGAGTCTGCTCTTAGCTTAGAAATTATTCTAAGCCTAACATTGAAGAGATTCTGGCACAATGTGTCAGGAAGCCATTTTATGATCAAAAGTTTGCCCCTACTTGCTAAGAAGCCATTTTGTAAAACAGTTGTATCTGACATGTGAGCTGTGCAAGGTTATCTTACGGACTCTCCAATTAGCTCAGACTGGTACCTCTTTACGGTAGGAGTTTATCTTGCTAGCAGGTGCCAAACTCAGCTGGGTATGTTTTTCCCACCTGATGAATGGCTTAGGGTCTGTAGGATTGATTAGTCAAGCGTACACAAACCTGTCAATTAACTTTCCTTCCTTACGAATAACAGTCTTTCACTGTTATGTGTCTAATTAAGAACATGCAATTTTTTTTAAAACTTCTGTATAAAGGAAGCTATTTTGTATCAGTACATCAGAGTAGCCTGCTGGGGCACTTGAAGAGCTGGTACCCTACTCTCCTAGGTTATTAGAACCTAGTTAGTTTAGTTTATAGGCATCAGTGTTATGTTGTAACAGTGATGCTATTACTGAATAAAGGGGATGACTAAAATTAAACTAAACTGCCTGTTAGAGGCTTTTATTCCAGACTTCCAATGAGTACGATCTCCGGGACGAACCAAGAGAGAGGCTTTACAGGTCTGAGTCCACAAGGGATTCCCTGGGTTGTCTCAGATCTCCACTTTAACACCAGGGTTGGAGGATTTGAGCTATAGGGAGAGGTTGAATAGGCTGGGGCTGTTTTCCCTGGAGCGTTGGAGGCTGAGGGGGTGACGTTAAAGATGTTTATAAAGTCATGAGGAGCGTGCACAGGATGTATAGACTAAGTCTCTTCCATGGGGTGGGAGAGTCCAGAACTAGAGGGCATAGGTTTAGAATGAGAGGGGAAAGATATAAAGGAGACCTAAGGGGTAAAGTTTTCACGCAGATGGTGATAATGTATGGAATGAGCTGCCAGAGGAAGTGGTGGAAGCTAGTACGATTGCAACATTTGAAAGGCACCTGGATGGGTATATGAATAGGAAGGGTTTGGAGGGATATGGGCCGGGTGCTGGCAGGTGGGACTAGATTGGGTTGGGATATCTGGTCGGCATGGACCAAAGGGTCTGTTTCCATGCTGTACATCTCTATGACTCTATGAGAGTCTTGGCCCAATTATCTTCACCTCATTCATCAGGTCAGAAGTGGGGATGTTAACTGATAGCTACATAATGTTTAGTACCACTTGTGGAACCTCAACTAATAATGCAATATATGCCCACTTAAAACAAGACCTGCATAATATATGGCTTCAGATGACAAGTGTCAAGTGACATTCATGCCACGTAACTGCCAGGAAATTGCTTTCTCCAACACTGCCCGAGCTCTTCTAGTACAGCTACAACACTGGCATATATGTGACAAGATGGACACATGTCCTGTAAATAAAAAGCAGAGCAATTCCAACCCAGCCAGTTACCGCCTCATCAGTCTTCCTACTGATCATCAGCAAAATAATGGAAGGTGTCATCAACAGTGCTATCAAGCAGCACTTCCTTCGCATTAACCTACTCACTAATGCACAGTTTGGGTACCACCAGGATCACTCAATTGCTGACCTCATTACAGTCTTAGTTCAAAAGAGCTGAATTTTAGAGGTGAGATGAAAGTGTCTTCTCCTGACATCGGGGCCACTTTTGATTGAGTGTGGCATCAAGGAGCCTTAGCAAAAATGGAGTTAATTGAAATCAGAGTGAAAACTGTTTAGTGTCCTACCTAGCACATAAGAAGATGGATGTGGTAGTTAGAGATCTGTAATCTCAGCTCCAAGCATTTACAAAATGTCCTCAGGCTGGTGTCCTGAGCCCAAACATCTTCAGCTGCTTCATCAATTGTCTTCCCTTCATCATAAGGTCAGAAGTGGGAATGTTTTCTGATCTTTGTACATTTTTTAGCATCACTTGAGGCTCCTTAGATACTGAAGTAGTCCATATCTAAATGCAGAAAAAAATCCAGGTATGGGCTGGTGAATAGCAACTTCACATTCACATTGCCCAAGTGTCAGGCTATGACCATCTCCAAAAAGAGATAATCTAATCATCTCCCCTTGAATTCAATTGCATTATCTCACCAAATCTTCCAGTATCAACATTATGGGGGTTACCATTGACCAGAAACTGAACTGGACTAGCCATAGTGTGGAGTGGCTATAAGATCAGGTTAAAAGTTAGAGGCACGAAATCCTGCACTGAGTAACTCACTTCCCCAACACTTGTCCACCATCTGTGAGGAATGTGACTGAATACTTCTCAATTGCCTAGCAATGACCAGCAGCAGTGAAGAAACTTGACACAATCCACTAGCAATGTTCTGTAATAATTGTATGATTCTAAATTATGTTGCCCATCAAGGTAGGGGACACTGATGTTGGAAATGGAATACTTGAACTTTATGGGAAATAAAGACACTCATAAAGCAACTTGACGTCTGACATTGGTGAATTGTGGAGGTAAGGTTTCAAATATCAAGCCCAATCTTGTACTACGTTGTTTTTGTCTTGTTAATTCTACCTGGACTACACCTCCTCCCACCCTGCCCCCTGTAAAAACGCCATCCCATATTCCCAATTCCTTCGTCTCCGCCGCATCTGCTCCCAGGAGGACCAATTCCAACACCGCACAACCCAGATGGCCTCCTTCTTCAAGGACCGCAGATTCCCCCCAGACGTGATCGACGATGCCCTCCACCGCATCTCCTCCACTTCCCGCTCCTCCGCCCTTGAGCCCCGCTCCTCCAACCGCCACCAAGACAGAACCCCACTGGTTCTCACCTACCACCCCACCAACCTGCGCATACAACGTATTATCCGCCGCCATTTCCGCCACCTCCAAACGGACCCCACCACCAAGGATATATTTCCCTCCCCTCCCCTATCAGCGTTCCGCAAGGACCACTCCCTTCGTGACTCCCTTGTCAGATCCACACCCCCCACCAACCCAACCTCCACCCCCGGCACCTTCCCCTGCAACCGCAGGAAATGTAAAACTTGCGCCCACACCTCCACACTCACTTCCCTCCAAGGCCCCAAGGGATCCTTCCATATCCGCCACAAGTTCACCTGTACCTCCACACACATCATCTATTGCATCCGCTGCACCCGATGTGGCCTCCTCTATATTGGTGAGACAGGCCGCTTACTTGCGGAACGCTTCAGAGAACACCTCTGGGCCGCCCGAACCAACCAACCCAATCACCCCGTGGCTCAACACTTTAACTCCCCCTCCCACTCCACCGAGGACATGCAGGTCCTTGGACTCCTCCACCGGCAGAACACAACTACACGACGGCTGGAGGAGGAGCGCCTCATCTTCCGCCTGGGAACCCTCCAACCACAAGGTATGAATTCAGATTTCTCCAGCTTCCTCATTTCCCCTCCCCCCACCTTGTCTCAGTCGGTTCCCTCAACTCAGCACCGCCCGCCAAACCTGCAATCCTCTTCCTGACCTCTCCGCCCCCACCCCACTCCGGCCTATCACCCTCACCTTGACCTCCTTCCACCTATCCCACCTCCATCGCCCCTCCCCCTAGTCCCTCCTCCCTACCTTTTATCTTAGCCGGCTTGGCTCTCTCTCTCTTATTCCTGATGAAGGGCTTATGCTCGAAACGTCGAATTCTCTATTCCTGAGATGCTGCCTGACCTGCTGTGCTTTAACCAGCAACACATTTGCAACTCCCAAATATCAAAAGAAATTGCTGAACAGTTCTGGATCAGTCACAAACTTTCTGTGAAATCGACAAATCATTGTTTTCTTAATTTTATTGCTAACCAAGGTCAGGAAACTGCTATATGATTAGCACTAAAAGTCCACGGTGAACAGAAACCTGTTGTGATTTCTTGACCAATATTGCTTTAGCAAATTATGGTAATTCATATTGTTCGTGTCAATAAAGCACCAGACGCCTTCAGAAGTCGCTGCTCCCCTTTGGGGGTGTTCTACCTTGGGGGTTTCAAAATATTTTAAAGGATTTTCTTTCTGACTAGAATGAAACTAGTCGCCTTTTGAAGAGCAGGGAGTGACCTGACCCTCGGAACCATTTCAATGGTCTCCCAGACCCCTCCGGAGGATAACAATGACGCACACACCAAAGACCATTGGCGTTCCTGAAATATAAAGTTATCGAAACACTTTTTAATTAAATTTTAGGCTAGACACTTAAACATCTGTACAGATTATAAACAATATTGGCCTGGCTGTCGACCGACTGCTGACCATTAGGAATAGTTATTGGCTCTATGTCTGGGGGCGGTGCAGTGCAACTGTTTCCGGTCGGGTTGTCATGGGGAAGTGTGTTTCCGGTCGGACGGGTTGTCATGGGGAAGTGTGTTTCCGGTCGGACGGGTTGTCATGGGGAAGTGTGTTTCCGGTCGGACGGGTTGTCATGGGGAAGTGTGTTTCCGGTCGGACGGGTTGTCATGGTGCGGTGTGGGTTCCCGGTTCTGAGGAAGGTAAGAGTTTCACTCGTTCACTGTTTATGGGAGGAGGCCATGGTGTGGGCCATCTGAGTATTTTAACTTTATGCCATTCTCCTGCGTTGCTGCGCATTGTTTTTATTAGAACAATCAACTAGTACCCTCTTCAATTTTTTGGTATCTCCAAATCATGTCTTCAATTTCTCAGCTAAGTCAGCCTCCATTCGTCTGCCAGGCAATGCATTCCAGACCTGAACCACTGGTCGTGTGAAAAAGTTTTTTTCTTCTAATTTCACATTTGCTTCTTTGGCAAAGACCCTCTTGTTCTTGATCCTTTTAAGAGTGAGAGAAGTTCCTTCATGTCAGATCCCTCACAACTTTGATAACTTCTGCCATGTCTCTTCTTTTCCTTTTCCTCTCTAAGGAAAGCTGTCTCTTCACAAATACAGGCTTTCTTCATACCTGAATTATCTCAACCCTGAGCCATTCTTGTAAACCTCTTCTGCCACTCCAGTGTGTTCGTGCCTGTCATGTAATGCCCAAAATGTACATAATACTCCAGGTTAAGAATGACTAATACCATGCCCTTGACTCTGGTCTCCCGCATCTGCAGTCCTCACTTTCTCCTAGATCTGACTAGTGTTTGATACAGGTGCAGCATAATCCCCTTGCTCTTGCACTCTATCCTCCATTAATGAACCTAATGTACTGTATGTTTTATTAACAGCTCTCTCCACCTGACCAGGATCTTTAGTGACCTATGCACATATATACCCACATTCACATTCTTTAGAACAGTATCCTTTACAATATCTTTTCATGTTCTCTTACATGTCACCATATTGAACTTCATCTGCTACCTGTCTGCACACTACCCAATGTATCAATGTAGAATTTCAAAATTCTACATTGTCCTTACAGTTTAAAACTCAGCAAAGTTTTTGCAAACTTTGAAATTGTTCCCCACACACCATCAGCTAAGTATTTTCTATCAGAAAGAGCAATATTGATGTGAAAGGAAGTCCATCACAAACCTTCTTCCACACTGGAAAATGCCCACTAATCATTATGCTGCTGCTTATCTCTCTTCCAAATTTGTATTAATGTTGTGACTGTCCCTTCCATTCCATAATCTGTAATGTTCCTCACAGGTCTATTGTACAACATTCTATTAAATGCCTTTTGCAATTCAACGTACATTATATTAACAGCAATTTCCCTCAAACTCTGCTAGCTGTTTAAAAAGCCCCAGAAAGTTAGTTGCATGTGATTTTCTCTTTAAAAATCCATGCTGGCTGTGTCAAATCAGCACACATTCATCTATCTGGCTATTAATTCTATCTCCCATTAATATTTCTATTAGTCTCCCCGTACTGAAGTTAGGCTGACTTACTTGTGATTGCTGAACCATTTTTTTTTTAAAAAGAAGCGAGTAATGTTTGCAATTCTCCAGTCCTTTACCACTTGACATGAGGGAAGCTTGAAAGATATTTTTCAGGGCCTCTGCAATTTCTGCTCTTGTTCTCTTGTTTGCTTCAATATCTTTGGTTGCATCAAATCTTGTACAGCTGCCTTATCAACTTGAAGTACCAACGGTTTTTCTGATACTTTCTTGACAATTTTAAACCCTTTTAGAGTCTGTGTTTCCTCCTTGGTTACCATGGCCTGAAAAGCATCGACATTCAGTCCTTTCACCATGCTTCCTGCCTGTACATGTAAATCCCTTTTTTGGTCTCTGATCAGCCCAACGTTTTCTTTTACAATTGATGTGCTTTAGAAGACTTTTAGATTGTCTGGTATGTGATTAGTCTTTTTCATAACCTCTCCTTCTCTCATTTGCTTTCTGATTTCCCTCTGAAGCTTTTATATTCAGCTTGATTCTCAGTTGTATTTTCTGCCTGACAATTTCCTGTAAGCACTATTTCTTCCTTAACTTAATTTTTATCTCCTTCATATCAAGAGGGATTTCGTTTTGATTGCCCTACCATTTCCATTTGAGGGAATGTACTTTGTCTGTACCCAATACAAATTCTTTCTGAATGTAGCCCATTGATTAGAGACAGTTTTTCCTGCCAGCATTTGGTTCCTGTCTTTTCAGCCCAGCTCCATGTCGAAGATGGCTTCCAAACAATTGATTTATTTTTACTCTGAATTGTTCTTGTCATTTTCCACCATTATCCTTAATCTTTTAAGACATTGATCACTGTCTACTGGATCTTTTTGAGACTGTCACTAGTAGAGTTGATCAGGCAGAGCCTCTAGGTATGGTTTGTTTGGACTTTCAGAAAGCTTTTGGCAAAGTCCCATATAAGAGATTATGTGTAAAGCTAAAGTGTGTGGGATTGGGGGTGGTGTACTGAGGTGGGTTGGTGGGATTAAGGTATTTGAGCTTAATGATCAGTCATAACCATATTGAATAGTGGAGCAGTGCTCAAGGAGTTGAATGGTCTCCTACTCGTATCTTTTATGCTTCCAAATGTTCCTTCTCTGACACTTGTTCCACTTTGCTCATCTTATTTCCAAGAACAGTATCTCCTTGCCTTTTGCACTCTATGCATTCAGCTGTAGGAAATTCTCCTGAATGCAGTCTAAAATGCTTGCTCCTCCCTGACTTTTACACTTCACTATCTCAGTCTATATCTGGGTAATTAAACTGTCCCATTATAACTACTTTGCACCTATCTGTAATTTTTGAGCAGATTTATTACTCTATATCTTTCTAACCATTGGGTCGTCTATCAATTACAGGGAACCATGTTCCTCTTCTCCTTTTTATTCTTTTCTAAACTATTCCAAACACCTTGTAAGTGAGAATATTTAACACTGTTTCCAACCCCACTTGAATCTCATCTCAGTTCATGCCACAACATCATAATCTCACATAGAAATCTTTGCCTGTAACTTGCCAGTGTTACTAATTATCCTCCATGCATTCAAATACGTGCAGTGTAACTCTAATTTTGACTTCATTACTTTCTGTATTACTCTGACTGCACGTATTGATTTGCCAATTTCTATTATTGTGCTATCTGTCGCCCTCATTATTTAATACATTCTGATATTACTAGTCTGATATCAGTAGTAGAGAGAATGCTAGGGCTCATTATAAATGATTTAACAGTCTAGATTAGAGTGGTGCTGGCAAAGCACAGCAGGTCAGGCAGCATCCGAAGAGCAGGAAAATCGACATTTCGGGCAAAAGCCCTTCATCAGGAATGAGGCAGGGTGCCCCCTGGGTGGAGATATAAATGGGGGGGGGGGGGGGATGTGGTGGTGGTGGGGGGGGGGATGTGGTGGTGGTGGGGGGGGTGGATGTGGTGGTGGTTGGGGGGGGTGGATGTGGTGGTGGTTGGGGGAGGTGGATGTGGTGGTGGTTGGGGGGGGATGTGGTGGTGGTTGGGGGGGGGGATGTGGTGGTGGTTGGGGGGGGGATGTGGTGGTGGTTGGGGGAGAGATGTGGTGGTGGTTGGGGGGGGGATGTGGTGGTGGTTGGGGGGGGGATGTGGTGGTGGTTGGGGGGGGGATGTGGTGGTGGTTGGTTGGGGGGGGATGTGGTGGTGGTTGGGGGGGGATGTGGTGGTGGTTGGGGGGGGATGTGGTGGTGGTTGGGGGGGGATGTGGTGGTGGTTGGGGGGGGATGTGGTGGTGGTTGGGGGGGGGATGTGGTGGTGGTTGGGGGGGGATGTGGTGGTGGTTGGGGGGGGATGTGGTGGTGGTTGGGGGGGGGGATGTGGTGGTGGGTGGGGGGGGGATGTGGTGGTGGTTGGGGGGGGGATGTGGTGGTGGTTGGGGGGGGGATGTGGTGGTGGTTGGGGGGGGGATGTGGTGGTGGTTGGGGGGGGGATGTGGTGGTGGTTGGGGGGGGATGTGGTGGGGGGGGGGGGGGGGGGGCGGGGTGGGGTTGGGAGAAGGTAGCCAAGAGTACAGTAGGTGGATAGAGGTAGGGTTGAAGTTGATAGGTCAGAGAGGAGGGTGGAGTGGATAGGTGGGAAGGAAGATTGGCAGGTAGGGCAAGTTATGAGGATGGTACTGAGCTGATAGGTTGGAGCTGGGGTAAGGTGGGGGGAGGGGGAATGAGGAAACTGGTGAAGTCCACATTGATGCCTTGGGGTTGAATGTCTGAGGTGGAGGGTGAGGCGTTCTTCCTGCAGGCATCAGGTAGTGAGGGAGTGGCGGTGGAGGAAGCCCAGGACCTACATATCCTCAGCAGAGTTGTGGGGGAGGGGCGGGGGGTGTTGAAATGTTCAGCCACAGGCTGGTGGGGTTGATTGGGATTGGTGCGGGTGTCCCGAAGATGTTCCCTAAAGCACTCTATGAGAATGCATCCTGTCTGCCCCATGTAAAGGAGACCGCAACGGATACAGTAAATGACATTGGTGGATGTGCAGGTGAAAGATTTAACAGCAGAGGGCTTGGAAAATGATGACAGGATTGGGCAGAGTTAACATGGATGAACAAAAGGAAGATCCTGCTTGGCAAATCTACAGGAATCTTTTGAGGATGCAACAAGTAGAGTTAATAAAGCAGCGCCATTGGATGTGGTTCACTTGGGCTTTGAGAAGGCTTTTCATAAGATCCTCCTTAAAAGATTATCATTTAATGAACTGGATAGTGAGTAGGAATAAATACATTATTTTCCAAATGGTAACCAGTGGTTAGTGGGGCGCTGCAGGGACCAGTGTTTGGAGCCCAGCTATTAACAATATATAATAATGATTTTGATGAAAGGAATAAATAAAACAGCTCCAAGTTTGCAGACACCACAAATTTGGATGAGATGGTGAACTGTGAGGTGGATGCAGAGGTGCTTTACTACTTTAGGACAAGCTGATTGAGTGGGCAAGTACATGACAGATGAAGTATAAGTTGGATAAATGTGAGGTTATCCACTTTGGTAGCAAAAACAGGAAGACAAATTATTATCTGAATGGCAATACATAAGGAAAGGAGACCTGGATATCCTTCTATATCTGCAGGTACAGCAGACAGTGAAGAAGGCACATGGTATATTGGCCTTTTAAAGCAAGAGGATTCAACTACTGTAGTAGAGATGTCATGCTGGCATTGTACAGGGCCTTGATGAGGTCATACCTGGAGTACTGTGTGCAGTTCTGGTCTCCTTATCTGAGGAAGGATGTTCCAGCAGTGGAGAGAATGCAGTGAATGTTTACCAGTTTGATTCCTGAGATGGCAGGGCTGGCATATGAAGAGATACTGGATTTGTTAAGATTCTATTCACTGCAATTTAGAAGAATGAACGGGGATCTTGTAGACGTGTATGATATTCTGCAAGAGTTCAATCCAGGCAAATGTGAGGTGATGCATTTTGGAAGATCCAATTCAAGAGTGAACTGTACAGTAAATGGAAAAGCCCTAGGGAAAATTGATATGCAGAGAGATCTGGATGTTCAGGTCCATTGGACCCTGAAAGTGGCAACGCTGGTTGGTAGGGTGGTCAAGAAGGCATACAGGGTGCTCCTCCATTGAGTATAAGAGTTGGTAGGTCATGTTACAGTTGTGTAGATCTTTGGTTCGGTCACATTTGGCATACTGCATACAGCGCTGGTTGCCACATTAACAGAAGGATGTGGATGCTTTCGAGAGGTGCACAGGAGGTTCATCAGGATGTTGCCTGATATGGAGGGCGCTAGCTATGAAGAGAGACTGAGTAGGTTAGGATTATTTTCATTAGAAAGATGGAGATTGGGGAATGAGGAACCTGATTGAGGTCTACAAAATCATGAGAGATATAGACAGGGTGGATAGCAAGAAGCTTTTTCCCAGAGCGGGGGACTCGATTATAAGGAGTCACGAGTTCAAGCTGAGAGGGGAAATATTTGAGGGAGATATGTGTGGAAAGTTCTTCACGTAGAGGGTGGTGGGTGCTTGGAATGCATTGCCAGCGGAGGTGCTAGAGCGAGCATGATAGCGACATTTAAGATGTATCTAGACAGATACATGAATGGGCAAGGAGCAGAACGATACAAATCTTTAGAAAATAGGTGACATGTTTAGACAGAGAATCTTGATCGGCACAGGTTTGGAGGGCCAAAGGACCTATTCCTGTGCTGCAATTTTCTTTGTTCTTTGTTCTATTCTAACAGGACTAGGCAGGAAAGAAGTTCCTGATTATTGGGGAGATCAGAACCAGGTGTCATAGCCTTAGGGTATTTGTGATTGAGATAAGGAGAAATTTCTTCACCCGTAGAGTGGCGAGCCTATGAATTCTTGTCACAAAAAGCAGTTGAGGACAAAACATTGACAGTTTTTAAGAAGGACGCAAATGTAGTTCTTATGGCTAAAGGGATCTAAGGGAATAGAATCAAATCCCTAGAGTGTGCAAACAGGCCATTCAGCTCAACAAGTCCATACCAACCCTCCGAAGAGTATCCCACCCAGACCCACATCCCCTACCCTATTACTGTAAATTTCCGCTGACAAGTGTACCTAACCTACACCTACCTGAACTCTATGGTCAATTTAGCATGGCCAATTCACCTAACCTGTGACTGTGGGAAAAAATCCACGCAGACATGGGGAGTATGCGCAAACTCCCAAGGCTGTAATCGAACCCAGGTTCCTGGCATTGTGAGGCAACAGTGCTAACCACTGAGCCACCTTGGCGCCCATATGGTGGGAAAGTGGGAACAGGATACTGAGTTGGATGATCGACCATGGCCATATTGAGTTGTGGAGCAGGCTCGAATGACTGAGTGCATTTCTGATGCTTTTCTTTCTATGTTTCTGTATCTCTAGTACTTTCTCCAGGTTCTCACAACTCTGCTAAGTTAGTTAACATGTTCCACAGGAACTCACTTTTAGCTTTGTTCAGATGCAGCCCATCGACTAATCTCTGAGATCAGTCCAAGTGTGCTGGGGCTCTAAAAAATTTCCAGCCACAAATTAATCTGTCTTTTCTTCCTTTTTGAGTACTCACTTGTGCATGATACCTGTTGTAATCTAGAAATTGAAGGTCCTACTTGTTCATTTCAGGAACTAAGTATAAAAAATTTTGTTGGCAGAACCACATTTCTCTTTTTACCTCTGTCTTTGGTTCCAGTGTAGACCATGACCTCCGGTCTCTCATCCTACCCCAAAACAATGAGCTGCAATCATTCTGTGACATCCACAACCATGATCCTAAAACCATTTTGGATTCACACCGCAGACCACAGAAACCCCTGTCTGTTGCTGTAACTAAAGGATCCGCTATCAGAACTGCTGTCTTGCCCATTGTCTTTCTTCCCTCTACAACTATCCTGGAGTACCCATGGACTCAGCTCACGTTGCACATCTTTGAGTGATTCTGGCACTCACCAGTATCTGGAATGTAAAACCAATTAGGCAATGGAATCTCTGGGGAGTGCTGTGATACCCTGCCTGGCACTCTTGGATTGTCTGGTGGTCACTCATTCTTCATTTGCTGGCGTGACCACCCCCCCCCCCCCCCCCCAAAAAAAGTTCTGCCTCATGGATGCATGTCAATGACTTCAGCCATCAGTTATGTTGTGAAATTCACAGGTCAAACCTGTGTTGCCTTTGATCTGCACTTGGGTTCATCTACATCACATGTTAGGACTTTACTGTTGACATAGGAAAAATCTGTGGATATCAGGAGGTCTTAGGACATCTTCCATTGGAATAGAGGAGATCGAATAAAAATTGTACAGGATTTTCGCAGCATGAATTGGGTAAGACCAATAGTTTAACAATTTTATCCTTCCGCCTCTCCCTCCAACACAGATATTGTCCCAGGTTGAAGCAGACCTCTCAAATATTTGCTTTTGACTGTAACATGTTGAGCTTAGCTACCTCCACCTAACACTCGTGTCACAAATCTTCTATTTCGCCTCTGTGACATCACTTGGTTATTCCTTTATTCAGCTACCACTGAAACCCACCTGCATGCTTTCACCCCTGTTAAATTTGACTGCTCTTTCTTTTGGGTGGCCCCATGACCTGAATCCTTGAGATCCTGATCCTAAATCACAACAGTGACCTGCTTAGAATAGGTGAAGCATTTTAGGATGCTTAACTTCGGCTCAACCAAAATATCCTTTTTGAAATGTGCTAAGCAATCACCTCTTTGTCACGCAGAGTTTCATTGGTTTTTGTTCCTTCAAGTTATGTTTATTATGTTTATTATAATTATGTTCATTATTTTAAATCCCTCTTGGCTGACATCCTCCCGATATCTCTAACTATTTCTGGTACTACATTTCACATTTGCATTCTGTTTCTTTCAGTCTGGCCTTGTGTGCTTCATGCAATGGCCTCACCATTGTACCTTCAATGACCTATGACTCTAAGCTCTACTTCTCTTTTCATGTTGAGTGCTTTCTTAAAATCTACCTCTTTGACCAAACTTTTAACATTCTCATGCAGATATGTGAAGCATCTTGGAGCATTTCTTTCTATGATAAAAATATTATTCCAGAATGCAATGAAATGTAGTAACAAAATAAAATGCTAAAACTAATGTGAATAACACAGACTGGTCCAACTGGTCTTTACACTTCAAAATGGAGCTGCAGTATGATCAGTAAATTCATTTTGAAGTTTAGCATTTTTTTAACCCATCTGGAATATAAATACAATTTGTTTCCAAATTGATTAACTTGGAAATTAAAAACATTTACTGGATTATGACACTTAAGAGCAAGGCAATGAAGACTTTTCCACCAGACCCTACATACCAACATCTTTTGTGGCACTTAATTTGGCCACAGAGTGTTAACATTCCACATAATAATTTGAGATGGAAACGTGCTTGCAATGTGTTCTGCATATAATGTTTACATTAGTAGCTTTGTGTGATGTGTCAGTTGAAATATTTCCACAAGTAAACATCAATTTCTTGATTAAAAAAGGCATTTTTGGTTCTTAGAAACTGTTAATTTGATTGCTCTTATTATGTAGACCCTTGCTAAATATTAATACAAAGATTTGAATAAATTTCAGTCTGTGCTTTATTCGGGAGGTATAATTCACTGTTTTCTTTCTAATAATTTTATCTTGTAGTATGGCAGCTTTATTGACAATCTCAGAATTTATGTTCGTGGCGGGAGTGGTGGAATGGGACTTCTTCGACTTGGGGGTGAAGGTGGTAAAGGTGGTGACGTCTGGGTTGTAGCGCAAGATGGAATGTCCTTAAAAAAGATCAAGGATAAATATCCAAGTAAACGTTTTGTGGCTGGTGTTGGTGCTAACAGCAGGTATGATGTTAACTTGTGAAAAGATCTCATAACTGGAGTATTTAGCAATAAGCTTAAGGTTAAAAGTTCAAACTCTGCCCTACTAATCACAGTATACCACTTCAAATGGGCTTGATTCTTCCCTTTGTATGTGATTTGGGCATATTTGTGGACTGTGATATGAACTAGTGCTTACTGGAAAAGTGATTTAAAATGTTGAAAATGTTATTTCAAATAGCTGTCAATGACTGGCAGCTCTTGCCTAACAACTGTATTTCTATTAAATGTTTTCTTTTGTAATATTAATGAAATAAATTGTACATCAACACAATTTTGACTGCTTCATTCTACATTACTGCGGTTCTTTTTAGATTATGAATATAATTCCTGATTACAATCCTTCAAGATCTCTGCTTTGTCCTAGCTGACATCAAGCTTGTTGCATGATGATATTGTCATACAGCAAGTGTAAAAGCTTCCATCATGTTCCTGATTTGTCTTGTAGATGATATGATGGGGAGTTATAAGATGAGTTACTTCTCATAGAATTCCCTGCCTTTGCCTCACTGTTGTAATTTATGCAGCTGGTCCAGTTCAGCTTCTGGTCAGTGTTGACCCCAGGATTTTGGTCATGTGGAATTTGGAAATGACAAATTCCGTTGAACGTCCGGGAAAAATAATAGTTATTACCTGATAACTGTGTAGTGAGAATGTTACACAGTATTAGTTGGCCTAAACTTAAGTGGTCCAGATTTTGCTGCATGGATGTGCAGTCATTAGCAAATATTACCATTTCTGACCTTATAGCATGGGGAAGCTCACGAATGAAGCAGCTTAAATGGTTGATCTGAGAAATTACTGCAGCAGTGTTCTACAGCGAGATGATTGATATTCAGCAACCTAAACCATCTTCCTTTGTGCAAGGTTGTATCAAACCAGTGGAGAGATTTTCTTCTAACTCTCATTGACTTCAAGTTGCTTGGGCTTCCAGATGCCATTCCAGATCAAAAATTATCTTGATGTCAAGGAAAATCAATCTCACTTGACTTGTTGAATTCAACTCTTATGTCTATGTTTTGGATCAAGTGTGATGAGGCCAGGAGCTAAATATTCCAGCGGAACCCAAACAGAAATTCTGTGAGTAGGTTAGTAATGAGCAGCTGCTGCTTGACAGTATTATTGATAACAGCTTCCAGCACCGTGGTGATCTTCCAGAATAGAGTGATGGGCCACGAAATGGAGTAATTTGATTATGTTTTCTTTTTTTTTTGTGGATAGGTTTCTGTCCTTTTTTGCTTTGTCATGTCAATACCAATGTTGTAGCTTGCCTAGGAGTACGGCTGTTTAACACAAATACTTAGAATTGCAGCTGGGAGATTGTTGGAGCATAACCTTTACTGTATATAGTACAACACCTAAGATTTTTTTTTGCAGTGGCTAAAATAGCTTGCTTGCTTGCAGTTATTTCTTGATTAAAATCTGAAAATGTGTCCCTCAGAGGTGTAATGCTGGCCTGCAGTGAACCTTAAAAGTAAATTATAAATTTGAAGACAGGAGGAAAAGTGTTAGCTTCTGGAAATAGTCTTTTAAACAGATCTATGCATGGTGAACTATAATATTTAGATGTCAGTACAGATAAAGTAGTCTAAGTAGCTGTATTTGATTTATTATTTCACCTCTTGTCTGCTTGAAATTAAGTTTCAGTTATTGTTATGGAGTAGATATAATGATGCCATGAATGGCTGGGAGAGTTCAGCTCAATTTAAGTTACTTTCATAGAAATTCCACTATAAATTTGTAATTTGCTTTCATTGAAATAAATCATTTCTACTTCATTTATGTGATTGAGGTAATACTCTACAGTGATATGAGTACAATGTATTTTTGCAGTTTATGTTGAACAAGAACTGGAACCTGAATCTTAATTTAAGTAAGATATCCATTAAATTTGAGAAGTTGACATCTTTAAGGGCACAATGATTGAAAAAAATTGCATATTTTGTTTTAAGCTTTGGAACTTGATAATTGTTTCAATTGTAATAATGTCCGAAATGGTAAAGGAAAATAGAGTTGGATGTACAGAAAGAATTTTCTTAAAAGACAAGTATAAATATGATGAAATTAAAGTGAGGGAAATCCTATCTGGAATGCAATGGCTGAAAAGGCAGTCTTGACAAGTACTAATATGCCTTAAAAACTGTGTTCCCTCCGATGATCATTTAGTTTAGAATATTGAACACAGACAGTAAACGTAGAAAAAAGGAGCAGGAGAGGGCTATTCAGCCCTTTGAGTCTGTTCTGCCATTCGGTATGATTATCTAACTTAGTTCCTGCTTTCTCCCCATCCCCCTTGACCCTTTTAGCCCTGAGAACAACACCTAACTCTTGAAAACTTGCAGTGCTTTGGTCCCATCTGCTTTCTGCAGTAGGGAATTCCACAGGCTCACAGCTCTTTGGGTGAATAAATTGCACCTTATTTCAATCCCAAGTAGCCTGCTCCATATCCTTAAATTGTGACTCTTGATTCTGAGTTCCCTGATCATCAGGAACATCCTTCTTGCATTTACCCTGTCTAGCCCAGTTAGAATTTTATATGCTTTGAGGTATCCATCCTCTGTTCTATTCATTATCTAAATCGTTATTTTATAATGTGAGTTGCTGGGGTCCAAGCACTGATTCCTATGTCCCACTAGTCATTGCCTGTCAATTGGAAAAAGATCCATTTATTCCTACCCCCTGTCAACCAGTTCTGTATCCTATGTTCTGTATACTACCCTTATCCCATGCACTCTAATTTTACATGCTGATCTCTTATGTAGGACCTTTTCAAAAAAACCTTCCAACGAAACCACATCACTGCTTTCACCTTATCCATTCAATGCGTTACATCCTTAACAGGGTCCGGTAGATTTGTCAAGCATGAATTCCTTTTTGTAAATATATGCTGACTCTGCCAAATCTTATTACTATTTTCCAAGTGCTCTGTTATTAAATCTTTTATAATGGAGTCTACAATCTTCTCCACTACCAATATCTGGTTAACTGGTTTATAATTCCCTGTTTTCTCTCCTTTACTAAATGGTGGAGTTACTTTCGCTACCCTCCAATCCATAGGAATTGTTCCAGAGTCCATAGAATCTTGAAAGATGTCCACCATCAAATCCATTTTTTTTCTAGGGCTACCTCCTTAACTACTCTGGGATATTGAGTTCTGGGGATTTATTGGCCTTTGTGTCACCAATTTCTCCAACACCATTTCTGTACTAATACTGACCTCAGTTCCTCCCTCTCTCCAGAACCTGTGTTCTCCAACATTTTGAGATGTTGTTTTTGTCCTCTTTTGTGAAGACCGAATCATGCTATATATTTAATTGGTCTGCTATCTCTTTGTTCACCGATGTAATTCCTCTGTGTCTGACTGTAAAGGATGATTTTCTTCTCTCAATCAATCTCATTGTTCTCCTTTGCTGAAATTTAAAGCTCGCAATTCTTGGTTGCTGCTTTCTTTGGCCACTTTGTATGCCCCTTCCTGGGATCTAGTGCTGCACTTAATTTCCCTTTATAGACATGTTCAGGTCACCTTTCCTATTTTATTTTTGTTCTAGACAGAAATAACCAGTTATTGTAGTTCCTCCATACAGTTTTTAAATGTTTGCCATTACCTAAGTGCCATCATCCCTTTAAGTAACGTTTCCTAATTTATCAAAAGCCAGCTTGCACCTCATACCATCTTAGTTTTCTCTATTTAGATTCAGGACCTTTATCTCAGAATCAACCACGACACTCAATCCTAATGAAGAATTGCTAGATTGTCAATAATTCCTTTCTGATTATGCAATACCCTGGCTAGGATGGCCTTTTTTGTTGGTTCTTCAACGTATTGATTCAGAAAACCATACCACGCAAACTCCATGAATTCCTCCTTTTTGAATAGTAAAATAGCACGTGCTCTAATTTTGCTTTTGTTCTTTACAATTTCTAGTATTCGATCGCTTAAGGGAGTAAAGGGAAATGATTGTGAAATTCATGCTCCAGTTGGAATTTCAATCACTAATGATGATGGGCAGGTAATAGGTGAGGACTGTTTTTAAAATTGATCAGGCTTGATACCAGCTTTTAAGTACAAATAGTTCTTTTGCTTTGTTAAAATATTCATTGTGTGCTATTTTCTCTGCATTCTGCTAATACAAAACATTAGTGTTAGTGTACTTTCAGTATATATGTGGTATAAATTGTAGTCTTCTATCTAATCATAATGAAATCTATTTGTGAATTCCAATGCATGAAGAAACACAACACTTATGGAACTTTTCCTGAATATAATGAATTTAGGAAAATTAACACCAATACAGACACAACCTAATTTTCCAACTCTTTAAAGACTCTAGGATAAAGTCCATCAAGACCACGAGATCTAACAACCTGCAGCTCCATAATTTACTCAGTACTGCTCCTCTAATGAGTAAAATTTCACCAGTTTCACTTTTCCTTTAACTTCTTGATTTGCAGTTATACTGGATTGTATTTTATACCCTCTATGGTGAATATAGAGCAAAATATTTATTTATTACATCTGCCATTTCTTTATTATTTACTATTAGAACAAAGGAAATTTACAGCCCAGGAACAGGCCCTTCGGCCCTCCAAGCCTGTGCCGATCCAAATCCACTGTCTGAATCTGTTGTCCAATGACTAAGGAGCTGTATCCCACTGCCTCCCCACCTACTCATGCATCTGTTCAGATGTAGATTAAATGAATCTACTGTGCCTGCTTCTAAGCCTCTGTTGGCATCACGTTCCATGTACCTACCACCCTCTGTGTAAAGTACTTCTCGCATGTATCCCCCTTAAATTTTTCTCCCCTCGCCTTGAATGCGTGACCTCTCATTTTTGAATTCCTCACCATGGGAAAAAATCTTATCCATACTGTCTACACCCTTCGTGATTTTGTAGACCTCAGTCAGGTTCCCCCTTTTTTCCAATCAAAACAATCCTAACCTACTCAACCTCTTTTCATAGCTAGCACCTTCCATCCCAGGCAATATCCTCGTAAACCTTCTCTGCACCCTCTTAAAAGCGTCTTTGTCTTTTTGATAAGGTGGTGACTAGAACTGTACACAGAGTTCTAAATGCGGCCGAACCAAAGTCTTGTACAATTTTAACATGACCTGCGAGCTCTTGTACTCAATATTCCATCCGATGTAGGCAAGCATATCATATGCCTTCTTGACCACTCTATCCACCTGTGTAGCCACCTTCAGAGTACAATGGACCTGAACTCCCAGATCTCTGTTCATCACCTTTTCCTAAGGCCTTTCCATTTACAGTACAGTTTGCTCTAGAATTAGACCTTCCAAAATGCATCACCTCAGATTTGCCCGGATTGAACTCCACCTGCCACTTCTCCGTCCAACTTTCCAGTCCAGCTATATTCTCCTGTAATCTTTGACAGTCTCCTATGCTTTCTGCTACTCCACCAATCTTCGTGTCATCTGCAAAATTACTGATCAGACCACCAATGCCCTCGTCCAGATCATTTATGTATATTATGAACAACAGTGACCCCAGTACTAATCCCTGTGGAACGCCATTGGTCACCTTTCTCCATTTCGAGAAACTCCCTTCAACTACTACTCTGTCTCCTGTTGCTCAACCAGTTCTTTATCCACCTAGCTAACACACACTGCACACTATGGGACTTCACTTTCTCCATTTGTCTGCAATGGGGAATCGTTTCCTTATTTCCCCTCTCCCCACCTTGTCTCAGTCCCAACCCTCGAACTCACCACCACCTTCCTCACCTGCAATCTCCTTCCTGACCTCTCTGCCCCCACCCCCACTCCAGCCTATCACCTTCACCTTAACCTCCTTCCACCTATCGCATTTCCAACACCTCTCCTCCCTACCTTCTAGCTTAGCCTGCTTGGCACACTCTCCTCATTCCTGAAGAAGGGCTCATGCCCGAAACGTCGATTCTCCTGCTCCTTGGATGCTGCCTGACCTGCTGCGCTTTTCCAGCAACACATTTTCAACCTTATCAAACACCTTATTAAAGTCCATTTATATGATATCTACAGCCTTTCATTCAGCTATCAACTTGGTCACTTTCTCAAAGAACTCTATTAAGTTGGTAAGGCATGATCTCCCAGCACAAAACCATGTTGCCTATCACTGAAAAGCAAATTCTCTTCCAAATATAAGTAGATCCTATTCCTCAGTACCTTCTCCAGCAACTTTCCCACCACTGACGTCGGGCTCACTGGTCTGTATCCTTATTATCCTCCTTGAACAGGAGGGCAACATTAGCAACTCTCAAGTCCTCTGGCACTTCACCTGTGTTTAAGGATGCTACAAAGATATGTGTCAGGGCCCCAGCTATTTCCTCTCTTGCCTCCCTTAGCAACCTGGGATAGATCCCATCCGATCCTATGGATTTGTCCACCTTAATATCCTTTAGCCAACCCAACGCATCCTCCCTCCTTATGTCAACATGATCCAGAGTAAACTAACGTCTATCTCTAATCTCAACATTCATCACGCCCCTCTCCTCAGTGAACATTTATGCAAAGTGATCATTAAGAGTCTCACCCATTTTTTCACGTTCGACACACAACCTTCCTTCCTTATCCTTTAGTGGACCAACCCTTTCTCGAGTTACCCTCTTGCTTCTTATATATGAATAATTCTGCTCACTAAAGTTATTTCATGACCCCGTTTAGCCAGCTTGATTCATCGTTTAAGATTGGTCCTACTCTCCCGATATTCCTCCAAGGCCCGTTCTGTTCTTAGCTGCCTGGACCTTATATACGCTTCCCTTTTCCTCTTGGCTAGTCGCACAATTTCTCCTGTCATCTATGGTTCAAGAATCTTGCCTTTCCTATCCCTTGTTTTCAAAGGGACATGCCTATCCTGCACTATCTTCAACCTATCTTTGAAAGCCTGCACATATCAAATGTGGACATCCCTTCAAATAGCTGCCCCCAATCCATATTTCCTAGCACCTGTCGAATTTTGATATAATTGGCCTTGGCCCAGTTTAGTACTCTTTCCTTAGGACCACTCTCACCTTTGTCTACGAGTATTCTAAAACTTACAAAATTGTAGTCACTATTCCCAAAAAAAAATCCCCCACTGCAGCTTCTAACACCTGGCCTGGCTCATTCCCCAACGTCAGGTCCATTATGGTCCCTTCCCTAGTTGGACTATTGGCATACTGCTCTGGAAAACTTGCCTGGATGCTTCTCTCAAATTCTGCCCCATCCAGATTTCTGACACTTAAGTGTATCCCAGTGGATGTTGGAAAAATTAAAATCTCCAATCCCCACCACCCTGTTTTCTCGACATCTTTCCATAATCCATTTACCGATTTGTTCGTCTACCTCACGCTCACTGTTGGGAGGCCTGTAGTACAGCCCCAACAATGTAACTGCACCCTTCTCATTTCTTAGCTCTACACATAATGCTTCACTACTCAAGCCTCCATAGTGTCCTCCTTTAGCACAGTCGTGATATCGTCCCTGACCAGCAATGCGACTCCTTCCCTCCCTATCCTGTCTGAAGCATCTATTTCCTGGAACATTTAGTTGCCAATCATGGCCTTCCTTCAACCATGTCTCTGATTGCAATAAAGTCGTATTCCCAGGCACCAATCCAAGCCCTAAGTTCATCTGCCTTACCCACTTGCATTAAAGCATATGTACTTCAGACCACCAATTCCTTTGCGTTCATCTGCTGTCTGCCTACTCTTCCCCTTGGTAATGCCAGCTTCATGATCCTGTTCCTTCAAGTCTCTAGATGCCACCTCACTGTCTACTCGTCTTCTTTTCTGGTTCCCAGCCCCCTGCCACATTAATTTAAACCCTCCCCAACAGCAGTAGCAAAAACTTCCCCAAGGATATTAGTTCAAGTCTGGTTCCAGTGTAGGCTATCCAATTTGTAATAGTCTCACCTTCTCCAGAACCGGTCCCAATGTCCCACTAATCTGAATTCCTGCCTCCTACGCCATCTTTCAAGCCACATGTTCATCCTGCCTATTCTTTCTTTTCTACCCTGGCTAGCACGTGGCACTGATAGCACTGAGATCACTACCTTTTGAGGTCCTCCTCTTTAATTTCTCTCCTAGCTCCCTGAATTCTGCTTTCAGGACCTCATCTCGTTTTTTACTTATCATTGGTGCCTATATGCTCCATGACAACTGGCTGTTCACCCTCCCCTTTCAGAATGCTTTGCAGCCAATTGGTGACATCCCTTACCCGAGCACCTAGCAGGCAACGTACCATCCGGGAGTCTCATTTTCGGCCACAGAACCACCTATCCAATCCCCTTACAATAGAATCCCCTATGACTACGGCCCTGCGAGTCTTTTTGCCACCCTTCTGAACAGCAGAGCCTGCCATAATGATTCTGGCAACTGCTGCTCTCCCCTGAAGAGCCATATCCACCAACCGTATCCAAACGCGGGGGACACCTGCACTGCTTTCCTATTTTTCTTTGTCTTTTGGTCACCTATTCACTGTTTCCCTCAGCAATTCTAATCTGCGGTGTGACCAATTCACATCCACCTTTTTAAAAAAAACACTTATCCTTCCCATTGCTTCTCTCTGCCCTCTCTCTTTGCTGCTCTGTTAAAAGCTAGAGGAGCTATTCTAATAGAAGAGTATATGAACTCACCATTCTCACCCACTTGGGGACCAATACTCACTTCACTTACATTTTTCTTTGTTAAATACTTATTAAAAACTCTATTTTTATGTTCCTAGGTAGCATCCTCTGCAGTCTAATTTATTAGTCCTGATTAACCTTTAGTCCCACTGCTGTTCTTTATATTCTGACCAATTGTCTGACCTGCCACTCATCTTGTCTCAGTTATTCGTTTTCTTTCTGTAAGCCTGATGTTTGCTTTGACTTATTTAGTTATTCACAAATGGTAGTCCTCCCCCTGATAATTTTTCTTTATTGTAAGAGTATACTTACTGAGAGTATTCTGAAATAACTCTTTGAACATGTATCACAACTTCTTTTTCTGTTTGCATAATACCAGAGTTCATTTCAGCTAGCTCAACTTCCATACTTAAAAATTTGCCTTTGTTTAAATTTTAAATATTGGTTATAAGCCTCATCATCTCCCTTTTCAAATTAAATGTAAAATCAGTCACATCACTGCTACCTAGAAGTATCTTTATTCTAAAGTCGGTAGTGAATGCTACCACATTACACAATAGCAAGTCTAGTCTTCCTGTCCTCTCCAAAGCAGTTCATGAATGTTTCATCCAAGCTACTATTATTGATCGTTTATTTCCCCTGAGTTATGTATAGATTAAAATCACCTTTAATTATTGCTGTCCCTTTATCACAAGCACCTAATATTTCATGTTACATGCTATTTGGAGCCTGCAGATCACTTGAACTAGAGACTTTTTTCCCCCCTACTATTTACCATCTCCACCAAAACCAATTCTACATCCTGATCTGAACCAAGGTCATTTCTAACTATTGTAGCAAATGAACTTTGATTAGGACAGTTAACCCTCTGTCTTTACTTAGTTTCTTATTCTTTTTGAACGTTATATACTGACAATATTCAGGTCCGAAGCCATATCTCTGTAATGCCTACCAGATTGCATTTATTCACTTCAGTCTGCATGATAAATTAATTTACTTCGTTTTTGAATGCTATGCATGTTCAGATACAGAGACTTTACTTTTGTTTCTTTTGTTACCTTTGTAGTATCCTGTCTTGATTGCTGGTATAGTTTTTTGTTTTTCTCTCTCACTTTACAACCATTTATTTTCCATATTAATATGTTGCTCTCCTGCCTTGACTCTGACTTCATATATGTTGCATTCTTCAAGGTGAGAGGTGAAAAGTACTTTATACAGAGGGTGGTGGTCATCTGGAACGTATTGCCAGCAGCGATGGTAGAAGCAGGCACGGTTGATTCATTTAAGAGGCGTCTGGACAGATGCATGAGTAGGTGGGGTGCAGAGGGATACAGATACTTAGGAATTGGGCAACAGGTTTAGATAGTAGATTTGGATTGGCTAAGGCTTGTAGGGCTGAAGGGCCTGTTTGTGGGCTGTAAAGTTTCTTTGTTCTTTTTGCTCAAGCTTGATTACTCATTCACCCTTTTTTTTTATAAAGTTTAAATACCTCTCTACTTTCTAATTATGTGGCTCATGGGAACATCTGTCCCAAAGGATTCAGGTATAGATAGTTCTAGCGGTACAGATTTCACTTTGCCCAATACTGATGCCAGTGACCACAAATGGGAACTCCCTCTCCAACACCAGTCCTTGAGCCTCTCATCCACTTTTTTGATTTTGTTCATTCAGTACCAATTTGCACATGGATCATGTATTAAATTGAAAGCACTTTTGAGGTTCTACTTTTAATTTAGCACCTTACCTCTCATTAAGTCAGCAGAACTTCTTTCCCAGTTCTACCTCTGTTGGTACTGACTGAACCATTACCACTGAATCTTCCCCATCTCTTTCAACCCTGGGCAGATATCCCAAACTATGTCACGGAGCAGATAACACAACTGTTTGACCTCATGCTTTTTGCAGCAGAGGACACAGTTGTTCCTCCTCACTTTATAGTTCCTGACACCCACTACTTATTCCTTCTTCTTATCCCACTTCTCTAGCTCCCTGTATCATGGTGCTATGTCCAATTCCACCCTGCACTCCTTCACTCTCATGCATACAAGCTGAGAAAATGCCAAACATGTTAGAGGTTTTTGTACTCCTGCCCTCTGAGTACTCTCACCTGCTTCACTGACCAAATCAGCAACACCTATCCTGGAGGTATAACTGTTTACTGGAATAAAGTGACCAGGGACTCTTTCCCCCCCACCCCTCCCCCAACTCCCTGAATGATGAGCCAAGTGTCTGAAGCTTGACTTGACTGAGCTGTAGCTGCAAGGATTACTGTAGATATGTTTGTCTAAGGACATGCTGGCACACAGAGATTTCCACACTCTGCATTTGCTGTACATCACCTGCCCTGCCATTTCTAAAAAATGTTAATTCATTCATTGTTGCTAATTAAATAATGTATTAATACAGTCTACATCTCCCACAATAAATTTTAGCAGTGTCATGTATGAATAATGGGAACTTGGACAATTGTACTTAAGTACACATGAACCTCGATTATCCGAATGACATGGGTGGGGAGTACTGTTTGATTAATCGAATGCTGGATAACATAGTTTAGCCAAGCATCGGGACCTTGCAATCTTGTTCAGTTAATCCGAAATTTGTAAAATTGAATGCTGGATAATAGAGGTTCCTCTGTATTGACATCTTCAGAAGATTGTTAGAAAATTGAATTTAAAAAAAAAGAAATTGAAGTGTTTGTGATTTTTTGCTATTTGTTGTGCAGATGTTTGAAGCCATTTTTATTTTCTAGGTGAATTAAACAAAAAGGGAGATCGAGTTATTGTAGCCCACGGCGGTCGTGGTGGTTCGTTTGTGACTAACTTTTTGCCTTCTAAAGGCCAAAGCAGAATTATACGGATGGATTTGAAGCTTGTAGCTGATGTAGGATTGGTTGGGTAAGTTTGGATTTCATATGTCTTCATTGTTCCCTTCTCAGTTACTGATTTATTCTATTTGCAAGTAATGGATGTATAGAATTTGTTGAATGATATGTTTGCTCATTTTAATTTTGATGTTGATTCTGAACTTTGTGTGTGATACTTGTTTTTTAACAAGTTTGGGCGTTTCGCAACATGAACAGGCATGCTATAAGGTGAGCTACTTCCAGATGTAATGAAAATAATATTTTCCTACTTTTTGGTGATTGAAAACAGAAATTGTTTCCTCTTGTATAAAATTCTGAAAGGATTTCAGATGGTCAATGCTGAGAGTTTGTCTTTTCTATCTGGAGTTTTGAACTTCAGGGGGTCATAATCATAAAGGGAAGATCATTTTTTTTTATTATAGATATTTTTATTGAAATTTAACATTTTTGCAAATTTACAAAAATAAACAAAACTCTCAAATACAAACATTGATGTACAATTAAATCATATATACCATAGTCATAATTTAACAAAGAAAAGGAAAAGAAAGAAAACAAGAAGAAAAAGACAAAAAAACAAGAACCGAAGAAAGAAAGAAAGAAAAAAAAACTCAACTTTCTACTAATCTAACCTATAACTAACCAGAGTGTATACCTAAGTCTCTTACATGCTCGGAATGTATAAACATCAAATATGATAAAACCCGTATTCGTGCGGGATTCCTCTCCCAAGGGGCCCCGGAGCAGCCAGATCTGAAATCTTCACTAAATAAAAGCCCTTGTTAGGATGGCCGAAATATCTGCATTTATATAATTCAAAAAGGGCTGCCATATTTTATAAAATAATTCAGTCTTTCGGTGCACCATATTTGTGAGGAAGTCAAGGGGGATATATTCCATAATTAATCTGTGCCAATTTGAAAGTCCAGGGGGGCCCTCAGCCACCCAGTTCACCAAAATATTTTTCCTTGCACAGAAAGAGAGAATAGAAAATAGTCTCTTCCCGTGCGTATCCAGAAATGAGAGGTTCGAAAAGCCCAAAAGGAGAGATACAGGGTCCACCCTAATTTCCGTTCCAAAAATTTCTGTCAGGGTATTTGCCACTTTAGTCCAGTATCTGCGGATTTTCTGACAAGTCCACAGACAATGTGCAAGAGTACCCACCTCTATTTTGCATTTGGGACACATTGGAGATGCTCCTGCCTTAAATTTTGCCAGTCGAGCCGGAGCTATATGGGCCCTATGAAGTATCTTTAGTTGGATAGCCTGAGTTCTATTACCGATAGTAATTCTTCTAGCATTTTCCCAAATGTCATTCCACATATCCTCAGAGATTTCTAGCCCCAAGTCCTGCTCCCATGTTTTAAGCAGGTCATCCATGTCTCCTGAAACTCCACCATGTAGCAAATGGTATATAGTACTAGTGGAGGATACCCCCGCTGGTCGTAGGACATTACGTTCTCTGTCTGATTTATAAAGACTCTATCTATTAATGTAGTCGTCTTCTGTATATAATCTTGAACTTGGAAGTATCGAAAGAGATCCCCATTAGGTATTCCAAATTTCAGACGCAGCTGCTCAAAGGACATCAGGATCCCATCTTTAAATAGGTCCCCTAAGCATGAGATGCCCTTGGATCTCCAGAGTTTAAAGGTGGCATCTGTAATCCCCGGTTGGAATCACCATGCGCCAATAGTAGGCGCATGGGGGGATGTTTTATGTGAGTTACCCTCATTTTGCCGCATTATATTCCAGGCCTTAATTGTGTTTAATATTATGGGATTTTTACAGTGGTCTGTAATGATTTTCCTCTTATCTGAAAATAAAAGGTTAGTAAGTGGATATTTTACTTGGGAGGCTTCGATATCCAACCAGATTGATTGTGGATCAGATGAAACTCAATCAGCTATGTAACTTAGTAGGGAGCTTAACTGATATTTCCTAAAGTCTGGGAAGTCCAGTCCTCCCCTTGCCTGTGGAAGCTGTAGCTTCTTCAGCTTAATAAGGGGCCGTCTATGGTTCCAAATAAAGGAGCCCAACCAGCCATATAATTTACGTAGGGCTAGCCTTGGCAGCATCAGCGGGAGCATTCTCATAGGATATAAGAGACTGGGCAGAACATTCATTTTAATTAATGCTATTCTACCTAGCCAGGAAATCGGAAGGTCTCTCCATCGCTGGAGGTCCTGCCTTATGCTTTCCATTAATTGTACAAAATTAGCCCTATACAGCTGACCAAATACTGGCGTGATAAAAATACCTAAATATAAGAAGCTCTCCAGGGACCAACGGAAGGGAAAAAGGGATCCGTCCATTAGGTGGGGTATCATAGCCAGACCACCCATTGGCATGGCTTCCGATTTTGAAAAATTAATTTTATAGCCTGAGAATGCACTAAATGTATTAATAACTTGAATTAGACGAGGCACTGACGTTAAAGGATTACTGAGGAATAAGAGAACGTCATCTGCATAGAGGGTAATTTTGTGTTTACCTGTACCAATCCTCGGGGCCGTTATATTAGGATCAGTCCGGATGGCTTCTGCTAATGGTTCGATTATCAGCGTAAACAACAATGGTGAGAGAGGACATCCTTGACGGCAGCCCCTACCCACACTGAAGCCATCCGATCTTAACCCATTAGTAATAACAGCTGCTTTGGGGTCATTATACAATGTTGAAACCCATTTGGTAAACACCTGTCCAACGCCAAACCTTTCCAATGTGTAAAATAAATATGACCATTCAACCCTATCGAATGCCTTTTCCGCATCCAATGAAATTACTACTCCTGGTATCTTTCCCTGATGACAGGCTTGGATCATATTCAAGACCCTTCTGATATTATTGGATGATCTGCGGCCCTTAATAAATCCCGTCTGGTCCTCGTTTACAATATATGGCAGTACCCTTTCTGGTCTTAGTGCTAACATTTTTGAGAGAATTTTAAAGTCTACATTTAGTAAGGATATTGGTCTGTAAGATGCACAGTCTTCTGGGTCTTTTCCTTTTTTGAGGATAAGAGAAATATTTGCTTCTTTCAGCGAGGGCGGGAGACAGACCTGACTATACACAAAATTATACATATCCATAAGTGGGTCAGCCAATATTCCTGTAAATTCTTTATAGAATTCAGCTTGAAAACCATCCGGGCCTGGTGCTTTTCCGCTCTGAAGTTGCCTAATTGCCTCAAGTATTTCTTGGACTGTTAAAGGGGTATTTAGGGCCGACACCTGTTCCGGAGTCAGGCCCGGGAAGGTCAAATTTTTAAAAAATGACTGCATCCTCTTAATCCTATCTTCACAATCCTGCGATCTATATAGTTCAGAATAAAATTCTTTAAAGGTCGCATTGATCTTTTTATGATCATGAGTCAGGGTACCTGTACTTTCCTTGATGGTCGGGATAGTTTGAGGGGCTTTCTTTTTCTTTGCAAGAAATGCTAGGTATCTACCCGGTTTGTCGCCATATTCATATAGTCTTTGTTTCGCAAATAATATTTCCCTTTTAGCCGTTTGAGTAAGCGCGGTGTTTAAAGCTGTCCTAAGAGCTGTAATCCTCTGCAATTTTGTGATAGAAGGTCTATCAGCGTATGCTGTTTCGGCTGCTTTTAGGCGAGCTTCGAGCAGACGCTGTTGTTCTCCCTTCATTTTCCTCTGGGTCGCTGAATAGGAGATGATCAAACCTCGTGCATAAGCTTTGATGGTCTCCCACATCATTGACGGATTGCTAGCCGTACCTGTATTAATTTCTAAAAAAGTTTTAAGTTCTTGGGAGAAGTACTTTAAAAATTTGCTATCTTTTAACAGGAAGGGGTCCATTCGCCAATGCCGAGCAGATATCCCATTGTTCTTTACCTTGGTTTCCATGTAGACAGCGGCATGGTCAGAGATTGCTATAGTACCTATTTTACAGGTTGATATAGAATTTAGAAAAATCGACGGGGCAAAAAACATATCAATTCTTGTGTGACATTTATGTGGATTAGAGTAGAAAGAAAAATCTCTACCCTGTGGATGGAGACATCTCCATACATCTACCAATCCTAATTCTTTATTCAGGTCCACCAGTTGTCTAGATCTGGGAGATACTCCAGCGGTACTCTTGGGAATCCTGTCTATTTCCGGATCCATAATACAATTAAAGTCTCCCCCTATAATTGTATGACGGGTACCAAAGGCCATCAGTTTTGAAAAAGCTTCCGTTATGAATTTAAAGGGGTGTGCCGGGGGGCAGTACACATTTAAGATCCCATATTCCTCTCCATTTATGAGGGCTTTAATCAAAATATATCGTCCAGTTTCGTCTTTTATCTGATTTAGAATTTTAAAAGGGAAATTCTTCCGGACAAGGATAATGACTCCCCTGCTTTTTGAATTAAAAGAGGAAAAAAAGGCCTGATCAAATCCGCCCTGTCGTAATTTTAAGTGTTCTTTATCCAACAGGTGTGTCTCCTGTAGGAGAGCTATATCAACTCTCTCCTTCTTAAGATTTGATAATATTTTCTTCCTTTTAACTGGCGAATTGCTCCCCCTGACATTCCAGGTGCACCAGTTAATCGACTGATCAGCCATAATCATCTGGACAGATCCGAGACCCCTCGGGAGGGGAAACCCTACCTAGAACATCCCGAGCATGGAGCACACAAGATTTACAAAAGTAAAGACTCTCTGATACACTCAAAACAATATAACAAAATACTCTTTCTAAGTAAAAAAGATATAAAACATTCCGAATTGGAGATTTTCTCCCTTGTTCCCAGGGAGCGTCACTTCCTCTCCCACAGTCCATCTTACCCTCTTCCAACCAGTGCCCCACCCTTGACCCAGGTGTTCCTCAATAAAAATGAGGAGAATTCAAATATAATATAAAGCTAGAGTTAACAGTGAACACCCCACCCCCACCCACACCCACATCTAAATATATTTGGGAATATTAATACCATATATAAATATATAACTATAAGATTACAATCTCAACACGTAATACTTAAATATAATACCACAAAATAACAGGGGAAAGAAAAACAACCCCGCTCCTAAAAACAGAAGTAAAATAGAATAAGGTAACCACCTCCCCCCACCAACATTAACCAAACGCCCCAACATATATATATACATACACACATAGGGGGAAAGATAGGAAAAGATGAAGGGATGTAAACCAAAATAATGGGAAAGGCAGACCAACGTCCACAATCTCTTACAGTTTATTTAAGAGAGTCCAAGAATTCCTTAGCCTTCTCCGGTGATCCGAAGTTATATATGGATCCTTCGTGGCTAAGGCGTAGCGTCGCTGGATATCGTAAGGTGTACTGGATATTTAAGTCCCTTAAACGCTTCTTCGCCTCATCGAATGCCTTCCTCTTTCGGACCAAAGCTGGGGAGAAGTCCTGGAACAGCATGATCCTGGATCCTTTGTGGGTCATAGCTTGGGGATCTTTTCCCAGATTTCTTGAGGCTTCCAGGAGCATCTGCCTCTCCCTATAGCTCTGCAGCTGGAACAGGACCGGGCGTGGGCGCTGGGTTGAACCGGGTCCACGTACTGTGACCCGGTAGGCCCATTCTACCCTTACCTGGCCTGATCCAGCCTGCAGATTTAAAAGTTGTGGCAGCCAATGCTCTAAGAATGCTGTCAGCTGGCCTCCCTCTTCCTGCTCGGGAAGGCCCAGCAACCGAATATTTTTTCGACGAGCTCGATTTTCGAGACCGTCTATGTGGTTTTCTAGGTTCTGGACTCGATTCTCGAGAAAACGGACGTGGTCGGCTGCCGATTTTATCGCAGTCTCCGAGGCTGCGGCCTTCGACTCCGCCTCTCCGACTCGGCGCTCCAGTTCCTGAATGTCTCTGCCGTGCTTCTGCAGCTCAGCGGAGAGTGCCTCCCTGCTCTGCCGAGACTCATCAATAAAAGCATCAATCTTCGCCTCCCACCTGGCAAACATCTCCTCAAAGCTCATCTTCAATGTTAACTCTCCTGAAGTTGCTGTAGACATCTTTGCTGTAGCTGAAGAGGGAGAGGGTGGGGGAGGGGTGCCTGCTTTCTTAGAGCTGCCTGTTCCCTTCCCTTTACTCATTTTTCAACTAGTATTAGACTATTTAAATATATTAATAGGTAACTATTTAAGGTTAACAACTATTATAAATGGTTTAGTGAGTGTGGTGGGGGTGGGTGATCCACTTTGCCCAAGTTTTGGGTAGAGCACTGTGGACTCAGTCTTGCTGGGTCGCCGCC
This sequence comes from Hemiscyllium ocellatum, assembly GCF_020745735.1. NCBI lineage: Eukaryota > Metazoa > Chordata > Chondrichthyes > Orectolobiformes > Hemiscylliidae > Hemiscyllium > Hemiscyllium ocellatum. The sequence continues at coordinate 88,083,877 of NC_083405.1, read as the reverse complement.
ATCTTGGATCCCCCTCTCGGGAAGATAATTTTGAATTGAGATGAGGTGACGTTTCTTCACTTAGTGAATCTTTTAAACGATCTGTCCCAAGGGGCTGTGGATATTCATTCCGTAAGTATATTCAAGATTGAGACTGATAGATTTTTGAGCTTTCGGGGAATTAAGGGATACGGAGAAAGTGGAGTTGAGCTAGAAGATTTGTCATGATCTCAATTGGAATAGGCCTCTTTCTAGTTCCTGTCTTTTTAACAAGTGATTTTTTTTAAAAAACAGAGCTATTTAATTGTGGATAATTTGATGGCTTTTTCCTTACTTGTAAATGGACATACGAGCAGAGATTGAGTAAGTTGTGCCTATACTCACTGGCGTTTGAAGAATGAGAGGTTGACCTTATTGAAACATATAAGATTCCTAAGAGACTTGATACGGTAGATTTGGAAATGGGGCTTCCTCTTGTGAGAAAGACTGGGACCAGAGGGCTATGTTGCTCTGAAAAATACATAGCTTAGTATGTTGATATAGATTTTCTATCTGTTTCAGTCAGTCAACTATGTGTAAGCCATCTATGTGATGTTCAACGATATTAGTAAGCACAGAAGCCAGGCTATATGTGTGCAGTCTATGATGATGTCGCAAATAAATATCAAGACATCTGTCTCAACAAAAGTCTGACTGTTTGGTATTGGGTCTGTGAACTAACATAGAAGACTATTGTCTCGTCCCACTACTTACAACAAATGTTTACTTTAACCAGGTTTGAGAAATGGCCAATTATATAGATTTCGGGCCATCTGGTTCAATATTAAAAACAAGTCAGCCAGGTTTCTTTAGTCAACAAAAAATTACTAATTGGTTACGAAAAACAAACTTCTTTGCATCTTTGTTTGAAGATTATTAACCAGCAATTTAGATTATGCAGTACCCTTAAAAATAAAACTGAATCACACACAAACCTAAGGAGAAGCAAAAAGATGAAAACTCTGCAGCGTTAAGTTTAAAGTGCAGTGGCCAATAATAGTTGAATTCATGAAAAAAATTATGGATTGTCCCACTTTGTTGTTTTGAGAGCAAAATTATTCTGCACCCACAAACTGCCTTCACATGTGAGATTTCCTGGAACACTGTAATTGACTGAATTCCCTTTGTTTCAGACAGTGAGATTCCAAGAAAATTGACTTCAAAAACTCTCCCTAAGTGATAAGCATGACTTTTGATGGTTTTCAGCTGACGCACACTTTGTTGAGAGGACTTGCAAAGAAAGACCGAGAGAGCAGTTGCTTCTTATGCAGGTCTCTCTCTGAGTTCAAAAATACAGTCATCTTTTTCCAGTCACAAACTGGACAATGTAACTTCTCTTAGATTCTCTAGGCTGTGTAACTCACATCTAAACTTCCTGCTCCTTAAAAGTGCAACTTTGCTGTTGTATCTAGTGCCATCTCCTCAGCGAATTGTCCTTTGAAACATGGTTCCAGGTATATATTTTAAATATTAGTATTTAGCTCATCTTTTCTCAACATTATTTTGTTTTGTGAATTCATGCGATGTTGACGCACTGGCTGGGCCAACACTTGTAGTCCATCTTCAGTTGTGAAGATGGTAGTGAGCTGTCTTCTTCAACTGCTGCAGTCCATTTGGTGTTGGTATATTCATACTTCTGTTAGGGATGTAGTAACAAATAAGTTAGAGTAATGTGTAGCAACTTAACTCGGTGCTTCCCATTTTTTTCCCCCATATTGACCCCATTTTGACCCCATTGTCATAACTCTTGAGCAAGAACTTTTGAGAATGAGTGCTTGTTAAAGTGGGAGCCCAGCTGTTGTAACCTATTAGCACCCAGCTATTAGTGTCTTGGATCTCGCACCCCCAAAAGTTTGGGAAGTCTTAACCTAACTTTACTTTGAAGGTTTTATTATAACTGTTTAGCATTGACTTCGAAGTAAAGACTGAAAATAAATCTATATAGCATCTCTCTCAGCATCAGGACCAAAAGATGTACCAAAGTGAATTATAGACATTTTAAATGAAGTCTTTTGATGATAGTAATAAATGGGAGGATCAGTTCGTGCACATCAAGGTCCCAGAAAAGCAGTGTGATGTGATAACATAATTGTTTTTTGAGCAATGTTGGAATAGCATTGGATTACAGTGGATGTGATGACCTAGTGGTATTATCACTAGACTATTAATCCAGACACCTGGGTAATATGCTGAGGACCCAGGTTTGAATCCCGCGATGGCCAATGGTATAATTTGAATTCGGTTTTTAAAAAGGTCTGGAATTAAGAATCTAATGATGACTATGAATCCATTGTCAATTGATGGGAAGAAAAACCTTTAGGGAAGGAAACTGCAATCCTTACCTGGTTTGGCTGACAGATGACTCCAGAAGGACAGCAATGTGGTTGACTCTTAAACTGCCCTCTGGGCAATTAGGGATGGGCATCCTCTCCAGTATTGCCCTCATTCTGTGAATGAATTTAAAAAAAGAATAATAATGTTAGGTAAATGTTTACCAAGCCACCTTGGGAGGGTAGTTGAGGCAGGTAGCCTCTCAACCTTTTTAAAAGTACCCAGATGAACACTTGAAATGTCACAACTTTCAAGGTTGTGGGCCTAATGTGGAAAAGTGAGATCAGCATAAGTAGTGGTGTATCTAATTACAGTATAGACAAAACAGGCTGAAGGAGTTCTGCTGTGCTATATGATATAAGGGGATATTGATTTAGTTTGTTATTGCTGAATGTAGCATTCTCTCAGTGCTATGCTGAAGTGATTTTATAGATTGTGCTCTCAAGTGTTTTGAGTCCCATTCTAGCCTATAATATGCTGCATCAAAGGCAAGAGTATCACTGACCAAGGACACTCACATGATTACTGAGTACTTTTTATTTGGGGAAAAGATATTTGTTGTTTATTCAAGAAGGCTTTTTAAATTAACCAAAATTCCAGCATGTGGACGCTGGAAGATAAAATCTGAAATGTGTGTTATATGTGTGTCTGTCATTTCTAATTTGCATATAAATAAAACCAGGAACTGCAAGAGATTTGAAACAAAAACAGTAATCATTGGAGAAACTCAGCAGATCTGGCAGCATCTGTAGGAAGAAAGTAGAGTTAATGAGTCCAGTAACTTTTCAGAGCTGGTTTTAATCTGTTGAGTTTCTTCAGCAATTTCTGGTTTTGTTCCTAATTTACACTTCTGATTAAAAATGTTACTGAAGCTGTTTTGGAATAGTTCCAGGACATTTGTAGTTATCCGTAATCAGCGTGTTTGGATGTGTTTTAACACATCCAGTTCAAGTGGAATTTAAACTATATTGTCTGTCCTAACAATAGGGACAATAAAACTGTGCCGCAAGACCTTCTGGGGAGTTTGTATGTTCAAGCACTGAATCCAAAGTGGATCAATTAAGGAAAGCCAACACTGATTTGTGTTGGGGTTGTTCTCCTTTGAGAAGAGACGTTTCAGAGAAAATTTGACAGTTTTGTAATGGCATGTGGGATCTAACAAAGTTGACAGAGAAGCTATTTGTGAAAGGGTTGTGAACCGGAGGACAGTGTAAGTTGAATGATAGTCACTCCTAACATTGGAAACTTAAGCATAGAAGAATGTTTCATTCAGCTTATTGAATCTGCACCACCATCCAACTCGATGATGTATAATCATCTACTTCAGTGCCACTTGCCTGTAATATCGCCCGATGTCTTGATATCATTGATCTCTGCTCTTAATCCTTGCTCGTATATGTTCCCCACTCATATGTGCTGTAATTTTATTTTCTAATGTGTGGAACTTTATCAAATGTCTTCTGAAAAGCCAAATGCACTATATCTACTGGTTTTCCTTTATAAAGTATTATCCGCAAAAAGGTTCCAACATGATTAACAAGCACAATTTCCCTTTAATAAATCTATATTGCTCAATTTTATTATTCCTTTCTAACTGTCGAGCTATCATATCCTTTGTAATAGATTCTAACATTGCTTACTACTGACATCAAGCTAACATGTCTGTATTTCTCCATTCTTCTTTAAATGGTGGGTTACATTTACAACTTTCCAGTTCACAGGAACCCTTCTAGATACTATGGTGTTTTTAAAAGTAACCACCTGATTTGATTTGATGTATAGTAGTCACATGTACCTAAGTACAGTGAAAAGCTTTGTTTGCAAGCAGTACAGGCAGATCATAGCAAGCAAAGACAGATGGATCATTGGTGCTTAGACAGAGTGAGGCGTAGAGGTTACCCTGCATAGAAGGTGCATGAAGCAAGATCAACATTAACAAGATCAACATTATTTGAAGTTAGAGAGTTCATTCATCAGTCTAATAATGGCAGGGAAGAAGCTGTTCTTCTACCTGTTGGTATGCGTATGTTCAAGCTACTGTATCTTCTGCCTGATGAACGAGGTTGTAATAGAGCCTAACTGGGGGAAGGGACTTTGATGTTGGTAGTCTTTCCTTGGCAACAAGAAGTATAAATGGAGTCTGTGGATAGGAGGTTGGCTTCCATGATAGTCTGGGGTGTGCACACAACCTTCTATAGTTTCTTATGGTCCTGGGCAGAGCAGTTCTGGTACCAGTATGTTTTCTATGGTGCATCTGTAAAAGTTGGTGAGAGTCCTTGTGGATATGACGAATTTCCTGAGCCACCTGAGGAAGAAGAGACATTGTTGTGCCTTCTTGACCATTGCATCTATGTGAGAAGTCCAGTACCAGTTGTTAGTTATTGTTGCTTCTAGCAATGCATACATTTACTCTTTTTATCCTTTTCCTTCAGCATTTTGGGATGAGGCGCATCTGGTCCTGCAAATTGTACAGGAGAACTTTGTGGAACTGTCCATTTGCATTCCTGGCAAGGAGGGTCTGTGCTGGATTTGGCATTAGGAAATGAGGCAGGACAGGTGGAGAATGTCAGAGTGTGGGAGCATTTGTGAAATGGTGATCATTATATAATGTTCGATATTCAGTTGGAAAAAGCTAAAAATCAATTCATGATTAAAATCCCAGACTGGAGAATGACAGATTTTAGGAGTTTAAAAGTTCAACTGGAGCAGTTTATTGGAAACTCATTTTGGATGAAAACCTGGGAGAATTTCAAAAGGAAGATGAGTCGGGTGAAAACTAGGAAATTATCCATGAGAAACAAATACAGGGTAACTAAGGCTAGATGACTAAGGATATTTGTGATAAAGTAAGGAGATATATGATGCATACCAGAATAATAATAGCACTAGAAATCAGGAAGAGTATCTCAAATTCAGTAGAGAGGCTAAGGCTGGAATAAGGAAGACTAGGAGGAAGCATGAGGAAAGGCTGTGATAAAACAAATAGTAAAGCATTCTTTAAACATATTAATAGTAGAAAATTAGCGAAGGATAGAATGAGGCCCATAACGAATAAATAGGTTAAGCTACTCACTGAAGTAAAGAGTGTGACAGAATTACTAAATGAGTAATTTGCTTCTCTGTTTACCAAATTAGAAAATGGTGATAATGGCATGGTATTGAACAACTAGGCAATATAGTGACAAATAAAGTGCTAAAGAGGTTGGCAGCACCTCAGGTAGAGAGGTCGTCAGGCTCAGATGGGATGCATCCTAAATTGCTGAGAGAATGAAAGGTGCAAATTGCCGTGCCGATGACAGAATTTATCCAGCTCTCTCTGAACACAAGATTATCCTGAGGGAATGGAGGATTGGCAAATGTGATACTGTTGTTTAAGAAAGCAGAACAGGATACCCCAGGAAACTACAGACCTGTCAGCTTAATTTCAATAGTGAGAAAAATATTGGAGTCCATAATAAGAGAAAAAAAATTTAATACTAGATAGTCAACATGGCTTTGTAAGAGCAGGTTATGCCTGACAAATTTATTTGAGTTCTTTGGTGAGGTGACACAGGCAGCGAGTGAGGATAGTGCTGTGGGTGTTGTGTATTTGGACTTTCAGAAAGCATTTTATATGGTGCCATATAGTTAGAAAATTAGAAATGTTTAGGATCGAGGGTCCTTGATAGCATTGATTCTAAGTTGACTAAAAAATAAGAAAGGGGTGGGGGGGGGGGGGGGGGGGAGGAATAGGTTCTCAAATTGGCAATGAGTTGAAAGTGGTATTTTCTTGTAATGTTAAAAGATTAAATGAGAATATCTCTCTGGACATTACTGTTAATTAAAGGGTTAAACTGCAATGTTTTTGGGTGGGTACAACAATCATGAAAGAATGCGGATGACTATCCATTGTAATCCAGACTTCATTTAGATGGTCATTTGTTACTACTCCCCTGCTATTATTAAGTTAAACTACCATTCAGTCTCTTCTATCCAGAAGTACTTTCTGGCCATCTATTGAAGCTGGGTATGCAGCACCTGCATTGTCTTGAGGAAGTACTAAGTCAGGAAATTGTCTGCATAAAGATTCCCAGGATTAGCTATTAGCATTTGCATTATCTCTTGAGTATGATCTCATCCTGCGATTGTACCTGGGGTAACTTGTAACTGTGAGTGACTGGGGATTGTCTTGAGTGGCATGTGACTGTGGGGGAGTTGCCAGAGCATCAGAGGCATGACCAACTGACCATGATAAAGGGGATGTATTTTCTTTGTTCTGGGCCTCACTTTGAGTCAACCTTACATGCCTATGAAGGGGGTGGGGGAGGGGGGTGCGGTGCAAGGGGGGTCACCGAGCTTGCACAGGCTTTAATAAACTTTATCTATTTGCAGAAGTTGATGTTTGCAATTTGTGTGCGAAACCTCGGGAAAAGAACCTAACATCCCATGTTATGGACCAGGCCAGACTCCCTCAAAATGTTTCAAGAAAATAGTCCAGACCCTAACTTTGCCAACTGTTTTAAATAGGTATAACATGGATGTTCCAGGTGGCATGCACCTGGTCAAATCACTTTGTTTTAAACAAAGAGTTTATTTACAAGATGACCGAATGAAACCCAAACAAGAGAACAGAATACAGAATAACTCAACCTATCTGAAAACTGAACAGATTATATCACATTAATGATGCTGTTCCGAATACATGCAACAATCCCCAGAAATGGGGACAAAAGGTAAAATCAAACACAAGGTCTTATAGGAGAGAAGTCCGAGAGAGACAGGAGGCTGAGCCTGGACCAGCTTCTTTGGGTCCAGCAGCTTTTTCAACTGCCTGATTGCTTTGAGTGAATAGCCAGCCTGCCAAAACCAAAGCAAACCGGAGAATAGCTGGGCTACAAGAACTGGTCATTCGTCTTCCATTGTACAAGTGTTTTTTTTAAACTTTAAATGCCTTCTGCCTGAGGCAGTATCTTAGCTATAGTCAAATTGGCCCTAAAACCTTTCAACCCCAGACATTTTGGAACCTGTGCTTTTATGACCTCCTGAAAAGAAGAACCAAGGCTAACATAACCTTGCAGCATCATTATACCCATTTTAAGAGCTTGTAGGGGTGTATTTTGTCCTTTCTTTTTACAAGAGAAGTTTTAAGACCGAGATGGAGAGCTGTCTATTTGAAGCCGATAAAGAAAACAACTTGAGGCCTTGGGTTTTCAAAAAAAAATTGGAACAGTAGAAGCAGCATGAAGTGGAGTCAGGTTCCTTTGGAACCTAGTTTTAGTTTAGTTTTCAACAGTTATTGGAGTTTTGAAGCTGTCATACATCTCTCTCTCTAAAAGCAAAATGTTTGAGTTCTCTCTGTGTGCCGGAATTTTCTTTGGTGCTCTTTTCTCTTGGTCTGGAGAAACATTTCTCATGAGACAATCTATTTTACTGAATTTGTCTTTGCCAATGGTGTGTTTACTGTATTGGAACAGTTGCTGTTTAATTGTTAAATAATCTATTATTCAGTTTTCTAGTAGAGTTAAAGTTATGCCAATTCTCCTTTTCTTCTTGTTGTATTTTAATTGGGTGTAAGTATAAAGTGTGTTTTGCTTTAAGCCGAGTAGTGTGACCAATCGCGTTATATCTGGAACACAATACCTTGTACTTGCCATTTAAATAAGATAAAAATTAGAGTTTAGGCTATCACCTTTTTTTTGAAGGGCATTTGGTGAGTTGTGACCCTTGCTTTTTCTTATTGATATAAATGATTTAGAATTGGGTGTTGAGGGCAAAATCTCTAAATTTGCAAATGATGTTAAGGTAGGGTGAATAGTGAATTATGAGGATGACGCTAATTGACTTTAGAGGGGTATTGACAAGTTGGCCAAATGGACAGACATTTGGCAGATGAAATTCTATGCAGAGATATGAGGGAATGCATTTTGGTAGGAGAAACACTGAGAGACAATACAGACTTAATGGCCCAATTTTGAGGGGAATACAGGAACGGACCTTAGGGTTCATATGCATAATTTTTTGAAGATGGTCAGGTAAGTTGAAATAGTTGTTAAAAAGGCTTACAGGTCCTTGGATTTAGAAATAAAGCCATAGAGTACAAAAGCAAGGAAATAATGCTATACTTTTGCAAATTATTAGTCAGACCACATTTGGAGGATTGTGTTCAATTCTGAACACCTTATTTAAGGACAAATGGTAAAGCCCTAGAGATTTAGGAGATTTGGCAAAGGAAATTTACTAGAATAATATCAAGAATCAGAGATTTTAAATACGAAGAAAGATTACAGAAATTGGGCTTATTTTCCTTGAGTAGAGAAGACTAAGAGATTATCTTATTGAGGTATTTGAAATTATGAACAATGTTGACAGGGTAAAAAAGGATATTCTGTTTCCACTGGTTGGTATGTCAGTAACTAGGGTTCAAAATTTCAAGATTATCAGCAAGAGAGCTAGGATTGAGATGAAGAGAAACCTCTTAACTCAGAGTTGTTAGTATTTGGAATGCACTGCACTGCTTGGGAGAATGGAGAAAGAGGATTCTATGTGAGGTTTCAAAAGAGAGCTAGATAAATATTTACAGGGTACTGAGAAAGGTGTGGAGAATGGGACTAGCTGGGTAGTTCTTTCAAGAGCTGGTACAAACACAATGGGTTCAATGTTCTCCTTCTGTACTGTAAGTTCAATGACTTAAATCAATTCTAAATTCTATGATTTACCAACATTCGATCCAGTTAACTTTTCACATAGTACTTCTTTACTAATACCAAATTCTTTTAGTCCCTCAGTTTCACAATTCTGTTGGTTGCCCAGTATTTATGGGAGATCTTTTGTACCTTCTGTGAACACAGATATAAAATAACTTTAGTTTTTGTGCCATTTCACTGTTTTCATCTATAAATTCATCCAAATCTGTAAATGGTCCACATTTGACATAGTTAATCTTTTCTTTTTCACATATGTTTTACTGTTCGCCTTTATGTTCCTTATTAGTTTGCATTCATATACGGTTTATTATTAGAGGCATGGAGTACAAGAGCAGGGAGGTTATGCTGCATTTATGTAGAATACTGATTAGACCTCAGGTGCAGGATTGTGTAGTTCCAGGCACCGCACTTTAGGAAGTATGTGAATATATTGGAGAGAGGGAGGGATAGTTTTGAGGATGGTTCCAAGCATGAGCAGTTCAGTTATACAGATCGATTGGAGAACCTGAGACTGTTTTTGTTGGAGAGGGGAAAGTTTTCAAAATCAAGAGGAATCTGAACTGAGTAGATAGGGAGAATCTGTCCCCAGTCATAAAATATCAAGCACTTGAGGGTATAGTTTTAAAATGTTTCTGAAAGCAGTAAATCCGAGGTGAGACAAAACTTGGTTTGGGTTTGGAATGTGCCAACTGGAAGTATGGTGGACGCAGGTTCAACTGGGGCATTCAACATGGCACTGTTTCTATGTAAAAATTATCCGATATGTGGGATTATGGGAAAAGGCATTAGAGAAGCATCAAGTCAAAACTCTGAGAGTTTATGGAGCCACATTAAGCCAAAAGGCCTCTTGTAGCAATTTTGTGATTTTCTTTTCACTTTTTAAGTCAACTTCTTGATTGTCCTTTGGTTCTATGTTTCTTCAAATTCTGTATTTCTTTCCTCTCTAGTCAGTTTTCTGACATCTTTTTAAGCCACCTCCTTTGATCTGCTTCCACCAATTTTTTTTTTTGCCTTTTCCTTTGGATTTTGTATCTTAAAGGAATGTACACTAGCCTTTGCATGTCTACTATCAAATTTTTTGGTATATATCCCTAATTAAACCAATTTAACCAACTTGCCTTTCATAACTTCCCTTCTTCAGATTTAATACCCGAGTTTCAGGATGAGCTATATTGCATTCAAACTGCATGCCAAATAACATGATTACTATTTCCCAAAGACTGCTTTATAGCAAAGTTATTAATTAATCCTTTCTCATTGTACAACCCTAAATCTAAAATAGCCCAATCCCTTGTTGGCTTCTCAGCGTACTACTCTAAACACCTGATTGTACACAGGTTAGGAAAATCGTTTTTATAGTGTGGTTATAATCTCTAATACATTAGCTGAGGGTAGTGGGGCAGATTCAGTCTTGACTTTCAAAATGGACTTGGTAATTATTGGAAGGGAAAAATTAGCAGGACCATTGGGAAAGGTCAAGAGTGTGACTAGAGAGATGGAATGAACTCGACAAACTAAATGATTTCCTTTTGTGCTGTGAAGATTCAGTGATTTCACTCCATGATCTTTCAAAGGTAACAAACTGTGACATTATCATTGCAAAAAATAAGATAATAAATCGCTGTGACTCCAGTGCCAGCAATCATTGACTGAAAGCTAACGTCTGTCAGCTGCTATGCCTTTAATAAATTGAACATGGTGAGGACAGTGCAGGGGGGGGAGAGAGAGAGAGAGAGAACCTGCTCAGTTACCGCCTTTGCTGTTTGAATTCGTGTATCGCTGGACATAGGAGTGCATCTGGGAAAATTAACAAACAGTGAAATTCACAACTAATCTTGGAGGAACTGTTGGGTGAAGTTCACAGCACAGAATCAGATAAGTTAATTGTTGATTTAAGTCTGTCCAATAGAAAGGCTGCAGTAGTGGGTACAGTGGATTCTGTCTTGATTATATGTTTTTGGAGATAAGTCTCTTAATTAAACTTAAAATATAAGCCATAGCTATTAATTTAACCTGGGGCAGTGTTTGTAGAGGAATAAGATGGTGTTATTTTCTGGGTCTGTAGATTGTGAAGGAACAAAAATGGCCTTTGAAGTGAAATGTACTTCTTGTCAGATGTGGGAGTTTAAAGGTTACTGCGGATTATATCTGCCATGAATGCTGTTGGATGCGAATCTTATCAGATCGAGTGGATCGGTTGGAGAGACAGATAGAAGCGATGAGGAATTTGCAACAGCAATGGTATGTGATGGATGGCAGTTATAGGAAGAGGGGAAAGTCTCAGATACAGTCACATAGATGGGTTAACTCCAGGAAGGGTGAGAGAGGTCGGCACCTTGGGCAGGAGTCTTTTGTGGATATACCCATTTCAAACAGGTATGCTGTTTTGGAAAATGTAGAGGGTGATGGATTCTGAGGAGAATGTAGCCTGAACAGCCAAGTTTCTGGTATTGAGACTGGCTCTAATGCAAAGAGGGGTACGTCGGCTTTCAAGAGATCAATTGTGTTAGGGGATTCAATTATGTCCAAGGTACAGACAGACGTTTCTGTGGCCAGCAGAGAAAAAGCAGAATGATGTGTTGTTTCCCTGGTGCCAAGGTCAAGGATGTCTCAGAGAGGGTGCAGAATGTTCTCACGGGGAGAGGGGCCAGCATGAGGTCATTGTCCACATTGGAACCAACGACATTGGAAGGGAAAAGGTTGAGACTCTGAAGGGAGATTACAGAGAGTTAGGCAGAAATTTAAAAAGGAGGTCCTCAAGGGTAGTAATATTTGGATTACTCCCAGTGCTATGAGCTAGTGAGGGCAGGAATAGGAAGATAGAGCAGATGATGCACGGCTGAGGAGCTGGTGTATGGGAGAAGGATTCACATTTTTGGATCATTGGTATCTCTTTTGGGGTAGAAGTGAGCTGAACAAGAAGGACGGATTGCAGCTAAATTGGAAGGGGACTAATATACTGGCAGGGAAATTTGCTAGAACTGTTTGGGAGGATTTAAACTAAGGTGGGGAGGGTGGGACCCAGGGAAATAGTGAGGAAAGAGATCGATCTGAGATGGGTACAGCTGAGAACAGAAATGAGTCAAACAGTCAGGGCAGGCAGGGACAAGGTAGGACTAATAAATTAAACTGCATTTATTTCAATGCAAGGGGCCTAACAGGGAAAGCAGATGAACTCAGGGCATGGTTAGGAACATGGGACTGGAATATTGTAGCAATGACAGAAACATGGCTCAGGGATGGGCAGGACTGGCAGCTTAATGTTCCAGGATACACATGCTACAGGAAGGATAGAAAGAGGGGCAAGAGAGGAGGGGGAGTGGCATTTTTGATAAGGGATAGCATTACAGCTGTGCTGAGAGGATATTCCCAGAAGTACATCCAGCTAAGTTATTTGGGTGGAACTGAGAAATAAGAAAGGGATGATCACCTTATTGGGATTGTATTATAGGCCCCTCAATAGTCAGAGGGAAATTGAGAAACAAACTTGTAAGGAGACCTCAGCTATCTGTAAGAATAACAGGGTAGTTATGGTAGGGGGTTTTAACTTTCCAAACATTGACTGGGACTGCCATAGTGTTAAAGGTTTAGATGGAGGAGAATTTCTTAAGTGTGTAGAAGACAATTTTCTGATTCAGTAGTGGATTTACCTACTAGAGAAACGCAAAACTTGACCTACTCTTGGGAAATAAGGCAGGGCAGGTGACTGAGGTGTCAGTGGGGGAGTACTTTGGGGCCACTGACCATAATTCTATTTGTTTTAAAATAGTGATGGAAAAGGATAGACCAGATCTAAAAGTTGAAGTTCTAAATTGGAGAAAGGCCAATTTTGACGGTATAAGGCAAGAACTTTCGAAAGCTGATTGGAGGCAGATGTTCGCAGGTAAAGGGACAGCTGGAAAATGGGAAGCCTTCAGAAATGAGATAACGAGAAACCAGAGAAAGTATATTCCTGTCAGGGTGAAAGGGAAGGCTGGTAGGTATAGGGAATGCTGGATTACTAAAGAAATTGAGGATTTGGTTAAGAAAAAGAAGGAAACATATGTCAGGTATAGACCGGATAGATCGAGTGAACCCTTAGAGTATAAAGGAAGTAGGAGCATACTTAAGAGGGAAATCAGGAGGGCAAAACGGGGATATGAGATAGCTTCGACAAATAGAATTAAGGAGAATCCAAAGGGTTTTTACAAATATATTAAGGACAAAAGGGTAACTAGGGAGAGAATAGGGCCCCTCCAAGATCCGCAAGGCAGCCTTTGTGTGGAGCCACAGAAAATGGGAGCGATACTAAATGAATATTTTGCATCAGTATTTACTGTGGAAATGAATATGGAAGATATAGATTGTAGGGAAATAGATGGTGACATCTTGCAAAATGTCCAGATTGCAGAGGAGGAAGCTAGAGAAGTGATTGCTGGGCCTCTTGCTGAGATATTTGTATCATCGATAGTCACAGGTGAGGTGTCGGAAGACTGGAGGTTGGCAAACGTAGTGCCACTGTTTAAGAAGGGTGGTAAAGACAAGCCAGGGAACTGTAGACCGGTGAGCCTGACCTCGGTGGTGGGCAAGTTGGAGGGAATCCTGAAGGACAGGATGTACATGTATTTGGAAAAGCAAGGACTGATTAGGTATAGGCAACTTGGCTTTGTGTGTGGGAAATCATGTCTCACAAACTCAATCGAGTTTTTTGAAGAAGTAACAAAGAGGATTGCTGAGGGCAGAGCAGTAGATGTGATCTATATGGACTTCAGTAAGGCGTTCGACAAGGTTCCCCGTGGGAGACTGATTAGCAAGGTTAGATCTCATGGAATACAGGGAGAACTAGCCATTTGGATACAGAACTGATTCAAAGGTAGAAGACAAAGGGTGGTGGTGGAGGGTTGTTTTTCAGACTGTGAGGCCTGTGATCAGTGGAGTGCTGGGCCCTCTACTTTTTGTCATTTACATAAATGATTTGGATGCGAGCATAAGAGGTACAGTTAGTAAGTTTGCAGATGACACCAAAATTGGAGGTGTAGTGGACAGCGAAGAGGGTTAACTCATACGACAACAGGATCTGGACCAGATGGGCCAATGGGCTGAGAAGTGGCAGATGGAATTTATTTCGGATAAATGTGAGGTGCTACATTTTGGGAAAGCAAATCTTAGCAGGACTTCTACACTTAATGGTAAGGTCCTAGGGAGTGTTGCTGAACAAAGAGACCTTGGAGTGCAAGTTCATAGCTCCTTGAAAGTGGAGTCGCAGCTAGATAGGATAGTGAGGAAGGTGTTTGGTATGCTTTCTTTTATTGGTCAGACTATTGAGTACAGGAGTTGGGAGGTCATGTTGCAACTGCACAGTACATTGGTTAGGCCACTGTTGGAATATTGCATACAATTCTGGTCTCTTTCCTATTGGAAAGATGTTGTGAAACTTGAAAGGGTTCAGAAAAGATTTACAAGGATGTTGCCACGGTTGGAGGATCTGAGCTGCAGAGAGAGGCTGTTTTCCCTGGAGTGTCGGAGGCTGAGGAGTGACCTTATAGAGGTTTACAAAATTATGAGGGGCATGGATAGGGTAAATAAACAAAGTCTTTTTCCTGGGGTGGGGGAGTCCAGAACTAGAGGGCATAGGTTTAGGGTGAGAGGGGAAAGATATAAAACAGTCCTAGGGGCAACTATTTCACACAGAGGGTGGTACGTATATGGAATGAGCTGCCAGAGGATGTGATGGAGGCTGGTAGAATTGCAACATTTAAGAGGCATTTGGATGGGTATATGAACAGGAAGGGTTAAGAGGTATATAGACCGGGTGCTGGCAGGTGGGACTAGATTGGGTTGGGATATCTGGTCGGCACGGACGGGTCTGATTCCATGCTGTACGTCTGTGACTGTATGGCTTAATGAGACTGCTCTATTCTGTTTGCATCTGCTGGACATTTGAATAATATACCGGATGGAGGGGATTCATTTTGCATAAATGTCATGCAGATTGAATCTGTATTAACAGCATAAACAGAGTATGGATTAGACAAAGAATATAAAATGTGCAGCCCTGGGGCTAATGTAATAACAATTACTAGACTTTCAAATTGTTCTGCTTGATTAACTTTGTAGAACTATGTTGAATGAAAGTTGGATACATTTTGTGTGTCATTGAATTTGGGTCCACAACTTAAATTGCCTGCTGATTTTTGTGTTGTGCCATTTAGTGCAGTATTAACTTAAGCAAATTATTTAAAGTTTATTCTTTTTAAGTTGCTATCTTCAGCTAACAGATTTTCCTATTAATTGTAGGTTTCCAAATGCAGGGAAATCTTCATTATTGAGTCAGCTGTCTCATGCCAAACCTAAGATTGCAGATTATCCATGTAAGTGTAACAATAGAAGAACTGTTCTTTTAAAGATTTATTTCCCATCTAATATCTGCCATTCCCCTCCTTTCAAACTTATCATGTTGCCTCCTCGAACATGAACAGTTTCTGATGAAAAGTACTGTGCTCAGTGTCATCGCTTTTATTGTGTTCCAGGTGCCATATTAAATCTCTTCATCCCAAAACTAAACCTTAGACTGAATCACATAAGGTTCTGAGCAATGTGGCTTATAACAAGATGTGTGGCAGAATCGGGCAACAAATGTGGCAAAGCCCATCTCAACATTGAGATCCTCTCTGTCTTGTATGTTTTTCACAAGTGGCATGGTTCTTGCTAGGCAGCTGTAAGATACCAATTGAGGATCATCATTAATTTTTAAATATACACACAACACTGGAGAAACCCATTAGGGTCTGGCTGCATCTGTGGAGAGAGAACTAGTAACGTTTCGAGTCTGGTGTGACTCTTCTTCAGAACTTAATATTCAGACTGCCCTCCCCTCCAGCTTGCCAAACATGCTAGATATTGGGAAAACGGAACAAGAAAACCAGAACAAGCACCTGATGGATTCAGCATGCCACTTGTTCTGAATAATCTTCATGTTGGAAACTCAGCACTAACATCTCAGAGCATCGACCACATGCTCCCCATGCTCAAGAGCATTGGCAGCCAACATGAACCAGCCTCTAACAACCTCATTCCACAGCTCTGATTCACTTACAAGCACTTCTGCTCTTCAATTCTGTATCACTGTTAGCATGGGTAACTATTATTGTAATGCTGCTGCAACGACACTGAACACTCAGACACTGACCTAGTTCATGGAAAGGACCAGGCTGCACCTTTGGGCTCTTCACTTGCTGCCATAACGTTCACTTACTTCAATCCTATCCGGATGCTCGCAGCATCTCTCTTGCATTTCCTTTTTTGTGCTGTGTCCCCTCAGCCAGAGATACCAGAGTCATATACTGCTATCTTGCCTTGCCTTGCCATTTAATGCAGACATAAAGCTATGAAGCTTTTCGCAGTTATCAGCAGGCCTCCGTCAAGTCCTGGGTGCTCAGATGGTACCAGCTGAGTGAGTCAAGGGCAGCCTCCGATACTAGCCAGGCTGTGTTCAAAGTCACGATGCTCTCCACATAAGGAGAGAGAAGCCAGAGGTTGGGCAGCAAAGCGTCCGTCTTGACTCTTTCTGCGCTATTGTGGATTGTTTTCCCCTTGAGTGTGAGTGAGTCAGGTATTAAGGGAGATGAAAGTGGGTGGCGCAGTTATTCTTTTTGGTGCATGTGGGGAGGTGACCTGAATGGGTGAGTGGGCAGCGTTACTAATGTTATGGTAAGTGGGAGTGAGAGAGAGTGGTAGATCATGAGCCTTGTGAGTGGTGATAGAGGTAGAGAGAGTGCGATTATGAGGTATCAGAGAGAGGATGGTAGTACGTACCCTGACAAAGGGCATCAATCTTGTTCCTATGCTACTATGCATTACTCCAAACAGCTGAGAATGAGTTAGCCATGGTAGCAACCTTGGACCAGGCTGGCATAGTCTGGTGTTGTGCCCTCCACTGCTGGCTTCGAAAGATGGAATTCTACATCGGCACCACCCTATCCATCTGGACCTCCAGAATCTTAGCTGCACAGTGGGACCCCAATTTTCCCCTGTCTGGGATGTCTAGAGTACAACAACCTTTGCAGGACAGCTTTAAATTGACAGTGCTTGTCCAGGTACACAATAGCTTTTAATTATGATGTGGATGGAGGGAATTCTGGGCTATATATTCAGTACAAATTAGA
The DNA here is from genome assembly GCF_020745735.1 of Hemiscyllium ocellatum. Lineage (NCBI taxonomy): Eukaryota > Metazoa > Chordata > Chondrichthyes > Orectolobiformes > Hemiscylliidae > Hemiscyllium > Hemiscyllium ocellatum. The sequence goes on along the minus strand of NC_083405.1, from coordinate 88,066,701 downwards.
CAGTGGTTTGGTGTGGGATCAAGGTTTGTTTGGGTGAGTGAGTAAGATGGTGGATGAGATGAGGTGGGTGGATTTAGTGGTTGGGTGCAGATTGGGTGGTTGGATGGGTCAGAAGATGGGTAGTTGCACAAGGTTGGGCATGTGGGGGTTATGTAAGGGTGGTGATTTAGGATTGTGCTGTTAATTACTGATTTACACCAGAGATTAAACCTTGTAGCACCTCTAGGGTACGAATCTGTTTAAATTAACTCCAAAATCAGTGTGAAAGACATTTGTATAATTTCCCGTTCGAAGCAAATCAACCTGTCAGAAATTTAAACTTCCCAGACAATTGCAGTGCCTGTATGAATGTCAGGGGTATGGCTCCTCCAGTTCTCCAGCAAACTAAGCTGTATGTCACGACTTTGGATAGTGGAAGACTCAGTCCATTGCAATAGGAGAACGAAAGGAGGTTATTTGACTTATTTCACTAGCGCAGGCTTTCCAAATGAGCAGTTCATCTTGCCCCATTCTCTGTCTCAGTCCCATATGTTGTTCAGCCTTATTTATGTTAATTTTATTTTTATTTTTCAGTCACTACCATGAGACCAGAAATTGGCAAGTTAATGTACAGTGATTACAAACAGGTAAGTATTGCCAGTATGGCATTTCATGCTTGATTAATTTGTTTTGATGTATTAGAAAATGCCACAATGAAATTGTTAGTTTTAAGGCAAATAATGGTAAGGCACTACTAGATTTAATGAAGTCTCTCATGGAAGGGGAGTATCAGTATTTTAGGCCGTACTAAAGATTCTAAAGCTTCATGTTGAGGTTTGAAATCCCTGTAGCTAGGCACAGAGGATACCACTGTTGATCAAAAGAATATGTAATTTCATCACTGCAATTTTCAGACCAATCGGGTGTCCTGCAATGAGTGGCTTAGTTCAATGATCTCCCCTCTCCTGTCCACAAGGATTAAGTCAGGGCTACGAAGGAAAATGCAGTACTTGTCTTGATATGGCTGTCACAATAACACTTGATGATTAGCATCGATAAAGATGGAGAGATTCACTTGATCGGTGCCACCATCACTGAATTCTAGTTTTTCCTCTGTAAAGGGCTGTAGTTAGCTCTCAACTTAGTTTGACCGAATGCCTGTATCTTAGTCTTATAAGTCTTCACAGTCCACTATCCTACCAAAATGGAGGAGAGCACCTTCACTTCTTGATTATAATATATAAATGATTTGGAGGAGAATGGAGGTGGCCTGATTAGTAAGCCTGTGGATGGCACAAAAATTGGGGAGCTGTGGATTATGAAAAAGATTGCCAGAGGATACAGCAGAATATATATAGAAGGGGAGGCGGTGGTCTAGTGGCATTATCGCTCGTCTATTAATCTAGAAACCCAGAATAATGTTCTGGGACCTGGGTTCAAGTCCAGCCTCTGCAGATAGTGGAATTTGAATTCAATTTTTAAAAAATCTGTAATTAAGAGTCACCTGATAACCATGAAACTGTTGTCAATTGTTGGAAAAACCAATCTGGTTCACCAGTGTCCTTTAGGGAAGGAAATTTGCCATTCTTACCTGGTCTGATCTACATGTGACTCCAGAGCCATAGCAATGTGGTTGACTCTCAACTGCCCTCTGAAGTGGCCTAGCAAGCCACTCAATTGTATCAATTGCTAGAAAGTCACAACAAAGAAATGAAACCGGCCAGACCACCTGATATTGACCTTGCAACCAGAAAAAACAACGGCAAAAACACAACAGCCCTGTCGACCATGCAAAGACTTCCTTACAACATCTGGGGGCTCGTGCTGAAATTGGGAAAGCTGTCTCACAGAATAGTCAAGCAAGACCCTGGCATAGTCAATCTTACGGAATCGTACCTTAGAGATAACAACTCCGGACAGCACCATTACCATCCCTGGATATGTCCTGTCCCATCGGCAGGACAGACCCATCAAGCATGGCAGACAGTGGTATAAAGTCAGGAGAGAGTTGACCTGGGAATCCTGGACATCATGGGGTCTGAAGTCGAAGTCTCATGGCTTCAGGTTGAACATGGGCAAGGAAACCTTGTACTGGTTATCACGTACTGTCCTCCATCGGCTGATGAATCAGTACTCCTCCATGTTGAACAGCACTCTGAGGAAGCACTGAGGTTGGCAAGGACGCAAAATGTATTCTGGGTGGGGGATTTCAATGCTGATCACCAAGATTGGCTCAGCAGCAGCATTACAAATCAAGCTGATCAGGTCCTAAAGGATATAATTGCTGGACTGGGTCTGTGGCAGGTGGTGAAGGAACTACAATCGGAGAAAGCATCTTTGACCTCATCCTTATAATCTGCCGACAGTATAGGTAAAAGTGACAATCGCACTATCCTTGTGGAGACAAAGTCTTGCCTTCACATTGAGAATAGCCTCCATTGTGTTGTGTGGCATTTTCACCGTGCTAAACAGGACAAATTTCAAACCAATCTAGCAACTCAAGACTGGATATTCATGAGGCACTGTGAGCCATCAATAGCAGCAGAACTGTATTCCAGCACCAAAAAAGGAAATGCTGGAAAATCTCAGCAGGTCTGACAGCATCTGTAAGGAGAGAAAAGAGCTGACGTTTCGAGTCTAACTGACTCTTTGTCAAAGCTGTAGTCACCTCTCCCTCTCTCTCTCCTGCCCCCCCTTTCCCCCGCCCCCCTTTCCCCCGCCCCCCTTTCCCCCGCCCCCCTTTCCCCCGCCCCCCTTTCCCCGCCCCCCTTTCCCCCGCCCCCCTTTCCCCCGCCCCCCTTTCCCCCGCCCCCCTTTCCCCCGCCCCCCTTTCCCCCGCCCCCCTTTCCCCCTTCCCCTTCCCCCTTCCCCACTCTCCCTTTCCCCCCGCCCTCCCTTGCCCCCCTTTCCCCCCCGCCCCAACTTCCCCCCCCGCCCCAACTTCCCCCCCCCGCCCCAACTTCCCCCCCCGCCCCAACTTCCCCCCCCGCCCCAACTTCCCCCCCGCCCCAACTTCCCCCCCCCGCCCCAACTTCCCCCCCCGCCCCAACTTCCCCCCCCGCCCCAACTTCCCCCCCGCCCCAACTTCCCCCCCCGCCCCCTCACCTCCCTCTCTCTCTCTCACCCTCTCACCTTCCTCTCTCTCTCTCACCCTCTCACCTCTCTCTCTCTCTCTCTCACCCTCTCACCTTCCTCTCTCTCTCTCACCCTCTCACCTTCCTCTCTCTCTCTCACCCTCTCACCTCTCTCTCTCTCTCTCTCACCCTCTCACCTTCCTCTCTCTCTCTCACCCTCTCACCTCTCTCTCTCTCTCTCTCACCCTCTCACCTCTCTCTCTCTCTCTCTCACCCTCTCACCTCTCTCTCTCTCTCTCTCTCCTCAATAATGGAAGGCCCAGTACATTAGTGCAAATGATAAGGCTGATGCATTTGCTACAATCTAAGTCAGAAGTGCCGAGTGGATGATACATCTCTGACACCTTGAGTGGTACCAGCGTCATGGATACCAGTCTCCAGTCAATTCGATTCACTCCATGTGATATTATGAAATGGCTAGAGGCACTGGATACTGCAAAGACCATGGGCCCTAACACCATTCCAGCAATAGTAATAAAGATGTGTGCTCCAGAACTTGCTGCTCCTCTAGCCAAGCTCTTCCAGTTAAGTTACAACACCGGTATCTACCCAACGATGTGGAAAATTATCCTGTGCACAAAAAAGCAGGACACATCCAACCCGACCAATTACCACCCAAACAGTCTACTCTCAGTCATCAGTAAAGTGATGGAAGGGGCAATCAACAGTGCTGTTGAGCAGCATCTGCTCATCCACAACCTGCTCAGTGACGCCCAGTTTGGGTTTCGCCAGGATCACTCAGCTCCTGATCTCATTACAGCCTAGCTTCAAACATGGGCAAAAGAGTTGAATTCTGCAGGTGAGATGAGAGTGACAGCCCTTGACTTCAAGGCCACATTTGACCGAGTATGGCATCAAAGAGTCCTGGCAAAACTGGAATCAGTGAGTAATGGGGGAAAACCTTCCATTGATTAGAGTCATACCTGGCACAAAGGAAGATGGGTTGTGGTTGTGGAGGGTCAGTCATCTCAGCTCCAGGACATCTCTGCAGGAGTCCCTCAGGCTAGTGTCCTAGGCCCAACAATTTTCAGCTGCTTCATCAATGACCTTCCCTCTGTCATAAGGTCAGAAGTGGGGATGGTCACTGATAATTGCATAGTGACTCCCCAGATACTGAAGCAGTCCATGCTCAAATGCAACAAGATCTGGACAATATCCAGTCTTGGGCTGACAAGTGGCAAGTAACATTTACGCCACACAAATGCTAGACAATGATGATCATTAACAAGAGACTCTCTAACTACTGCCCCATTACATTCCATGGTATTACCATCACTGAATCCCCCAGTGTCAACATCCTTGGGGTTACCACGGACCAGAAACTCACTGGACTCACCACATACACACAGTGGCTACAGGAGCAGGTCAGAGACTCCGGATACTGCACCGAGTAACTCACCTCTTGACATGCCAAAGTCAGTCCACCATCTACAAAGTCCAAGTCAGGAGTGTGATGGAATACTGTCCAATTGCCTGGATGGGTGCAGCTCCAACCACACTCAAGAAGCTTGACAGCATCCAGGAAAAAGCAACCCGCTTGATTGGCACCACATCTACAAACATTCAATTCGTCCACCACCAGTGCTCAGTAACAGCAGTGTATACTATCTACATGATGCACTGCAGAAATTCACCAAAGAACCTTAGACAGCATCTTTCAAACCCACGACCATTTCTATCTGGAAGGACAAGGGCAGCAGGTACTTGGGAACACCACCACCGGCAAGTTCCCCTCCAAGCCACTCAGCACCCTGACTTGCTGTATCATCACAGTCGCTGGTCAAAATCCTGGAATTCCATCCCTACTGGCATTGTGGGTCAATCCACAGCAAGTCAACTGCAGTGATTCAAGAAGGCAGCTCACCACCATCTTCTCAAGGGCAAATAGGGTTGGGCTGTCAATGCTGGCTGGCCAGCCAGCGGCACCTAAGTCCCACAAATGAATTTTTAAAAATATAGGCTGATAGATGGAGTTCATTTCCAGAAAAATGTGAGATGATACATTTTGGATATTCTAATGCATGAAGGCAGAACCCCTAGTAGCATAAACATATAGAAAAGTGGGCACACAAATCCACACTTCCCTGAAAGTGGTAACGCAAGTGAATGATGTAGTCAAGAAGGCCTATGACATGCTTATCTTCATTGATTGGGGCACAGAGTATAAAAATTGCCAATCATGTTGTAGCTAAAGTTTAGTTAGGGCCACATTTGGAATATTTTGTACAGTTCTTTGCCACACTACCAGAAGGATGTGGAGGCTGGGAGAGGGTACAGAATTGGTTTACCAAGAGCTTGCTTAATTTGGAGGGTATGAGCAATGAGGAGAGACTGGACAAATTTGCTTTGTTTTTAGTTAAATGTCAAAGAATGAGGGGGTGACCTGTTAGAATTTATAAAATTATGAGAGAATGAATGAATAGTCAGAGTCTTTTTCCCAGGGTAGAAATATCAATTACTTGGGGACTTAAGTTTATGGTAAAAGGTGTTGAGTTTACAGGTGATTTCTTTTAAAGAGTTTGGTAGGTGCCCAGCATGTACTGCCAGAGGAGGTAGTGGAGATGGATACAATGGCAGCATTTAAGAGAGACACCTAAATTGACAGGGACTACCTAGAGGCAAAAGGATTTTAGTTTAGAAAGGGATCACGTGTCGGTGCAGGTTAATGGGCTGAAGGGCTTGTTCCTGTGCTGTACTGTTCTTTGAAGTCCTCTTGAATCATGCATAAGGCTGACATTATACAAATGTTTTTTCTTCCTCACTGAGAATCATTTCATCTTCCACCTAACAACACTCAGAACAAGATTGGTGTGGCTCAAGAAGAAAGCTGCTGAAACTGTGTTGCTGGAAAAGCGCAGCAGGTCAGACAGCATCCAAGGAGTAGGAGAGTCGGCGTTTCGGGCATGAGCCCTTCTTCAGGAAGAAAGCCAATTTTCATAGTCATTATTAATGAGTAATAAATGTGACCATACTAGGTTAACTGCATAAAAAGAACATAGTTTTATTTAAATTTATTTTGTGCCTTGAGTGCTAGTGGGAGGGCCTGATTTTATTTGATTGCCATGAAATAATAGTCTTAGTGTTGAAGAGGCCCTTCGATCCATTGCATCTGTGCTGCAAAAGCTAGACTATTCTAAATTCCAACACTAAGCCCATAGCCTTGAATGTTATGATGTTTTAAATCCTCATCCAACCTTTTCAAGGTTGAGGTTAACCCCCTCGACCATACTCCCATGAAGTGCACCCCAGACCTGCACCACACCCTGGTTTAAAAAAAATTCCTCAAATCCCTCTAAATCTTCTGCCTTTCACTTTTAAAATTATGCTCCCTTGTTTATGAACCCTTTGACTAAGGTGAGCAGTTGCTTTCTATTCATTCTGTCCATGCCTCTCATTATCTTATTTATCTCGATCTGGTTTTCCATCAACCTTCTCTGAACCAAAGAAACCAACCTGAACTTATCCAACCTGTCTTCATGGCTAAAGAGCTGCATCCCACTCGATATCCTGGTCAATCTCCTTTGCACCCTGTCAAGTGCAATCCTTCGTATACTGCAGAGACAAGAACTACATATAGTGTTGCAACTTTGACCTAACCAAAGTCCTATACAGTTCCCAGCTTTTAATTTCATCAGTCAAGGTATAGATTATAAGTTTTCCATATGCCACCTTAACTTAGGCATGCATGTCTTCATTGGTCAGAACATTTGAATATAAGAGTAGGGATGTCATATAATTGTACAGGATATTGGTGAAGCCACTATTAGAGTACTGCATGCAGTTCTGATTGATCTGTTATAGAAAGGAAATTATTAAATTGGAAATGGTACAGAAAAGATTTACACTGATACCTGTGCTGGAGGATTTGAGATAAGAAGAGGCTGGATAGGCTGCAACATTTTTCCCCTGGAACGTAGGAGATTGAGGGATGACCTTCTAGAGGTTTATAAAACCAGGAAGGCATAAATAACGTGAATAGCAAAGGTCTCTTCCCTGGGGTTGGGAAGTTTAACCTAGAAGACACCGGATTCAGGTGAAAGTGAGAAGATTTAAAAGGGACCTGAGGGGGGACTTTTTCACACAGGGTGGTTTGTATATGGAAGGAACAGCCAGGGGAAGTGGTAGATGCAGGTACAGTTACAACATTTAAAAGATATTTGGACGGGTACATGAATAGGAAAGGTTTGGAGGCAAATGGGACAAGCTTAGTTTGGGAAACCTGGTCATTGTAGACTGAGTTGGACTAAAGGATCTGTTTCCGTGCTGTATGGCTCTACCCTATAAACCTGTCCTGCTATCTTTAGGGAGTTGAGGACAATTGTGATCAAAAGGAATAAATGAGTAAGAGAAAAGTGTTTTATTTGGAAAATATTTATTTACATGCACATTTCTATCCAGATTTCTATGATGATATACTTTCAACTGTATTTAAAGTAGCCCTGAATCTCCCAAACTAGCCATATCATCAAGTTGCCTGGAGTAGTTTATTGAAGTTACATGATACCAATCAAATGCACTCTGTGAAAGTCATAGTATATTTTATTGTCACAGATATCGGTGGCTGATTTGCCTGGTTTGATTGAAGGTGCACATTTAAACAAAGGGATGGGTCACAAATTTCTTAAACATGTGGAGAGGACCAAGCAGCTGCTTTTTGTGGTAAGAAAATTATTTTTTTTATTTTGAATATTTTTTCTAATTAATTCAACATCAAAATTCATTGTTTAATACAGCATTGCTCCATTTAATCTTTAATATTGTTCATGTTAAAATATTCATAATTTGCATTGCATGGAAAAACTTCAAATTGGATACCTAAAATTACTGCAATAAAATCACTATTGAAAGAATTATAACCATGCGGTTAACATTTTGCATTTTTTAAATTGGGAAATATTTGAGGATGGAACAAATTCGTATTGTCCAAAAATGGAATTCATGTCCACTTTATTTAATGATGCAATATTGCTATGTTCTTCCCGTGTGCTCCTTTGGGGAATTCAAAACTGCAAATAGCACATCAAATCTGGAAAACTTTTGACAAATCCAGAAAGTGTTGGATCTCCTCAGCAGATCTGGCGACATCTGTGGAGAAAGAAAGGGTTGACCTTTTGCATTGAATGTCACTTTGAAGACTTGCTGAAAATTTCCAGCATTCTGTTTTTAATTCAGATTTCCAATATGTACAGTATTTTCATTTTGCTTCACTGATTAACCTATATGCTGATTTAATGTTGTATTGGAGCATAAATTTGGAAGTTTTGGCTTAGAGGAGACCAATCAGCCTGTTCCGTTTAGACTGCCAAAAAATTAACTAATCCAGCTTGCCAGCTTTGGTAACCTTTTAGATTATAGAATTTCAAATGCACCTATAAATTTCTCCTTAATCTGGTGAGGGGTCTGTTTTGATCATTTTAGAGGTAGCAAGTTCAGAATCTCATCAATCCCTGGATGTAAGAAAAATCCTCCTCCGTTTTACACTAATTTTCCCCCTAATTAAGTTATCTGTGTTTCCATGTTTTGCTAAGGGAAATAAGTCCTCCTAATCCATTTTCCTTAGGCATCACAAAATTTGAAAACGCTTACGTAAATACCCCTGCAAACTCCTTTTTAAAACAGCCCCAGCCTATCCAATCTGATAGCTAAAATTCTCCCTTTCTTGTAAATCTCCACTGTAACTGAAAACAGAGCAAATATATCACTTATACAGTAGCAGATAATGTTTATTTCAAAACAGCATAAATTGCATTTTACACAATTGTGGTACTCCGTTATAAGCTGAACAGCCACTATGATTAAAAATTAACTGTTGTATGGTAGACCACTGCACGCTTTGGAAGATGTTTCCTTATTGTTTAATGACAGCTTGTGAAAGAAATGTAATTATTTCCAAACAGGATAGAAATTATGTCACATCAGGACACCACTATTTATACAGTAATAGAAATATTCAAATCACATGACTTGTGTACATGTTTTTCTTCTTCTTTCTCCCTTTCTTGTTTGGAAATGGTTATTTTTTTTTGTGTGGGATACTGTGCTACAGCCATCACCAGTATATGGATCAAAGGCCTCTTCCACAAGTGTGAAGTTAGCTAATGAATGTTGACACATTGTTTTACCACCTGAAGGCTGTCTATCATGAGGTAACCAGTCATACGTTCCCTCTTATGACAACATTTGAGTTGGATATGCCAGTGTGGGTCCAGTCGACAGTAAATGGGTAGCCGAATGAGCCTAAAGTAACTTCCCCCTTATTTATGGAATGTCCGTGAGACACTGCCAAAAGTCAAAATTTGGCTTTATACTTTGATATCTGAGCAATTGCGTGTTTTGCGTCTTATTTGTCAATCAACAATATTACAAAAATTCATTTCTTTTAGTATATTTGACCAGTTGACTTTTTAGGTTGAAAGATTTTTTAAAAAAAAAACTTGCACCACAAGAACTGCACAGTTTTTTCCTTTTAACTTGAACCCTCTCAAATCTTGGTTTTATTTGATAATATTGTGACAAAATCAATGCTTGTGCACAACTCTTATTAAATTCCCTTCCGTACTTATTCATTTAGGTAGATGTAACTGGATTTCAGCTTTCTTACAAAGCCCCTTTTAGAACAGCTTTTGAAGCTATACAGCTGTTAACAAAGGTAAGCCAGTCTTGTCATGATGATGACCTCCATATAGAAAGAACATGAAACTAGAGAAAGTGGTATGTGTAATATTGATTACCAGTATTTGTAAAGTGAGTTACTTGTTCTATATTTTGGGAACCATTTCATTCAATATGTTATCTGTCTATTTTTTTTTTGTGTTGCATGGCTGTCATTTTCAAAATGCCTTGCTAGATGTTATTAATTCCTTGGTTATCATATTTATGACTGGACCTGTTCTTCAACTGAAGTGGGAGTGGGGGGGGGATGGTGTCATGCTTTCTGTCTCTAATGGCTGCTCCCAAATGTTGCACTCTTGTGTCAATGCCATGCTTTGCAATCTCTTGTAGTTTCCTACCCGATTTTAGCATGGAGAATGAACATGAAAGACTGGGGGAGAGAATGAGTACTGTAATCAAGATTGGGTAAAATGAGAGTATTGCAGCAATCACAGAATCCTAGTTCTGAGCCTGGCTTCAAATCTGTCAGAACTGCATAAGAAAGACACTGTTGAGAGGGCACCACTAAAGTTACCTTTCCCCCCTCCTTTTTTGGTTTCCAAATGGATCACTTCTTCCATAACCCCGGTCCACTGCTCAATCGATCTAACACTGGCTCCCTACTCTTACCTAAGCAAATGTCAAAGATGCAGCACCTCTCTATTTACATCCTCTCTCCTCCTTATCCAAGGCCCCAAGTGAAACCATTTCCTTTTAATTTTCCCCCAAAAAGTACAAAACAAAAACTCTGGAAACCCAATGTAATGTATTTCACCAAAACTAGGGATGCCACATCGCTGAGCATATGTAAATCACAGCAGGCTATTGATTATACTGACCATTTCATTCTTCTTTCATGTTCAGGAGTTGGAGTTATATAAAGCAGAGCTTTTATCTAAGCCTGCTCTTTTGGCTGTAAACAAAATGGATTTGGAGAATGCTGAAGAGAAGTTTAAAGAGCTGATGCAACAACTTCAGAAGCCTGAAGGTAATTAGCATCAAAGGTTATACAGCACAAATCCCATTGGACCCAAGATCCTTCACATATCAATACGTGAATTCATTGCAATTACCAAAATGTAATGCTGAAGAAAATAATCTTTAATTCTTTAGCGAATCACAACACACCCCAACAAACCAAAGTGGGTTTGATTTCAGATTGGCTGATTGTCCTCCACATGTCAATGTACATTCTCATATTCACATGAATAAGTGCACTGTGTTACTGGGATTTTGAAGCTTCGGTTCATTACATTTGGCAGGAAAGCTGCGGGAGATCAATTTGATGTGCATTTCAGTTTGTCAGATTGAAGACTGGAGCTAGCTGTCAGCAGGGAAATTTGCAACAGTAGTGTACTGAGACAGCACCATCTCCGATTGTAGGGAATGGCAGGAGTTCAGCAGAGATATCAATTTTTGGTTGTTAACACATGGGACACATTTTCCAGATTGTGGGCATCACTGGCTAGGCCAGCATTGTTGCCCATACCTTGTTAAGGAGGTGATGGTGAGCTGCTTTTGGAATTGCTGCAGTCTTGGGGTGTAGGTATCCCCACAAAGTTGGCTGGAAGGCAATTCCAGGATTTTGACCCACCAACCGTAAAAGTACAGCAATATGATTTTGAGTTAGGATTGTGTGTGGTTTGGAGGAAAACCTGTAGGTGGTGATTGTTTCTATATATCTGTAGCCATTGTCATTTTTGGTGTTAGCCCCTTCCAAACCTACTATGTCTATCAGAGGAGCCATGCTGAGTTGTTGTAGTGCATATTATGGATGGTACACACTGCTGCTACTATGTATCGATGCTGAAGAGAGTGATTGTTAAAATTATGGATGGGGTGCTATTCGAGCAGGGTGTCCAGGTTTTGAGGGTTATTGGAGTAGTGCCCGTCCAGTCAATTGGATGGTATGTCATCGTACTTCTGACCTGTGCCATGTGAATGTTGGGCAGGTTTTGAGGAGACATGAGATGTTCCTTTCTAGAGAATTCCTAGCCAATCTATTCTCACCACAGTATTTGTGTGGCTAGACTACTTTAGTTTCTGGTCAATGTTAATAGCCAGAGTATTAACAGTGGTGTTTTCAGCAATGGTAATGCCATTGAAATTCAAAGAGAGATGGTTAGATAATACTGCTTACTGGGAAAACTTTAAGAGTATATTGCAAAGAATGTAATAGCATTTCATTTAAAATCAAATATCAGCATGGCTTCATGATATGAAAATCATGCCTGACAAAATTATTTAGATTTCTTTGAAGGAATAGCAAGCAAGATTAAAGGGGAGCTTGCAGATGTAACATATTTGAATTTTCAGAAGGTGTTTGATAAGGTACCACACATTAGGCAACTTAATAAGATTAGAACCCATGGTGTTGTGGGTATATGTTCGCATGGTTAGAGGATTGGCTAATAGAAAGTAGAGATAAGGGGGTAATTTTCAGGCTGGCAAACTGTAACTAGTAGAGTGCCAAAGGGATAAGCGCTGGGGTCACAGTAACTTTATAGTTGGGATATATAAATTACTTAGAGGCGGATAGTAAAAGTACTATTGCCAACTTTGAGGAAAACACAAAAATGGGCAGGAAGGCAAATGGTGAGGAGACAGAGTCTGCAGAGGAATATAAACAGGTTAAGTAAATGAACGAAAACTTGGCAGATGGAATAAACTGTGGCGGAATGAGAGGTTTTGCAGGCTGGCAGAAGAATAGAGTAGCTGAATATTATTAAAATGGAGAAAGATAAGGAAAGATATACCAGAATTGAAGGAATTTCTTAGAAGGCTCACTCGATTATGGGTATGGAGAGATTTTCATATGTGAAAACATTGTGTAGATTGGCCTTGCACTCATTGGGAGTTTCACAGAAAGAGAGGAGATCTTATTCAAACATAAGATTCTTAGGGGACTGGACATATTGGATATGGACTTGTGGGTGAGTCGAGGACCAGAATGTATTATCTCAGGAGAAGGGGTGACCAATTTCAGACAGAGATGAGGAGTTTCCATTTGAAGGGTGAATCTGTCAAACTCTTTACTGCAGAGATTAAGTGTTTGAGTACATTACAGGCGGAGGTAAACAGATGTTTAAGCCAAAAGGGAATCTAGGGTTATGGGGATAACGTAGGAGGAGTTGGAGATTATCAAATCAGCCAGTCATTTCCAAACTCCCACCATCCTCTGGGTGAAAACAGTTTTTCCCCAACTTGCTCTCGCCTTCTACCTCTCATTTTAAATCTGTTCCACCCCATCCCCGCCCAGCTGTTGGCCTCTCTACTAATGCAAAAGTGCCTTCCTGGCCACCCATACATGTCCCTTGTAATCTAATACACTTTTTTCTGGTCACTTTTGTAACCTTTGCCATGCCAAAAAAATACACCTACCCAGCCAGTCTTTCTTCATATCTCAGACCCTCTAAACCAGCATCCTGAGAAATCTCCTCTGTATCCTCAATAAATAAACTGACTTTTATTAAGTGAATAGGTGAAAAGTTTCAGTAATAGGAGGGAATGTGGATTTGAGGTTACAAATAAATCATTTTATGCTCTTATTGAATGGCACAGCAATCTCAAGAGGCTGAATAATGCAATGTTGCTCCTAGTCATGTTATTTAAATACAAACACTTAATGCCAGGTATCCAACAAACATTTTTAGTGTTCTAGATTCCACAATTTTTTGTAACTTGTACATTTCTATTCTTGAATTCAAGTTCTGTCATTAGATTTGTTGACTAATAATGAACTATTCTGTTAATTCCATCTTGATTTATTTTCTTGTTTCCCCTGTAGCTTTCTATCATTTATTGACAGAAGAGATGACTCCCTTAAGACCAGTCCAGTTTCACCACATAATCCCAGTATCTGCATCAACTAAATATGGAATTGAAGAATTGAAAAACTGCATTCGGAAATCATTAGATGATCAAGATGATCTAGAAAATGAACAGTATCGCCTTGAAAAATTACAGAGTTTACATTCAAGTACTTTCAAATGTACCTAGAACTAGTAAAGTCAGCAATTATTGGAACAAATCTTCCATACTGGAGAGATGGAAGATTTATGCTATCATTCATTTCACATGAGTCAAGAAGCTTGCCAGAGGAAAAGTAGAAGGACTAGTTGCAAGTCCGCTCAATGAAGCCTGATCTTAATAATGCTGCTACATTTGCATTTACTTCAATTGATTATGAATACCCAGATTCATGCAGCACAAAATGGGATCATTTGTCTATTCACACCTATTGCCTTTTAAAGAGCTATTTATTAGTGTCACAACTCTGCTCCTTACTTGGAGGCCTGCAAATGTTTCCTTTTCAGGTATTCAGCTATTTCCATTTTAAAAAGTTATTATGTCTGTTTCCATCATTTTTTTTAGGTCATTCATTCCAGATCAATATTACTGGGGAAATAAAAGCTTGCTATTTTCAGAATTTCACCATTCAACCACATCTATCCCTATTGTCAGCATTAAAATCGAGACTTCATAGTTCCACCTTTTGAAAGGTTTAGAAACGTGACATTGCAAGACAAGAAATTGTTTTTATCCAAAGACGATTCTAAACAATGACTGCAGATGCTGGAAACCAGATTCTGGATTAGTGGTGCTGGAAAAGCACAGCAGTTCAGGCAGCATCCGTGGTGCTTTTCCAGCACCATTAATCCAGAATCTAGAACTGTCTTTGGCACTCTCTACTTGGAAAAGATGTTTGATGATGAATATAGCAATTGTCCATGGGTATGAGAAAAAAATATAAGCCACAAATATGTATTAGGATGCAAATGGACAAAGGAGAATGCAACAGAAGTGGGTCCCCATGGAAATGGTTTGATACACATTTTAATGTGCTTCAAGAATCAAGTAATACAAAAGCAAATTATCTAGTCTTTCTTGTTCAATAGGTTGAGTGGTTCCCTGTTGTATCAGCAGGGATGGAGGTTGAGTGTGTGGTGCTGGAAAAGCACATCAGGAATCATGAAAGGAATATACCCGACCCATGCTTTTACAGCACCCCACACTCGACTCTGATCTCCACCATCTTCAGTCCTCACTTTCTCTCAATAGGGAAGGTGTCAGGCTGCTGGCTTATTTTCCTCAGGCTTCCCTAATAATCTCAGAGAACCTGTATACTGAATAATCTTCCAATTATCAGAATGTGTATTGTCTTCCTTCAGTAAGTTTTGTGATTTATAGCAATAGGCTGCAAGGGAACCACAGTAAATGGTTGAAATTTTGTGCCAAATCCAGATGCCAAATCATTAGGCATCCTGCAATAGTGCATATTAAATGGCTTGAGTGGAAAGTAATAAATATCAAAGTTCCAGCCTAATCTGAGTTTCATTTCCAAGAATGAGATTTAAATACCTGCTACCAACACAGCAATAAGCAGTAAGAAACTAATCTATTTATGAGAAATGCCTTGGAAGATCAAAATCATCTTACTAAAATGGATATCAAGTAAGCTTCATAATGGGCAGTTGACTTAGAAGATTCATGGCTGGGCAGCAAATTTAAAAACTATCCCGATTTTTTAAAACTAATTGAACAGCAAAATAAAAAAAACAATTTCCAATCCAGGGATGACATTAACAGGCAAAATCAAATTCCAGATTAACTGGGGTTTTTTTTTATTAAGATAATATATTACAACAGCATTGTTTCAGAAAAGCATGAGAATTCATCAGTGTCGCATTATATACAATGTGTGATAATGTACACGGCCAATAGAAGCTTACTACTCAGCCAAAGAAAATGACCTTTTTTTCTAGATCAGCAAGATACAGTGGTGTAATTGGTGCAACATTCTTTCGCTATTCTACTGAAGCGTTTGGAGCAAGTATAAAATGGATTAAAAAGTGTAAAAATGAAAATGCCAACAGTCTCAATACAACATTGCTTCAATGATTAGCATTATAACCAGCCTGTTACAATGTCAGCTACATCACTATAGTCAAAGATGAATATTGAAGCTGATCTCGGTTTTTAAAAAAAAAGGCATTCCATAAATTATAAAGTGACGACATGACATTGTTACCTTTTTGACATGCAGAATATATGGTAAACATCAAACAATATTTTTCAGTATGCACTGGTGTATGCAGTACAGACAAAGTGGCTGAAAATATAAGGGACAATTTATCATACACTTTCAATATCCCCTAATAGTAAGTAAGTACCAAATGGAAACTTTTAGCCATTCTAATTGTTTCACAGAAATGTACTTTGTTATATAATGACATATAATTTAATATCTACAAAGCTAGCTGCTTCTACATATAGAAATTCACATCACATGTTGATAATAGTGATGCAATGCAATTCAAGGATTACAGTTCAGTCATATCGAAAGTGCAAGGAATGATTTTACTGCATTCATCTCCTCCAAGTCGGTTTAAAGCGCCAGAACTCAGATAATGAAATCAAATGCTGCAATTGTTCCCATATTACCCTGCCTGTTGGAATTTGATGTTGAGTCTATTTAAAAACCAATCCCAAATGGATGACTGATAGGACCTGTCCCACAGTCAGCATAAGCTGGGCATTTCTCAGCTGCACTGCCGGTCAACGAATGCTCCTGCCTACTTTTCAAACTCTTAAAGCTAGTTTAAACCCTATTGCTCACACTTGGTGGAAAATGCTGAAACTCTTTGCAGATGAAGAAACGATCAGACTTTTTTTAAAAAATAGAAACCATAATACAAAGTCTTGACAGACACACTTCTAGCACTTTAAAGTTTAACTTCCAAAGAAACAAAAATTGTTGTTTTGGAGCCTCCTTGGAAGTGCTTCTCCCAGTGAGAGCAGTGCTATCACAGAAAGGGCAGCAGGATACTCGTTTGTCTGTCACAATAGGCGATGTACTGAAGATTCAGTGGTGAAACAAGCAACTCAAGGAAACTCTAGTACTTTTGATAGGCTGACTGAGATGACAAAAAAAGGGTGAGGAGAAAGATTGCAGTTATTGTATCATGAAAGCAAACATCTCTAAAAAATTATAACCTTATCAAAATAGAATCATTTAACACATTCTGAGATTGTCAAGATATCTTAGTAGGTTCAAGAAATAAAGTGACTTCAGTGACAACACTAATAACAATTTAAATTATATAAACATTATTAGCTAATAATTAGGTGGAAATTTCAAAATCAAACTACCAATGCTTTATATGGTTTTCTTGATGTAAATCTAGATGTTCTGAAATTCTATGTTGAGTTTCACTGTCTCCCACTATAACAAGTGGGCATTGAAATATCCACTTGGAAAACAGTGGAGATCTGGTAGTACACGTCTAACCATAATAAGGCAAATGATTGTCAGGGATAGAGTTTGAGGGTGGACATTCCAAATATTGAGAGTTTACATTCCTCCACCTCCAGTTGGTGCTGGAATATTAGTGCTGTTTAACTGTCAGGATCGTGATCTTAGGAATTTCACGTCTAATTCTTATTATAACCTTTTGTGAGAATAATTGAAAGTATGACTCAACCACTTGCCTGTCTGAATGAATAGTCAAGATTAGCAGAGATGTTATACAAGTTATACAAATATTGAGAATGACCTATAAACCATTCAACTGAAGATTGGAAATAAGCAACTAAATATAACAGTTCAGAATTATCTTGAGTCTTTCATCCGTAAAAATGAAGAAGTTGTTAGGATGAGTAGCCAAAAACTTGTTTAATGTGTTAAGTTTTATGCAGGACAGGGAGGTGGTGAGTCAGTGGAGTAAAGTGATGTATTCCAGAGCTTGAGGTCCAGGCAGGTGAACACGTACCCAACAATGATGAAATGAAATAAGGGATGCCACAAAAAACATGCTGGAGCAGCAGTGACTTTAAATCTAATAAAAGCCGATGGTGATGGGTAAAGGGACTGGCAGGGTCTTAGTGTGGGGAGAATACTAGAATGTGAACTTTGGAGGAAGCACTGCTGATATATAAGCTAATGGTAAAAGTGATGAGTGAACAAATCTGGTGCAGGATAGAATGTAAGCAGCAGAAGTTTAAATGAGCTGAACATTCAGAAGGAAGAAGATGGGAAGCTATTTAGGAAAGCATGAAATAGAAGAAGCTGGATGTGTCAAAGGCTGAGCGACACTTTGTCCAAATCCTTTGTGAGTGGTAAAGGTAACCTAGAAAAAGTAAAAATTGTGTGAATCATCAAAAACAATTGTTAGTAACACATATCAGTAATAAATCCCAGTAGCTATTCAAGATAAAGCACCACTATCTCACACAGCAATGGTTCAAGAAAGTCAACTTGCAGGTTAACTAGGACAATAAATTCCCAAGTTCCAAAAATACTTAGTTCTAAGTCTATTAACTGAACTGACTCAAGAGAATTGTAGCATCTGTACTTTCAAAGTTTAATTCACCATTAATCTTCATTGCTAGCAGTCTTAGGCTAATATGCACCTAGCATTGGATCTTAGTTTGTGACTTATAAACAGATCTTCAACAAACAAAAAAAAAGGAAATCCTAAACCATTACAGATTATTGGTTAGGCCATAGTTAGAATAATGTGGCAAGGAAATGTACAGAGTAATTGCAAAATTAAAACTAGGAATAAAGGGACATTAAAGCTTTCACTTGAATAAATAAGGTCAGGAAGGGATCTGATTGAGTTGTTTAAAGATTATGAGGAGTTCGGTATAGTGAATGGGGAAGAACTATTTCTACACTTAAAATAGTCACCAACGAACAAAGGGAGAGGCCAGGGGAGAAACAAAAATGACACAGAAGTTTCTTGGAATTCCTACAAAAGCAATGATGATAGAAGGAGCATCAATAACAACTTTCATTAGGGAAATAGCTAATCATCTGAGAAACAAAAGGATGTCAGAAAAGAAAAGCAGAGTTTGAGATCAAGTGGATGGTTCTATGGAATTGCTGCATATGAATAGTCTCGCTCAATACTGCAATGTTATACCACTGTAAAATAGTATTTTCTTTGCTGCATTTTTGTACATGTTTTGAGTTTCCTCAAAGATATCAGAAGATTGCCACAATTGCTGGTTCATGCCCAGGCAGTAAGTTGAAAACCTATCCTATTGTTCAAACCAAAGCTGTTCATTCGCTTTTTAATTGTTTAGAAATTTTCCCCCAACTGTTGAAGATATGCTGACAGCATGAGCCACTGATTAAATTAATTACTGTTCTTATTAAGAAGAGTTATGGAAATTGGGCTGAATGAATATGTTGCCTGTTTAAGGGGAAGGCATATTTGATTAATTGTAGAACATAGATCATGATTATCTAACAAATGCAACATGAAGATTTGATATCTAGTTGTAAAGTTATCATGTTTGATCGAATACAGCCGATAGTAAAGGCACACCCTAGCCCTTTCTTTAATAACAGTGTGTGTCTAACATTTGACATTATCCATTTATTTTGCTAATTTTATTTGTACGTGCAAGAAATAACTATGAATTATAAGTTTTAATGTCCATACTTTGAACAATACTTATGATTACTGGTGATCTCCACTAAATTAAATGATCATTATCGGGAAATAATTGATAATTTGTACCTGCTGCAATTTCAAAGAGACTTAATCCTTTACACAAGACATCCAATTAATCAGATGAAACTGTAATATTAAGCTAGGTATGACCCTGTTTCAGCTTACCATTGCAAACTTCCACTGGTTCATGTTTGTCAGACAATATGTAAAAACTGTACATATTTACAAAACAACTTTCAGAGCAAGCGCTTCTGCCAGTATCAAAGATATGAATACAAACAGACCAATCAGGTCTTCAGTTGCATACACCATTGTTTTCCACAAAAACCCTTACAGATGCAATTTTTAAAATCCTGTTATACAGATTAACCCAAAGCAGCCTTTGCCAAAATCATACATTTCTTGTTTGTTTCTGCAAGCACTTTGTTGTTAGAGATTAATAGAATTGGTTTCATAACGGATTCATGCATTCAATATTATTCAGTCCAGTGAATCTGTGCATGGGGCGGTCAACCAAATCTTGTTGAAAATGGCTTCTCTCTGTCTTCTTCCACTGGACTAAGCACCATAACAAATGAGAATAAATGGCAAGGCTATTTTTAATTGACTGTTTCAGGAGGATTTTCCATTCCCAGATCACTGTCAGTGCTGTGCTTTCCACAGAATTCTGACTCTCCATCAATAGATTGTCAATTGCTTTATTAGCGATGAGTCAGAATCTGCTCAGTATTTTCTATTTAGTAGCTCTTTGAAGACAACGGAGTATGTGTTTTCAACTCCTATCTTCCAAAAAGCCCACTGGTGCTCCAGAGAGCCATTAATTAAAAGACATTGACATAAAGCTGCCTTTTATAAAAGTGGAAGAAAATGGAAATCTTTAGTAGCTCAGATCCACTGAATAGAAGTCTAAATGGAGGTCTCCCAGAGCTGTGGAAGAAACATAAACAGATATTAGAATGGTTTTACAAATGAGACAAAGAAAACTATTCAGTTTTTATCAAAAGGCAACACTTGCTTATTTATCCAAATTTGATTTCATTTTCATTATTTCTATACTTTCCAGCCCCTAATTCAACAACATCTCAAGCCTTTCCAAATCACAATGCTGAAAAGATCAACGAGTGTAGGGCTACTGCTACTATGCAGAAACCTAGATAATAAATTCTCAAATTCTCCTTTGTACTTAAAGTACATACAGTTGAATGTGTCGTGACTAAAATTAATGAACAGAAAATGTTACAATAAGTTGTACAATCCAAGTATTTTTAAACTGTTAGTATGGTGTAAAGATTAAAAAGATATAAATCAACATCTGTTCGTCTCAGCCTTCACATGTATACAGTTGTGTCGGAGCAATAGCAATTTAGAGACAAGTAGAGCACCTCAGTTTGTGATCATTATAATACGGTTGGAACAAACAAGGTTTAAAGTATCTTACTAATGCCAACCATCAAGCATAACAACAGAAATCTACACTGTTTCTGAAGTTTCTTGCAATTTCACTATCAATTTGAGTGGCAATGTACTGTTTAATATTTTGACTGAAAGTTAATGAATTCTGATGCCTTTTTCATATTCTTCTACAAACAGTCCATATAAAAATTGCCATTTAACAAGGTCAAACATGATGTGCTTGTAAGGTGAAGAGTTTTCCCATCTCCTTGTCTGAATAAAAATATTTCAGGAACTTTTTTTGTCATTTTTATCCTTTGGTTTTCTTCATTTATGCATGCACCAGAATGTTAGTACCAGAAGTTGCAAGACAGAATTTGATATTTTTAAGTTAAGAGTCAAAAGATTTAATATACAACAAGACATTTCATTTCATCAAACAGATTTGCATTTGGAGATTGCTGGTCAGCTCAGTTGGTTAGACAGCTCACGTGTTGTTCAGTGTAATGTTAATAGCACAGAGTTTAATTTCCCCAATTCGGCTCTGATCGTCTTTAAGCCTGAATCTCTAACCTGCCCTGAATGCTGAATGAATGTAAACACAATGATTTGGCAGTCTTTCAATAATCAAGGATATTACTTGGAGAAAACTAAAATTTTCATGTTCTTTCATTTTATAGTTTGCCACATAATAAATATAACTTTACTGATGGCTAGGGCAACTATTTTGAGATCAGATCTGCTTATAAATGGGAATGTTATTCTTTATGATGTTATTTATAGAGAACTGTGGTATTCAGGTAATAAATGATATTTACAAATATTTTTGGTGTTCATTGACATACGTAATGCCATATCAATTCAGTGTTCCAACTGATGAGCTGTCCTCAAATAATTCCATTTCTGTTTATCTTAATGAAAGCTGTTCAAATCATTACCACAGAAACTGATTACATCTTTATAACTTACTTACCCGTGCACTTTGTCGACCAACTTTTGCCTCTTCATCTGGAAGAGGTGGCATTGGGTATGGGCATTTCCTACTAGAAGCAATGGACCCATTGGATGATGAATGTGACTTAGAAGGAGACAAAGTCCTAAGATGAAAAATCAAAAATCAACACAGCCTTTGACATCCTCAAGAGAATAGCAGCCAGAGTACTAAATCTGTATCAGTGCTGGTGGAGTTTAATTGAAAAACATCCAATAGACTGGTAATTTGTAAAGGGATTGTTTTTCCTTGTTAGTTTTGACTATTAGACAATTATTATGTGATAAAAGTGGACTCTCTATAAAATGCATTTTATTATCCATCTGCACTCGTCTTGTGCAATGGTGAAGTGGAGATAAGAAACTTCCTTGCAGGAAGATTAATTCAAGCTATTAACTGTCCTGATGTTTGCTGGTGGTCTGATGCAGAGCCAAATCAGTGCATGTTTAGGAACAAAATGCCCAAATCAGGAATGTTTTGTGGTATAGGATGTATGAGAGAAGAAAAATTGTGTTAATTTAGTACAGACCAGGCTGGTACATCATAGTGCTGGCTGATTGTTAAACATTTATCATAGGCAATACAAAGAGAGGAAATAAATCAAGATCACTTTGTTTACATGCATCTGGCAAAGGTTTGTATTTATAAGGTAAGGCTTGTTACTTATAAGGTAAGACCAAACACAAGAAACTATATCTATTGGTAAGTGAATAAAGCAAGCAGCAAACATTGCAGACACAAGGTATGAAAGGCATGGGTTCAAGACCAGACAAAGGAATCAATGCAGAAGAAAATTTTGACCAGCAAACAAAAATTATGATTACGCAAAACGCAAAATAAGCAGCATTAGTAGCATTATGCTTGATATTAAAATTGCCTGAAGTGATTACTTAAAGTGGAAGTAGCTGATGAAGAGAATCATATTAAGGTGTGAAATTTACAAATAATAAGACAGTATGCTTCCTTATTAGCCCGAGCTTTATTCAAAGGTTGTTAAGTTTTTCAACATAAATCAAAATTAGAATGCTGCTCTCCCAATTTTATTTTAGGGCCACACCTTTTGCTACCTACACCTATCACTTTGGAATTTTTCTCTTACCCTCCCCTACACTTCTTTCTGTTGCTTTATGAGCCGACTAAACAAATCCTCTTTGATCAACGTTTTGATCACTTTTCCCAATGCAGAGGAATCTCGATTATCTGAACGACACGGGCAGGAAGTATTTTGTTCAGATAATCAAATGTTTGAATAGCACAGTTTAGCCAAGCATCGGGACCTTGCAATCTTGCTTGGATAATCCGAAATTCAGATAATCAAGGTTCCTCCATATTGCCTTACGTGAATCAGCTTTAATAATTTGTCCCTATGCCTCAGCATTTTGACGTATTTTCTCTGTTGGAAGTGCTAAATAAATGGAAGTTGCTGTTTTTAGTTCACTGAAAGAAAATTCACAGCAAACATCAAACATTACTGCTTTCCAAATATCCATTGTATTTCTAATGCAACTGAACAGCAAAGTAGTGTTGCAAAAAGTGAATCAACTTGCACATGTTGCTGAGTTCCTATTTTTCTTGGGGAATATGCCTCTCTGGTTAGGTTGTGGATTGGGAGAGAGGCTAGTTGAAGCTGTTATTTTCTCACTATTTGTTCAAATGATGTGGCCACCATGTCCAACATTTGCTGCCCACCCCTACTTACCTGACAAATGAATCGATCTTACAGAGCAGTTAAGAGTCAACCACATTGCCCCTGGGTCTAGGTTCACTTGTAGGCCAGACAGGATAGGCATAGCAGATTTCCTTCACTAAAACACATCAGTGACTGAGATGGGTTTGCTCTACAATCAGTTACTAGCTTTTATTTCCAGATTTATTAACTGAATTTAAATTCATTGGAATCCATGCCCCTAAAGTAATAGCCAGGGCTTATGGATTACTAGACATTATCACAACATCCCTACTCCTCCTGATTGTTAGAAATACAGCCACGTTATCATCTTGAGAAATTAAGGATGGGAAATAAATGTTACAAAATAAATTAATTCCTGGGATAACAGGACTGACATATGAGGAGAGATTGAATCGGTTATGATTGTATTCACTGAAGATTAAAAGAATGAGGGGTGTCTCATCGATAGCTATAAAATTCTAACAGGACTAGACAAGCTAAGTATAGGAAAGATGTACCCGAACCAGGGATCATAGTTTAAGGATTAAAGAGGTAAACCTTTGGGGCTGAGAGGACAAGAAATATCTTCACTGAGAGAGTGGTGAACCTGGAAAATCCACAATCACAGAAAGCGGTTGAGGTCAAAACATGATGTGTTTTCAAGGAGGGTGTCTAAAAGGATCTAGGGATATGTGGGGATGGTGGGATTAGAGTATAGAGCTCAATGATCATCCATGATCATATTGAAAGGAGCAAGCTCAGGGGATCAAATGGTCTATTCCTGCTTCTAGCTTCCATGTTTCTATATGCTACTCCAGGCAATAATACCCATGAATGAAGATGAAAAATATGCTCCACAGCATTCTCATAGAGTCATTGATAGAAACTCAATGAAACTGAGTTTCCTGTCACAGGAATAGGTAATGAGTGAGAAGACCATTTGCTTTTGATGTGGGCTTTGCTGTGGTTCTCGATCTCAATCATGCCATTAGCATCCCACCTCTAGGTTTTCCATCAGAAAGGGTAGATGCCATGTTATATCTAATCCAGCAAAGGAAGAACTTCTAGTTACAGGGATCTTGGCAGGGTTAAAAATACTTTAACTATATGTTGATTCCTAAGACTTCAGCAAACGCATGAATAAAAAGAAAGAAATTGACTCCTACTTGGAGATCCTGTTATGGGATCTGAGGGACTGAAGTGAGGTGATATTTGCCAAATACTGGAAGAAGGGGCCAGCCTCTCTATCCAAGCAGTTGTGAATGGAAACAGTCCAGGAAGTGAGCAATAGGGGAATAATCTCTCCAACCCAGACACAGTGCACAAAGAGATTCAAGGGAATCAGGAGGTTATGAAAGAGCAGTGAGATAACACATCATCCACAGTCTTTCCCAGTGAGCTTCCTGAGGCACATGTCTGAAAATGATTCTCTGTAAACACTGCTTGAAGGATTTACCTCCTTAATGCTGGATTTCTGGATCCATCCCTTCTGCCCTGTGGAGTGAAGAGAAGGCAGTTTTTGCTGCTGTTGCTCCAGTTGCTCCTCTTGTTCCACATCAGAGGTGCAAGTTGGAGCCCATAGCTGCTCCTATATCATGGTGCTGGGCTGACAGCAGACAAGTGCTGATCAAGCACAGGCGATGACTGATGAACAGACTTCCATGCTGTTGGAAATCATCTGTCAAGCAGCGAAAGCACTCTCTCAGAAGAACAGTTATCTCTCACCTATTCAGTTTCACTGCTTGAAAGCATTCCAACCTATCAGTTTCACTAAAGAAGCATTGTCCACGCCATACTGACCCTGCTGAGACGCAGAAAACTTGCAAAATGAGAACTCCAGCTGTTAAATATCATATTAAATTCAAAGACCTGTTGTCTATTATTATGCCTATCATAATATGATTAAATCTTTAGTTTGAGAAAGAGAAGAGTGGGTCCAAGATTGCTTGAAAAAAATTAACTGAGGCCAATTTTGAGGACACGAAGGCAGAACTAGCTAAAGTTTCTTGTTATTCATTCAAAGGAGGTATGCTTCTCTGGCTAGGCCTGCATTTACTTTCTGTCCTTAATTGCCCAAAGGGAGTTAAGAGTTAAGCATATTGCTGTGGGTCTGGAGTCACATATAGGTCAGACCAGATAAAGACAGCAGTTTCCTTTCCTAAAGAACATTAATGAACCAGATGGGTTGTTGCCAATAACTGAAGTAAAAACCAATGACTGTAGATGCTGGAAACCAGATTCTGGATTAGTGGTGCTGGAAGAGCACAGCAGTTCAGGCAGCATCCAAAGTGCAGCGAAATCGAGGTTTCGGGCAAAAGCCCTTCATCAGGAATAAAGGCAGTAAGTCTGAAGCACGGAGAAATAAGCTAGAGGAGCTGACAACAGTTTCATGAGCATCATTAGATTCATTATTCCAAATTTTTGATGAATTCAACGTGAATGGCAAATTAGGATAAAGAATAGGTCAATAGAGATGTAATAGCAAATATGTGAGAGGATATTTCAAAATATACAGAATAGATACATTCTAATGAGTATAAAAACTTCCAAGGGACAAACCCATCTTCCATGCTTATCTAGAAATGTTAAAGATAGAACTGAATTAAAAGAAAAAGCATATCATTCTGCAAATGCAGATAGTAGGTCAGAAGATAGACAATGCAAAAAAGAAATTAATTAAGTGGGAAAAAAATCAGAGTACAAGAAAAAGCTAACCAGAAATATCAAAGCAGATAGCAAGAGTCTCCATAAGCAGTTTTAAAAAGAGTTAACAAAGAGAAGTTGGTGAAGCCGCACTTGGAGTATTGTGTTCAGTTTTGGTCACCTTGCTATAGGAAGAATGTTCTTAAACTGGAAAGAGCGCAGATGAAATTTACAAGGATGTTGCCAGGACTCAATGATCTGAGTTATAGGGAGAGGTTGGACAAGCTAGGACCTTTTGCTTTAGAGCGTAGGAGACTGAGGGGGGACCTTATGGAAGTTTATAAGATCATGAGAGGCATGGATAAAGTGAATGCACTCAGTCTTTTCCCCAGCATTGGGAATCGAGGACTAGAGGACATCAGTTTAAGACTAGAGGGGAAAGAACAAAAAGGAACCTGAGGGACATTTTTACATGGTGGGTGGTATGCATATGGAATGAGTGGAAGTGGTTGAGGCAGGCACAGTAACACCATTTAAAAGCATTTGGACAAATACATGGATAGGAAAGATTAAGAAGGATATGGGCCAAGTGCAGGGAAATGGGGTTAGCGTGGATGGACATTTTGGTTGACATGGACCAGTTTGGGCCTGTTTCCGTCATGCAGGACTCTGAGGTTTATAGAGGTTGTAAAATCATGAGGGGCATGGAAAGGGTGAATAGCCCATGTTTTTTCCTGCGGTGGGGAGCCCAGAACTGAAGGGCATGGGTTTGAGATGAGAGAAGAAAGATTTAGAGGGGACCAGAGGGGCAGCTTTTTCACGCAGAGGGTGGCGCATGTGTGGGGTGGGCTGGTACAATTTCAACATTTGATGGGCATCTGGAGGGATATGGGCCAGGTGCTAGCAGGTGGGACTAGATTGATTTGGAATGTCTGGTTGGCATGGACGGGTTGGACCGCAGGGTCTGTTTCCGTGCTGTACATCTCTAAAGACAGTACTGATCCCTCTCTGATTTTCTCCATAAAGAGTCATAAGTAGAATTAACCTCCCAATAGTAAGCTTTGGGGCTGGCGGCTCAGTAGATACAATGCTGGACTAACTAACAGGAGTCTATTTTAAACTGCCAGCTGGAGCTGTGCTGCTGGGTGCAGAAGGTGGCGGTGGATTGAATCAGCTGGGTGACTTCAATCGATCTGGCTGGCCCCAGATAGTAATCGCATGTTATTGGATCACCCACCTGTAACTCCATAATATTTGAATGGTAGTTCAAGGCTTCAGGCCACTGAGGGGCAAAAACTAAGTATACATTCCAAGAGCATTGTTTTTAATATTGCAAGTATCTATTTGGGATTAAGAAGTGGGAGAAGATAGCAGCACATTTCTCAGCTTTCGGAGAGGGTACATCCTGTCATGCCTCAAGGTTACATTTGGCACAGCAGCTTCCTTTGTCCTAGTGTCTCACAACTCCACGATGTGAACTCATTACTCAATTCATTATTTTAGGAGTGGTCTCAAACTCACCCACTGCTCCCTTCATGGACCAAAGGCTTGACAAATGCAAGGAAGAAATTTGTAAGAAACCCTGTCTCAGTAAGTGGGAATTTAAGCTTATTATATAACAGAGACTCGAGGTGGAACCTTCTCAGGCCCCAAACAACGTAAGCATTGGCGAGTAAGTTGGGAGAATCACATGAGATTGTGAGTGAAAAGTTGCCAGCCTTCAAAAGTAAAGAAATCCCATTTTTCAACTAAGTGTTGAACAATGAGACATATTTTACATTACTGAACAGCAAGAAGCCTGTGTGCATGCATGAGCATCTTGACTGTCACATGAACTCACATCACTAGTCTGCAGTTTCCCATTACCCATCTTGCTGGATAGAAATTGGATAGTGACAAATCCAAATCTGAAGGTCAGAGGATACCCTGGTGACTCCTGCTCACCACTTGCTCATCCAGCCTTCCAGTCACCAGTATCTCAGTGGGTGTGACTGCACACATACCCCCTCATTCTGCAGGACCTCCAGGTCCCTGTCAGCAAAGAAAGGTAGTAATTGCTCTCTGTCTGATACATCCTGAACAAATAAAACAACAAATGTAGGGCAGCTGTGGCCTGCCAGTTCTTGACTGGTTGCACAGCTCGGCTTTAAAGATGCCACTGGGCAGAATCCAGGAGGATCCTGGCAGAGACCAGTGCTTCCAAGTTGGATAAAGAGATCAGTGGAGCACCACAGGGGCGATGATGTAAAAGTAGAACGGCAAGTTTGGAAGATAGCACGAGAAAACACTCCAAGGCTTGCGGAGAGAATCCATCCAGGAAACTCGCTAAAATGGGCTCTTGACCAATATTTGAGTTTCCATAAAACAGAATGACTTAAGAGCTGTTCTCTATTGCTCTGCTATTAATGCTCAATCTCAGGTTTTTGTTTCCTATATGGGGCAGAAGGTAAAATGTTATCCTTCTGATGGAATCTTCTGGGTGAAATAAAATAATATTTATTAAAAGGGAGCCTGTTATTAATTCATCTCGTTAGCAATTACATGGATACCAGTCGTGAAAATAATCGTGAAAATCCAATTTGCAAACATGGATAAAAGTAGGATTTTAAAATGTAAACCAAAATAAAACTAATTTTTTTTAAATAAAGAAAATTTTACTTAAGAACTAATGCAAATTATTTTCTTTAGATGGATTATAATTTCCTGTAATGACCTGTGTGAGTCCTACAGATCTGTCTTTCTGCTCCTTCACTGTAGCCTGGCACCATATTTTCTAATAAATCTCTATGTTATAATGTTCCATGTTTCTAATGTTTTACAAGGAATAGCTCACTGTTGCAAGGACATACCCAAGGTCAGCTATAAAGCTGGCAAGATTGGTGCAAATGAGAATTTATAGCAATAATGCAATAGCATGTAGCTTAAGTTATTAAATCTAGCCAATCAACTATGAAGGATATTCTATAAGTTTGACCATCCAAACAAAAGAAAAACTTTCAAGAATTTATTTCTGCTCTTCATTTCTGAGAGCCACTGAGATGTTATAAATGAATAAGGACACTTCTGTATTTGGTTTCTGCAAAAGGTGCATTGAAGAGCCCCTAACAGCCCTGAATGTGAACTATATGTCACCAGGTAATATGGGACAGCAGTGACAGGCTATTGTCACAACACTACTAAGACTGCATACATTTGAGTTAAACCTGAAGAGGGAACTGGCATCACACCAATCAGAACCCTACGATATTATAAGGCTATTTTAAACTAGTTTGTAGAGTCTATTATAAATGCTACAAGCTACTAAACATGGGTTTGCAGAATCTTCAGTCCAAAAAGAACTGTATTAAGAAATAAGCAATCTTGTCACCACAATATAATAAGGATCAAGTTTAGTATACTGGAGGCTATCATTTTATTTCAGATGCACTGTCAAATAATTTCAATTAGTTCTCAGCAAGGCTGTGCAGTTTCTATTATATCTAAATAATAAATATTTGATCATATTATTTTCCATATTGCCACATTATTAACAGAATTTTAAAAATTTTAAATCCTGTCAGCTCTGCACTGTTTACAGTGAAGAAAGCAACAGCAGGTCTCAGTATAGAATAGTGAATGAATGGGGCATAAGCAGGTTACTAGGCAGCCATTCCATGTGACAGCTAGTGATCATCCACAGACTCACAATCAGCAGTGTGTTACAGTACATGCACCACTGTATCAGAATCTACACAGTTAATACGCAGCACATGGGAGAAAGGACATGACTAAGCGATTTGCATGTTTCTAGTTATGGAATATGGTTTCTGGATAAAGACGCAAAATATAAAATTAATCTAATTTATTAATACTGCGTTGAAAATATATAATGGTTGCAATCCTAGCTATTAAAGAGCCTAAGATAGAGGTTAATTGTTCTATCTCGAACTGGGTAGCATGTGATGTTTAGCACGCTGCATGAATTTAAGACCATTTAAAAACCTTTTCTTGTAATTCCAGGCTCAACTCAATTAGGGAAACTGAATTTCAAAGTTCTACTTATTTTTTTCTTCTGTTGAAGATTTAAAATTTGTTACTTTATTTGCCTCATTGCCTTAAATGAGTTATAAGAATCCATGATAGGGTAAATTGTGAGCCATCTATTGGAAGGGTCATAGCAGCCTGCCATCATTCAGTTTCTTCTTATCTTTCAGCTAGCTTTGAAAATGTTCACAAGTGATTCCTGATACTGATGCTCACACTCCTTGTGGGATGTTTAAGTACATAAACAATCCACCAGATCTCCAGTAATATCCAGACTACAGGGGATTCTAAATGTAATTTTGTTAAGTGGCATCTTTCTCTAACTTGCTTAGGGTATCCTGTCTGATGATTTTATGCTAATTTTATATTTAATACGCTTCCATCATATAACTTTAAGTGCTGTATATGGATAAGCAAGTGTATTAAAATATGATATGAAGTTAATTAATGTGCAGTGGCCCAGGTGATGGAAAATTGACCTGATAATACTGTTGGTTCAAACTGAGTATCTATTTTGCAAATTAACTGATTACACAATATGTTTCTGGCTTGCCATTGTGGCTGTGTCAATACTTCGTTGCAAAAGAAGTATTGACTCTATCAATATAAATGTATTCAGTCACAATTTGTTTTGACAGTACAGTGGAGAGGCTGTCCATTCTTCCCTCAAGAGAGCTGTATGCCCCTCCACTGAAGGTACCCATGGCAACATGTTCCAATCTTTTGACCCATCTGAGTGAAAATACTTATGCAAGAAGGGCCCGAATGGGCCCAAACCAGCCCTCTACTAGATACAGGAATCAGAAGAATCATGTGTTATACAGCATTCAGGAGAAGTATTGGGTCATTTGCTTGTTCCACAATTTCTTTTCCTGCTCTTGAACAAGGTAGCTGCATATTGGATTGTGTAAAATAGCATTGAATTTGGAACATAGAGTTTTCTTCAGCATATTGATTTGATTAATGCATCAGCACTGTATATGGACTTCTTGTCTTTATTATTCGGACATGATAGAATAATTCCTTTTTCAATTATGCTCCGAATGCACTGAGCTGCGTAGGCTAATTAATATGAATCCAATTCTGATAGTAAAGAACTTAACAGCTACTACTCAGTACTCTGCTCACTTAAAAAGATTAAAAATGAAGTTTAAAATATTTCCACGGCATTGTATGGTTTTCACAATGACTGGAAAGTTTGAAAATACAAAGTGATATAACTAATCGGTCTTCATTATGAACAAAGTGCAGTGCGTTTTTCACGTAAAAAGGGGGCATGATCTGTTCCTCTCTGTAGTTGTGTTTATAATTATCTCCCACAGGTTTAACCAAGTAATCAGGGGATGGAGTGTCTGGGATATTAAATTCAACTACATCAATTCTCCTGTACCAAGGATCTAACAAGCCTTTGGGTTATTGCATTACGCTCTGCATGTTCTCTCTCAGCATGGACTGAAAAATATACAAGTGAAATTCAGTCAAAAGGTTTCTCCAGCCCAGATGCTCCTCCTTTAAGGTGTGCTGTATGTAGCGTAACACAGAAGCATTAGATGAGATCCAAAGGATGCTTTTCTTTGAGACACAATCCAAACATCTTACAGGGTAGCAATGTGACTAAGAAATCAAAGAACAAAACCATTCTATGCCATAAACATGGAGAAATATGAATCCTGAATTAAAATAATTATTACTAACAATAAACTGAATGCATATACAAGAAGTCAGCTGAAGAGTAGAGTGATTCAAAACAAGCTTAGCAGGTAGCTGGTATTTGCATAAGTTCACCGTCAGTTTGAAATCAAGAACATTTGTTGAAAAATCTGCAGTGAAAATATGTAAACCCACTAGAGTTTGGTATGTAGAGTTTTGCACTCACCCTTCACCCATGTTCCTGTTGCATTGCCTGATGGCACATTATGCACATCATTGCAGCATAAGAGCAGAATTTTATTGCAGATGTAATTGTCCAACAGGATATCGTGTACAGTGAAAATGACATTATCAGAGCAGTGGGTAGAACAATGTGGATATTAAAGTGCTGTATGATCTGTTGGAAACACCAATTTCTGTATTGCTAGTGGCAATCCTGTTAACTCACTGAGTAATTTTTATTAATGGAAAAAAATAATGGTGGTGCTGGAGGAAGCATGCACTACGGCAATTCTACATAGGGGACCTCAGCACTGGATGCAAACAGGAGCTGCAATTGCACATGAAGCTGGACAGTTATCAGAGGCAGCAAATGAACAAGGGCCACTTCCACCTGCAGTAGCTTGTACTTTTATACAAGGCAGCAGGTCCAGTCATAATGTGCTGCAACAGCTCTGGAAATAAATACATTTTATAAAATACAATGATTTCAGAAATACCTAAAGTACGGTCCTTCAGTGTTTTTATTCACATCTTCTACCCACTTAGCTACATTATATTCTCTTTTGTACCATGGGTTTAAATACCTGCAGAAAGCATTGGTGGGCACAAAGAAAATGGAAGAAGAAGAAAAGAAATCTGAGATCATAGCAAAGCTTAGCAAAGAGCTTCTTTCTTCACCAAAATACAAGTGAATGTGCCACATACTTCACTATGGATCTTCTCAGAAAACTGCAATGCAGACAAATGTCACAATCCAAGCTACATCAAAGCGTGCACAGTTCACTTAACAATGACATGGGGCCAGATTTTCAAGTTATATTTAAATTAAATTCCAGTCTTGAATACGACAATTATTTGTGGCATTTTGCACATCATACATACTAGCATAAATTCACTGCTGAATGTATTCATTCTGTTTAATTTGCTGATTTGTTTTAACAATAGGATATTTTAAATTTTACTTTCACTTGCAAAGAAAATGACCTCAAAGAACTGTGCCGAGGCTGTTGTTACTCTATTGAAGAAAAACCTTGGAACAATAAATTAAGAACAATCAAAACTTCAAATAATTGTGGAATATTATATCACTTCATTTCTGTATAAACTGGTGAACATCACTAATAGCCTCTTAAATCTGAGATTACCTCTGTTAAAGACTACAGCACAATCCCCTTGCTTTACAACTAGCAAGGATACAGAATAAGCAGTCTTCCAGCGTTTTGCCAACCTCACAAGATAGCTGCACTATTCTGCACTTTTCCCAGTGGCTGCAAAATTCAAGTAGCACCAGCTCCTTGAACATGTTGCATTCTGTGGCTAGAAAACAGACATTTTTTCATGCATTAGTAGACATGGTCCATCTAAGCAAGTATCTGCCCCTGTCGCATTACCAAAATGGGTCTTATCAAAGCCACAAATGATGTCCTGTGTAACTTCTTAAAAAATTCCTTCATGGGACATTGGAGTCACTGGCTAGACAAGCATTTATACCTTACCTCCGAATGCCCTTGAGAAGGTGCTGGTGAGCCGCTTGTCTGAAACATTGCGGTTCATGGTGATTAGGTACACCATGGAACTGTTAGGAAGGAAGTTACAGGATTTTTACACTGTCATACTAAGTGAACAGCGAGATTGTTCCAAATCAGGACGTGGTCTTACTTGGAAGGGAACCTGGAGCTTGTGGTACCCTATGTATCTGTTGCCCTTGTTCTGTGTGGCGGTAGAAGCTATGAATTTGGAAGATGCTGTTGTACTGTCAGCACGGAAACAAACCCTTTGGTCCAACAAGTCCATGCTGGGGGGCCGGGGGGGGGGTGAGGTTGGAGTGTTGGGGGATACAGAATGTTGATTCAGATGAAGTGATTGGAATGTGAGAATGGTAGAACAATGGTGTGTTCTACTGCTAGACTGGAAAGACACTCCCACTGAGGTGGGGGGGAGGGGAGAGGGGATTACAGAGAAGACAACCAGGAAAACTAAGGAAGGGGATGGAATGGGAGTGGGTTTAGAATCTGAAGCTGTTGAACTCAACATCAAGTCCAGAAGTTGTAAAGTGCCTAGCCTGAAGATGAGATGTTTTTCCCCCAGGTTGTGCTGCGATTCGCTGGAATATTGCAGCATGCTGAAGACAGATGAGTGGGCACGTGTGCAGGATGCTGTGTTAAAATGACCAGCTACTGGAAAGCCAGGACCATGCTTGAGCACAGTCTGGAGGTGTTCCGCAAAATGGTCACCCAGTCTGCGTTTGGTTTCCCCAATGTATAATAGACCGCATTGGGTGCAGCAAATATAATACACAAGATTGGAGAAAGTACAGGTGAAATGCTGTTTCACCTGGAAAGACTGTTTAGGACCTTGGATGATGAGCAGGGAAGAGATGAAGGGACAGGTGTTGCACCTTCTGTGGTTACATGGGAAGGTACCGTGGGAGGGGGGAGAGTTGCTGATGATTGAGGAATGGACTAAGGTGTCCCAGAGGGAATGATCCTGTGAAATGCAGACAGGGGAATGAGGGGAAGATGTGCTTGGTGGTGGCATTCTGTTGGAGTAAGGTCACTCTCCCCAACCCAGCCCTTGCCGTGTTTCCACCAACTTTCTGGGCTCAATATTAAGTTCAACACCTTCAGATTGTGAACCCATTCCCTCCCTTTCTTTTAGCTTTCCTGGTTGTATTCTCTGTCAGCATGTCCTCTCTCCCCTCCCCGCAACTCCAGTGGGACTGTCTGTTTTCTGTTTGGCAGTTAGACGCACCATTGTTTTTGCCATTCTGATCACTGAATCGGAACTATCCACATCATTTCTCCCCCAAACCTTCCCCCACCTTCCCACTATAGCCATAAATGCTGCCCCCTCCACGCTTCACTCCAGCTCTGATGAAGCATCATCTAGACTTGAAACGTTAGCTTGCGGTTTCCTGCAACACATCTGCACTGTCATCCATTTGAGTGGGACTGCACTCACCTGCTGCAACTTTCAAGTTTCAAATGGTAGCTAGTGAGTATCTGCATGCCAGTGTTTCTATTCAATTACCCTTTTCACTGGTCCCCAAGGATCCTCCTTGGTCACCTCCTAAATTTCTCATTCACATGCTATCCCTCAATAACATCATCTGCTGATAATACCCAGTCCGACATCATTACACCATCTCGACTGACTCCTGTGCTGTCTCTGAATTATCAGACTACTTACCTGACATCTTGGCAAGACATAACTGGTGCAATGCCAAAGGGATCAATGCTGAGGCGTCAACTATTTCCATCTATATCAGTGACTTGGTTAAAGGAACTGAATGTACAGTTGTTAAATTTACAGATGGTACTCTAATAGGTGGGTGATTAAGTTGTGAAGAGGATATAAGGAGCCTGCAGATGTATATAGATGAGTTAAACAAAAATATGGTAGATGGAGTATAATGTGGCAAAATGTGAACTCCACACTGGCAAGAATAGAAAAGTGGTATATTTTTTAATTGGAGAGAGAATGAAAAACTGAGCTGCAGAGACATGTCAGAGTCTTGCTACTTGAATCACAACATGTTAATATGCAGATACAGGAAGTGATTAGGAAAGCAAATGGAATTTTGTCAATTAATACAAGAGAATGGGAATAAAACAGTTGAGATATTTTAATTATTTTAATTATAAAAGCGTGGGTGAGACCATACTTACAGTACTTTATACAGTTTTAATTGCCTTTTTAAGTACATAATTGGTTGACAAGCAGTTCAGAGAAGGTTTGTTTGATGCATTTCTGAGATGAATGGATTCATTTAGAGGACTACACATGTAAGGCTGGAGAATGGGACCAGCTGCATAGCTCATTCTGGAGCTGACACACACATGATGGGCCAAATGGCCTCTTTCTCTCATGTAAAATTCTATGATACTGTCTTTTGAGGAAAGTTTAGACAGCTTTATGGTGAAGCACAAGGATTGGTGCTGGGCCCTCTACTTTTTGTCATTTATATAAATGATTTGGATGTGAACATAAAAAGTACAGTTAGTAAGTTTGCAGATGACACCAAAATTGAAGGTGTATTGGACAGCGAAGAAGGTCACCTCAGATTACAAAGGGATTTTGATCAGATGGGCCAATGGGCTGAGAAGTGGCAGATGGAATTTAATTCAGATAAGTGCGAGGTGCTGCACTTTGGGAAAGCAAATCTTAGCAGGACTTATACACTTAATGGTAAGGTCCTAGGAAGTGTTGCTGAACAAAGAGACCTTGGAGTGCAGGTTCATAACTCCTTGAAAGTAGAGTCACAGGTAGATAGGATAGTGAAGAAGGTGTTCAGTATGCTTTCCTTTATTGGTCAGAGTATTGAGTACAGGAGTTGTGAGGTCATGTTGCGGCTGTACAGGACATTGGTTAGGCCACTGTTGGAATATTGTGTGTAATTCTGGTCTTCTTTCTATCGGAAAGATGTTGTGGAACTTGAAACGGTTCAGAAAAGATTTACAAGGATGCTGCCAGGTTTGGAAGATTTGAGTTATAGGGAGAGGCTGAACAGGCTGGAACTATTTTCCCTGGAGCATCGGAGGCTCAGGGGTGACCTTATAGAGGTTTATAAAATTATGAGGTGAATGGGTAGGGTAAACAGACAAAGTATTTTTCCAGGGGTGGGGAGTCCAGAACTAGAGGGCATAGGTTTAGGGTGAGAGGGGAAATATGTAAAAGTGACATGAGGGGCAACTTTTTCACACAGAGGGTGGCATGTATATGGAATGAGCTGCCAGAGGATGTGATGGAGGCTGGTACAACTGCAACATTCAAAAAGCATCTGGATGGGTATATGAATAGGAAGGGTTTTGAGGGATATGGGCTGGGTGCTGGCAGGTAGGACTAGATTGGGTTGGGATATCTGGTCGGCATGGACAGGTTGGATCGAAGGGTCTATTTCCATGTTGTACATCTCTATGACTCTATGAATTCACTGGGGTTTAGAAGAATTGGAAGATCTTATAGAATCATATCTGATCCTGAAGGCAATTGGCAGGGTGAATGCTGAAAGAATGTTTTTTTCTTCTGGGAGAAATGTTATCAAGGAGACATTGTTTAAAACTAAGGCATCTCACATAAGGCATTAATTCAGAGATTAGGAGAATCCTTTTCTCTCAGAATATGAAAGTCTGTGGAGTGAACTTCAGAGAACAGTGGAGGCAGGGTCATTGAATATTTTAAAGGCAGAATTAGATAGATTATTGACTAATAAGGGACTCAAAGCATATTGAAGTTAGGCAAGAAAGTGGACTCACTTACTGAATGGTGGAATAGCTTGAAGAGTGGACAGGAGTTGAGGAAACTGGAAGTGAGTTACTTGATGTACTCACCACTAAATTCCTAACCTATAGCTGCTGTGATTCACATATTTATCACTGGATAAGCACAAGTGTCCTCCAATTACATATTCAGAAGATAAAAACCATTGTCTTCATTCTGTGTTGCAAACTCCACCTTCCTAGCTACTGAGGTTAAATAAGATCGTTTACAACCTTGATGCCATACCTACCCATTAAAATGAGTTACTGACCATTCATCTGGACCATCACAAAAACTACTTCATTTCAATACCACAACATTACCTCATCATAACGATGCATTTTTTAATTTATGCCAAGGTTTCCTTCACTGTTATATTCTTCATTAACTTGCAGTCAATGCTGCTCCTGTCTTTACTTTCACCAAGCACCATTGACCATTAGGCCAGTTCTCACTGGTGTATATTAACTCTATTAAGTTCTGTAGAAGTCAGACTAAACTCAAAATATCAACTTCGCTTCTCTCTCCACTGATACTACCCCGCCTGCCAAGTTTTTTCAGCAATTTTTATGTTCGTTTCCAGCACCCACAGTTGATTACTTATATTAGAATGTTAGCCCTCTGTTGAACAATACCTTGAATTTAAAATGTTCATTTTTTAAATATTTCTCCATGATCTTGGCCTTCCTTTCTCTATAATTGCCTCCACCTTCACCATACTTCGTCATCTAGATAGGATGGACTGCACCTCAGGGTTCTGAAGGAGATGACTGAGGAGATTGTGGAGGCATTGATGGTGATTTTTCAGGAATCACTGAATCAGAGAGGGTCCCAAACGATTGGAAAATGGCTCATGTAACACCCCTGTTTAAAAAAGGGAGGGAGACTATGGTAGAGGATATTATAGATCAGTTAGCCTGACCATGGGGAATCGGTAAGATTTTAGAGTCCATTATTTAGGATGAGACTGTGCAGTATATTTTGTAGAATCCCTACAGTGTGGCAGTATCAGGGGAGAGAGAAGCAGAGTGTGGAAGCAGGCCATTCAGCCCGACTCCACCCCCACCCCCTACCCTGTTACACTGCATTTCCCAGGCCTAATGCATCTAGCCTGCACACTGCTGGTAATTTAGCACAGCCAATTTACCTAACCTGCACAGTTTTGGACTGTGGGAGGAAACGGAAACACACCCATGCATACGCTAGGAGAATGTGCAAACTCACACAGACAGTCACCCGAAATCTGGGATCGAACCCAGGTCCCTGGCACTATGAGG
Source organism: Hemiscyllium ocellatum (assembly GCF_020745735.1). Classification (NCBI taxonomy): domain Eukaryota; kingdom Metazoa; phylum Chordata; class Chondrichthyes; order Orectolobiformes; family Hemiscylliidae; genus Hemiscyllium; species Hemiscyllium ocellatum. The sequence continues at coordinate 88,028,347 of NC_083405.1, read as the reverse complement.
CTGCAGTGCTAATCAATGAGCCACCATGCCTATACCTTTGCTCCTATATCTTCCGGTCTATGACCTTTGTATCTGCATTCTTTTAATTCTTGAATCTTGAGAGCCTTCGATTTTAATTGTTCCAGCATTGAGGTGTATGCTTTCAACTACCAAGACCATAAGCTCGAGAATTTTTATTTGAAACAGTGCTGACTCTCCACCTCTCTTCTCTCATTTAAAACACTCCTTTAAAAATGCATCATTGATCAATGTTTTGATCATCTGCCCTTGTATCCTTGTATGAGGATCATTTCAAATTTTGCTGAATAATGTCTGTGAAGCAAGTTGGCATGTTGTATAATATCAGAAGTACTGTGTAAGTAACAGTGGTTGTTATTGGTTTAACATACTGACCAATTTACAAAATTATTAGTTGCTACTAGTTACCAAGATTATTTCTTGGATTGTCAATACAGATATGATTGATATGTCGCATTACCCATTTTACAATGTATGAAACTAGTATGCAAAACTCCATGTTGCCAACTATTGTCCGAGTGCAAAATAGCAAGACAAAAGCAAATATTTATGGTAATGTAATTACTTTAGTGAAATAATAATGAAATGCTGCTCATAAGTAACCGTGAGTTCTGGTGACACAAATGGTGTTACAAAATACTCGTCCAGATGTTGGATTGCACATGCTATGGTGTGAGATCTAGTTAAAGAGTTTGTTGCAAGTGGAAATAGACTTGCAGAAAGATGACATCAAACTGGCTTACTGGTTTTAGACCAATGGGAAGCCTTGACGGAGACTCACAGAGACAGTACGGAGGAGGGCAAACATGGGCCATTTAGTTCCACATTTAGGCAGTTAAATAACTTTTAATGTAAATTTGGATCTGTTTATAAATGTTGGTTTGACTACTGGATACACGAAAAACAGGTATAGGACACTTGGCACAAACTGATGATTAGTCTGGAACCATGAGCATATAAAGTTTTCATACAGCTGTTACTCCTGGTTTGCAACAGCGAAAGATCAAATGCAATTTCCTGGCAGGGTATCCTAACCAATGCAATTCCAAAAAAACAGCACTCAAATTTTGCTGTGCTTTGGAAATAACTAAATACAGAATCAAATACATTGCATTATAAAACATCAACCTTTTTTTGCAGTCTGTTAGAGATTTCAACATCAAGCATATTTGGCTCATGCTGAAAAAACATTTCAGATGAAAGCTATTGTAATGTACGCATCATTTTACCATTACTTGACTTGCAAAAGTACATCAAAAGTAAGCAGTATTTCAAAACATACTATAATAAACGTTAACTGAGATTAAAGCTTCTTACTCCAAAGCAGTGTTTTAAGACAATAATATCGATAGCTGAAAAACAATTCCTTTCAAATATTTGGCAGTCCAATAAGATTGTGGAACTGTTAATTTTCAACTCTGAAAGGATTATTTAGCTCATTAATGAAGATCTGAAGCATCGAACAGTTTGATTAAAGTTTAATAACATAATTATTAATTGAGAATGCATCTCCAGTGACAGTGTTCTCCACACATCATGGACCAAGTCCCAATGAGACCTCATGGTCTGATGAATCTATCCAGCAAATATAAATTACCTATTGATCATTGATTTACACAATAAATAAATGAAATTAAACACATTTACACGTTAATGAAAACCTTCCACATTATAAAACAGATCAAAACTTTATCCAGTACATCTGTTCTCAAAGAATTTTGTACATTACTTGTGGATGTGCATATTTTAAAGTTACTCCCAAAGTGGGGTTTGGAAGTAAAACAGTACTGAGAGAGGATAAGAGCCGTCCTGAGCTACACCCTGGTCCTATCCTTCGGGTGGGTGCTTGTTTGAGCCTGAAGTGTCAATGCTAGTTGCTGGAGTGCCTGCAATGTCAGGCTGTGCCTCCAGAGTGCTCTGCTGGTGTGTTGGAGAGGTGCCATGGTAGTTGGGAAGCAAGGGCAGGGGTTGTCAAATGTTGGAAGTCAATGTCAGTGGATGAGGGTTGCATCCAGCTAGTGCCCATGAATTGTGCCTTCCGATACAGTTTTGATGTACAGAACAAAGGAACAAGGAATCACTCAGCCCTATGGCTCTTCAAACTTGTTCTGCCATTCGATAAGATCACGGCTGATTTTAACCTCATTCCTGTATGTCCTTGAGAGTCTTTCATCCCCATGGTAATCAAGAATTGTGTTACCTCTACCTTAAAAACTTTTAAAGATTCTGCATCCACTGCCTTCTCAGGAAGGGAAGTCCAAAGACTCACAGGCCTCTGAGAGAAAGATTGTTTATCCAATTCTTTTTTAGATTAGATTACTTACAGTGTGGAAACAGGCCCTTCAGCTCAACAAGTCCACACCGACCCACCGAAGCACAAACCACCCATTCCCCTACATATACCCCTTACCTAACACTATGGGTAATTTAGCTTGGCCAATTCACCTAACCTGCACATCTTTGGACTGTGGGAGGAAACCGGAGCACCCGGAGGAAACCCACGCAGACACAGGGAGAATGTGCAAACTCCACACAGACAGTCACCTGAGTCAGGAATTGAACCCAGGTCTCTGGCGCTGTGAGGCAGCAGTGCTAACCATTGTGCCATCGTGCCGCCCACAAATAGGCCTCCCTTACTTTTAAACTGTGATTTCTAATTCTAGATTCAAACACAAGTGGAGGTCCTTCAGAGCAAGTAGCCAGCTCTGAAATTACTAAATACCTGCTCTGATTTTCACGGCATGTTTTCTTTTGCTGCATTGGGTAAGATAGAAAGCTGAATTATTGAGGCAAATTGAGCCTTTCATAACTGGAGCATTTATCAAGTCATAATCCCTCTTAATTGGAAATTTGCCTCTGCCTAGTGAAAATCTCACCTCACCACTTGCCAGAAGTATTACTCCTGATGTCAGGATGAGCTTCGCTGGGACTTTTGATTAATTCTGCCACAAAGCTTGCCATAGCTCACAGTGTCCAGATCCCTGTAAGATTCTATCCCTTGTCTCTGAACTTCTGGGAAACAGCTCATTCCAAGTTCATGTTTCATACTGGAGCAATTCTCCATATTCCTCTCATTCAAATTGAGTCTGACTGGCAGAGGTGATAACACTCTTTTCTGACCTTGAGCCTGTGACAATACTGCTCCTAGGCTCAGGAAACTGGTGTTAGTTTCCAAATGAAAGGGAGCTGGAAGTCTGGGTATCCACGGATAAGTGATGAGGCAAGCTTCTGCTTGAGGGCTCAAAGGGGACCTTCACATGCTGGGAATCCAATTCTTTATGAAGTTCCTTGAAGTATCATGACTTATACATTTGCTCTCTTCAACATTTTCAGCATTCTCTGACTTGCTCAGCAAGTTATGAAACTGGATGGGCAACTGTGCATGGCCTTACATAAACTTCCTATAATAACCAGCTAGCCCTAAGAACCCACGTAGTTTCTCTGTGCAACATATGTACCACGTGGATTTTCTCATAGGTGAAATGTCTTCCTTGGTAACAAAGTATTCAAGATATCATATCCTTGTGAGGAAATGTTTGCACTTCTCTGTCTGACTTTCAAGTTAAACAAAGACAAACGGATGAAGATGGTGTCTAATCTTTAAGAGTCTCCTCAACTGTCAAGGTGAAGATGGGTTTATTGCCCAGATACACAAAATGTCAGACCTCAGCATGACAGGCATTCTCAATTTCCTTAATTCCAGTGGAGTGTCAATCAGGTCAAGAACTACCAGAAACCTAGGCCATGAAAAATGTGATTAAGGTCAGATAGGGGCAGCTTGACCCAGCCATGAAAAGGGATGACCCTATTTCCTTAAAGGGAAGAAACATCAATCAAATCACATCCCTCAATAAGGTGGTCATGAAAAAAAAAACTTTTGTGTCAATTAGATGTGATGCTTCTATATTGCAAAATATCACTTTAGGAGAAGTCCCAATGCTTTATATTAGCCTGAGCCTCTTCCTGAAGGTATATTCCCCACATCTAGCCATTTTGAAATTCCAAGCCTGGTCACAGTCCAACACAGCTTTGAAGCATCTCTTGAGTGGGATGAGTCAGCCATGAGGCAAACCATGGAGAAAGGACAACAAGGACTAAAGCTGCTTTTACTGGGCAGTGCCTCCTACCCAGTACAAGGTCCACATTCTCTCCCGTGTTCACAGTCACATCCCTTCCTTCACCTTAGGAGTCGAATAGTTTCCCATCATCTGGACATCATAGAAGGATTACTAAAGCCTCCTCAACTCTCTCCAGATATTTCCATCCTTCAGTCCTTCAGCTAGGCAGTCCTTCAGCTGCCCATCCCTTACCAACTTGAAGGAGGGATCGAGAGGACGATGCAGTCAAACAACTTTGCCACCTTGATGGAGGTGGAGACCGGTTCTTCAACACTGGCTTACTTGTAATTATAAGATCAAGCTGTGTTGGGCTAATTCTACTCTCTTGTGGACTGTTGGGGACTTCTTTGAACATCAGTACCTTTACCCAGTATTTCTTGTAGACTCATAGAGATGTACAGCACAGAAACCCTTTGGTCCAACTCATCCATGCTGACCAGATATCCCAACCTAATCTATGTCCCATTTGCCAGCACTTGCCCCATATCCCTCCAAACCCTTCCTATTAAAATACCCATTCAGATGTCTTTTAAATATTGCAATCGTACTAGCCTCCACCACTTCCTCGGGCAGCTCATTCCATACACGCATCACCCTCTGTGTGAAAAGGTTGCCCCTTAGGTCTCTTTTATATCTTTCCCCCTCACCCTAAACCTATGTCCTCTAGTTCTGGACTCCCCCACCCTGGAGAAAAGACTTTGCCTATTTATCCTATCCATGCCCCTCATGATTTTATAAACCTCTATAAGGTCACCCCCTCAGCCTCCGATGCTCCAGGGAAAACAGCCCCAGCCTGTTCAGCCTTCTCTAGAGCTCAAATCCTCCAACCCTGGCAACATCTTTGTAAATCTTTTCTGAACCTTTTCAAGTTTCACAACACTCTTCCGATAGGAAGGATACTAGAATTGCACGCAATATTCCAACAGTGGCCTAACCAATGTCCTGTACAACCGCAACATGCCCTCCCAACTCCTGTACTCAATGCTCTGACCAATAAAGGAAAGCATACTGAACATCTTCTTCATTATCTTATCTACCTGTGACTCTACTTTCAAGGAGCTATAAACCTGCACTCCGAGGTGTCTTTGTTCAGCAACACTCCCTAGACCTTACCAATAAGTGTATAAGTCCTGCTAAGATTTGCTTTCCCAAAATGTAGCACCTTGCATTTATCTGAATTAAACTCCATCTGCCACTCCTCAGCTCATTGGCCCATCTGGTCAAGTTCCTGTTGCAATCTGAGGTAACTCTCTTTGCTGTCCACTACACTTTCAATTTTGGTGACATCTGCAAACTTACTAACTGTATTTCCTATGTTCATATCTAAATCGTTTATATAAATGATGAAAAGTACTGGACCCAGTACCGATCCTTGTGGCACTCCACTGGTCACAAGCCTCCGGTCTGAAAAACAACCCTCCACCACCACCCTGTCTTCTACCTTCAAGCCAGTTCTGTATCCAAATGGCTAGTTCTCTGTGTATTCCGTGAGCTCAAACCTTGCTAATCAGTCTCCCATGGGGAACCTTATTGAATGCCTGACTGAAGTTCATGTAGATCATGTCGAGATTTCCTGCCTAAATGTTCCACTGAAAACACCATCTACCCCTTTAAGACCTACTGCCAATCTCCTGTTCTTTTTTTTCATTATTGTACATTATTTTTATACAAACTCTTGAATCCTCAATTGAAATTGCCTTTACCACACTTCCAGGTAGTTTCTAATATCACCTTTATTTCTTTTAGAAATCACTTTAGACCTATGCCCTCTTATTCTTTTCCCATTTATAAGTGGTAACAGTTTCTCTCAACCTACTCTATCCAGCCCACTTGTACACATGGTTACACAAACCACACACACAACAGATACTATTTACTTTTATCAAGTTTAAGATTTGGACATGATATGTGGAGAAGATTGAAAGCAGAACTTTTTTTGCTATAAAGTTCTGGGCTGTGTACAGAGAATATTCAGCGAGACATGTAACAAGACTGGTCCAATTAATTCTAAGAAATATTTTTTCTTAACCAAACTACAAAATCTGCATTGGTATGAAAGCTATGTATACAACCCAAAAGGTAATCATTCTGAACCTTCAAAAAGACAGTTTAAATTATTTCACCCAGTTATAATTCAACAAGAAAAAATGAAAAAGGCAAATAGCTAAGAGGTCAATGAATGAAATTCCACTTGTTCAGAGATTATACAGTAGTCACATAACCAATTAAAAAGGTTCTGTACTCACTCTGTGGAATTAGAACGTGGTCTAAACTTTCTTCCTTTATTTTTCTTTCGATTGGCTCCTAAATTCCCTGAAGAAAATAAGTCAGGAAAAGTCAGAGATGTTTCTCTAAATATGGTTAAAAATCACATGACACCAGATTATAGTCCAACAGGTTTATCTCAAAGTACGAGCTTTCGGAGCACTGTTACTTCTCCAGGTAGCTAGCCTTTTGGGATCTTTTCGGATTTCTTGCATTTCTGTAGAAACTTGATGTCTGTGTCGATATGTGCGATCTTCTTGGTGTCGATGGTAGCCATGATGTTCCAAAAGCTTGACTTCCAAATAAACCCGCTGAACTATAACCTGGTGTTGTGTGATTTTTAACTTGGTCCACTCAAGTCCAACAATGGCATCTCCACATCATCTCTGAATACGTGAAGACAGAAAAATCAGTACTCACAAGTCTAAATCTCTTTATACAGTTAGATATAGGAGAAAATAAATTGGAAACAAAGAAATGGCTCATAATTTGGTTCTGTCTTCACAAAAGAGGACACAAATAACTTCCAAGAAATATTAGGGTATAGGCAGGGGGAGGAATGAAATAAAAAATTATTTGTATAAAATGCTAGAGAAATTAATGGGATTAAAGGCTGACAAATCATTAGGGTCTGATAATATACATCCCAAAGTACTCAATACCAGATGTACTGAACAAAGGAACATAGAAACGGAATAGATCACTCAGCCCTTCGAACCTGTTGTGCCATGCAGTGAGATCATGGCTGATTTGAGGCTTAACTCCATATATCTGCCTTTGGCCCACATCCTTAATACCTTTATTTATTAATGTACCTTCCTCAGGGGAGGCAATGACCTAATGGTATGATCGCTATATTAGTAGACACCCAGGTAATGGTTAAGGCACATGGGTTTAAATCCCACCATGGCAACTGGTGGCACTTGGATTTGAAATTAAGAGTCTAACAATGATCGTGACATTATTGTTGATTGTCAGGAAAGCCCATCTGGTTCACTCATATACTTTGTCGTATAATCTGCCATATCTGGTCTAGCTTACATGTGAATCCAGATTCAAAACTATATAGTTGACTCTTACATGCCTCTGGGTAATTAGGGATGAGTTGGCTTAGCCAAAGATGCCCACGTCCAATGAATAAAAAATAGAATTAACAACTGCTCCTGAATCCACTGCTGTTTGTGGAATAAAGTTCCAAACATTTACCACCCTCTATTTGTAGAAGTGGTCATTTTCCAAAATGGAGTTTGGAGCTGTTCCTACAGCTTGGATGGTGGCAAATGTAACTCTGCTATTTATAGAAGGAAAAAAAGATGGAGAGAAAATATAGAGAATTATAGGCCAGTCAGCCTAACATCAGTAGTGGGGAAAATATTAGACAACGTTAAATATGATTACATCCACTTGGTAAAACATTAATGGGATTAGAAAAATCAGCACGAATGGGAACTAAGCCACTGGAATATTTTGAGGATGCTGTGGTGCATTTGGATTTCAGGAAAGCTTTTAATAAGGTCTCGTATAAGAGACGAGTGGGCAATATTAAAGGACATGGGATTTTGGGTAATGTATTGGCTTGGTTTGAGAACTGATTGACAGACCAGAAAGACAGTGGGAATAAATGGGTCTTTTTCGGCATGGCAGGTGGTGTGCTGTTCTGCAAAGATTAGTATTTGGGTCCTAGCTATTCACAATATAGAAAAATGACTTGGATGAGGACATTAAATGCAAGATTTTCAAGTTTGGTGTTGACACTAAATTAGGTGAAACAATGTGTTGTGAGGAGGATACAAGGAGGCTTCAGGGTGATGTGGACAATTTGAATTTATTGGCAAGTACGTGGCACATCCAGTACAATGTCGATAAGTGTAAAGTTATACATTTTGGTGTTAAATCAGAAAGATAGCATTATTTAAATGGTGATTAGCTGAACAACTCACGTCTGCTCCAACTTCTTTCAGTTATGGTCTTTCGGTAATTAAAGGACGATTGAAGGGCATATACCAAGAGGGAGAAAGATACAGGAACCTCGTACAACTAAAGGAAGAGGGAAGTACTAACCATGAGATTGGAAGAATGAGCAGAGCCCTTTGGCAGATCTATACTGTGGTTCCTATAGTCCTGCATCAGTCAGTAATCTGCCTCAATGCTAAAAATGAATCACTTAGCTAAGGTAATTGCTCCATTAGTTAGTAATGACTTTCCTCAAACAACTGCACCAGCTTTCCTATTCTTGAATATTAAATCAGATAACTAAAACATGTGGGATTATCTAGCAAAAAGTTTTAAAGGGTAGCTCAAGAAGTAAATGTCTTTACTCTATCTCATCCGCTTTATCTCCTCAGTTACTCTGAATGATACTAAAATATTTTCTTTTTTAGCACTCCCTAAACTCGCTAATTTCCCTAATATTTGAGAACACCATCATTAGTGTGCAGTCATACATTAAGCAGTTTTGGTTCAGTGGTAGTACTCTCTGTGATTTACAACCCTACAGTGTATCAAACTATCCCTGAGGTTTGAGCAGATGATTGAGATTGATGTTTCAAGGCATGAAGAGAGGCTGCTGCCATGAATTTCAGATGAGACACTGAAGTAAGGTACTGACTGCTTGGTGGATTTAAGAAGTCACATGACATGATTTTGAAGAAAACTGGAAATATTTCCCTTATTTCCTGGCTCATTTGTACGTGGCTGTAAAATATTTTGGGATCTCCTGAAGACATGAAAAGTCCTTCATAAATACAAGCTCTTACATAATAGTATTAGCATCAGTAAGGGGCTGAAGTTACCACGAAGAACTGTCCTTCTCAACCTCTCCCTTGCCTGAGGTATGGGTGGCAATCGGATTAAACCACTACTAGTCATCTCTCTCCAGTGAGAGAGCAGTCCTATGGTCCTTTGGGAGCATGGTGAATTTATCTCTGGTATCTATAATGAAATATTTGAATGATATGGATGTAGATGTGATAAAAACAAGACAAACTGATATACTTACTTGTGAGTTTAAACCACATTATTTTTTCAATCCTTGTTAGTCCTATATATAATCTAGATACATTGGCAATAATATTTGAGGTTGATAATGTAACACTCTGCAATAAGTACAGCTAATTCCATACAGGTATATACTACAAATTAGAAAGTGTTGCATGGGAAGAGATCAGGTGCAATTGTCTCCAAATACATATCAACACCACCCATAGCCATTGATGCACTTAATGTAAGGTCACTAAGGAAGTGTACAGTCATAGCTTGTCAGTCTAACAATGGATATTGTGTATTTGTGTAAGTATAGTAGAATGTCACTTTAAGAGTCTGATCATGTGACATAATGATGATATCTGCTATTTTTGGTGAGAAACCTATTAGTCAAACCTTGCTGCCTGTAGAATAAATATCTTCTCAATAAAGCTCCTGCTGTTTAATACTACAACCTTCTGGTCCTTCTTGAAATGAAACTTATAAAAAGGACAGTCTTCACTTGAACCAGAGGAGTACTAACACGCTGGGTGGGAAATCTGTTGCTGCTATTCGGGTGGGTTTGAACTAGTTCAGCAGGGCAATGGGCACCTGAGTTGTAGTTCCAGTACACAGGAGGATGAGAGTAGGGAGGACAGGGACAGGATTTCACAGTCACAGGAGTGTGCTGGCAGACAGCAAACTGGTTTGATGTGTGTCTACTTCACCGCCAGGAGTATCCGGAATAAGGTAGCAGCAGCATGGATAGCTACCTGGGACTTTGATGTTGGGGCCATTTTGGAGAAATGGATAGAGAAGGATCAGGAATGGATATTGCAGGTTCCAGGGTTTAGATCTTTCATTAAGAGGACAGTAAAAGAGGGGAAGGTGTGGCTTTGTTAGTCAAGGACAGTATAATGGTGGCTGAAAGAACTTTTGATGAGGACTTGTCTACTGAGGTGGTATTAGCTGAGATCAGAAACAGGAGAGGAGAGGTCACACTGCTGGGAGTTTTTTTATAGGCCTCTGCAAAGTTCCAGGGATGTGGAGGATAGGATTGGCAAATCGATTCTGGGTAGGAATAAAAGGAACAGGGTGGTCATTATAGGGGACTTTAACTTCCCCAACATTGACTGGAAAAGCTATAACTCTAGTACGCCGGATGGATCAGTTTTTGTTCAATGCGTGCAGGAGGGTTTCCTTGCACAGTATGTTGAAGGGCTGGCAAGAGGGGAGGCCACACTGGATCTGGTACCAAGTAGGTGAGCACTTTGGACAGAGTGATCATAATTCAGTTACATTTAGTTTAGCAATGGAAAGGGATAGGTTCATGCCACAGGGCAATAGTTATAGATGGAGGAAGGGCAATTATAATGTGATCAGGCAAGACCTAACAGGATAAAATGAGGTAGCAAAATGCAGGGGATGGGGACAATTGAAATGTGGAGCTGGTTTAAGGAACAGATTTTGCATGTTCTTGATAGGTATGTCCCTGTGAGGCAGGGAGGAAGTGATAAGGTAAGGGAACCGTGGTTTACTACAGAAATTGTATCTCTTGTTAAACAGAAGAGGGAGGCTTATGCGACGTTGAGACAAGATGGTTTAGATGAGGCGATGGAAAGTTACAAATTAGCTCGGAAGGATTTAAAGAGAGACTTAAGAAGAGCAAGGAGGGAACATGAGCAGTCTTTATTAGGTAGAATAAAGGAGAACCCTAAAGCTTTCTATAGGTATGTGAGGAATAAAAGGATGACTAGGGTAGGAATAGGGCCTGTCAAAGACAGAAGTGGAAAGTTGTATGTGGACCCTGTGGAGAATGGAGAGGTGCTAGACGAATATTTCTCATCTGTTTTCACTCAGGAAAAGGAGAATATTGTAGAGGAGAAGACTGGGATATGGGCTATTAGACTTGAAAGAATTAAGGTTACTAAGGAGGAGGTGTTATCAATTCTAGAATGTGTGTAAGTAGATAAGTCCCATGGGCCGGATGGGATATATTCAAGAATTCTCTGGAAAGCTAGGGAGGAGATGGCAGAGCCTTTGGCCTGGATCTTTGAGTGGTTATTGTCTACAGGGTTAGCACCAGAGGACTGGAGGATTGCAAATGTTGTGCCCTTGTTCAAAAAAGGCAGCAGAAATGACCAGGTAATTATAGACCAGTTAGCCGTATGTCTGTTATAGGAATAGGTTTGGAAAGAATTATAAGAGATAGGATTTATAATCATCTAGCAAGCAGCAATTTGAATGGAGATAGTCAACATGGCTTCATCAAGGGCAGGTTGTGTCTCACAAACCTTATTGAGTTTTTTGAGAAGGTGACAAGCATGTGGATGAGGGTAGGGCAGTTGATGTGGTGTACATGGACTTCAGTAAAGCCTTTGATAAGATTCCACATGGTAGGCTATTGGAGAAAATGTGGAGGCATGGGATTGAGGGTGATTTAGCTGTTTGGAGTAGAAACTGGCTTTCTATTAGAAGGCATCAAGTCGTGGTTGATGGAAAATATTCAGCCTGGAGTCCGGTTATTAGTGGTGTGCCACAAGGATCTGTTTTGGGACCACTGCTGTTTGTCAGTTTTATGAATGATGTGGACATAGACATAGGTGGATGGGTTAGTAAGTTTTCAGATGACACTAAAGTTGTTGGAATGGTGGACAGTGTGGAAGAATGTTGCAGGTTGCAGGGGGACTTGGATAATTTGCAGAATTGGGCTGAGAGGTGGCAAATGGAGTTCAATGCAGATAAGTGTGAAGTGATTCACTTTGGGAAGAATAACAGGAAGGCAGAATACTGTTCAATGGAAAGATTCTTGGTAGTGTGGATGTGTAGAGGGAGTTGGGTGTCCATGTACATAGATCTCTGAAGGTTGCCACCCAGTTTCATAGTATTGTTAAGAAGGCATACGGTGTGTTAGATTTTGTTGGTAGAGGGATTGCGTTCCAGAGCCGTGAGTCATGCTGCAACTGTACAAAATGCTAATGCGGCCTCACTTGGAATATTGTGTACAGTTCTGGTCATCCCATTACAGGAAAGATTTCGAAGCGTTGGAAACGGTGCAGAGGAGATTTACCAGGATGTTGCCTAGTCTGGGGGGAAGGTCTTATGAGGAAAGGCTGAGGGACTTGGGTCTGTTCTCCATTGGAGAGAAGAAGGCTAAGAGGAGATTTAATAGAGACATACAAGATGATCGGAGGATTAGATAGAGCAGACAGTGAGAGTTCTTTTCCTAGGATGATGTGGTCAGCTTGTACAAGGGGGCATAGCTGCAAATTGAGGGGTGATAGATTTAAGACAGATATCAGAGGCAGGTTCTTCACTTAGAGAGTGGTAAGGGCGTGGAATGCCCTGCCTGCTAATGTAGTTAACTCAGCCACATTCGGTAGATTTAAACAGTCCTTGCATAAGCATATGGATAATGATGGGACAGTGTAGGAGGATGGGCTTTGATTAGTTCACAGGTTGGCACAACATTGAGGGCAGAAGGCCCTATTCTGCGCTGTATTGTTCTATGTTCTATAAACAGTCTGATTATGTGGAGAAGAGGACGGAAAATATTTTTGCACTCTCGCTAACCTTTATCTCACTATCAACATCACCAAAACAGATCAGGAGCTCAGTGATAGCTGTGGAACCTTGTCCTGCAAAACTGACTGCTGCATTTTCCTGCATTGCAACAGTGATCCATAATTCAACACAAATCCAAAAGGATGCTATGATCCCAGCTGATGTCATTACTGGACAAATCAGACCCTAGACTGAAATCTGGTTTGATAATCATACTGTGTTTTGTTTTGGTTTTAACTGGGTTGTCTTTCACTGAGACATAGGCTTGCACTGGTGCAAATTTTGTTTGAACAATAGAACAGAAATTTATTCACCAAAAGAAATGAAGACCAATAAATCAATTAATTTACACTACACATACATTTAAAGGTTTTTAAACACATGGTAACATAGAAATATAGAAGATAGGAGCAGTCGGAGGCCATTTGGCCCTTTGAGCCTGTTCCACCATTCATCACAATCATGACTGATCATCCAATTCTTCAGCATAATCCTGCTTTCTCCACATAATCGTTGATCCCATTTGCTCCAAATGCTACATGTAGCTGCCTCTTGAATACATTAATGTTTTGACATCAACTGCTTCCTGCGGTAATGAATTCCACGGGCTCACCATTCTTTGGGTACAGAAATGCCTCCTCATCTCCATCCTAAATGGTCTACCCTAAATACTCAGACTGTTACTCCTGTTTCTGGACACACCCACTGTATCCTCCCTGCATCTAATCTATCTAGTCCTGTTAGAATGTTATAAGTCTCTATGAGATTTCACGCCCCCCAACCCCACAATTCATCTGAACTCCAGCAAAAACAATCCTAACCTCGTCAATCTCTCCTGATACGACAATCCCGGCATTCCCAGAAGCAGCCTGGTAAACCTTTGCTGCATACCCTCGAGAGCAAGAGCATCCTTCCTCAGCAAACAAGACCAAAACCGCACACAATAATTTAGGTGGGACCTCACCAATGCCCTGTATAACTGCAACAATACAGCCCTGCTCCTGTACTCAAAGCCTCTCACAATGAAGGCCAACATACCATTTGTCTTCTTTACAGCCTGCTGCACCGGCATGCTCACTGTCAGTGACTGGTACACAAGGATACCCAGCCACCACTGCACTCTCCCCTCCCCCAATTTACAGCCATTCAGGTAGTAATCTGCTCTCTTGTTTTTGATTCCAAAATGAATAACTTCGCACTTATCCAAATTATATTGCATCTGCCATTGATTTGCCCACTCACCCAACCAGGCAAAAGTGAGGACTGGACTACAGATGTTGGAAATCAGAGTCTAGATTAGAGTGGTGCTGGAAAAGCACAGCAGGTCAGGCAGCATCCGAGGAGCAGGAAAATCAACGTTTCATGCAAAAGCCCTTCATCAGTCACCGAACCTGTCCAGATCATGCTGAAGGACCTCTGCATCCTCATCACAGTTCATCCTCCCACCCGACTTGGTATCATCTACAAACGTTGAGATGTTACATTTTGTTCCCTCATCCAAATCATTAATATAGATTGCGAACAGCTGGGGTCCCAGCACCAATCCCTGTGGCACCCCACTAGGTACTGCCTGCCAATTTGAAAAGGACCCATTAATTCCTACTTATTGCTTCCTCCCTGCCAACCAATTTTCTATCCATCTCAATACACCTCCTCCAATCCCATGTGCTTTAATCTTGCACAACAATCTCTTATGTGGGACTTGGTGAAACACTTTCTGGAAGTCCAAATATACTACATCGACTGGTTGCCCCTTGTCAACTCTACTAGTTGCATCTTCATAGAATTCCAATAGATTTGTCAAGCATGACTTCCCCTTGATAAATCCATGCTGACTCTGTCTGATTCTGCCACTGTTTTCTAAATGGTCCGCTATAAAATCCTTGATAATGGATTGGAGAATTTTCCCCACTACTGATGTTAGGATTACTGGTCTATAGTTCTCTGTTTTTTCTCTACCTCCCTGTTTGAATATAGGAGTAATATTAGCTATCCTCCAATCTGCAGGGACTCTTCTAGTCTTTAGAATCCTGGAAGATGACCACCAATGCATCCACTACTTCTAGAGCCACTTCCCTAAGCACTCTGGGATGTAGATTACCAGGCCCTGGGGATTTGTGGTAAAAGTAAAATCCCATTAATCCCTTAATGTTTCTTTATAAATCCTCAAAACTCTCTTTTACATTTCCCAAAGTATACTTGTACAGTATAGTACCCACCCCAGAGAGAAATCTTTTTCTAACTCCTCGTCAGGCTTATGTTAACTGTGACTTCAACACTAAGAATATCTGATAGAATGGCAACATACAAGAACTCCACCACAATGTTCAATCCTGCTTTGGCACACACCCAACAATGTTCAACAACTATCACCTGCTACTGCGGCTTTGTTCACCTGCCTCACCAGCAATACAACCTCTCTCTCTCTTGATAATGTTCACTGTCACTCAGCTCATCCACCACTCCATTGTCTTCTGGAGACTTCTCACTCCTTCTGCACAAGCCGTCTTTTCTGATTTTGGAACCCTTAGTTCCTTTTGGGATGATGCTGTAAGAGTCAGCGTTGCTGGGGAATGCAGGGATGTTGTCTGTGGGGCAGGCAAAGGGTGAGCACTGACATAGAGTATAGGGAACTGAGGGAGGGTAAGCATTTTCATGATCCACGGAGTGGTTAGAATTGTTGGGAAGGAAAAGCTTTGTTGGTGTATGTGAGGATGAATTTTGTTAGAGGGTGGTGAGTATTGTCAGGGGGTGAGTGATGAAGGAGAAGGTGAACATTGTCACTGTTGGGGATTCTTGCGATATTACATTTGACAAATTGATTCAAAATTTAAGTCAATGATATGAAGATAGATATTTAGCAGCTTGGCTTCCAATCTTAGCAATGAAGGAGCACAGCATCATCAGAATTACACCCATCTCTTTCGGTTTTTTGCGACATGGTACATGGAGAGTTTAAACTGCAGTCAGTAGCAGGCGCAACTTCTCTGACATTGGCTAGAAAATCCAGGTCATGTTCTTCAATATATTGTAAGTATATAAATATATAAGATATACATATACACACACATATATATAAATAACACTAACCCTGCCAGGAGTTACTGCGTGGTCGACCATTTTCACAGACATCTGGAATATGTTTTTCATCTGGAATCCGTTCACTCCATGAATGAGACAGTCCATTTGATCTGAAATATTAAATGGATATGTGAAGTGATCCTCTATTTATATCTTACAAAGTCCAATTGTCCTCTGGCTTCTCCAGCGTAGAGTACTAAGGTACCAAAATAGAGATGTTGCTGCATTTAATGTTTATTACCATGAACATTTAAATCAGAAAACTTGCATAGGTTAGCTGAAGGAGCAGCCTTTGGTGAGAGACGTTTTGTGTGCTTACCTTGGTGCATGCAGATCATTACACTGTAGCTGATTCACAAGCAAGGAAAGAGGCCTTGATAGCGCATGTGCAAAGTCATGGAGTGCTATGCTCATTCACAATTTCCCCTTGTGTGCTCTGCATTATTGTCAGCAAGTGCTCATTCTTTATACATGCAACAGGGCCACATTGGCCTACATTCATGGCCATTTCAGGGTCTGTACAAAGGTAGAATAAATGTACAGCAGCACTCCTGAGGTAATTGCACATGTCACTCATTTTTCCATGAATCACTAAATCGTTTTGAGTGAAAGATATCCCTCCAGAATTGGAATAGCAGCAGATCGATCAGTACAGATTTTCAAGGCATGAGGTGAGGGCCTACATTGTGAGTCCAGACATGCTCATCAATACGCAGGCCGATTTGGCAATGACTGGTACACTTATGCATGGTGTGTAAGGGGGAACAAAATGTGAAGTGCTGACCCATAACGGTGGAACACAGAACGCTGTTTAGTGAATCCGGGCTATGTGTTTTGTAGAGACAATGACAGGGCATGCTGAGAGTGAGGCCAAAAGAGAAATCTGATAAAACAAAACCTTTATTTTAAAAAAGAAACAACCTAATCGTGGCCACTGTGAATTACTTACTGTTTGTCTGCTCTTTATTTCATTTCACATGAGTTGTCTTCTTTCTAGTATTCTACTCCCATTTCTCTTTGGCCTCCTAATACAGTCTGAACAATCCAGTAGTTAGGACTCTTTAACCCATACACAACATTGTCAGAAACTTATATGCTGCAAGTTTCTTTTCAATTAACCCCATGGCTCAAAAACTCAGTCTTAAAAAAAATTCAAGAGACTTGGAAGATCTTGTTATTATCTTCTGTCATTTGGCAGGAGGGAAATGAAGCGAAGCTTAGAAAAGAAGGAAGACCTGATTAAACTACCGGAATCAGTCTCTGTGCAAACTGAAACAGTGTGGTTGAGGCAAAACACTACAAATGCCACTCCTAAACTTGGGACTCACCTCAGCACAGCTATCTATCATGTCGCTATTTCTAAACAGCAAAGATGTTTGGCAAGAAACAAAAAAAAACCTTGGCCATTTCCACTTGCTGTTCACCTTCCTTCAAGCCAAATTCAGGTTTTCTGGTGCCTGCATTAAAGTGGATATAGTTCAGAATTGGGCACAAGACCAGGTTTTGCATTAACACCCCACACACACACGGGGAAATTGGCTTAAAATGGTTGAAAGCTCAAGCTCCATATACGTTTGCTTTATTCTATTTGCTATGTCATTAACTCAATCTGCTTGTTGCTTGTAAAAGAATAGGTTGAAAAAGAAATGCAGACCTTTTCTTAGAACTAGATGCTGAATAGTTTGAGCTGACTCCAGGAGGTATGTCACTATAGAAAGAGTCAGCTTCCCCAGGCTTTTTGACATAGTCTCCTTGTGGCATTTGCCTACAAACAGTGAGAAGGGGAAAGAAGAGCCATCAAACCCGGAACAAGTACATCTAGAACCACCATACCTCATAACATTCTATCAAAGAATTGCGTTCAAAATTCAAATTTGGTTGATGTTATGCTGCATGGTATCACAAGCAACATATTCAAAAGCAGGCTATGTGGAAGATGAAAGCTGTAAAGATAAAGTTGTAAATGAATTAGTTGGACAAGCTTAAAAGTGAAGCAGTCAATGGGTGTTTTCCCTCATGATCTATCTGATGACAGGTAGCCCAGTAGTTCTAGAGGAATGTCAGATTCCCAACCCAGTGGGTTGCAAGCTTGCATTCCAATCTTAACTATCATTCAGACTTGTCTGTTGTAATTTCAACTACATTTTGTCAGTCTTGCCCATTCTGATCGGTGAAGCACTCAGAGAATAGGGCACCGATTACGGTGGCAGGTTACTGGTATGTCTATTTGTGGTACACAGAAGAACGATTCTCACAGCTGACCACAGAGTGACACTGAAAGCCATCCATGAGAAGCCTGTGCCAAATTCTCTGCTCTCCCAGTTGGAACCAGAGTGTAGCAGGGAAAGAAAAAGTGAAAGATGAAGAAAAGGAGGAGGACAAGGCAGCAGTACAATGGGGTAAAGCAAAGATGCATTGGGAAGATAACCCCGATGATCAGTAATAAACCGTTAATGAACGATTTTAGTCACTTCTAAAAAGCAACATGTTAAAGCACATATGATCACCCTAAAATTAAACAAACATACCTTCTTTCTCGGTAGTTTCTTTCAAACACGAAGCAGAGGGAGCAAACAAATAAAAAACACTTAATGCATGTTCATGACAAAAAAAATTAGCTCATAAACTCGATTGCTAATAATTGTTATGACGAACTGTCATAATGAATCATTTGATTTCAAACACTATTTTGGATTGATCAATCTTGCATTCCTGTACATTCCATTAAATGATTGCTGAAGTTTTGCAATAGATTGCAATTAGCAATTTCATGTCTCTATTTAAAAACTGAAGGAAATAGATATTCTTCAGAAGCATGATTCTGAATTTGGCTTTAAGGAATTTTGGGAATGAATGACCATCTTGGTTGGATTATCAATGGAAAAGTCAACATCAATGAACCATAGTTGCTGACATGTGGAGCAGAAACAATGTGATCCTATCCAGAAACTGGACTACTCCAGGAAGGTGAAAACTTCTCATTTTAATTATTTACTTCAATCTCATGTTGATATCTCTGTCCTTGCCCGGCTGTACTGTTTCATTAAAGCTCAATGTCTGCTTCAGCAACAAATTTACGATTAGCACTTTCCAGCATTCTGGATTCAACACAAGTTGAACAATGTTTTGTTATAAACGTAGCTGTCCTCTAATTTTATTTTTTTCTCCTTCAGATGCATTGCTTTTTCTATTTTTTTACATTAGGACAACAGCTCATCTGCCACAGCCAAAATTTTGATTAATTGTTTTACTTGCCCCGTCACCATTCCCTTCCACCCAATCAGGTTGGTCGAAAACTCCACAGAGTGCGATCTCCTCTCACTGATGGTCAGCATTATCAGGCATTTGTGGGACATGAACATTGCTGGCTGGATTAGCATTTATTTCCCATCCGTTATTGCCCTTGAGAAGGTGATAGTGAGCTGCCTTCTTGAACTGCTACAGTCCATTTGCTGTAGGTACAGTGAAAGTACTATTAGGGACTGAGAGTGAAGAAACAGCGATATACTTCAAAGGCTGCGGAGCATGGCTGAAAGGGGAGCTTGCAGGTGTATTCTCATGCATCTGCTGACTTTGATCTTCTGAATCGTACATGTGATAAGTAGAATTTGGGTTGTTGCTGTTGAAAGAGCTTTGTTGCAGCACATCTTATGTGTAGAGCACACTTTTGCCACACTGTGTTGGTGGTGAAGGAGTAAACGTGTAAGTTACGAGGTAGGTTGAGGGTTAAGCAAGCTGCTTTGTTCTAGACAGTGTCAAAATGTTTGAATGTTGTTGAAGTCATTCTCATCCAGGCACAAGCATGATATTCCATCAAAATCCTGATTTATAAATGTTGGAAGATTTTGAGGAGATAGCAGGTGAGTTATTCACCTCAGAATATTCAGTATTTATATGGCTCATTCAGTTTCTGGTCAATGGATGAGCTTTTCCCCATTGACAGGATTTCAGCAATTGTAACACTGCCGAATGTTGACATGAGATGATTAGATTCTCTCTTGTTGAAGACAGTCAGTTATATGGTGTAAATTACCAACCGGGTAATTGTCCAGGTCCTGCTGCATATTCGCATGGATAGTTTTATTAAGGAGTTACAAGTGGAACTGAACATTGTGCAATATCAGTGAACATCCTGACTTCTGACTTCATGGAAGGAAGGTTATTGATGAAGTACCTAAAAATGCTTTGTTGTAGAAGGTAATGTCCTATCTCCAACAACCACAATTCTCTTCCTTTGTACCACATAAAACAGTCTATCACAATTCCCTATTACTTCAGTTTTGCCTCATTGCCTGATGGCACATTCAATCAAATGTCGCTTTGATGCATCTCCCCTTTGATTTCAGTGCTTCTCTGTCCATGTTTGGCCCATGACAGGTTCCTTTATCCAACTTGTTGAAATCACTGCTGGTGGAGTCATTGATGTAGCAACAGATTTAACCTACCATTGGAAATGGAGATGTCCGTGGCAGAGGCAGTCAGATCTTTTTGCCTAAGTCAATGATGAGTGTCGTTGCTTCACCACTGGGTGCAATATCCAGCTTCTATTGTCCAGCTGGTGGATGAACCTCCCTCCCAGTAGCATGAACTCAAAAAAATGCATCAGAAGTGTTCCATAATTACTGAAGGTAACAAAATTAATAATGTTATTTAGTGCAACATAATTTTAAAAATCCTGAAAGCATAAATTCCAGTGCATTTGAAGCTGTTTTACACAATATATTTTGGAAATGAGGTCAAGGAGATCAGACAGCAACTTGCGTTGGTCATGTTTTGAGACTTACTTGTAAAACAATGCTGCAACAGCCAACACGAGAATTGCCATCAAAATGGTTCCTGCAATGGCACCAATAATGATATTGGTTCGAATTGATCCTATGATAATAGAAAGGAAACACACCCCAATTAATCTGAGAAATCAGCAAGTAACTTGGTTCAATTTAACCTGTTCATTATCCATATTTTTTTATTTCATGTCAAAGGTTTTCACATTGTCACTCCATCCTAAGTAGATTGGAAACAGACATTTTTGATCCAGCTATTGGAGGATACATAAGTAAGATCTCTGCTGATCTTCTGACACAATTACAGTAACTGATCAAGGAACTTTGCTATGAATTACAGGGGGCTTCTATGTGTTAGAAGTCTATTAGATAATAAATGTTATTTATATGTAGTATTTCTTCTTTAATATTTAACATTACAAAATATAATCAAACGTGCCAAGCAATTCTTAACTTTCTCCATTTCATTATACAAAATATTAGTAATACTTTGAAAATAACTAAGAATCACACAAAATATTGATATTCAGAGTCAGAACGGTAAATTCAAAATTTCTTAAAATCTCAGACTTGCATGAGCTGTTTTCATTTGTGTGTCACACTTAGGTAGAGATCTTAGAGAATGCACATGAACTATGTAACTCCTACACAGAAGTCCTACAGTGTTCAATTTCTTTCCATTATGCATTTTCTGGTAAATTAATAAGAAACGACAAAGGCCAATTTAAACAAGCACAAAGGATTTGCAAATTTCAGGTCCTTGAAGATCACAGCAATTCAGATTATAAAGGACTAAAAATTCCAAAAAGGTTGTTTTATCATACTTACATCAAATTCTTAAAAATGTACAAAAGCACAAGAAGAAAAACTAAAGAAACAACTAAAATCAAAAGTTGTGAGATCTTTTAAAACTAAGACTGACAGAAATTGTGCACAATAAGGATCAGTTTGAGATTGTCGCTGTGAGTAGAATTATCTCCAATAATACAAAACAAACAAGTACTGTACCAAGGCCACTGAGTACAGCGCATACTCCACCACACTGTATGAACTCAATATTATTACAATTGCACATCTCTGCCGTGTGGCTCTACAATTACTATGTTTAAAATAATGGACAGAACCTTACCGGGGTTTGAACACAATGAATGATGAATAGAATAGAATAGTGTTACAGGTCCTGAGAGACCGACTCAATGGTGGGAGCAACTTGCTGCATTTAAGATCCAGTGATATGAGACTCTTGAGGAGAAATGGTGAGATGCTCACCAAACAATATTATTGCTTGTTAGCCGCCTCATTAACACCAAAGCTTGCCTAACATGCAGCTTCCTATCCTACCATACAGTGTGAGGAACCTAGATGTTGACAATTCCCAATGTGAAAGTCAGCCCAGGTAGACTGCCACTCCAGCTTGCCACTTGATCCTCCAAGATGCCATCTTGGGACATCTGGTAACATCTCAGGGTACATTCCACGGTCACCTGGCAGCATCTCAGAATACTCATGGCACCCCTTTAATCCACTCACAGGATTCTTACAGATTGACATGCTGCTGCAAGGTCACTCTGCACACAAGGACATGCAGTCAGCTCACAGTCTAGGAGAAAGTGAGGACTGCAGATGCTGGAGATCGGAGTCAAAAGGTGTGGCACTGGAAAAGCATAGCCGGTCAGGCAGCATCCAAGGAGCAGGAGAATAGACATTTCGAGCAAACGCTCTTCATCAGCTTATGCTCAAAATGTCTACTCCCCTGCTCCTTGGATGCTGCCTGATTGGCTGTGCTTTTCCAGTGCCACACCTTCTTGACCTACCTCAAGCTGCACCAAAGGCTGCTAGTTCGCTGTCTTAGTATTCAATTACTTAATGCCTACCTGGACGGTCAAGCATCACTACCTTGCCTTGAATTGACGTGCCATGACTTTTACACATTGATGCTTCTGCCAGAGCCTAAAGGTTCACAATACTACCAAACTGATTTGCTGTTTAGCATGCATGCAGAGCCAAAGCAGCTTGTCATACTTGTCAGAAGTGATTAATCCAAGGAGTGAAAATCTTATTAGATGGTATAGTACTATGTCAATCTCACACTTCCAGCATGCGGCAGTGCTGCATGAGAATCACACTGCCTTGATATCGCAAGGAAATGGCAATGTGTGAAAGGATGTGGTGGGTAATCCTCTATCAAGTCAAGGAGAGCTGCTGACAGTCAGAAAGTCTTGGTATTGCCAGTCAAGGGCAGAGTTCACACACGGTACAGGAGCTTGGCCACAGTCAGGCATCCACTTGGCATGGTTACATTCAGCAAATACATCCAACTGCATTTAAATTTGAAACTGTTAATTTAAATTATTGCATTTTTAAAATCCAAATTAAGAATGGTGAAAGAATGAGACCCACACATATGATAATTATTTTTCAGTGCGAGATAAGTGGCGTGACAGCAATTAAAATTCATATCATAAAAGTTTGCTTAAAATGGACAAGATTTAACTTTATGTGGTGAGTTTAGTTCATACTTACTGTGTAAATGCAGCGACTGTACAATAATCAATGCATTTCAATGGTGTAGCCTGTCAGAGACATGTTATTAACATGGCCGACAATTTTTGGATATCCTAATTGTGTAATTGCACATTTGTCCTTGCCTGAATTTGTTGCTAGATTTGACACTTGCAATGGTGAACATCATCTGCCTCACCATTTCTTGTCAGTAAATTATGCCGTATTTCCAAAGATACTAACAAAATGAACCAGTTTGTAAATCCACTCAATTAACATATGCAAAGCAATTGCATTTCACAATATTAGCTAGATGTAGCATGTGCAAATTGTGTAAGTTCTAATACAAATAAGAAGGGGATACAATGTGCAATATATTCTCACTCAAAATGCAGGAGATAGTGCTTAATTAAATTCTCTTTGTCTTTCTGGTTTATAACTGTTGTCATTGTGAAACAGTTTTTTAATGAATCACCTTCCCTTAGGCAAAATGTAATTACATTCTGATCATGTCTGCTCTTCCAATTAGCAAAGTTATTATGTTAATAAAACCATTTCTTATCTGTCTAGACCAGCTAAGGCCACCGTTATTTTACTATAATCATTTCTATAATCTGTTAAACAAATGAAAATTAACTGCTGGGTTTTTTTTACCTTCCCGGCAGCAACTGCATCTGACCAAAATCATTTCATTGCTTGAATAATACTTCCTATTATTTTTTTGTTTTTACAGCTTAGTTGCTAATTTAATATTTTAAAAACTAACAATTTGATCAATTTTTATCAGCTCTACTTAGAATTTAATGATGAATTGGAAAAGAACCTCCCACCCGTGATCCACTGTATTCAATCATTATGCCCCAAAGCAAACTGCAACCCTGCTCTGAGCTCAAAAACATCTCTAGTTTGGCGAGTCATTCCCTCATCATTCTTTTGGTGCATAGTTCCAAACATGGCCCTGTTAAACTCAGTGTCCTCAATCTTACATTCTTTGGGTTCAGTTGGCTAACCCAATTAGCTGGGCAGCTAGTGCATGATGTGGAGTGATACCAATCAGTTCCATTAGTGACTGAGGTTACCATGAAGGTTCTGCCTTCTCAACATCACTCCTTCTTGAGGCACTACTATCATTTGTCCTCTCTATAATGAGAGAACAACCCTATTGTCCTTTGGGATTATGGTAGCTTTACCTTGAAGAGGTATGGAGTCACGCTGGTCTCTCTCTATCTGACAGCTTCAGTCAAACTATTCATTTTAAAGAACAAGCTGAGAATTCTTTCTCCAACAGAAAAATGGTGTGGACATTAGAACTGTAAGTATGTAGCTCTGAGAGATACAATCCACAATCTTTTGTTTCTGAGTGAACCTGGTTTTTAGCCACACAAAAGCCAACACTATAAACCTTGCTACAGTATGTATACTGTCAGGTAAAAAATGAGGTCTGCAGATGCTGGAGATCACAGTTGAAAATGTGTTGCTGGTTAAAGCACAGCAGGTTAGGCAGCACCCAAGGAATAGGAAATTCGACGTTTCGGGCATAAGCCCTTCATCAGGAATGAGGAGAGTGTGCCAAGCAGGCTAAGATAAAAGGTAGGGAGGAGGGACTTGGGGGAGGGGCGATGGAGATGTGATAGGTGGAAGGAGGCCAAGGTGAGGGTGATAGGCCGGAGTGGGGTGGGGGCGGAGAGGTCAGGAAGAAGATTGCAGGTTAGGAGGGCGGTGCTGAGTTGAGGGAACCGACTGAGACAAGGTGGGGGGAGGGGAAATGAGGAAACTGGAGAAATCTGAGTTCATCCCTTGTGGTTGGAGGGTTCCCAGGCGGAAGATGAGGCGCTTCTCCTCCAGCCGTTGTGTTGTTATGTTCTGCCGGTGGAGGAGTCCAAGGACCTGCATGTCCTCGCTGGAGTGGGAGGGAGAGTTAAAGTGTTGAGCCACGGGGTGGTTGGGTTGGTTGGTCCGGGTGGCCCTAAGGTGTTCTCCGAAGCGTTCCACAAGTAAGCGGCCCGTCTCCCCAATACAGAGGAGGCCACATCATCCCACAACCCCGCACCGCCCGTTTCTACCTCCTGCCCAAAATCCACAAACCTGAATGCCCCGGCCGACCCATTGTCTCAGCCTACTCCTGCCCCACCGAACTCATCTCCGCTTACCTTGACACGGTTCTGTCCCCTTTAGTCCAAGAACTCCCCACCTACGTTCGGGACACCACCCACGCCCTCCACCTCCTCCAGGATTTTCGCTTCCCCGGTCCCCAACGCCTTATTTTCACGATGGACATCCAGTCCCTGTACACCTCCATCCCCCATCACGAAGGACTCAAAGCCCTCCGCTTCTTCCTTTCCCGCCTCACCAACCAGTACCCTTCCACTGACACCCTCCTTCGACTGACTGAACTGTTCCTCACTCTGAATAACTTCTCTTTTCAATCCTCCCACTTCCTCCAAACTAAAGGAGTTGCCATGGGCACCCGCATGGGCCCCAGCTATGCCTGTCTCTTCGTAGGATATGTGGAACAGTCCATCTTCCGCAACTACACTGGCACCACCCCCCACCTTTTCCTCCGCTACATCGATGACTGTATCGGCGCTGCCTCGTGCTCCCACGAAGAGGTTGAACAGTTCATCAACTTTACTAACACCTTCCACCCCGACCTCAAATTCACCTGGACTGTCTCAGACTCCTCCCTCCCCTTCCTACACCTTTCCATTTCTATCTCAGGCGACCGACTCAACACAGACATCTACTATAAACCGACTGACTCCCACAGCTATCTGGACTACACCTCCTCCCACCCTGCCCCCTGTAAAAACTCCATCCCATATTCCCAATTCCTTCGTCTCTGCCGCATCTGCTCCCAGGAGGACCAGTTCCAACACCGCACAGCCCAGATGGCCTCCTTCTTCAAGGACCGCAGATTCCCCCCAAACGTGATCGACGATGCCCTCCACCGCATCTCCTCCACTTCCCGCTCATCCGCCCTTGAGCCCCGCTCCTCCAACCGCCACCAAGACAGAACCCCACTGGTTCTCACCTACCACCCCACCAACCTCCGTATACAGCGTATCATCCGCCGTCATTTCCGCCACCTCCAAACGGACCCCACCACCAGGGATATATTTCCCTCCCCTCCCCTATCACAGTTCCGCAAAGACCACTCCCTTCGTGACTCCCTCGTCAGGTCCACACCCCCCACCAACCCAACCTCCACTCCCAGCACCTTCCCCTGCAACCGCAGGAAATGTAAAACTTGCGCCCAAACCTCCTCCCTCACTTCCCTCCAAGGCCCCAAGGGATCCTTCCATATCCGCCACAAGTTCACCTGTACCTCCACACACATCATCTATTGCATCCGCTGCACCCGATGTGGCCTCCTCTATATTGGGGAGACGGGCCGCTTACTTGCGGAACACTTCAGAGAACACCTCAGGGACGCCCGGACCAACCAACCCAACCACCCCGTGGCTCAACACTTTAACTCTCCCTCCCACTCCACCGAGGACATGCAGGTCCTTGGACTCCTCCACCGGCAGAACATAACAACATGACAGCTGGAGGAGGAGCGCCTCATCTTCCACCTGGGAACCCTCCAACCACAAGGGATGAACTCAGATTTCTCCAGTTTCCTCATTTCCCCTCCCCCCACCTTGTCTCAGTCGGTTCCCTCAACTCAGCACCGCCCTCCTAACCTGCAATCTTCTTCCTGACCTCTCCGCCCCCACCCCACTCCGGCCTATCACCCTCACCTTGACCTCCTTCCACCTATCACATCTCCATCGCCCCTCCCCCAAGTCCCTCCTCCCTACCTTTTATCTTAGCCTGCTTGGCACACTCTCCTCATTCCTGATGAAGGGCTTATGCCTGAAACGTCGAATTTCCTATTCCTTGGATGCTGCCTAACCTGCTGTGCTTTAACCAGCAACACATTTTCAACTATGTATACTGTCATCCTAGTAAACTCAAACAAGTTAGCACAGCTCCAAAATCTGACAACACAAAGGAACAATTCACAATTTGTGAACTGCTATGTATAAATGGCTATGTTTCATGATAAATGGAATATGAAGATTGATTTAATTAGTATTTGAGGATCACAATCCATTATTTAGTTTATTTTTCTGTGCAAAATGAAAACTAATGATGTCTGAGAGATGGGACTTACATATATTTGGAAAGGCATGGACTGATTAGGGATAGTCAGCATGGTTTTGTAAATGGAAAATAATGTCTCAAAACTTGAAAATGTGACCAAGAAGATAGATAGGCAGACATTGTATAAGACATTTGGAGTACTGTGTACAATTCTGGTCGCCTTGCTATAGGAAGAATGTTATTCAACTGGAAATGGTTCAAAACCATTTACAAGGATGTAAACAAGACTGGAAAGTTTGAGTTATAAGGCAAGGATGGACAGGCTGCAACATTTTTTCCTGGAGGTTCAGAGGCTGAGGGGTGACCTTATAAAGGTTTCAAATCATGAAGGGCATAGGTAAAGTGAAAATTCAAGGTCTCTTTCCCAGCGTAGGGGAGTCCAAAACTAGAGGGCACAGGTTTAAGGTGGGGGGAGGGGGAAGATTTAAAAAGGACCTGAGGGACAACTTTTTCACACAGAGGGTAGTGCTTATATAGAATGCATTGACAGAGGAGGCGGTGCAGGCAAGTGCACTTACAATATTTAAAAGGCATTTGGACAGGTACGTGAAGAGGAAAGGTTTAGAAGGATACACGCCAAGCCCAGGCAAATGGGACTAATTCAGTTTAGGAAACTGAACAATTTGGGCCATAGGGCCTGTTTCCATGCCACATGACTTTATATCACCCATGACATTATGAAAGGAAATAAACTTGAAATACAAGTTAGCAGTGATTAGCACTGCTGTCTCACAGCGCCTGAGACCCGGGTTCAATTCCCGACTCAGGCGACTGACTGTGTGGAGTTTGCACGTTCTCCCCGTGTCCGCGTGGGTTTCCTCCGGGTGCTCCGGTTTCCTCCCACAGCCCAAAGATGTGAGGGTCAGTTGAATTGGCCATGCTAAATTGCCTGTAGTGTTAGGTAAGGGGTAAAATGTAGAGGTATCGGTGGGTTGCGCTTCGGCGGGTCGGTGTGGATTTGTTGGGCCGAAGGGCCTGTTTCCACACTGTAAGTAATCTA
Organism: Hemiscyllium ocellatum; assembly: GCF_020745735.1. Lineage (NCBI taxonomy): Eukaryota > Metazoa > Chordata > Chondrichthyes > Orectolobiformes > Hemiscylliidae > Hemiscyllium > Hemiscyllium ocellatum. The sequence goes on along the minus strand of NC_083405.1, from coordinate 87,999,905 downwards.
ATCTAAAAAGTAATCTAATTTAAACAAAAACATGTTCCAGTGGGATAAGAAGAAAGTAAACATCAGCTATAGGCACGTCAATATTATCTCCTTTGGCAAATATAGTCTGTACAACACTAAAGAAATTAGGATGGTTAAACTTCTTAGATTATATAGCTTGGGCTATATAATGGACAGCCTTTCTTTAGACTGATATGCTTAAACATATCTAAGATGTTGAGACATAACATATTGAGATAATCTAATATCCAATGCGCCCACAGTTTATCTAGCCTTAGCTGCATTCTATCTAAAGATCCTCCCTAAGTCAGCACTATTCTGTCCCCAGTGCCCACTGGACACCCACATTGTGCCACTACTTAGGAGAGGAACATCACAGATGGGCAAGCACTTGCACAATTTCAAACATGAGCTTTTATATACAGCCAGCAAGTACAAACAAAATGAAAAGATGCTGCAGTTCACCTCCATAATGTAAACCAAATGCTGGCATCATGAATGATGACTATTTTATACTCCATGATGACCTGCTGCACCCAGCTCTCATCTACTGGAACCGGATGTCAATCAGGTCCTGTCTGATTTGTAGAGTGCAATGCAGCTGAGCCCTGTCACGGACATGCAGAGTTTCTCCTCTCTACATTCCTCCTCCTCCTCCTCCTGGAAGACTGCTTGCCTTTCCTGTTTCCTCACGCATCTATCACATCACCTCACTGCTTGCTCCAACTATGCTGAGCACAGCACATCAGGATGATGCAGAACATCCTATCCAAACTATACTGGGGCCTCCCAGACTACTCCAAGCAACAGAACAGCATCATCAGGAAACCCCATAGTCTGTTCCACCAGGTTCCTGATCACAGCATGTTGACTTGCTATGCTAGTTCAGTAGTCAACACATTACATTAAAAAGGAAATGCCTACATTACTCTGATCACCCTCCCATCCCACATTGACATAAAATATTCAATTTATCATTGAATTCAGTAGAGTCCATTGTTATGAACAGGAGATATAATGAACCCTTGGCAAGTTTCACAACCGACAAGACACTTTTCTCCAGCAATCTTCTCCTTTTATGTCATTGCTACTAACTTCCACATCATAGAGATGGCATTGTTCAATTTGCAAGTACCAAGTGCATGACGCAATTTGTCTTTGATCAGCACTTGAAGCATTTGTTCACTCTGCACGTATTGGAAACAGACAATGGAATGATTGCAAATGATCACAGCTGCAGTTTGTGAATATATTTCACGTGTTTGTGTACTCAATCCCCTACTGTCCAGATGTGAAGCTTGCACTCTCTTCCACCGAAGTGACACTTCCTCTGCCCATGCTAGGAATTGCCTCAGCCCCTCACTACCAATAACCCCCACTGCTGTAGTCTACTATGCCCCCTGACTCTGTTTCACCTACCCCCTACACCTTGAGAGTTTCTGTCTATTACTGTCATTGTTCCTACCTCAGTACATACATCCTGCCATCAGTCTTTCTGGCAGTGATTGCCCCCTGTTCTATAGATCACTGATCAATGGATGGACCCCCTCCCCACCCCCCAGAACTGAATTCACACCAAGACTTCTGACCACCTTCAATAAGCAGCCCTTAGATTTGTACTGATCAGACCCCTGACCACTGCACTCTCCTGAATGATAATACACATTTCCATTGAATGCTTCTGATGGCCCTACAGGACTGGCCACTGCCCACTCCCAAGACTGTAGACAGACAGACCCTGATCATGAATGGCCTAAATGAATATTTGACCATGGCAAACCCCTGTATACGTGTGGACTGGACCTGTGACTTGTTACCAGGACCCTCTGTCTGACAATGGCGCCTCCTTGACTGGGCTGAGGATTAGCCCCATCCACTTTCTGACATGTGCAGTGTATTTGCCACACAGGAAGCGGCTACATTGATGTCTCCATGTGCCATACAGCAAGACATCCCTTCAACTCCTGCCCAAGCCCTGACAGATCCCTTTGACAAGCAGTCTGTCTGTATTTCTGTGCAAAAGAGCGCAACAATGAAGCACTACTGATAGCCTTCAATTCTGGCTGAAGTCCCAATGTTCTAACACCCAAGGTACTAAGAGAGCATGCAAGCAGCCCTGAAATGCATCCTGGTCCTATCTGTGAGCTGGCTATGGGCTCCTGTATGTAAAGTGTCCTTGCAGCAACAATGCTAGCTTCTAGTATGTCCCATGGTGTTTCAAAGACATCCTGCAAGTGGACTGAAGCGATATTATGAGGGTCGTGAGGGTTGGCAAATGGATGAATTTCACTGGATATCAATGTCATGAATGAGGGGCATGTGCACATAGTGCCCATGTTCTAAGATACTGTTTGGTGCTGAGTGACATGGAGGCTGGTCACACTGATCTCCAGATCAAGAATTCTCGGTGTCTATTCAGTGTGGTTGGGAAGATAGGAAGCTGAATATTTACAAGGAGAATTGTGGCATAAATAAAGCATTTAGCAAGCAATAATCTCCCTTAGTTGACAACTCACCACTGCCCAGCAACAAACTCACTTCACTGTCCAGCAATGCAGCAGTTTGTTCTCAACATTGAGATAAGCTTTGCGGATCTCTTGCATGATTCTGCCACAAATCAGTAGTTCACATCATTCAGGCCCCCACATGTTTTCATCCAAAGAAAAAGTGATTTAGATTAACGAACATCTCAAACAACGGCACACCAAGTCTGAGGGGCTGAATGTCCTCACTCTGCTTCTATAAATGGGACTGTTACCTGTAAAAATGTTCATAGTCACTGCAAAGAGCACATTAGTATATAATTTACACAAACTAGTACATAATTTACACAAACCTTGTCCTTCTGCTACTTCCTTTGGTGCATATATATGGCAGTCAGCACCATCCCAGTCTAGGTCACACATACATTTTCCTTCATTGCTGCAAGTCTGTAAATGAAATATCAAAATTAAACAGAATATCTACAAGATTACATCTGTTTTTAATTGCTGGTCCAAACTCACAATAATACTACCAATGAATCAAAACATTATTCAATTAACCAGTTGCCATTATGTTAATATGAGCTGTAAAATGGAATGGATGAAGTTAATTGTTAAACAGAAAACATTTGCTTTGAAAATAGGACATTATTATTTTGTACACTGTATTCTGAAAACTTCTATGTTATAATGGTTACCTCTAATGCAGAGGATTTTAATCCAGCACCATGTTTAATATACTGACATCCAAAATTCAATGTTGTGAACTTTACTGGTTTCAGGAGTAAATTATATATATAAGGACAACTTCATGAGCCTTCTGAAAATATGCTAAAAGTAAAGCTTAATCTAACTCATCAATTGATGAGCAGGACTGTTCTTTTTTTCACAGTAAATTGTTTTTATCCATATAACTGTGTTCTGATTGGCCAAATGTCATATTTTCAAAGCTGAATGAGGCCTGTTATAAGTGAGAGAATCCTTCCTACTCACAGCACAACAAAGACATTGGTCTATCCAACAACCTTGAAAATGGCTATTAAAATGTTGGCCGTTTACTTTTGATTTCATTAATCCGTGCTCGCAAAATATTATTTGGAGCAATGCATTTGAGAGGTGCATAAATGGTACTGATCCTACATTTGGTTTGATTTTCAGCCCTTGCTGGGACCTGGATTATACAATGCAAGTGCTGAAAGTAGTCCAGTCAACTAGCATTCCTGTCCCTTCATCCACCCCAATAATATGTCACTTTTTGTGGGGGGAGAATGAAGATAATCAAAAGTATATGCCTATTTTGACCAATTTGAGAAAGGTAAATGGGATTTTCCGGTTATGTTTCAGGTTCCTGCAGGAGGAAGAGGACTGAACAGTTTCCTGGAGGCCGATCCCTGATTTTCCAGGAAATTTATGAATACCAACTAAAATGTTAATTTTAATATTTATACAGTAATGGTGACTTTTTTATTCACTTGTTGAATGTCAGCAATTACAATTGTGTTTGAGGTCTCACGCACAGTAATAGGCAATTATAACACTGAGGATCACTGTGAAGGTCTCTCAGGTAAAGTTTAGCAAGCCTTGTGTTCAAGGCAGGTGTGTCATTGTCAAATTTAGCATTGATTTGTATTAATGGTGTGTGATTATGTGCTATCCATTAGAGATTACCCAAGCTTTTCACTTTGCAAAACAGAAAACAGGAATATAATTTTATCATTCTGGATTAGATTCAAAATAGGTTAATAAGCAAAGTTCCATTCTCCCATCCTGTACCTGTTCAAAACACAAATAAGAACAGAAAATGCTGGAAGCATATATTACAACAATAAAAATTTATGGAGAGAAAAATTACATTTTAGATGTCATAAGAAATTAGGACCCTCAAGTTCCTTTTGAAGATGTGTTGCTGGTTAAAGCACAGCAGATCAGGCAGCATCCAAGGAACAGGAAATTCGACGTTTCGGGCATAAGCCCTTCATCAGGAAAGTTCCTCAAGTTCCTTTTACCAAGTTTGAAACTTGGAATAAATTTAGCTGAGTCAGCTTTGAATCTCTCTCTATAGGCCAAATATAAACAGCATCTACCAAAGGAGGTCAAAAGGCAAGCTATAGAAAGAAGTTATACAGCTTATTGACGCCTGGTGCCCCCAATTTATTTGGTTAAAACAGCAGGGTCTATTGTTACAAAATGTAAGCTGACCTTGAGCTGGGGTGCGCATGGGGGTGATGGCTATTCTGACGTTGTGGGTAGTTGTCCCATGACCTTTGGTTAAGAGTCAAATGCATGATTGACATAGCGGGAAGGTAAACTATCAACTCTTAGAAATAGTGTTTACCAACAACTGCTCAGAGTCAGGAGGTGGTCTGTACCAGCAGCTGTCTTCTTCAGATGTTGATAGACCAAAAGAGGCAGAGTAAGGCCCAGGGAAGAGCTTTTGAATTCTTTAACTAGAGAGCAGGATGCTGCCTTCACAACTTTCATAACATCAATAGAATTTGTGCCAACTACCTCCTTTGCTTTTGGCACCGAGTGGACCATCCTCAATTGTCAGAGCTTGTACACTCTTTCTCTCTAATCACCTCAGTATCAGAGCTAAACTGCTGTTTTTTTCAACAAACTTAATACAGAATCTAAAAATATCTTATGAATGTTTGACTGCCTCCATATAGGGTAACTGTGGTCCTGAATCTCCAAACCTTACAGCATGTCTTTCTGAGGTCTTCCTTTCTTCTATCCCATGTTGCCTAGTATACTTGTGTGTATCCAGTGTTTCCTATCTTTACTGTGCATTTCCAGCATTTGTACATTTGTAATTTATTTTGCAGACTTATAGCAATCAATTGCTTTGTTCAACTTTGCCATCCTGTAATATTAACAATTTGATCAATGAATTTATGTTAAAAAGTTCAAAATGCAACCATATTTCCTAATATATGACTGCAGTTGGACATTTGAATTGTGCAAATTCCTTTAAGATTAGAAGTTTAGAATGTTAATCACCTATTGTTTATGTAAATGCCAAAACCAACCCTTAGGCAGAGGTCAAAGATGGGTAAATGGAATTGATCCACAGATCCGACATGATGTAGAATTTAGAGAATCTCTACTGTGTGGAAATAGGCACTTCAGCCCAACATGTCCACATCGACCCTCCAAAGAGTAGCCCACCCAGAACCATTCCCCTACTTTTCGATATTTAACCCAGGGCTAATGCACCTAACCCACACATCTCTGAACACTAGGAGGAATTTAGCATGGCCAATTCACCTCACCTGCACATCTTTGGACTGTGGGAGGAAACCGGAGCACCCGGAGGAAACCTATGCAGACACAGGGAGAATGTGCAAACTCCATACAGACAGTCACCTGAGGCTGGTATCGAACCAGGTCCCTGGTGCTGTGAGGCAACAGTGCTAATCATTGAGCCACTGTGCCACCCCAGGGGTATGTGATTTCTAGAAGGCACTATGCAAGATAATAGCATTAAAAAGATTCTTGCACAGATTAAGAATTTAGGATAGTGGGTGTATTAGCATGGACTGAAGATTGGTTAACACAAGTCGGAAAAAATAACTAGTCGAGAGCCACAAAGATCAACTCCAATGTCTAAATTATTAAATATTTAGGCTAATGATCTGAAGGAGGGAACAAAGTGTAATGCATCCAAATTTGCTGATGAAACAAAAGTAGATGTGAGAGCATGTCATGGAAAAAACAAAAGGAACCTGCAACAGGATAGAGACAGATCGTGTAAGTGGGCAAAAACTTGTCAGATGAAGTTTAATGTAGGAAGGGGTGAGGTCTTCACTTTGATGGAAAGAATCAAAAGGAACTCTGTTTTTCAATGAAGAGAAACCCCAAAATGAGACTGGAGCACAGAAAGATCTGAGTGTTCTTGCACATGAAGCACAAGTTAGCATGTAGGTGCAGCAAGCATTTAAAAAGGCAAAATAGAATATTGGTCTTTATTACCAGGAAGTTGGAATATAAAAATAGGAGCGTCTTGTCACATTAGTACAAGGAGTTAGTGAGGTTGCCCCATGTACTGTGTAGAGTTTTGGTCCCCAACTTTAAGAAAGTATACATTGGCATTGGAAGCAGGTCAAAAGAGACTGACTTGGCCAATTCCTGGAACAAAGAGGTTGACTTATTAATATCATCTCAACAGATTAGACCTTTACTCATTTGAGTTTATAATAATGAGGGATGATCTTATTGAAACATACACTATTTTGAGGGGGCTTGACAGAGTAGTTGGTGAGAACATATTTCCACTGGTTGAAGGATCTCAAACTAGGGGTAATAGTTACAGAATAAAAATAAACTTGTTTAAAACTGAGACATGAAGAAATTTCCGGTGATAAGACCATAAGAAATAGGAACTGGAGCAGAATGTTTAGCCATTTGAGCCTGCTCTGCTACTCAATAGGATCATAGCTGATCCAATACTTCTCAAATCCACTTTTCCTGCTTTTTCCCTGTACTCTTGATTCTCAGAGACTCATGACCTTTTGAGAGAAGAAATTCTTCCTTATCTCAGTCTTAAACTGATCAACCCCCCTCCCTTTGGTCCTAAGACTTTCCCATCCTTTCACCATTCACCCTGGCAAGTCCCTTCAGAATCTGATATGTATCAATGAGATCACCTCTCATTCTTCTAAACTCTAGTGAGTGGAGTCCCACTCTGCTTAGCCTCTTCTCAAAATACAATTCCTTTCAGGCAGAGAGATTTTAAAATAGCAAGGAGTTGTGGGCTATGAATGAGGTGGCATGAAAGGGGAGTTGAGGCCAGGGGCAGATCAATCATAATCTTATAGGATGACAGGGCAGACTTGGAGGAGCAAAATAGCCTACTCCTGCTCCTATTTCTCATGTTCTATGTTCAATTAAATGGAAAGTACGGTGGATGCTATGTTTAAATGCTCAGGGGCTCCAGTCACCACAGAGTTTAACAACACATTATATTGCTGATGGAAACATCTAAGGAAAACTTTTCATTTTTTTTAAACTAGCATTGTCTCTGAAACAACTGTATTCCACACTGTTCAAATCCATTTATCAGTTCAACAAAATAATTTATTTCACTCTGATGAGCAAAGTCTTTTCTTCCTATACAATATTTAGACTATCAACAAATGCTCAAACAATTTGCAGATACTCAAAAAGATATAATCATTTTAACTGCTTTAACAAGGAATAACATTTCTATCACTAAATTTAATCGTAACTGCATTTTAAGCACTGTTACTAGTCAGCTAAATATCACACATTGGTGCTTCCAGTGAAAAAAGTTAAATAGAACTGAGTAGACAGTAATCAATACATGTCTGATCACCTCAATTAATAATGAAGTGAGAATGCTTTGTGATTGAGAACCTTGTCAAGTAAAACAGATTAACTGGCACATTTTGCTCGTAGGGAAATGCTTATCAGTTTACAATTACAGTGAAAATTCGTTAATATGCTGTATTCTTGTTGATGAACAGATTCTCTTTGTAAGGTTCTATATACTAATAGATTATTCATTATACCCTGTAAATAGAAGTTTCATAAGAATATACAAAATAGTATATTTTAGCTCTGCCAATCAATAAGATCATGGCTAATATTCTGCTGTAACTCCATTTTCTTGCAATATCCCTGTAGCAATTAAGTTTTACAAATTCTTTGTGGAAATGGTCATTGTGGCAGGTGGAACATTTGTTGCCCATTCCTAAGTGCCTTGAACCAAGTGGCTTGCTCAGCCATCCCCGAGGGCAGTTAAGAATTAACCACATTGCTGTGGATCTGGAATCACATATAAACTAAAGCGAGGAAGGATGGCAGATTTTCTTCCCTGAAGGGCATTAGAAAAGAGAATTATTTTACAGACAATAGTTTCATGGTGACCATAACTGACACTAGGCTTCAATTCCAGATGTTGTTTAAATTATTTGAATTTAAATTTAACCACTATGACAGTGGAATTTGAACCACGTCTGCTATATTAGCCTGGGCCACTGAATGTCTAGGCAGTGACATTACCACTACATCACTGTTATTCCTTAATACCCTTTGTACTAAATATCTATTGGTGGCTATCCTGAATATACTCAATGAATGAGCATCCACAGCTTTCTGGGCTTCAAATCTGACCATAACACCTGGTGGAGTTTACGTGCAATTTATTAAAAATCTGGAACTATAAAGGTAGTTAGTAATGGTGACCATGATAACGCTCATTGATTATTATAAAATCCCATCTAATTCACTAATGTCCTTTATTGAAGAAATTCTGCCATCCTTACCCAGTTAGCTGACATGTGACTGTGAACCCAGAGTAATGTGGTTGACTCTCATCTGCCCTCTGGAATGGCCTAACAAACCATTCGGTTCAAGAGCAATTAAAGGTGAGCAACATATGTTGGCTTGGCCAGTGACACCCATTCCCATGACAGTAGTTAAAAAAAACTTTCTTTTTATAGATCCATCTATTACATAATCAGACTGCATTTAGTTTTAAAAGCAAATTACTGTGAATGCTGGAATCTGAAACCAAAAAAGAAAATGCTAGAAAATCTCAACAGGTCTGGCAGCATCTATAAGGAGAGAAAAGAACTGACGTTTCGAATCTAACTGACCCTTTGTCAAAGCTCACTAGTTTAAACTCATTAGATTAAACCATTCAATTTCTTTAAGAAATGTGTTTATTCCAATGACTATTCCAAGTTAGTATGGTGTGTTTAGTTTTGTTATGCACATTTATTAAACAACACATGAGCTATGTATACTTACTTATCAATTGCAATTTGGCAATTATTGTAATGTTGAAAAGTTCATAATTTGAGATATAGGTTTTAGTATAGTATGAAAAGCTATTAAATGTTTCACCAGGGAGAATAAATGAAAGATTACCCTCATTGTGAGAACATGGATTGAATTTTAAATCTCCCATTGGTGAGGATGGATTACACAAATTCTACTCACTAATGGAAAATAAAAAGAAATGTTCACTTACCTATTAGTGAGGACATGCTATGCAGTTTTGTCTCATTGGTATTTAGAAAAATAAGATTATAACATTAAGTAGATATTGAAAGTCTGTAAGGATATTTCATGATGTACATGCCTACTTTGTGTAACTGTTTGTTTAGGCATAGAATCATTTTCTACTGAAATCTTACTGAGATTAAAATAAAAGAATAAAACTACAACTCTTGGCAAAATAGTGTACTTACATTAAAAAGTTGCATTACATTCTCTGCCATGTGATATTGAATGGGTACCAGACCATTTATTATTTCTGTGCCATGTTATTCCACATGGATTGCAATTTATATTTAATTAACAATAGTCAAATCATGGATTGTGAATTTAAAATATTTTAATAGATTCAAAATGTTTTCATTTAACTAGTCAGCACCCTGAAATATCCAGATATTTTCTGTTTATTTGTGGACTGAGGATGCTACAGGCTACGCCAGCATTCACGGCTCATCTCTAATTGCCTTAGTGAAGGTGGTAGTGTTCTGCGTTCTTGAACCACTGTAATCTTTGGGGTGCAGGTATACCCACAGTAGTAAATGTCCAAATCAGGATGATGTATGGCTTGAAGGACAACTTGTAGGTTGTGATGTTCCCATGTAACTATAACCCACCTTTGTACTGCAGCCACCATGTGTCATTGATGCAAGAAGTGGATGGTGTGCCAAGCAAGCAGTCTGCTTTGTCCTGGATGGTGTCAAGCTTCTTCAGTGTTCTTTGAACTTCATTCATCCCGACACACGGGCAGCATTCTTTCACATTCCTGGCTTGTTCTTGTCAGAATATGGGGATATAGAAAATGAATTACTTGTTGCAGCATTCCTAGCCACTGTACTGCTTGTACAGTGACAATACTCTGGCTGGTCTAGTTCAGTTTCTGCTCAATGATATCTCCAAAGAAGGTGATAGTAGGAGATTCCATGATGGTAATGTCATTGTGTGTCAAGAGACAATGGTTAGATTCTCTCTTGTTGGTGAGGGACATTGTCTAGCACTTGTGTAATCCAAATGTTGTCCCTTATCAGCCCAAACCTGGATATTGCCCAGGTCTTGCTGCACATGGCCACGGAACACTTCAAATGCTAAAGATTCACAAATGGTGCTAAACATTATTTAGTCATCAGCGAGCATCTCCAGGTCAGATCTTATGATGGATGGAAGGTCAGCAATGGAGCAGCTGAAGATGGTCAGGCTGAGGGGACTGTCCTGAGGAACTCCTGCAGAGATGTCTTAGAACTGAGATTAATGACCTCCAACAACCACAACCGTTTTTCTTGTACCAACCAACAGAGAATTTTGATTACAAATAATCCTGGTTCTGCTAGGGTTCCTTGATGCCACACTCGGTCAAATCTGCCTTGATTTCAGGACAATCCACTCTTACCCCACATCTGGACTTCATTTATTTTGTCCATTTTTGGTCCAAGGCTGAAATGAAGTCATGAGCTGAGTGGCTCTGGTGGAACGCAAACTGAGTGTCAATGAGCATTTATTCCTTTGCGAGTGTTACTCAATGGCAACTCCTTCCATCACTTTGCTAATTATTGAGAGTAGGTCAACAGGGCAATGAATGGTCAGGTTGGATTTGTCTTGTTTCTTTACGGACACATCATAACTTGGCCAATCTTCCGCATTATTGGGAGGATGTCAGTATTGTAGCTGTACTGGAACAGCTTGCCTGGGGACACAGCCTGTTCTGGAGCATAAATCCTCAATACTATTAATGCAATGCGGTCAGGGTCCATGGTCTTTGCAGCATCCATTGCCTTTACCTGTTTCTTGACATCATGTGCTGGGACTCAAGTTGGCTAAAGACTGGCATCTCTGCTGCTGGGGAGGTAGGTGGAGACAGATGTGGTTCATCCAATTGGCACTCCTGACTGAAGGTGAATGCAAATGCTTTAGCCTTATCTTTTGCACTGATGTTTATGAAGCCGCCTCATCCTGTTATTTGTTTAACAGTCCACAACCATTCATGTTTGGATGTGGCTGGACTACAAGGTTTAGGTCCTTTTGATCTAATTGGTTGTGGGATTGCTTAGCACTGATTGTCACTTGTGCTTCTGCTGTTTACCATTCAGGTAGTCCTGTTTTCTAGCTTCACCAGGTTACAATCTTGTTTTAAGTATGCCTGGTGCTGTTCCTGACATGCTATCTTGGACCCCTGATGGAATCAGGTTTGATCCCTTGGTTTAATGACATTTTGGGGGATATACTTACTAACTAGTTTTGTTACTGAACTATCAATATGTAGTCTGGACTAATCATCCAGCGATACTCAACACAGAAAATCTTACAGCTTTACTTGGACTGCAATGTTCTTTCAAAAGAGGGAGGAGGTGACAAAAAGTGGCTAGGGAAGCCAGTAGTAGCAGGGTGCTGCTCTCAACCTGCAGACAATGTAACAATAGGGTCCAGGGAGGTTCATGGCCATGGACTGGCACCACATTTTCAGGTGCCAAGCCTGACAATTTGACCAACTCAGTATTCCCCTGCCGAGCATCCTCTAGGCATATGCAACTTGCTTCTCTACTAATTCCTCTTCTTACAGGCACTTCCTGTTCTCATCTGAGTAGCCAATACTCACAGTCACACTCAGCCAACTGCACTTTCACATTCAGGTGTGGGATGGTCACCTTCTGTCTCTCTACATAAACCATCACGACCACTAACTTCTCTCTGCTCTCTCCTTCTCTTTGGGAGAAAAGGGCTCAAAGCAGAGACCAGGGTTTTGAGGATATTGCAGCAATGGGACACTTTGGGGGCATTTACCTCCCATTGAAATGCACATTATTGGTCACCCACAATGAGCTCCACTGGGAAATTGTCTCTGTTCCAGAAGTCTCCAGCTATGAGCAATAACTGGCTGTGAAAGCCTGAGTTACTTGTGCTCAAACATGTCAAGAGAGCTGGTCCTCTGCCTGTGGAGCCTGTGTTGAGGAAAGCTTCCCTCATTCAGCTGCATCTCTGTTTCTGTGTGGAAGGGCTTGCAATTGAGAGGGAAGCAGCTACTGCTGGCATTGATCTGGTGGCTGCTTGTGGTGCACATTGATGGCACAGTCTCTGCCCATGATCCTCAGCAGTGACGTAAGGTGGGAATGAATAGATTGTACCCATGCCACCTGTAATGCTGGCAGCAGAGGCATGTCATTGTGTTAGGTGAATTACCTTCCTAGAAGTTGGCAAATCACTTGTCAAGTAATGAAAACTCTCTCTGAAAGAAGAAATGCTTCAAATTGCAGCCTCTCGATGGCCATGCCTGGGATCCCTCAGCTTCATTCATCAAAGCAATCCAAGGTGGCTAGTTTCATTGAAGAAACTCTTTCCATTGTGCACTTACTGTGGTAAGTTACAGACAGGCCTAACAGGTTCTATTGCCATGAATATAGAATACCATGTAAAAACACCTCATCAGAGCTTCTTAACAACCTCAATTATATTGCAATTAACTAACTGATGGATCTAAAGGTGTTCCAGCTCTCTTTCATTCCTGCCCTGGGGACAGTTAGGAGTTAGCAGGACCACGCTGGAAGTCTGGTCCAACTTCAGTATCAGGGACATTCTCATCTCAACATGTATGTGTCTCCTCCTATAACACATCTCACTATTCAACCACAGTCACAGGCGATTTTAAATTCAATTTATTCAAGAAATCAGGAACAAAAAGCTAGTGTCAATAATGGTGACCAGGAAACTATCAAAGTTTTCACACTGATGTTCTTCAGAGAAGGAAATATGATGCCCTTACTCAGTTTGGACAGCCCTCAAAAATTACCTCTGTTGTATGAAAGAAATCAATTCACTGTCTCAAGTGCAACTAAACCCGGGCAATAAGTGTTAGTATCATCAGCAATGGCCTCTTCCCATGAATGAATAAAGATAAAGGTAGTAAGATTTAGTTAAAAACTCTGTTGGCTTTTTTTTTTATAATTTTGCTTGATGACAACCCTCAGCATTTTGTAATGTTCTGTAACTGAGTTCCTTGAAGGCAAAAACTGTTGAAATTGTGATAAATGTTGTCACACTGGGGGTGGTGAGATCTGTTCACATCATCAGGCCCCATGCTGCCAACATCAGGCATATAATGTGCTCATCTTGACCACCTGCCTGCCAAAATCCATTTGCAATTAAATTCGCCCTTTCCTTTCTCATTAATCTGCTGTTCTGGATTTTATTCACGTGCTATGTTATCTATTACCTGTTACCAATGTGGCTTCAGAAAATAGTCTCTTTCAACATATAGCTATTCTGCAGTTGACTGGCATCTCAAGCAGGTGGTCTATAATACTGACCTGACCAAGGCCTGAAACCCATATAATTGAAATAATTGCACAATGAGACATACACAAAGAAATTTCTTGTCTCAGAGGACAAAGAATGTCTAGAACTCTTTACCCCAGAGAATTGTGGAGAATAGATCATGCAAGCATTTAAGGAGGATGTAGATTGAATTTTGAAATATTGAGAAGGGGATGAGGAGCTGGCACAGAGGTGGAGTTGAGATCTGTGGCAGATCAGTCATGATCTTACAGAATGGTCTGAGGGATGAATGGCCTGCTCCTACTCTTTTGTTTTATGTTCTTATATTATTCTGAAGAAAATTCCAACTAGTGAAGAAATTCCCCTTGATTCCAACAGACTCCAGTTTTACTGGGCCTCCTTAATGCCACGCTCAGTCAACTTCAGCTTTGACATCAAGGGTAGTCACTTTCACTTCACCTCTGGAGTTCAGCTCTATGTTTGAATCAAGACTGTGCTGAGGTCAGGAACTGAATAGCCCTGGTGAAACCCAAACTGGGCATCAGTCAGCAAGTTATCACTAAGCATGTGCATGATGACATTATCCATCCCTTTACTGATGAGTAGGTTGAAGGGGCTGTAATTGGCCTGATTGGTTTTGCCTGCATGGTGTGCAGGACATATGTGGGCAATTTTCTAGCCTTATTAAGTAGATGTCAGTTTTGTAGATGTTATGGAACAGCTTTACTCAGGATATGGTAGGTCCCGAAACACAAATCAGCAAGGCTGTCAGAATGCTGTCAGGGCAACATTGCATATAGGGACTCACTGCAGCGTAGAGTCTGTGATGCTGAGGAGCTCTGAGGAGACAAAGATGGATCTGTGACTCAGCACTTCTATCTTTTGAACTGGTGTTGCTCCTTGCACGAACTACTCCACTCTTCAATAGTCTCTGATATTCAGATTATTGAGGTGGAAATGTTTAGGGTAATTTTGTACACACTCAAGTTTTAGAATTGTCTTGCTTGTTGGCCAAAACTAGAATTGTTCAATAACATTGTCATTGCTGGTCTTCACCATGAAAGTATTAAAAAATAGTATGAAGACTATAGATAAAATTATTATGGAAGCATTAATGAAAATTCTGAAGTAGCGAAAATGTTCCTATAACTGAACAGTTAGCAGTACAAAAGAAGGAAAATACTGCAGAAATTTGAAAAAAGATTGTGTTGGAAATGCTCAGCAGCTGAGGCTGCATTTGTGAAGAGAGGAGAGTTAACATTTCAACTCAAGAAGAAAGTGAAGACTGCAGATGCTGGAGATCAGAGCTGAAAATGTGTTGCTGGAAAAGCGCAGCAGGTCAGGCAGCATCCAAGGAGCAGGAAAATCCATGTTTCCTGAAGAAGGGCTCATGCCCGAAATGTCGATTCTCCTGTTCCTTGGATGCTGCCTGACCTGCTGCGCTTTTCCAGCAACACATTTTCATTTCAACTCAAGAACCTTGGATTGGAGAGCTGCTGGTTAGCAGTTTACTCACACTAGAGAAGTTTGTTATTCATCTTCTAAAACCCAATATGTTCACGAAGAAGTAAGAAACCAAGAATATAAGAAGCTAAGAAGATTTTCATTCCGACAAGTCAACCGACCCAGAATCTCGGTACAAGACTAGGCTATTGTAAATAAATGAAAACTTTGGAGAATTATTTAGGCAAACAGATGTTCAGTGGGAAATATCACTTGTGGTATTTTCAAGATGATGGACAAAATTTCCACGACTAGAAATGTTTTCTATGAGAAAATGTGATTTAAACCTGGAAGTATTCTAATAGAATGCTTTAAAATAGAATTTTCTATTTAACAATTTTGATTCACATTTAAGGCATTAAGGTGATGGTGAACTACTAAAAAAATGACTCATACACGGTGTTGCTTAAACTTCCAAACAAAGAATTACTCAGCTCTATTCACTTGTATGATAACTCATTTTTCTGAAATAAAATTGAAAATTTATTTCAAGTGTACATGATGAATGGAATATATTATGATAAGGGGAATTTAGTCATTGAAGAGATATTTAATTTGTCTCATTGCTATCGTAAATAAATGAAAACATTGGAGAATTATTTTGGTAAAAGGATGTTGAGTGGGAAATATTAAGATAAATGCTAAAATGTATAATCCATGAATACTTACGGTACCAGTTTCAGCTATGATTGCAGAACATTTTTTTTTATCAGTTCTATTTATATACACAAACACAGCATAATATAAAGAAAATAAATTGTAAGCATGTACACTAGATAGTATATCTAAACACAATATGCAGATAGGTCCAAAATACGAATGAATAAATGCCATATATTAACTTATGTAACATATTTGGAAAAGTTTAAACGTGATTTCTTCTTTCACTGTATTTTACAATTAGATAGCTGCTTATGTTTTATTGTCCTGGACTACCAATGTCCGCATATCAGGAGGGCAAGCAGTATCACCAAATAGAACCTTGAGTGATCGTCCTGTAACAAATGATGAATGAAGAATTTATGACTATTTTGCATGTAACAAATCAAGTCTGCTTTATAAATGACCATACAGTTTTTCAAAAATGCATAACTTGACCAATAAGAATGCAAGAAATAATTTGTCACTTTACCTTGCTGAGTTTGACATCAGAAATATAGATACAAAAAACTCCACTTGAGAATTTAAAAGGTACTTTTAATGTTCCATTAAAAGACTTCAGCTTGTAGGTTGTTACATTGCAAAACATGTATTTTGAAAAACTGAGTGACATATATGGTAACCTGTCTCCTAAGGCAAAGAGAAAAACTTCTAAGGCATGAGTGTAAAGTATTTCTTAGGATCATCACACCGACATCAGGCAGGCTTGAAAGCTCACACATATCACAAAACCTTAAACTACTGCATTATACATAAATCTTTTGAAAAATTTGAATTCAGTGTTACTTTATATATGTTTACACAGAGGATTCATAATCCAAGTACAATTTCCATATATTCAAATGGCTGATGAATATATTTTGAAATACTAATTCACAGTTTTACAAATAAAAGCAATGAGACAAAATGACTTCAAAATACTCCCTGAATCTTTGACTAAATATAACGTTATGGTTTGAAATTCTTCAGAAATTGCTCACAATTTGATTTTTACATTTTTAATTCAGGTATTTCATTACTTTTGAACTGAACTTGTCTTAATTAACTTACCTGCTTTGTTAGGAGTGTTTAGATACAAAATGTGTGAAATTGAAACCATTTATCAAAGTTTAACAGAGACTAGATTAATTTCTAAATATGATTAGAGGCAGTAGCTACATTATTCTTCTGCCAGTCAGTTACTGGCACTTCCTAGATCAAGAACAATTGTATAATTTCTAAATTCTTGTTAGGCGAACTAAAGAGAAAATCAGACACAAGTGCCAACTGATGAAGTTAATTACTCAGTTCACAGCATAGCCACTAATGGTTGAATGATGGAACTTATTTTATTAACCTACCCCATGTCCTGAACATTTTCTTGCACCACTAGCTCCAGGGCAGATACTGAAATTAAATGATTTCAGAGGAAGACACTTGTGATTGATACACATTCTGTCCTGTCCACATGGGGTTCCATCTTGCACGTATCCAAGATCTGTGACTTCATCTAATATGACATGGCCACCACTAGAAAAAAAACAAACAGATCAATATTGCAAAGTAGAAACTAATAAATGATTTATCATTTTTAGAGATCATATTTGATATAGGTGTTTATGTGTACACATCTCACAAAGTCATGGGAAGTGGATAAATCATCCAAACGGGAAGGACTACACCCAAGGGTTTAACTTTCACAGGAAGCCCACTTTTCAATGCCATTCATTGCACACCATTTGTAACCACTGTCCACAATGTCTTCTCTCCCTTTTGTCTTTCAGGGACCAGCTCCTTGGAGCAACCAGAAACGGCTTCCTCAACCTCTGAGGACAACAGCACAGAGGCCTGAGAGAAGAATCGGTAAAGGCACCCACAAGCTCAGATACAGACACTTTGAACATTAATGTTAGAAAGGTTGGGAACATGATTTGGTGGGCACCTCACTGCAACAGTTACATTCTGGGCTACACAGAGACTTAGACAAACAGATGCAGTGCCAAATCAAGCAAATTTATACAAACTTGAGACTTCATATACAGTCCAATGTCACCCATGCCACCAAGGGGCCTTCAACAAGTTTTCTTTCTTTCCTACCCACCAACCCTCAGTGTAGTACTTGGTTCCACAGCTGGGTGGATGAAGAAGTTCAGTAGTGGAGCCCATTGGATGCTTCAAAGAATGATACTGTTCTGTGCAACAGAACATTTAAAAGGCAGGGTTGGATAGACTGGGTTTGTTTTCCTTGGAGCAGAGCAGATTAAGGGGGGTGTGATTGAGATGTACAAAATTATTAGGAGCAAAGATAGGGTAAGCCAGAAGAAACCTTTCTCTTTGGTGGAGGGATCCATGACAGGGGGCATGGAATTAAAGTACAGGGCAGAAGAAGGTTTAAAGGGGAAGTGAGGAAAAGATTTTTGACCCAGAGGGTGGTGGAAATCTGGAACTTACTGCTGCAAGGATGGGAGAGGCAGACATGCTCATAACATTGAAGAACTATTTAGAGATGCACTTGCAACACCAAGGCATACACAACCAAAAACTGGAAAATGGGATTGGAGTAGTTCGGTGCTTGATTTTGAATGGCACAGACTTGGTGGGTTGAAGGGTCTTTTTCTGTGCTGTAGACCTCAATGACTCTATAAACAGAGTTGTCACAAATGTTATATTCACTTAAAATCCCTCACATTTTAATATACATTAATGTCTTGGGCTTGACATAGAAGGTAAAGTATGAACAAGATTTAGGCTGACTGGAATTTTTTGATTTTTTAATCAACCTGGTCAGATGTGCTACACACACCTCAGGAGCAGTTCAAACTTGGACCTGGGTCACCTGGCTCACAGGTGGGGACATCACCACGGGAACCCAGCTAGATTTTGTTTTCTTTCTTTATATGGAGACGTTCTCTTACACACAACTGAATGGTCCTTTTTCCCATCACGTGTGGTATTTTCTCCCATCTATTAACTACCATCATGTACAACGGAATAATTTAGGTGCAAAGTCCATTAAGGGTTTTTAAAATCAAGCTGTTCTGAGATATTATAACTCACCTCTGGAGCAGGTAGGAGTTGAACTGGGCCTCCTAGCTCAGAACTAGGGACACAATCACTGCACCACAACAGCCCTGAGGCTGGATTAGTTTTTATATCTGCAAGTGCTGTCACACACAACCAAATGATTTTCCTCATCGCCAAATCACCATAATTGTTTTAACTATTAATCACCACCAGAGGCTAGATCTTGTCGTAACCTGACTGATAGACTGTAGCTATAATTCAGTATCAATTATTATAGAATAACTAGCAGGAAATATATAAGCCAATACAGGGTATATATTTACTCAATTATAGCAGGAACATAAACTTCAAAGTATATTACAGAGCTGGGGTGGAAAAAAAAATTAGGTTGCACTCACACATGGAGAAGATACAAATTAAAAGTGTCTCTGCTCCTTTTGTGTACCGTCAGTCCATCTGGAATATTGGACATGCTTCTGATATTAATCATCTATTTACAAGGGCACAGACAGTTCAGCAGGTATTGGAAATGTAGGGCCACACTTCTACTTCCGATTAAATATTGTTAGGAAACTGTAAAATTTGTGCATTGAAGCAAAAAACAAACAAACCTAGGGTACTTCCCAGTGCAATGAAGTGAGAGATCTGATATTTAAAATAGCTAGCTCCAACTACTTGGGTTGTACACTGAGTATAGTTGTACTATAATTCTGGGACAAGTCATAATTTAGGAGTCACTATGTAGTCTACTGGTGTGCCATGTAAGTTTGTGAAATACATTTCAAAGAGAAGTGGGAATGTATGTTGTGAGGAAGAAGCAAAGAAGCTTCAGGAAGATTTGGACAGACTCAATGAATGGGCAAGAACATGGCTCATGGAACATAATGTAAGCTTATCCTCTTTGGCAGGAGGAACAGATATGTAGATATTTCACAAATGGCAAGAGGCTGGAAAATGGGTGTAGGTGTTCTTGACAACAATTCTCTGAATGCTAATGTGGGGGTATAGCAAATTATTCAGAAAGCTAATGGAATCTTATCACGTCACCTATTCTTGGGAAGTCATGTCTCACAAACTTGTTTGAGTTTTTTGAAGCAGTAACAAAGAAGATTGAGGGCGGCACGGTGGCACAGTGGTTAGCACTGCTGCCTCACAGCGCCAGGGACCTGGGTTCAATTCCCGCCTCAGGCGACTGACTGTGTGGAGTTTGCACGTTCTCCCCGTGTCTGCATGGGTTTCCTCCGGGTGCTCCGGTTTCCTCCCACAGTCCAAAGATGTGCGGGTCAGGTGAATTGGCCATGCTAAATTGCCCGTAGTGTTAGGTAAGGGGTATATGTAGGGGTATGGGTGGGTTGCGCTTCGGCGGGTCGGTGTGGACTTGTTGGGCCGAAGGGCCTGTTTCCACACTGTAAGTAATCTAATCTAATCTAATTGATGAGGACAGAGCGGTAGATATGATCTATATGGACTCCAGTAAGGCATTCAACAAGGTTCCCCATGGGAGACTGGTTAGCAAGGTTAGATCTCATGAAATACAGGGAGAACTAACCATTTGGATGCAGAACTGGTTCAAAGTTAGAAGACTTTGGTGGTGGAGGGTTGTTTTTCAGACTGGAGGCCTATGACCCAATGGAATGCCACAAGGATTGGTGCTGGGTCCCGTACTTTTCATCATTTAGATAAATGATTTGGATGTGAGCATAAGAAGTATAGTTAGTAAAAGCAGATGCTGGAATCTGAAACCAAAAGAGAAAATGCTGGAAAATCTCAGCAGGTCTGGCAGCATCTGTAAAGAGAGAAAACAGCTGACATTTTGAGTCTAACTGACCCTTTGTCAAAGGTACAGCTGGTAAGTTTGCAGGTGACAACAAAATTGGATGTGTAGTGGAGAGCAAAGAAGACTACCTCAGATTACAACAGGATATTGATCAGATGGGCCAATGGGCTGAGAAGTGGCAGATGGAGTTTAATTTAGATAAGTGTGAGGTGCTGCATTTTGGGAAAGCAAATCAGAGCAGGACTTATACACTTAATGGCAAGGTCCAAGGGAATGCTGCTGAACCAAGAGACCTTGGAGTGCAGGTTCATAGCTCCTTGAAAGTGGAGTCACAGGTAGATAGGATAGTGAAGAAGGCGTTTGGTATGCTTTCCTTTATTGGTCAGAGTATTGAATACAGGAGTTGTGAGGTCATGTTGCAGCTGTACAGGACATTGGTTAGGCCACTATTGGAATATTGTGTGCAATTCTGGTCTCCTTCCTATCAGAATAATGTTGTGAAACTTGAAAGGGTTCAGAAAAGATTTACAAGGATGTTGGCAGGGTTGGAACATTTGAGCTTTAGGGAGAGGCTGAACAGGCTGGGGCTGTTTTCCCTGGAGCGTTGAAGGCTGAGGAGTGACCTTATAGAGGTTTACAAAATTATGAAGGGCATGGATAGGGTAAATAGGCAAAGTCTTTTCCCTGGGGTTGGGAAGTCTAGAACTCGAGGGCATAGGTTTAGGGCGAGAGGGGAAAGATATAAAAGAGACCTAAGGGGCAACTTTTTCACACAGAGGGTGATACGTGTGTGGAATGAGCTGCCAGAGGAAGTGGTGGAGGCTAGTACAATTGAAACATTTAAAGTTATCTGGATGGGTATATGAATAGGAAAGGTTTGGAGGGATATGGGCCAGGTAATGGCAGGTAGGAGTAGATTGGGTTGGGATATCTGGTCAGTGTGGATGAGTTGGACCGAAGGGTCTGTTTCTGTGCTGTACATCTCTATGACTCTACCACCAGAGAATTTAAGTACCGGAGTAGTGGAGCCTTGCTTCAATTGTGCAGCAATTGTTTTGACTGCACCTGTGAACTGTGAACAATTTAGGATCCCTTACAACAAAGTCACTAGACTTGCTCCCAGGGTGGCAGATTGTCCAATGAAGTGAGATTGATAAAAATCAGCCAGTGTCCTTCACAGTTTTGAAGAATGAGAGGTGATCACATTGAACCTTGATAGATGCAGGTAAGAAGTTCCCTTGGTTCGGGAGTCAGGAGCACAATTAAAATATAAGTGGAATGTCTCTTCAGGCTGAAAGGACATAGGTTCTTGCTCAGAGGCTGGTAAATATTTGGAATTCTCTACTCCATAGGGTTATGGGAACTTTGAGGATCTTTAATAAAGAGATTCATAGATTTTTGATTACCTATAGTATACAGGTTTATGGGATATTGTGGATGAAAGCCATTGAGGGGTTCAATCAGCCATGAAAATATTAAATGGAAGAACAGGCTTGACGGATTGTTCCCATGTTGTTATATTAATCATTTCCGATGTCTGAGTAAGGGAACACTCCGACCTCCTCCCTTACGTTCTTGATACTAGTGCAGGGTGCAGTCAGCAGCATAACATTGGGTTTGTTTATTGAACAGTAGGAAACCTGCAGCTTTACACAGGCACTGTGTCTCAACTCTTCCACCGTTATATCAATTATTGCATCATTGCAGTGTCCTGCACCCAGGCTGAACTGGAGCAGTTCATCAACTTTGCGCACTACTTCCACCCTGCCCTCAAATTCATTTGGTCCACCTTGGACACCTCCCTCCCCTTTCTTGACTTCTCAATTTCCATCTCCGGCGACAGTACCCAGTCTGACATTTTCTTTAAACCCAGAGACTCCCAATGCTACCTGTCGACACCTCCTTCCACCCAATTTCCTGCAAGAACTTCATCCTGTTCTCCCAATTCCTCGGCCCCCACTGCATCTGCACAGATGAAGAGACATTCCATTCCCAAGCATCCCAGATGTCCACCTATTTTGAACAATGTACATTTTGCTCCTCTGTCATTCAGACATCCCTCCACTGCACCTCTTCCATTCCCTGGTCTACTGCTCTAAACCACCCCCCCTAAACAGAATAAAGACAGGGTCCCTTTTGTCTGCACCCACCACTCCACCAGACTTTGCATCCAATGGATCATCCTTAAACTGGACCCTACCATCAAGAACATCTTCCCATCCCCATCCCTCTCTGCCTTCCACAAGGACCATTCCTTTCGACAGTCCTTGGTTCATGCCACCCTCCCCACCAACCCCTCCGAACCCCCAAATACCATCCCCATTAGCGCAAAAGGTGCAAAACCTGCCAGCACACCACCCTCCTCACCTGCATCCAGGGCCCCAAACAGTCCTTCCAGGTGAGACAGGAGTTCACCTGCCTCTCCTCCAACCTAGTTTACAGAATCAGGTGCTCAAGATGTGGTCTTCCCTACATTGGGGAGACTAAATGTAAACTCAGGACATGTTTCGCCAAGCATCTCAGCCAGGTCCGCAGGGACCGACCTGACCTCCCAGTCACCGCCCATCTTAATTCCCTTTCCCATTCCCAAACCAACATGACCATTCTTGGCCACCTCCACTGCCACAACAAATCAAAACGCAAATTGAAGGAACACCACCTCATCTTCCACCTGGACAGCCTACAGCCTGGAGGACTCAACATTGAGTTCTCTAATTTCAAATAACCACCCTTCTCATCCCCCGGACTCCCTTCTCAGATCTTCCCCCTCCCTTCCATTGCTCTGATCGATCCCTTCCTTCAGCTACCAATTGGATGCGTTCCTCCCATCAACTAACCAGGTCATAGCCTCACGTGTGTTCACCCTCCCTACATTAGCACTGCTCCCTCCCCTTTATTTGCAGCTCCCCTTACACCTACTCTCATTCCCGAAGAAGGATTACACCAGAAATATCAACTTCTCCACCTCCTGATGATGTCGGCTTCCCGTGTTCTTCCAGCCTCCTGCTTGTCCACTTTGGATTCCAGCATCTGGAGGTTTTTTTGTCTCTAGCTTTAGTACAACTGTAGTGTGTTGGTCACCACACTTGGCTCAGGATTTTTTTTTTGTCAAGGTTTCAAATATCTTAACAATTATGATCAAAAAGGGCACTCATTTATCACTCAGAAAATAATGGAATTCTGGAATGATTTACCATTCAGAAAGCAAATGGAATGGTAATCTTTATCACAAGAGAACGATGATATCTCTGTCATCTCCTCTAGCCGTTACATCCTTCCGTACCTCTGTTATCTCCTCCGACCCCTACATCCCTCTCTATCTGTGCCACCGCCTCCAGGCTCTACACACCTCCCCCTATCTCTCCCACCTTCTCCAGCCCCAAAGCCTTCCCTATCTCTGTATTTTCTTCTGACCCCTACATCGCTCCTTATCTCTAGCCCCTACAAGCCTCTTTATTTCTGTCACCTCCTCCTACCCCTGCATCCCTCCCTATTTCTGTAACCTTCACCAGCCATTCAAGTGGACAGTGTTTGTGGCCTCAAGAAACAATTATATTTCCTTCTGGAAAAAAAAGGAAATGAAGATATACGATGGGAATGTTAAAATTCAGCTGCTTTCTCCTTTTCTTAGAAGTTCTTTTACATTAAAATCATTCAAATACTTTTCATGTTTTACTGCAAAAATAATTTGCACATTCTATTCAGTAAAAACTGCATGGGAAGTTGCATGACAAATAGTTTATTTAAAAGCATATGGGTATAAAATTAAATTTAATGATGTCACTTAGCAAAACATAACAATTGAACTGAAATGCAAAGTAAGTGTTTAATAAGCATCAGAATTGTAACTAATTGTAAACACCACTGAGCACAATGTATGCCTAATCAAGACTGACAATGGATTTAATTAAAATGACTAAATGAGCAAATCATATAAAATGATTTGATTCCACTGTGAAACTACTGGCAGTCACCGCTAACTGCTATCATTGATTGTTTAAGGCAGTCCAAAAGAGATGTTCATTTTTGTTATAGTCAGTACATGATTGCATATTTCATTCAACTTTATTTCCCTTTCGGGCTTGTTACTATGGATAATGTGATTTGATATCATCAATTTACTGTCACAGTTAAAAAGGATCCCTTGGCTGTTGGTGAAAGAGAATGGGAGATTTCCAAGTAGTATTTGGTACATGAGTGAGATGTTGATTCACTTATCACCTACATTGTGGGAGTTGACATGCTAAATTTTGCTCAATGTCCAAAATGACGTTGCACTTTAGGAAGTGCTGTCCTAGTAGCATACTCAGGTAAGGAGCATAAAATCCAGTGCAAGAGCAGATCTAAAAGAAGCTTGGCTTATCATAAAGAGAAAAGCTGACAGAAAGTGAAGTAGTAATCAATACTGTCCACCTTATTCTTCAACTGAGGATCGCCCAGCACGTAGTTGACAGGCCCTCAGTTGGGGGCAATCCATCTCTCGCACTTTAGCCCTTACTCACTCTCTTCCTCTCCCTTGTCCTCACCTACTATCCTACCAGCAACCACATCCAGAGGGTCATTAGACACCATTTCCACCATCTCCAGCCACTGCCAGACACATATTCCATTCCCCTCCCTTGTTTGCCTTCCACAGGGACCAGGACACCTTGGTCCGCTCTTCCTGCCCTCCTAACACCACTGCCCCACCCACTGCAATCCCCAACCCTGCTCCCACCCACAGCCTCCCCTGCAACCGCAGAAGATGTTACACCTGTCTTTTTACTTTATCCATCCTCAGTATCCAAGCACCCAAATACACCTTCCAGGAGAAGCAGCATTTTATCTACACTTTATGCTATCTGGTTTATTACATTCACTGCTCACGTTGTGGTCTCCTTTACATTGGGGAAACGAAGCATAGACTGGATGACTGCTTCACAGAACACTTTCATTCTGTCTGCAAAAAAAGACCCTTAGCTTCCAGTTGCCTGCCACTTCAAGAGACCACCCTGATTCCTGGCCAACATTTCTGTCTCAGGCTTGTTGCAGTGCTGCATCTAAGGTCAGTGCAAATTTGAAGAACAGCATCTTATTTTCCATTTGGGGACACTGCAGCCCTCCAGACTCATTATTGAGTTCAATAACTTTAGGGCTTGAGCTCTCCTGTGTCCTTACCCCAACCCAAAAAAACAAACAGTCTTGTTATCACACAGTCTGCTATCACACACCACCCAATGTTAGCCACTCACAATCTCCATTAACAGCTACACACCCTTCTACTCAAATCAGTATCAACATCTTTCTCTCTCCAACTGTTTTTCTCTCTCTTTGGGCTCTAAGCCCACCTCTCATTTACTCTTCACTCCTTCCACCCTATCTTTTAGATTAGATTAGATTCCCTACAGTATGGAAACAGGTCCTTCGGCCCAACAAGTCCATACTGACCCTCCACACAGACAGTGACCCGAGGTGGGAATCGAACCTGGGTCCATTGGCACTGTGAGGCAGCAATGCTAATCACAGAGCCACTGTGCCACCTAATACAGGAAGAACACTGAGCTGCTTGATCTGCAAAAATATCTTATGCATATAAACTAACACTTCCCTAGCTAACATCAGTTCAGAAGCAGGATCACTTGATCTGAAATGTTAATTTTGATTTCTCTCCACAAATCCTGCCAGACCTTCTGAATTTTTCCAGCAATTTCTATTTTTGTCTCTAGTAATTAATGTCGACACTTTGGAGGGCGGTGGGCAATATTGATTTCTTTGATGATGTAAAACATGAGGTCTACCTGCACCAAATGCATTAATGGTATCTTAGCATCTGATGCTTAAGAGATTAAGAAATGAACATGCGTAGGTCACTCAGCCCCCAAATCTTCTCCAACATTCATACTACTTTTCCACCTTATCCCCATAGTCTTTGATTTTAATCTGTGTACAAAAATTCTTTGGTTTGGAAATACTCAATGAGTAACTATTTGGGCAGAGAAGTTCAAAGATTTCTATCCTTCTGACTGAAAGATGTGTTCATTGAGGTGGATTTTATGGGGTGCAGTATTTGCTGCTAATTCCTTCTGTGACTGAAAAGTCAGTTTTGAATGTGCCAGTTGTGATACTATACTGGAAGCAATCTGGATTTTTTTTAGAGTAGAATTTACATCTCCATTGAGGAGCTGCTGGGAAGTCTAATTGGCCAGAAACTCTATTACTGAGTGGTGGCGGTGACTGGAACTGCAGACAAATTCCCCTAACCGTCCAAGAAAAGACTGACGGAGCCCAGCTTTAAAGGTAAGCCTAGGATTTTGGAAGACCCTAGTGAGAGAGGATGATGGGGTCTGTAGAGGAGATTTCAAGAGCTGTGCAGTCATGTGAGGGTGCCTCCCATGCGAACAGGGGCCCATCAAAAGTAGGTACAGCCCATTTGCTACTCAACAGCACTCTGTGTAGTGAAATCTGCCAGGCTATATGCCTCTGTTCCATTTTTCCCTGCTTTACATAGTGATTAAGATGGAATGAGGCCAATAAGTGGCCACTGATTGTCTATTTAAGGACTTTAGTAGGCCTAAAATTGCTCTGCCTAATGCCTCACTAACCTACTGTGAAACGTAGATCGAATTAACTTTATCATCAAGAATAATATTATGAAATTTACAGCAGTTAATGAGAATCAACTGTCTTTTGTATTTTTTACAGATAATTAGGATAGTGGGAAAATGTAGGAGGGGTGACAGAATTTGATAGAGATAGCATATGAATACAATGAACAATAGAATTCAAGCAGTTCTTAGAGAAAAGCAAGACTAGGACATGTCCAAAGAAGTACAGCCAATTAACTTTGGAATGCAAATTAATAGGATGCTTAGCAAGATCCCAAGGCCTAGTGATCACAGTGTGTGTTAAACACCATGAGATCATGGAAACCTAGGATTGTCCAACATTGATTAGGTTTTTCACAGGATTGGATATATAGAATAAGGGAAAGGACACAGTGACCACGCTGTATGTGATTTTTGTAACACAAAATGTAAAAAAAAATTGCATTTCACTCTAAAAAAATGAGCCTCATTGATCTCTCTTCTGATCTGAGCCAATAATTAAGAGAATAATTGAGTTCTCACGTTGACGCCAAACTTGGGAGGGCAGAGTCTTTGGCCCTCTCCCTGCACAATCTGGTAACTGCTTGAGTAGGAATAAAGACTGCCACGTGCCTGCCTCTTGAGTCTTTATCCTTGGTTGGGGTTTCGCCCTTACAGGAGACAAGTTGGTGGGCAGGGAGCGTATGGGAGGATCTCATGTGGTTTATGTGACAAGACTCCACTTTCAAAAATCCTGGCTGAGGGGGAACAAGAAATGATCCTTTACATTTACAAACCCTTTACATTTCAATAAGGCCTGAACACCAGAGAACAAAAACTTATTCATTTAGTAGAGTTTCTCAAAATGGCTAATTTGCCAATTGCATCAGTGTATGAGGCCTTGCTGCACCTATGATCTACTTGAGGGGAAGAATTACAGTGAAATTTTTTAGAATTTCTTTTCCTTATGGATATTTTTCACCATAGTTATCAAAGGTTAATTTATTCCTGTAAATCCAGCTCTAGAAATCGTGGATGCATTGCTGATTATTTTCCAGAGTTCGATAGATTCAGGATCAGTTCCTACGGATTGGAGGGTGGCTAATGTTGTGCCACTTTTTAAGAAAGGAGCGAGAGAGAAAGCAGGAAATTATAGACCAGTTAGTCTGACCTCAGTGGTGGGAAAGATGCTGGAGTCAATTATAAAGGATGAAATTATGACACATCTGGATAGTAATAACAGGATAGGTCAGAGTCAGCATGGATTTATGAAGGGGAAATCATGCTTGACTAATCTTCTGGATTTTTTTGAGGATGTAACTCTGAAGATGGACAAGGGAGATCCAGTGAATGTAGTGTATCTGGACTTTCAGAAAGCCTTTGATAAAGTCCCACATAGGAGGTTAGTGAGCAAGATTAGGGAGCATGGTATTGGGGGCAAAGTACTGAGTTGGACTGAAAATTGGTTGACTGACAGGAAACAAAGGGTAGTGATAAACGGCTCCCTTTCGAAATGGTAGGCAGTGACCAGTGGGGTACCGCAGGGATCCGTGCTGGGACCGCAGCTTTTTACAATATATATTAATGATATAGAAGATGGTGTTAATAGTAACATTCGCAAATTTGCTGATGATACAAAGCTGGGTGGCAGGGTGGAATGTGATGAGGATGTTAGGAGATTACAGGGTGACCTGGACAAGTTAGGTGAGTGGACAGATGCATGGCAGATGCTTTTTAATGTTGATAAATGTATGGTTATCCACTTTGGTGGCAAGAACAGGAAGGCAGATTACTACCTAAATGGAATCAAGTTACGTAAAAGGGCAGTACAAAGAGATCTGGGTGTTCTTGTAACCAGTCAATGAAGGCAAGCATACAGGTACGGCAGGTAGTGAAAAAAGCTAATAGCATGCTGGCCTTTATAACAAAATGATTGAGTATAGAAGCAAAGAGGTTCTCCTGCAGCTGTACAGGGCCCTGGTGAGACCGCACCTGGAATATTGTGTGCAGTTCTGGTCTCCAAATTTGAGGAAAGACATTCTGGCTATTGAGGGAGATATAGGTTCACGAGGTCAATTCCTGGAATAGCGGGACTATCTTATGTTGAAAGATTGGAGCGACTGGGCTTGTATACCCTTGAGTTTAGAAAACTGAAAGGGGATTTGATTGAGACATATAAGATTATTAAAGGATTGGACACTCTTGAGGCAGGAAACATGTTTCCGCTGATGGGTGAGTCCCGAACCAGAGTACACAACTTAAAAATAAGGGGTAGGCCATTTAGGATACAGATGAGGAGAAACTTCTTCACGCAGAGAGTGGTGGGTGTGTGGAATGCTCTGCCTCAGAAGGCAGTGGAGGCCCAGTCTCTGGATTTGTTTAAGAAAGAGTTGGATAGAGCTCTCAAGGATAGTGGAATCAAGGGTTATGGGGATAAGGCAGGAACAGGATACTGATTGAGGATGATCAGTAATGATCATAATGAACGGTGGTGCAGGCTCGAAGGGCAGAATGGCCTACTCCTGCACCTATTGTCTATTGTCATTAATACTAGATAAGACGTAACTACAGGAAGGAATCTTCTCTATCTGTTATCTTGTCACTTGTGCATCAGAAATATAGTGACTTACCTGCAGTTGATATGCTTGTGCTTCTGTAAGAAGGTAGAGACAGTCACATCACCTGAGAGTTCTCCAATTCTTGGCACACCAGAGGTATCATCGCACAGCAGATAGCCACAAAGTACGTCTCTGGATTAAATCATAAGTGTAGTCAGGTCTATGTTAAAGGAAGATTAAGTTTCCATATTAAGTTTTCACACATGCAATCTAATCATTACATTTTTCAATTTCAAGTTGTACATTTTGCATGTTTTACACACCAGTGTGACACCTGAACTAAATAAATAGCCTTCAAATTCAAATTAGTTAAGCTACTGAGTGGAGAAATTTATTTCCATAACTTCAATAAAGAGGTGTTGTGAACTTCAATATTTTTCCTTTTACAAAATACAATACCAGAATGCAAATTGGAACAAAATATAAAATTGCATCACTATGGCACCAATGTGAAAATGTAACAATGCAAGAAGCATTTGAAACAAAACAGAAAAATGAATGGTACAAACAGAGGTTAAACGTCTTTAATCTAAGCATCTTTATAAAGACGTGGTTGTACTGCTTGCTGGTTTGAGGCTGATGAAATTCCCTTTCCTCCAATTACCTTGGCGTTTGACTTCAGTGATGATCTTCATTGGGAACTGCTTGTAGTGCCAGCAGTGATCACTACTTCTGCCTGGTGCTGCTAAAACCATGGTATTGCCAGCCAGCTGATAGGCAAGCAGCCCGCTGAAATAGGACTTTCATTCCCTGAGAAGTGGAAATCCTGCCTCAGCCAATGAAATGTTAAGTGGCAGCATGGCTGCCATACTCCCTAGGTGAACTGATTTTTTTTAGCTAAAAAGACAGGGAACATAAAGTCCAGCATATAAAATGCATTTCAGACTGTTTCCTGGAACAGTAAGTCATGGAACCAACCATGGAAGAGATTATTTTTGACGATTATGTGTAATGAGATAAGATTAATTAATGCTATCACAGTAAGCGGTTGTTTGGGTAAGAGTGGCCATGCTATAAAAGTTTACGTTGAGTTCTATGAGGAAATACTTGAGTTTGGAGCTAGATCATTAAACCTAAATGATACCAATTAAGTTGATACGAGGAATGAGTTGGGTCAGGTAAATTAGAAAATTTGATTTAAGATTATAATGATAGAAATAAAAGTTAATGATAAGTATTACTGAGACATAGCTACAAAAGTGAGCACTTCTGAGATCAGAAAATTGAAGTGTTTCAATATCTCAGAAGTCTGGGAAGAAAGAGAAAGAAGGTGGGATAGCTCTGTTAATAAAGAATGAGATTGGTACAATAGTAAGAAATAATCTTGTTTCAGAGGATCAAAATGTAGAGCCAGTTTGGACAGTGGTAATAGAGATTTGGATAGACAAATAAAATTGGCAGTGTATTATGACATAATTAATTCATGACTTTACAATAAAGAATCTACTGTGTAAAATTGATCATAATGTGATAGAATTTAATATTTAGTGTGCGAGTAAAAACATCTGGTCAGAATCTGGCACCTTCAACTGAAGTAAAAGCAATAACAATGGAATGAAGACAGAGTTTGCTAATGGGGAATGGAAAATCAATTTGAAGGTAAGGACATTGCAGTAGACATTTAATGGGATATTTCAGAACTAAGACATAGTTCATTGAGAAGGAAAAGCTCTATAATATGAATCTTTCATCTGTGGCAAACTAATAAAGTTAAAAATCACACAACACCAGGTTATAGTCCAACAGGTTTAATCGGAAGCACACTAGCTTTCGGAGCAACGCTCCTTCATCAGGTGATCTTCATTCACCTGATGAAGGAGCGTCGCTCCGAAAGCTAGTGTGCTGCCGATTAAACCTGTTGGACTATAACCTGGTGTTGTGTGATTTTTAACTTTGTACACCCCAGTCCAACACCGGCATCTCCAAATAATAAAGTTAAGGTTGGGATAAAATTAAAAGAGCCGTATAATGAGGTATAAAGGTTAGTGATAGGCCAGAAGATTAGGCAAGTTTTATGTGTCTGTGTTGAGGGGGGGGGGGAGGTGTTGGTAGCTGATGGTAGGCATGTGTGGATTCTTCAGAAAAATGCTGAGCTAGCAGGACCATGGGAAAATTGTTAAGTTTTCAAAGTGCTTCATTCAGCAGAAAGCTGAGACCTTGAAGCTATCTGAGAACTGTGCAGAAAATAAAGACAAGAATGTAATGTAGATTACTCACCCTACAAGATAAGAGACTGTAGGATATAAAGCCCTTTAGAAATAGTAGTAAACACAAAGTATTTCATTATTAAGTAAAGGTTAGCAACAGCCATTTTCTTGATCCTGATTGATCAAGAGAAGAATGCTGAATCATTGGCAGAAGATGACTAGGGGGAGTGAGGGTTTAATTGGATAAGAGCTGGAATACAAGATGGCCTCCAAAGCAAATGTGCACAGTGGAGAGATCTAGAGACAAGGTTAACAAGATGAAAGATAATTATAGAAGAGAAATGCAGGGATGAATAGCCCAAAGTTCAAAGGTACAAGAAGTGAAGTCATAATCTGTCCACTATCCAGTCATGATGCAGGATGAATGTATTAGAACCCTTATTAGACTGTAAATCATGAAGTTTACCTCAAAATATAATAAACTTGCTCTGACTTTAACTCATTGGTCTCATTATTGGAATTTGCACCAGTCCATTTCCATAACAATTAAAGAATTCATTTTTGTCAAAATTGCAACAACCATTTCACTTCCAAAGTAATTTATTATATTTCGAATTGTTTTGAAACAATTTGGTCTGATCACACAAAATTTCAATTAAAATATTATTGTACTTGAAATGTAGATAAAAAGTTTACTTACTGTTTATTGCATTGGATCCAAGTGTCTTTGTTTTTGCCACAATTTCCTTTCTCTGTCCCTTCAATGTTAAGCTTTTCATAACATAATTTGTCTGCAGCTCTTGCTTCTAATAAATAAATGTTTGGACTTATTTTCACTTTTAGCAAGTGGGAATAATTTTGACATAAATGATAAGTAAAACCTATTTCAACAGCGTAAGAAACAAAGTTGGAAAAGGTATTCCTAAAGCCATCAAGCAATCCAAAAACACAAAGAAATTGACATCATGAATAGAAAGAGATGAACAATTATAGAATTACTGATGTTGCTGAAGATCTATTTAAGCTCAAATAAAACATATAAAAGGGAATACTGTATAACAAAATCAGAAATTAATGATTAATGTGTCAACAACAGTCAAATTAAAATATGTAAATCTTCAACTATTCCAATACACTTGGCCTAACATTAAAAATATTATAATTGATGATTAGAAGTCTTACATCCATCCACCCCAAACATGGCCATTTTTGTGAGGCAAGGATGGACAATTCCAATTCCAGGAGTTCCCACGTCAAGTGTCTTTAATGGAATCTGACATATGGTTAGTAGAAGCATATCTGAACAGAACAGGATTACTTACTCCATGATTAGTAGGAAAGGGAACCACACAGGAGTTTAACATTAACCATGGTCTGGACACCAAAGGGTTGAAGAGACTAACTGAAATACTTAAATTGCAAAGTAGCGCCTCTCTGATGCTTCAGGAGGATGCAGCAGGGGCTCTGTGCCACAATTTGAGCCAGGTTAGTTTTGTGGCACAGTACCTGTGATGTGTCTTCAGTGGTGTGGGTGCTCATCACTGGGCTATAAAACAGGAAGTACCATATTTGTCCCAGACAACACTAGGAAACATGTCAAAATGTCCAAAATGGAACATCTTTGTCGCACAGAAGTACACACTATAAAATGTACCACAATTATTTAATAACTGAAGTGATCATCCAGTAGGATCTGGATTTAAGATATATTCAAGGTTAGGTTAAGATGAAAGAGAAGATAGCGGAAGAAAGAAGACAACAGCATTGACTGCTGATGACAAATCTGCACAGGTGTCCTCAGAGGTGAAGCTGGAATATACCAGAAGAGGGCAGCATTGTCCAATATCATAACAGTCAACTTCCAATAAAGCAAGAAGTTATATATCATGCGTTCACATAACTTAGCAATATTTTAATCAAGAGGAAACTATTGATTTAATAGTCTCTTTGAAGGTGCTGATCGATATCCTAATCTGATTCTGCAGCTAACTGTAGCACATTCAAGATGTTTTTAACACTTGCCATGGTGCTCACTTCCATCACCTTGTTTAAAATCACTTTCTTCATTTTGATATTTTTGGCTTATTCTTGCTCCTGAGAGCAAGACAAGAAGCATATGAAAATAACAAAAAGAAGGTGTGCAGGCAGGGGAATTAGACAAAGTGATACAGGCATAGAGAAGATGAGCAGTTTGAAATGTTGGAGAGAAATGAAAAGGAAACAGATAAGCAGAAAGTGAGTCAAAGAAAGACTTCCTGATGTGATCCTTTTTTTTCTCCCATGGTTTTCCTCAAGAAAAGTTTGGCCTGCCTCACTGCTCCCCTGCTCAGACACCAAGAAAAATGAGCAGAGAGGATCCCAATTATGTTAGAGGGCCTTTATTTGCAGATTTAAAAAGGAGACTGATCATATTGGTATGAGTGTCCTACTCTTTCAAAATCCAAAGCTGATCTCCCAAGTCCATGTGATGTTATTTGAGTGGTGCTTAATGCACTCCCAAACATTAACCTGTTTAGACATTGCTATACAACATCTCTCCAAGTACTTTCTCCCTAAGTTTCTCTAAGTCAACTGTACAAATTCAGGCTATCTGAAGATTTCACAATTCTCCCCAGATGGGTTGAAGTCTGTTGACTTTGATTCTGCCCTTGATAGTTTGAGGTCTGTAAATCCATTAGAAGTGGAGGACGCTTTAATTCCAGGGTTTCTTTCACAGAGCATGTATTTCCTGCTGAAGCAGGGAATTCCTCCACTGTAATAAATGGAAGACCATTAATTTAATTTGCTTCCTTCTTGGAGGGTGTTGACTTGTTGAAACATCTGGAGCAAAGAATTTTTTATTTTTTGACAACATCCTGGATTTCTGAACCAAGTTGCTTCTTCTTGACAGTTGCCTAGATCACTAGGGCAGAAGATATCTTCTTGAACGTGTCCTGACTGTGTCATCCCATCTTAGTAGTGGCTTCTATGACATTGCATTCATTACATTCTCAATATATACCTCAACATGCAGATGCACGTGTTTCTGTTTCTTTAGAACTGAATGGATTCTACTCATCTCCTGTGATATGATTGATATTCTCCTCTTAAGTTTGATCTGGGTTGATTTTAGATTTCTGCTTCACTCACCATGTGTATGGCCTTCTCTAAGATCAAATCTTTCTTTATCTGTAATAAATCTAACAAAGACTCAGCATTAACAACAACAATTGTTTCTTATGAATTCTGACTTTCGTCTCATGTTTTGTAATTAATTTGTAGAAATCATCAATGAAATTAACTATGGATGTCCTTCGATGCTGAATTCCCCCAGAATATCTTGCTTTTTCAAGGCTTTTATTTGTTGTTTCTTATAAATGAACATACAAACAAGGAACAAGAATAGGTCACTTAGCCCTTCAAGCCTGCTCCATCTTTCAATAAGATCATGGCTGACCCCCCCGGTAATCTTTCATCTCCTTGGTAATCTAGAATCGATTGTCTTCGTCCTCAAAAATGGTGCAAGGTTGTCCGAGGGCAAGAATCACAGAAGGTTAATATGTATGACTTCCTGAATCTTGCATTCAATTTCCCTTACATTTGATATCAAGTGTCTGCTGGGAATCTAAGTTCGAATATCCACTGGCTCCCTTTTATCCATAGCACCAGTTACTTCTTCAAAGAACTCCAATAAATTAGTTAAACATAACTTCTCCTTGACAAATATATGTTGTTCTTGCCTGACTGCTTTGAAATTTCCTTCCTTAGCTTTTAGGAAAATTTGGGCTGAAAGGACATAATTCAGAGTAAAGGGTCTTACATTTAAGACAGAGATGAAGAGGAATTTATTTTGCAAGGTTAGTGATAACACAGATGGCTGCTGAGGCTGGGTCATTAAATATATTCAAGGCTGAGAGAGACAGAATTTTAATCAGTACGGAAATCAAAGGGTTATTGGGAAAAGACAGGAAAATGGAGTTGAGGGTTATCAAGTCAGCCACGATCTTTCTGAATGGTGGAACAGATTTCATAGACAAAATGGCCTACTTCAACTCCTACATTTAATGGTCTTAAATCATCCAAGGATCCTGTTTTAACACCTTTAATAGATTCCACCATTTCCCTTATGGCAGATGTTAAGCTGACTGGCCTGTAGTTTCCTGCTTTTTGCGACTTCCCTGTTGGAATAAAGGAGTTAAATTAGCTATTTTTTCATCTAAAGGAACTTTCCCTGAATCCAATGAGTTTTGGAAAATTAAACCCAACACATCAAACTATTTCACTGGCTACTTCTTTTAAGACCTCTTCAGGTGAAATACATCAGGATCTGGCAAACTGTCAACTTGCAGTTTCAACGATTCACTTAGTACTACTTCTCCAGTCATTATAAATTTTTTGAGTTCCTCACTGCCTTTCAATTCCTGATTTACTGTTACTTCTGAGATGTTACTTGCACTAAAGCTTGGGGCAGCTGCTGACAGGGCACAGTGGGGGTAGACTATTGTCTTAGGTCTTCCTGCTGAAGTTAACTGGGGGTGAGTTTAGTTTTCGGATCCTCCTAGTGCCACAAATGAATGTAAATATAGTTTGGTTCAAGTAAGTGGTGTCTTTAGTTTGTTTGGATAGAGTCAAATTCCAATGTTTCCTTGATATGCTGCTATACAGAACCAATTTACTTGTATCCTTTTTTAGTGAAGACTGATGTAAAAGATCTTTTCAATTCATCTGCCACATCTTATTGTCCATTAATAATTCCCCAGACTCATTTTCTATAGGACCTACACTTACTTTATTATCTCTACTTTTTAAAAAATATCAAAAACGTTTCCTATCAGTTTTATATGTTCGGCTTACTCTTGAACACTAATTTTTCCATCCTTACCAATCTTTTAGAAATTATTTGTTTTTTTTAATATTCTTTTGCCTCTTGATGGGATATAATGTTATTGTCCATGGTTTCAATAGAAAATGAAAGTGTCCTAACTTGTTTATCTTCTGATTTTATCTAGTTTAGAATCAATTATGTATGTTAACAATTGCATCCTTCAAGATGTTCAATTCTGCATTTATTTAATCCATCTCTGAAATTAAACCTTCCTAGCAATATTATTTCTGCTGCCAATATCCTCCTACATGAATATTTATTTTTCTTACTTTAAGAGCTTTTAATTCTGCGACATAACAATGCTGCGACTGTTTACTGCTGTGCTAAAGGCTTTTCTCACATTTCTGAGTAAATTGGAGGACTCATACTTTTAATATAGTCTATTTGAATGAATCTTGATACCTGTCTTTGTTTCCTTAATAGATTCACTGATTGAATTTTATTGCCTGCAGAATTGAATTGAATTGAATTTATTGTCACATGTACCGTGGCACAGTGAAAAGCTCTGTCTTGCGAGCAATACAGGCAGATCACAGACTTAATTAGCACAGATAAGTAAGTAATAGGTAAACAGCAGCAAAAACAAAAACACAGATACAGCGAGTGTTAAGAGTTTGTGAGTCCATTCAGTATTCTAACAACCATAGGATAGAAACTGTTAGGAAACCGGCTGGTGCATGTGTTCAGACTTCTATACCTCTCCCTGATGGTAGAGGTTGTAGAAAAACATGGCCAGGGTGGGATGCAATTTTGAGAATGTTGGCGGCCTTTCCTTGACAGCGGGGCTGGTAGATGGATTCTATAGATGGGAGGATGGCTTTTGTGATTGTCAGGGCTGAGTTCACTACTCTCTGTAACCATATCCGATCTTGAATGGTACAGGTGCCGTACCAGGTAGTGATACACACAGATAGAATGCTCTCGATGGCGCACCTATAAAAATTGGCGAGGGTTTTCGCCGTCATGCCAAATTTCCTCAGCTGCCTGAGGAAGAAGAGACATTGTTGGGCTTTTGTAACCAGTGCGTCTACATGACGAGTCCAAGAAAGCTTGATGTGGATGACCACTCCCAGGAGCTTGACACTCTCCACTCATTCCACCTCTGTGCTGTTAGTGTGTAACATGAGTAACATCCTGCTGAAAATCAATAATGAGTTCCTTGGTTTTGCTGGCATTGAGAGCAAGGTTGTTCTCAGTGCCTCATTTTTCCAGGTCTTCCACCTCCTATCTGTAGTCTGTTTTGTCGCCACCTGAGATTTGACCGACTATTGTGGTGTCATAAGTGAGCTTGTAAATGGCATTAGTCTGATATTTGGTGACACAGTCATGGGTATAGAGTGAGTACAGTAGGGGGCTGAGTACACACCCTTGGGGGCTCCAGTGTTGAGTGGTAGTGACAATGAATTATTGTCTTCAATCTTCACTGATTGTGGCCTGTGAGTCAGGAAACTGAGGATCCAGTTGCAGAGAGTGGGGCTCAGTCCGAGATCACTACGTTTAGTAATCAGTCTCGAGGGGATAATAGTGTTGAAGGCTGAACTGTAGTCAATGAGTAGGATTCTTACGTATCTGCTCTTGGTGTCAAGATGTTCTACGGAGGAGTAAAGGGCAAGTGAATGAAGAACCAATTCCATTTCCTTAAAGGCTCTACTGAATAAATCCCACTCTTCATGGCTCGAAAGATGAATCCAGTTCCTTTATCAGTTTTTTGTAGACAATTCCTGCTATCTGCAGTGTTACTAATACTTTCCATTATTTCTCATGTGCTTTATCAGGGTAAGTTCCATTGTTTGCATCATGGTTTAAATAATGGGTGTCCTACCTTTGCTATGATCTCAACAGTCTCCGAAGTTTCTTCTTCTACTGGTCCTTATTTGCTTATGGGGGTGTTCAAAGTTTGGGAGAAGATTGTAGCTCGGGTGCTCGTTGTTGTGGTTCTGTTCACCGAGCTGAGAATTTGTGTTGCTGACGTTTCGTCCCCTGTCTAGGTGACATCCTCAGTGCTTGGGAGCCTCCTGTGAAGCGCTTCTGTGATGTTTCCTCCAGTATTTGTAGTGGTTTGTACCTGCCGCTTTCGGTTGTCACTTACAACTGTCTGCTGCAGTGGCCGGTATATTGGGTCCAGGTCGATGTGCGTATTGATTGAATCTGTGGATGAGTACCATTCCTCTAGGAATTCCCTGGCTGTTCTCCGTTTGGCTTGTCCTATAATAGTAGTGTTATCCCAGTCGGACTCATGTTGCTTGTCATCTCAGTGCGTGGCTACTAAGGATAGCTGGTCATATCCCAAGTCACCATGTAGTAAAATGAATCCTCATCATAGCTCTTCATAGTGTTCGGAGAAATTCAACAGAGCTGGCAAAATCTGTGGAGAGCGAAACAGAGTTTATGCTTCTAGTCCAAAGACTCTTCTTTGAAACTTTCTTCAGTTTCAAAGAAGCAACTTTGAACTTGAAACATTAACTATGTTTTACTATCTCCAGAAAAGCTGTCAGATCTGATAACATTCTGCAGCATTTTCTGTTTTTATTTCCGGTCTCCAGTCCCTACAGTATTTTGCTTTTATCATCATGATATATGGTCCAACTGGTAGACTTTGCTGGTACCACTATCTTCTTTCTTGGTAAGGATCGAAAGTCTATTGTGATGCAGGGAAACCACTTGGTAATGTATTGAGAAGGGGTTCTTGTCTTAAACAAGACATAGTCTATTGAATGATAGCAATGAGATACCAGTTATATTTGGCTTAACAGACATCATTACTGAGACCTATGAGGAAGAATTTGATGTTAGATCTTCCTCCCTCGAAAACCAAAGTTGTTCTCTCACTCTACATTGGACACTGGTTAATGCTCTCCCTGGTATTAATCCTTTCAGACCCAACACCAGGATACAACACTGCTCCCCGAACCCTGTTTTCAGGCGGACTGCTTTGAAGTACAAAGGCAGCAGATGCAAAGGAACAATACCACCTTCAGAGCTCTCTTCAAACCACACACTATCCTGACTTGAAACTGGAGTGCCATTCCTTCATTATCACTGGGTAAAAATCCTCCCACCTTAACAGCAATGTGGGTGTCTCTACATTGCACAGATTGCAATGGTTCAGGGAAACTATAAGGGGCATGGATAAGCTGAATAGCGAAGATCTTTTTCTCCCGGTAGGGAAATCCAAAACTAAAATGCATAGGTTTAAGATGAGAGGGGAAAAATTTAAAAGGGACCTAAGGGGCAATTCTTTCATGCAGAGGGTGGCGTATGTATGAAATAAACTGCCAGAGGAAGTGGTGGGGCTGGTACAATTACAACATTTAAAAGACATCTGGATGGGTACATGAATAAGCTGGGTTTAGAGAGATATGGGCCAAGTGCTGGCAATTGGGCCAAGATTAGATTAGGATATCTGGTTAGCATGGATGAGTTCAACTGAAGGATCTGTTTCCTTGCTATATAACTGAATGACACTAAAACAACTCACAAACCACCTTCCCCAGGGCAATAAATGCAGGTCTGGTCAGTGACACCCACTTGCCACAATTAATGAGGAAGAACTCTTTAAAAACCTTCATTCTAAAGAGTGATGTCTCCAGCTTTAAAAATGGTTTAGGATTGTTTCCATTGTTACCCTTGTTGGCCTATGTGTTTCTAGGGCAGCCCTATAAAGTAGATTGAATAATAAATGTGCATAAATAAATATAAACATTGAATACTTTGAAAGATGTACAAATAAAATGACAAATTCCAATGTGAAAGGTGAAAAGTGACTGCCTACAGAATATGATTTGTTTTCCAATTTGATAACTCATGCAGTACAATTCAAAATACTGGTATAAAAGCTGCAAATAAAAAGCAAACTCTGGATGAAAGAATAAGCAAAAAGATGAAAGGCTTTGCTTTTCTTACAATGCAGACATTATACTTACTCTCTCCCCACACATATTTGCATTGTCGTTCTCTGGTTTTACATCGCCCACCATAGCAAAGCCCCTGAAAGAAATGCGATGAGGTAAGTCCAGAGAAGATAACTTTTGAGAGAGGAATCTGATTCACTAAAGGAGCAGTCAAACTCCAGTATGTACCTGATCACTGTCGCAGACGTAGCCATCCATTTTATGCACATTTGGTGGACACTTTAAAAAAGAAGAACGAGGTTAAAGGGATGACACAAAATATTTCCAGAGGTGACATTCAAATTAAGAGCAGGTGGAGGCCATTCAGCCTCTCAAGCCTGCTGTGCTATTCAGTCAGATCATGGCTGACCTGACTGGAACCTCAAATCCACCTCCCTGTCAACAGTGAGAAGTTTATGCCACTGTACTTAACAAGAATCTATTGACTCGTGTTTAGAATAATCAAGGTCACTGCTTCCATTACCTTTTCAGGAAGAGAGTTTCTAAGACCTATGAGCCCCTGAGTGAAAAAGGTATATCCAGATGAACCTGATTCAAACAGTGATGCTTAGTTCTAGATTCTCCCATACGAGGAATCATCTTCTCCATATTAACTCCAGAGCCGTGATAATTTGTATGCTTTAAATTAATCTCCCCCTATTCTTCTAAACACTAGCAAATACAAGTGCAGCCTCTCATCTTCTTCTCTGAGACAAACTGCCCATTCCAGGCACTACTCAAGTGAACCTTCTCTAAACCATCACTGCATTTATGAAAAATGCATTTATACCCTTCCTTAATTAAAGTAACTAATACTGTGCAATTTAATCCAGATGCTTTCTCATCAATGCTCTCTGTAAATGAAGCAGAATCTGTCAATGTTTGCATTCCTTTCTCCTTGTAATAAGTGATAACATTAGCTTTATTTACTTTAATTAGCTTTAATTACTAGCTGGATCTGCATACTAACCTTCTGTGATTTAAGCACCAGGACTCCCTCTGCATCTCAGAGTTCTGCAATCTCTCACCACATGCCAACATGGGAAAGTTCATATTTTACCACCTTATACACCATTTGCCGTAACTTTGGTCAGGTATCTGAATTATTTATATATTTTTGTGTCCTTCTTTTTTCTTGAGATTAGATTAGATTAGATTCCCTACTGTGTGGAAATAGGCCCTTCAGCCCAACAAGTCCATACCGACCCTCCGAAGCATAACCCACCCGGTCCCATATCCCTCTGACTAATACACCTAATACTATGGGCAATTTAGCATGGCCAATTCATCTGACCTGCACATCTTTGGTCCTCTTCACAAATCACTTTCCTACCTATTTCTATTATGAGCAAATTTGGCAACCATACCTTATGACCTTCATCTGACTCATCTTTATCAATGGTGAACAGCTGAGGTCCCAGCACCAATTCCTGTAGCATAATTCTCATGACATCCTGCCAACCTGCCGAATAGGCCCATTTACACATACATTTTACTTCATGTTAACCAGCCAATTTTTTATCCATGCCAATATGCTAACCCTGCCTACACTATGAGCTTTTATTCTCCACAATAATCTTTGACATGCCACCTTTTCAAATGCTGTTTTGAAATGTGAGTAGAACACATTCATTGGTTCCCTTTTATCTATAGCATATGTCACTTTCTGAAAGTACTCCAGCTGATATGATCAAGCAATCTGGATTTATACACATTATACTTGTTAATATTCTGCATGAATCAAACAAAATTGATACACTTTTTTAAAAACAATTTGAGTTCTCCTACAATAATGCAGTGATCTGGTTGGCTCATGATATTATGTAGATCAATCACAAACTGCCTAGACAGCATCAGTAATCTACACAGAGTATCACAGCTTTTTGAATATCACCATATAACTACATTTTTTTGTGTAAAACTCTGCTCTTGCTATATTAATGCACAGACAGCCAAAGTTGATCGAAATATATTAAGCATTCATACATTAACATGTGAAAAATGCAAAAAGTTGTAGGTTCAAAACCCAGCCCAGATGAGGAGCATAATAACCTCGGAACAAATTACTGCAAAT
Organism: Hemiscyllium ocellatum; assembly: GCF_020745735.1. Taxonomy (NCBI): domain Eukaryota; kingdom Metazoa; phylum Chordata; class Chondrichthyes; order Orectolobiformes; family Hemiscylliidae; genus Hemiscyllium; species Hemiscyllium ocellatum. The sequence goes on along the minus strand of NC_083405.1, from coordinate 87,957,040 downwards.
GTTGTAATCTGCACTGAAAACATCAAATGCTGGAGATCATAAAGGACCAGACTGCATCCATGGGGAGAGAGCAAGCTAATGTTTCGAGTTTAGATGACGCTTCTTCGGAGCTGAAGTAAAGTGTGGAGGGGACAGCATTGATGCTATAGTAATACTATAGTTAAACTATATAAGTAAATGTTGTCCCCTCCACACTTTACTTCAGCTCTGATGAAGAGTCATCTAGACTCCAAATGTTAGCTTGCTCTCTTCCCATGGATGTTGTCTGACCCCCTGTGATCTCCAGCATTTGTTGTTTTCAGAACAATAATCTAGGCTGACACTCCACTGCAGGAATGACTGAATGCTACACTACTGTAAATAAGATCACTGTTAAACTGTAACTCTGCCAGCTTTCCTAATTCAACATGTCAAATCCCATTGGTACTGTTTCCTAAGAAGAATAGGAGAGTTTATCTCCAATGCCCTAGTCAACATTTATCCCTCAATCAACATCACAAAGAGATTATGATGCTCACTACCACACTTCTGTTTGTTACAACATGCTGTCCTCAAACTGGTTATCAGGTTTCCTACATTATAACAGTGACTATACCTTTTAGATACCTCAATGACTATAAAACATTTTGCAAAATCCTGAGTTGGGAAAGCTACTGACAAATGCAAGTCCTGTTTCCTTTTAATTTTAAGGGCTCTCCATAAAATACATTGTACATTAAATACACGGTAAGAAATCACCTCACTAGAATTTCCAGTGCAGGTCTCATGAATGTCGCAATCATTTACTTCCTCACGACACACAAAGCCATTTCGTTGAAACTGCAAAAGGGACAAACAATAGTCAATGTCTGAATTTTAGTTAAGTAATGGTCATTTTTTGAATGTTGAGAAACTTAACATTGAATTAGTAATGTGGACAACATAGGACAGAATCCTGAGATTTTGAGACCAAATATGAAGGCAGGTCAAAAAGTATGAGATATTTCTGCTTAGGCTGTGTCAGGTTTTCTCATGAAAGCATGTTCTTCTCAGCTGATTGTATATCCATGTCCAGGTAAGACGCCAAACCTAAACCCCCAAAAAAATCCTGCAGATGCTGTAAATCTGAAACAAAAAACAGAAATTGCTGGAGAAACTCAGGAAGTCTGGGTGCATCTGTGGTCAGAAAGCAGAGTTAACATTTCGGGGCCAATAACCCTTCTTCGGAACATCATTAAATGTATTAAGGCATTTGTGGGGAACATCAATAACAAACATCAAAGCAGCTAGTCCAGAGTGAGCTTGTTTTTTTCAAAACATGTCAGTTAATATAAATGGATTAGAATAATGATTTGTCTATGCACAGTGCTTACTGGGGCTTACCTGAAGCTTGAATGAAGAATACCAAATAAACACATTGAAAAGATCTCAATACCAAAACTAACTCATTACCTACAAAAAATAATGAAGCTATGAAAAAGTGCATTTACTTTAACAGTAAACAAGCACAATTGTAATGTGTTAACCTCTGCATCTAATTGAGGCTAGATCTTTATTCAAATAACCTGCCTAAGTGTGTACGTGTACTTTCAAACAGTAAGTGCTCATCATAAAGGCACTCAATTCACTCAAATAGTTGCACCTGAACAATTAAATAAACAAGGATTCAAAACCAATACTTTTTCAAAAATACGTTTCTGATAAGCAACTTAGAATAATAATTGAACTTGTGTGACAGATTTACTTATAATCTACTCTCATGTTTTATGAATAGGAAGTTGGTTTATTGAAAACAAAAAGGTAAATCTCATATTTTGATAAAATAAAATACTAGCTGATTGTTTTCCCACTATGACTGGGTGTTTGCTGAGTTAAGTGTCCTTGATCTGTTTAGCTTTAAGGGATGTAAATCCATTTGCACTGTTTGCTTAAAGACAAAATTCTGAAATGAACAGACAATGCTGGAGAAATTCAGCAGGTTTAGCAACATCTGTGGAGAGAGAAACAAAGTAAATGCTTTGAGTCTGGTATGACTCTTCAGTTGTAAACCTTTTCAGAGCATCTAAGGTAAGGCATAGTTCTGATTGCACAACGTGTAGGAAATTATGTAAACAAGAGACTTCCCATTGACCCTAAATACTCAGACAGATAATAGAAGTCACTGGCATTTATCATCCATTCCTAATTGCCATAAGTAATTTTGGGCTTATAAAGTCATCTTAACCAACATATTAACACACAATCACCGGCATAAACATTTTTACCTGACAATCTTTACAACAAAGTCCATTGCTGCACTTGGCTCCTTTCACGAGAGTGCACTTTATACAGCAGTTTTCTCCCTCCTTGCTACATTCCTGTCCAGATACAAAATAACTTGTTTTATGCATTGGCAATTTAAATAGAAATTATAAGTACATACACGGCAATAATTACTGTTCAGGGTGAGTGTTTTATGCAATGTAATAGACCAGTGGTGTCCAATAGAAATCACTTACAAGTCATGGGTGCAGCTACAATTATGCCATTTTTGCCAGGTGCTTTGATTTTATTTGAAAATACCATCCACACAATACAGAACAAAATGTACTGTGAATCTGTAGCTTTAACCAGCATCTATTATGATTCAATATGAAACTTTTCAAACATTCACTTTCATTAACCTTTCTCTGTCATGATGAACGGAATGAAAGATTATCAGGGGTATGCAGGGAATGTAGAACTGAGGCTAAAATCAGATCAAACATGACGTTTTTGAATAGTAGAGTCAGATCAAAGGACTGAGGGATATAGTCCTGTTCCTAGATTGTACGTTATCAAAGAACACATACACTCGGCTTTCTGTTGCACAATTTTATTAACAAACGCACAGTAAAATTAAAATAGACAAATCCATGCTATATAATTGAGTAGTGAAACCATAAAGATAAGATCAAGATTATTGACAAATCAAATATGCATTTTGCTATAATTGCGCAAGATATACAGAATTTATTGCCAGGAATGCTGATTAATAATGACCGATTCAGTGAATTGCATTTTCACACGGTATCAATAAATTCATTCACAATATAATTATGTCTTCTTTCATACAAGAAAATGTTCTTTTGTTAAAAATACATTGGCAGCTTCTTGTAAATTTGTTCATAAATGCAAGTCCAGGGTAAACATAAAGAAAAATAAAAACAATGTTCTATATGGATCTAATTTGTCTGATATTACCATTAGCTAGAGTCACAGTAACCTGCGTCACATGGAGTGAACCCATGGTGGGGAGACCTAACACTAAACGATTCAGCATCTAAGACCACCATGCCAGGAGAGGAGATATACTACAAATGATGCAATTCCTCCAGGTAAGGGAATAATTGGCAAAAATGAAGAGAAAGGAAGACATGGATAGGATCAAGAATATCTCAGAAAGGGTTCAGAATGTTCTCAAAGGGGAGAGGGATCAGCAGGATGTCATTGTATACATTGGAACCAATGACAAAGGAGGAGAAAAGGATGAGATTCTGAAGAGATAATATAGAAAGCTAGGCAGGAATTTAAAAAGGAGGTCCTTGAGGATAGTAATATCTGGATTAATCCCGGTGCTACAAACTAGTGAGGGGAAGAATAGACGGACAGAACAGATGAATATGTGGCTGAGAAGCTAGTGCATGGGAGAAGGGTTCATATTTCTGAATCATTGGATTTTCTTCTGGGGTAGAAGTGACCTGTACAAGAAGGACAAATTGTACCTGAATTGGAAGGGGACTCATATACTGACAGGGAGATTTGCTAGAGCTGCTCAGGATGATTTAAGTGAGTAAGGTGGGATATGGGACCCAGGGAAATAGGGAGGAAAGAGATCAATCTGAGACTGGTGCAATTGGGAAAGTGAGCAAGTCAAACAGTCAGATCGGGCAGCAACAAAGTAGAGAACAAAGTAGGACTGATAAATTAAACTGCATTTACTTCAATGCAAGAGGCAGAACAGGGAAGGCAGATGAACTCAGGACATGGTTAGGAACATGGGACTGGTATATCATTGCAATTACAATAACGTGGCTCAGGGATAGACAGAACTGGTAGCTACATGTTCCAGGATACAAATGTTATAAGAAAGACAGAAAGTGAGGCAAGAGAGGAGAGGGAGTGGTGTTTTTGATAAGGGATACCATTACAGCTGTACTGAGGGAGGATATTCCCAGAAATACATCCAGGGAAGTTATTTGGGTGGAACTGAGAAATAAGAAAGGGATGATCACCTTATTGGGATCATATTAAAGACCTCCTAATAATCATTGGGAAATTGAAAAACAAATTTTTAAGGAGATTTCAGTTCTCTGTAAGAATAATAGGGTGGTTATGGTAGGGAATTTTAACTTTCCAGACATAAACTGGGACTGCCATAGTGTGAAGGGTTTAAAATAGAGGGCCATTTGTTAAGTGTGTACAAGAAAATTTTCTGATTCGGTATGTGGATGTTCCTACAAATTGCAAAACTTGACCTGCTCTTGGGAAATAAGGAGGGGAAGGTGACTGAGGTGTCAGTGGGGGACCACGTTGGGGCCAGCGACCATAATTCGATTAGATTTAAAAGAGTGATGGAAAAGGATAGACCAGATCGAAAAGTTGAAGTTTAAATTGGAGGAAAGCTAATGTTGACAGTATTAGGCTTGAACTTTCAAAAGCTGATTAGGGCAGGTAAAGGGACGGCTGGAAAATGGGAAGCCTTCAAAAATGAGATAATGAGAGTCCAGAGACAGTATATTCCTATCAGGGTGAAAGGAAAGGCTGTAGGTGTAGGGAATGCTGGATGCTAAGAGAAATTGAGGTTTAGGTTAAGAAAAAGAAGGATGCATATGTTAGCTATAGACAGGAGAGATCGAGGGAATCCTTAGAAGAGCATAAAGGCAGTAGGAGTATACTTAAGAGAGAAATCAGGAGGACAAAAAGGGGACATGAGATAGCTTTCGCAAATAGAGTTAAGGAGAATCCAAAGGGTTTTCATAAATACATTACGGACAAAAACGTAACTAGGGAGAGAATAGGGCCCTCAATGATCAGCACAGCAGTCTTTGTGTGGAGCTGCAGGAGAGGGGGGAGATACAAAATGAGTATTTTGCATCGGTGTTTACAGTGGAGAAGGACATGGAAGATATAGAATGTGGGGAAATAGATGGTGACATCTAGAAAAATGTCCATATTACAGAGGAGGACGTGCTGGATGTCGTGAAACTCCACTAGGGTTGAGTCTCCACTAGGGTGTACTTGGGAACTCTGTGGGAAGCAAAAGACGTGATTGCTGGGCCCCATGCTGAGATTTGTATCATCGATAGTGTGTTGCTGGAAAAGCGCAGCAGGTCAGGCAGCATCCAAGGAGCAGGAGAATCGACGTTTCGGGCTTGAGCCCTTCCTCCGGCTCATACCCGAAATGTCAATTCTCCTGCTCCTTGGATGCTGCCTGACCTGCTGCGCTTTTCCAGCAACACATTTTCAGCTCTGATCTCCAGCATACTACTTTCTCCTAGTATCATCGATAGTCTCAGGTAAGGTGCTGGAAGACTGGAGGTTGGCTGATTGTGGTGCCACTATTTAAGAAAGGTGGTAAGGACAAGCCATGGAATTATAGACCAGTGAGCCTGATGTTAGTTGTGGGCACATCGTTGGAGGGAATCCTGAGGGACAGGATTTACATGCATTTGGAAAGGCAAGGACTGATTAGGGATAGTCAACATGGCTTTGTGTGTGGGAAATCATGTCTCACAAACTTGAGTTTTTTGAAGAAGTAACAAATGAGATTGATGAGGGCACAGCTGTGGATGTGATCTATATGGACTTCAGTAAGGTGTTCGACAAGGTTCCCCATGGTAGACTAGTTAGCAATCTTAGATCTCATGGAATACGGGGAGAGCTAGCCATTTGGATACAGAACTAGTTTGAAGGTAGAAGATAGAGGGTGGTGGTGGTGGTGGTGGTGCTGGGGCGGGGGGGGGGGTTGCTTTTCAGACTGAAGGCCTATGACCAGCAGAGTGCCACAAGGATCGGTGCTGGATCCATTACTTTTCGTCATTTATATAAATGATTTGGATGTGAACATTGGAGGTTTGTTAGTAAGTTTGCAGATGACACCAAAATTGGAGGTGTAGTGGACAGTGAAGAAGGTTAACTCAGATTACAACAGGATCTTGATCAGATGGGCCAATGGGCTGAGAAGTGGCAGATGGAGTTTAACTTAGATAAATGTGAGGTGCTGCATTTTGGGAAAGCAAATCTTAGCAGGACTTATACACTTAATGGTAAGGTCCTAGGAAGTGTTGCTGAACAAAGAGACCTTGAAGTGCAGGTTCATAGCTCCTTGAAGGTTGAATTGCAGGTAGATAGGATAGTGAAGAGGCATTTGGTATGCTTTCCTTTATTGGTCAGAGCACTGAGTATAGGAATTGGGAGGTCATGTTGCAACTGTACAGGACATTGGCAAAAGTGAGGACTGCAGATGCTGAAAACTGGAGTTTAGATCAGAGTGGTGCTGGAAAAGAACAGCAGGTCAGGCAGCATCCGAGGAGCAGAAAATCGATGTTTCGGGCAAAAGCCCTTCATCAGGAATAGAGGCAGGGAGCCTCAGATGCCAACTCGATGACACCTCCTCCTACCGACCCCTCAACCATGACCCCACTCCCCATCATCAAATCATCATCTCCCAGACCATACAGAACCTCATCACCTCATGAGATCTCCCACCCACAGACTCCAACCTCGTAGTCTGGGAACCCCGCACGGCCCAGTTCTACCTCCTTCCCAAGATCCACAAGCCTGGCCACCCTGGCCGACCCATCGTCTCAGCCTACTCCTGCCCAACCGAACTCATCTCCACCTACCTTGACACTGTCCTATCCCCCCAGTCCAGGAACTCCCCACATACGTTCGAGACACCACCCATGCCCTCCAACTCCTCCAAGACTTCTGTTTCTCCAGCCCCCAATGCCTCATCTTCATCTTAGATATCCAATCCCTCTACACCTCCATCTGCCATGACCGGGGCCTCCAAGCCCTCGTTTCTTCTTCTCTCGACATCCCCAACAGTACCCTTCCACTGACACTCTCATTCGTTTGGCTGAACTGGTCCTCACCCTCAACAATTTCTCCTTTGAATCCTCTCACTTCCTCCAGCCCAAAGGGGTAGCCATGGGCACATGTATGGACCCCAGCTATGCCTGTCTCTTCGTCGGCTATGTAACAGTCCATCTTCCGTAGTTACACCAGCGCCACTCCCCACCTCTTCCTCCGTTACATTGATGACTGCCTCGGCGCCACCTCATGCTCCCACGAGGAGGTTGAGCAGTTCATCAACTTCACCAACACATTCCACCCTGACCTTAAATTCCCCTGGATCATCTCTAACACCCCTCTCCCCTTCTTGGACCTCTCCATCTCCATCAATGACGACCGACTTGACACTGATATTTTTTACAAACCCACCGACTCCCACAGCTACCTGGATTACACCTCTTCCCACCCTACCTCCTGCAAAAATGTCATCCTGTATGCCCAATTCCTCTGCCTCCACCGTATCTGCTCCCAGGAGGACCAGTTCCACCACAGAACACACCAGATGGCCTCCTTCTTTAGAGATCGCAATTTCCCTTCCCACGTGGTTGAAGATACCCTCTAACGCATCTCATCCACATCCTGCACCTCCGCCCTCAAACCCCACCCCTCCAACCGTAACAAGGACAGAACCCCCCAGTCCTCACTTTCCACCCTCCCAATCTTCACATTAACCGCATCATCCGCCGACATTTCCACCACCTCCAAACGAACCCCACCACCAGGGATATATTTCCCTCCTCCCCCCCACCTTCTGCTAAGACCGTTCCCTCTGTAACAACCTGGTCAGGTCCACACCCCCCTTCAACCCACCCTCCCATCCTGGCACCCTCCCCTGCCACTGCAGGAATTGCAAAACCTGCACCTACACCTCCTCCCTCACCTCCAGCCAAGGCCCCAAAGGAGCCTTCCACATCCATCAAAGTTTTACCTGCACATCCACCAATGTCATTCATTGTATCCTTTGCTCCCGATGCAGACTGCTCAACATTGGGGAGACTAGATGCCTTCTCGCAGAGCGCTTCAGGGAACATCTCTGGGACACCCGCACCAATCAACCCCACCACCCCGTGGCCCAACATTTCAACTCCCCCTCCCACTCTGCCGAGGACATGCAGGTCCTGGGCCCCATCCACCATCGCTCCCTCACCACCCGACGCCTGGAGGAAGAATGCCTCATCTTCTGCCTCAGAACACTTCTGTCTCAGGACATCAATGTGGACTTCACCAGTTTCCTTATTTCCCCTCCCCCCACCTTACCTCAGTTCCAACCTTCCAGCTCAACTCTGTCCCCATGACCTGTCCTACCTGCCTATCTTCGTTTCCACCTATCTGCTCCACCCTCCTCCCTGACCTATCACCTTCATTCCACCCCCAATCACCCATTGTACTCTTTGCTACCTTCCCATCCCCACCTCCCACCCCCATTTATCTCTTCACCCTGGAGGCTCCCTGCCTCTACTCCTAATGAAGGGCTTTTGCCCGAAACATCGATTTTCCTGCTCCATGGATGCTGCCTGTACAACCACTTGATGAAGGAGCAGCGCTCTGAAAGTTAGTGCTTCCAAATAGACCTGTTGGACTATAATCTGGCATTGTGTGATTTTTAACTTTGTACACCCCAGTCCAACACCGGCGTCTGCAAATCAGAAACTGTAGTTGTTGCTTGTGTTGCTCTTGTTACAACGTTTCTGATTGTATCATCTCTGTTTTGACATAACGACAAGAACAAGATCCTCAAACAGTTTTATCTGAAGTTTATTTCTCTTGATCTTGTTGTTATAAAGCTCATGGCTCACTGCCTCCAATTCTTGGGGTGGGCAAAGGATCTATGTACAAAACGCTTGATGGTATTGCTGAAAATAAAACACATTTGTCAAAGATTTTGTCTTGCACATATCAGGGCAGTTTACAAGAAATACCAAAGTAAAGAGAAAACAGCACTTAACAAATATGAGAGGAGTTGAATGATTGGAAAATGGACATTGTGTCGTGCAGGAATTGCCATGAAGAATACACCAGTTAATGATGTCAGCGTGTGAACTGACAAAGTTTGTGTGAATTTTAAACAGGGTAGATAGACTTTGATTGTCATGCTATTACATTGAGAAATGAACCAGTGAATTGCTGTCATCTGCATCCTGTGGATTAATTCTGAGCAACAAGTGAATCCAGCTGTTTCACGCTGTTATAGTCAGGCATGACACAAGTGTTGTTCACATTTCACAGAATGCTATTGTCAAACCAAAAAGATGTTCTATGTGTCATACAAATGCGTCATGTAATATATGAATTTCACTGTGGTGTGATGCCAGGTTAGTAGACTACAGTCCCAAAGATCAGCAGATCATATTAAGCAGCATTTCCCTTTTACTGTTTAAAACAAGCAAGATACAGGCTGTATTCTGAGCCAGTCACTTGCAAACCTCACAACACTGACCAATATTTAATTTGATTCTGAAACTGGACAAGATTTGCTGGATAATCACAATTACGTGCAATATTATGTTGACAACTAATTTAGGAGAATGTCAGGTTAGGAGAATGGCACACTTGCATTTACTGATATACGTAGGGACCTGTTCTTTACCGTCAGAAAGAGTATCTACATGCAATGTTACAATACAACAAGATAGATGACAACACAACTTAAACAGAGCTTTGCATTTAACTGTTGGTTATCATAAACCAATATCTCCATGGCAACATGATGGCAATCAGAGTCTACTTGTTAATCAATCAGCACTTTCTTACAGTATATTCAGTGTTTTTCTCTTTACTTTGACATTTCTTGTGAATTATCCTGATGCATGCAAGATAAAATAAAACCTTGACAAAATGTACTTTACCTGCAATATTCAAGTTCTATACCAACAACCAACTATAAGCCTGGAAACACAGGCGCATTGGATGTCCCACTAAAATTAATCACAATACATTTATAAACTGTTAGAGCATGTTTGTTAGTTCTCAGCCATTCTAAAGGTCAGGCCATGTGCCTATCAGACAGGAAAGCAGTAAGCCAGAGGATTTCGCATAAGTAGGAGATTGAGGAGCAGGGATTTGATAGAAGATGGAATTAGTGGGTGTGAAGTAGGTGGCTGGTGAATTGGGAGACACACATGGGGAGATGGGATTGTTGGAGATCAGGTAAAGGGAGTTATCTTTTATGTAGGGTAAGGTCTGAATTGGTGAATAGAGGTTAGTCAGAAATCAGGAGGTGGGAAGGGTCAGACATCAGGAGGTGGTGGAGTCAGAGACAGTGGATGAGTAGGAGATCACAAGGTTGGGTACTTGAGGAATGGGTGGTGCGCATTCATCAATTGTGGGATGTGCCTGAGGTTTGCTTGCCTGGGATAGCTGAAACACCCCTTCTCCTTGCCTACAAATAAGCCTGAGAATCCCTTTATCCATAAGTAACTTAAAATTTAGGGAATCATGGTCACTGTTTTTTGAATTCTCCCTCACTGTTACTTCAATCATCTGGTTGGGCTCATTCCCCAGTACTGGGTCTATTATAGCCCCTTCCCAATTGGATTTTTAGATATTGCTTCAAGAAACCTGAGTGGACACAGCTAAAAGACACACCCCACCCTCTATCCCTTGGTGCTAATGGAACCCCAGTCAAGCTCAAGACAGGTTCATTTGCCTTAACTATGTTAAAATAAATATATCTCAGACCAACAGTCCCACTGTGTTTGGTAATCTGCCCATATTTAGTCTTTCTCTGTGTGTTACAGGCTTTAGTCTCTAATTCGTCCTCAGTTATGTCACTTGCAGACCTACTGCGCTGGTTCCCACCCCCACCACACTAGTTTAAACCTTCCTGAGTGGCACTAGCTAACTTTCCTGCCAGGGATATTGATGCCCCTCCAGTTTAGGGGCAACCTGTCTTCTTGTACTGCTCCCATCTGCCCTGGAAGACTTCACAGTGATCCAATACTTGAAGGCCTTCTTCCTACACCAGCTCTTTAATCATAGATTTAACTGTATTATCTTCCTATTTCAGGCCTCTCTGGCATGTGCACTGAGAGTAATCCTGAATTTATAACTCTCGAGGTCCAGCTTTTCACCTTCCTAACTCCCTTTGCAGGACCTCATCACTGTTCCTGTTTATATTGTTAATACCAACCTGTACCACAACCTCTGGCTGCTCCCCCTTCCTCTTCAGAATATCCTGTGACTGCTCAGAAAAATTCTTGTCCCTGGCACCAGGGAGGCATCCTTTTGCAAGGAGTCCCTTGTGCAGCCAGAGAAGTATCTATCTGTGCCCCTGACTATGGAGTTCCCTATTGCTACTGTTCTACTGCATTTTAACCCTCCGTGCTGTATGGGAATATTCTCCATCAGCGATATCATTGAATTAGCTTGGCAGCAAAGTAAACAGATTTTGAATAATAAACCTCCATTAACAAATCCTTAATTCAAGTTTCAGCTCAAAATCACTAAATTGTTTGATAGATTCCATGAAGTAGAAACATGTTCTAATATTGCTACTTACAGCTTTTGAACCACAGTCACATTCTTCTCCTGCCTCTACAAATCCATTGCCACACTCCGGAGGATCAAGAAGCTGTATTAGTAAGAGAACATAATAGTTAAAAATCACACTGCCTCGCCTCATCAAGTTGTATCACAATGAATAGACCAAATATTTTGCTTTATTTACTGGAGAAGTACTGACTTGTAGCACTGATGGTAGCCCATTCATTTTAAAGGGTTTTGATCATTGTTACAAACAGAAATCACAGTCTGTATCATCAAGCAATCTTCTCTCATCCTTTACAAAAGTAATTTTTGATTTAGAAATGATGAAAAGCTCTTTCTGGTAGTACAGAACTTACATTGCTGAAAAATAAAACTCATTTTATCAAAGCTTTCAGCCCTGTACTGTCAAGGATAAATCAAAAGAATATCAAGTAAAGATAGCAATAATTTTACGAGAAGTATATGCTCACTAATTAGCTAATGAACTTTAAGTGTTAAAGGCATTACCATTGCGAATGCACAACTAAATGATGATTATAAGTTAACAGTGTACATTTTTTTTAAAATTAAGGAATGCAGGATAACTGTCATTGGTTAAGATTGTCTATTATTCAACTGAAACAAGCACAGTCAGGCTTGCAGGATGGTTCACTTGTACATCCTAGAAGTTGCATATATTGATACACAGGACACTTTGCAAACAGAATGAAAATGTAACACACACGCCGGGACTGTTCCAAATGTAAAACATAGGGGACAGTCTATTGCTGGTACATTCCTCAAGGCAAAGCCTAGACCAATTAGAGTCAATTTAAATATAACAGGACTTTTATAGTTAACTGTCAGTCATCATCTAACTGGAACATTCTCCACAGAAATGTCTCGATCAGAATCCACTTGCCAATTGATCAGCATGTCCTCCCATAACATATAAAAATCTTCCACTTGGTATTTTAATGCCCTGATAGGTGCAAAACTAAAAGTTTTAACACACTTTATTTTTTCAGCAATAATAAGACTTATTTTTTGGTTTCCTAGATCAAAAAATAAAATATAGGTGACAAGTGGTCAGTATTAGAATTCCTACTGTGTGGAAACAAGCTCTTTGGCCCAACAAGTTCACATCACTCTCCAAAGAATATTCCACTCAAACCCATTCCCCTACATTTACCCCAGCCTATACATCCCTGAACACTATGAGCAATTTAGCATGGTCAATTCACCTAATCTGCACATCTTTGAATTGTGGGAGGAAATCAGAGCACCTGGAGGAAACCCATGCAAATATGGGGAGAATGTCTAAACTCCACACAAACAGTCACCCGAGGCTGGAATAGAACCTGTGTCCCTGGTGCTGTAAGGCAGCAGTGCTCACCACTGAGCCACGGCACCACCACCAGTGATCTGTATAATTCTGTTGCTCCTAGACTAGTAGGATCCCTGGAAGACAGAGAAGCCTCCTACTGGTAATTTTGGACTGCAATTTAGATCAGAAACTCAGTATGACAGCAAGCTATCCATGAAAAAAGAAAGGCCCTGTGAGGGTATTCTCTGCCACTGGAAGCTCCTTGGCAAGGAGAGATAAGGTAGCGGGCATTTCTGCTTTCCTTCTTAACGTTTCTGTAAATAATTCCAACAAAGAAATTCAATGGAACTGCAAATTCTCAATAAATCTTTTCAATATGCAGCAGTAAAAAAATTTAAGGAGCAGGAAAAGATTGTACAATACATATTTTCTTATAAATGAAACAACCTTTTCTGTATATCTGTCCAGTTCCTCTTCCTCCAAAATTACTTGGAAGCCATTTCCACTCATACACCTCAATGAGCTTCCCTGCTAACTGACTCTCAGATCTGATTACCTTTGGATCAAATGGTTTCTCATCAGTTTCCCTTTTTATTCCCAAATTTCAGTTTTGATTTGTCATGATTCAAAATTCCTCAAAATAATAAGTTATCTGTAATCTTGTTGTCGATATTTTTCATAGGTTACTTCAAAGTCTCTGTTTCGCCAAAGTTCAGCAATGCAACACCCTTCTTGTTTCCTCAGAATGTCATTTCTGATATCCACAGGCCTCCCTGTTGCTTGGCTCTGCCATTTTTGAAGGTCAATAATACCTTCATACAGCCATTCCACCAAACACTCAAACTCTAAAAATATATAATTGTAATTTTATATATCTTTAATTATTTTCTTGTAGAACTGAAGCACGTAAGAAAATGCTTATTGATCAAATTATTGTCCACATGGCCAGAACATAGTATATAATTAAAAAAACCTTTATATTTGTATTTCTTAAATTCACTTTATTAGGAAAAGATGTCATAACCAATAGAGACCACAGCCAAATGAAGTTCCTGCTACTTACTCGGGTAGGCTTATTGAAGAGACAGTGACCACCACCATTGTTCAAAAAATCCTGGTAATCTTCTATATTGCACTGAGAAAATTTCCGTGGAAGGTAAAGCCTGCAGGTGTAAAGTAGGATATATTAGAGTTTTAGAAAATAAATAGTTTATGAAATATAATTATCATGGTTATAGATCCTCACACTGTTACAAAAATCAATGGAAAATCTAATAATTAGACTGCAAGAGCAGCTACAAATTGAGGCATCCACAAAGGAGATTCAGTGAAGTATTTCATTGTACCTGGGGCCAGGTAGGCACTGGTGTTCAGAAAGGTGACCACCTCCAGTAGCAGCGTTAGTGTTGCATGCATGGCCACTGCTTCTGAGAGGCAGTTGCCTTACCCTGTGCCATGGAGCCTCAAGGAAAAATGGCACGGGCCAGAAAGCATCTGGGAGGCATCCTTGATGCTGCAGGCAGACTCCCCAAATGGCAGGGCTGTTCTGACAGCGGCAAAATGGTGAGTATAGTCCAAGTAATTGGTTCTTAATTGCAGAATTGAAAAGTGTGGCACTGGAAAAGCGCATCAGGTCAGGCATGATCCAAGGAGTAGGAGTGTTGACGTTTTGGCCATAAGTCCATCATCCTGATGCCCAAACGTTGACTCTCCTCCTCCTCAGGTGCTGCTTGACCTGCTATGCTTTTCCAGTGACACACTTTTCGACTCTGACTCTCCAGCATCTGTAGTCCTCAGTTTCTGTCAGTCGACTCTTACTCGTAGTCAGTTAACCCACAGCAGCTGCTGTTCCTGTTGAGTATCCTCTGATAGACTAAACAGGTTGGTATCCCTCCCTACATCTTTTGTCACCATCCTTCTGCCTGTCCTGCCTTGTCTCCAATTGGCTGGTAAAATGCTGGCCATCCTGCCGTAAGAAATAGTAACAGCGTTAGGCCATTCAGCCCATCAAGTCTTCTCCATCACTCGGTCATTGCTGCTATGTTTCTCAACCTCATTTTCCTGCCTTCTCATAACATAACCTTTGATCCTCTTACCTATCATGAACTCATCCATTTCTGTCTTAAATACACTCAATTATTTGGCCTCCACAACCTTCTGTGACAATGAGTTTCACAGATTCACCACTTTCTGGCTGAAAAGAATTCCTTCTCATCTCAGTTCTAAAGGGCCGCCCCTTCATTCTGAGGCTGTGACCTTGGCTCCTAGTCTCTCCAGCTTAGCGGAAACATCTTCCCCACATCCACTCCAGTAGGACAGATGGGATGAATGATGTACTTTTAGTATTGTAGTTCAAAATGGGAATCTTTACTAGGATACCAACAGTTGATAACTTGAGAACTACCTGCTTCAAAAATGTTAACCAAGATTAACTGACTAATTACCCAAATATTATTTGTTCTAATATTGCTATAAAGAAAGCATATCAGTGGATTTACCATTACTCTGGTTAACTAACTTATTAATCTCTAAACCTATAACTATGTTAATGGCAGACAGATGTGACATCTGTGGATGGAAGAGAAAGTGAATCTTGATAGCCCATCTTACAGTAAAACAGGTCTAAAGGGTCAAAATAGAAACTGGCGAAGAGTGTTCTGAAGAAGCGTCACTGTACTGGAAACACTGACTTTGCTTTCTCTCCACAAATGCTGCGAGACCTGATGAGTTTCTTTGGCAATTTCTGTTTTTGTTTCATATTTCCAGCAAATGCAGTTCTGTTTCTTTTATAACCAAAAAGGAGTTCATTCTGAAGTGGACTCAAGCTGTCCAAGTAACCTCAGCAGTAAAACCATCGACCACCAGTTTCAACAGCCTCATAACAAAGATTAAACAAATAAAAAACACAGAAAGATTTTATATGATTAAGTTTGTGAAACAGCTAATGCCACTGTGAATATCAATTGGTATTGTGTTTACAAATTTGATTGTGGGCGCACTGTACGAGGTTGAAAATCATCAAAGCAACTAATTACTGAATATAAATATTCATGCGTACATACTTGCAGTCAGGTAAGTAACAGAATACTTAACTACTGTACATTATAACCCTTTCATCATTGTACTGCAGTTGAAAGCAATTAACAACCACTTAATCACTTATACTTTAAGAATAGATTTTATGGTAGATGAATGGAAAAACAGAATAAAATTCAATGATGAGACAATTTATCTGGATAACAGAGTTAAAACTGAAGAACTTTAAAATTTCCCATTTTTATGTCACACAAAAACATCCACAAGTAAGACATTAGCAGAGAAAAGCTGAACATATACTTTTTATGATAAATCTCTGTGATCTATAATAATGAATAATGAACTAATAAAACCCAACAGATACCATAAAATATACAACACAGGATTTGTAAAAGAGGAAAAAGTGCATACATTCTTAATACACATATCAATTTTAGATCTAAAGTGCCATTTAATAACTCCGTCCAAATTTGAAGCAACATTTAAAACACACAAGTGCCAGACAATAACCATTCCACAACATACACGTTCCATAACATGCCACCTAAAAGGTTACTGCACAAGTCAAGAGCTCATGGTATAGGGAGTAATGGAAAAGCATGTCTAGAGAATTAGTTAACAAACAGAAGACAGAGAGCCAAAATCAATGAGTCAAAGAAGGGAACATAGAAATAGCTGAGCAACTGAATAGTGAACACAAATCAGATACCAGAAATGTTGGAGAATGCAAGTTTTAGTGAGAGGGAAGAACTGAATGAGATCAATATTAGTAGAGAAATGGTGCTGTAAAAATTGAGGGGATTGAAGGTAGATAAATCCCCAGGGCCTGATAATCTATATCCCAGAGTACTTAAGGAAGTGGCTCTAGAAATAGTGGATGCTTTGGTGATCATCTTCCAGGATTCTACCTTCTCTGGTCTAGTTCCTGCAGATTGGAGGGTAGCTAATATTATTTCAAAATTTTAAAAAGGAGGTAGAGAGGAAACAGGGAATTATAGACCAGTAAGCCTAATATCGAATGTGGAGAAAATTCTCAAATCCGTTAAGGACTTTATAGCGGAGCATTTAGAAAGCAGTGGCAGAATCAGACAGAGTCAGCATGGATTTATGAAGGGGAAATCACGCTTGACAAATCTGTTGGAATTCTATGAAGGTGCAACTAGTAGGGTTGACAAGGGGTAGCCAGTCGATGTGGACTTTCAGAAAGTGTTTGACAAAGTCCTGCAGAAGAGATTATTGTGCAAAATTAAAGTGCATAGGATTGGGGGAAGTGTATTGAGATGGAAAGAAAACTGGTCGGCAGTGAGGAAACAAACAGTAGGAATTAAAGGGTCCTTTTCAAATTGGCAGACACAAGGGGTACCACAAGGATTGGTGCTGGGATCCCGCTATTCACAATCTATATTAATAATTTGGAGGAGGGAACACAATATAACATCTCAATGTTTGCAGATAATACCAAGTAGGGTGGGAAGGTGAACTGTTACGAGGATGCAGATTTAGCATGATCTGGACAGATTGGGTGAATAGACACATCAATGGCAGATGCAGTACAATTTGGATAAATGCGAGGTTATTCACTTTGGAAGCTAAAACAGGAAGGCAGATTACTACCTGAATGGCTGTAAATTGAAAGAGGGGAGTGGGAGTGTGAGTGGGACCTGGGTGTCCTTGTGAACTAGTCACTGAAAGTAAGCATGCAGGTTTAGCAGGCGATAAAGAAGGCAAATGGTACGTAGGCTTTCATGATGAGAGGCTTCAAGCAGAGGAGCTGGAATATGTTTTTCCAGTTATACAGGGCCTTGGTGCAGCCACACCTAGAATATTGTGTGCAGCTTTGGTCTCTTTTTTTGAGGAAGGATGCTCTTGCCCTTGAGGCAGTGCAGCTGATTCCAGGAATGGCGGGATTGACGAATGAGGGGAGATTGATGAGGTTAGGATTGTTTTTGCTGGAGTCCAGACGAATGGGGAGGGCGGTGGAGTTTCATAGAGACTTATAAAATTCTAACAGGATTAGACACCATAAATGTTGGGTAAATGGTAGGTGTGTTGAGAACCAGGGATTACAGTCTGAGGATTTGGGGTAGATTTTTAAATTGGAGTTGAGGAGATATTTCTTTACCAAAAAAGTTGTAAGCCTGTGGAATTCATTACCGCAGGAAGTAGTTGGTGCCAAAACATTGAATGTATTCAAAAGGCAGCTAGATATAGTACTTGGGGTGAATGGGATCAAAGGTTATGGGAAGAAAGTAGGATTAAGCTAAGGAACTGGATGATCAGCCATGATTGTGATAAATGGTGGAGCAGGCTCAAAGGGCCAAATGGCCTCCTCCTACTCATATCTTCTATGTTTCTATGAGTCTTTTTCAGGCTGGAAAGACTTAACTCGTGGAATGCAACAGGGAGAGGTCCTAGGATTTTATTTATTTACTACCTACATTATTGTTTTACAGGAGGATGTAGAGTGTAATGTATCCAAACTTGCTGATGTTATAAAAATAGGTGGGACAGCATGCTGTGATGAAGATATAAGGAATCTGCAAGGTGATATAGATAGGTTGAGTGAATGATCAAAGATTTGGCATTTGTAGGATGTTTGTCAGGTTATCACTTTGATAGGAAGAATCAAAAGACAAACTATTAGTTAAATTATGAAAGACTCCAAATTACAGCAGCACAGAGGGTTCTGGGACTCTTGTGCATCAAAGACAAAAAAAAACCATCCACGTGCAACAAGGAGTTAAGAAGGCAAACTATATTGTGGCCTGTACTGCTAGGGGGATAGAGTCTAAATACCAGGAAGTCGTGTTACAATTCTACGGGCGTAGGTAAGTCTGCACCTGGAATACCGTGTACAGTTGTGATCCCTGTATTTAAAGCAGGTTATACTGGTAATGGAGGCAGTTCAAAACAGATTCACGATGTTGATTCCTGCATTGAAAGGGTTGACTTAACAGGAATATGTAAACAGGTTTGTTCATTAAAGTTTAAACAATGAAGGGTTTTGTAGGATAGATGTTGAGAAGCTGTTTTCATTACTGAGATAATCTTGAACTAGGGACATAATTGCAGAATAAGGATATAATAATTTAAGACTGAGATGGAAACAAATTTCTTCTCCCAGAGAACTATGTTTGTCGAGGAGTCTGTAACCCTAAGAGCTGTGGAAACCACATCACTGAAAGCATTTGCAGAGAAGATAAATAGATTGTTGAGAATATCGAGAAGTTGAGGGCAATGATGAACAGAAATGAAAGAGGAGTTGTAAGCTTCATCGTAATAAATGGTGAGGCAGATTTGGGGAGCGAAATGGCCTGCCCTCGCTCCTATTTCATACATTCTGTGTGGGTTGCAACCTACCAGAAGGTAAATTAACATCTAACTGAAATATTAATTCCCTCAATCACTGGCACACAGCAAGTATTATATACATGATCTGCAACAAACCATATAGGCTTCTTCATCTAGACCTTCCAAACCAGCGACTGAGATGCACAAAGGCAGTAGATGCATGAGATCACCATCACCTGAAAATTCCCTTTGAAGCCACACACCATCCTAGCCTGGCACTATACATGGGGCATCCTTGTTCCTTCACTGTCGCTGGGTCAGATTCCTAGAACTCGTTGGCTAAGAGAACTGTGTGCATATTTACACAATGTGGACCACAGTTGTTCAAGATCATCACCTTCTTAAGGGTAACTAGGAATGAGCAATAATTGCTGTGCTAGCTAATGACAGCACATCTCATGAATCAATACATTTCTAAAATGTTAAGAAGGTGAGTGGGATAGGTTTTGCTGCTGAGCATTGTTGAAGCAGCCCGTTGGCTAGGCAGGCTTGCTAGCTAGGAGAAAGTGAGGACTGCAGATGCTGGAGTATCAGAATCGAGCGAGTGGTGCTGGAAAAGCACAGCCGGTCAGGCAGCATTCCAGGAGCAGGAGAATCCACCTTTCGAGCATAAGCCCTTCATCAGGAATTCATCAGAATTATTGGGCTTGCTAGCTACCAATTATCTGATCAGGAAGACCAGCCCAGTTAGAGGTGGGCCACAGGGTTGAGAGCAGGAATTGTACATCCAGGCAAAGAACCCCTGCCTCCATGATATCAGTTAGAAAAAGATAGGTTAGGAGTGGAGCTGTTTGGTCCATTATTTTTATATTTGTTCACAAGTTGTGGGTGCCTGGCAAGTCTAAAATCTATTGTCTGTTCCTTAGTTTCCTTTGAAAGGTTAGTGAAGCACCATCTTTATAGAACACTGCTATCAATGTTGCGCCTGTTACAGACAAATTTCCAGTATTTTCCCTAAGGCACAGTGAAGGAACAGAGACATATTTCTGAGTCAGCACAGTTATAGAGTCATAGCCATAGAGATGTACAGCACAGAAATAGATCCTTCGCTCCAGCTCAACCATCTAGTCCCACCTGCCAGCACCTGGCCCATATCCCTCCAAATCCTTCCTATTCATATACCCATCCAGATGCCTTTTAAATGTTGCAATTTGTGTAAGAGGATTCAAAATACAAGGGGCAGCAGGTGAATTCTTCCACAAAAGTCCTAAACATCTAGGGAAATTCAACCACGGATGCAATCCATGGCAGAAATTTGCTGCCATATACAAAACTGATAGAATGAATGAGGAGCTGCTCCTCCAATCACAGGGTGGTCCTTTGCCATGCTGTCTGCTAATAGGACCATGAGTGAGTCTATTATCAACAAATGTGGGAGATAAACACACTGCAATTGGAGGGGAAGTCAGCAGCCGGGAATGTATGTGGTGACAATCACTGAGGGAGCTACAGCCACTGTTTTGCTGTGGACTGTGTCTTTTGAGGAAGACAGCTTTGAGCAGGATGAAAGAGGATGAAGGAGGTTATAAATGGGGTCAAGAGGAGAAAAAGGCTCTGTGGCAAGGATGGAGGTGTGTGGTGGCAGAAGAGGAAACTGCAAGAATGAAGGAGGAGGAGACTGCAAAAGGGATGGAGATGGAGGAGATTGCAAGAGGTGTTGGAAGGAGTGAGAACTACATGATGGATAAGGGGGTTGCAAGTGCAGAGGGAAGAACAAAGTTAGTTACAAGAATGACATTTGGACTTCAGGAATTCAATTATGAGGAAATATCTTAGAATTAAGGCCTGTTTCCTTTAGAATTTAAAGGATTAAGAGGGGACTTGATCAAAATCTTCAAAATTTTAGCAGGAAAAGACAGGGTAGATAAAGATAAACTATTTCCAATGTTTGGGAATTCTGCAACTAGGGGAATAGTCTGCAAATTAGTGCCGGATTATTCAAGAGAGATGTTTGGGAGAAATTCTCCACACAAGAGATGGTAGATGTTTGGATTTCTCTTCCACAAATGACAATGGATGCATGATCAGTTGTTAATTTTAAATCTGAGGTAGCTAAGTTTTTATTCAGCAAAGTTATTAAGAGATTTGGATAAACAACAGGTATATGGAGTTAGGCTGCATATCAACCATAATCTCATTGAATGTGGAACGGGATTGAGGGGCTGAATGGCCTACTTCTGTTCCTAAAAGGGGTGGGTGGAGAGGGAGGCTGCAAGGAAGGGCTGCAAAAGAAAGAGAATAGTTTGACATGATTAGCAAAGAGATAATCAGCTATGTTGAAATTACTGAGGCAGAAAGATGCTAACAAATATGGAATCTCTAGTTAATGTGCTATTATGTGCTGGAAATTGGAGGAGGGCTGGGAGGGAAGGTGCAAGAAGGTGGATAGAGGAAGTGGAAATGCAGTGAATTCTATGATAATGAATACAGAGAGTCAATTATTATTTTAAATCTGAGATTGAGGTCTGTGATGCAATATTAAAAAATTGTCTGGTTAAAATGTTTCAACTTTGTGTAAGTGTGATTCAAATGCATTAACAGTGAATTCACCAGTGTGCAGAAGGTATGTTTAGGGCAATAGCCCTCCATATGTATAATTTGTCAGCTATTTTGAAAAAACCAATACTGATGAAGAGTTGCTGAAGCTGCAAATGTGTTGCTGGTCAAAGCTCAAAACGTTAACCCTGCTTTCTTCCCACAGAAGCTACCAGAACTGCTGAGTTTTACTCGCAATTTATGTTTTTGTTTCAGATCTCCAGAACCCACAGTTCTTTGTTTCATTTTACTATGTTAGTTATGCCTGTTGCCATTTCTGCACAGTAGAGTCTTAGAAACTAATGTTTTCCTTATGCACTACAGGTTTCAATTTTACAGAAGATTGATAATTGTTGAAGATATTGACATTTTATTCTCATTCTACTTCACTGTGAATTCAAATACTCTGCTGGTCAACACAACTACAGACAGCATTGTCACTACCTAATGGCATCACATAATGAATGAGTCAATGAGAATGAAAAAGGCAGCTCTGAAAAATCAAACATGGCTATCAAAAATCAAAAAAGCAGCCCTTAGGAAAATCTCAAGATTATACGAGAGAAAAGAAAATCAAGTCCTGTTGTGTACCTTGGACAGGAAGTCGCAGACAGTGAAGCTGCCATGTGTCCGCTATGATTTTCAGTGATCAAGCTTGTGGGTTTAGTAGATGCTGTCACTATAGCCTTGTATAGAAGCTGTAGTGCATTTTGTGGACAGTATACATTCATGTCACAGTGGTGCTAGTGCTGCAAGGAGAAAATCAGTTGAATGATTTGTGTCAATCAAATGTGTTGATTTTATCCTTGACTGTTATTAGAGCAGCACTTCTCCATTATTTCTCAACATTCCTTTTGCTGTGTAGATAGTCAAAAGGGCTTAGCAGCTAAAAGCAGGAGTAAACAATTCATCCCCTGTTCCACTATTCAGTACAATCGTGATTGATCTCTTTGTGGCCTCAACTCCACTTTCCTGCCAGTCTCCATAACCCTTCAACTCATTAGTAAATAAAAATCTCTGTATCTCCTGCTTAGGTTTACTCAATGTCCCAGCATCCACCACAATCTGAAGTAGTCAATTTCACAGATTCATGACCCTTTGAGAGAATAAATTTCTCCCCATTTCTATTTTAAATCTGCTACCCCATTTCTTAAAACTATGAACTCTCTTTCTACATTTCCTCACAAGGTGAAACATCATTTCTAAGTCTATTTTGTCTTTAGCATCTTAGGCACTTCAACTAGATCTCCCCATATTCTTCTGAACTCAAGAGGACAGGCCTAAACCACTCAATCTCTCTTTCTAACACAAATCCCTCAGTTGTGGAAACAATCCAGTGAACCCTAGACATGGAGATGATGGAAATCATGGTTACATCTGCTATAAACTATTGCTGAAGCAGATCACATATAAAATACTTTCTTAAAATGTTGAGACTGCTGCAAAAAGTAAAAAAAAATATTAAAGGGGATGATGTGTGATCAAGACAGTGGGATTAGACCAGGGCGCTTATGTGTAGAAAGAAATCAGTATGCACTTAATGAACCAATTCACCTATCCCTGCAGTAAATAATTGTGATCCTAATTCTAGTTACATATTCAGAAGGATATAACTGTTACATGAATAAGAATAGAATGTTAATGAATTTATTACTTAAATTAATTCTTATATGTAAATTGAGTTATTGAAGATCAGATAATAGCATATTAAGTAGTTGTGATAATCAGGCCTAATTTATTAAGCAAATTTTGAAATTAGTCCTCTCTAACTGAAATCATAAATGATTATTCCACACATGAAGTGATGTCACAGTGATGCACTTTCATGTTTGTTCCTTTCATATTCAAATACATTTTATTACCATCTTTTGTTGTCAGCAATTTGGTAGATGTACTTGTGATTTGCTGTAAATGAGCAGTGCTAAACAATGTCTTCCTCAAACCCTATCATTAGTCACCACACAAGTGACAGGTTTATAATGATTTTATTGCAATTCTGGGATGTTTATTCTCAAGACTCTACACTGTGTCAGAGAGCCACACATTTTTGGGACAATAAACTGAAATGTAAATCAGACCACTATAACTGGGATATCAGGACAATTTTGCAACTTGAAAATCAAGTGTGGCATGTTCTTGAGCTGAGCAACAAAATATTACTTTTTGGAATTAGTAAGAGGGACAAGAGGAAACTGAGCACCAACAAAATGTTTTGAGTTATTGAGGTTTTGTCTGACAACAGCCCTCTGATCAGTGATTACAAGGTTTGGGTCGCAAGAACAGCAGAGGGAGGAAACATCCATAGCCTGTCTTCAGATCCTAACTAATAGGTATGAGGTTCTGTCTACACTGTGCTCAGTATCACATAATTCTTAAATACAGCAAAGCAGAAACTTAAGTGCATAATTTACATTGACATTTCAATGCAGTACTAAGCAAGAGTTTCAATTTTGGAAGTATCTAATTTTTCAGATGAAGAATTTAACCAACAATATAACTGTCCTCTCCATACGATGTAATGCATCTCATTGCATAAGTTAGGGAAAAAAGCAAGAGAATTCTTTCCTGCTCAAAAAGAATACGACTCAATTAAATATCAGCCAAGTTATCTACTTGAATACATTTGTGGAAATTTACTGTGTGCAAATTGACAACTTGTTCTTAACCTTGACAACATTGAAAGCTTGTCAAAAATCTTTTTTTAACATAATAACTAATTAACATAATAACCAGCTTTGAGGAAAGGTCACCAGACCTGAAACATTAACTCTGATTTGTCTTCACAGTTGCTGCCAGACCTGCTGAGCTTTTCCAGCAACTTCTGTTTTAGTCTTTTTTTAAAATATGCCTTTCCTCTTAGAAACATTTGCACCTTTTTGCAGCTCAGTGTGGGTATGCTGACCTAACCCACGAAATAGAGGACTGGAAATCTGTAACTTTTGTACTCATAAGAAATAAGAAGAATGGACTGAAACTACTCTCATTACACAGTGCAGTGTTCTGGGTCTTCACCTGTGAGCTCACAAAGAGGCAGTCACCATGTCCAGCACAGCAGTGAATCTTACTACAGGGCAAAATTTCTGCTTTCCAACTGGAAGAAATTTTCCAACAGGAACTCTTACATTTAAATGTCTAGGTCAACTAAGAACATTTTAATAATATCCAAATGCATGTTGCATGTTGGTTTCCACACACATGTGGGGATGCAGGATGGGCCTTGATTATTACATCAAATATCAAATATCTCAAAACTGTGATTGCTGGGCCACTTACTGAGATATGTGTACCATTGATAGTCACAGGTGAGGTGCCGGAAGACTGGAGGTTTGCCTATGTGTTGCCATTGTTTAGGAAAGGGGGTAAGGACAAGCCAGGGAACTATAGACCAGTGAGCCTGATGTTGCTGGTGGGCAAATTGTTGGAGGTAATCCTGAGGGATGGGTTGTACATGTACTTAGAAAGGCAAAGACTGATTAGGGATAGACAACATGGCTTTATGCGTGAAAAACCAAACTTGATTGAGTTTTCTGAAGAAGTAACAAAGAGGATTAATGAGGGCAGAGTGGTAGATGCAATCTATATGGACTTCAGTAAGGCGTTCAACAAGGTTCCCCATGGTAGACTGGTGAGCAAGGTTGGATCTCATGGAATACAGGGAGGGCTAGCCATCTCGATACAGAACTGGCTCAAAAGTAGAAGACAGAGGGTGGTAGTGGAGGGTTGTTTTTCAGACTAGAGGCCTGTGACCAGTGGAGTGCCACAAGGATCGGTGCTTGGTCCTCTAGAGTCATAAGATTTGTTTTTTGTCATTTACATAAATGATTTAGATGCGAGCATAAGAGACACACTTAGTAAGTTTGCAGATGACACCAAAATTGGAGGTGTAGTGGACAGTGAAGGTTACCTCAGATTACAACAGGTTCTTGATCAGATGGGCCAATGGACTGAGAAGTGGCAGATGGAGTTTAATTTAATCTGAGGAGAGTGTAGCAAATTACCCTGGTATATCCTGTCCATAAAAAGCAGGACAAATTCAACCTGACCAATTACTGCTCTTTCACTGTACTTTTGAATATCAGCAAAGTAATGGAAATGGCCACTGACAACAATATTAAATGGCAAAAGCAAAAGAATAACATGCTCACTGATATCAGATTGGCTTCCACCAGGGCCACCCAGCTCCTAACCTCAATACAGGCTTGGTCCAAAAAGGGACAAAAGAGCTGAACTCCCGAGATGAATTGAGAGTAAATTCCCTTAACATCAAGGAAGCATTTGCCTGATTATGGCATCAAGGATGTCGTGCAAAACTGGTGTCAGTGGGGATCAGGGATAAACTCTCCACTAGCTGGAGTTATACAGATCACAAAGGAAGATGGCTATGTTATTTTTAAGTCATCTCAGCTCCAATACAACTCTGCAGGAGTTCCTTAGGGCAGTGTCCTCAGCCAACCATTTTCAGCAGCTTCATTAATTACCTTGTCTCCATTTTAAGATCAGAAATGAGGATGCTCACTGATGATTGCACAATGTTCAGCAGCATTTGGCCCTCCTCAGATCATTGAGCTTTTTGAAATATTTGTATGGCATAATTTCAAAAGTGGGCTCTAAAGCTAGGGAAATATTCTAATTGAAAAAAGGATGACGCTGTGTGTAGCTTTGCAGACCAATGTGAGGGTTGGAATCAAAGACACTCTCAGAAAACGTAAGGACTGAAGTAAATATTAGCAACATGGTGTAGTTCAAAGTCTCAACCATCGTGAAGAAACTTTACAAGAAGGTTGAAGGAAATTTTAGTTGGTGATCCAGGCAATCATAATCCAGTTGAAAAGCAAAATAATGTTATACTGAAAGAGAAAGGTGAACAAGTACGACCAGCATCACAGGTCATATGGAATTCAGAAGGTAATGGGTGACGACAGTTATGTAAGGAAATTTGCTGAACATATAATCCAGATAGCAATGGATCACAACATTTCTCTGCTGGGGCAAGGTTAACGTTTTCATAAATCTTTCAATTGCTCTCCGATGCAGTAAGCTGAAGAGGATATAAGCAAAGAGTGAAGTAACGGCTTCATGGGATAGGCCTTCATTTAGTCCTTCATTTCTAGGAGTCATATAACAGTCATATATGATGGCTCAGAAAAAAATGCTGACTGTGTGTGTTTTTCATAAGATGATGGCACATATGGCATGGAATTTCAATTGCTGGCAGTTATGCAACATTGAAGTTTGAACAGAGTTTGCCATTTGTCTCAAAATAATATCCTCAGTGCTGAGACAGGAGGGAATCGTTGACTTCTACTACATAGGCTGAAGGCCTGTGCTTTGCATCTGTCCTCATGAACAAAACCAATGTTATCAAAGTCTTAATGCCATAGGAAGTTGCTGAGACACTTAACAAGCTAAAACTTGCGAAACAGGAGGTGTTAGAGAGACTGAGAGTACTTAAATTAAGCTTGACAATTGCTTCATCCTGACCATCCTTGGTTGCAGGGTGAGTGCCCGATGACTGTGAACAGACTAATGAATTGGGGATGTTCTCATTTTTGAAGAGGAGATTGAAAGAAGATTTGAAAGAAGTGATCAAATGAGGAGTCTAGACATAGCGGATAGCGAGTAAAGTTGCTCCCCCTTGGGAGAAGGTTCAACAACTAGGGGTCACTGATTTAAGATGATTGGAAAGGAAGGAATGGTGACAAAGAGGTGAAATAACTTTACAGAACCCAGTATCCCATCACCAAGTCACCCTTTATTTCCACGTGGTGAGTACTTGGCACTGATCCAGCTACTTCAGAGCCAGCTCCTTGAGTGAACAGTACATCTGAGAGTCCTGGTTGTTTCTGCCAGCCAGGGCTCCCTAATCGGACCAGATTAACAGTCCCAATCAGTGAACTCATATTCTACGAGGTCCACCTGCTGACTTTTACAATCACTACAGGGCTTATTTAAGCACCAGTGAGTGGAACAAGCCCAGCTGCTCTTGCAGAGAGCAGGCACAGTCAAGAAGAACAGCATGGCCTCAATTTGTGCAACTAATGGCAAATGCAGTTCACTGGTGGGATACATTTACAACACCTACAGATGCCCCACTGAGAAAAAGAATTCATTCTTATAGTACAGATATGCTGATGTGTATGAGGATGAGAAGGTCTTAGGCACTAATGCATGTTCGACGTTTTTGTCTATCTTTATCTGTGGGATGGTATTGAGACTGATTAATGCAACCCTTCCAAATATGAATGCTTTCCAAAGACCCGCTTCCATAAAGATTCATGCACATGGAGTGCAAATGGTATTTGCATTGGTATTACTAGAATCAATACATATACGCTTTCTGTCTCTTAGGAAGCTAAACTTCAAGCCTATCCACTTACTCCTCAGATAATGTATCTGACAGAAACCAGTCAGAAGCCTGTCACCAGGCATTTGAACGCAGCAGGATCAGGGCTGACGAAGGATTTTGGCCCAACACATTGACTTTCCTGTTCCTTGGATATTTGTCTGACCTGCTGTGCTTTTCCAGCTTCATATCTATTGACCCAGGATCAGGTCGAGAACAAGTAGGTATAATATTTAAAGGTAAAACAAAAGAGTATTTTCTTCCTCTAAAACCCAGAAACCAGATATTTCACTTTGTCCTCTCACTTGGGAGGCAGCAAAGTACATCAGATTAGCCCCTAGAAGGGAAATCTTGTGTGACATCACAAGAGGAAACACCGCAGTAAAACACTGAGAAACTGATAGTCTGGTGGCCAAGGAAGGTGAAAGTGCAGCTTGACCAGTGCAGCTGAGTTGGTACTTTCCCCTCAATTGACCTTGCAACAGAAATATTAATCTGGGGTACAGGTGGTTCTTTATACATGTTCAACCATGTCCCAGCAACTGTTGCTGAGGGATGACTGGGTTCAGAGATCTAACACTGTTCCCCTGCAATCCTGTGTTTGGAGTAAACATGCATTCAATTGTGGGCCTTATATAAGGTCAGAAGTGAAGGAATATTGTAATTACTCCTGGAAGGAACAAATTAACATCTCCCATGTGCCCCGTTACCTGTTATTTTGAGGCTGAGTTGTCTTCAGTTTGATAAGGCCTTCTCCACCCTAAAGGCAGCACTGTGCTACGAGAATTTATTGGCTGGTTGACAGGCCATCTGTTTCTAATACTGAAACAGCTCCAATCCTTAGTTCTGGGATAGAGT
The DNA here is from genome assembly GCF_020745735.1 of Hemiscyllium ocellatum. Lineage (NCBI taxonomy): Eukaryota > Metazoa > Chordata > Chondrichthyes > Orectolobiformes > Hemiscylliidae > Hemiscyllium > Hemiscyllium ocellatum. Next base: position 87,928,049 of record NC_083405.1, on the reverse strand, counting down.
CACCAGCATTTAAAAGTGACAGGCAGAAATAATGCCCTGCCACACAAGAAAGGGTGTGTGTAATTTGGAGTCCTCTAAGTGTGTATAACTCATAAGTGCTAGAATATTAAATCTGGATTCACTTTATCTCAGTAGATCAAAGCTTGGACATGGTAATTGAAGTAACATAGAGAATAGTGCAGCTGTTAGACAAAAAGGATTTCTCAGGCACTCAGCAATGAGCACACTTTTATCTATGAGAGCCTGGTGTACTATTTGGCTGTTATAAAGGTGTTTCAGTGGATTATCTTTATGGTAGTGAGCTGTCTCCTCCTCTTTAGGAGTCATCAAAACACCTTCTCTTTCTGTTCTGAGGTAAAGCTTCTTCAAATGAAGTGCAGTGTGTAACAATGATGAGCTTAGGTACAGCTGTCATAGAAACACAGAAGATAGGAGCATGAAGAGACAATTTGGCCCTTCGAGTCTGTTCTGCCAGTCATCATGATCATGGCTGATCAACTAACTCAACAGCCTAATCCTGCTTTCTCTCCATAACCTTTTATCCTGTTTGCCCCAAGTGCTACATCTAGCCACCTCTTCAATACATTCAATGTTTTGGCATTAACTATTTGCTGTGGTAATGAATTCCACAGGCTCACCACTCTTCAGGTGAAGAAATATCTCCTCAACTCTGTCCAGAACCAGACTGTGACCCATGGTTCTGGACACTCCCACCATCAGGAATATCCTCCTTGCATCTGTTGTACAATATCCTATTTCATCTGTGTCACTGCTTCAGATATCCACAGTTTCAAATATCAATTTATATTACTGTGGCTCTCTAATATTCAAAGCTAAGGCAGAAGTTATTTTTCAATTCTCCTTTTTCCTTCAAGTGATACAAGGGGTAGTGGACACACTTATCAAGCAGCACTTGCTCAGTAAAAACCAGCTTGCTGATATAAAACAAAGAACTGTGGATGCTGAAAATCTCTGATGCTCAGTTTCACAAGGGCCACTTGGCTCCTAACCTCATTACAGCTGTGGCTCAAACATAGACAGCAGAGTTGAGTGCAAGGGCTGGAGTAAGAATGGCGGTTCTTAACAATCAAGGCAGCTTTTGATCAAGTGGGGCATCAAGGAACACTGTCAAAATGGCAGCTAGTGAGATACTGGGGGAACACTCTCCACTGGTTTGAGTCATAATTAGCACAAATGAAGTCGTTCTAGTTGTTCGGGGCTGATCATGACAATCCAGGATATCACTGCAGGATTTCCTCAGTGTAGTGTCCGAGACCCAATCACATTTAGCTCCTTTAACAATGACTTCCTTCCAACATAAGGTCAGAAGAACGGAGTGTTAATTGATAGCTTTTCTCTTTATTCATTTGCAGAAAGAGAGCATTGCTGGCTAAACAGCATTTATTGGCCATCTCTAATTACCCAGAGGCCAGTTAAGAGTCAGCCACCTTATTGTGGGTCTGGAGTCACATGTAGTCCAGAGCAAGTAAGAATTGCAGTTTCCTTCCCTAAAGGACATTAGTGAACCTGATGGGTTTTCCAACAATCGACAATGGATTCATGGTCATCATCAGATTCTTAATTCTAGATATTTATTGAATTCAAATTCCAGACCACTTTTGGAATACTGTGTGCAATTCTGGTCTCCTTCCTATCAGTAGGATGTTGTGAAACTTGAAAGGGTTCAGAAACAATTCAGATGTTGCCAGGGTTGGATGATTTGAGCTCTGTAGAGAGGCTGAATAGGCTGGGGCTGTTTTCCCATACTGTCGAAGGCTGAGAGGTGACCTCATAAAGGTATATAAAATCATGAGGGGCACAGATAGAATAAATAGGAAAAGGCTTATCACATGGGTGGGGGGAGTCCAGAACTAGAGGGCAAAGGTTTAGGGTGAGAGGGGAAAGATATAAAAGAGACCTAAGGGGCAACTTTTTCACACAGACGGTGGTACGTGTATGGAATGAGCTGCCAGAGGAAGTGGTGGAGGCTGGTACAACTGCAACATTCAAAAGGCATCTGTATGGGTATATGAAAAGGAAGGGTGTAGTGGGATATGGGCCAAGTGCTGGCAAATGGGACTAGATTAGGTTGGGATATCTGGTCGGCATGGACAAGTTGGACCGAAGGGTCTGCATCCGTGCTGTACATCTCCATGACACTATCTGCTGTGACAGGATTTGAACCTTACTCCCCAGAACGTTATTTTGGTATCTGGATTACAACGTTGTACAGTAAGCATTATTCATGACTCTTCAGATACGAAGCAGTCCATATCCATATGTAATAAAACCTGGACAACACAAGTAACATTAGCATCACACAAGTGCCAGGCAATGACCAACACTATCAAGAGAGAGTCTAATATTCTCGCTCTCACATTCAATAGCATTATCATCACTGAAATTTTCCAATTTCAACATCCCGGGCATTACCCTGATCAGAAATTGAAATGGATTCACCATATAAATACTGTGGCTACAAGAACATATCAGGGGCTACAAACTCACCTCTTAACTTCCAAAAGCCTGTCCACCCATCCAGATGCCTTTTAAATGTTGCAATTATAAGCACAAGTCAGGGGTGAGATGCAATATTCTTCTCTTGCCTAGATGAACACAGCACTAACAACACAAAATGCTTGACACCTTCCAGGACAAAGAAGCCCGTTTGTTTGGCACCCCAGCTAATATCTTCAATATTCACTCCATTCCCTACCAATGCACAGTAGCAGCAGTGTGTACCATCTAAAATTTGCCCTGCAGAAATTTACCAAGGTTCCTTCAAAGGCACCTTCCAAATCTGTATCCTCTATCACTTAGATGGACTAGGACAACAGGTACATGGGATCACCACCATCTGCTTGCAAGATCTTTTACAAGTCACTCAACATCCTGACTTAGAACTACAACACCATTCCTTCATTGTTGTTTGGTAAGAGTCCTGGAATTCCATTCTTAAAAACATTGAGGTTTACATACTCCACATGAACTGCAGTAGTTCAAGAAGGTGGCTCATGTCTCATGGATAATGAGTAAAAGGCAATAAATTTTGGCCGAGCCAGCAATGCACACATCCAATTGAAGAATAAACCAAAAGGCAGTCACCACGAATTTTCTGAGAATAAGGAATTTTGATTGATGCCTCGGTAGTGAGATTCACTAGTACAGCAAAACCCAATGCAGTGCATTTATAATAGGACTTCGAGTGTTGAGACCTGTATGTCCAGAGGGATATCATTAGTGAAGTCACCAACTCTAGGGAATCTGGCAATGTGGAAGAACTGCAGTATCTTGTCAAATGGGTGACAGTTTTCCATTGCAAACATCATGTTCAGATTGATGAATAATGCCTCACTAATCTGCCTGATGTTTCTGTGCATTGAAGCAATACTGTAAACTTCTCCTGTACTTTATTCAGAGGTGATCAGATCTATGATTCATCCTAGTGGTAACTGCACCCTCATTTTCCATTAAAAAAGCATCAGATAAAGTATCATTTCTGATCTCAGTGAAACCAGCTTCTGTCACGTGGCAGTTGTAGACAGTCAGCCGATTTATCACTTAAGAGTAGAATACAATAATTATCCTTTAATAACTTAGACAGGGAATGGGAAATTTTATACACAGAAAAGGGGATACTCTGCCACCTGCTGGTTTTTACATCACACAACAACAATATCCATGTATTTTGTTTGCAAGTAATCTAAAAATGTTTCATCATGTCTCAAATGTAAAACATGCTTCCAAATGATAATTTTATACATCCAAATCTATTTAAAAAAAACTGAACTAGTTGAAATTGGGTTCCATGGTATAGATGAACTGAATTAAAAAAAAGAACTGGAAACATGCAGATTGGCCAGATTGTGATCTAACAGACTGTTCACTCTGATTTAGTGTGAGTTCTACAATTTTATACAGTGCAGGTCCATTTAACGTATTCTTATAATCAGACCTCCAGCAATTTAAAGGTTAACAATCCAACTTAAATGTGGGCATTTTTGCCTGGCTTTTCATGGTGCAGAGTTCATGTTATTGGAGGAGTTAATCCAAATGTCTGTTAAACTAGACAGTGGTGCTAGATCCTAAAAGGAAGTCAAAGTAGATGTTTAGCCTGTCAGGTGACCTACTTCAGTAAAGGCGGCTATGGACAGTCAGGTGACTTCTTTAAAGTTTCTGTACAGAATGACAGACATGTCTGAATGAATTCCTGGAAAGTTGTTTAAAATGGCCTTACCAGATAGTGATTATTTATTCAATTAATAAATGAAAATCCCCGAAGGCAAGTAACAGTCTCCTCATTTGCGACGTTTAAGGTGTTTAGTCCACTGCTTGGTCTGTAGAGGGCACTGTCCTCAGTAACAATGTAGTATTGGTTAAAGCTTTCCACAAGTGCACAGGGTTTGTATGATCATGTTGGCTCTTACACTTCTGAACTATAGTGAATACAAACCTTGCCGTTCCGACCTTTCTCAAGATAATATGCCAAATTCCAGCAAATACCATCATAAACCTCTGCTGAACTTGCATTTTTCTTTAAATAAGATAACCAACACTGTGCATGGTATTCCAGGTGAGGCCTCTTCAATGCCTTTCATTGCTGCAGACTAATCTTTCACAATTCATGTACTATAAAGTTCAGCAAAATCTCTCCATTTAGATAACATGCTTTTTAAATCTTCCTGCCAAAATTAACCATTTTGCAACTTTTCTATTCCATTTATCAGATCTTTGCCCACTCACTTAACTATCTCTATCTCTTTATAATCTCCTTATGTCCTCTTCACAAGTAAATACCTTTGTATCATCAGCAAATTTAGCAACTGTACCTTCAGTTCCTTCACTGAGTCATTTATATAAATTGTAAATAATTGATGTCTCAGGACTGATCACTCTGCCACTTCTTTAAATCTTTCCAACCAGAAAATGAAAACGTTTCCTGTTAGCTGGCTAATCTTCTATCTATCTCAATATATAATCCCAACACCAAGCGCTCTTATTTTCTGCAATAAGCTTTGAATTGCTAACTTACTAAATGATTTCTGGAAATCTAGATAAAATATATTCACAAGGTTCCCATATGTGGATGATGACAACTGATTTCCTCCACTCCAAGTATTTCAAGTTTTTCTCTCGATCTGAGGATACGTCTTTAACACTGGTATCAGAAATGTAATACTGATTTCAGAACTTGCACTCACAGCTACAGAGGTGAGTCCCCTACCCCTGCTACGTTCCTATTGCCTCTCCCTATTTGACTCTCCTGTATCACAATGGGCGGCACGGTGGGCGGCACGGTGGCACAGTGGTTAGCACTGCCGCCTCACAGCGCCAGAGATCCAGATTCAATTCCCGCCTCAGGCGACTGACTGTGTGGAGTTTGCACGTTCTCCCCGTGTCTGCGTGGGTTTCCTCTGGGTGCTCCGGTTTCCTCCCACATTCCAAAGATGTGCGGGTCAGGTGAATTGGCCATGCTAAATTGCCCGTAGTGTTAGGTAAGGGGTAAATGTAGGGGTATGGGTGGGTTACGCTTCGGCGGGTCGGTGTGGACTTGTTGGGCCGAAGGGCCTGTTTCCACACTGTAAGTAATCTAATCTAATCTAAGTAATCTAATCTAATGCTTTGCTCAGTATGCTCATCCTCCCTGCAGCCCCCACTCTCATCTATAAGTTGGCAAAAACCTCTTAACTACTGGATAATTCGAGGGGTTGTAGATCCTCAAAACTACCCCCACACCCTTCTCACCTGCAGTCACACATTCCTATTCTAATCAGAGGCCAAACCTGAATTACCTAATCTAACTGACTCCTGGAACAAAGCACCCAGGTAACCTTCCTCTTTCTTGATGTGATGCAATGTTTGCTCCATTTGCTCAACTCAATCCAAGTTTGCTCAAACTGCAAATATTTGCCACAAATGTGTTCATTCTGGATCACCTCAGTGTCAAGTAGCTCCCCCATAATCTACCTGAACTTCCATCTCTATCAAATGTTATTTGATATATTAATTAATCACTCTTGCATTCTTGGCCCTTACTCTTTATTGCAATTTTTTTTACATGAGTAGCAATGTAATACCTAACAAGCTAATTTAAAGAGAGGAAAAAGGAACAGAGATCTCAGCACAAACTTACTTTCAAGACTAAAAATACTCACCAACCCTATTCACCAACTAGTGGCTTCATTTTGAAAAGCAGTCAAGCACTTCTCTTCCACTGCTTAACACCTTGAGATGTGCAACTCCAGCACCATACTCTTAAGTCAGACTCAAGTGTTAAGTGCACTAAGTAAGCAACTTATACATACTCCAAACAAAAAGGATCCACTGCAGTCATAATGAGGATCCAGTTTTAACTAGGTCTTAAATAACCTACTCTTTTACTGCAACCCTTGAAAAGAGATGCTGCTCAAAGCCAGAACCTGCAGAATTTAAGCTATAACTAATTTAGACCACATTAGGTTTTTACAAATTAAAATTTAAATGTTTGCATTCAGTGAATGGACCACTTCAAAACTACTTTACTGTCAGTAAAGTGTTTGTAATACAGTGCAGTCATTAAAGGTGCAATTTAAATGCAATCCTTTCTTCCTTAGCATAGCATTTGTGTAGAGTAACTAACTAATCTTTGCTTGACTGACTGCAGCAGCACTATCACACACAGCGATATGATCTGATAATAGACTGAATATTTTGACAACAGTAACACTTCACATTTATGCAAAACTTTTACAGTAATAAAGCATTTTAAGGTATTTCATAGCTGCAAGTAAAACTTACATAAACATAGATCAAATAATGCAACTAATAATGAACAAATTGTTTCTGAGTCTTCCAATAATTGAATTTATTTGAAGCTAATCTGTCAATTTCAACAACAAAAACAGAAATTGCTGGAAAAGCTCAGCAGGTCTGGCAGCACCTGTGGAGAGAAATCAGAGTTAACGTTCACATCAAATGATCCTTCTCAGAACACTTTATAACATTTATAAATTTTGACCATGGCTCAACCTTAGTTCAATTGAAGGGCTCTGGCCCGAAGCGTTGATTCTCCTGCTCCTTGGATGCTGCCTGACCTGCTGTGCTTTTCCAGCAACACACTCTCAACTCTGATCGCCAGCATCTGCAGACCTCACTGTCTCCTCCATCTTAGTTCACTTAGTTCACACTGCCACTGAGTCAAAAAGTTGTGTGTTCAAGTTACAGAGTCTGAGAATATGGAGATAGGCCCTTTGGTCTAAACTGGTCCATGCTGACCAAAACATCCATCCATGTTAGCCCCATTTCCTTGCACTTAGCCCATATCATTCTAAACCGTTCCTATCCATGTACTTGTCCAAATGCCTTTTAAATGTTGTTAATGTACCCACCTCAACCACTTCCACTGGCAGTTCATTCCGTATGTGTACCACCCTCTGTGTAAAAAAGTTGCCCCTCAGGTTCCATTTTACTCTTTCCCCTTGAACCTTAAACTGATGCCCTCTAGTCCTCGATTCCCCAACCCTGGGAAAAAGACTGAATGCATTCACCCTATCCATGCCTATCATGATCTTATATATCTCACATGGTAGGTTGCTCTGGAAGGTTAGATCCTTCCCCCCCTCCCCGCCCCCCCACCGCCACACCCCACCACCCACCTCAGTCTCCTATACTATAAAGAAAAAATCCTAGCTTGTCCAACCTCTTCCTATAACTCAGACCATTGAGTCCAGGCAACATCCTTATAATTTCTTCTGCACTCTTACCAGTTTAATAATATCCTTCATAAAGAAAGGTGATCAAACCTGAATACAATACTCCAAATGTGGCTTCACCAACATTCTGTACACTACAACATAACTTCTCAACTTCTATATTCAATGGCCTGACTGATGAATGTCAGTGTGCCAAAAGCCTTCTTAACTGCCCTTTCTACTTGTGACTCCACTTTCAGAGAACTGTGAATCTGAACCCTATTCCCTCTATTCCACTACACTCCTTAAGGTCCTACATTCATCATGAAACTCCTACCTTGATTTGACTTTCCAAAATGCAAAACCTTACACTTATCTATCTTAAAATCTATTTGCCATTTCTTGTCCCACTACCCCAGCTGATCAAAGTCCTGCTTCAATTTCTGATAACCTTCTTCACTGTCCACAATGTCACCTACTTTAGTGTCATCTGCAAACTTAATAATCATGCCTTGTACTTTCTCACCCAAATCATTGGTACAGATAACAAACAGTAATGGGCCCAGCACCAACCCCTGAGCCACCATACTAGTCACAGGCCTCCAGTCCAACAAGCATCCTTCCACTATTACCTTCTGCTTCCTACCATCATGTCAATTTTGTATCCAATTTGCCAGCTCATCCCGGATTCCATGTGATCTAACCTTCCAGAGCAACCTACCATGTGGAACCTTATCCAAGGCCTTACTGAAATCCATCCAGACTATGTCTACTGCTTTGCAACCTTCCTGCAATTTTGCAACTTCATCAAACAACTCTAACAAAGTTGTGAGTCATGATATTCCACTCACAAAGCCATGTTGACTACTCCTAATGAAACCATGTCTTTCCAATTGCATGTATATCTTACCTCTCAGAATTATCTCAAGTAACTTATCCACCATAGATGTTAAGCTTATTGGTCTATACTTTCCAGGTTTTTCTTTGCAGATCTTCTTGAATAATGGCACAACATTTGCTGCCCTTCAGTCTTCCAGGACCTCACCTGTGGCTAACAATGATGCAAAAATATCAGCCCATAATTTCTTGTCTTGTCTCTTGCAGTATTCATGGATATATCTAGTCAGGACTAGGAGATTTATCCACCTTCATACACTCTAATACATCCAATGCCTCCTCTACTGTGATATGGACTGTCCCCAAGATATCACCACTAACTCCCCAAGTGTTCATATCTTTCTCAATGGTCAACACAGAGGAGAAATATTAATTGAGGACCGCACCCATCTCCTGCAGTTCTACATATACATCCTACACCAGAGAGATGTCATTTAGGCTATTATGGTGGGTCAGCTCACTTGACTGCAGTGTGGTGCTTCATAATGTTAACAACACAGGTCTAATCCTCATATTGGCTAAGGTAGTTCTTGGGATCCAATTCTTCAACTTGCTTTGTTATGAAATCATGTCATCAATGAGTTGTGATGAGCAGCCCTTACACAGTAAGGATTTATCATAAAGAGAGAACATGTGTACTGATACCAAGGAAGTTCTACACTGCTGGAGATGCTTGGATAAGAAATTAAAATGAGTGCCATTTGACCTGTTCCATGTTTTGCTAATATTGAACTTCAGATCAATATCACCAGAAGAAAAGATTGTTGTGTTATTATCATTTGGGCTAAGTATTAGTAGTGGATTAGTTATACTGCTAGTAATGCAAAAGAATGGATTATTGATTCACAGACATGAGCTCAAATCTCATTACAGAATTTGAGTTATTTCAATATCATAGAGTCATACAGCACATAAGCAGACCCTTCATCCAACCAGTCTATGCCGAACATAATCCCAAACTAAACTAGTCTCACCTGCCTGTTCCTGACGCAAATGCTTCCAAATATTTCTTATTCGTGTACTTATCTTTTATATGTCTTTTAAACATTGCAACTGTACATGCATCCACCACTTCCTCTGGAAGTTCATTCCACATATGAACCACTGTTTAAAAAAATTGCTCCCCATGTCTTTTTGAAATCTTTTTTCCCTCATCTTAAAAATATACTCATTTGAAATCCCTCACCCTAAAGAAAAGACACCTGCATTCACCTTATCTATACCCCATGTGCAATTCAAATAAATCAGAAATTAAGAAGCTAGTATCAGGAAAGATGACAATGAAACTCAGCCTATTGCAAAAAGTCATCTGGCTCACTTCAGTCTTTTAGGTAAGGAAATCTGCTGTCCTTATCTCGTCTAGCCTACATATAACTCCATACCCACAGCAAAGTGGTTAATTCCTAACTGTAATCAGATTTGGTCAAACAAGTCACTCAGTTGAATGCAATTAGGTCAATAAAAGATATCTTGATAGTGACTTCTAATCCTGTGAATGAACACAAAAGAAATTGCTGTTTGTGGGACGTTGCAAATCAGTTGCCACAATTTCTATAGGGCAATAATTACCACACCTTAAGAACACTTCATTGGTGAGACCACAAAATGCATTGCATAAATATAAAGCTTTTCCTTTCTTAAAAAACATGAAATACAATGATCAGGTTATATCTCAGAAATCAGACACCAGGATGGTTACTGTTTTCTTTTGACAGGATTTTAGTACAGGTATACTTTGCTTAATATCCTACCCAGAATCTTGCATTATGCACCCGACCCATTGGTCTTCACATTTGCAATCACCTGCAAGAAAAAAAGACTACTTATATTTTAATATATATGTAACATAGCTCTAATCATTTCAAAGACTGACATGAAGAATGATATTCTATATTAAAAATCTCCTTTTGTTCAAATATGCAGCATGCCTTTTCAACAGTTTAACATCAATTTACAAAATACCCTGGACAATACAAAAAGCTCAGTTATAAATGAATCTCCATCGTTTGTTTCACAATTCTGTTAAGAAAACAGATTAATAAATCAGAGTGGATTCTTAATCATTTAATATACATATCTTCATCTTTGATGACACTACAGAACCTTATTTACTTTGCAGCCACCAAACAAGTTAGAACAAAGAACAAACATTTCAAATTGTAATCAATGCTGAAGCTCTTAATTTATATCCACACAATAGAATCAAACTTTGGAAATGCATAGCATTAGTCTAAACGTCGATCTCTTCCTTCTATTGATCATACTGTACTTTCTAGCTTTTATTGAAACGGTCATTAATAACCTCCATGACAATCCATTTGACTCTTTTCAGCATTGTTTCTCTGTCATTTCCTTTATATTCACATATGGCTTGAATGTGGCTACTGGAGATGATAATAAAACATGTTTACTTCGGAATGTGATATGAATACTATACACACAGGAATGGAGATTTTAAGCTTTCAATGTTAATGCAGCCTCATTTACTGATAGATTAATGCAATCCCACAAGTGTCAATGAATATTGAATAATGTTAAATAAGGAGTTAATGATTTGCATTATAAATCGAATACACTATAGACTGTAGTCTTCAGCAATCGGTATTGGAGTCTGCCTTTCAGAGCTGGTAAAAGAGATTCATTTTGGATGTCAGCGCCCTTTACATCTTTCAGTTTTTTAATAATGATTTTAACCTGTTGTCCTTATGATGTTTAAAACTTGTTTTTAAAGTGTATCTTCTGTCAAACTCTTCTAGCATTACATTAATATTCTTTTTTATTTCTTTGTACTGACCTGGCTAAGTGAAAATGTAAGCTGGATTCATTAACTTCATAGCACTATTACCCAATGCTGAAGTTTGGGATACAGTAATGTTTTGTACAAATGAATAGTTTGGGACCTATCTACTTCCTATTGTAATTGAAGTGGGACTAGAGCTTTTAGCCTACTTACTCCTAGAAGACTGTTATGGACCAGCCCAAACCTCTCAAAATATGTTTGGAAAGTAGCCTAGACCATAACTTTTTCTTATTTTAAAGGTAGATGTAAAGTGCTGTGTTTCAGATACAATGCCTCTGGTCAAACTACTCTCGGTAAGCAAAATACAATTTAGTTAAATACTACAATTAAAATACAAACAAAAGAAAGAGGAATTTAGAATAACTTAACTTTTGGAAAACAACCAAATAATAGATACAATACCTATTACTAACTAACTGTTCCAATATAGTAATATCTCATAATGGCAAAATGGCAAATTCAAACACAGGTTCTCCAAACCAGTAGGGAAAAAAAATCAAGAAAAGATTCAGAGAGAATAGCATCCAGGAGACATTCACTGAAGGTCCAACTCTTCTGAGACCCAAAGGCTTCTGCTCAAAACTAAACCTAAAAGCTAAAAAAAAACACTAGAAAGCTTGGTTTGTCACAGCTGGCCACACTCCAATGTTCCAACTTTAAAAACACCCCAAGGCCTCTCAAATTGTTTACTTTCTAATAGACAACTGGATACCTCTACCATACAATCTCTCTTGACAAAATAACCTCTTAAAGTGACAGCATTGTCACAAGATGGACTCGTCCTTTAAATATCATAGTGAGTTTGGCAGTATCACAGTTAACCTACCTTGCAAATTTAACACTGAGTGGTCTGGTAAAAATGACTGCCCTTTAATGCACTGTTAGTGGAACAAGAGAAGCAGGAGTGCTTTTTCCACACCTACCAATCTTACTTTCCCCCTTCCATCAGACAAAATCAGGTGGAACAGCTCACCCAATTCCACGCGCACCCCTAGTGTCGCACTATCTCCATATTCCCACAAATACACCAACAGGTTTCTGACTTTGAACTACCTGCCCAGCAGGAAGCTAACTCCTTCAATCAAGCTGGCATTCTGGCATGGGTCCTGTACACAAATTGGAGGGAAACCCACTTGCAACCAGTCCATGTCAACACTGGGTCAATGTTTTAAGTGATTTCCTATATGAAGTTCATAAGCCACAATAATCCGTATATTTTGTATCAGAATTATTTTATACCTGTGGAGAATTACCATCTAACATATTGATACTATGCACCAGTGTTAAAGGTTTATATAATTTTATTTGCACATAATAGAATTTAACTCTAAGATATTAAAACACATTTCCAATTTAACACCACTGACAACACTTCAAAAGGACTTTACTAGCTGTAACGCATTTGAAAATGACCCGAGATCATGAAAGACATGATAGAAATGTGAGTATTTCTTTCTTTAAAAGTAATATGGATAATTTTATGAAAATTACAGTTCCATTAGCAAGTCTTATCTGCTGGAAAATTATTTTGGGAATTCAAGCAAATGTTCCTCACAATCTGCCTATTAATAGTCTGTATTGATACTTTCCATGTCTAAATTACCAATATTTCAATATCAGTTACCACCATGGGAGCACCCCAGATTCCAGATTTACCTCGGTACGGAACGTTCTGTGTTAGGAGCACACAATTACAATGCCATTCTCTGTACTGTGATTCTGGAATAGATTTAGCAGTTCAAAAATGTGAGCTCATCAGCAGAAGAAGAATTGTATTTGACCTCAATCTGTAACCTGGCACATCCCTTTTTCTAACACTGTGCTGAATGATCAACCCAATGAGACTGGAGACATCTATTTTTCACGTGATTATGTATGGACATGACTGGAATTCGAATAATGAATGGTGTACATGACTGACAACATGTAATGCTATTCAGAAGGAAAAGCTCCACCTGACAAAAACAAGCAGCCATGGATATACAGAGGTAAGACACAGCATAAAATTAAAAGAAATGGCTTTTAAAACATAAAGAACAGTAGAGATCTCACAGAATGGGACAAATGCAAAGACTAATGAAGGTCAACAAAGTGGTTTACAGAAGCAGCCAAAAAGGATTATGAAAGGAAACTTGCAAAGATCATAAAAGTCTTTAAGAAGAGATTTTATAGTTACATAAAGGGAAAGTGATAAGAATACTATTTGCTCACTGAAGGCTGAGAGCACGGATATTGTTCATGACTATGGGAAAATGGCAGGCGTACTGAACTATTATTTTCAGTATTCATAGAAGTGCCGATGAAATTAATAGAGAATTGGACTGTGTCTAAACAAAATTAGCTTAAGTAAATCATCAATCATGGGGAAATTATTGGAAGTGAAGGGTGCCAGACTCCCAGGATCTGAGAGTTTCTATTTAGAGGTGGTAAAGGAGGTAGGAAAGCACATTTTTGATGCCCTAAACGTAATATTTCAGAGTTCCCTGAATTTATGAGTTGTAACTCTGCATTGGAAATTTCCACATGTTACTCCACTCTTTAAAAAGGGTGACTCAGGGAAACAAAGACAACGTTAGCTAAGATGGAAGCCCACAGAATTGATAGTACGTTACTGACATGGACAGGAAATCGTTTGAGTGGCACAAAACACAGTTGGAATAATGGATAAATACTCAAATTGGCAGGATGAGACTAATGGTGTCCCGCAGGAGTCTGTTTGGGGACCTCGATTATTCACTATTTTCATTCATAACTTGGATAAGGGCATATAAAGTCAAATATCGAAACTTGCTGACATGTCTGGGAGGCATTGTAAACAGTGTAGATGACAGCATAAGATTTCAACAACATATTAACAGATGAGGTGAATGGGCAAAGATGTGACAAATGAATTTTAATATAATCAAGTATGAGGCTTTTCATTTCAGACTGAAAAGGGATAGATCAGGGTTTTTTCTTTAGAAAGCACAAAGTTAAATATTGGGGGTTTCGGTGCATAGTTTTTAAAATGTCACAAACAGGTGCAGAAAGTAGTCAAAAAGGCTAATGGAATGCTGGCCTTCATATCTAAAGGGCTAGAGTTTAAGGTTGAAAATGTTATATAGCAGTTATGCAAAACCCTAGTTAGACCCCACTGAGAGTACTGTGAGCAGATCTGGGCACCACACTTTAGGAAGGATGTTTCAATCCTGGAATGAATTCAATGCATGTTTACAAGGCTGATATCTGGACTTCAGGGGTTAAGGTAGAGGTGACGTGAGACAAATTAGGCCTCTAATATCTAGAGTTTAGAAGGTTAAAGGCTGATCTAACCGAGGTATTCAGAGAAAGACAGAGAAGATAAAGATAAACTATTTTACTTGTTAAAAGACCCTAGAATCAAGGGGCATTGTATAAGAATTAGGGCCAGACCATTCAGGAGAGATATTAGAAAAGACTTCTACATGCAAAGAGTAATGGAGATTTGGAACTCTCATCCTCAAATGGCAGTCAGTGCTAATTCAACTGTTAAATTTAAATCTGAGATAGGTAAACATTTTTAAGCATGTGTCAGAGATGTGCACCCAAGGCAAGCATATGGGGTTAGGCCACAGATCAGCCGTGGTCTTATTGAATGATGAAGCAGGGTGGTGGGGCTGAATGGCCTTCTCCTGTACCTATGTCCTCAGTTGTATATAAAAATGGGTTTCTTGTATTCAGAAGTTCTGTTCTAGCTACTCTAGGATAGATTCTCCCTGCAAATGCCTGAAGGAATAATTGTAAAACTGAACTCAAAACAACCATTACAAAAAGAATACTCATCACTTTCCTGGCAAAGTGTAACACCTCCGAAGCTGAACAAGTTAAAGCAGTTTGGCTGACTGGCCCCCACCCTCCAGCATTAAATCTACATAGTTCCAATATGTACCATCTAAAAGATGGACTGCAGCAAATCATAAAAGCTCCTTCAGCAACACCTTCCAAACTTTTGAAGTCTACTACCTAAAAGGACAAGGGTAGCAGATATATGTGAGCACCACGACCTGAAAGTTTCCCTCCAAGCCACACATCATCCTGTTTTGGAAATATATTGCCGTGTAAAGATCATATAATTTCTTTTTCTGCATTTTTACTTGTGGACTGAAATCGAAAAAGGACTGTTTTAAAACCGAACGATTGTGGAAGGAATAAACACATTTTTAAAAAATTACTTAAATTCACTTTTTGTGTGGTTTACCCTGCAGCTTTGTTCAAGCAATTGGAGAGAAGGGAGATGTGGCACTGCACCAGGGGTGAGTATACAGAGTGAGATCTGGTGAGCAACAAGTAGCTAATTGGTTTGTGCAATTCTGACCATGGATGCATCAGCCTAATATTAACTCTCTGAATGATGCCTTGGCAGTTGACAGCTTGTGGGTGTGAACCATACATTGGTCAGCTTCAGACTATTGGACGGGAAGGTGCGTCTCTCTCTCTCTCTATACAATCTCTACCTCTCTCTTTGCAATAAGAATACCTGAAGCCTGAAGAAAGCCACCAGTTGCTGTAAGTTGTTGCCTTTCAACAGTAATTAAGAGGCTTTACTATTAATATACCAATTGGCCTATGTCTCCTGTAAAGAAGTTAAAAAAAACCTGGAGAAGGTAGTCAAAGAACAGAAAATCTTGACAGGCAAAATGACCACCTCAGCAATGCCTGTGGACTGATTCTGGTGAACTCTGGCTCCTATCCTTATTTTCCCTCATCAGTAAAACTGATGTTTTTTGTTTGTTTGTCTGTGTTTGTATTTTTGTGTTGGGTTATAAAAGTGACTTAGAGTTTTAACTTATAAAGCTATATGTTGGTAGTACATAGCTGTTTACTAGTGATCAGAATTTACTTCTTTGTAATAAATATTCGTGCTTGTTTACTCAAGGACCTGGTCAGTGGTTTCTGTAAATTTGATTCCAAAAGAAGGGCGAATCAGGAACTTTACAAAATATGCTCAACACATTTCCTAATAAAATGAGAAAGCAAAAAATAAACAATAGCAAGCGATTTATAAATAAATAAAAGGGGCAGCATTAAATCAGAGAAGAAAAGCAGACACAAAGACACTTAAATGGCCTGCAATGTTCAAGAAGGTGGCTTATCACCTCCTTCTGAGGGGCAATCAAACCAGAGATCTTTACATCCCAGAAATGAATAAAGGAAACATTCACTTGGTGACAACAGCATTTCTGTATATTATGTCCACATTATTCTTGCATTTAGCAATCATTAAAATGACTGCTGGGGAAACACTGGTGCATTATAATTGTATACCTTATTGCACTCGGCAGTAAAAGATGACAATTTCCTACACAGTGCTTCACGCTCTGCTCATAAACTTACAGCTTGATTCTTTGTTTTGTATACAGAATTAGTTTTTGTTTAACAGTATTTCACTTGTCTCTCATTTGGTAGTCTCAATTAATTACTCAATTATACATGATGCCACATGGCTCCTTTTTTCATTCTTTTGTAATGATTCCCGAGTAATGGTTGGTATGGATTTATATTTGGCTATCACTGTTACCATAGTTGTTTTACATAAATACAGAAGAAGCAAAAGCAAACATTAAACATGTATTTAACTGTGAAATTATGATCTACAGCTTAATCATTCCTAATATCAACTCTTTCTCATGATGCCTTACTGTGTAAGCTCAGCTGTTATAACACCTGTCTTTTACCTTGGAGTTTTCCAACTCCAAAACCCAAATAATCTACTCCAGTAAAACTGTAGTTTACCTGTGTATCCTTCAACTTTGTTTAGTCTACTCACTATTTCAATGCAACCTCCATTACACTGGGGATGCTAACCACAGATTGGGTGAGCACATTGCAGAATACTTCCTTCTGAAACACAAATATAACTCTGAGCTTCTTAACCAAATAACCAGAGGAAAGAGGAGGACCAGGAGCAGGATGTTCAGCTCCTCCAGCCTGCTCTGTCATTCAATGGGATCAAAGCTGATCAACATTCCTCACTTCCACTTTCCTGCCCTTTCCCATAAGCTTTGATCACTTTCTGGTCAAGGATCTATCTATCTCAACCTTAAACATACACAAGGACTTTATGAAAAGGAGTTCTAAAGACTCATAATCCTCTGAGCAAAGAAATTCCTCCTCACCTCAGTCTTAAAGTGATGCCACTTCATTGTGTCCTCTGGTCCTAAACTCATGATAGGAAACATCCTTTCAACACTTACTCTATCAAGAATCCTATATGTTTCAATGAGACCACCTCTCATTTTTCTAAACTTCAGTGAAAATAGTCTCACCTGTTTGAGTTAATTCCTACATACTGCAATCATCTGCCAACCTGCAAAAGAATGCCTTATCCCCACCTACTGTTTCCTGCCCATTAAACAATTCTCTATCCATGTTCATACAGAACTTCCAACATCGGGGTTCTTCTCTTATGACAACTTCTTGTGTGGTACTTTGTCAAATGCCTTCTGGAAGTCCAAATACAACACATCTACTGGTTCCCCTCTATCTCCTCTGCATCCCTGTCACAATGAAATGTAATGTAATCTTGAGGAACAGTCAGTACCTGCTTGTCTGTTTTAGAACTTCATTGACATCACTGAGTTCCCAGTTTCAAATCATAAACTCTGCTGCCTTTTCTTCAGGGAGGTGCTCTTCTGGAGCAATCTCATAATAGTTTCCTGTTAGCTTGCAGGATTGTTCCATTTGCCATTTGATCCACCTGATCATAGATCTTCTATTTTATTCAATGCCCATAGGGAAGGCGAATCAGGGCAGCATTTAGACATTCAACGGTAAGGTCCTGGGGACTGCTGCTGAACAAAGGGAACTTGGAGTACAGGTTCACAGTTTGTGTATGAAATGAACTGCCAGAGTAAGTGGTGGAGACTGGGCCAAATAGAGTCATAGAGATGTACAGCACGGAAACAAACCCTTCGGTCCAACTCATCCAGATATCCTAACCTACTCTAGTTCCATTTGCCAGTACTCAGCCCTTATCTCTCTCAAACATTTCTATTCATATATCCATCCAGATGCCTTTTAAATGTTGTAATTGTACCAGCCTCTAGCACTTCCTTTGGCAGCTCATTCCAGACATGCAAAACCCTCTATGTGAAAAAGTTACCCCTTAGGTCCCTTTTAAATTTTTCTCCACTCACACTAAACCTATGCCCTCTAGTTCTGGACTTACCCACCCCAGCAAAAATACCTTGTCTATTTATCGTATCCATGCCCCTCATGATTTTATAAATCTCTATAAGGTCAACACTCAGCCTCCAATGTTCCAGGGAAAACAGCCCCAGGTTATTCAGCCTCTGCCTATAGCTCAAATCCTCCAATCCTGGCCAATGGTCTGACTAATAAAAGAAGGCAGACCAAACACCTTCTTCACTATTCTATCTACCAGTGACCTCACTTTCAAGGGACCAAGAACTTGCACTCCAACGTCTCTTTGTTCAGCAATCTTGCCAGGAACTTAGCAAAATGCTGGCAAATGAGACTACATTAATTAGGATATCTGGTCAGATGGATGAGTTGGATCGAAGGATCTGTTTCCATGCTGCACATCTGTATTTCTCCATGATCTTGCCCTCCTATTTTACTGCAAAGCCCATATATCTCTGCCATCTCCAGTTTTGACCTTGATCAGAAATTTGAAGGAGGAAGGGGTCAAATGGCTCCTCTGAAAGCCTCATCCACCTCTGAAAGAAAATTCATGGAAACTAAGTCATCCATTAAAAGCCTGTCCTACAGCCATCCTCACTCGAGAGAAAGTCCCACCCTCAGGAGCTGCCAGCCAAGAGGGTCATCACCTACAGATGGAGATGTCAGGCAAGTGATGCGGAGGAAAGCTTGAATGGTCTTATTTTGGCAGGAACAGCTTGTTATCACGTTAAATTAGCCTTCAGGGTGACATGGTGGCTCAGTGGTTAGCAAAGCTGTCTCACAGTGCCAGCGACTCAGGTTCAATTCCATGCTCGGGTGACTCCATAAAGACATTCTCCCCGTGTCGGCGTGGGTTTCCAAGAAGCTTGACAATACCCAGGTCAAAATAAACAAAAACAAATTGCAGTTGGTGGAGAATTTAAATAAAACAGAATGCTATAAAAACTCAGTAGATTTGGTAGCACGAGTAGGAGAGTTCATGTTTTGAGTCTAATAACACTTCTTTGGAACATCAAAGAACTAACCCTCTCCTCATAAACTGCCAGACCTGCTGAGTTTCTCCAGCATTTTCTGTGCTCATTCCAGGACAAAGTGAACAGCTTGTTTGGGACCCCATCAACCACTGTCAACATTCGCTCCCTGCACAAACCAACACAAAGAATGCTGGAGAAACAGAAATTTGGAAGAAGTCATACTGGACTCAGAACCTTAACTCTGTTTCTCTCTCCACAGATGCTGCCAGACCTGCTGAGTTTTTCCAGCGTTCCTTGTGCTTGTTCCAGATTTTCAGCATCCTTAGTCACTCCTTTCACCACTGATGCACAATGGCAGCAGTGTACACCATCCACCAATACATCAGCTCACCACCATTTGCAAGTTGCCATCCAAGCCACACACTATCCTGACTTGGAACAATATTACCATTCCTTCACTGTTGTTGTGTTAAAATCCTGGAACCTCCCTCTCTACAGCACTGTGGGTGTTACAAGTAGGTAACTCAGCAATATCTTCTTCAGGACAATAAAAGACCTGCAATAAATGCTGGCCTAGCCAGTGATGTCCACATCCTCTGGAAGACTGAAAAAGAAATAACACCTTCACACTTAGATCCTGCAAAAGGAATGGCCTAGTTCTTGTGACTGTGATTGCTTACTAAGGAGAAAAATTGGTTCACTGGGCATGTGATTTAAGTTTTTAGAAGTATGCAAGTAAGAGATGCACTGGATTTAGAGATCTGAAATAGATGCTTGTTGTAGACCTGGAGGTATGTTTCTAAAATGGCTAGAGGTCAAAACAGCTGTCAGGAAGTACAAACATTCTTAGAACCTTATCCTCTGCTGGGAGATGTGAAGATGGATGTGCGAAGTGCAGGATCACTACATGTTTTGAGAAGATATTGGACAAGTTGTTGAATTAGGACATTTTGGTCTTTCGGGAGCATATGGATTAATTAAATTTGCTTAGCGATGCATCATGAATAATCATTGTACCCTGCAGCATATTTAATTGTCTTACATAGTCAGGTACTAATTTCACTGACTTCTTCTTCCAATTATTAAGGATTATAATTCCTGCAGCTTCATTTGGCTCGAGAGTTAACATTATTAACAGTTGCTGAGGGCAGTAAATGAGGTGGACAGTGGAAGCACTGCTGGACTTCATACATTTGCTAGACAATTCTTTGTAAGTTGCAATGCATAGATTTATCGTTATATACCTTACTCCTTACTTTAATAAACAGGATTGTTCCATTTTCTTGGCAAAATTATCGGCACATCTAAAATTGAGATAGCAATAAGAATAAGATCGACAATTTTCCGATATACTATACTGAGATTTATTTCTCTGAAATAAAGATTTGGGGCATGCAGAAGATCCCTTTTAAATATGTTAGCAATGCAAAAGCTTACCATTCTTTCTTTTGTTATCTGGAAAGATGCCAAGATTCTGGGCCAGGCTTTGAGCAAGTGTGACAGTCATTGCACCAGCACCTCCAAACTGAAACAAAGCATCAGATATCGTCTGAAAATCAGTAAAACTCTGTCTTCGTTTTTCATTTTTCTTTACTGCAGAAGGTCTTAATAGGTATTTGTGACATAATGCATTTCAGAGAGGACTAACAGACAAGACAATACACAATAATTAGTAGAATTCTGCATAAAATCTCTAAAGAGGGTGAGAAAATATTTAGAAGGGTGCCATTAAACTAGAAAGGGTGCAAAAAAGATTTACAAGGACGTGAAGAAGACTGGAGGGTTGAGTTGTAAGGAGGGGCTCTATAGTCTGGGAATTGCCTCCCTAGAGCCTAGGAAGCTGAAGGGTGACATAATAGAGGTTTATAATATCATGAGAAGCATGGTTAAGATGAACAGCCAAAGTCTTTTCCCCAAGGTGGAGGAGTCCAGACTTGAGGCCACAAGTTTCAGATGAAGAGTAAGTGGTTTAGAGGAGATCTAAGGAAAAAGTACATTAATCCAGATGGTGACAGAAATATGAAACAAGCTGAGTGAGAGGGTGATGGAAGCAGGTATTCCTACAATGTTAAGGAAGCATCTGGATAGGCACTTAAATTGCCCAGGCATTGAAGGCTATAGATCAAGTTCAAATAAATGGGATTAATGTTGTTTGATGTTTGTGGTCGGCATAGGCGTATTGGACCTGTATCTATGTTGTATGACAGTGAATCTGAGAGAACATGTCCACAGATCCCTAAAGAGGGTGGGATGGGAGATAATGTGGGCAAAATTGCATGAGAGATTCCTTTTGTTGACTGACACCTAGATTATAGGAGCAGGTAAAAAGTATGTGAAAAAGAGTCCACCATTTACTGATAACATTCTGGTCACCGTATTATAGGGAGGATTTGATTGAACAAGCCAGGTATAGAGGAGGATTACAAAGGTGTTGCCAGGAATAGGACATTTTAGTTGAGGAAAGATTGACTGTGCTTCTTCTTTTGGATCAAGTAAGGCTGAAAGGATTTAATTGTTATTATCAAACTTGACACAGCATATAGGAAGGATGTATTTCCATTAACAAAGGTTAATAATCAGAGGACAAATACTTGAACAAAAACAGAAATTGCTGGAAAATCTCAGCAGGTCTAGCAGCATTTGTGGAGAGAAATTAGAGTTAACATTTTGGATCCAGCAGGTCTGAAGAAGGGTCACTGGATCCAAAATGTTAACTCTGATTTCTCTCCACAAATGCTGCTAGACCTGCTGAGATTTTCCAGCAATTTCTGTTTTGGTTTTGGATTTCTAGCACTACAGTTTTTGCAGGTTTTTCTTCACGAATATTTGAAGTCTGGAAACACAGGGTCTGATTTTAACTCTGTAAGCAAATGATTTTAAATGGATTAAAATCATACCCATAGAATCTCTAAAATATGAAACTCATTTTCCTTGTCATTTATCTTTTAGGATCTTAACCATTAAATCATAACAATTTGGGCAGATACTATAGGAAGCTGATTCACAGCTGTCATATTGAAAATGCGCATCCATCAAAATGATCGGTGTGAATGATTTTCTTCTCAGGATAGACTTTACTTATAGCTGAAATTTAAAAAATATTGAAGCATCAGTACAGCATAACGCTTGTCCTTTCTTACCTTGAAGTTGAAGTTCTACAAATACTTTCATGTCAAAATGCTAACAAGCAAATCATTTCATTTCTCAACTTCAAGTATTTTACTCATAACAGCAGCTTTATCAGCTTAGACTGTAAATTGCAGAACCTTACAGCAAGCAACTTTGCAAACAATGCAACTTACCACAATTGTGCCCTTTACATAACTTTTTCTATTACAGTAATAGAATACTTATGTTTCCTGGTTTATGTTTAGACCAGTCAGGGAGGTGATGCTGAACATTAGATAATTAATTTCTTAACTAGTCACAAATAAAGGAATATTTTAACAAACTATACACTATCAAAATAACAGGGTTACATTTTCCTAAATCGCTATTTAACAGATTTTACTGAACTGTCTTAAAGTATGGCTGCTTGGTAATTTCTCTCCCTCAGGTCTCTGGTTTCTTTCGCTAACATCTATTCACAAAAAAGGATGCATGTGTGAAAGTTATTCCCAGCTTCACTTTGTTTAAAAAAAAATGCATGGAATGCGGGCATCACAGTCTGGGCCAGCAGTTATTGCTCAAACCTAGTCAGCCTTGAGAAGGTGTTGTGGCTGCCTTCTTGAACCACTGCTGTCTATTTAGTGTAGGTACACCCACAATGCCATTGGAGAGCTGCTGCAGGATTTTGCCCAGCGACAGTGAAGGTGATGTATTTCCAAGTCAAGATGGCGAGTGGCTTGGAGGGAAACATGCAGGTGGTGGTGTTCTAATGTGTCTGTTATCTTGTCCTTCTGGATGGTAGCAGTCATGGGTTTGGAAAGTGTTGTCAAAGGACCCTTTGGTGAATTTCAGCACTACATCCAGTAGTTAGCACACATTACTGCTACTGAGTATCAGTGGAGGGAGTGAGTATTTGTGGACTCGATGCCGTTTTCCCTGGAGCGTTGTATGCTGAGCGTTGACCTTATGGAGGTTTATAAAATCATGACGGGCATGGATAGGATAAATAGACAAAATCTCTTCCCTGGAGTGGGGATTCCAGAACGAGACGACATAGGTTTATGAGAGGGGAAAGATATAAAAGAGACCTAAGGGGCAACTGTTTCACGCAGAAGGTGGTGCGTGTATGGAATGAGCTGCCAGAGGAAGTGGTGGAGGCTGGTACAATTCCAACATTTAAAAGACATCTGGATGGGGATATGAATAGGAAGTAGTTTAGAGAGTTATAGGCCAAGTGCTGGCTAATAGGACTAGATTAGGTTGGGATATCTGGTCGGCATGGACGAATTGGACTTAAGGGTCTGTTTCTGTGCTGGACATCTCCACGACTCTAAGTGGGCTGCTTTATTCTGGATGGTGTGAAGTATCTTGAGTGTTGTTGAACTGCACTCATCCAGGGAAGTTGTGAATACTCCATCTCACTCCTGATTTGTGCTTGTAAACCCAAGCCCAATTATATTTTCCAGGTCTTGCTGTTTTGGACATGGACTGCTTCAGTATCTGAGAAGTCACGCATGGTGTTGAACATTGTGCAATCAACAGTGACCAACCCATTTTCGACTTTAGATGGAAGGACGGGTCTTGATAAAGCAGCTGAATATGGTTAGGACTCGGAACTTATCTGGAGGAACTACTGAAGAGATGTCCTGGTGCTGAGCTGATTGATTTTAACAATTACAATCACCTACTTGTGTGCTCGGTATGACTCTAACTCCAGGCGGGTTTTCCGTCAGTTCCCATTGCCTGTCAGTTTACTAGGACTCATTGATGTCACACTCAGTCAAATGCAGCCTTGATATCAAACACAGTCACTCCCACTTCACCTCTGGAATTTAGAAATGGTGGAGGTCCAAAGAAAATTTGGGGGGGTCAGTATTTATGGATTGTTAAAATATCAAGAACAAGCAGAGAAAGTAAACTAAAAGACTAACAGAAGGCTGACCTTTACATTCAGAGCAAAGGTAAAATATTGCAACTGCTATAAACCTAACATAAACACAGAGACTGCTGGAGAAACTCAAAAGGTCTGGCAGCAACTGGGGTGAGAGAAACAGAGTTAATCTAGTACACACTGGACTTGAAATGTTAACTCTATTTTCTCTCTCCCCAGATGCTGCCAGACCTGCTGAGTTTCTCCAGCATTCTCTACCCTTTTTATATATATCTTGGACATTAGAACACAAGAAATGATAAAGTGAGCAGTAACAAGACAAGTCCACAGTTGGATTTCACCCTGGAGTAAAGGGCACAGATCTGACCACCATTCCTTAGGAAGTATACATATATCTTGATGAGTATGTAGCACAGATTTACCAGTATTATAGCGGGATTTCAGTAGTTACATTACATGGAGAGATTACACAAAAATAAGACTGTATTCTTTGCAATTGAGAATCTTCAGGGTTAATTTAATCAAAGTATGGTCAGATGACCATGTCCAATCCTCACTCAAGGCCAAGTACCAGAGGTCTGTGACTGTTGCATAAATGTTTAAAATAATGGGAGGGTTAGGCCAAATAATTATTGGTCAGTTCAGTCTGAATTTGATGGGCAAACCATTGAAATTGATTCTTAGAGTCAGGATAAACTGTCATGTTAAAGGCATAGATTAATTGGGAATAGGTGGTATGGTTTCGTTAAGGGAGGGTCATGTCCCACTAACAACTGAATTTTGAAGGAAGTAACAGACGATTTTTGAGTTGTCTACTTGGATTTTAGTGAGGCATTCGACTGGTCAGAAAAGTAGAAGGTCAAGTGATTCAGGGGAATGTAATGAGTTAGTCAATGACAGAAAACAAAGGTTAAAGGTTGATGGATGTTTTGCAAATAGAAAGCGGCTCCGAGTGGTATTCCACAAGGCTCAGTGTTGGGTTTCCTGGCTGTTTATTGTGCTATATATTAATGGCTTGCATTTAAATATTGGATGCAAATTGGAAATTTGCAGCTTTTCTGCATAAACAGAAATTGGCTGTATAAATGCTAGACAAAAGGATAACTTTGACTCCAGAATGATATCAATAGTTTGGTTGAGCAGATGGAAAAATGGTGAATGGAATTCAATACAAAGGAGTGAGAAGTAAACAAACTAAGAACTATACAACAAATGGGAGCAAATTGTAAGAGGCTGCAGACGTGAGAGACCTTGGAATGCATGTCTGCAGATCCGTGAAAGTGGCAGGATTGGCAGATAAGATGGTAAGGAACACATATGGAATGCTTTCAAATTTCTTGCCACTCTCCCCAACATCAAAGACGTCTCGGAAATGACTGCCAGACTACTCAGACCCCTTGGCATCATCGTAGCTCACAAACCTACCCATATACTAAAATAGCACCTAACGAACTCGAAAGACCCTATACAGATAACAAACAAAACTAATATCATTTACAAAATACCTTGCAAGAACTGTAACAAACACTACTTTGGACAAACAGGCAGAAAACTAGCCACCAGGATACATGAACATCAACTTGCCACAAAAAGACACAACCCACTCTCACTAATACCCTTACATGCAGATGAGGAAGGACACCACTTCAACTGGGACAACACATCCATACTAGGACAATGTAAACAGAGACATGCATGAGAATTCCTAGAAGCATGGCATTCCAACTGGAACTCAATCAACACATTGACTTGGATCCCATTTCACCCCTGAGAAAAAGAACAGGAAATGACATCACCATCACAACTGATATCACCAACCCAAGAAAACCTAAACACACAAATAGAAAGTGGGCCATGCCACCAGCGCTTCATCCAGAGGCTCGCTGATGATGTTAGACGAAAGTGAGGACTGCAGATGCTGGAGATCAAAGTTGAGAGTGTGGTGCTGGAAAAGCACAGCAGGTCAGGCAGCATCTGAGGAGCAGAAAAATCAACGTTTCGGGCAAAAGCCCTTCATTAGGAATGAAGGCAGGGAGCCTCCAGAGGGGAGAGACCTTCCAGCTCTGTAAGCAAACCTACATCCAGAACCTCAACCTGCGCTACAAATCCTCTCAAAGCTCGCTAATACCTATGGGCGCAATTCACTAAAACTGACTCGAAAATGGCAAACCAATGCCATCCGACAGAGCGCCACCCGTGAACAGCTGCACTTCCTACATGAATGCCTCAGGACACAGGTACTACCTAAATGTCTCAAATACAACCCTCCCCATAACACGTCATGAGCCAAAAGCATAGCGGAGCAAAATGGTCGCAGAATTCTTAGAGCAATGATTAATGATGCCCACAAGAGACTTCATAAATACAATCAGGAAATTTCATGCCAAGAAGCTTTACTCAGTCATGCAACAGACCATGAATCGACAAGCACAGTTCAACAAGCCATAGACATCTGACAGCGACCAAGACAGAAAATGAAAAAAACTAGACCTGCAGAAAAAAACTAGACAAACTTATACTAAATAATAACACAGACAACACAGAACTAATCTGACCGACCCTTAACAGATACTGAAAAAGCCCTCTTAGTAAGAGGATTAAGTTACAACTTACAGGATGCGGACAAGAAAGGTTTCTTAGCAGCATTAGAAACAACACTGAAAGGCAACCAACCCACAGAGGAAACCCAGCAAACCATCAGACAGACAGTCACACCAATATTAAGCAGGAAAATGGAAGCAAACACACTCAATACACAAGAAAGTAAGGCGTTGGAAAGACTGAAAAATTCATTGTTATCCTACCTGCAGACAGAGGGCGCTTGACTGTCATTTTGAATCAGAGACTACATTGAGATAGTGAATGCACTACTTGCAGATACCAACACTTACCAACAAGTGGCAATAGACCCGACCCCACAACTAGAGAACCGAATCACAGTCCTACTCAAAAAAACTTCAGAAATCTAGAGAAATAAATAAGACTGACTTCCAAAAAATGAAACTAGAAGAATCCAACACACCATGCTTCAATGGATTACCCAAAATTCCCAAACCAGGAGACCCCTCAGATCCATAGTCTCGCTACCTGAAACACCAACTTACAGATTGGCCAAGGTGCTACACTAAAACACTTAGTAGAAGACTCACGCCATTCCATCTACTCCACCCAAGAATTCCTGAAGACCATCAAAGACACTAAGATAGAAGAGGATGAAGTAATGGTCTCCTCTGATGTAACATCCCTGTTGACATCCATCAACATTAATCTGGCCAAGGAAATACTGACTACATTAACAGAAGAACCAAAGACACATACACCAAACACTACCAACTTCATCAGCAAGGACAATATTGACAAGCTAGTGGACCTATGCCTTACTATACACTTCACCTTCAACAACAAAAGCTACAGACAAACCAATGGAACACCCATGGGATCTCCGATATCAGGGTTCTTAGCAGAGGCAGTAATGCAGACACTCGACCAAACAGTTCTGCCAACCACCCAACCCAAACTTTGGGTCCGCTACGTGGATGACACCTTCATCACCACTAAATGAAACAAATCAGAGGAAACCTTCAAGACCATCAATAAAACCCTTACTGGCATAAAATTCACTCATGAGGAGGAAAACAACAACAAACTGCCATTCCTAGATGTTGCAGTAGAGCGAACAGCCAATGAGGAACTTCAAACCAGCGTCTACAGGAAAACAACACATACAGACCAAATATTGAACTACAGAAGCAATCATCCCAACACCCACAAACGAAGCTGCATTAGAACATTATTTTAACAAGCCACCACACACTGCAGCACAAAGGAACTACGCAGAGCAGAGGAAAATCACCGATACAGTGTATTCAAAAAGAACAGGTACCCAGAGAACACAGTCTGCCAATTTCTTAGCAACAAACCCAAGCAAGCAGACAAAACACATCCAGAAACCTGAGCCATTCTCCCCAACATCAAAGACATCATGGAAATGACTGCCAGACTACTCAGACCTCTTGGCATCATGGTAGACCAGCAAACCCACCCACACACTAAAACAGCACCTAATGAACTTGAAGGACCCTCTACAGACAACAAACAAAATTAATGTCTTTTACAAAATACCTTGCAAGAACTGCAACAAACACTACATTGGACAAACAGGCAGAAAACTAGCCACCAGGATACATGAACATCAACTAGCCACAAAACGACATGACTCTCTCTCACTAGTATCCTTACATGCAAATGAGGAAGGACACCACTTTGACTGGGACAACACATCCGTCCTAGGACAAGGCAAACAGAGACATGCACGAGAATTCCTAGAAGCATGGCATTCCAAATGGAACTCAATCAACAAACACATTGACTTGGATCCCATTTCACCCCCTGAAAAAAAGAACAGGAAATTGCATCATCATTGAAAATGACATCACCAACTCAAAGAAACCTAAACACACAAATAGAAAGCCAGGCATACCACCAGCACTTCATTCAGAGGCTCACTGATGATGTTATCTAGTATGGTGATGAAACATCTGAAAATGAACCTTCCAGATCAGCAAGCAAACCAACATCCAAGTTACTTTATTTCGATGTCCAAAATTATGAGGGGCGTAGAGAGAGCAGACAAGAATGACCTGCTTCCATGGGGGCACATATATAATACGATTTGTGAAAGGGTTAGAGGAGACAGGAAGAAAAACCTTTCCATAGCAGGTGCAGGGTCTGGAAGTCATTTCTCGGTTTGGTGATGAAGTTAGAAACCCTCAATTCATTTATGAAGAACCTGAACCAGAAGGGTTCTAACCTGCAAGGTCACAGACACTGTAAGGAAGGTAGGATTTGAAGACAGAATCTTTTTTCAGATAGCACAGACATGCTGAGCTGAATGGTCCTTTCTGTGATGTAATGTGTCCATGGCTCTTTATTTTCTGAAATTGACAGCCTAAAACTCAGAGTCAGATCTTTCGAGCACTAAGTTTGGAAAAACCTTCTATGCAAAAGGTTAAAAAAGTCTGAAACTCCCTTCTGAAAACTATAGACTGCTCACTCTACTTCAAAGTGTAATCAAAGCTCAAGTGTTAATTTTAGACCTGAGATGGATTGGTTTACATTGGGCAAAGGTACATAGAGTTGGTTGTGTAGTAGCTATGATGTTACTGAATGGGGGGACAAGCTTGAAGAACTATATGTCCCATTTCTGTATTTATATCCTGACTGCTTCTATCAATTCCACATTAGGAGGCAGCTGGTCTCAATTCTAACATCCAGCAGATCACAAATCAGTTTGGAAATCTAGTGAACCTGCATCTCACCACTTCATCGGCACAGTCCTTCTTGCAATTTCCCAGGTCAACATTTATCAGAACAGAAGATTACCTCATTCACCCCGCCACTTTTAGACTGTGTGCAAATTCCACCAACGTATGCTGCTCCACTCTGGCTGCTTTTAAACATAGTTCCCCTTAAAATAAAGGAAACAGTATTTAACTTCAGATGTATTTCAAAAGATGTACCAAACAAATAACAAATTTACATTGCTGGTGCCGTTACTTTTTCAAGTATGATTCCTTTCAAGGACACACAAAATGTGATGAACACACTGCAGATCCATGAATGGAACCACTGACAGTTCCATGTGCTTGTATTGTAGCTCAACCAGAGTATGATTTGTTTATGTTCTTCACGAATGTAACTTGTATACACATATTTTGTATTCATTATATAATAAACATCTTTTGTCTGATACAATTCCTGTCTGTGTCATTTAACAGTTCATTTATCTTTTCCATGACAAATCCTCATTCCAAATGGATTATATTTTATACTCAGTATGTGAGACTTGTATTGTTGAAAGCTCAT
Organism: Hemiscyllium ocellatum; assembly: GCF_020745735.1. Classification (NCBI taxonomy): domain Eukaryota; kingdom Metazoa; phylum Chordata; class Chondrichthyes; order Orectolobiformes; family Hemiscylliidae; genus Hemiscyllium; species Hemiscyllium ocellatum. Next base: position 87,897,683 of record NC_083405.1, on the reverse strand, counting down.
CAAGTGTCTGAACTTCCAAATGGTGACACAGTAATAGATATTGATGTTGTTAGAGGTGTCACTCTGTGTGACCTGCAAGAGTTGGTGGTTTCTCACTAGAATCAATGCACAGGTTCTCCCAAACTCCTGAAATAATCCCAGGAATTTGGTAAATCTATGATATCTAAAAAATAGAAAACTGCAAATTCAATGAAACAAACCTTAGGTAATTTATGTAAATAATCATTTGATCCATTTTGAGTATAGTAAAAAAAAATGACAAAACGTTAAATAAAAACCAAAAGAACTGCAAAGGCTGTAAATTAGGACCAAAAACAGAAGTTGCTGGAAAAGCTCAGCAGGTCTGGCAGCATCTGTGGACAAATATCAGAGTTAACGTTTGGTTCAGTGACCTTTCCTCAGGTCTGGATTCTGAGGAAAGGTCACCAAACCTGAAATGTTAACTCTGATTTCTCTTCACAGATGCTGCAAGACCAGCTGAGCTTTTTCAGTAACCTATGATTCCATTTTTGATAAAATGTTTTTTTCTTTCAGCAGTTTCAGAATTCTTGGAGTTGAAGTGTAAGTCAAAAAGTGATTTTAATGTTTTCTGAGAAATACGTCCATCAAATTTCCATTAAGATGTGATGCTGGAGAATACATGAAGAATTGTTTGGATCTGCCTGCACATCTGCACTTTGGCCACTGGATGGTAGTGTGGAGCAGCACTGAGACTCACTGCCAAACTGAAAAGGATGTGTAGGTCTTAATTAGAGTCATAGAGATGTACAACATGGAAATAGACCATTCGGTCCAACCCGTTCATGCCAACCAGATATCCTAACCCAATCTAGTCCCACCTGCCAGCACCCAACACATATCCCTCCTAACCCTTCCTATTCATGTACCCATCCAAATGCCTTTTAAATGTTGCAATTGTACCAGCCTCCACCACTTCCTCTGGTAGCTCATTCCATACACATACCACCCTCTGCGTGAAAAAGTTGCCCCTTAGGTCTCTTTTATATCTTTCCCCTCTCACCCTAAACCTATGCCCTCGAGTTCTGGACTCTCCACACCCAGGGAAAAGACTTTGTCTATTTACCCTATCTATGCCCCTCATAACTTTGTAAACCTCTATAAGGTCACCCTTATGACGCTCCAGGGACAACAGTCCCAGCCTGTTCAGTCCCTCCCTATAGCTCAAATCCTCCAATCCTGGCAACATCCTTGGAAATATTTTCTGAACACTTTCAAGTTTCACAACATCTTTCCGAAAGGAAGGAGACCAGAATTGCACGCAATATTCCAACAGTGGCCTAACCAATGTCCTGTACAGCTGAAACATGACCTCCTAACTCCTGTACTCAATACTCTGACCAATAAAGGAAAGCATACCAAACGCCTTCTTCACTATCCTATCTACCTGAGACTCCACTTTCAAGGAGCTATAACCTGCACTCAAAGGTCTCTATGTTCAGCAACACTCCCTAGGACCTTACAATTAAGTGTATAAGTCCTGTTAAGATTTGCTTTCCTAAAATGCAGCACCTCGCATTTATCTGAATTAAACTCCATCTGTCAAGATCCTGTTGTAATCTGAGGTAACCCTCTTCACTATCATACCTCCAATTTTGGTGTCATCTGCAAACTGTATCTCTTCTATTCACATCCAAATCATTTATGTAAATGACAAAAAGTAGAGCACCCAGCACTGTTCCTTGTGGCACTCCACTGGTCACAGGCCTCCAGTCTGAAAAACTACCCTCCACTACCACCCTCTGTCTTCGACCTTTGAGCCAGTTCTGTATCCAAATGTCTTGTTCTCCCTGTATTCCGTGAGATCTAACCTTGCTAATCAGTCTCCCACGGGGAACCTTGTCGAACGCCTTACTGAAATCCATATGGATCACATCTACTGCTCTGCCCTCATCAATCCTCGTTGTTACTCCCTCAAAAAACTCAGTCAAGTTTGTGAGACATGATTTCTCACGCACAAAGCCATGTTGACTATCCCGAATCAGTCCTTGCCTTTCTAAACACATGTGCATCCTATCCCTCAGGATTCTCTCCAACAACTTGCCCACCACTGACGTCAGGCTCACTGGTCTATAGTTCTCTGGCTTGTCCTTACTGCCCTTCTTAAACAGTGGCACCACGTGAGCCAACCTCCAGTGTTCCAGCACCTCACCTGTGACTATCGATGATACAAATATTTCAGCAAGAGACCCAGCAATCACTTCTCTACCTTCCCACAGAGTTCTTGGGTACACCTGATCAGATCCTGGGGATTTATCCACCTTTAACCGTTTCAAGACATCCAGCACTTCCTCCTCTGCAATCTGGACATTTTGCAAGATGTCACCATCTATTTCCGTGCATTCTATATCTTCCATATCCTTTTCCACAGTAAATACTGATGCAAAATATTAATTTAGTATCTCCCCCATTTTCTGTGGCTCCACACAAAGGCCGCCTTGCTGATCTTTGAGGGGCCCTATTCTCTCCCTAGTTACTCTTTAGTCCTTAACGTATATGTAAAAATCCTTTGGATTCTCCTTAATTCTATTTGCCAAAGTTATCTCATGTCCCCGTTTCGTCCTCCTGATTTCCCTCTTAAGCATACTCATACTGCCTTTATACTCTTCTGAGGATTCACTCGACCTACCCTGTCTATACCTTACATGTGCTTCCTTCTTTTTCTTAATCATACCCTCAATTTCTTTAGCCATCCAGCATTCCCTATACCTACCAGCCTTCCCTTTCACCCTGACAGGAATATACTTTCTCTGGATTCTCGTCATCTCATTTCTGAAAGCTTCATTTTCCAGCCGTCCCTTTACCTGCGAACATCTGCCCCCAGTCAGCTTTCGAAAGTTCTTGCCTAATACCGTCAAAATTGGCCTTTCTCCAATTTAGGACTTCAACTTTTAGATCGGTCTATCCTTTTCCATCACTATTTGAAATGTAATAGAATTATGGTCGCTGGCCTCAAAGTGCTCTCCCACTGACACCACAGTCACCTGCCCTGCCTTATTTCCTAATAGTAGGTCAAGTTTTGCACCTTCTCTAGTAGGTACATCCACATACAGAATTAGAACGTTTTCTTATACACATGTAACAAATTCCTCTCCACCTAAACCTTTAACACTATGGCAGTCCTAGTCGATATTTGGAAAGTTAAAATCCCTTACCATAACTACCTTATTATTCTTACAGATAGCTGAGATCTCCTTACAAATTTGTTTCTCAATTTCCCTATGACTATTAGAGGGTCTATAATACAATCCCAATAAGGTGATCATCCCTTTCTTATATCTCAGTTCCACCCAAATAACTTCCCTGGATGCATTTCCAGGAATATCCTCCCTCAGCACAGCTGTAATGCTATCCCTTATCAAAAATGCCACTCCCCCTCCTCTCTTGCCCCTCTTTCTATCCTTCCTGTAGCATTTGTCTCTGGAACATTAAGCTGCCAGTCCTGCCCATCCCTGAGCCATGTTTCTGTAATTGTTATGATATCCCAGTCCCATGTTCCTAACCATGCCCTGAGTTCATCTGCCTTCCCTGTTAGGCCTCTTGCATTGAAATAAATGCAGTTTAATTCCTTCTCCCTATCCACTATCTCTTTTCCATCCTCCTTTTCTTCTCTCATTTAGAATGTGCCAGTTTCCCCAATGAGATAGTGTTCGTCATTCTTCACCCATTTTGTCAAAACCTCTCCTTCAGTTTCTTCCTCCGCTACCTCCTTTTATTAAGGTTAGCAAGAATTCAAATAGAAATACACTCCGAGAGGGAGATAAAATGCTTTTTACCAGATTTATTAGATTGGAGCAGGTTCAACTATGGCACTATGTCAGCATGAAGCATTCTTGCAACAGTTTTCCAATGAATGAGGGTTTTCTCTACCCTAAAACAACAATATATCTCATTTCAATATTGCTACTCTGTCACTCCATTTCTCACAATGATCAATATTTTAAGCTTGTAGAATAAAATTGTTCTTTTCACATGTTAGAGGAGTTTGCATCTGATGGGTGAAGCAACAGAAACTAGATTAAAATTGAAAATCGTTTCATAATGCTTTAAAGGATAAATACTTCCATGTAGAAGTCTGGGTTGGATCTGAAATCAGTTTCTTTCTGTGACACTGCTATTCTAACCCACTCTGCTATCTCTATGTCATTAACTGTACTACCTTCAAAGGTGTTCATCACTCAAGGTGAAAATGAGTCTTCTTCATAGACCACAATACATAGCCTTGCTATGAATGCTCACTATTTCAGATTATTAACAATTGCACGTTTTTTTCTCCTTAACAGCAAAATCGTTGTTGGGATCATAAGCAAAACCATTGTTGACTTCCGTGAAGTATAACACAACAACATGAGTAATCATCGGAAAGAATGTTCTTTTTATCATCTGTGATAATGCCAGGCTTCAGACTGGCAGCGTTACTAAAGAAAGAGACAGTCTATCTGAAAGGCTTTCATATGACAACTGCAGTCAGATGCTCAAAAGATTTAAAGATGCCAGCCCTTAAATTAGGTGCAAACTGGTGATTTCATTGCTGTTTTATTCATAAACTGATGCATTTGACTGTGAAAGAAGCAGTTTTCACAGAGTGTACACAGAGTGTACTGAGCAGAGGGTAACTAAAATATCAGTTTGTTATTTCATATACAGTAGTTAGTTGCTTAATTGTAGAGTGGTCGGTTCTAATCCTTAAGGTGTCACTGCTTTGAGTCATGCTGACTCTGTTTCATCGAAATGATTTTCCTTTAGAAACTAAACATGGTTGTCAACTTTACTGATGCAATCTAAACAGGGCCACTAAAAAGATAGATGCTACTACAAGCTTTACTGAAGAATATCGATAGGTAGATAAAGAGTAGATTAAGTTTCACACACAGAGGAACCACAATTATCCGAATATTGATTATCCAAATTTCAGATTACCCAAAGTAGAATTTCAAGGTCCCACAAAAATGTTACATCAAACAGGTAAGTGTATGCGATTTACCTGGACTGAAGGACATGTGAAAACGCTGGCAAAAACAAAGAAACACAAGCAGCTCAAGTGTCAGCAACTGGATATTTTTAAGGTAAGGGTTGTCACACGACCCTTTATAAAAGTAAGTGTTTCACAGAACTGTATTTCCCTCACTTTACTGGGCTGTTCTTTAAAAAAAAGGCCGAGAACATAAACACATGTTTGAAGCAGAGCTTCTGTCTTCCTATCATGAGACTGTGTTCCTGGAAACTGACAAATGCTCTTGTGATCGTAGAAGCTGTTCAGGACCTTGTTTAATGCTGGGATTTGATATACAGTATTTATGCGATGGTAAGTCCTTCACATTCTAACCTGTAATTTGCAGGCTGCAAGGATTAGTTTGTTTAAGTGGCAGACTCATTAAAATTATAGATTTGAACAAATTCTCCGGTGCAGCACAGCGTTAGATCAGTATGGTTTCCCTTGTTTAAGGTAAAGTCGATTATTCAAACAATTGATTATCCGAATGAAATAATGCCCACCCATCTCATTCAGATAATCGAGGTTCCTCTGCATATGTACAAACAAACACACAAACAAGGAATGACAGTAGGCCACTCTGCCCATTGACCCTGCTCCATCATTCAATAAGATCATGGTTGATCTGCTTTCCACAGCTGCAAATGTGTTGCTGGTCAAAGCACAGCAGGTTAGGCAGCATCTCAGGAATAGAGAATTCGACGAATGTTCCACCTCAACTCTACATTTCTGCCTTTCTCTGATAATCTTTCATTCCCTTGTCAATCAGGAATCTATCTACCTCTACATTAAAAATATTTTAAAATTAGGCATCCATTGCCTTTTGAGAAAGGGAATTCCAAAGACTCACAATCCTCTGAGAGAAAAATGTTTTTTTTAATCTCTGTTTTAAATAGCAGCTCCCTCAATTTTAAACTATGATGACTAGTTTGAGATTCTCCCACAAGAGAAAACATCCTTTCAACATCTACCCAGTCAAGTCCCCTCAGGATCTTACATGTTTCAATTAAGTCACCTCTGACTCTTCTAAACTCTAGAGGATACAGACCGAGCATATCTAACTGTATTCTCATTAAGAACCAGCATAAGCATATGATGAAAATAATTGAATTTGCAAAGGGAAAATACGGAATAATGGCTAAGTTATCATTTTCCAAATCTGGACAATTTGATGCGTAACTTAAGAAGCAGACCACATTACATAAAGGTACAGTACAAAATCCTCAGGATCATCATCTTGTTAATTGTTGATACTTTGTGCTGTGATCAGCTCTTATTTCAAGTACAGTGTCACATTAAAGTAAAGCAGTATTACACAATCCTGAGATTTATCTTTCATTATATTCAAGAAAGAATGAATACTTGGAATGATATACCGCAAAGGGCAGAAGAGGCGAGATTTATGGGATTTGACAAATCATCTCACTAATTCATAACAGCAGAGCTTATTGGGTTCAGCAGTCTTATTAGCATTAATGTCCCCTTGAAGGGTTGTTTTATTTAATGAGTAGGGAGCCTAATTAATTACCAATTAAAAAAACGGTTCTAACTTGAACCATAAACCAAGTTTCCAAAAGCTTGGATATTAATTTGGAGGTTATTTATCTATCAGGCTGTACTTAGGATACCAATATCTTCCTTAGAGTATCACACTTTAGCAATGTCAGTTTATCACAGAAACCCATATGGGGCTCAACAATAATAATATCTCTTTCCTATTGAGGCAGAGGTTTTTTTTATTAAGTATTGAGAAAGCAAGATGGACAGTCAACTTAATATTTAAAATGAGAAAAGTATTTGAAAGGAAATGATGTAGGAAGGAAGTAAAGAGAGAAACCTTATTTTGGAAAATATACAACACTGCAAGGGACAGAAATATCCTTGTGGATCTTAGCAGTCTTTATGAAATCTAACAATGGACTGAATTTTACTTTTCTCAGTATGTATGAGTTCTGTTGAGTTTTTGGAATGATTTTCACTGAGAGGCTTATTGCAGCAAGACTTTTTCGCTGCATCTTAACAAATACGCCTCATTAACTTGCTACGCCACTCTATGGCAGCCGCCAAGTCTAATTGCAATCACAACTTGCCACTCGGTGGATGTCCAATCCATTGATTTTGGGCCTGTGTCCTTGCCATTTTGAAAGGCCACTTTACATCTGGAGGAGTGTTGGCAATCTGGCATTGCCCTTCGCTAGCGAGGTCATTGTCCAACAGCCACACAGCCAACATGGCTGACAATCCCTCACTCATACAAACTCATTCTCTCACCATTCAGGCAACATGTCCTACCTGTCCTTATCTGTAGCTACATCCCATCTGAACACCTTCCCTTAGTCACCACTACTCTGTTCCTAAGGTTACACTGCAGACCCACCAACTGTTTTCTGGACAGTGACAATCCGTCAAATCCAAATATGTGCTTTTATTTACAGCCAGCAAATGTGAACACATCAAAACCAGTAGAGGCTATAGTTTACCCCACAAAGCAAACCAAAGAAAGATGTGACAACCAATGACTGTTTAACACTCTCCGATGGTCTACAGCACCCAGCTCTCATCTACAGGAACCAGGTGTCAACAAGATCATGTCTGGCTTGAAGCTGATATCTGTTACTTACAAGCAGAGCTTCCCAATAACCTTGTCATCCTCATGGAAGAGTTCTTCAATTGCCCAGTTCCTCAGCATCCAGCACTTCACCGCTTTGCCTGCTCCATTTATACAAAGCAGCACACTCTGTTCAGAGTTGAGAGTATGGTGCCAGAAAAGCCGGTCAGGTAGCACTGAAGGAGCAGCAGAGTCGATGTTTTGGGCATAAGCCCTTCATCAGGAATGACTAACACACTCTGTTCAGACAATATTGGAAGGCTCCCCCAGACAGGCAATAGCATTACATCTCCAGCAACACCATTGTCTGCTTCACCTCAGCCCTGGTCAAAGCATGTATCTGTGCTCTGTAACAGATGGAGATTGCACAATGGTGTCATTAAATTGAGGAGCCCTTGTCCTCAAGTAACCAGTCTTGTAACGCACCATCACCCTCAAATTCAGCAGGTATATAAGAGGGCTCTAGGACGTAGGTGTCGTTGCAGATGGCAGGGTAGCGGGCACACAACTCCAGAAACTGGTAAATGGTGATCACAGATCACCTGGACATGAACTGAATGAAAGCCGTTCCTACTGATGAATTCTACAGGGTTGTGATATGGCCCTCTCAGTACCACATGTTTACAGTCAATGGTACCCTGCACCTGGGAGAAGCCAACTATGTTTCTAAATCCTACTGCCTGGGCTGCAGCACTGACCATGACATCGGGAAATAAAGTGAACAGATGTGATCTTGCACAGGTGACCTCAGCCACTGTCACCATGTTTTTGTGAGTGTACAACTTAGAGATCCCAAACAGGTCACCCATCACTCCCTAGAAGAACCCTATCACCCAGAAATGCACAGCGGCTGTCACCTTCACAGTCACCAGGATAGGATGGCCTCCCACTCCTACAGCCTTCAGATCCTGCTTCAGCATCTGGCGTTGTACCATCACAGAATCCTGGGAATATAGAGCCAGTGTAAGTACAGCAAGTTCTTCATCGCAGGAAATGAAGTCAGGCTGGAAAATTCTGGGCTTTCCGCACACTCCATGCATCCTGAGGGGTCCTAAGTCTTTGACCTCTCCCTGAGATGTGGATCATGCACTTTAACCGTCAAAGTGACATTGATTCTCTCCTGGTGTCCCAACCATTTTCCAGTTGCATTTCACATCTAGAGAAAGGCAAGTGATGGAAGGGAACACAGTTCATGGTGGACACAGAAAGCATCGGGCTTTGCCTGGTGATCAATACAGCAATGGCCCCCATCAGTTTCCAAATTGTCCACTTGGTTGAATAAATGTGCACTGTGTTGGCTATACAGCTAGTTGCTACATGGTGTGGGTATCAGATTGACGTCTTGTGCCACATAGCAAGATGATGCCTGATCCCTCTGCTCACCCATAGGCAGATCCCTACAGATAAGCAGTCCATCTGTGTGTCTGTACAAAAGAGCATGGCAGCACAGCAATAATGAGCGCCTTTGTCTCCAAATGAAGCAGCAATGCACTAACAGGCATGGTACGACTTCGCAAGGCAAAGCTTGGATGCTGTGAGCATACAGGTAGGCGCTAAGTGGTCAAGTGCTAAGGCAGCAAGTGAACAACCCTGAGATTGGACAGAGATAAGCCATCCACGAGTGATGTGCCTCTCCCTGCTGCAGCCTTTCAATGCTAGCTGCCAGTGCGACATGCAGTGTAAGCCAATGCTTCCTGAGTGGCCTGCAACTGTATTGAATGGGCGCCAAAATGACTGTGAGGAATTGACAAGTTCTGAATGCCAATGACTGAGGGGTGCATGTGGTTGGACCACTTTCGATCAGGTCCTGAATTGCATTTTGGTCGTGCAGAACATAAAGGGCCTTCAGAGCAAGCAGTGAGCTGAAGACACCAAGTACCCACTCTGATTTCCAGGGAGGGTTCCTCTTATTTGGCACATTTGGTTATTTATGAAGCTGAATATTCATGAGGTAAATTGGGCCATTAACAAGGTACTTAGAAGTAATAATCCACCTTCACTGGCAACTCCCTGCCGCCTAGCAAGAAACTTCCAATGCCACCTTGTGACAGTGAGAGGCTCTCAATGTCAAGATCAGCCTTGTTATAGAGTCATAGAGATGTACAGCATGGAAACACATCCTTCGGTCCAACTTGTCCATGCCGACCAGATATCCCAATCCAATCTAGTCCCACCTGCCAGCACCCGGCCCATATCCCTCCAAACCCTTCCTATTCATATACCCATCCAAATGCCTCTTAAATGTTGCAATTCTACCAGCCTCCACCACATCCTCTGGCAGCTCATTCCATACACGTACCACCCTCTGTGTGAAAAAGTTGCCCCGCAGGTCTCTTTTATATCTTTTCCCTCTCACCCTAAACCTGTGCCCTCTAGTTCTGGACTCCCCCACCCCAGGGAAAAGACTTTGCCTATTTACCCGATCCATGCCCCTCATAATTTTGTAAACCTCTATAACCTCCATTGCTCCAGGGAAAACAGCCCCAGCCTGTTCAGCCTCTCCCTATAGCTCAAATCCTCCAACCCTGGCAATATCCTTGGAAATATTTTCTGAACACTTTCAAGTTTCACAACATCTTTCTGATAGAATGGAGACCAGAATTGCACGCAATATTCCAACAGTGGCCTAACCAATGTCCTGTACAGCCACAACATGACCTCCCAACTCCTGTACTCAATACTCTGACCAATAAAGGAAAGCATACCAAATGCCTTCTTCGCTATCCTACCTACCTGCAACTCCACTTTCAAGGAGCTATGAACCTGCACTCTAAAGTCTCTGTGTTCTGATTCTGCCACAAATTGCATCGTAGCTCACTGTGCTCAGACCCCTAAACATTTCATCAAACAAATACTACCATCTATGTGCTGGGAAGATTCTGCCCTTCCCTGAAAGAGGAGAAATTGCCCTGTATTGAACTCACAATGAGTAAGCACAGGATTCCTAAATCCACATCCAGAAGTCCGTTACAAAGGCAGCTGTGAGGCTGGAAGAGTTCGATAAACTTGACATCACTGATGGCAGAATGTAGACAGCTGCCCTCTTTGAATCTGACATAAAATCGTGAATGAACCATAATTTCCTTCAGTTAAACATTAGGAAACCACAAGCATTTTTTCATTGTCAATCATAAGCTCTGTTGCTTTGCCGTTGACGTCAACTCTCGTCCAAGCCACTCACTTATAACACAGCTACGCACAAACTTGGCAGCATGGCTGTGCCATGTGCTGAGCTTCATACCTCACATACTCTCTAACACCAAGTACACTTAGACTTATAGTCATAGAGGTCTACAATATTGAAACAGACCCTTTGGCCCAACCTATCCATGTCGCCTAGTTTTCACAATTAAACTAGACCCGTTTGCCTGTGTTTGGTCCATATCCCTCCATCCCTACACCATCCATGTAACTGTCTAAATATATTTTAAATGACAAAACTGTACTTGCTTCCACAACTACCTCTGGCAGCTCATTCCAGACACTCACCATGTCCCTCTGGACCCTTTTGTATCTCTCCCCTCTCACTTTACACCTACATTCACAAATTTTAGACTCCCCTACCTTATCTAAGCCTGTCATGATTTTATAGACCTTTAAGGTCAACCCTCTGTCTCTTATCCTGTAGGGAAAATAACTGTTAGCCTATCAAACCTCTCCTTGTACATTAAACCTTCTAGTCCAGGTAGCATCTTAGGAAGTCTTTTCTGCATTCTTTCTAATTCAATAATATCGTTTCAATAATAGGGTGATCAGAGCTGCATGCAGTATCCTAAATGTGGCCTCATCAATGTCTTATACAGCTGCAACAAGCCAATCCAACTCCTATACTCAGTGCTCTGACTGATGAAAGCAAGCATACCAACAGCCTTCTTCACCATCCTGTCTACCGGTGACTCCACTTTCAAGGAGCTATGAACCTATACCCATAGATCTCTTTGTTCTATAACACTCCCCACGGCCACACCATTGACTGTGTAAGTCCAGCCCTGATTTGACCCACCAAAATGCAACATCTTGCATTTATCTAAATTAAGCTCCACCCATCATTCCTTAGTCCACTGGCCCAGCTGATCGAAATCTCATTGCATTTCCAGATAACCACCTTCACTGTCCACTACACCACCAACCTTGCTGTCATCTGCAAATATACTTGTGTATATATCTGTAACATTGCCTGCTTCCACACTCACCTCGATCGCACTCCAGCCAAAACCCTCATGCACATTTTTGTCACTTCTGATTGCAAGAGTCTATTGCACTAATAGCTTCCTTCTTGGCCTTTTATCCATAATATAGCCATTGGGATTCAGTTCGGTACTAAGAATCTGCTGTCCTATCATTCCTAGCTCCATTAACCCCGGTGGATACCTATTTGCCAACCCATTCGATTTTACATCTTCGTTGTCAGGCTCAAAATCAATCCTCGATATAGGTGTTGCTAACCTTTGTAAACTCCTTAAATGATTCATTCATTTCTGGGCTCTTCAGTCCTACGACTCCACCCTCCCACATATCTTATTCACGTTATCTCTGGAGCTCCCTCCTGAAATCATTTTACCTCCATAAATCTTGAAATTCCTGTAGAAACCCCTCAAAACCCACAAATCCAACTTTCTGCTATAGTATCATAGGAACAGAAGTAGGCCATTCAGCCCCTCAAACTTATTCCATTATTCAATGAAATTATGGCTGATCTGTGGCCTAATGCGATAAACCTATCATTGGCATATATCCCTTAAAACCTTTGCTTAACAAAATATTACCTATCTCAGATTTAAAATCAACAGCTTGTTGCCTCTTCTAATTTCCTTTCCAAGGTTAGATATGTGTTAGGTTTTCTTTATTTAAAAAAAACTTTCTACATCTTCTATGTTACAAAAATGTACATAAGTCAAACTTGTTTCACAAGTTCAGCACTTTCCAAAACTATTTGTTAGCTGTAGAGTGAATGCTGGAAAAGTTGCTCTGAGTTGGGTATTGATATTTGGCTCAAGGTATCACAAAAACACTGGGCATTATCTGAGGAAAATGTCTAATTTGTTGCTCCTAATCCCCTCCAAAATCCCACAGTGAACTGGCAACTTCCACATTAACATGACAGTTGTTTCCTCAAAGTTCTCTTCTGCTGGTAGTATGCTCTTTTGCTGGCCCTGGGTTTCTGAAAAGAGGCTCAGACAGAAGGCCTAATTTTTAGGTGAGTGTACAATCACAAGAACAAAACAAATTCACTAACAAAGTGATTGTTTACTGCTGTTACAAATAATGTTTCAAGCAGATGATATCTGAATGACATCAGCATGTAACTCTTTGCAGCCTACAGCCTACATAAAAATTAATCTCATAGTACTTTAATGAAATATCTGAATATGCTACTTACGAAAATAGATGAATGGCATCACTCTTCACTGTAATGAAATCTCTCTTGTACTTCATAAACTCTCGTAGAGTTACTTGAGGGTTCATATCTATGGTGAACTTGTTGTCAACTGACCACGTTTCCATAGCCACTAGTACAATTCTGGTGTTGAGCTCTTCCTTGAATATCTGATATACAATATGACAATACAAATCAACACATGTACATATGCTTATTAAAAATGTTTGGTACATTCCGTAACCAAATGCAATATCATTGAAGGATACATTGCAAGGTACTAAAACTACATGAAACTACTTTTTCAGGGCTATCTCTTGATCACTCATCCGTTCTAACTTGGTCAAAGAAAATTAGTAGAAAGTGCTGCAAGTGGCAAATAACAAGTATTTCCTGAATGTTCACAGATTTTCCAACGAATGATGATGGATTGGGAAACTACATTAAAAGGTATGACATTAGACGGGCAATGGCTAATAATTAAAGAACTAATACAGAGTTTACAATATCCAATCTTGCTGTTTAAGATAAAATATATTCCTTCAATGCAAAAACAAAGCCAGGAAACAAAGTGTTATGATCATGACTCGTGAATAAATCAACAATTCATTTGATTATATAAAGTTAGAAAGAAAAAGGTAAGCCCTTGGATTTTGCACATTCAGCAAAAGAAGGACCAAATGAAAGGAAAACAGAAATGAAAGGAAAACAGAAAGTCGATAAAATAATGAGAAATACATAAATGGACTGTATAAGTTTCTATAGGTATATAAAGAGGCAAAGATTAGCAAAAGCAAATACTGATCCATTACAAGTGCATCAAAATTCATAATGGGGAATAAGGAAATGGCAGAGCAACTAACCAAATACTATATCTGTTTTCACGGGGGAAATATAAAATATCCCAGAAATGATGAAGAATTAAGGGGCTAGTGCAATTGGCATCAAAGATTAGTAGGCAATACTGTAACTAAAAAAAGGCTTCCTTTAAAGAATAGAGACTTCAAGTATAGTCCCGTTGTATTCCCGCAAAGGGGCAAGAAATACAGGGTTCTCTTGATGTCAAGGGCGATTCAGCTTAATGCAACGCAGAAAAGGAGGAGTGTTTCTGACGGATAAAAAGAGAACTGCAGATGCTGGAAATCAAGAAAAAAACAGGAAGTGCTAGAGAAATTCAAAAGGTCTTGAAGGGTCACTGGACTCAAAATGTTAACTCTGTTTTTCTCTCCATAGATGCCTCCAAATCTGCTGTGTTTCTCCAACACTCTCTGTTTGTTTCCTCTGGCATATGTTTGGTGGATAATACAATTAAGAAACAGGCCAAAGAAAGAAAGTTCAGAGGGGATTTCAAAAAACAGAAAAACAAAGGAATAGTATAGAAAAGATTGGCAGCTAACAGAAAGAGGAGTTCAAAAGAATTCTATGTCCATATAAGTAGTGAAAGTATTGAAAGAGGAGGATTGAGGAGTGATTAGGCACCCATAAGTGGATTTATACATAGAAACAGAGGAGCTGTATCTAAGAATACTGAAAGAAATGAGACTGGAAATTGTGGAGGTACTAGCCACAATTTTCCAATCTTCTTCAGAATCAGAGACAGTGCCAGAGGATTCAAAGACTGTGAACATTTCACCCTTGTCCAAAAAGGGAATAAAGTTAAACCCAAACTATTGACCAGTTGGTTTCATTTTGGTGGTGAGAAGCTGCTAGGAATAATAATTCAAGAGAAAATGATCAGTTTCTTGAACTAAGGTAGGTTAATTAAGCAAAATCAGCATGGATTTGCTAAAGGAAATTGTGTTTAACTAACCTGCTGGAGTATTTTGACAAAGTAACAGAGAGGGTTGAGAAAGATAAAACTGCTGATGTGGTGCAAATGGATTTCTAAAAGATATTAGATAAAATAGCACACACATACTTGCAAGAGAAAGTCAGAATGCATGGATCAAAAAGGATAACAGCAAAATAGCTACAAAATTGGATAAGTGACAAGAAACAAACAATACAGTGGTAGCATTTTTCAGACTGAAGGATTGTGGAGTTCCCCAGGGTTTGGTGTTCAGACCACTGCTCTTTTTTGATCTATATTAGTGACCCAGATCTTGGATATAGGATACAATTTCATGATGTTTAGATATTGAAACTTGCAGATAATGTGATTCATGAAGAGGATAGTGTAGAACTTCAAAAGTTCATAGATAGTTTAGTGGAATGTGCAGACAAGTAGAACACACAGAACATTACAGTGCAGTACAGGCCCTTCGGCCCTCGATGTTGCGCTGCCCTGTCATACTAATCTGAAGCCCATCCCACCTACACTATTCCATGTATGTCCATAAGCCTGTCCAATGACGACTTAAATGCACTTAAACTTGGCAAATCTACTACCGTTGCAGGCAAAGCATTCCATACCCTTACTACTCTCTAAGTAAAGAAACTACCTCTGACATCTGTCTTATATCTCCCCTCACTTTAAAGTTGTGTCCCCTTGTGTTTGCCGTCCCCATACTTGGAAAAAGGCTCTCCCTGTCCACACTATCTAACCCACTGATTATATTGTATGTCTCTATTAAGTCACCTCTCAACCTTCTTCTCTCTAACGAGAACAGCCTCAAGGCCCTCAGCCTTTCCTTGTAAGACATTCCTTCCATACCTGGCAACATCCTAGTAAGTCTCCTCTGCACCCGTTCCAAAGCTTCCACATCCTTCTTATAATGCGGTGACCAGAACTGTACACAATACTCCAAGTGTGGCCGTACCAGAGCTTTGTACACCTGCAGCATAACCTCCTGGTTCCGGAACTCAATCCCTCTATTAATAAAGGCCAAAACACTGTATGCCTTCTTAACAACCCTGTCAATCTGGGTGACAACTTTCAGGGATCTGTGTACATGGACACCGAGATCTCTCTGCTCATCTGCACTCCCAAGAATCTTACCATTTGCCCAGAACTTTGCATTCCGATTACTCCATCCAAAGTGAATCACCTCACACTTGTCCACATTAAACTCCATTTGCCACCTCTCAGCCCAGCTCTGCATCCTATCTATGTCTCTCTGCAACCTACTACATCACTATCCACAACTCCACTGACCTTAGTGTCATCTGCAAATTTACTAACCCACCATTCTATGCCCTCATCCAGGTCATTTATAAAATGTGGAATTTATTCAAGGAAAAGCTCCTGTGTGTCCTAGATAAGTATGTACCTGTTAGGCAGGGAGGAAGATATAGAACACGTGAGCTGTGGTTTACTAAGGAAGTGTAATCCCTGGTCAAGAAGAAGAAGAAGGCTTATGTTAGGACAAACTGTGAAAACTCAGTTAGGGCACTAACCCTCAAGTGCCCTAACTGAGTTTTCACAGTTTGTCCTAACATAAGCCTTCTTCTTCTTCTTGACCAGGGATTACACTTCCTTAGTAAACCACAGCTCACGTATTCTATATCTTCCTCCCTGCCTAGCAGGTACATACTTATCTAGGACACACAGGAGCTTTTCCTTGAATAAACTCCACATTTTTAATGTGCTCATCCCCTGCAGTTTCCTTCCCCATTCTACCCTTCCTAAATTTTTCCTAATTGCATCGTAATTTCCCTTCCCCCAGGTGTAATTCTTGCTCAGTGGAGTACACCTATACCTTTCCATCACTAAAGTAAACCTGACAGAATTGTGATCGCTGTCACCAAAGTGCTCACCTACTTCCAAATCTAACACCTGGCCAGGCTTGTTGCCCAGTACTAAATCTAAAGTGGCTTTGCCTTGTCGGCCTGTCTACATACTGTGTCAGGAAGCCCTCCTGCACACACTGGACAAAAACTGATCCATCTATAGTACTTGTACTGTAGTGATCCCCGTCAATATTTGGATAGTTGAAGTCCCCCATGACAACTACCCTGCGTCTCTCACTCCTGTTGAGAATCCTTTTCTCTACATCTCTGGGACTATTCAGAGGCCTATAGAAAACTCCCAGCATGGTGACTTC
The DNA here is from genome assembly GCF_020745735.1 of Hemiscyllium ocellatum. Lineage (NCBI taxonomy): Eukaryota > Metazoa > Chordata > Chondrichthyes > Orectolobiformes > Hemiscylliidae > Hemiscyllium > Hemiscyllium ocellatum. The sequence continues at coordinate 87,880,704 of NC_083405.1, read as the reverse complement.
TCCTTTTCTGTTTCTAACCTCAGGCCATACTACCTCAGTTAACGAGTCCCCAAACATCCTTTCTACAACTGTAATAATGTCCCTGATCAACAATGCCACACCTCCCCTTCTTTAACCATCTTCTCTGTCCTTACTGAAACATCTGAATCCCGAAAGCTGCAACAGCCATTCCTGTCCCTGCTCTATCCATGCCTCTATAATGGCCACAACATCGAAGTCCCAGGTACCAACCCACACTGCCAGTTCACCCACTTTATTTCGGATGCTCCTCGCATTGAAGTACACACACTTCAAGCCAGGTTCTCGCTTGCCACTGTCAGATACTTGATTTTGAAACCTCCTACTCTCATCCTCTTCTTTACCTGTCCTACAATTTTGGTTCCCATCCCCCTACTGTATTAACTTAAATCCACCTTAATAGCTTTAGTGACTTTCCCACCCAGGATATTGGTACCCCTCTGGTTTAGATGAAGACCATCCTGCTTGTAGAGGTCCCACCTACCCCAGAAAGAGCTCCAAATATCCAAAAACCCAAAACCCTCCCTTCTGCACCATCCCCGTAGCCACGTATTCAACTCCTTTCTCTCCTATTCCTCACCTCACTAGCACATGACACGAGCAGCAAACCAGAGAAAACAACTCTGTTTGTCCTAGCTCTAAGCTTCCATCCTAGCTCCCTGAATTTCTGCCTCAAGTCCCCATCTCTCTTCCGACTTTTGTCGTCGGTGCCAATGTGGACCACAACTTGGGGCTGCTCTCCCTCCCCCCAAAGGATCCCAAAAACATGATCAGAGACATCACGGACCCTGCCACCCAGGAGGCAACACACCAACTGTGAGTTTCTCTTGTCCCCACAGAACCTCCTATCTGTCCCCCTAATTATCGAGTCCCCAATGATTAATGCTCTGCTCCTCTTCCCCCTTCCCTTCTGAGCAGCAGAAGGTAAGTCATCCCCCCCAACAAGTGGCAGATGAAATTTAATCGAGAGAAATGTGAAGTGATTTATTTGATGGGATGAATGCTCATAAACATTTTAAAATAAAGGATACAATATCAAACGGGATACAGGAAGAAAGGGGTCTCTGAGTATGTGTGCATAGATCATTGAAGGTGTCAAATTAGAATTAGAGTGTGGTTAAGAAAGAATACAACATCCTGACTTAATCAATGGCTGCGCAGAATACAAAAGCATGGAATCTATGCTGAAGTTGTATAAACAATGGTTAAGCCTCAACTGGAATTCTGGACAGCACCCTTTAGGAAAGACACAGATGCGTTACAGTGTGAAAAGATTCATGAGAATGATTTGAGGAAAGAGGAACTTCAGTTACTTAGTGAGATTGTGGAAATTGGGATGGTTTCTCTTGGAGAATAGAAAATTGAGGGGAGATTCATACATAGGTATTCAAATTCAAGTGGAGTCTGAATGGAGTAGGCGTCGAAAATTGTTCCCATTGATAGGAGGCTCAAGAATGAGGGGACAACTAGTTCAAGAAATTGGAAACTGAAGCAAGAGCTTCATGCAAAGAGCTTTTTCACACAGCAAGTGGTCACAATGTGGATTGCACTACCTGCTACAGTGGTAAAGGCGGGGTATATTAAGGGTTTAAATGAGAATTAGATCATTATCTGAAAAGACAAAATCTGCAGGGTTGTGGGAAAACATCAGGGAATAGGTTTAGGCAAATTGTTCCTTCAGAGGACCAGCACGGATATGACATGCCAAATTGTTTCTGAATTAGAATCTCTACAGAGTTAAAACAGGTCCTTCAGCCCAACAAGTCCACACTGACCCTCTGAAGAGTAACCCACCCAGCCCCATTCCCCTAACCCTATATTTACCCCTGACTAATGCACCTAACCTACACATCCCTGAACTCTACGGGCAATTTAGCCTGGCCAATTCACCTAACCTGCACATCTTTGAACTGTGGGAGGAAACTGGAGCACCCAGAGGAAAACCACACAGACACGGGGAGAACGTGTAAACTTCACACGGACAGTTGCCCGAGGTTGGAATTGAACCCAGGTCCCTGGTGCTGTGAGGTCACTGTGCTGTTTCCTTCTTTGTTATAAACCTGCTGTGATTCATCCTCAGCTCTGACTCTTTGTGTGTTTTGTGGGAACAGTGATCAACACTTACCATATCCACCATGTTCACAATTGATTTTGCGAAATTGTTTGTAAGGCCCACCGACAAACGATGTTTTTTAAACTATAAAGGGAAATAAAATGTTAACTTGCATAATTCAAATCTTGTATCAACTGTAAAGTAACAGAGTAGTCCACAGATATTTACCAAACTATGCCACACAATTCATTTTTTAAATGTTATCCATTTGCTAAAATGTATTTCTACTGCTTTAGCAGGGAATCACTATCAGGAGGAGGGATAAAATGGAAAAATATTCACTAACACATAAACTGTTGCAATCACGTCTCAGACCAAACTACCAGATTTATGTTCCAATCTGAGTAGTAACTGGCAGCACTGTGCCACCTGCATTGGCGAGGTCCAGCAAGGACTCATAGTGGTGAAAGTGTCAGTGGAGGTGAGATGGCATCAAACAGTGGTGACTTTCATTACTGCGTTAATGGTGCAGTGAAGGGACTCGTGCCTGGCCACCAGGCCCATGGCCCACAATAGAGCACTTAACAAGAAGGACTGTAAAGTTGAACACTCTTCTTTATTTCCTTATTATTTTGCCTTTATATTCCATATTTTGATTTATTTTTCTGTGTTTTCTGTGGTACCAAAGGGTGATGATACTATACAACACTTTTCACTGTATTTTGTAGCAAAATACACATGACAATAAATAAATCAAGGTAAAAAACACGAGATCTAGGGGATTTACTGAGAGAATAAAGCCACAATAGCCACAGTTTTGAACAAATATTAATAAACTTCACAACTTTGCAACAGTAACACAACTTAAATATACACACAACTTATATCCAAACATGCAGAAAAAATATATACATGCTGAACACCTGCAGTACATATAAATTGGAAATGCGATCAAGACAGATCCCACGGATTTCTCAGCAATTCCCCCAAACTTTAAATCTCATCTCGTTAGATGTGCCAACATTCTGCTAAAGGTAAAGTCGCCAAAATCCTATCAGACTCTCATTAGAGAGACACAACTCGTTGTTTAACCTGAGGGTCACCATGCCTTAGGCAAGAGGACAGGTTGAGAAGGAGTGTCCTGCACGGTAACCTCAACCATTGCAGGAATTGAACCCAGAGTGTTGGTGTCACTCTGCACTGTAAACCAGCTGTCCAGCCGGCTCAGTTAAACGGTTCAAGAACCTACTCAACAAGGTAATCTGGAACTCCCTGTTCATAGAAAAGGCTGTGGCCTCACAGTTCAGGCCACTGACATTTTTGGTCTTATAACAATTGGTTTGAAACACTGAGGTGATACTAATTGGACTGCTCTTTCAAAAAGCTTGCACAGGCACAGTGGGCCGAATGCCCTCCTTCTCTTTAATGTCCAATGTAATACATTTGGACATATTCATGATTTTAGAATTCATAAGGGATCATTTTGCCGTGGTATTGGAAATGTAGTTTCGCTAACAATGAATATATTTTAAGGAATATTTCAGCTAAAATAATTACAGATATTGTTGCAATTCCAAAAACAAAAGAGATAAAGGGCTCATTGCCTTTACTGGTACTGTGTAAAAATGCATCTGTCTCATGAATAAACTATGATGACGTCTTCTGTGAGTACAACAGCAGCTTGCTTTTCTTCTCAGGCATCGTTGACCTATCTGACTGTTCACTGGACTGCATTATTCCATTTTGTTCCAATGCCTATCCTTCACAATCCAAATGTATCCACTAATAATTTGAATCTTAATTCATCTCCAAATTTTCAGTCAGTTTTAACTTCAGAGTGTCCACTGCAGCCCACTGTTCTGGCAACCCACTCATTTCAATGGATGTATTTAGAAGTTCCAAGAGATGTCAAATGGATGGACCAATGCAGCTTGCTGGATTTAAGTCAGCTCAATATTAATTAGTTCAGGGGCATGCCAGCAACAAAATTAGTCCAGGAGGGTATTTGCTTATTAACAGCGATCAAAGGTAGTATTTTGGGATCCCACAGGAATATCCCTACTTTTCCTAGCCCCAGAAAAATAAATCTTATAGTTTCAGGCCTCACTCACCAGATATATTCTAAGCAGATCTATCCTAATTTGGGAACCAGATTTCTATTAAGTAATGAAATTGTAATCTGCATATTAAAATGAGCGTACGACCTGAAACAGAAAGGCACTTTGACCATTTCATGATAGCCTCCTCTGAAAGTGGAAATGGGCTGCTGATTGAGACTAATGGGACACTATGACACCCAGCATATACCAGTTGCTACATTACCAGGGTGTCTTGTTTAGTTCTGAACTGAGCTTTCAAATCCATTTCAGATTCAGTCCAACACTTTCTTCCATTAACTTTTAAAAATTCTCCAGTTTAGTTCCAGTCCTGAGAAGTTCTTATCTCAGTACCCTTAGTACTTCAGACAATGAGTTTTCTAATCATCAATCTCTTCACCATCATTCACTGATTTCTTTGTCACAGTAAACCTTGCATTTCCTATCTTAGTCAAAGTTCCAGTTGGTGCACTAACAGATAATTTTGTTCATTCTCACTTTCCTTAGGGAATGTTTTCTAACAATGCAGTCATCCTGCAGCCTGTCATTCCTTGCTTTCTCTGCGTGCAAATTCAAAGATCAATTTGTCAATCATTGCAGCCCTCCTCTCTGGAAGTCCCTTCTTGATCCAGTGTTCCCCGCTACCTATCATTTCACCTTAGGATCATAGAAACTCTAAAGTGTGGAAACAGGCCGTTAGGCCCAAGTAGTCCACACTGACCCTCTAGAGAATAACTGACCAGACTCATTCCCCCTAACCTATCTTTACCCCTGCCTAAAGCACCGAACCCACAGGTCCCTGAACACTATGGGCAATTTAGCATTGCCAATTCACCTATCCTGCACATCTTTGATTGTGGGAGGAAATCAGAGCCCCCAGAGGAAACCCATGCAGACATGGGGAGAATGCTCCACATAGTCACCTGAGGCTAGAATCGAACTCGGGTCCCTGGCACTGTGAGGCAGCAGCGCTAACCACTGAGCCCTTTGTAACCTCTAAAAAAAGCAACATCTTTAACAATCTCTTCACTCTGATTCCTGAACTTTGTCACTTCCAGTTTGGTATCAGCTTTGCTCCTGTGTTGTCCTCTTGTTTGAGGAAAGCTATAACTCACTCCTTATAACTTAATTAATAAGCTACAACTTACTCCAGTAAATTATTATTTTACAAACTGTGTCGAAGAATCAAAGGTCAAATAATCCTTGAACCAGATTAAATGTGGCCTTTACCATAAAATGGTCATTAACAACCATCAGCTCAATGTACTTTGTCTCATCGTGAACATTCCGGCGAATTCGACTTATCTGCAACGAGAAACAGAACTGCTCAGTAATAAACTGTATGTCAGTATTGCCGTTACCACTCTCAATTAAAAAAAACAAATGCAAGATACAAAGCTACATATATCGAGCTATAGTGGATGAAGTATTATTTGGATTAGTGAAAGAAACATGCAGTCCAGAAGTCCGACAAAAGGAATTGAGAGAAGGCAGCTCACCACCACCTCTGTAAGGCTAACTAGGGAAGGGCAACGTATGCTGTCCCAACCAGCAACAGCTACATCCCATGAGTGAATATAAAAAAAATATATAAATACAAGAGTTTTTAATCTTGTGGTAATGGGAAGGGGCAGGAAGAATAAAGATCAGTATAGAGTGCAGACCAGGGAAATTAAACAATAAAATATTTCATGATGCAACAGCCAGCAAGGATATAGTGAAGATACAAAGACTGTGTTGAAATGACCTGGGATTTTCTACATAAAATCACGTGAATGTAACATGAGAAGATAAAGAAAGAAAACATGTAAGGCCATCTGAGCAAAACAAAGATAGAGCAAAAAAAAGACAAAAGCTAATGCACAGAATGGCACACAGAGGTGTGGAACTCAATGTCGAGTTCAGAGGGTTGGTGTGCTGAGTTGAATAATAAAAAAAATACCTTGAGCTTGCACTAAGTATTTGTAGAACACTATCAGAAACATGGATAGAAAGGTCAGCATGGGAGCAAGGTAGGGAATTCAAATAACAAGTAATCAGGAGGTCGGGGAGTTTCAATGGACAGAACAAAGATATTCTGTGAAGCAATTGTCCTGTGTTTCCCCAATGTAGTGGCAGTCACATCATGAGCAATCAGTACAGTATAGAAAACTGCAAGGTGAAAAATTGCTGTTTCACTTGAAAGGGGCATTTGGGGCCTTAGATGGTAAGAAAGGAGGAGGTGAAAGGGCAGGTGTAGATCTCCTATGTCTGCATGGAAAGGTGCCACAGGAAAGGGGTGTAAAGTATAAAATGAGAGAAGTGAAAAGAAACTACTCATGAAAATTCACCACACACACTAGGTCAGTGATCAAGTATTTCACAAAGAATCCAGGTAATGCTTTCATAACGTGGATTTAAGTCACCAATAAATTACTACTGTTAAGATCAACAAGAGTCACAGACTTCCAAATGTGCTAAATAACTGTCATCATCAAATAAGGGAATGGATAAGAAAAGAAATTCTAATGAACCTAATAGAAAGGGAATAGCTGTAAAATGGATAGGCATAAAGTGGAGTGTGTTTTTGCACTTTGTTTTTGCTCATTGTATGTGATTTAATTTGTTAGTTACTGCTTATTGATTACTTGCAACACAGAAGCTCAGTGATTGGAAACAAGCTATCTTAATGACTATAATAGCGATTAAATAAGGTATTCTAATATTACAGGTTGTTTACATAAAATTATAGTAAGGGACAATTGAGGAAAAACGCAAAAGAATTTTCAAAACCTTTTTAAAAGAATAAAACAAGGATATACAGGCAATAGAATGAAAAGGTTTAATTAGGGATTCACTATAAAAAAGCTGCTGCTAGAGTCCTGAATAATAGCATTCATTTCAAAATAGATCTGGTAAGTATCCAGTAAAACTGAAGCCCAGTTAATCTGACTTCATTACCAGTAAAATGATGGAATTAGTTACCAAGGACAAAGTTAACAGGGCATTTCAGATAAAATAACGTGGAGAGCCAGCAAGGGTTTATAAAAAGAAACGCATGCCAGAGTAATTAATTCAATTTTATTTTGGTAGTGCAAAATAAGAAGATACTCAACAAAATAAACCTTGAAAAATACCTGGAAATAATGACAGGAATCTCTTTACCTTGCCACCTAAGCACTCCTTCAATGGAAGATTCTGCATCAGGTTTGCCTCTGGGGCATCTGGGCCATGGTGAATAAAGTGGGTAGCCAGGAAGACTCATTAATATTGGTAAAAAAGAATACTATCAAGGAAAAACTCAGCATATGAAAATCAGAATTAGGGAAAGGCCACATGGTCTGCTCCACTATTCAATAAGATCATAGCTGATCTGATCACTCTAAATTCCCACCTAGCTAAAATAACCTTTCATCCCCTCATTTATAAAGAATCTATTTAAGTCTGCATTGAAATGTTCAACAACTCTACTTCACCTCCTTCACAGGAAGGAAGTTTCAAAGACTCATGATCCTCTGTAAGACAAAAAAAAATCTTTTTATCTCTGTCTTAAAAAGGTTACTTCTGATTTTTAAACAGTGACCTCTAGTTTCTCAACTCTTCCACAAGTCAAAACCTTTCTACATGCATCCTGTCAAGCCCCTCAGGATCTTATGCTTCAACCAAGTTCCTTCTTACTTTTCCAAACTCCAGTGGCTACAAGTGTAGCCTGCCCAGTCTTTTGCCATAAGACAACTCATTCATTCCTGGTATTAGCTTAGTAAACCTTGTTTGAACTGTTCCTAATACATTTACATTTTTCTTTAAACAAGGAGACCAATATTGTAGACAGTACTCCAAATATGGCTTCAGCAATGCCCTGTATAACAAAAGCATAAACCCCTACAGCTGTATTTAGTTCCACTTGCAATGAAAGATAACATTCTAATAACTTTCCTAATTATTTGCTGTGCCAACATACTAAACTTTAGACATTAAGACTATAAGATGTAGGAGCAAAGTGGGTGACTCAGCTTATAAAATCTGCTCCACTATTCAATGAGATCATGACTGATCTGATAATCCTCAACTCCACTTTCCTGCCCATGACCCTTGATTCCCTTATTGAGTAAAAGTCTATCTCAGCCTTGCATATACTTAACCACCCAATCTCAACAACCCTCTGCAGTAAAGAATTTCACAGATTCACTACAGTCTGAGAGAAGAAGTTCCTCCTTATCTCTGCCTTAAAGAGGTGTCTCATCACTATGAGATTATAACATCTGGTCTTAGACTCTCCCACAAGGGAACACAACATCTACACATCCATCCTATTAAGTTCCTTAAGAATGTTGCATATTTAACTAAAATCATCTCTCGTTTATCTAAATTCCAATGAGTATAAACCCAACCTAGTCAACCTCTCCTCCTAAGATAATTTCTCCATACCCAGAATCCATCTAACTAACCTTTACTGGACTGTCCCCAATGCCAGGATATATCTATTAGAAAAGGGGACCAAAACTGTTCACAATGACCAAAGCTCATGGTCTTACAAGTGTCTTGCATAGTTTTAGCAAGTTTTCTCTATTTTATGCTCTATTCCCTTTGAAATAAATACCAACATTCCCTTTACCTTCTCCATTATTTGTTAAACTGGTATGCTAGCTATTTGTGATTTATCCCAAGTAGCTTTTGGTAGTCTTTCTTAATTTATGTAATATTCAACTCCTCTATTCTTCATACAAATCACTTAATCTCACATCCTCCCACACATTTTCCACTTGCCAAGTTTTTGCCACTCACTTAACCTGTCTATCTTGCTCTGCAGACTCTTTGTATCATCCTCATCAGTTGCCTACTCACCTATTTTCGCATGACTTGCAAACTTGCCTGTCGTACATTTACTTCTTTGATCTAAGTCATTAACATATGTTATAAATAAGTGTGACATCAGCACTGAACCTTGTGGTATTCCACTAGTTACAGGTTTCCACCAGAAAATGCCTCCCCTTAGCCAATTCTCCACCCATGATAATAGCTTTTCCAGACCACCATGGGCTCTATTCTTACTAAAGGGTAAAAAATGAGGTCTGCAGATGCTGGAGATCACAGTTGAAAATGTGTTGCTGGTTAAAGCACAGCAGGTTAGGCAGCATCCAAGGAATAGGAAATTCGACGTTTTGGGCATAAGCCCTTCATCCTACCAGCAACACATTTTCAACTCTATTCTTACTAAACAGCCTAATGTGCGGTACCTTATCAAATGCCTTCTGGAAATCCAAATATGTCACATATGCTGCTTCCCTTTTCTGTATCCTGTTTGTTACCTCTTCAAAGAATTCTATAAATTTGCAAGGCATAATTTTCCCTTGATGAAGCTATGTTGACTCTGCTGGATTATATTACATACTTCTAAATGGTCTGGTTTTACGTCCTTTATAACTGACTCTATCATTTTCCGAATAACAGTTGTCAAACCAACTGGCCGATAATTGCTTGCTTTTTGTCTCTTTCTCTTTTTGAATACAGAGTTATATTGGCCCTGTTCTAGAATCTAAGGATTCTTGAAAGAATTTTACCAGTGCATCCATCTCTCTGTAGCCACTTCTTTTAACATCCTGGGAAGCAGCCCATCAGGACCAGGTGACAGATCGGTTTTCACCCTATTTGTTACCCTAGGACCTTTTTTCTAGTAATAGTTATCATATGTATTTCTTCTTCCCTTTTTGCATCTTGATTATTGAGTATTTTTGGAATGCTTTTCATGTTTTCTCCCATGAAGTCCGATACAAATTACCTATTCAATTTCTCTGCCATTTTCCAAATCCCCCATTATCATTTCCCCAGCATCATTCTCTAAGGGGAGCTATGTTTACTTTGGACTCTCTTTTCCTTTTCATATATTGAAAGAAGCTTATATTATCTATCTTGATATTAGTGATTCATGCTCAAGTGTACTCAGATTCTTTGCATTTTAGAGCTTACCAATCTCTCATCATTTCAATAATATGCTTCTTTATTATTCTTCCTGCCAGTAAGGACAATTTCACATTTTCCCATATTATAATCCATTTGTCAGATCTTCGACCACTTACTTAACCTAGCTATATGCCTTTGTAGCCTTCAAGTGTCCTCTTCACGACTATTTTCATAACACTAGCTGTGGCTGAGCTTATCTTGGTAAACAAAAGGACAAGCAATGGGGGAAGGTTTAAGCAGTAAACTTATCTTCTCCCTTTGTGGGGTTAAGGGCAAATTATAACTTTAAAAATAGCTCCTGAACATGTGCATAAGATGATATGTTATTGTGACATCAGATTACACTGTACAGGATCCTTGGTCTGTAAGGTTACAGAAATGTTCTTTTTATATTGTGATGTTCAAAAACGCCCATCGATGTTCACTTGATGGTGGACCTGATCTTACTACATGGTGGTAATGTTGACAACACAAACAAAACCTGAGGCAAATAGCAAATCACAAAATCTGTACAATGTGGAAGCCAAAGACCATTCCACTCAGGACCACCCCCCACCCTACCCTTTCACCCTGCATTTCCCATGGCCAATCCACCTAACCTCCACACCTTTGGACTGTGCAAAGAAATTGGAGCAACACCACACAGACACAGGTAGAACATGCAAATTCTACACAGACAGTTGCCTCAGCAGGGAATCGAACCCAGGGCCCCAGCACTATGATGCAGCAGTGCTAACCACTGAGCCATCATGTTGCCCCAAATATTGAAACCCAGCAGTAATACAAAGATAATACAAAGTACAAAGTGAATCCAGCCTAGGAATACGTGGGAAAAAAAATCAGAAAAAATGGCTCATCAGCCACAGGGAGTAGTGGATAAAGGACAGCAAGAACCACCTAGGTACTATAGTGAGGGACAACAGCACAATACTAACAGAATGTGCAAAAGGCCTGCAGCAAGGAACACAAAAGGCTGTAAGAAAGCCAACCCCAATGATTACTGTAGTTGGAGATCTTTTACAGAGAGAGAAAAGTGTACAAGAGGAATACTCGAAAAAGTGCAGTAAAGTAAAAAAAAATTAGTCATATTTGTTCACAATTGAGTACACTTGACCATGGACAAACTTTATCAGACCCTCTGGATTATGCACAGATCCCAGACCAGGCCATGAATTGGAACAAATGGAACCTATGGTTTAGCTGATAGCACACTACTTCAAGTATCAGTAAAAACATGGACAAAGGACAGATCAGTTTACTGTTATGCATGACTGTCAGCATTGGCGATACCATTTTTATTAAATACGGCAAAAATAAAGAGATTGCAAAATATCATGATATATAACACAGGCTTTGGATTCCTGTTTTAGGCAAGTAAAACCACCTTGTACACCACAGTTTAAACAGAGCAACTAAGAGCCAGGGAAACCACTGATTCATTCATAAATATGTATCACTTCACAGACAACTATTAATTTGGATCATTGAACACAGTTCATATGGGACAATATAGCATTAGGGTTACTTGATGAAGCTTTATCTGAAATGTTACAATCTAAAGAAGATTTCACATTACTAAAACCATTTCAGATTACCAAACAGGTTAGTCTTCGCAAGGAGAACAGACCTTTGATCCAAGGGAGACAAAGAATAATTTGTTTCTCATTTCCTATGCAGGCAAGTTACTTGGTTGCTGATAAATTGAGGCCCTTGAATGGCTGTTAATTGACTACTTAAGGCCCTAAACTGGTGATGAGTTGAGAAGGTCTCATAAGGACCTTCCTGCCTGGCAATTAATGGCTGAGGTGGCAAGAAAGAGGTGAGTATCTCTCCATTATTGAAATGATGAGAGACTGATAAGCTCTAAAATGCAGAGAATCATTATATACCCTTTTCACAACTAACAGATGGGGCAAAACTGTATCCTCTGTAACAGAAAGTCCAAGTGCTGTCTCCTGCAGATCCTACTCACTGCCATAAATACTCTTGCACAGATGCTGAAATACCAATTTTGATATATTAATGGTTTGTGGATGATGAATTTGAAACTAATACCTGAACTTTGGACTCTGAACATTATTTTGAAATGGTGTTGGAGGATGATGCAGAATCACTGTGTGATTGTATGAAGTTTGACAATCATATAAAGCTTGGCAAAAGGCAGAGTTTGATCCACCTTTTTGTATATACATATTTTCTCCTAACACTCAACTAAGCACTGCCCTCACTGTTGAATGTAAATTATTCTTCTGCAGAGCAGGTTGGAAATAATTTCAAGAAATTAATGGATGTCTTGGGTTAATGTTTACTGGGAGCCAAGAGATGGACGAACTGTGCGGTAAGACAGGAACAGAGGCGTGGAAAGGCATTAAACGGGCATAAGTCTTGTGTATACATCCAGCAAAAATTTCTTATTACAACAGAGGCAGCACTCTGCAGAGTATAATCTCATGAGCTACTATGTTGCCTTGTGTATATAAATTGCTTCTCCTAAGCTTTTCGAAAAAGGGGAGAAAAGATTCACGTTTAATCTTTTAAAGGGAGCTTTTAATATTCATGGGTTCATACTATTCAGAGGAATATAGCAGCAGGGAGAATTAAAGAATGGATGAATGTAAATCTTTAGAAGTGGAAGACAAACTAATAAAGTTGTAATGGAAAAAGTATGAGAGTCTGAATTTCATATCAAAAGGCGTGGAGGACAGAAACAAATGAGAATGCTATATTTGGGCAAAGGATATGTTAGATGTAGAATCAAATACTGCAACTGGTATTGTGTTCCTTTGGGATGTATGCCAAAACCAGAGGGAAGATGAAAAAAAAATTCACTAGAAGTAAGCGCATGCTTGCAATCATAGACATTGATGGTATGCAACTACTAATTACTTGGCCGCAATTGCAATAAGGAGCCACAGGCAACTGTCAACTGAGAAAATATTAAAATGCAAAGAAACAAATGTGTGCAGTGTTTAGTGACTCATTCTCTGAATTCCACAGTAGGAAGGGATAAGCCACAAGGCCACTAAGAGCCAGCTTAGGTTTTAACATCACAAAACTAAATATTAACAAAGGGAGTTGTGTTTTTACAAGTTTAACACCAGGTTCATGGGAACAGACAGAGGTAATACTATTTTAGCACTGTCTATATTTTCTTTTGCAAAAAATATATTCTATTCATAAATTTTTATAAGTACATTAAAAGAAATACAACAAAAATACAATATTTTAGTTTGAGAATTACACTGCTAGGTGTCTCCTTTCAAATGCAAATTTGGAACATATTTATAATTTCTGATCACATTTATTTTACATATTATAACAAAAGCTAAGAGGGTTTCTATAGGTTAAAAGTCCCTCAGTACATTATAGCAGAAAGTGGCCTTTCTTCACTGCGCCTCAGCAGTGGCTGTCCCAAGATTTAGTTCCGCAGCACAAGTTCTGGACCTTGCAATTTGCCAGTTTGCAACATTTGTTCAAAGACAACTCTTTGCATGGAAGACTATCAAATTTCCAGCAGAGCAAAGAGTGTCTTCACCGAGTTGATGGTCTTGATTTTTGTCTCGGTATGCATCCCAGGGAACAGCCCGTAGAGCACAAAGTTCTGTGTCATGGAGCTGCTAGAGATGAACACGAACAAAAAAGAAACACGTTTTGCGAAAGTATATTCCAAAGAGACTGTGGCAGTCTCTTCACCATCTCAAGGGCAAGGTGCAGCGGCAGGGTCAATACATGCATGAAACACAGGCAGGTAGTGCCCTTCTTGCTACCAGCTAGGGTATGCATTGGCACTTGTTGGAAAGTTTGGGCAATGAGACATTTTGCCAAATGATTTTGCCAATCTGCCTAAGGGAACTATCCAACAGGATTGGCCTTTTCCTTTCCCCGCAGGATATCAACAACTTTATGTGTGGACCACTCCCTGATGGGCTTGTGGTCAAAGGTGTTTTTCTATACAAAACCTTCTGCAAGGCACAATCCAACTACCTTCAGCATACTGTGGCATAGAGAGCAAACCATTCTTCACAACACTGGAGGCAGGTAGAACCACAGCATGTAGTGACACTGTGGTGCTTGCATACTGCAGGTCTATTCTAACACTGTTAATCAGTTGCACACTGAAAGCAAGCACAACTCTCATTGCTGATAATGCAAATTACAAAGGACCTTCTCTCCATGATCCAACCTTTTGATAAACTGAATTGTGAATCAAAGAGAAACAAGTTTACTTTCCCCATTAACTCTATGCTGTAGCCCAAATTCTTGGTCTATATGCTGCAGCAGTAGAGATGGGAGTGGTGCTTAGTAATTTTCTTCTCATATGACAAAGTGTTTATGCCAATTTGTTGTCATTAAATAACCTCAATTATTCCGTACACAGATTCCTAACATATCCACCATGGATGGAGCTCTGCTTTCTTCAAATGTCCCAGTTTTTAAAAATTGGTCAACCCACACCAGGGGCAGAGGTCAGGAAAACTGGCCCAATGATTTTTTCTAACTTTGATCCATCTCCATGCTAACCATTCAGACAGACTCTGCTGAATACTGTCACAGAACTGCATGAATACTGCCACAGCCTTTCTCATTTTCAACCACAGTAATTTGTAATTCAAAGTTCCAATCAAACAGGAAAAATGAACTGAAATTCCAGGTACATATCAAAAGAGAAGACTATTCTTGCTGTAATCTTCCTATTTGACATTGATAAATTCATTGCTAAACATATTGAACATACCTGTCTTTTCTTCCTAAAAAGGATAGTACGCCGAGCATCAAAGAGATCATTCCTCTCAGTATCTTCTGAAAAACATATGCATTACAAAACATTTTTCATATTAACAATGATTAATCAATATTTAGGGTTAATTACTCAATGAAATGTCAGTGGTCAGCTTTTAAAGTTGCTGTCATATCAGAATCAGAATCAGAATCAGTATTATCAATCACATCTGTCATTGAGATCAACTGCTGAATACATTGCTGGTGGTATATGGAGCAGTCTTTTTCTGAAAATGACTTTGAAACAGTGCTAGAATATTTTAATATAATAGTTATTTCAAAGAGTCCTACTTTATGGTTTCTTTCTTCACAATGAGAGAAATTGCTAGGAGGAATTAAAGTTAAAATTGAGTTGCTCCGTGTCTCACTCCATTACCACTCTGCAGCAACTGTAAGCCAATTATTTTTACTGGCAGCTAAAGCATCTGTCTATTAAGTGGAAGTATTACTAATATTCACTAATTGGGATACAATGCTGTATATAGTTAGTCTTCCAGTATTAGCAACAGTAATTTCTAGTTGTATAAATTAATAATTTTCAAGAATGTATCATTTAAAAATGCACGGCAAAAATGCTTATTTTTAAAAAAACGTTTCTTTGATTATCTGCCTCCCATAATGTCCCTACCGAGTGGATGGACGAATGTATGGTTCCTTTTCCTCTACTTTTCCAAGAGTCAGAAATTTTGTATGCATTAGGCCTGTGCTTCAAACAAAACCTTTGTGCAATACTGATCAATTTATTGTTGGGTGGCCTAGCATGAGCATTTAGGCCACTGCTATTGAGTCAGGGGATTTTATAAACCTTCTAGTGACTGCCAAAACAGATCTATTCCTTTGACTTGAGCCCCAATTTTCAGCATTCTCCAGCCTCCTGGTGAGGTGCACACTGCATGTTAAGCACTGAAGCCGTTCTACCCCCAAGAGCTGTTTACTCAAAGTCAGCAAATACTTAAGCGAGTATATGAGAAACTGTGAAGGTTCTATTGACTTTGTGCAGTGGTGTAAAATGCCAATAATAAAACAGCAGTTTATTTCACCTATCTGGAAGGAAGCCATGATATAGACTTTGTTCTTATTCAAATACAGGATAGATGCATTGCTGGCTATGCATCTATTGCCCATCCCTAATTACCCAGAGGGCTGTTAAGAGTCAACCACTTTGCTGTGGGTTTGGAATCACGTCAGCCAGACCAAGTAAGGGCAGCAGTTTTCTTCCCTGAAGGACACAAGTGAACTAGATGGGTTCTTTCTGGCATTTGAGAACCGTTTCACGATAATCATTAGACTCTTAACTCCAGATTTTTTAATTGATCTCAAACACCAGCATCTGCCATAGTGGGATTTAAACCCATGTCGCCAGAACATTACCTGGGTCTCAGCATTAATAACCTAGTGATATTACTAGACTGTTACATTCCTATTGGGTTAAGCCACTGTATTACAGTACATAATAGCAAATGCAGTATATGTAATGCCAGAATTTCAACATACCCCAATCAACTTTGATCTTATATATGTGCTCATATGTGACTTTGGTGCAAAATTACTCTATCATGCCAATTAACTCTTCACAAATGTGCTAAGGTTCTGTTTGATAATTCTGAAAGATACTGCACATCCTGGTGATCTTACCAAGTTGTAGAAACTGCAAAGTAGTGTCACGGCCAATGATCTGGTAAACTAAATGCTGCTCAGTGTCATTCTGTGAAGGAAAAGGGAAACACAATTCTGAACAAAAATCAATACCTTTACTATGTCTGCATTAAAAATAGGACATTGAAAGTAAACAGCAAGTCACTCAGCATCTGAAAACAGATTAACAACTTGAGGTTAACGTCTTGTCAGTGCTTTTCTGTTTTAGCAGAAAGTGAGGACTGCAGATGCTGGAGGTCGGAGTCAAAGAATGTGGTGCTGGAAAAGCACAGCGGGTCTGGCAGCATTCGAGGAGCAGGAGAGTTGACTTTTTGGGATTAGCCCTTCATCAGGAAGGCCTTATGCCCGAAACATTGATTCTCCTGCTCCTTGGATGCTGCCTGACCGGCTGTGCTTTTCCAGCACCACACTCTTTGACTTTTCTGTTTTTATTTTTGATTTGAAGCATTTTATATTTCTCATGACAGCATTAGGACACAATTGTATATAGCACTGTGTGATCAAAAGAAGAAGAGAACAAATAGGACCAGAAGTAAATCTTTGCTTTCTTCAGCCTGCTACACCATTCAGTAAGATCATGACTCATTTGATCATGGCGTTAACTCCACTTTACAGTTGATCCCCATAACCCTTGATTTCTCCATGGATGAAATGTCCAATAATGTTGAATATATTTAAATGCTTGGTGTTCACTGCTCTCGAGATTACAGAATTACAAAGATTAATAGCCTTCTGAAAACAAAAACACCTTCACACCTCGAGCTTAAGTGGACGGAATTTCATGCCACCCCCATACCGACCGTCCTATCATCCCTATTGAATGAGATAGGGTGGTGTGCCGTGAGTCCCCGCCACCTTCCAATTCTGCCTAAGTAAGTCTATTGTGGAGAAGGCTTATAGGTGACCTTCTCAACTGCATGCCTATAGCAATTAATTTCTTCTTGAAGGCGCCATTCCACCAGTTGCCATGAGGATATCCCAGTGGTGGGTGTGCATCAGGGCCTGATGGAGTGATCTGTTATCTGGAGGGCTCACCAATCAGGGCTATCCCCTCCCTTTCTCCCAGTTCTGCCTGCAATCCCACCCATCAGCCAGCAATACTTTCCCACGTCCACCTGTCGTCTGTGTTTGAACTAATGCGGTTAATAGCTGCCATAAACTAACTTAAAAAAAAGTTACAGCAGAGAAAGAGGTCACATAACTACAGCAAGCTAGCTAGTATGGTATGTATGGATGTATTTCTCCAGGCATTTTTTTTAACATAAAATTACCAAAAAAGTACTTACATTATCATTTTCTGTTTCCAGTTACCCATGACAATATATATGGTCAACAAAGAAAATTATAACATACGAACAGAACTGTCCTAATTTGAGTCTGTCCTACTTTCATCAAAGTCTGCACATGCATTTCAACCATTACCTCTAATATGTTCAGGTTGTTTAATAACATTCATGCAAGCTATCATTGTCAGTTTGTCTCATATTTGCTTGTTACTTCTCTGAAAAGGGTCACTCCCATGATGATTATTTGATCAGAGTAAGATGCTCCTCTTTCTGATTAAGAAAATAGGAAAATGATTAGGCCATTCAGCCCATTGAACCTGATATATCATTCAATATGATCATGGCTGATCATCCAATACCTTTACCCCACACTATCATCCTGTCCCTTGTATGTCATCAAGTGTCTAGAAATCTGTCAATCTCTAATTTAAACATATTCAAAACTGATTGTTCATAGTCCCTTAAGTAAAGAATTCCAAAGGCTTGCAACCCTTTGAGCAAAAATAATTTTTCTTATCTTGTTCTTAAGTGGCTTAGCCCTTATTTTGTCCCATGGCCCCAGACTCCCCAATATGGAGAAACACCTTACCAGCATACGCCATAAAATCCATACAGAGTGGAAGCAGGTAATTAGGCCCAACAAGTCAACCTTGACTCTCTGAAGAACGTCCCACCCAAACTCACCTCACCTACCTTATCACTGCATTTCCCATGGCTAATCCATCCAACCTACATATCCCTGGACACTATAGGCAATTTAGCATAACCAATCCACCTAACCTGAACATCTTTGAATTGCAGAAGGAAATCCAAGCAGACACGAGGAGAACGTATAAATCCCATATAGTCACCCAAGACTGGAATTGAACCTAGGTCCCTGGGGCTGTGAGGCAGCAGTGCTAACCACTGAGCCATCATGCTGCCCTGTGTAATCCTTTTAAGTATTTTGTAGGTTTCAGTGAGATTACCTTCCTCCTTTGAAATCTTAGAGAATTCAGACACTATTTCGCTCTCCTGAGAAAAGACCAACATTTCACATAGTACACCAGATATATTCTAACCAAGATTAAAGAAAAAATGAAGTAAGGCTTTGCTACTCATGTACTCAAATCTTCTTGAGATAAATACTATCATTCCATTAGCCTTCCTAACAGCTTGTCATGTCTGTATGTCAGCCTTCAGTGATGTACTGATGAGGATATCAAGCTCCATTTGTACATGCACACTTTTCAACCTACAATTCTCAACCTCTTAACCATTTACAAAATATTCTGCACCTTGGTCCTCTAACCAAAATGAATAACCTGACATTTTTTCCACATTGTATTCCAACCATGATGCTCTTGCCCACACACTAAATCTGTCCAAATCTGCTTGAAGCCACTTTACATTTTCCTCTCAAGACACATTCCCACCTGGCTTTGTCTCACCCACGAATTTAGAACTAATTCATTCTGGATTAACATCCAAATCATAAATATATATTGATAACAGCTGGGGCTCAAGTACTGATCCCCATTAGTCACAACCTGCTCATATGAGCATGTCCTATTAATTCCAACTCTTGGTTTTCCACCTGATGCTTAATCATTACCAGTATGTTTCCTTTCATCTCAAGTGCTCTAATCGGGGCAGCACGGTGGCTCAGTGGTTAGCACTGCTGCCTCACAGCACCAGGACCTGATTCCAACCTCGGGCGACTGTCTGTGTGGAGTTTGCACGTTCTCCCTGTGTCTGCGTGGGTTTCCTCCCACAATCCAAAGATGTGCATGTCAGGTGAATTGGCCATGCTAACCTGCCCATTGTGTGATGTGCATAAGTTAGGGGTAAATGTAGAGGAATGGTTCTGGGTGGATTACTCTTCAGAGGGTCGGTGTGGACTTATTGGGCCAAAGGACCTGTGTCCATACTGTAGGTAATCTAATCTAATCTAAGTTTGCTAATCAATCTCTTGTGCAGAAATTTATTAGAAACCTCCTGAAAATCCACAGTACCAGAATAAGAATGTCTAGATATACTTGTACAGGGCTTTGGTGAGATGACAGTTGAAGCCGTGGATGTAGGTTTGCTCGCTGAGCTGGAGGGTTCGTTTACAGATCTTTCATCACCATACTAGGTAACATCTTCAGTCAGCCTCCGGACGAAGCGCTGCTGATGATTCCTACTTTCTATTTTTATGTTTGGGTTTCTTTGGGTTGATCATGTCATTTGCTGTGGAGATACCCCAGGCAAGGTTGATTTCCACCACACCCCCACCCTCCACCATCCTCCTCCCCCTCCCAATTAGCCACCCCTAAGAAAAATTGGTAGCACAAAGCAGGAAAAGTACATAAAACCTCTTAAATTTTGAGTGTAAAGCCCTGGGATCGAGATGAAGTGCTCATGCTTGACAGATCGATTCTCCTGCTTCTCCAACGCTGCCTGACCTGCTGTGCATTTCTGGTGCCAAACTTTTCGAGTCTGATCTCCTGCATCTGCAGTCCTCACTTTTTCCTATTTTTGTCTTAAGGTCTGTCAGCCCATCTCCAAATGCTGGAGGTCAATTGGAGGCAGTCCCAGCAGTGCTGCTAGGAATAATATACAATGCTTGGACCAAACCTAAATGAAAGAATATACTGAAATAGAATTGAATTGGTTTCTAGTGTGCAAAGATTCACTAGAGTGGCTCCTATAATTATGAGGCTCTCTTATGATGACAGGCTGAGTAGTTGGAGTTCAGAGGAATGATAGATCATCCCATTTTCAATATTCAAGACTTTGAACGGTAGACATTGGAAGGTTGCTCTCTCTGCCTGGAGTATCTGAAACATGAATGGGGCCCACAGTATTATTATGAAAGGTCAAATACTTAGGTCAGAAAAGAGAAGAAATTTATTCAGCATTGCTGAACTGAGATACGTCAGTGAAGCCTTTAAGGAAAAAATGCAAGAATGCCAAATTTCTAACAGTCACAAGACTTTATATTACAGGAGAGAAGGAATGCTGACTGATTGACAAGTTAACTCTGATTAGCCAAGGTGAAAGCAACTGTAGGTTCTCCAAGTTTCCAGGTAATTAAATGATCGCAAGGCTGGAAGATATTCCTTTTAGAGAGAATGCGTCATTATGTATGAATGCATGTTAGTTCTGGAAAGCATAAATAAGCTTGACTGATTATCTTAGACTGGCTGTTATTTTAGCAATTCGTGCACTCAAGAATGTTCAGCAAGTGCAGCCTAATCATGGAATTACATCCATTAGTAGATTTTTGTTTTGTACTTTGCAGCTGATTGAGAAGATTCAGTACTCTCCCTATAACAAATAAAGGAGAAAACTGCAATTTGATTCAATCAGCCATTGCTGCAACACATGGCATAAGTCCCTGACATTATAATAGTACTAAAATTAATGCACACCATTACTCAATTGTGTGTGGGTAAAGTATCCTTTTAAGACAGATGGCAGCATCTTTTTAGTGAACAATACTATTGATGTAACCACTGAATAGTTGCAGCTTTAAACATGTTGCCGAGCCTGTTCAAATTTTTAGATAATTTGCTTCTCCAGAGTTAATGGGACAGTTTTTAGGTCTTTAGCCCATTCACCAGTTCGCAAATTCACAGTGAACTTTCTGATCAGGACACGGTGACTCTGTGGTTAACACTGTTCCAGGGACTTGGGTTTGATTCCAGCCTTGGGTGACTGTGTGAAGTTTGCATGTTCTATCATGTCTGCATGGATTTCCAATGGATTCTCCACTGTCTTTTCAAAGGGAAAACAGAGTTAACATTTTGAGTCCAGTGACCAGTTTTCAGAACTAAAAAAGTTATTTACCTTCCCAATATCTGTTACCCTTAGCTAGTTTGGCCAATATGTAACTCCTGACTCACTCCTGACACTTAACTGCTGTCTTAAGTCATCTAGCAAGCCACTCAATTCAAAATGAGCAATGAATTTGGGCTTTGCCAATGACAGTCCACCACACTGAAGTTAAATTAAATACATAATTACAGAATTGAAGAGCATATTATTTGATACGGTGAATCATAAAATCATTTGGGAGTGATAAATGAATGTAAGGCACAAAAGAATTGGGTAAGATCATTCTAAGCACCGAATTCTAAGCAGTTGGTGTTGACTCAAATGAAGCACTAAACAGCAAAGTGTCTCATGACTTAACAACTAGCACAAGTATACAGGTTTGATTCTGAAGCTCAAGAGTGATTGGTCCTGACAGTATAAACCTCTTCAAGGTTAAAATGCTGTGCCTGTACAGTAATAGATGTAAATTACAGATAGAGATTGTTAATCTTCAAACTGACCACTGTTCAGCAGCTAAAAAAGTTCCAAATGAATCACGAAGCATTGCCATAACAATAAAGAAAATGTTGTAACTCAAACTGATTATCATTCAACTTGTGGGTGAAATATCTCCCAGACTGAGTAGGAGTCATTTTCTGAAAGCCTTGTTTATAATGTAGTGCGACAGAGTACAATTTACATTTACAATTCGACTGAGGTCAGAGATCAGAGCAAATTCAATGTGGTCACTATTTTCACTGGAATAACAGGAGTGAAATTTTCATCAAATCTATAATAATAAGAAACAGACAGTCCTTTGCAGGCGTCTAGGGCAGGTGTGGGTAGGGGCAGTGGTCTCTTTTTTTTGTTCATGTGGGCATCAATGGCTAGGCCAGCACTTACTGCCCACCCCTATTTATCTAGATAGCAGTTAAAAGGTTACCACATTGCTGTGGCTCTGCAGTCACATATAGGCCTCATGAGGTAAAAATGGTAGCTTTCCTTCTCTAAAGGGCATTAGTGAATAAAATTGATTTTTCAACAATTGACAATGTTGCACTGTTACACTGTTGCACTGTTAGGCTAGTTTATTTCATTGTGTCATAGTGGGATCCATATTTACGTCTCCAGAACATTAGCTTGGGATTCTGGATTACTAGTCTAGTGACATTACCACTGTGCCACCGCCTGTTGGACACTCAATACAAAGGAACAGTCAACTGAAAGCCACCCTCTGCATTTCCTGTTGAATCCTGTGACCTCCCGCCTGCCATCACACACTAACCCACTGGCCTCTGATTAAATGGCTGCTCACAGTGGGCAGTATATTAACCCTGGCGTCCTTGATCCCAGGGAAGGCCTGTGGCTCACAGTTAAGTGCCAGACTGGAATTGCATCCAATGGGCCTTCCTGAAAGTTGGTATTGTGGGTATCTGTCTGGATCTCCAAACAGTGGGCAATGCCACTGCAGCCTACATTAAACTTCATTCTTTCACAGAAACCATAACTCTGATGGTTCTATCATCTTCCTTTCTTCAAAAGCCTGTTAAAATTTCTATCAGTCATCATTTAATCACTGTTTCTGATATACCATATATTCCCTTAAATAATTTTCCAGTAAAATGTCAGCCCCTAACTTCACCAAAGGAGCGGGATGTCTCAGTATAATAAATTAATCCTTTTTTTCCCTCTTTGTCATTGTTTATCTTAAAAGGGATGGAAGGAGTTTCCTAGAAACATTGGATAACTCTTATGACTGAATTGCTACCACTTTCCAGAAATTTCACAGGTCTGTTGTAATAATCATATGGGAGACTGACAGAATTCCAAAGAAATCCTGGCATTAGTTTTCTCCAAATCTGGAATGTGCAAACGTCTATCATTCTCTACTGCTCAGAAGCTCCAAATGTAGGTGCCACTGACTTGATGGAAGTTCAACCAGAACCTCCACAGAGCAGAACTAAAGATTATGTAACTCCAAATCCAACTACTTGACACGAAAAAAATTTAGGGGAGGAAGTAATCACTGCAGTTTTGAGGTCCTGAGAAAGACTGAGTCAGAATAGGTGATCTGTGCAAGGGTCTTCATTCTAACAAAATAAGTTGAAGGGCTTTTGCCTGAAATGTTGAATTTCCTGCACCTTGGATGCTGCCTGACTTGCTGTGCTTTTCCAGCACCACACTCTTGACTTTAATCTCCAGCATGTGCCTGTAGGAAGGACATGTAACCCTGTGTATTTGACGCTTAGAACGGATGAGGAAAAATATGTGTTACATCATGTCAAAAAAAATGAGACTGAGAAAAAGAGAATTAAGAACTAGAAATGATTTTTCACAGTGCCACTTCGTGTACATCTATGTAAGCACCACTAAAGAAATTAAGACAGTATTCAAATTCTACATTAATCTGCCTTTCACAGATAGTCGAGAGTCACCGTTGAGGAGAGGAGAGTGGTTCAAGAAGTATTGTTCATGAGTTAGCTTCTTAAAAGTAGTTTTGGCAATCAAAATGACGTGAACATTCTATTTGACAGTAAGGATATTAAAATTCATTTTTAAATCCTCATTGGAAATCTAAAAAGATACTTAATACACTTTGGAAGCAGGCTTGGTTCTAGTCCAACTGAAGGCCAAGTCTTGGGATACTGATTGTTTGCAATCATTACAATGGGTAGTTTAGTCCTTCTAATTAAAAATATTGCACCACTTAAGTGAAAAGAGTTGTAAAGACATCTATTGAACTGTGAAAGTAATACAATATGTTCCATGGGTAGGCATGAAGGACATTTTTTACTCTGACATGTTTTTCTTACTTGATGGATCCAGTGGAATCGCACCCAGTGCAACACTTTGTCTAGAGACAGGGTTTAATGAATATGCAGATAGCCTCTGAGGCATATGGTGATATAAACATAGAAAATAGGTGCAGGAATAAGCCAATTAGGCCCTTCAAGCCTGCAACATAACTGTGACTTCAACAGTCCTGTCTTAGGAACCAGTGCAGCTTACAGCAAGGATTCTGCTGCCGTATCATCATGTATGTCTTGATTATAAATAAGGTTTAAAGAAACCTTGAAGGCTAGGTCGAACTTACATGAACAACGGAAGAACCCACATTAAAACATTCGCATTTTTCATCAAAAGCAGGTCCGATTTTCATTTCTGCCAAGTTTTTAAACTGTTTTTAAAATATACATTTGCAACACTTTCAAACAAAAACTAACAAACTTAAAAGACTCAGTACAACCCATGGACAAAACCAACGTCATCTACAAAATTCCATGCAAGGACTGAAACAATACGTAGGACAAACAGGAAGTAAGTTAGCCACCAGGATACATGAACACCAGCTAGCTTCAAAAAGACACGACCCTCTCTCCCTCGTAGCCCTACACACGGAAGAAAAAAAACCACCATTTCGACTGGGACAACACATCTATCCCGGGACAGGCTAAGCAAAGACATGCCAGAGAATTCCTAAAGGCCTGGCACTCCAACTACAACGCCATAAACAAACACATAAATCTAGATGCCATTTATCAACCCCTCAGAAAACAAACAGGAAATGACATCACCACAAACCCCAGGAACCCCATTCAGGAGAAAGATATAAATAGAAAGCAGGAGACAACAGCTTTGCTTCACTTGGAGGTTGCCACTGATGATGTTACCTAGCCAGGTAATGAAACGTCTGGATATCAAACCTACACCCTAAATATACATTTATTCAAATTTGAAGGGAAATGAACAGATCAAAAATCTATGTATTTCACTTTGGAAGTGGCATAATCTTATCACCAACCCACAATTTGGCTGTACAAACAAATACATTTGAAGGAGTTAAAAAAGGTTGAAAACAGGGTGGAGGGAAAGGATAAGTTAAACTTAGGGTACGAATAAAGTAAGAGGATAT
This sequence comes from Hemiscyllium ocellatum, assembly GCF_020745735.1. Taxonomy (NCBI): domain Eukaryota; kingdom Metazoa; phylum Chordata; class Chondrichthyes; order Orectolobiformes; family Hemiscylliidae; genus Hemiscyllium; species Hemiscyllium ocellatum. Next base: position 87,855,183 of record NC_083405.1, on the reverse strand, counting down.
AAATGATGCTGTCAATCAACAATTATTTTACCAGCATATTTCTCAGAGTATATGCCACAATGCTAAATGTTTTGATTGTTATTGCAGTCATATAAACTTATGGGAAAATGATTTTAGATTGACCAGTGATTGAAAGATAGTCCCACACATGAACCTTCCTTTCTTGTACTAATCTCTGCAAAATTTTGGCCCTGAAATCTAGTTGACTCCTGTCCTAAATTCACTGGGGTCCAGACATGCCTTGCTTCAAAATTAATCCACAGATAGTTTGGGCCAGATGCTTCCTAGCAACCATTAGTACAAGAGGTGTGTGACCTTAAGAGAATTCTGCATTGTGGAATGACTGTACACAATACATATCAATAATTCTGAGGTGAGGACAAAAAGCAATATTTCCAAATTTGTTACTTTTTGGAGATGCCAGTGTTGGAGTGGGGTGCACAAAGTTAAAAATCACACAACACCATGTTATGGTCCAACAAGTTTAATTGGAATCACTAGCTTTTGGAGCACTGCTGGTTGTGGAATACACATCTGGTGGTTGTGGAATACACAATTGTAAGACAGAATTTATGGTAAAAGTTTACAGTGTGATGTAACTGAAATTATAGATTGAAAAATACCTTGATTGTTTGTTAAGTCTCTCATCTGTTAAAATGACCATGTTATTTTCACTTCTTTCATATGCAAATCACAAATTTTTTTTAAGAAGTTACATTCTCAGGTGAACTTTAACAATTGGTGTCAGCCCAGATAATGTGTTGAAGGTGTTAGCCCCCAGAGTGCTGCTGTCTGTGCCATAACGTTTAGACGGATTCTAATTTTAAAAATGAATTAACAGAATTGTACATGGATTCATGCAGTTTTTGAGCAAGTAAAATGTAACTCTGCAAGTACAAATTCACCCCACAAATGTATATGTGTATGTATGGGTGTGTTTGTGTGTGTGTGTATGTGTGAACGTCTGTAAAAGGATGTGTGTGTGTGTGTGTAGGAGTGTGTGTGTGTATGTCACCTGGAGTGTGACATGAACCCAAGGTCCCGGTTGAGGCCCTCCCTTGGGTACCGAACTTAACTACACACACACACACACACACACACACACACACACACAGACTTTCCTATACACAGACATGCACACAGACACTCACACACACTCCTACAGACACACACACTCCCACACTCACAAATGCATCCTCTCACAGACTTAGACCCCTTTACATTCTCACACACACAAATACAGTCACAACCTCTCACTCCCTCCGCACCCCCCCCCCCCCCTCACCCCCCCCCCCCCCCCCACACACACACACACACACAAACTCACATGCACATATACACATACATGTTTGTGGGGTGAATTTGTACTTGCAGGGTTACATTGTACTTTGCTCAAAAACTGCATGAATCCTTGTAAGATTCTGTTAATTCATTTTTAGATTAGAATTAGCCTAAACATTATGGCACAGACAGCAGCACACAGGGGGTTAACACCTTCAACACATTACCTGAGCTGACACCAATTGTTAAAGTTCATCTGAGAACATAATCTTTAAAAAAAGTTTTGTGATTTACATATGAAAGAAGTGAAACTAACATGGTCATTCTAACAAATGAAAGACTTAACAAACAATCAAGGTATTTTTCAATGTACAATTTCAGTTACATCAAACTGTAAGCTTTTTCTGTAAATTCTGTGTCTTACAATTAGATATAAAGCAGCTTCAGGAGGTTGTGGTTAGGCTTGCTGAATGGACAAAATACGGCAGATGGAACAAAATGTGAAAAAATGAGTTTATCCACTTTAGTAGGAAGAACAGATGTGCAGCATACTTCGTACATGGTAAAAGGTTGGAAAGTATAAATGTATAAAGTTATCTTTGTGGTTATGTTACGAATGGCTAATATGCAGGTGCAGCAAGTTAAGAGGAAAATTAATGGAATGCTAGTCTTTATTGCAAGAGGACTTGAGAACAGGAGAATTGAAGTTTTGCTTCAATTGTATAGGAGTGTGATTAGACTACATCTGGAGTACTGTGTATAGATTTGATCCCCTTATTACTGTCATAAAGGGAGTGAACAAATGTTCAGTAGACTTGTTTCCAGGATGTGACACTGTCTTATAAAAACAGGTTACGCAAACTAAGCCTGAATTCTCCTTTTCAAAGAGTTGCAAAAAATGAGGTGATCGCACTGAAACCTACAAAACACTTAAAGTGATAGACAGGGTTGGTGCAGGTGAGATGTTTCCCCTGGTTTGGGAGTCTAGAACCAAGGAGCACAATTTACAAATCAGGAGGAATTCATTTAGGCTGAGATGAGACAAAATATTTTTACTCAGAAGGTTGTGAACATTGGGAATTCTGTACCACAGAGGACAATGAAAACTCATTCTTTACGTTTCAGGTAGAGGTGGAGAGATTGTTGAAGGAGTACAGGGTTATGACTATGGTGTGGGTAAAAAGCACTGAAGTGTTGGATCAGCAATGATCTTATTCAATGTTGGGGAAACCTCAATAAAAGGTCTATTCTACAGTTTAAAAAAATGTGATGGAACCTGGTGCTTTTAATTATTTACAAAGTTCATCTTTAATTGGAAAAATGCATTTTTTTCTCTTCCCTCATAAAACTTATCCACAGAGAAGCACAGCAAACGTCTGCTAGGAATTTAACTCTTACAGGATATTGAGAACATGTTAGAACCACCAATTCACAGGCATTTACAACATAGATAGAAGCCAATTTATCTGTGCTACAAAGGAAATAATGAATGTAATTTTAGTTGCTTGGTAGTGCAGAATTAGAACAGTGCTGAAAAAGACACTTGGTGTTGAAACCTTTTGTCTTGCACTCTTGAAGACAATTTGTAAGTAATACCCATGGAAAGGAAAAATAAAAACAGAAATTACTGGAAAAGCTCAGCAGGTCTGGCAGCATCTGTGAAGAGAAATTCGTTCTGAGGAAGGGTCACTTAACCCTGAACATTAACGGTGGCTCAGTGGTTAGCACTGCTGCCTCACAGCACCAGGATCCCAGGTTTGATTCCAGCCTTGGGCGACTGTCTGTGTGGAGTTTGCACGTTCTCCCTGTATCTGCATGGGTTTCCTCCGGGTGCTCCAGTTTCCTCCCACAGTCCAAAGATGTGCGGGTCAGGTGAATTGGCCACGCTAAATTGCCCGTAGTGTTAGGTGCATTAGTCAGAGGGAAATGGGTCTGTGTGGGTTACTCTTCAGAGGGTCGGTGTGGATTGAAGGGCCTGTTTCCACACTGTAGGGAATCTAATCTAAAATAAAACTCTGATTTCTCTTCACAGATGCTGCCAGACTTGCTGAGCTTTTCCAACAATTTCTGTTTTTGTCTCTGATTTACAGCATCTGCAGTTCTGTTGGTTTTTATGCAAGTGAAAACAACATTGGGCTGAGTACTTTCCCCTAATACCGCATAAATATTGGGTATTTCTTGTGAATTGTTGTTGGACAACTTTGACAAAATGAGTTGTTTTTCAGCAATATACAAATAATGCAATTTTAATAATACAACTAATGACAAACTAGAACAAAACTGATACATCATTTTGCAGATGCTCCTATGTGTGTTTTGGATAAATTTGTTTATGTTTAACTCTTGCTGACCTCTTTGAAAAGCTTTAACACCAACATATCTGGAGTGCACATATATTACATTTTTAAGCAAATTTGAAATAGCTTTGAGAAAAACATCAAATATTCATGTGAAGCCTGAAAGGGCAGAACTTCAAAAATGTTCACTGACTTTCAGTTCTGCCTGCAACCTGTGGGTGTGCAATAAATCAGCATGAAATCAAAATGCTTTTGCTGAATCATTGGAATGGATGCGTATTTCTACCAACCAAGGGGATCAGCTCTGAGCTGCTTTATTAAAAACCTGGGAAACAGCAGGTCCTCATTGCAGCACTAGAAGTGGGACAATGGGACTTCCATTGATATCTGTCTAGGCTGCTGGCCCAAAGCCCAGGAAAAGGCAAGTTATTAATCAGGGCTGGGGTAACATCTATAAATGTGCATGTCCTGAGTTGCTGATGGAAAGTTGATATGACAGCCCTACGCTACATGAACATTCAAATTCTTTGCACTGATTCAGAGGACCGTCATATTCTACATGGGTCTAAAAAAATGAAAGGGTTAACATTTGATTGAGTGCCATATGCAGAAGCTGCTTTGACGATGTGGGAGGCAAGAATTAATGGGGATCAGTTTATGGTTCAAGGGAAAAGAATAAAAGGGAATCTGAGGGGCAACTTTTGTACACAAAGGGTGGTAAGCGTATGGAGTGAGGAATCAGGAACTAATGGGGATCAGTTTGTGGTTCGAGGGAAAAGAGCTAAGGCGAGGTTCTCTCAACCATCTTTATAGTAACTATCCTTATAAAGTGTAAATAATTGCAGGAAGCAATTTTGTTTGGCTATCTTCTTACACATGAGGCCATGGAATCCGCTGGAAAAGCTACACACTGAGAAGATACAGATGGTAGCACATACAACATGATGATCTAAAGATTTAAATTAGCAGCACCAGACTCAATGAGGCAAATTATGCAGTCAACTTTCAAGGTAAACAGATACTGCTGATTGCTGCTGACAGTGAACCTCAAGAAAATGGCAATACACAATACTGAAGAATAGTTCAAACAACAAATGAAAACATTTCAGACCATTTCAGAAATCTGTGGCTCCAGTGCAGGGGTATAGATTGCGCTGTGAGACAGGAGTCTGTGAAAGTGGTCCAAAGGCTAAAGTCAGTTAGTTATTGAACACATATCATGGTTTGTGTGAGTTAAAACTAAATGTGGCTGATAAAAAGGGCAACTTTAAATGGTGCGGTTCTTCTGGCTGAAAGGATGAGAAATTAAAAAATAAATTGCAACTCAGATCAAGCTTGGCTCATAATGACCAGAAAGTATGATGTGTGGCTACTAAAGTAACAGGGCCAATACAGAAATTCATGTAATCCAGGATCAAGGAGTCAGAGACAACATAAACATATTAAAACAGAACAGCTTCTGTTAAAGTGTAACGCAAACATTTTTCAGGAGAGAATTAAAATTTAAATGTTGGGAACTGTTCTATTAAAGCTCCAAAAAATGGAAATGTCTACATTACAGTCTTGAAGGCAGGGATTCTTCCAACACAAGCAAAAAGGGTAGAATTTTTAATCAGTAAGAGAATTACGGGTTCAGGGGAAAGATAAGGAAGTAAAGTTGAGGATTATATGACCAGTTAGAATATCACTGAAGGGTGGTGCAAACTCAATGGGCTGAATGGCCAATTTCTGCTACACTCAAATAGTCTTTTATCACAGAGTCATAGAGTCCTACAGCATAGAGACAGGCCTTTTGACTCAAACTGGTCCATGCCGACCAAAATGTCCATCAACACTAATACCGTTGGCCCATATCCTTCCAATCCTTTCCTATCCACACATTTGTCCAAATGTCTTCTAAGTGTTGTTAATGTACCCACCTCAACCACTTTCATTGGCAGCTCATTCCATACGCTTACCACCCTCTGTGTACAAAAGTTGCCCCTCAGGTTCCCTTTTATTCTTTTCCCTCGAACCACATTAGTTCCTGATTCCCAAACCCTGGGAAAAAGGCTAAGTGAGTTCTACCTTTTCCATGCCTTTCATGATCTTATACACCTCTATAAGGAACCCCCTCAGTCTCCTATGCTCTAAAACAAAAGTCCTAGCTTGTCCAACCTCTCCCGATAATTCAGTCTCTTGGGTCCTGGCAACATCCTTGCAAATTTCTTCTGCACTCTTTCCAGTTTGATAACATTCTTCCTATAACAAGGTGACCAAAACTGAACACAATGCATCAAGCAAGACACAATCTTCAAGTAACAGTTGAGGAAATGAATGTGCTGACTTCAACAGTAGTTCATGTGTTGAAGGCAAATGAGAAAATCCAAACTAATCAACATGTTAAAGTACAGGTAGTAAGTACAGTAATAGTCTATCTATTCACTGCAGATCCAAATGTAGATTGGGGTCAAAATGCACTGACACAAATTGAAGCTATGGTGCATACAACTCCATGGAAGACACCATAAGAACAGACAAGCATTGTCTAATTATTCCTGCTCTGTAGTGATTATAATAACGTCTGCCAGAAAGACCATACAGGATGAGTTCTCAGGTTGGGACAGTTAGTCTGGTCCAACTAGGGAACCCTGGCTGACAGATTAGAACATGAGTGTCAGACATCCTGTTCACTCTGAGGGCTAACTCTGAGAGAGCTGGATCAGTGTCAAGGGCTTTCAATGTGTAAATGAAGGGTGACTTGGTGATGGGATACCGGCCTCTGTAGAGTTATTTGACCTCCCTTCCTGGTTAGATCAATGCCACACCAAGATCTGGTAACTGGGCCATCTCTCCTTAGAGTTGCCCACTCCCCTGTGGCCTGTGCACTGTCGCTCCACCCTCGATTGCCAGGGCTCTAGCACGGACCTGCCAAAAATCTCCCCATAAGAACATAAGAAACAGGAAGAGGAGTAGGCCATTTTTTTTTAAGATTAGATTACTTACAGTGTGGAAACAGGCTCTTCGGCCCAACAAGTCCACACTGACCCGCCGAAGCGCAACCCACCCATACCCCTACACATACCCCTTACCTAAGACTACGGGCAATTTAGCATGGCCAATTCACCTGACCCGCATAAGACATAAGAAACAGGAAGAGGAGTAGGCCATTTTTTTTTTAAGATTAGATTACTTACAGTGTGGAAACAGGCCCTTCGGCCCAACAAGTCCACACTGACCCGCCGAAGCGCAACCCACCCATACCCCTACACATACCCCTTACCTAAGACTACGGGCAATTTAGCATGGCCAATTCACCTGACCCGCACATCTTTGGACTGTGGGAGGAAACCGGAGCACCCGGAAGAAACCCACGCAGACACGGGGGTAACGTGCAAACTCCACACAGTCAGTCGCCTGAGGCGGGAATTGAACCCAGGTCCCTGGCGTTATGAGGCAGCAGTGCTAACCACTGTGCCACCGTGCCGCCCTAAAGGCTTGGCCCCTTAAGCCTTTTCTATCAGTCAATTAAATTATGACTGATCCAGCATTCCTCATGTCCACCTTCCTACACTTTCTCCATAACTTTAATTTCCCTACTATCGAGAACTAATCTATCTATCTCATCTTTAAATATATACACGGATTCTTCCCCATAGCTCTCTGTGGCAAGGAGTTGTAAAGACTCACAACTCTCTGAGAGTGCTAAGGTCACTGGTTGGGGACTGGACGGAGTCGTAATCACCCAGTGACATTGCTGGGACCAGACAGCTGCCAGCCATTTAACGGGCCAGCTGCTTTTGGAGTTGGGACGGCCTCCCTTGAGACAAGTAACACTCCTCGGAGTAGAGCAGATTTGCCAACAAACTTCTGTAGGGCTGTGTTAATCTCGATGAAACACAAAACAGTGACGTCCCCATTTCAGTACTTGATGTGGACTGAGTTTGCTTCTTTCTGGAGAAAGCCTACGTTTGATTGCAACTTCTTTATAGGGGATTGTTTCCAGGCTTGTTGCTCTTGCTTGATTATTAGTGAGCCTCCCACAGTAAATGTTGAGTGGGAACATAGCACAATGACTGCCTTTTCTGGGCTGACACCTGAAAAATGGTTATTTGAATGATGTGCCCACAGGCAAATACCACCCATGGAGTGATTTCCCAGCTAAAAAAAGAGTGCTTTCAAGAGAAAAGGCATGAAGAGTCCAAGAAGAAATAATACAAAGCAGAGGTATCAGCATACATCACAGATCAATTCTGGGCATTACCCACAATTAGTCTAACTAACTTGATTTTCATAATTCTACTGGTTTACTTCATTATCAGAAGTTGTAACTTTACAGAATTGAAGAAAACAGAAACCTTCAAACATTGACACTATTATTACAGAAAGACTTCAAAACTGCCATTTTTTATGGACACCTGTATTTCTCTTGACAGGAGAGCTTTTAGCAGGAAAAGGAGAAATTAATAATAAAATTGATATATAATTTATAATACAATACCTAATTTTTTATAGGTAAAAACAATGACTGCAGATGCTGGAAACCAAATTCTGGATTAGTTGGTGCTGGAAGAGCACAGCAGTTCAGGCAGCATCCAAGGATGCTGCCTGAACTGCTGTGCTCTTCCAGCACCACTAATCCAGAAACTAATTTCTTATAGTCTGAGAAATAAGACTTACCAAAGTATTTTGATCATTTCTTTGTGCTGGTTCAACCAAATAAGTGTAGTTTCCATCATAGAACATACCACTGAGGATACAAAATGAGAAAAATTCTTTGTAAGGTTTTGGGATTTTCACAAAGTTTCTTCCACTTGTTCAACATAATTCTGACAGAGGTTATGAAGCCCAACCTGGGGAACTTTCACAAACATTCACTTCTGTGCCAGGAACAGGACACTAAACTCCATTACAGGCATTATAAAGAGAACAGAATTTTCTTCAGGAATGTCCATAAATAAAAACAAATCAATGCTGCCTAGCACAATTCCATTGTAAGTGTGATGCATGCAGCTTTGTTGGCTCTGATTTCCTGATAATGTGCTGATTGCATTTATGCCATCAGCTGCCCTGGGCCACCAAAAAGATGTTCTAACACTTCTGGTGCTGAAAAAAAATAACACTGATCCATTATCAGAAACGCAAAAGGGAAACATCATGGCCATGTGCCAGCCTGACATTAGATTAGATTAGATTAGATTAGATTAGATTAGATTAGATTTTCCTGACTGTCCACTAGCTCAAAATTAGGTGTTGATTGTTCTACCAAAGTTTGCTAATAGGTTTTCACATTCCCTGACATAGTTATATACATCTTTTTTAACTTTGAAGGTTGCAGCAATTGGTATAGGTATCTGGAAGCCCTCTACAATTATCACCTTAATGTGTCTGTTCTTCAAATAAAAGGTAGCATTTGAATAATGAAAGAACAAAGATGTAACTTACTGAAAAAAAATGGATAGATGCAAGTCGAATACTCTGGCTGTAGCTTGGCAAGCATATATTTCTTAGTTCAACCCAAGTACAAGTGCATTTGGAATTTACCTTTTATGTTCCTGTCTCTTATTTTTAATAATAATTTTCATGCATACTTAAGCATCTCATAATTTTTCTACATCTTTTTTCCAGGTTACCTTTGGGTTGGACAGCCAAATGGAAACCACTCTAATTCCCTTCAACTCCATGCTATTGTATTTGAATAATTAGTGAGTAAATTATTCTTCTCAGCTCTCCCAACTACAGAGAACTGCAACAAAGTACTTTAGATGAAAATTTGCCTTAGCAAGCATTTCATTTGGTGAGTTATTAGATAAGAGATCCCTCTAAGCCACCTACTATCCTGACTTAACCATATACCACCATTCCCTCATTCTTGTTGACTCAGAACCCAAGATCTGACTCAGAACTGGAATGGTCCATCTAACAACACTGTAGGAACATTTTTTTGACATTGGATCAGGAATGTAATGGAGTACCACCTTCTCAAGGGCCACCAGGTACAGGCAATCAACTCAACTATATAAGCATCATGCATTCCCCTAGAATGATTTTATTTTTAAATAATTGAGTTACTTAATGGGCACATGGCTTCCAATAAATTAATTAACCTTACGATATAAGAACAAATGGGTTCCAGAATAATTGACTCATCACCTTAGTAAATGGTGCAACTATTCCGTTTTCCACAGCAGGAGGAGTAAGGTGCTGCCAATTTGTTTATTAAACACTGTCAGGTATTTAAGCAATGAATAGAATATGACAAAATGTTCAAGTGTAAAATTCTTTAAATGAAAGATACAGAAGAACTTTGGAAGTACCACTTTGTGGTCAGGTGGCCAGCAGCAGAAATGCTGACAAGACCAGTGAAGAGCTATAATTAAGCATGCTGGGAATTCTGGTCAAGCTAGTTTAAACTCTGATCATGGCCTGTAGCTTCCCGTGTTGACCAAATAAGGCAAGTGACATGGTGGTCTCTAGACATACTTAAAGATCCCACAACACCAAGTTATAGTTCAACAGGTTTGTTTGGAAGTACTAGCTTTAGGAGCGCTGCTCCTTCATCGGGTAGCTGTGGAGCAGGGTCATGATATGTCTTACACCTGTTTGACTATAACCTGGTGTTGTGGGATTTTTAACTTTATCCATCCCAGTTTAACCCCAGTACCTCCACGTCTAGACATACTGGCACCACTGCTACTTTATATGGTGTATGGAATGTCTCTGTTTACAACTTGCCGTAAACATTTGGGTATTGTTTACCAGTAGGTTTGATTGGCTGGAACACAAGCCTGAACAATGTGATCAGGCTTTTATCAATTCATTGGCTGGGAGCAAGAGATCTTTCTGGAATGGAGCACATTTTCAAATAATTAAACAGGACAAAGGAATTTTTCTCAGAGGCAAAGAAGCTTCCAGAAGAGAACAGAAAAGCATGTGCTCTGAAGTTACCTTCAGAGAGAGGACAAAGAACCATGAAGTGAGACCTTCATAGAGAACAAAGTTGACTCTTCGCTCGAATGTAGTGTAGTATTTGAATGATGCCAAACTTATTAAATCAAATTAAGAGTTAGGGTTAAACATGAACTAAATTAAAGTGAGGTAAAGTGAAGTTAAATGAGATGAGATAAAGTTGAAGTTGTTAGATGATGTAAATGTTACACTGACTGTATGTTTTATATTGAGTATTGGTACTTAAAAAGTTAAAAGTTTAAAAGAAGGGTTTGTTTAATTAAGTTCCGGATCGGTTCCTTGCCTTTTGTCTGTCACTCAAGAGAATAGCTGGGTAAAAGATTTGAGTACTCCTTTTCAGGCAACAAGTTAAAGCTTGGCAACTCCAAGATCCTAATATTCAGATGCACCACAAAACAAAACATAGATTAAAACACTGCAAATTAAATCACACTGCAAGTGGCAGTTTTTGTCTTTCTCAGGCGATAACATCATCAAACTACAAAAATGTGACAGTACTGAAAGAAACCATTCAGCCCATCATGTACCAACTAGCTGCCCATTCTAACTCGACATTTTAGCAAATGGTCCATAGCCCTGTAGAATACACTGTTTCAGGGGCAGAGCCAGGTTTCCTCTTAAATAAGTTGCAAGTTTCTGTTACAACAACCAAACTTGATATCTCAAAGCTGAAGGGCCTTTTCTTTTACTCAAACAGCAAAATATGGGACCTGCAATCAATGTCATTTACATCAAATACAGAACAATTCAAGGCAGTGAGAGGTATGAGAGGATTATGTCTATTGGACACTTCTTTTCACCCAAATCTAATGATATGTTTACACCTTTTTACAGTGGGAATTTTGGGAATGTGTCCAACTAGCAAAAACAAATCTCCATGAAGAAGTAGCTGCTGTAAATGGATGTGAATGTACTAAATAATGGTGATAAAATCTCATCAGCATGGAATACTGCTGACCTGAAATGATCCAACAATCAAATCTGAACTGTAATTTTCTATCTCATGTGCGAAAGTGATAGAGTTATAGAATCATACAACATGGAAACAGATCCTTCAGTCCAACTAGTCCACGCCAAACATGTTCCCAAACTAAACTAGTCCCACTGCCTGTGTTTGGTCCATATCCCTCTAAATATGTCTTATTCATGAACTTATCCAAATGTCTTTTAAACACTAACTGTACCTGCATCCACAACTTTCTCTGGCAAGTTCATTCCACACTTTAACAACTCTGTGTAAAAAAAGTTACCTCTGATGTCCTTTTTTAATCTTTCTCCCCTCACCTTAAAAATATGCTCCCTAGTTTTAAACTCTCACAACCTATCGGGGAAAAAGCCCTTGTCATTCAACTATCTATGCTCTTCTTGATTTTATAAGCCTCAATAAGGTCACCCCTCAACGTCCTATGCTCTGGTGAAAAATGTCTTAGTCTTTCCAGCATATTTTTAATTTCTAAACAAACTATAGAGATCATTTCAACCTAATCCATACAATTGAAAAATGTATAGAATGTAGAATAGGCAGCCAATCTAATCAATCTAGTGGCTTACATTAAAGTTTTTCTTCAGGACTCTAATGGCCAAGCGCTACGATTATTTTTACTGAGTAAGGTTGAGGGCAGAGCTGTTGTGGGAAAACTGATTCAAACTCTAACCAATCTAACCAATTAAGCTAAACTGGATGCCCAGATTAAAAATATCCCCAAATTTTCCACATTGACATAAAATAGCAAGCCTAACTTCCACTGCAATCCTTTACAGCAAGCATATAACATAGATAACCTAGGATGATGTCGTCAGCGTGTATGAGGGGACATAACTACAAATTGAGGGGTGATAGATTTAAGACAGATGTCAGAGGCAGGTTCTTTACGCAGAGAGGGGTAAGGGTGTGGAATGCCCTACCTGTTAATTTAGTCAACTCAGCCACATTAGGGAAATTTAAACAATCCTTAGATAAGCACATGGGTAATTTTGGGATAGTAGGGGGACGAGCTGAGAATAGTTCACAGGTTGGCGCAACATCGAGGGCCAAAGGGCCTGTTCTGTGCTGTACTGTTCTAATTTCTATGTTCTAGAAGTAATGGCTCTTGTGGTGCAGCGGTGAACTTAGCTCGAGGCCAGAAAGTACCACTTGCCCCAGAGGTACTGTAACACATTGATTAAAAATATCAATTTTGAGGCCGGATCACATTCTAAATAGCTATGGAACCACTCCTTTGGCTGTTAAGCACAGCAATACAGCACAACAAGTCTTAATTATTGCGGATCTGCAGGGGTTTTTAAAAGAATAGAAATTTCATTTAAACTTTACTTGGAATTTTAAAATGCAGAATAAGACCATTTGGCCAATGCCTTGAAAGTGTTATCCAATTACTTCCACTCCTATCTCCTTTCCAGCTAACCTGTTACTTAGAGTTAACCCACCTGCACTGCATTTTGCAACCCAAAATCTTGTCAGTTACCTCGAATTCTGACAAGTACTCCCAAGTCTGAAAAAAGTGCATGAGTTTTGCCTTCAGAGTTGAAATTCTGCACTGTATCTTCTGTAGTATTGTCCTGTTAGATTCATTTTAAATGTTCAAAAATTAACAAACCATAATATCAAAACTGTGGTTCTGGATTAAGTTAAAATGTACCAGGGATTTTTCCAAGCACCTATGGCAGAAGGAAACCATGCAAAAATTGCAAGCACATAACTCAAGTTGTACAATCTATTTGGATGGAAAATCAGAAACAACATTTTTAATGTCCCCATCAGAAATTTAAGTCATAGAATCATCAAATCATACAGTACAGTGTCTGTATCAGCAAAAATACACCAGTACCTACACTGCTGTTACTTTCCTGCATTACGCCCATAGCATTAAATATTATGACCCTTGATTCAAACACATTGTGAAGCTTCTGGCCTCACTTGGAGAGGCAGGGCATTCCATACCCCACCATCCTCTTAGTGGAAAAGCTTTGCCTCGAATCCCCTCTAAACCTCCTGCCTTTCACTTTAAAATTATGGCCCCTTGTTATTAATCGTCCAACTGAGACAAACAGGTTCTTTCTACCTACCCTTTCCTTCAGAGTTTTCTCTATTATTTCTCATAATCTTATGACCTCCATCTGGTCCCCCCCTCAATTTTCTTTGCTCCAAAGAAAATAATCCAAGCTTATCCAGTCTCTCTCCATAGCTAAGATGCTGCACCCCAGGCAACATCCTGGTGAATCTCCTCTGCACGCCCTCCAATGCAATCACATTCTTCCTATAGTGGGGTGACCAGACCTGCACACAGGTACTCTAGCTGTGGCCTAATCTAAGTCCTGTACTGTTCCAATATAACCTCCCTGCTCTTATAATCTCAGCCATAACTGATAAAGGCAAATACCCCATATTCCTTCCTAAGTGGAGTCAAGAAGTGTGATGCTGGAAAAGCACAGCTGGTCAGGCATCATCCAATGAGCAGGAGAGTCAATGTTTTGAGCATAAGCTCTTCATCAGGATTCCTGATGAAGAGGTTATGCTCGAATCGTCGATTTTCCTGTTCCTCAGATGTTGCCTGACTGGCTATGCTTTTACAGCACCACACGTTTTGACTCTGATCTCTAGCATCTGCAGCCCTCACTTTTTAATTCCTTCTTAACTACCCTATTAGCCTGCTCTGTTGGTTTCTGGGATCTGTAGACAAGTACTGCAAGATCCCTTTGTTCCTCTGAGCTTCCTGGTGTCCTGCTACTCATTGAGTACTCCTTACGTCCTCCAAAGTACATTACTTCACAGTTATCAGGATTAAATTCTGTCACTGATCTATCCATCTGACCAGTCTGTTTATATCCTCTTGTAACCTAAATTCTTCTTCTTCACTGGCGATCATCCAGCCAATCTTCATGTCATCCATAAGCTTAGTTAGTATCCTCCCCATGCTTCAGGCTAGTCTTCTACATCTATAGTATTGAAGTAATCCACACGAGCTTTCTACCAGTGTTATCCAAATAATTTGTACTTTGAAGCTCTATTCCATAAAAGTTAATCATTTATTGCTACTACTACTATTCTAAATAAGCTTATTCTGAAATGCAATACAGATTCCTACCATTTCATGGTTCTGAAACCATGCTGAGACACACAGAAATAGTGTGTAAATGATAAGCAAAATAATATAATAAATAATAACAAAACGATTATGCAAAAAGCTTTTGCATATCAGTCGTAATTCAACAATCTTTCACCTTCCAAACATTTGAGGCACCACATTTAGAGAATATTATTTGTACAATGGAGCACAACCAGATGCACTGACATTTGATGTAGAATTTGTTTGTGTACGAAGTGCTTGAATTTAATCTCCACACCAAAAATCCCTCATTCTAAACTGAATTAATATAATTTTTAATTGAAATCATTTGGATCAATTAGAAAATCATTAAAGACCATCGTGAAAAACAACATCAGAAATGTTGTTTTCTATTAAATTTGCATTACCAAGGTAAGATAGCAAAGGTCTGTAATTGTTTCCTTTTGTAATCCATTCTGTTGCTCTTTATCACAGGATTGTAGAATAACATGCCATTCAGTCTGACTAAAGGGTAGATCACACATCTCTAAGATCCCGTGATAACTTACATAATTATCCTCTTCTTTGCATGTTGAAATCAATTCCACCATGCAGTAGTTCATAGGACACAAACAAGATGAAACGAGTAAATCAAACTGTTGTGATTATTCATGCAAGGAATTTAAAGGCCTATGGACAGTGGGAAAAAGGAACCCATCATTGGGGTTGCGCTTCGGCGGGTCGGTGTGGACTTGTTAGGCCGAAAGGCCTGTTTCCACACTGTAAGTAATCTAATCTAATCTAATCTAATTGTGGGTTTCTGTGGTTTTGACATTCTGAGAAAAGGTTTGAGTTAAATTTCCAACACTACTTTGATGTAAAGTTTTTGAGGCAGAGAGCACTTTAATTTCAGTGTAAACCAAACATGCCAAAGGAATTTATACTTGAAAATGAAGATTAAATTATGAATAGAATGAGCCTATGGAAGAAGATGTGCCCAAATGCAATGTGCATGCAAGTATGCAAATCACATGGTTACTGAAATCAGAAGCTTACCCCCAGAATTGCAGCTCATAAAGTTACTCACATGACTGGTCAAACAAGAAGGATTTAGTTTATTGGCTTTGCAAGTCCACAGACTTTGCCCAAAACATCAGCTTTAAAGTAACAAGTAGAAATCTTCTCAGATGTGCAACAAAAAGAAGAATCTACAAGCTGCATTTGGAGTTAGAATTCCTTCCAACTCATTATTATTGCAGACCTGCCCTATATGCTTTGTTATGTATGTTCTTGTAATGGATACAGAACAATAGTGATATGAGTGTACACAATAGCTCATATGATGAAAGTGGAATCCAGTTACAGCATTTGAATGGAGTCTTGGAGAATGGAGTCTTAAATGTTCACTGATCAGCAGGACAGCAAACCTGATGGTATCAATTTGATCCTGCAGACCCTTAAAGATCCTATCTTGAAATACTTAAAAAATGATTTTCATTATCTTAGTCAAAGCATTCACTTTTCTTTGGGGGGCACCAAACTGTTTAAAATATAGTCACTTACTATACACAGAAGCGTGATAAATGTCATATTTCTAGGAACTTGTTGCAAAACCTCCTCCTCCTCCTCTCACTAGACCAGTTGTACACCGGTCTCCCTACTCAATGTGGCACTGACTCAATCCCCCTTTATTGGAAGAATGACTGCTGATTACATCATTTAGTGAACTGTCTTAAGCAAGTCATTGTACCACAGTGTGAGGGAGCTGAATTAACATATGTGGTTGAAGTGCCAAGTTTTGTGAAGTGCTTGTGTTAATAACTGTAAACTACTCATGTTAATTCTTCTCCCTCACAATGATGTGTTCAGTAGTTTCTCCCAAGCTTTGCTATCTAGCATACTGCACTTAAGAAAAATTGAAAACAGAAAGTTAAGATTACAATTCATAATTGCAGATAGTAAATTCATTCGTTTTGACTGTTAATTTAAAAAAATTAACTACAGAAAATTATTAAAATTACAAATACCATCGTAGACCAAGGTAAACCTTAATTATCAGAAGCTAAATTAGAACAAAACATCTAATCATAAAACAAATAATTGTGATTGCCAGATTTCATTACTTTCACAGCAGCTGGAAAAAGAAACCTCAATAAGTCTTGGAATCTTGAGATTTCACCATGGAGGCAAGAAAGAAGATCCAGATAAGTTTTCAGGTGAGCCTTTGACTGGTATGAAGATTTGTTTTCTGTCCAATTAGAGCCAGTAGGGATGTGAAGAAAGTGGGTCAAGTCAAGTGCAGAACTAGCACAGATGGAAACACTGAGCGTGCTTGTTGTCTTGAAGCTTTCCATTGATCCAAGGGGAGGTTTGATGACTTAAGGCAGTCATAGGCCTAGCAGGGTGGAAAGAGACTGGGGTGTCATTGTAACATCAATGGATTAACAATCCAGAGGCCAAGATTAATGCTTTTGGGCCAAGGATTCAAATTCCACCATAGCTGTTGGAAAAATTCACATTCAGTGAATAAATCTGGAATATTAAGCTAGTCTCAGCAATGGTGACCATGGAAACAATCATCAAGTGTTATTTAAAAAAATCTGACTCACTAAGAATCTCTAGGGAAGGAAAATTGACATTCTTACCTGGCCTACACGTGACTCTAGACCAACAAAAAGGTGAGAGATGCTGGAGGATAGCAAATGTCGTACCATTATATAAGAATGTGGGTAGGACACTGTAAGCAAATGAGTCTACCATCAGTGGTAGGGAAGATTTTGGAAAACATTCTGAGAAATAGAATTAAACTCCATTTGGAGAGACAAGGATAACCAAGAACAGTCAGCATGTCATTGTCAAGGGATGATCATGTCTAACAAACTTGATTGAATTTTTCAAAGCGGTAAGTAGATGTGTAGATGTTAGTGCAGTTGATGTAGTCAACATGAATTCAGGAAGGCTTCTGACAAGGTGTCATGTGAGAGACTGGTTAAGAAACTTAGAATCCATGGGTTGCAGGGCAGTTTGGGGAACTGGATCCAAATTGGCTGAGTGGCAGGAAGCAGAAGGTGACTGGAAGCCTGTGTCAAGTGTTAGAATGCAGCATTGGTACTGGGCCCTTGTTATTTTCGGATGCATTGCAGATAACCATGATAATGGGAGTGGAGGCTGCAAGGCCTGATGAAACCAAAGCTTCAATTGTTGAGGACTTCACATCTTCTGTTGTGTGTTGCACATTGAATGACACTGGACAGTTTCAATGCTATAGAGGTTTCTACTTTCTTCGGCCCCCTCTCATCATCACTTCTTGTGTCTGCAACATGTGCAGATGTCCAACCAACGTCATCCTATCCTCCTATCACTATAGGCCCTCAGGTGCATGAGGAAGAAGAACCAACTTCTTATGAGGTAACGGTGCAAATACTCTCCCCAGTTGGATCCTCATGCAATTTTAGATATGGTAGCACAGGATGATCATCACTGCATTGACACTCTTCTCTATGTGCAACATTGCAACATCATGGTACATGGATGCATAAACTGTCCACGGACATCCATTAGATCTATGAGATACTGTGCAGCGCAGACTGGACAGTGGCATTGGTAGCTCAGAGATCTTTGAATGGGATATCAGCTGCACTCCAAGTGGTGTCTTCAGGTATGCATTGGGCACACTCAGCAAGTGTGTGTCAGTGATTTACCCAAGACAGAGCACTTTCACTGTTTATGATCTTAGTGGTAGTGTCCTAAATATAAATCCCATGCAATAAAAGTTATTTTTAAATTTATGAACCTTTACAATGAATCTTTATAATGCATGATTTACAAGAACAATGCTGCTTGTGTATTGCAGTGCAATGAGATTTTTAAAAAAGTTTTATCAATGTTCACTGTGTATCTCCTATAAAATCAGGCAGGCATATTTTTGGTCAATGTTTGTTATAAAGAGAACTTCTGAATTTTCAAATTTGCATGCAATCATTTTTCCCTACATCTCCTGCTTGCTGAGTTCAAACTACAGTAAACCAAACAAAATTCTGCTGAGTTACCATTTTTATAAATGTGCAACTTGCTATCTCACGTTGAAGTGTATTTCATACAAGATGTAAAAGAAAATTGATATCATTCTTCATAAGACAGAATGATTAGAGTAATATCTCCCAAATTGTTCACAGATCTCTCAGCATTTCAACGTGGACACAAGCAACAGCGATTGATATGCTTTTAAAATTATTATCCATTCTTACAACATTCATGACCCTGAAAGATGGGGAACTAAATTATTATGATTTACCTGAAATTTTGATAAGCTTGCTTCATTCAGGAAAACTTCCTGTGAAATTAGAAAGTAACTATCCTTGCCTCTTTTTTCCCCCTAGAAATATCCGCTGCCTCCTCCAGGGTATCTATGTAAGTTGAGTAGCATCAAATTTTTATCCCACACCCATGTAAATACTGAAGGAAAATAGAAGCAAGGATAAGATCAAATAACTTTTACAGCCTCTCAATTCAACAGAGGAGAATTCAAGATACAGAACCTCTCCCGCTCCTCACAAACATTGGTTCAATGAATAAAATCTTGATATAGAATTCCAAGTGGCTGGCTCTTCAGTGTATTGAGTCTACACCAATTTTCCAAAATGCATGTCATCCATACCCACCCCCACCCTCCTAACCGTCACCCTGTATTTTCTATGGTTAATCCACCTAACTTGCATATCTTTGCACTGTGGGAAGAAACCCACTGTAACACGGAGAATGCGCAAAGTCCACACAGACAGTGGCTTGTGGGGAGAATTGAACCTGATTGCCTAGTGCTGTGAGGCAGCAGTGCTAAGCACTGAGGCACTGTACCCAATACACGCAACGTATTTTATAAATGATACCCCCACAGACCCCAAAACCCGACTGATTCCATGTTATAATGTCTACAGATTCCAGGATGAAGCCAGAACAAAGCAATTCAAAACAACATTCAATGTGAAATTTCTAAATCATTTGCCACTTACTGTAGTCCATAACATGTTGAAATGGCCACAGAGGATTTTGGATTTCCTTGGATTTTGCCATGGTAATAACAGTGTTCGCCAACCTGTAATTAAAACAAATCAGTGTCACTATGCATCATACCATGTATTTTTGGAGATTTCACTGGAAATCCTCAGAATTGACATTAGGTATACAGTCATAGAGATGTACAGCATGGAAATAGACCCTTCGGTCCAACCCGTCCATGCCGACCAGATATCCCAACCCAATCTAGTCCCACCTGCCAGCACCTGGCCCATATCCCTCCAAACCCTTCCTATTCATATACCCAACCAGACGCCTTTCACATGTTGCATTGGAACCAGCCTCCACCACTTCCTCTGGCAGCTCATTCCACACACATATCACCCACTGCGTGAAGAAGTTAAGTCTGTGTTACATCTTTCCCCTCTCACTCTAGTTCTAGACTCCCCCACTCAGGGAAAAGACTTTGTCTATTTATCCTATCCATGCCCCTCATGATTTTATAAACCTCAAAAAGGTCACCCCTCAGTCTCTGACGCTCCAGGGAAAACAACCCCAGCCTAGTCAACCCCACCCTATAGCTCAAATTCTCCAACCCTGACAACACTCTTGTAAATCTTTTCTGAATGCTTTCAAGTTTCACAACATCTTTCCAATAGGATGGAGACCAGAATTGCATGCAATATTCCAACAGTGGCCTAACCTATGTCCTGTACAGCCGTAACATGACCTCCCAACTCCTGTACTCAATACTCTGACCAATAAAGGAAAGCATACCAAATGCCTTCTTCACTATTCTATCTACCTGCAACTCTACTTTCAAGAAGCAATGAACCTACACTCCAAAGTCTCTTTGTTCAGCAACACTTCAGCAACCTTATTATTAAGTGTATAAGTCCTGCTAAGATTTGCTTTCCCAAAATGCAGCACTTTGCATTTATCTAATTTAAACTCCATCTGCCACTTCTCAGACCATTCGCTCATCTGATCAAGATCCCACTTTAATCCGAAGTAACCTTCTTCGCTGTCCACTACACCTCCAGTTTTGGTGTCATCTGCAAACTTACCAAATATATCTCTTATGCTCACATCCAAATCATTTATATAAATGACAAAAAGTAGTGGACCCAGCACTGATTCTTGTGGCACTCCACTGGTCACAGGCCTCCAGTCTGAAAAACACCCCTCCACCACCACCCTCTGTCTTCTACCTTTCAGCCAGTTCTCTCTGTATTCCAGGAGATCTAACCTTGCTAACCAGTCTCCCAGTCCATATAGATCATGTCTACCACTCTGCCCTCACCAATCCTCTTTGTTACTTCTTCAAAAAACTCAGTCAAGTTTGTGAGGCATGATTTCCCATGCACAAAGCCATGTTGACTATCCCGAATCAGTTCTCGCTTTTCTAAATACATGTACATCCTGTCCCTCAGGATTCCCTCCAACTAACTTGCCCATCACTGACATCAGGCTCACTGGTCTATAGTTCCCTGGTTTGTCCTTACCATCTTTCTTAAATATTGGCACCACGTTAGCCAACCTCCAGTCTTCCAGCACCTCACCTGTGACTATTGATGATACAAATATCTCAGTATGAGACCCAGCAATCACTTTCCTAGCTTCCCTCAGAGTTCTAGGATACACCTGATCAGGTAGACATCCTTGCAAGATGATTTGCAGTAAGGTTAAAATCAACTAGGCAGATGCTGGAGATCAGAGTCAAGATTAGAGTGGTGCTGGTAATGCACAGCAGGTCAGGTAGCATCGAGGAGCAGGAAATTCCTGATGAAGGGCTCCAGCACCACTCTAATCTACACCTGATCAGGTCCTGGGGATTTATCCACTTTTATGCATTTCAAGACATTCAGCACTTCCTCCTCTGTAATACGGACATTTTTCAAGATGTCACCATCTCTTTCTCCACATTATATATCGGCCATGTCCTATTCCACAGTAAACACTGATGCAAAATACTCATTTAGTATTGCCCCATCTCCTGAGGCTCCACACAAAGGCCGCCTTGCTGATCTTTGAGGGACCCTATTCTCTCTCTAGTTACCCTTTTGTCCTTAATGTATTGTAAAAACCTTTTGGATTCTCCTTAACTCTATTTGCCAAAGCTATCTCATGTCTCCTTTTTGCCCTCCTGATTTCCCTCTTCAGTATACTCCTACTGCCTTTATATTCTTCTCAAGATTCACTTGATTTATCCTGACTATACCTGACATATACTTCCTCCATTTTCTGAACCAAAACCTCAATTTCTTTAGTCATCCAGTATTGTCCATACCTACCAGCCTTTCCTTTCACCCTGACAGGAATATACTGTCTACACTTCGTTATCTCATTTGTGAAGACTTCCCATTTTCCAGCTGTCCCTTTACCTGCGAACATCTGCACCCACTCAGCTTTTGAAAGTTCTTGCCTAACGCTCTCAAAATTGGCCTTTCTCCAATTTAGAATTTCAACTGTTAAATCTGGTTTGTCCTTTTCCATCACTATTTTAAAACTAATAAAATTATGGTCACTGACCCCAAAGTGCTCCCCCACTGACACTTCAGTCACCTGCCCTGCCTTATTTCCCAAGAGTAGGTCAAGTTTTGCACCTTCTCTGGTAGGTCCATCCACATACTGAATCAAAACATTTTCTTGTACATGCTTAATAAATCCCACTCCATCTAAACCCTTAACACTATGGCAGTCCCAGTCTATATTTGGAAATTTAAAATCCCCTACCATAATCACCCTATTATTCTTACAGATAACTTAGATCTCCTTACAAATTTGTTTCTCAATTTCCCTCTGACTATTAGGGGGTCTATAAGACAATCCCAATAAGGTGATCACTTATTTCTCAGTTCAACCCAAATAACTTCCCTGGATGTATTTCCAGGAATATCCTCCCTTAGTGCAGCTGTAATGCTATCCCTTATTGAAAACACCACTCCCCCTTATCTCTTGCCTCCCTTTCTTTCCTTTCTGTAGCATTTATAGCCTAGAAAATTAAGCTTCTGGATCAGTGGTGCTGGAAGAGCACAGCAGTTCAGGCAGCATCCAACGAGCAGCGAAATCGACGTTTCGGGCAAAGGCCCTACATCAGGAATAAAGGCAGTGAGCCTGAAGCGTGGAGAGATAAGCTAGAGGAGGGTGGGGGTGGGGAGAGAATAGCATAGAGTACAATGGGTGAGTGGGGGAGGAGATGAAGGTGATAGGTCAGGGAGGAGAGGGTGGAGTGGATAGGTGGAAAAGGAGCTAGGCAGGTTGGACAAGTCCGGACAAGTCATGAGGACAGTGCTGAGCTGAAAGTTTGGAACTCAGGTGAGGTGGGGGAAGGGGAAATGAGGAAGCTGTTGAAGTCCACATTGATGCCCTGGGGTTGAAGTGTTCCGAGGCGGAAGATGAGGCTTTCTTCCTCCAGGCGTCTGGTGGTGAGGGAGCAGCAGTGAAGGAGGCCCAGGATCTCCATGTCCTCGACAGAGTGGGAGGAGGAGTTGAAATGTTGGGCCAGGGGACGGTGTGGTTGATTGGTGCGGGTGTCTCGGAGATGCTCCCTAAAGCGCTCTGCTAGGAGGCGCCCAGTCTCCCCAATGTAGAGGAGATTGCATCGGGAACAACGGATACAATAAATGATATTAGTGGATGTGCAGGTAAAACTTTTAAGCTATCAGTCCTGTTCACTCCTGAGCCATGTTTCTGTAATTGCTATGATATCCCAGTCCCATGTTCCTAACCATGCTCTGAGTTCATCTGCATTTCCTGTTAGTTAACTTATCAGTCCTACCTTGTTGTCTGCTTTGTCCCTGCCTACCCTGAGTGTTTGACTCGCTTCTTTTCTCAATTGTATCAGTCTCAGATTGATCTCTTTCCTCACTATCTCCCTGGATCCCACCCCCACCCTCCCCCACACACCCCCGAGGAGCTCTAGCTAATTTCCCTGCCAGGATATTAGTCCCCTTTCGATTTAGGCGCAATCAGTCCTTCTTGTACAGGTCACTTCTACCCCAAAAGAGATTCCAAAAATGTGAATCCTTCTCTCATACTCCAGCTCCTCCACCACATATTCATCTGCTCTATCCTCGTAGCACTGGGAATAATCCAGATATTACTCCTCTCAAGGACTTCCTTTTTAAATTCCTGCCTAACTCTCTGTAGTCTCCCTTCAGAATCTCAACCTTTTCCCTTCCTATGTTGTTGGTTCCAATGTGTACAATGACCTCCTGCCGGGCCCTCTCCCCTTTTGAGAACATTCTGCACCCTCTCTGAGACATCCTTGATCATGGCACCAGGGAAGCAACACACCATTCAGATTTTTTGCTGCTGGCCACAGAAACGTCTGTCTGTGCCTTGGACTAGAGACTCCCCTAACACAATTGATCTGTTAGAACCCAGATATCCCTCATTGCATTAGAGCCAGAAACTTGGCTGTTCGTGCAACATTCCCCTGAGAATCCATCACCCCTAGGTTTTCCAAAACAGCATGCTTGTTTGAAATGGGGAAAGCCACAGAAGACTCCTGCACTACCTGCCTGTCTCTTTTACCTTTCCTTGAGTTAACTCATCTATGTGACTGCATCTGTGACTTTTCTCTCTCCCTATAACTGCCATCCATCACACCACCTTGCACTTGTAAATTCCTCATTGCCTTTCACTGTTGCTCCAACTGCTCCATTCGATCTGATAGGATTCACAACCGACAGCATTTATTGCAGATGTAATCCTCAGTAACACGTAAACTCTCCCTAAGCCCCCACATCGGACAAGAAGAGCATATCACTCTACCAAGGGCCATTTTTGCTTCTTCCAATCTGCAGACCCAGAAAGTAGCAGACTTAGGGCAAGGCCCCAAGGCCACACTCAAAACTATTCACTTATCTGTCTCTGTGCTGTGATCTCTCCCAAATAGTTCCTCCAAGATTAGTTATGAATTTCGCTGTTTGTTAATTTTCCCAGACGCACTCCGATGTCCAGCAATACATGAATTCAACAGCAAAGGCAATAACTGCACAGGTTCATTGCTGTGTCAGTTAGCAGTGTGGGTTTCTTTCTCTCTCTTTCCCTTGCACTGACCTCACCATATGTTGCCTTTGTTGTTCCTCTCCCTTTTAAAAGTGCTGTTGTTTGACTTTTTTTTTCTCCTAAGTTCCAAAACAGTGCAACACCACATGAAACAGTAATTGCTGCTCCTGGAATTCGAGGAAATCACCCGCAACAACTCAAATACCTCAAAAAAGGAGCAGCCTTTACAGCCAGAAATTTTTCCTGTCTGCCATCTTGGATTACCCAGTTACTTGGGTTATAGCTACAGTACCTAAAACTAATCTAAATCACAGTTTAATATGTATAATAATCAGTTATTCTGAAGTGGAAAAACTTACGCCAACTTTTTTTTAGCATTTCAAAAGGACTAATTTTCTAGTAGCTGCAGGAAAAGATATTACATATTCAAATCATTTACTGATTGTCCTGCAAGTTTAAACCACTTTCATTTAATAAAGGAAGCGCTGAAGATTGTTAAAAAATGGAAACAATTCAGACTATTCCATAATATCGACATGAAACTGAATACATGCACAGGCTTAAGAGTTATACTTCTTACACTCCAAACATTAGCTGTGAAATTCCAGAAATTGATTTCAAGCATCACAGTACTAAGAATGTTTATGAACAGATTTCTGAGGTCTAAAAATTATACAATTGGGTGTGTTAACCAATTTAAGGTTTTCAAGGACAGATAGAGGTAGGCAACAAATGGTTGCTTCGCCATTAACAATCACGTCCCACAAATTAATTAAAATAATCCACTGACTATAAGACGGTACCTAAATTCTAAATGACCACCAGAAGTATTTATAGTTTGTCTTCTGTAATAAATTCATGATTAACAGAAATATGAAACAAGAAATGATCAACTTGAGTACTGGTGAAAAAAGGCTGATTTTGTCAAAATACTTCAACTTGCACTCATTAGAACGGTTCACAATAATCCCAGTACGAGTGGAACTGCATTTTTAAACTGTAATAGAAGAGTATGCTAATTGACTAGTAAGTGGATGCGGATTGGTAGAGGCAATGTTGTAAAGAATGCACAAGTTGGATGATAGCTAGCAGTTAGCTTGCAGTTTCATTTAAATTTAAATAATTTTACCTTTTTTGAATTGCTGTCACCTATTTTGTTCCATTGAAACAAGCGCACTGTATGTATACTGTCCTTCTATCTGTAAAGAACAGGGAGCTATTTTAAAATATGTACAAGTGTGTCACAGTGTAAGGGCACTGGAACAATCAAGATTATTTAACAAATGCTGTCCAATTGCAGAACCACATCTAATGAAGGACACTGTAGGTGGTATCTGAAAGGATTCTGAGCTATGTCGGCTAATGGCAAAATCTGTGGCAGCGTCAGGCAATAAGTCCAATGAGACCCATTTTGATATCAGGAGCTGCATCTTTTTTGCATTCGCCAATGGTGAGCAAGGAAGCAGCAAATTGTCAATTAAGGGGAATTACTGCTTCATAAAGCCTTATTACCGCTACAATTCACCTCATTAGTATTCAGCTTCCTGCCTTACCAAGCACACCAAACCCAGAGTTTCCAGTACAAACGTCAGAGCAGGTGACTGATAACATCAGCTCACTGCTGGCTACAAGGAGCCTCTATGTTACTCAGCATCAAACAGCATCTTCAGTCACAAGCAATGGCCATGAGTCCCATGCACCCTTCATCCATGTGTATGAACATCCTGACATTTACCATCCCCTCACAACCATCAGAATACCTTGTTAATCCACTTGCACTAGCAACAAGCATTGAAAGATTGTAGCAGGAACACTGTGTGCAGAGACAAGCAGCCATCTCACATTGTGCACCAGCTGAGGGCGCTTGCTGTCTTACTGCTCACTCACTTAGTGCCTACCTATATGCTCAATGCATCCATGTTTTGCATTACTCTGCCATTCATATTAGTGTGTTGGCACTTCAGCTTTTGCTATTAGTTCTACTGTTCTGCCATGCTCTTTCATGCCTACACAGATAGGCTAGCTGTCGGTAGGGATCTGTGTGCGGAAGGAAACAGATTGTTGTATGGCTTACCGAGACATTAATCTAACACCTAGAGTGTGTGTCAATGGTCTGCGCAGCAGATACAATGCATGTTTCTTCAACTAAATGGCCATGTTGGAAAGTGGGTTGGGGGCCAGAGGGTCCCAATACCATCTGTCAGGTGCACAGTCCTTGGCTTTGGCTGCTTTCAGTCATCAGCATAAAGCGCTCATGGTTAAAGGATCCTCCCTGTTAGAGGCCGGGGCAGGTGATGGTCTGTCCTGTAGGATCAGCACAGCAGCAGTCAGTGGAATTATATATCATCAATCAGAGAGTTACAAAGGTAGCAGTCAGACCTGGGTTCTGCCATCCATTGATCACGAGGGCATGAAGTGGGGGGCAGAGGAGCATATAGGGCAGTTGAGGATCATTGCTGAAAATGTGTTGCTGGAAAAGTGCAGCAGGTCAGGCAGCATCCAAGGAACAGGAGATTCGACGTTTCGGGCATAAGCCCCTCTTCAGGAATCTGAAGAATCTTCCTGAAGAAGGGCTTATGCCCGAAACATCGAATCTCCTGTTCCTTGGATGCTGCCTGACCTGCTGCGCTTTTCCAGCAACACATTTTCAGCTCTGATCTCCAGCATCTGCAGTCCTCACTTTCTCCTAGTTGAGGATCACTGCCAAAAGATTTGGGAGAGTCAAGGCTGGGGTGGCAGCATTTATGATGGTGGAGACAAGGACAGTGACAGGGAGAAAATTCAAGGTGTATGGAGATAATGCAGAACAGTATCAGAGGGCACCGTTGCTGCATTGGTGGGGTGAGACAGTTTGGCACTGACTGCCACTGTGACCTCCAAAGGAGTTGTGTAAAGGAGGAGGTGGGCATGATTAAGGAGCAATGTTGGAATTCAAAGGGCAACAAGGATAATTGGAGGCAAAATTCAACATGGTGATCTCCACATGGAGGTCAGAGGCCAATGGGTGAAAATGAGCTGCTGAGGTTGAACAAGGATAAAGGAGATATAAAAGTTCAGAGGTGGGGTTACCTGACAACCAGATGAAGTTTAATACAGACCGTGTTCACCATGTGTTGCATTCCATGAACATCACCTAAAGTTCTCTGGAAGTTAAATACAACTGTAAAATGGTTACAACAATGGTATGCAGAATCGCGTCAATGTGATCGGTGAAAGTGCAGGATCCACATCTGCTGGGCACCAGGACATTGAAGGACATAACCATGAAGCATGCAGTTGGAAATTGCAGCTATACTTCGTCTGCAATCTTCTTCACCCATATGCAATGCATACAGATTGAATATGGTCACATGTAAAATGCTGGTCAAAGGCCAATTGCCCATGTCACCTTGCCTATGGTGACTAGCCAAAGGAATATCCTGGACCAACAGAAGTGGTGCTTACCACTAATGGGATGCCATTGTCAACTGAAATTACATCTGCCTGCCACACAAATGAGTAAGATGATATAGAAATGTCTACGCTGGTATACAGGCCCTATGTTGCAGAGACCAGCAGAGCATACCAAGCAGCATTGTCTCTTCAACTGTTCCCAACAGGAAACGTAATAACTACACCTTATGAGCACCTTGCAAAACTCTAAACAATGCTCATTATATATAATTCCATATCAGCCAACATTTGCTCATTAATCACAACTGTGCTAAGAATTATGCTGGCAACCAATTTCAGATTGAAAATTGGCTCACAACACGGTGTACATGTGTGTACTGAAGGTTACATATTTTAAAACAAGGGACCCTGTTCTTTGCAGACAGAAAGATCTTGTATACACACTGTGCCTGTTTCAACTGAATAAAATAGATGAAAGCCATTCACTGGTTTATTACCAAGTTAGCATCAACCTTGCAGATTTGAATTTAAACAAAGTTTGGCAATTAACTGTCAGTCATCTTCTCACTGCTACATTGTCTCTGATGGTATATCCAACCAGCAGAGTCCACTTGTCAACCAATCAACATCCTCTTCTCATGCAATATGCAAATGTTGTTCCATTTAAATTGGTTTTACAGGTAGACAATCCTTTATCCAAAACCTTCAGGACTAGCTATCCTTTGGATTTCAGAATTTTTCAGATAAAGGATAAAATGACATTTTCATAATAAAATTTTTAAAAATTACTGAAGAGCAGACGCACTTGTGATTACTATAAGCACTGAGACAGAACTGACACCTGCCAATGCTGGGCCACACCACTACGTCATGCCTGAGTGACGTGGGTTGAGTGGTTAGTGGAGTTGAGTTAACTGTTTGCTTGCCAAACAACATGCTTATTGAGAAAAAAGTTCAGGAAAAATACTTGTAATTTTGGAGGTTTTTGGATTTCGGATAAAGTAGTGTTTTAATAAGTATAAGACAAAAAACTTTGACAACATGTATATTTTTCAGCATTATTCAATATTCAAGTACTACAAAAGATCAACGGTAGGTTTTCTTCAGTCTGTACATTCCCTTCAACTCATTTAAGCTTCCACGATAAGGCAAATGATGCAAGTAAAATTGCTATAAGACAACATTTAAAAACATTTTTTTGCTTCAGTCAGATGATCTTTGCAAAAGTGCAGTAAATCAAAACAATATTACAACTAAAATTCATCAACTATACTCAATCTCATAATTCCCCCAGAGGTACAACCATAGCATTTCATATGTTATTGAATCATTGATGCTTCTATAAATAGTTTTACGGCTTTCAGTCCTTTACTAAATGGATATTTAAGCAAATTTTTTGAATAAGTTGATGGATCACCTGCCTTTGATGGTAACCACAAATTAGGAAACAGAATCTTCTCATTCTAGTCACATCTGCAATGTAGCATTGTGGCCACAGCTTAATTTGATAAACAGCTACACTGCATGATTTATGTCATTTGAATCTTTATAAAAATTAATTAAACATTCTTTCAAGTCACCTCTTCCCATAATGAGATTCTCAGCAAATGGCCAATTAGCACACCCAATCTGTTGTTTCCATATTTTTCAATGGATGCACATCTGTTGAGGGCAAAAACATCAGTGTTCATGTTCTGCTATGCATCACCTTACATTTTACATATTAAAGGGCCAATTCCCCAGCCATGTGTGCTGGGAAGTAATATACAGTGAATTGGAAGTGATAACCTTACGGTAATACTTTATCAAGATGAATTAGTTTAAGAGAGTTGTGGGTAAATTACCACAAATTACCTTTAATTTGGCTACTTACTAAGAAACCGCACTTACAATCAAATTCTGAAGCAATTATTTAAACCTTATTAGATGTAGCAACCAAAATAAGACTCTTCAAATAAGCAAGTTAAGCTTCACACCCTAACTTGGCTATTACCAATTAACAGTGGAATGTAGCTATGATTTCAATGAACACTGCCTGTCTCTGGATGTCAAGGTTCAATCCTTGTGCAGTGTTGTTCTTTGAAGTTCTGCTGCTGAACATTCCTGGAGTTGAATTCTTATACTACTTTTTCTCTTTTACATTTATGTTGTGACATTATTGATGATCTTTCAGATTCTTTCATCTAAAATACTGACCACTCCTATGGAGCTGTCAAGTCTGCAGCTTGCTTTCTTATCAGAAGTAGTTTCCCTATTCATTGTTACACTTGGCATAGGCTTGTCTGTTTGAAACACTGCCTGTTATTAACTCCTTAAATTCTTCTGCAGGGCAATCCTTTACCCTTGTGGTAGAAGGCAGCCAGTTATCAAGCTGTTGTTAAAACAGAAAAAAAAAACTCAAAAGAACTGCAGATACTGGAAATCTAAAACAAAAATACAAATTTCTGGAAAAGCTCAGCAAGTCTGGCAGGATATGTGGAGAGAAATCAGAGTTAACATCTCGGGTCCAGTGATACTTCCTCAGAACATTGTTAAAACAGTTTTGTTTACATAATTTCAACTCCTTCTTCTCCCAGGTATGGCTAATTGCTTTCAATCTCTGAATAACTGTTTATCCTTGTCCCTTAACCCTTTAGTCCAGACAGACTTTTGCCTCATTCTTTCAATCCATAAACAGTTATAAAAGTTCTGAAACTTACACTATAACAAGTGCTTGCATGCACTTCATGCATGAACATCATTAATTTTCCAGATTTATCACTAAATTATTTAAAGGAGCGTCATCTATAACTCAGGACCATTGCTAGATTTGCTGTAAGTGCTTTGAATATAAGGCAAGTTTTGAGGGAACTCTTAAATAGCTTCTGATGTTTTTTTAAAAAAATATAGTTACACTGCTTTTTTGCATGGTATTCTTGGTGGGACACATTTCCATACCTCTGAAATGTTCTGGCAGCCCTCTTTGTTTACTGAAAGGAAGCATTTCAAGAGATCAGCTGGCCTCAAGTACGAAATGTAACAATTACACAGAATAACTCTCTTTACTTGCAGCAAGTCAGCTGAACAAAGCTTGTCACCTACAGAAACATACACTTTGGTTGGCAAATTATCCTCAAGCATTCTAAAACCATAAGAAATGGGAACAGGAGTAGGTCATTTGGCCCCTCAAGACTATTCCGCCATTTAATAGGATCATGGCCAATCTGACATTCCTCATGCCCACTATCCTGCCTTTTCCCTGACCTTTGATGCCCTGACTAATTTAGAATCTATATCCCTGCTTCAGCTATCACTGCAATGTTGAGTACTGAGCTTCCCATAAATGCCTCACAATGGGGACTGATGCATTTGACAACAACATAAGAAACAGTAACAGAAGTAGGCCATTCAGCCTCTCAAGCCTGTCCCACCATTCTCCTAATAGAATCATGGTTGACCTGCCCTGTACTTAATTCCTCTTTTAGAGTCATAGAGTCATAGAGATGGACAGCACGGAAACAGACCCTTCAGTCCAACTCATCCATCCGACCAGATATCCCAACCTAATCCCACTTGTCAGCATCCCTCCAAACCCTTCCAATTCATATACCCATCCAGATGTCTTTTAAATTGTGTAATTGTACTAGCCTCCATTACTTCCTCTGGTAGCCTATCCCACACATACACACTACCTTCTGTGTGAAAATGTTGCCCCTTAGGTCTCTTTTTAAATCTTTCCCCTCTCACCCTAAACCAATGCCCTCTAGTTCTAGACTCCCCCACCCC
This sequence comes from Hemiscyllium ocellatum, assembly GCF_020745735.1. Taxonomy (NCBI): domain Eukaryota; kingdom Metazoa; phylum Chordata; class Chondrichthyes; order Orectolobiformes; family Hemiscylliidae; genus Hemiscyllium; species Hemiscyllium ocellatum. The sequence continues at coordinate 87,823,424 of NC_083405.1, read as the reverse complement.
AGGGAAAAGACCTTGTCTATTTACCCTATCTATGCCCCACATGATTTTATAAATCTCTATAAGGTCACCCCCTCAGCCTCCGATGCTTCAGGGATAAACAGCCCCAGCCCATTCAACCTCTCCCTATACCTCAAATCCACCAACCCTGGCAACATCCTTGTAAATCTTTTTTTGAACCCTTTCAAGTTTCACAACATCCTTCCAAGTTTTCAGAGCCTTCAGCTCCTCAATCTTTCAAAAATCTACCTACTTCTTCTTTAAATACTTCCAGTGATCTACCTTCTTGGAGAGGTGATGGCATAGTGGTATTATCACGAAACTATTAATCTAGCGACCCAGGTAGTGTCTGGAGTCCTCCTGATATACCAAAGCCTATCCATCATCCACAAGGCACAGGTGAGGAGTGTGATGGAATACTTGCCTGGATGTGTACACTTCCAATAACATTCAAGGAGACTGACACCAGAGAGAAAGTAGCTCGTTTGGCTATTACCACATACATAAGTACTCACTCCCTCAACCTCTGTCACATAGTAGCAGCAGCGTATACCACTAAATAAGTGCATTGTAGAAATTTACTGCGGTTCCTAAGACAGAACTTGTCATACCTATGATCACTGCAATCTGGAAGGACAAGGGCGGCGGATACATGAGAAGCAAGTTTCTCAGTAAGCTACTCACCATCCTGACTTGGAAATATATTTTGCTGTTCCTTCAGTGTCTCTGGGTCATAATCCTGGAAATCTCTCCCTAATGGTATTACCGATACCAAATAAACGTTAGTGGTTCAAGAAGCCAGTCCACCATCACCTCATCATGGGGAATTAGCAAATGAAAATAGAACACAGAACAGTACAGCACAGGAATGGGCTGTTCAGCCCACTATGTTGTGCTGAACATGATGCCAAATGAAACTAATCCCTTCTGCCTGCCCTTGGTCCATGTCCCTCCATTCCTTGCATATACTTATCTAAAAATCTCTTAAATGTTCTATCGTATCTACCTCCACCACAGCAGCTCGTTACACATTCCTATCACTGTGTAAAAAACTTGCTCCTCACATCTCCTTTGAACTTTCCCTGTTTCAACTTTAATGCATGCCCCCTAATTTTAGACATTTCATCTCTGGGAAAAAAGATTCTGACTATCAACCCTGTTTATGTATCTCATAATTTTAGAGACATCTATCAAGTCTCCCTTCATCCTCCGCCACTCCAGAGAAAACAACCTGAGTTTTTCTAGCTTCTCCATATAGTTTATACCCTCTACTGAGTTTTTCTAGCCTCTCCTTAGAGTTCATACCGTCTAATCCAGGCAGTATTCTGGTAAACCTCTTCTGCACCCTCTCCAAAGTATTTGCATCTTTTCTGCAACATGGTAACCAGAATTGAATGCAGTATTCTAATCAAAGTCTTATAAACCTGCAACATGAAACCCTGACTCTTGATTCTCCTGTTCCTTGGATGCTGCCTGACCTGCTGTGCTTTTCCAGCAACACATTTTCAGCTCTGATCTCCAGCATCTGCAGTCCTCACTTTCTCCCCATCCAATAAAGGCAAGCATGCAATATGCCTTCTTTACGACCCTATCTATTTGCATGGCCACTTTCAGGGAGCTATGGATCCCTCTGTACATCAATTGGTGATAAATGGTGGCCATAAATGGTAGCCATGAATGAATAAAACAAAAATTTGCAGGGTGTTGTAGCTGAAGGTACATTGCTTGGTGCTGCTAAACTATGGGCATATTTTCCACTGAGGTGGCTACAGGGTGTGGAATTCGATCTTTGAACTGAGAAAAAGGCTTGTGATCCCAATGGAGTAGGGTGGTTTATGGGAATCACTTTCATAAGCAAGGCAAAAGTGAGGACTGCAGATGCTGGAAACCAGAGTTTAGATTAGAGTGATGCTGGAAAAGCACAGCAAGTCAGGCACCATCCACGGATGCTATCTGACCTGCTGTGCTTTTCCAGCACCACTCTAATCTAAACTTTGATAAGCATGGGCCTGGGAAAACACTTTAATTTCCCACAAAGCTCTGTTCACTTTTCTTCCAGTGTGGATTTCCCAAAGCATGGAAAAACCCATCCGGTTCACTAATATCCTTACCCAGGCAGGCCTGCATGTGACTCCAGGCCCACAACAATGTGGTTGACTTAACCCATTGAGGGAGGAGCAATAATTGTCATCTTAGTCAGCAAAAAACACGTATGGTGACTGAACTTTTAAAAAGAGAGAGGGGAATAAGAAAGTGACCAATTACCAATACAGTACTCAGAGTCATGGAGATGTACAGCATGAAAACAGACCCATCAGTCCAACCTGCTGACCAGATATCCCAAACCAATCTAGTCCCACCTGCCAGCACCCGGCCCATATCCCTCCAAACTCTTCCTATTCAGATACCCATCCAAATGCCTCTTAAATGTTGCAATGGTACCAGCCTCCACCACTTCCTCTGGCAGATCATTCCATACACTCAGCACTGTCCCATACACCGAGCTGGTCTCACACTCTGCACTGCCCCACACACTGAGCTGGTCTTACACTCAGCACTGTCCCATACACCGAGCTGGTCTCACACTCAGCACTGTCCCACAGACCGAGCTGGTCTCACACTCAGCACTGTCCCACAGACCGAGCTGGTCTTACACTCAGCACTGTCCCACAGACCGAGCTGGTCTTACACTCAGCACTGTCCCATACACTGAGCTGGTCTTACACTCAGCACTGTCCCACAGACCGAGCTGGTCTTACACTCAGCACTGTCCCATACACTGAGCTGGTCTTACACTCAGCACTGTCCCATACACTGAGCTGGTCCCACACTCAGCACTGTCCCATACACCGAGCTGGTCTCACACTCAGCACTGTCCCACAGACCGAGCTGGTCTTACACTCAGCACTGTCCCATACACTGAGCTGGTCTTACACTCAGCACTGTCCCACAGACCGAGCTGGTCTTACACTCAGCACTGTCCCATACACTGAGCTGGTCTTACACTCAGCACTGTCCCATACACCGAGCTAGTCCCACACTCAGCACTGCCCCATATACTGAGCTGGTCTTACACTCAGCACTGTCCCATACACCGAGCTAGTCCCACACTCAGCACTGTCCCACAGACCGAGCTGGTCTTACACTCAGCACTGCCCCATACACTGAGCTGGTCTTACACCCAGCACTGCCCCATACACTGAGCTGGTCTCACACTCAGCACTGCCCCATACACTGAGCTGGTCTCACACTCAGCACTGTCCCATACACTGAGCTGGTCTCACACTCAGCACTGCCCCATACACTGAGCTGGTCTCACACTCAGCACTGTCCCATACACCGAGCTGGTCTTACACTCAGCACTGTCCCATAGACCGAGCTGGTCTTACACCCAGCACTGCCCCATACACTGAGCTGGTCCCACACTCAGCACTGTCCCATACACTGAGCTGGTCTCACACTCAGCACTGTCCCATACACCGAGCTGGTCTTACACTCAGCACTGCCCCATACACTGAGCTGGTCTCACACTCAGCACTGCCCCATACACTGAGCTAGTCCCACACTCAGCACTGCCCCATACACCGAGCTGGTCTTACACTCAGCACTGCCCCATACACTGAGCTGGTCTCACACTCAGCACTGTCCCATACACTGAGCTGGTCTCACACCCAGCACTGCCCCATACACCGAGCTGGTCTCACACTCAGCACTGCCCCATACACCGAGCTGGTCTCACACTCAGCACTGTCCCATAGACTGAGCTGGTCTCACACTCAGCACTGCCCCATACACCGAACTGGTCTGTCTTAGTCTGTGAATAGCTGTCAGGTGTCAGCTGCTGATCAATGACTTCGTCATATCATTGGAAATTAGGAGTTGAAGTTTATACTGCTCAGCAGTTGGAGGTGTCCAACTCAGATGTAGATGGATTGCCAACTCCCACACTGATGATAGATAAAGCATCTTAATGTCAATCAGTGGCTGTCCGGTGAGAAGCCAGTCAACCATAGGGAGCAATAGTTGACAGCACACCCAATTGGCCATGCAAGACAAAATGCTTTGGAATAGAGGGGACAGCTGTGAACCAGAAGTTAGTTACGGCCACCCATAAAGTGACTTGGCGCATGACTGTGACAGGTGCATCAGAATAAGGGCTCTGGAGGGTGAACATAGAAGACTGGGAACTTTAACCTTAAATTCTTTTCTCCTATCAGAGTAGCAGCAGCAGATAACTGTGTCAAGTATCACTGATGATGGTGAATTACTCCCTTGACACATATTCCTCAGAATCCCATGGCGATGGGAAAATCCCAATGTGCTACTGTGCAGGAGTCTCCCATCATGCTTATGGCATCAAGTGGATAGAAGAAATAATCTGCTGAAGTCATCCCAGGCAAAGGATTAGAAGGATGAGTAGCCTGTATCCAGCATAGCTATCAGTGAGGGAATGACAGTGAGGGAATGTATGCCACAGCATACATAAGTGAGTTAAGTACAGGACATGTAGTCATGTATGGGGCTATATGGGTGATTTTGATATTTGAGAGTTATCATTTTATTATTAAATAATTGTAATGTGATGCTCTGGCTACATACGTGCACTACATAGGTATGACATTATGGTTTTGAATTGGATTGATTGAATGCTGTTGAGGGAGTTTGTGTTCATCTGCGTCCCTCTGTTCAGCATTAGGTGGGGACTCTATATTGATCTTTGCATACATTGCCCTGGTGTTATTGAGAGGCAGATAACAGACAAAGGTGACTGCAGCCAAGATGGTGTTATTGAGCAAGAGACTGTGCTAGTGGAATTTTAGTTGCATATAAGAATTTTGTGTCTCCCAGTATTACCTAGAGCCTCCTGCAGATCAGTTTGTGCAGCAGTCTGTCATGGTTTGTCCTCCTCAACATCAGAATAGACATCAGAGGCAGGGTGGACTCCATCTATCCTCCTGTGCCAGGGCTACCCCTCTGTGTCTGGACAGGTTGTATAAAGTACAGCAGAAAATGCCCAGGTGTGACACTCCAGCAGGTTCAGATTGCAGAGTGCCAGTTGATTTGTCTAAACATCTGAAGCACATTCTGAGTTTAACACTGGCGTGCACAATGATGTGTGACTGTCATTATACATCTTCAGGCTTAATGTGTGGCTTCCTCGTTGGTCACTAGCCATCTCCTTTAATCACCCAGAAGCCTGCTATCCATTGGTTCCTGGCTGGTGAACATCCTTGTACTTGAGAGTGTCTAAGTGTGTATCCATTGTCATTTGTCCTCAGATAATGTCCACACACCTGGATTCTTCTTAGTTTTGAATCACACAAAACTTGGATATTGATGGAATGTCACTCTTTCCAAATGCCCCTGATGTTCCAGGAGGAACTGGCATTGCAACATTGGTGTAATGGATTGATCTGATATCTGGGATTTGTGAATTGTATTTTTATGAATGAATGCAATGTATGTTCTGTCCTCATGATCTTCCACAGATATCACAAACTGTTTTTTACTGTCAACAGGATGATCATTCCTGGTGAGGCAATACTCACATTTGCTCCCAAACCATAAATACGTAGTACTGTAGACAGAGGTCTATTACAGATAAACTGCTATAGAACATAGAACATAGAAAAATAGAGCGCAGTACAGGCCCTTTGGTCCTCGATGTTGCGCCGACCCAAGCCCACCTAACCTACACTAGCCCACTATCCTCCATATGCCTATCCAATGCCCGTTTAAATGCCATAAAGAGGGAGAGTTCACCACTGCTGCTGGCAGGGCATTCCATGAACTCACGACTCGCTGAGTAAAGAATCTACCCCTAACATCTGTCCTATACCTACCACCCCTTAATTTAAAGCTATGCCCCCTCGTAATAGCTGACTCCATACGTGGAGTCATTGTCAACCCTATCTAAACCCCTAATCATTCTGTACACCTCTATCAAGTCACCCCTAAACCTTCTTTTCTCCAATGAAAACAGCCCCAAGTGCCTCAGCCTTTCCTCATACGATCTTCCTACCATACCAGGCAACATCCTGGTAAACCTCCTCTGCACCCATTCCAGTGCCTCCACATCCTTCCTATAGTATGGCGACCAAAACTGCACACAATACTCCAGATGCGGCCGCACCAGAGTCTTATACAACTGCAACATGACCTCAGGACTCCGGAACTCAATTCCTCTACCAATAAAAGTCAGTACGCCATATGCCTTCTTCACAGCACTATTTACCTGGGTGGCAACTTTCAGAGATCTGTGTACACAGACACCAAGATCCCTCTGCTCATCCACACTACCAAGTATCTGACCATTAGCCCAGTACTCCATCTTCTTGTTACTCTTACCAAAGTGAATCACTTCACACTTACCTACATTGAACTCCATTTGCCACCTTTCTGCCCAGCTCTGCAGCTTATCTATATCCCGCTGTAACCTGCCACATCGTCCCTCACTGCCATTATTATTGGAGATAGACTTCTATTACTTCGACATATACGTTACAATCACAGGCACTGCCATATCTGGTCCAGGACTGGCAACTCATTTACAACTGCAAGATATTTTCCTCAGCATGTCAGACTTCAAGTGGCCCCTGTTAGGTGGTGACTGAAACCTTGATACTATCTGGTAGCTTGCCATTATACAGTGATGATATCATGAAAATATTTCTTAAAGTTGATGTGCGTACTAGCTGTGAGATATTACACAATATGGTGACCCTTTGGCCCTTTGGAAATCTAACAATGTTGCCAAAGCCTCTAACTTGGTCTGCCTGACTGGCGTTGCCCTCACTCAATGAAATAAACTCATAGCAGCCTAAATACAGCATCTACAAAAATCGTAATGTAACGATGGACAATATAATGTAACACCCCACAGAATTCTCTACCTGATGTGGAGAAAGACTGAGGCAAAAATGTTCAGGGCCATTGTAATCTTCAACACTACAGGCATTGATGTTCACCAACACAATTTGTTGCGATCTCTTCAGCCAGTACATTAGAGATTGATGTGGCTGTCTCCCCAGGCACTGGCACTCTCACATATAAATTTGCCATCTTTTGTTACACTTTGCTGACTGGTTTGTGCCTTTGCCTTCCTCATACTGTCTGCTGTTGTTTACTCTCCTCTGCAGTCTCTTTCTCAACAGCAGGTTTCAGATCTTCTGAACCGCAGGGTACACACCTCCCTAGCCAGCTTCCTTCCGCTTTCTTTCCCTTACTACACCCTACTCCAGGACACCCAATTGAGAAACTAACCTCAGAGTTTAATACTGGAGTGCAGGAAATTCACTTAACAGCTATCTCTAGGCACTGATCCCTGACAACTAACTCTCAGTGCAAGCTCAAAATGAATTTTATCGACTTTCCAAACTAGGAACCTTAAGCATCTTCTCCAGACACTTCTGCAAAAGCCATCCATAGAACCATTTGCAGCCTTTGCATCTGCCTTTGTGACAATATTGTAACATCTGGCACGACTTCCTCTGAATATTTTTTTCCCCAGCACCCATCACATTTTGGCATGGGCACAAAATATATTAGCTTAATAATGACAAAATGTGCTGGAAATCTGAAATGAAAACAGAATGTGCTGGAGAAACGCTGCACTTCTGGCAATCTCCATGGAGAGGGAAACCAAGTTTACATTTCAAGTCCAATATGACTACTTTTTCTTAGACTTGAACACAATTTAATGCAGCTTTCTTACAAGTTGAAGATCAGTCAGAACTAGCTGGGAGGAAAAAAATGACAAAGTACAGGTTTTCTTCATGAACAATGAACCAACCAACAATGTCTCTTCACACTCTGCAAGCAAAGTTCAGACTTCCTGTGCTCCAAATGCCCATCCCTTCCCAGATTGGAGATATTTAATGATTCTGATCCTGCAAATGGCACTGTTTTAGTGGTCAACCATAGAGATCAGCAATTTCCCACTAGCTTCCCATGTGGAGAACTGAGAATTGAATGATGTGAAACAAGAAAAATAGCCCAACCCTGAAATCTGTGTAGCAGATACGTTCCACACTCCCTCCTTAATCATCCACACGTAACCAGCAGCAAGGCAGTGCTGAGTTCTGAAACTGTTGTCCTTTAACAGCTATTGGCAGTCAGGACTTCTACATGATTAGTCTGAATTTTAGTGGAAAGCCGACTGGCAGAAAATCAGCAGCCTGAAAATTCATTGAGCATGATCATCATCATAAGCTACAGGCTTCTCTCCTGCAAACTCAAGCTTTGAGAAGATTTGCCCTATGAGTGTAGCTTATTAATGGTCAAATACATATTTTCTCTAAATTTTGGGGTAGAAATCCCTTACAATGCAATTGTGTGAAAATTCCAAAAGAAGTTTACACTGGATTGGTTAGTTTGAATTTTTACTTGCCTGATCTGCCTGGAGTGTTTGGATCAGCAACCCAACCAAAATTAGATTTTGCCTGCACAGTGGGGAGTCTGTATTCTTGGGCAGCAGCAATATTTGAGCCGGATGTGGTGCCTTTCATTCCAATAGTTGTAAACTTCACAAAGCTTCTATCTGAAAGCTCCATTCCTCAAACTCAACAGGTCAAATAGCAATGAAAGGAATGTTAATACTTGCTACCAACATTGAACGCATAATTTCTCTGTTTTGTGTAGCCTAAGATCCTTGTATGGTGGCAACTGTGATAACAATGCATTCTAAATATAAAAACTTTGCTTACTAACATACAATCACACACCATATTATAGATTTTGTAGGAAATTCCCACTGTCAATAGGTGAAGTTCTACCAGTTGCAATATTAATATAAGCACCAACCCAATTAAGATGAATAAGCTAACTCTATTGATGAAACAGCAGAAAGAAAGGGAGATAAGTTTGTTATCTGAAAGTAGTAGCAAGAGAATGAATATCCCATGGGTCACCTCAAAACATACTTCCTTTTCAATTAAACAATTTACAACATAAGAAGATTACCAGTTTTACATTGAGAGTTATCTTTTAAAGTTTAAAGTAAATTTGTTACTTTGATCAGAATTAAAGTCTAGTAAATGCAATGACATCTTATAGCGCTGCTAATATAATTTGCAAGCATCCACCTGACACACAGATCTAAATAATCTCAACTGAAAGAAAAAAAGTGTGCATTCAATGTAACTTGCCAAGCTTCTGGTTCCTTATTAATTCTCCATTTTTCTACACGTGTAGAAGTAACAATGGCATAAACCAGCTTCAAGAGTTGTGGTACTTCCAGAAAAAGAAATTTTTATATCTCGCTGAAGACTTCTTAACTTAGATAGTTTGTTTATTCTAAAGTCCAAGTATTACTATTCAGCATACTATTCAATACCATAAACCTTTATCAAGCTAATTTCTGGAGACTTCTTAATGCAAATATTTATCTTTTTTGAATTGACTTTATATACTGTATTTAAACATTTTATAATTACACTAATGTACGCCATCAGCAAAGTAATATCTCTAATATAACCTGGGTTATAGTGGTCATTTTATATACAAGCATATAGTAGCCAATTTTGAAAAGATTTGTAGCCTAGGTTGAGGTTCTGGTTGTAAGTTTGCTCGCTGAACTGGAAGGTTTGTTTACAGATATTTCGTCACCATACTAAGTAATATCATCAGTGAGCCTCTGGTGAAGCACTGGTGGTATACCCCGTGTTTTATTTACATGTTTAGGTTTTCTTGGGTTTGTGACATCACTTCCTGTGATGTCGTTTCCTGTTCTTTTTCTCAGGGGGTGGCAAATGAGATCCAAGTCCGGTTAGAATGCCATGCTTCTCTTGCATGTCTCTGTTTGGCTTGTCCTAGGATGGATGTGGTGTCCCAATCGAAGTGGTGTCCTTCCTCATCTGTATAACGTAAGGAAACCTAAACACATAAATAAAAAGCGGGCCATACCATCAGTGCTTCACCAGAGGCTCACTGATGATGTTACCTAGTATGGTGACGAAATATTTGAAAACAAACTTTCCAGCTCAGCAAGCAAATATACATCCAACATGCATATAATTTAAGGAAAGCTTTCTAAGGAGATACCTTACATGAAGAATGTAATTATATTTACAGGGGCCTCTGTGGAACATGGGGAGAGGGAAAAATAGTGGGATTGTTCAGCCTTGAAATGCAGCAGATTCAACTTAAAGATGATGCAACTAGTTAAGGGAACTTATGCCACATTTGAAGAAAAGAAGAAAATCTGTCAGCCCTTGTTTTTTGAACATTTTTAAAAAGTTGTTTCAATTGAGCAGGTAGAAAGCTCAAAAAGACTGAAATAAGGAGAAAGTTAACTTAGAGAAATAAAATTGAGTCTTTGTGATGTACAAGTAATAGAACAACACCACAGGAGACAGTCTGTTCAAGGTCTGATGAAATGGATGTTTTGAATCATGAGGTAAGTGGAAAGAGGATTAATGTGTCTTCTTCAGACTCTTCTTCAGAATTGTCATACTGGACGTTAATTCTGTTTCTCTCCACAGATGCTACCAATCATACCAAATTTCTTCCAGTATTTTCTGTATTTGTTTTGGATTTCCAAACATACACAGTACATTTTTTTTTAAAAGACACTTATGTACATCTCAAAAGCATCCTCCCTGAGGCCAACAGTACTCCAGGGCTGACAGTGAATTACAGCCAGACTCAATATTGCCCAATGTACAGGAAACATGCACTATAAGAAATCATTATGGACTTTACTCAACTCTATTTTGGACCAGATAGCTGGTGTCAGATTCTGTGGCACAACATGTCGCTTTTCAATCTGTTCGACATCTGCTGCTTGCTCATGCCAATGTCTCACTAAACCTTACAGCTCGGTTGCTGCATCTCAAACAAAATCAGAACTCAGCAAGGGCTGAGACAATAAAGATGTAATGTAGAATTGAAAGCTTAGTTAAATTTACACTTTTCAATGGCTTCACACATTGTAAACCATTGTAATGAAACCTTAATGTATCATGCACTGTCACTGACACAGTTAGTATCCGTTTCAATCATGCCTGTAATTTCCTTTAGTGTTGAAGTTCGACACGGTAATGTTTTCTGCTGTTAATTTGTCAAGAAGAGAAAATCTCAAAACCTAATAGATAGATATCAAGGAAATACAATGGTGCACAGACAATGAAAGCTGAGGATTCACATCTGGATCTGGAATTTTTGTTTACGGATCTGTTTAAAATGGGAGATAGGTAAATTGACTTGATTTAAAATAATGCAAGTTGTTTGATTTCAATATTGCTGATTATTCTAAAATATTGAAGATTGTTTCAGCCACTGTGGGTGAAATTCATCACAACTGTTAAAACTTGAGCAAATTTTGCAGCATGTGATGATGCTCGTAGCTCCTCAATGAGATGGAAGCCGTTAATGAAAAGATTTAGTTTTTTGGCATTGAAGGTACAGAACATGGATAGGGTAAATAGCCAAGATCTTTTCCCTGGGGTGGGGGAGTCCAGAACTAGAGGGCATGGGTTTAGGGTGATATGGGGAATGATTTAAAAGGGGCCTAAAGGGCAACTTTTTTGTGCAGATTGTGGTGCATGTGTGGAATGAGTTGCCACAGGAAGTGGTGGACGCTGGTACAATTCCAACATTTAAAAGGCATCTGGATGGGTTTATAAATAGGAAGGGTTTAGACAGATATGGGACAAATGCTGACAAAAAGGACAAGATTAGTTCAACAAATCTGGTTGGCGTGGACAAGTTGGACTGAAGGGTCTGTTTCTGTGCTGTACAGCTCTATGACTCTATTATTGGCAACACAAGGAAATGCGTCAAGAAAGAGCTGAGTAATCATCTACTATGAGCTTGGTTCACTTGCTGCATACATGTTCATTTAATTTAGAGCATCTCATGATTAGCCTTCCGCTGGCCTAACAACATGACAAAAAATTCAAGGGAACAAGTAAATGAAAAATGCTCACAAATCACAAACACTAAAACAGCTGAAAGAGAAACTTACCCAGGGTATCCTCCATGACAGAAGATGTTACATTCAGCAAACATACAGGACCACATATCCTTACATTCAAGTCTAAATTGACCTGTTGTTACGTCTTGCCTTTCTCTGCAGAAGTGTTTTGACCCACCTCAGGGTCAGAAGGTCATGGATTCAAGTTGCACTCGAGGTTTTGAGCATGATAATGATAGGTTGGCAGGCCAGTGCAGCACTAAAGGAGTTCTGCATTGTTACAGGTGCAACCTTTCAGATCTGTCTACTCATGTAAAAGATCTCGAGACACTATTTCAAAGAAGAGCAGGGAACAGAGTCCTGCCTAACGATTATCCCTAAGCTAAAATCACAAAAATAATTTATCTGGTCTTCACCACATTTTTATTTGTGGGATCTTGCTCTGCATTAAAGGACTGCTTTCTCTCCTACATTGCAACAAAGACTAAAGTTCTGCAAGTTCTTTGGGATGTCACATATTTGTGAAAGAAGGAATAAGTGATTTCATTTCACTTGAATTTGCTCAGGAAGCACTGCTGGTTTAGTAAGTATATGCCCTTAAGAATTACATAACACCTGAGGATGTAGTCCTGCTCACTTTTCATTCTTTCTTGAAAACTAGTCATTTTTAAGTCTCAAGATACCGTATGAAACTCCAAAAGGATTTTCCATCCTCCCTATTTTGCTGGGTGCAGGTGAAGTTGCAGTTGAAAACATAATTTATAGCAATAGGAGGTGCAACCCAAGAAAAATAGATGCACCTCTGAAAGTATTGAGATAGCAACACAGGCCCAAAGTTTACTGTGGTATATACATGTGGGAGTCCATAGCAGTCCACTCTATCAAACAGGCTGAAACCAAAGACTTCCAAAGTCAACAATATATCTTTATATGAACTTGAAAAATGTTTCAGGTTGTGAACTGAATTAGAATACCACCACACCAAGAGATCATTTGGTCCAACCAATCTGTGCTTCTGTTTGTTCAACATCTGAGAATACTTCTATTCTATCTAAGTTGGTTTCATCACAAGGGTATCATCACTAGCCTATAAAACTAGCTTGTAGACTAATTTCTGCTTGACTAGTGTTCCTATCATACATGCACTGAAGTAAAGACGAGGTCTAAAATTTTGTAGCTAGAACTCACCACCATTATTTCACTTAATATCACAAATTCATGTAGATAAAAAATACAGAAGAAAAGAGACAAGGTGACAGATGACACAGGAATACAAAAAAAGAAATACGAATCCACTACCTGTATTTCAAGTAACATTGCAGAGTTTTGTTTACAGTTCATGTGGAGTTATATACTGAAAACCAATTCAGGATCATCATTCAGACTCACAATGTGGCATACTTGCAGGTGGTAGAACCTATATATTTCAATGCACACAGCCCTATTCTTTGCAGACATAAAGAACATGTACATGCACTACACTTGTTCAACCTCAACAAAGAGCTATCAGCTATACTCTGGTTCATATCTTATAGAAATACTTTGAAGAATCAGAGTCAACTTGCTAAACAATGAACATTCTCCACTCAGACAGTATAAATCTTGTTTTCCCTTTAGTTTGGTATTTCTTGCAAATTGATGTGATGGGTACAACATGAAAATCTTTGATAAAATGTGTTTTGTGCAATGCTCAAGTTAAGTAAACTTGTGGTTACAGTAAGCAAATATGGAGTATGTTATTATATTCCACTTTAAAATTGAGATTGCTTCATATACGTGTCACTCTTTGCTCCTAAGCTTCAAAAGTATGGCTGTGTAATCCTACAGGCATTTTTACAACACAAATACATCTACGGTAAGTTATTTAATGGTCAGAATTTTCACAAACAATTTCATTACAAATCTTTCAAAACTGTTTTAGTTACTCAGAGTCTATTCTCCTGTATTCATGAATCATGCTCAATTGGTCAGCACACACATATCTGGGAGGTTGTTTAATACAAGCACAGAAAGTGCTGGAGAAGCTCAGCAGATCAGGCATTATGTGTGGGGAGAAAAACAGCATTAACGGTTCAAATCCAATACAGCTGTTCTTTGGAATAGGTTTTTAATACTCCTGCTAATTTTTCTGTTAACACTTATATATGTAGGAAAATAAATTCTCTCTGCTGTGAGAACCCTTTGGAGAAATGTATGAAATCACTTGGCTTTTAATTATTAGCCATACAATAATCATTCAGCACTGACATTTGGAAGAATAATACAAGGTTAAATATTACAGCAAGGGCAGTCTAAAAGTCAGCGTCATTCATGTTCAGACTCCAATATCCACAGTGAGGTGGTGACAAAGTGCAGTAGCACAGGGAAAAAATTCAATGAGAAACGTTATGACAATTGCACTCTTTTGTGTGTGTGCCCAATCACCCCACCACATTGATTTTTCACATTTAGAACTTAACAGGACAGATTTGGAGTAGAAATTCAGGGGGTGGTGTAAAGATCACTCCATCCTCTGAGTATTCCTGCTGAACCTGTTTAGTAACAAAGATGATGCTTAACTCTTCAACTTTCATGGTCTTGTTGCCTGTCTGTCAGAACCTCCATAAGAACTTCTTCTTCCAGGTGCCTTTATAATAGTTGTTGTCACTGAACTCCCAGGTGTACACACCTGCAATATGATGTTCTGTGCCAGGAACACAATAACAGTACCTCTTTATTCCTTTAAACTTTTGTGATGTTTTAATTTTCGCTTACAGAGCTGTATCAATATCTTAAACATTTATTCCTACCACTCGTCCCGGCTCCCAACCACAGTTCCCTCTACTACAGCCAATCCCACTTTAAGCTCGAAAAGCTGGCCAAACCTAGACATGGCTGGTTACTAGCCAGGAAAGCCAGCAGCAATAAGTTACAACTGAAGTACCTTGAGAACAATCTCTGGCATTGATTCAGTGAGAGATAGCGGATTGCAGAGCAGGCTTCAGATTGGGCAATGGATGAGATGGCTACTGTTCACAACAAGAGCGAGATGGAAGAAATGAATGCAAGAAAGAAAGCCTGAGATTGTGTGAAGGATTGGAGGAAATACGCTTCTCCATGGCTCATAATGCATGCCATATAAAGACCTGAGCTTCTGGAACCAGGAACTCTTGACTCCATATCACTGCCAGGAATTCCATCCTGGAAAATCAGTGGGGATCTACTGAATATGAATCAAGCTCCCACAGCCTCTGTGCGAGCCCAAATTGACTATGAAAGCACCACGCTGGTATACTCCGAGGGCAAAGAAACCCATCATCTGAGCTGATGCAATTCTTTATCAAGGGGTCTTCACCACTCCAACCTCCTCAGGTTTACTGAGGGTGGGAGCTGGGATGAGTGGTAAAAATAAACATTTAATATATTGATACAGATCTGTAAATGAAAATTAAAATATCAAAAATGTTTAAGGGAACAAGGGAGTTGTGTTTTTGTGTTCTTGGCACAGAGCAACATGTGGCAGGTGTATACACCTGGGAGTTCAGTGACAACAACTATTATAAAGGCACCTGGAGGAAGAAGTTCTTATGGAGGTTCTGACAGACAGGCAACAAGACCATGAAAGTTGAAGAGTTAAGCATCATCTTTGTTACTAAACAGGTTCAGCAGGAATATTCAGAGGATGAAGTGATCTTTACATCATCCCCTGAATTTCTAATCCTAATCTATCCTGTTAAGTTCTAAATGTGAAAAATCAATTGTTGAATATGAAGACGACTTTTGGCTTAAGGTCAAAAAATTACAAAGGAAAGATGCATCTGAACTACAATTAACAATTATAGCTCACAAAATTAAAATCATCTGAAACAAACAAATCCCCAGGTTCTCAAGTAGCAAATACAACTTATACATACTGTCAGTCATAGCAATCCACAAAATATTTCCTTGAATTTCCTCAATATAAAATAACAACGTTAAGAACTTTATGGGAAGATTAAGAAATGAATTCCCCATATAAAACGTGACAAACTTAACGTTTATGTCAAAAATCCAAGGTCCAAATTAATTTTCTAGATCGAAATACAATGGAAAATTAAGCCCACAGCTTTTTTCATGTATACAATCCATACTTCCATACAACAGAATTTGGCTCAACACTTGATGAAGACATCTGCTCTATAGCAGGAAGTGCCCTCCTCTCTCATGAAGACAGATTGAAAACTTCTGCTAGAGTGCTTCCAGCTCAGCTGCTAGCATGATAGCTTCCTCTGAGCATACTTTCAGCATATGAATTTGATGTATGAAACTGAAATGTAGCTGATGTTCCCCATATTTTATTCAAGAAAATATTTCATGCTCTTACAGGTAAGTCACAATGATTTGGTGGTGGGAAAATTGTATGTGATAGCATTCTGAGAATTAAAAAAATACATGAGCTCTTAACATGCTTTGCATGGAAATATCTAATTGGCTACACATGCATTTTGCTGGTGGTGTTGGTTAGTGTTTAAAAAGGAAAACAAAAAAATAAACAAGAAAAAGAATCACACTAACTTTGGTGGTGGGAAAGCTCAGCTGTGTGTTAGATCTTCTGGATAGCAAAAAAAAAGCAGACATGCAAAACCAGGAGACCTGGGTTCAAGTCCCACCTGCTCCAGAGGTGTGTCATAACACTTCTGAACAGTTTGATTGGAAAACAGGTTGATGAAAACTGTGGGCTTTTCTTAAAAAAAAAGCAGACCCAGGGATGTCTATTCTTGAGCTGCGAGTGACTGTTCACAGTATATTCTATTTAGCCATGGTAGATTGAGGGATATGACAGGGCATGAAGGTACAGATGTGGTTGAATACAATTCTACTGCTGCTGGCCTACAGTGACCCATAGATGCCTATTTTTGATTTGCTAGATCTGTATTAATTGTACCTCATTTAACAGAATGACAATCCTATTCAACATGATGGACAGTATCTTCTATGTGAATGGGATTTCAGCTCTCCAATGAATATGTGGTTGTCATTCTTGCTAATACTGTAATTAGATTAGATTCCCTACAGTATGGAAAAAGGCCATTTGACCCAACAAGTCCACACTGACCCTCCAAAGAGTAACCTACCCAGACCCATTCCTTCAGATTAATGTACTTAACATTATGGGCAATTTAGCATGACCAATTCACCTGACCTGCACATCACTGAATTGTGGGAAGAAACTGGAGCACCCAGAGGAAACCCACACAGACATGGGGAGAATGTGCAAACTCCACACAGACAGTCGCCTGAGGCAGGAATCGAACCTGCATCCCTGGTGCTATGAGATAGCGGTACGAATCACTGAGCCACTATGCCGCCCCCAGGTATGGTATATCTTCTAAACGTGGAGATAAGGTCAAGTAAGATTTTGTTCATGTTGGTTCCCTTACTAAATGCCATTTATACAGTCGAGTAACTGTGTCCTTTAAGACTCGGTCAGCTCTAACAGTGATGGAAAAACCAAGCCATGCTTTGTGATAAATGTTGAAGCCCCCCACTCAAAGTACATTGTATGCCTCTACCAGTCTCTGTGCTTCTTCAAAATGGTATTCAACATGGAATACTGTTCAGCTGAGGGTTGGGAAACAGGGGATAACTGATAAATCAGCATTGGTTTCTGATGCTATTAGACTTCATAGGATCCAGAATCAATGTTCAGGATTCACAGGACAACTCCCTTCCACCCTCTGTGCTGCTATTTCTGTTGAAATATGCCCAGGTAAGCTGATGATGGTGACTGGGACATTTTTTCTAAGGTATCATTGAGTAAGCATAACCGTTTCAGGCTGCTGCTTGACTTCTTTGTGAGACAGCTCTCCCAAGTTTGGCACAACCTCGAATGTTAGTAAGGTAGACTTTCCAGTGTTGACAGGTCTGACCTGCGTTGGCAGCAAAAATGTTGTCGATGAAAACTGAAAATGAGGGAGAAACTCTGCAGGAGTCGTTCAGCATGTCTTTGTAGAGAAACAGAATTAAGGTTTGGAGGCCAAAGACTCTGCTTTGGAACTAGACCTGCTAAGTTTCTCCAGTACTTTCAGTTTTGACTCCAGATCTTCAGCAATCCCAATATTTTGCGCTAATGTTGGTTTGTCAATGTCATTTGGGTCAATATTGATGGCCAATCCAATCTTATTTCCTTAATGAGAATCTGGAGCAATCTGATACAATTGATTGGATTGCTAGACCAATTCATAGGGCTTTTAAGGGTCAATTACATTGTGGCAATATTACATGGCAGTCCTCACAGGAGCCTTGCCCAAGAGTCCTAGGGAGGCATCTCAAGGTATGAAAAATATAAGAGCATATTGCACTTTCAGTCATTTTCCCTAGATGTTGTTCACAAACCTTCTTTCTGTAAGTCTAAGGTATGTGGCAGTGCACAGCATAATTTCTCTTCCTGCTAGCGGAGGACTCAAAAAGCACCATTTGCCGACATAAGACCTCAGGAGACTGAATAGCAGACTTACTTTTGCAAATATACAAAGAATACAAACTTTTGCTTTGAGTGAACAGGTCAGATGTGCCATGCTAAATTGCCCATAGTGTTAGGTATACTAGTCAGAGGGAAATGAGACTGGGTGGGTTACTCTTCGGAGGGTTGGTGTGGATTTGTTGCGCCGAAGGGCCTGTTTCCACACTGTAAGGAATCTAATCTAATCTAATATGCTTCTCTGAGAACTATACACAGTTGTTGCTCCTTCCAGATGGTTAAGTACTCAATTGTTTAAAATTTGGTCATAAAACAGCTCAGGTTGCACCATCATGTGTTTATGGAGACAGAGCACTTTTCAGACTTGCTATCAATTATGAGGAACAGTAGTAAATACCATGGAAAACTGACTGCTATACCAAACAAAGTAAAGTATGGAATGTTTAAGGTAATACAGGCCAACCACCACATCCGCGGGTCCAGCTCCCATGATTTCAGTAACCTGCAGTTTACCGCGGTCCAAACAGGTCACAGGGAACGTTCCAGAACCAGGGACCGGGGACTGCTGGGAAGGTAAATTTCACACATAAGTGAGTGGGTTCGCAACCATCTGTGGTAGTTCTTGGAACGTATGCCTTGCGGGTATGGGAGGACTACTGTACCAATGAAAAATTGGTAAATGCTAAACGAGTGGAAGTAAATCTGGTTTTGAAAGCTAAACTAGCTGATGGTGAAGGCAACAGGAAACACCTGAAAATATTTCAGAAGGACAATGACTGTCAATAAATACAAGTAAAGATATAGGAATAGGTTCTCTGCAGGAGTACTGGTCAGAGATTTTACAGCAAGATTTTAACTCAATCAAAATTAATTAATTTATGTAGATGTAAAATCAAATCTGGCTGATGTCAGGCTTCAGAAACAGGTCACTATTTTTCTAGGGCTGTTAATATAATGAATAGAATAGACAGTAGGCAACGGGGGAGAGATGCATTTCTGCTCAATGTAGAGAAATGGATATGGACAAATGTTTACATCGTTGGGGTAAGACCATGACAGAAGGTACCTCATGCCCTAAAATTGTTGATCTTGATATTGAGTCCAGAAGGCAGTAGACTTCCCAAGTGAAAAATGAGGTGCTGTTCTTCCAGCTTGCACTGAGCTTCGATGGAGGACTGCATCAACCTGAGACAGAGATGGTGACCAGGGAATACAGTGTGTTGAACTGGCAGGCAGGGTCTTTTTTGAAAAGAATGTAGGTGTTCTGCAAAGAAATCACTCATCTACACTTAGTATGCTTATGCTCGAAACGTCGAATTCTCTATTCCTGAGATGCTGCCTGGCCTGCTGTGCTTTGACCAGCAACACATTTGCAGCTACACTTAGTATGGCTTGAGTTCCTTTCTCCCATGTCCTTACCCCGAACCCATACACCAGGCTTTGTAATCACATGGTCTGGTATTTTACTCTACCTATTGTTAGCCATAGCAGTCCTCATTAGTAGCTATTCATTTTCCAAGGCTGATCATTATCCACTCCTTTGTCTATCCAGCTTTCTTCTCACTCTTTGAGCTCTATCTCCACCTATTGTTTACTCCTTACCCCTACCCCCGACACTACCTTCTGCATTAAAAACAATTTTTTTCTCAGCTACCAACTGTTCTGAGGAAGGGTCACTGGACCCGAAACATTAACTCTTATTTCTCTCCTCAGATGCTGCCAGACCTGCTGACCTTTTCCAGCAATTTTGTTACAGTAGCCGAATGTGAGGTATTGGGAGAAGAGTATGGCACATACAGTGGCAAAGTGGAGAAATGACCTTCTTCCTTCAGTACTGGACATTCCTCCAGACAGCAGAGACTGCACTGACTTAGGTAGTAACCTCAGAACAGACTGATATGGTCTAGTGTCATGGCTTCATCTGCTGATCCTGGAGGAAGAGGAAACCCTACCTTGTATACCGCCTCATCCAGTAGGACCTTCCAGACTCTGCCCACAAATTAACTGTGCAGGGCAGTTTCACACGGACAGTTTTTGACTGTGTGCACAACAGACTTTTAAATACGATGCAGATGCGAGGAATGCCAATGAATTCCAGGATATCTGCTGACCGACAATATGTTACAGGAATAATGTATCATAAGATAGGACTACAATCAGACATGAAGGATCCGTGAGTGGGTAGGTAGCTAATGAGGTGAGTTTGGTAAGGTCCAGCGTAAGAATTTGCAAGGCCGTGTGTGAAAAGCCCTTGGGAAGGCTAAATACAACTCAGCTAAAAATCCTAAGATACAGCCCAACATGTATGAATGGGAAGAAACGCCAGTTGATCAGCTCCTTGCCCACCAGTGTAAACATCCATTACCTCCACCAGAGCACAGCCACTGGTGGATGAGCCACTAAAATACCGTGGCTACAAATACAGACAGAAGTCATTGCACTATCTACAATGCACAAGTCAGGAGTGTACTTAGATAACAGGATAAGTACATATAAGTACAAAATACTGAAGATGACTTACTTGACATAAGTTAGAACAAAGATCTCCAATTTATTTGCACCTCACCCATTACCTCAAATATTTACTCTTGCCACCAGCACCTTGTGGTGGCAGTGTTTATCATTTACAACATGCACTGTAGCAATTCACTAAGCCTTCATCAACCGCTGGTCCCCAACGCCTTATCTTAAAACACCTACGTTCGGGACATCACCCACACCCTCCATCTCCTCCATGACTTTCGCTTCCCCGGTCCCCAACGCCTTATCTTAAAAATCTCTTTCCAATCCTCCCACTTCCTCCAAACTAAAGGTGTTGCCATGGGCACCCGCATGGGCCCCAGCTATGCCTGTCTCTTTGTAGGATATGTGGAACAGTCCGTCTTCCGCAACTACACTGGCACCACCCCCCACCTTTTCCTCCGCTACATCGATGACTGTATCGGCGCTGCCTCGTGCTCTCACGAGGAGGTTGAACAGTTCATCAACTTTACTAACACCTTCCATCCCGACCTCAAATTCACCTGGACTGTCTCAGACTCCTCCCTCCCCTTCCTACACCTTTCCATTTCTATCTCGGGCGACCGACTCAACACAGACATCTACTACAAACCGACTGACTCCCACAGCTACCTGGACTACACCTCCTCCCACCCTGCCCCCTGTAAAATCTCCATCCCATATTCCCAATTCCTTCGTCTCCGCCGCATCTGCTCCCAGGAGGACCAGTTCCAACACCGCACAGCCCAGATGGCCTCCTTCTTCAAGGACCGCAGATTCCCCCCAGACGTGATCGACGATGCCCTCCACCGCATCTCCCCCACTTCCCGCTCCTCCGCCCTTGAGCCCCGACCCTCCAACCGCCACCAAGACAGAACCCCACTGGTTCTCACCTACCACCCCACCAACCTCCGTATACAGCGTATCATCCGCCGTCATTTCCGCCAACTCCAAACGGACCCCACCACCAGGGATATATTTCCCTCCCCTCCCCTATCAGCGTTCCGCAAAGACCACTCCCTTCGTGACTCCTTCGTCAGGTCCACACACCCCCACCAACCCAACCTCCACTCCCGGCACCTTCCCCTGCAACCGCAGGAAATGCAAAATTTGTGCCCACACCTCCTCCCTTACTTCACTCCAAGGCCCCAAGGGATCCTTCCATATCCGCCACAAATTCACCTGCACCTCCACACACATCATCTATTGTATCCGATGTGGCCTCCTCTATATTGGGGAGACGGGCCGCCTGCTTGCGGAATGCTTCAGCGAATACCTCTGGGACGCCCGAACCAACCAACTCAACCACCCCGTGGCTCAACACTTTAACTCTCCCTCCCACTCCACCGAAGACATGCAGGTCCTTGGACTTCTCCATCGCCAGAACATAACAACATGACGGTTGGAGGAAGAGCGCCTCATCTTCCGTCTGGAAACCCTCCAGCCACAAGGGATGAACTCGGATTTCTCCAGTTTCCTCATTTCCCCTCCCCCCACCTTGTCTCAGTCGATTCCCTTGAACTCAGCACCGCCCTCCTAACCTGCAATCCTCTTCCTGACCTCTCCGCCCCCACCCCACTCCGGCCTATCACCCTCACCTTGACCTCCTTCCATCTATCACATCTCCATCGCCCCTCCCCCAAGTCCCTCCTCCCTACCTTTTATCTTAGCCTGCCTGGCACCCTCTCCTCATTCCTGATGAAGGGCTCTGGCCCAAAACGTCGAATTTCGTGTTCCTTGGATGCTGCCTAACCTGCTGTGCTTTAACCAGCAACACATTTTCAGCTCTGATCTCCAGCATCTGCAGACCTCACTTTTTACACACGGATCAGCGAATTTGACAACCTTGAAGGACAAGGAAGACAAGCAAGGAGGTAAGCTACCACCTATAAGGTTCCTTACAATCAAACACATCCTGACATGGAAATACATCCTTCATCATTGTTGCATCAACACCCTGGAACTCCCTCCAAGTGTATGGTAACTGCAGGTAATGGGCATTAACTGGGGATTTACTTCTACGACAAAAGAGGTATAATGAGGAACAGACTGAAACTGTGATTGTTGGGTTGAGAAACACATGCTTGCAATATCTATCCTTGTAAATAATTGCTGGTAAAAGTGTGTAAAGATTGAGTCCAGTACTACCCTTCACCATCTTGTGTTTTCAAATATCTAAGAACAGCAGTCAAAAGATAACTACAAAAAAACCTCCAGAAAATTAGCAGAAAGTGGCAGAAACAAATATAAATTATCGGATCATAATTACCCTCCAACATTCTCTCAATCCAGTGCCAGTGACTCAAAACCCAAGATATAATTTTTTTAGGTGCACCCAACTTTTATTAATCTCTTTAGGACTCACAACTCCCAGTTTGTTGAACAGAATCCTTTTCAGCTGAGCAAAGGCCAGTCCTCCTGACAGGGTCTTGAATTAGGAAACAAATAAAACAAACATACAGAACCCCAGGCTTCAGGTCCAACGAAACTCCAGCTGACTGCAGAACAAGAAGTTAATGAAGTATCCCAAACTTCCTTGCGTTTTCATTCTATGCAACCTCCTTGCTTTTCGCTCTATGCCTCTTTTAAAAACATCCGGGAACCCATCTGCCTTATTACGCAAGTTCTGACTATGCTGTCCCATCTTCAATAAATTTTGCATAGATACAAACAAATATTTATAGAGCAAAAAATAAACAGACCATGACACTACAGAATACAAATCTGAGGGTAAATCAACAGTTAAACAACAAAGCTTGAAGTTACAAAATTAACATAAAGACAAATCTAAAAAATTCTGTTGCATGTTGCATTCAAAACAAAGCAGATAAACTGAAAGCACAAATAGATTTAATAAGCATGATCAAATAACCATTACAGAGACATGGCTGCAGAATGACTTGGTTGGGAGCTGAACATTGAAGGATGCAGGATATTTAGGAATGATAAGTAACTAGAAAATGCTGGAGAGGTGGTTTTATTAATTAAAGATGGTATTAACACAATAGAAAGGGATGACCCAAGTTAAGGAAATCAAGACAAAGAGATAATTTAGTAGAGATAAGGAAGGAGAAAGGTAAGAATGGTTTACAGGCCCCTAATAGTAAACGCATAGAGGATGGAATAGAAAGGAAGAAATAATGGGAACTTGACAGAAAGGTACAATGTTAATCATGAAGGATTTTAATTTACATAGAGACTGGAAAAATCAAATTAGCAAAAGTGATGAAGAATTCTTAAAACCTTTTCGGAATGGTTTCATAGAACAACAATGGACCCGACCATTGAGCAGGCTTAATGAGATCTGGTATTGTGCATCAAGTAAGGATTATTTAATGACCTTGTCGTGAAGACACACTAGGTAGCAACTTGATAATATGACTGACTTTTACATTCAGTTTGATGGACATAAAATGAGTCTTAGGTTTCTACACCAATGTATTTGGTCTTCTATATTCAAGGCTAAGAAAGGCAGTTTTTAATCAGTAAGAGAGTCAAGGATTATGGGGAAAAGCCAGGAAAATGGAGTCGAGGAGTATCAGAGCAGCAATGAATGGTGGAGCAGACTTGATGGGCTGGATGGCCTACTTCTGCTCTTTTATGTTTTTATTCGACTTTTAACTTGAATAAAAACATTAGTGAAGTCATGAAAGCACAGCTAAATGAAGTAAACTAGCAAATCATATTAAGGGATAGGTCGAGAGAGATATAGTGGCAGGTATTAAAGCAGATATGCTCTTGAACAGATATATTCCAACAAAAAGGAAAAAGTTCGACGGGAGAGCAGAACCCATCATCCACTATTAACTAAAATGTTAAATATAAATTAAAGGAAAAACATATAATTTTGCAAAAATGAGTAGCAAGTCAGAAGATTGACAAAGAGGTGAAAGAAGGACTACAAAGTGAATAAGGGAAATGTTGGAAGAGAATGCTAACTAGAAATATATAAAAATAGATAATGCATTAACAGATGCTTAAAAACTGATTAAGTGAGCGTAGAACTATAGAAAGTGGGGAATTAGTGATGAGAAAAAATGGCAGATGAATTGAACTATTTTTTGCAATGGTGTGGGGGATATAAGTAACAATCCAGAAATAGCTGTAAATCAAGAAATGGAAAGGATGGAGAAGCTCAAGAAAATTACAATCACCAGGACAGGGTAAATTGTTGAAGCAGTGCGTTGATAAGTCCTGGGGTCTTGATGGACTTCATCCTAGCATTTTAAAAGAAATGGCCAGTGAGACAGCTGATGTGTTGGGTTTAATATTCCAAAGTTCTTCAGATTCTGGGAGGGTTCCACTGGGTTGGAAAAAGCAAGCATCAATGCTTCATTCTAAATGGGAGAAAGACAAAAAGCAGGAGACTACAGACAATTTAGCTTAATATTGGACATAGGAAAAGTGTCCGAAGCCATTCAAGATGTTAAAGCAGGGCACTTAGAAAAGTATAAAGTAATCAGGCAGAGTCAACATGGCTTTGTGAAAGGAAAATCATGTTTAATCAATTTATTGAAGTACTTTGAAGAAGAAACATGTGCTATGGACAGAGGAACTATAAATATACAACACTCAGATTTCCAGATGACATTTGATAAAGTTCACATCACAGGTTAGCGAGGAAAATAACAGCTTAAGATGTAGGGAGATAGACAGTGGCAATGGATAGAAGATTAGCCAGTTAGCAGAAAACAGAAAGTAGGCATAAATGGGACATTTTCCAGTTGCAAGGTGTTGTGCAAGATGTATGTCATAGGGATCAGTGCTGGGGTCTCATTGTTTTACAATTTTATTGAAATAACTTGACTGAAGGGACTCAAAGTATGGTTACTAAATTTATTGATAACACAAAGCTAGATCGGGAAATAAGTTGTGAAAAGGGCATTTGGAGGTTGCAGGAGGATAGATATAACTATTGGACCATAACATGGGGAAAATATAAATTCATCTATTTTGGCAAAAAAAAGAAAGTTTCATCGAAATAGTGAGAACTGAGATGCAGAATGATTTGGTTAATCTCATGCATGAATCACAAAAAGGTTCGTCTGCGGGTATAACAAGTATTTAGGAAGTTAGCAGAATGTTAGAAGCATGGCTTCCAACCAGAACTCTATCAACAAACACATTAACTTGGATCCCATTTAACACCCCCTGGGAAAAAGAACAGGAAATTACATCACCACTGAAAATTATGTCACTGCAGGAAATGACACCATCAACCCAAGGAAACCCAAAAATATAAACAGAAAGTGAGCTCATCCGGAGGCTCACTGAAGATGTTACCTAGTGGATGATGAAATGTCTGAAAACAAATTTTCCAACTCAGCGAGCAAACCTACATCTAGAATCTCAACTTGAGCTACAAATCTTCTCAAAACTCGCTGAGTAGAATATTATTGTTTATTGTCAAGGAGATAACCAGAGAAGTGGTAGTGAGTAAATTGTTGGAACTATGGTAATAACAAGTGCATGGGACCTGGCTAACTTCATCCTGGGTGTTAAAAGAATTGCGTCATGAGATGGTTGACATATTGATTTAAATTTTCCAAACCTCCCTTGATTCTGGGATGGTCCCATTAGATTGGAAGATATTGAAGTTACTCCCTTATTCAAAAATATCAAGAATCATTTATCAATGGGGACCAGAATACAGTACAATATTTGTGAGGTTATCCTTCACAAAACATTGGTGAGACAACATCTGGACCATTGTGCATTGTGTTGGTCACCTTTTTTAAAGGGAAAATGTAAATGCATTGGAGACAGTTCAAGGAAGGTTTACTAAACTAATAACTGAGTGGGAGGATGGTTGTCTTATGAGGAAAGGTGGGATATGCCAGGCTTGTATTCATTGGAGTTGAGTAGAATAAGAGATGATTTGTTTGAAACACATAAGACCCTGAGGAGTTAGGAAAGTATAAATATAGACAGGGTATCTCCTATGGGAGTATCTAGAACTAGGGGTTTAAAAATCAGAAGCTAAGACAGAGATGAATTACTTTTCTCTTCGAAGATCTTAGAGTCTTTAGAAATACCCACTTGAAAAGGTATGGAAGAAAATCCTTGATTTTTTTTAACAAGTAGATTGGAGATGGAGAAGTTGGGACTGTATTCCTTGGGAAGGGGAAGGCTAAGAGGTAGTCAGTTAGAGAATTTCAAAATCATGAGGGAATCCATCAGATTTAATAGGAAAAATCTGTTTCCATTCATAAGTGGATCAAGTACCAGAGGGCACAGATTTAAAATGCTTTGCAAAAGACATAAGTGCAAGGTGAAGAAAGAGTTTATCACACATTGTGTAGTCAGGCTCTGGAATGCACTGTCTGGAAATGTGGGGAAGGCACATTCAATTCAGGCACTTCAGAGGTTGTCTCAATAAAAATAATGCACGGCATGACAGGAAAAAGGCAGATTATCATTAAACCAAAATCACAATGGACTGAATGGCCTCCTTTCACACCATAATAATTCTGTGGTTATTTCCTCTTTTCATCTTTCCTACCAAATGTATCACTTCACGTCTTTGCATTAAGTCTCTTCTGCCACGTGTGTGCTCATTCATCGAGAAATCTGTGCCCACTTGAAGTCTATCATTATGTTCTCTACACTTCACAATGATTCCAGATTCTGTGCCATTCACAGATTTTGAAATTGTGCTTTGCAGGCATAAGTTTATGTTACTAACAGAGATCAAGAAAGGCAGTGAAGACTGCACCGTCAACAAGTCCATTATGTACTACTAGTTCCAATGTTTTATGTAAGTTTTTTCTAACTCAATCTCAATCAGATTCATGGAACACAAGTTGCTGTTAATAAATCTAGCTTTCCTTGATTGATCCACCTTTCTTATATATAGATAAAAATAGAATGAGATGACCCCTGGATTCCCTTTTATGTTTACTGCCTGTCTCTCCTCACACTGATTAGATAAGATACCCTACAGTGTGGAAACAGGCCCTTAAGCCCAACCAGTCCACACCGACGAATAACCCACCCAGAACCATTTCCCTCTGAACTGATGCACCTAACACTGTGGGCAATTTAACATGGCTAATTCACCTGACCTGCACATCTTTGAACTGTGGAAGGAAACCGGAGCACGCGGAGGAAACCCACACAGACACGGGGAGAATGTACAAACTCCACACAGACAGTCACCCAAGGCTGGAATCAAACTTGGGAATCTGTTGCTGTAAGGCAGCAGTGCTAACCACTGAGCCACCGTGCCGCCCCTCTTTTCACTTTTTTTATTTGGAGTAAAATAAATGACACATTTTCTCAACTTGTATTTGGAAAATTCACACCAATACCAATTTAAGCAGAAACTAACTGTATGAGTGGTGAATGCTGATTGGTTGGCAGTGGATTCGGATGGATATTTGTTGCCATGGAACATGTATTAGTCAATAATGACTGATAGTTAACTGCCAAATTTTGTTTAAATTTTAAACTAAGCAGGCTGAGTCTGTTAGGTCAAGGCATTGCCCTGAGAAATAACCCAGCAAATGGTTCTCATGTATTTTGTTGCTATGAAAGGGGAGCAGTGCACCTACAACTGTTCTCTCTACAAATCTGTAAATATTATTTCTGCTTATCAAATGGCTGTTCTCTTATTTTATTTTCTCTTCTCAGCTAAATTTTGTATATTCAGCTTGTTTCTCACATTATCAATCTGATGTCTGTGTGACACTCACCATTTTGTACTTTCATATTGCTTGCTATCTGTTTCATCATCCAGGGATCTCTGGCCTTGTATTTAATACCTTTTCTCCAAACAATACTTTATCCAAACTATCTCCTTCTGTAAAGGCAGCACTTTGTTTAGTTGCACTTCTGCATGCCAATCTTTAATTTCAATTTACTGCGTGAGATCAATTCTCAACTCAATCAAATTGGCTCTCATCCAATTGATTATACAAATTCAGCAGTCAGCAGTGCTGGTACAATTCTGTATGGCATCTATATACCACCGTCATTTGCACCTCACTGTGAGAGAGAATTTTTTATTTACAATTTTACTCCACAGATTTAGAATGTTAGTCCACAGTTTTACCTCCCAGTCTTTTGACTCTGATTTACTTCAGCTAGATTCTTTGTTATCCGACTGAATTACCCATCAATCATTATTACTCTGCATTTCTCCATATCTTGTTCCACCGCTTATGATACTATGATCAGATATGAACACTTGGAAATCTTGCTTCTCTTTTCCCTTTATACTTGATGTTTAAGGTAATTAAAGTCCTCCATTATAAATAGTCTGCAGTGAAATAATATTTAATTGTATTACACAGCTAAGAAAGCTACATTAGCTTGCCACTAAAAAATAATCAATAGTTACAAGAAAAATCATTTGGTAATGGTGTTAATAAATTGCAGCCAGTGACAAGTGGAGATCCAAAGGGGTTAGTGTGGGACCACAACTGCTCACAGTATATGATAACAATCTGGACAAACAAACTGTTACCAAGTTTGCAGATGACACAAAGATAGGTGTCGAGACAGGTTGTGTTAAGCAAGTGAGGTGGGGGGACTGTAGAAGGACTTGAACAGGCTAGGAGAGTGGACAAAGAAGTGACAGATCGATAACAATGCGTGAGATTATGCACTTTGGTAAGAAGAATAGAGGCATAGGTTATTTTGTAAATGGGGAAAGGATTTGGAAATCTTAAACACAAAAGGGACTTCAGAGTCCTAGTTCAAGATTTTAATAACGTTAACATACAGTTCAGTTGGCAGATCAGTAGGCAATTGCAATGTTGACATTTATTTCAAGAAGGCTAGAGTACAACAGCATGGATGCGCTGCTGAGGCTCTCCAGAGCTCTGCTCTGATTACGTTTGGAATATTGTGAGCAGTTTTGGGCCTAGACCTAAGGAAGGATGTGCTGGTCCTGCAGGGAGTCCTGAGAATATTCATACAAATGATCCTAGGGAGGAAGGACTTGTCATATGAGGAGGACTCTGGGTCTGTACTCGATGGAGTTGAGAAGGATGAAGGGGGACCTCATCGAAAGTTACAGAGTACTGAGAGGCCTGGTACAGTGAATGTGGAGAAGACATTTCGACTACGAGGAGACTAGGATTCAAGGCCACAGGCCCAGAGTGAAAGGATGACCCTTTAGAACTGAGATGAGGAAGAATTTCTTCATATAGAGGGTGGGGAATCTGTGGAACTCATTGCCATAGAAGGCTGTGGAGGGCAAGTCACTGAATGTATTTAAGAGAGAGATAGATAGGTTCTTGATTAGTAAGGGGATCTAGAGTTACATGGAGAAGGCAGAAGAATGGGGCTGAGAAACATATCAGTCATGGTGAAGCAGACTTGATGTGCCAAATGGCCTATTTCTGCTGTTACATTTTATGGTCTTAAAATAGAAATTATGATGTGAAATGCTGACAATTACAAAGGCCTTAATTTTCTCTGAGTCATGATGACTCGGGAGCTTTAAAAAACGGAGAAAGACTCCAAATACCATATTCCAAATCCCATTCTTGGGGTTTATGATTGATGCTTTGCTGTTTCAATTATAAAGGTGCAGGTTGGTTCAGGTCACCTGACCAGCTCTAATCTGAAGAAAGGCATGGCCAAATCTTTCACAATGTCCATGCAGCCAAGCCTATTCTTAAAGAGTCGTAGTTCTCAGAGCTAAGTTTCAAAGGTCCTCCTCATGCTTTACATGCCAACATATGTTTTTGCATCAAAAACAGATGTTGCTGGAGATGCACAGCAGGTCTGGCAGTATCTATGAAAAGAAATCAAAGTTAATGTTTCAGATCCAGTGGATTTTCCTCAGGACTGATAGTGGTTAAGAAAATGTCAGTTTATATACAGAAGATAGGGTGGAGGGATGGGGTAAGGAGTAAATGATAGGTGGGATAGAGCCCAAAGGAGAGGAGAACAGTGGGACAGACAAATGAGTTGATAATGATCTGGCTGGGAGGGTGAATAACTGTAAATGGAGACTGTTAGTGGCTAACAACAGGTAGCAGCTGTGATCTCCAGCATCTGCAGACCTCATTTTTTACTCGAAGATTTTAACCTACTGCGAATCCTCTTCCAAGGATGCCTTCCTTGAAGAAGCTCTCTTCCTCCCTCTACAAGGATTTCAGTGAGTCCCTCTCTCACTGCACCCTCCAGGTCATCTCCTCTGCACAGAAACTCTTCAGCCACGTTCTCAAACAGACTCGTTACCACAGCCACATCTCCTTCCTCAGCACCTGCCTAAGGAACCGACTGATCCCACACGGACTCCGAACTACATTCCAACCAACAAAATTTGGACCCAACCAGGACAACCTGTACCTACAACAAATCCGAAGCCTCCAGCAACAGACCTCCCTCCGGATCCTCTGCTCCACCCTTGCAGCCATGCGTCGCTACCTACACTCCCTGCAATCAGCCCTTCCCCAGCTCAGGACAACACTCTACTTGCGGAACGCTTCAGAGAACACCTCCGGGCCGCCCGAACCAACCAACCCAATCACCCCGTGGCTCAACACTTTAACTCTCCCTCCCACTCCACCGAGGACATGCAGGTCCTTGGACTCCTCCACCGGCAGAACACAACTACACGACGGCTGGAGGAGGAGCGCCTCATCTTCCGCCTGGGAACCCTCCAACCACAAGGTATGAATTCAGATTTCTCCAGTTTCCTCATTTCCCCTCCCCCCACCTTGTCTCAGTCGGTTCCCTCAACTCAGCACCGCCCTCCTAACCTGCAATCCTCTTCCTGACCTCTCCGCCCCCACCCCACTCCGGCCTATCACCCTCACCTTGACCTCCTTCCACCTATCCCACCTCCATCGCCCCTCCCCCTAGTCCCTCCTCCCTACCTTTTATCTTAGCCTGCTTGGCTCTCTCTCTTATTCCTGATGAAGGGCTTATGCTCGAAACGTCGAATTCTCTATTCCTGAGATGCTGCCTGGCCTGCTGTGCTTTGACCAGCAACACATTTGCAGTATGTAGTGTCAGTCTAGGTGATAACAAGGTGTATGGTAGAGGCTAGGACATGGAGGAGCTCAGGCCCTAAAATTATTGAACTCGATATTGAGTCCAGAGAGCTGCAGTGCCCCCAAGTGCAAAATAAGGTGTTGATTTTCCAGCTTCTGCTGAGCTTCACTGGAGTATGGCAGCAAGCCTGAGACAGAAATGTTGGCCAAGGAACAGGGTGCTGTGTTAAAAAGCAGGCAACTGTAATAGGCAAGAACTTTCAAAAGCTGGCAGGGGCAGATGTTTGCAGGTAAAGGGATGGCAGTGAAATGGGAAGCCTTCTTAAATGAGATAGGGAGAGTCCAGATACAGTATATTCCTGTTAGGGTGAAAGGAAAGGCTGGCAAGTGTAGGAAATGCTGGATGACTAAAGAAATTGAGAGTTTGGTTAAGAAAAAGAAGGAAGCATATGTCAGGCATAGACAAGAGAGATCAAATGAATCCTTGGAAGAGTATAAAGGCAGTAGAAATATATTTAAGAGGGAATCAGGAGGACAAAAAGAGAAATGAGATTGCTTTGGCAAATAGAGATAAGAAGAATCCAAAGGGTTTTTATAAATACATTAAGGGTAACTAGGGAGTGAATAGGGCCCCTCAAAGATCAGCAAAGCGACCTTTGTGTGGAACCGCAGGAGATGGGGGGGGAATACTAAGCAAGTATTTTGCATCAGTGATTACTGTGGAAAAGGATATGGAAGATGTAGAATATAGAGAAATAGATGGTGTTCATTCCTGATGAAGGGCTCTGGCCCGAAGCGTCGAATTTCCTGTTCCTTGGATGCTGCCTAACCTGCTGTGCTTTAACCAGCAACACATTTTCAGCTCTGATCTCCAGCATCTGCAGACCTCACTTTTTACACCTTGAAAAATGTCCATATTACAAAGGAGGATGTGCTAGATGTCTTGAAACGCATAAAAGTGGATAAATCTCCAGGACCTGATCAGGTGTATCCAAGAACTCTGTGGGAAGCTAGGGAAGTAATTGCTGGCTGAGATATTTGCATCATCGATAGTTACAGGTGAGGTGCCGGGAGACTGGAAGTTGGATAACATGGTGCCACTGTTTAAGAAGGGTGGTAAGGACAATCCAGGGAACTCTTGACCAGTGAACCTGACATCGATAGCAGGCAAGTTATTGGAGGGAATCCTGAGGGACAGGATATGCATGTATTCGGAAAGACAAGGACTGATTAAGGATAGTCAACATGGCTTTCTGTGTAGGAAATCATGCCTCATAAACTTGAGTTTTTTGAAGAAGTAACAAAGAGGATTGATGAGGGCAGAGTAGTAGATGGTATCTATATGGACTTCAGTAAGGCATTCAACAAGGTTCCCCATGGGAGACTGGTTAGCAAGATTAGATCTCATGGAATACTAGCCATTTGGATACAGAACTGGCTCAAGGGTAAAAGACAGGGTGGTGGTGGAGGGTATTTTTTTAAACTGGAGGTCTATGACTAGTGGAGTGCCACAAGGATCGATGCTGGGTCCACTACTTTTCGTCATTTACATAAATGATTTGGATAGGAGCATAAGAGGTATAGTTAGTAAGTTTGCAGGTGACACCAAAATTGGAGGTATAGTGGACAGTGAAGAAAGTTACCTCAGATTACAATGGGATCTTGATCAGGTGGGCCAATGGGCTGAGAAGTGGCAGATGGAGTTCAATTTAGATACATGTGAGGTGCTGCATTTTGGGAAAGCAAATCTTAGCAGGACTTATACACTTAATGGTAAGGTCCTAGGGAGTGTTGCCGAACAAAGAGACCTTGGTGTACAGGTTCATAGGTCCTTGAAAGTAGAGTCACAGGTAGATAGGATAGTGAAGAAGGTGTTTGATATGGTTTCCTTTATTGGTCAGAGTTGGGAGGTCATGTTGTGGCTGTACAGGACATTGGTTAGGCCACTTTTGGAATATTGCATGCAATTCTGGTCTCCTTTCTATCAGAAAGGTGTTGGGAAATTTGAAAGGGTTCAGAAAAAAATTACAAGGATATTGCCATGGTTGGAGTTTTTGAGCTAGAGGGAGAGGCTGAACAGGCTGGGACTCATTTCCCTGGAGCATTGGAGGCTGAGGGGTGACTTTATAGAGGTTTTATAAAATCACGAAGGGCATGGATAGGATAAATAGACAAAGTCTCTTCCATGGGGTGGGGGAAGAGGGCATAGGTTTAGGGTGAGATGGGAAAGATATAAAAGAGACTGAGGGGAAACTTATTCACACTGAGCGTGGTACGTGTATGGAATGAGCTGCCAGAGGAAGTGGTGGAGGCTTGTATGATTGCAACATTTTAAGGCATTTGGATGGGTATATGAATAGGAAGGGTTTTGAAGGATATGGGCTGGGTGCTGGCAGGTGGGACTAGATTGGGTTGGGATATCTGGTTCGCATGGATGAGTTGGACCGAAGGGTCTATTTTCCACACTGTATATCTCTATGACTCTATAATTGAAAGCTCAGGGTCCTTTTTTGTGGGCAGAATGTAGCTGTTCTGCAAAGCTGTCACCTAATCTGCACTTCATTTCTCCAATGTAAAGGAGACCCCCATTGTGAGTATCAGTTCAAAGGAAGGATAACCGGACTCAAAACATTAACTTTGATTTCTCTTCACAGGTGCTGCCAGACCTGCTGACCTTTTCCAGCAATGTCTGTTTTTGTTTCAAAGCAATCACAATTCTTTTGGTATGTTATCTGCATATCTGTTCACCTACTAAATGTTTTACAGAAGCAATGAGTGCTGTTGTGAAAGTCAGAGTGTTAAAAGGAAGCTTTAAAAAGCACTTGAAACTACTTAATCTTGTGTAAATAAACATTATAAACTTCATTGCAGGAAGAGGACAGTGAAAGCTGTTTATCAAGATTAGGCTCAGGTACTCCAAGTATAATATTGGCTGGGCTCTCTGCCATCATTACGCACTTTTAACATTTTGAAGTGTCAGGCGTATAGGCCTGTGCTCAGAATTGATATTTTTTAAAATAATGTGACAGTTTATCAATAAATGACTTTTTAAAAGTTCTTTAGCACACATGCTCCTGTCACTGTGGGGATCATTGCATCCTTACAATGCATGGTGGGTGAATGGGTATCATAATGTCACATGGCTTAGGGAAGTACATGTGGCACGAGGGTTTGGTGGAGGAACATAGCCTGTCATGTGGTGACCTGGGTATTGGTGAGAGGGGAAGGTGGAATGAGGGAGACATGAGATTGCATGGACAGGAGATAAGCAGCATGTGGGTGTGATGTAGTGTGAACAGTGAGGACTACAGGGTCTTTCTGTTTTATTGTTACTGGGGCAGCTCTAAGACAGGCCTTTTAAATAGCCCACATCACAGCTCCTTTTATTACCTTTCATAGAATCCCCACAGTGTGGAAATAGGCCATTGGCCCATTAAGTCCACACCGACCCTCCAAAGAACATCCTACCCTGACTCACCGCTCCCCACCCTTTTCTCTGTAAACCTGCATTTCCCATGGCTAACCCACCTAGCCTACACATCTTGGACACTATGTGCAATTTAGCATGGCCAATGCACCTTATCTGTACATCTTTGGACTGTGGGACGAAACCAGAGCACTCAGAGGAAACCCACGCAGACACAGGGAGAATGTGCAAACTCATTCAGACAGTTGTCCAAGGGGTAATCAAACTCGAGTCTCTGGAGCTATGAGGCAGCAGTACTAACCACTAAGCCACCGTGCCACTCTTTCTTAGGTCAGGCTGGCCTATTTCCAACAGGCATGTGTCCCCCAGAAATGAAGATCTCATTCTTGTGGGCACTAGCTTCCTCAGTGGGTAGGGCAAATCAGGAAATTCTGATTCCCACTACCCTCTTTGAGGATGAAAATTCAGCCCCTAATATTCAATAAATATGACACATTCACATGCGACTCATACAAAGATGTGACCACACTTTCTGTATCCTAGTCATGTCTCCCAATGGGAGTTATGTTTAATTGAATGAGAAAGCTTTAAATTTAAACTCACTGCCGTCTGACACAGGTCCAGAAGTACCAAGGGTGTGCTTTGCAAATACGTTACAGTTTGCACTTCTTTACAGTTTCAGATAAGTCTGGAAAGTAAAAAATAGCAAAGCCTGTTCCTTGAGACTGTGAATGCTGTTTGATAGCATGCAATTATGAAGCGGTCAACAGATATCCTCTCTCTGTTTGTTATGGTCAATATCTGACATTGAGTCTCAGGGATGTGTATGGATACAAAGATGCTTTATATTTAAGATTTCTTTAGAAGACTTAAGTTTTGATGAGTTGTTGAAAAATTGATTTATTTCATGTTTTGTGAAAGTACCTGGATTGATTTCTTTAAAAAAGGGAAGTGAAAGGTCACGGTGGACATTGGAGATAAAGACATGCTGGAAATCACATGATCGAGTGACTTACTTTGCTGCTAGGCTGTCTGAGCAATGACTGGCTTGGAGAATTTCTTCTTTTATCCTGTCTTCATTTGGGGGAACAAGGTGCCTCCGAGGAAGGGATGCCCAATTAATCACTCTCATTTCCATAAAGGAAATCCTTCAGGGAGAAACCGAATTGTTCTTTTGAAAGAGTGCTAGCAGGAACTTCTCAATATCATTTCTCTTGAGCAAGCTGTTCACCAGGACTCTAGAGTCAACTGTGCATTAGTGTCTTGACCACATATGCCAGAACATCAGAGAGGAACAGACATTAGAATATTATATGCTTTATTCCTTTGCCTCATTAGAAAAGTGTTGTTATTTTCAGAAATTCAACTTCTGCAGAGAAATCAAAACTTTTTTCTTCTTTTTTCCTAAAGTGTGTTTGTGTTCTGGGGTTATTTCGAGGGATAATCATTTATACTTCAATATTACTGACAGGGGATGTTAATCAATTATTGCATCTTCATTGAATAAGTTTTGTTTTGATAATAAATGAATAATTGCATTTATTAAGAAACATGTTTGATAGATCTTTGTTATTTAAAACCTGATAGTATTTTGTCGGCCATCTCAGTAACGCAGAAAACATTTTATTCAGCTTATGTTTTGACCCATAGTGTGGAGAGGCTAAAGCAATAGTGTATTCATCTACAGTTGATTGTGACAGTCTCAATATAATCAACACTGGTGACTTTTGGGAAAAAAAAGTAAATTCTGAGAGAACAGTTTATCACAGAACCAACTGGAGAGGTTATATTTAATAGTAACATTTAAAAGAAGCACAGGTAGCTGTTATAATTATTCACTAAAATCTGTCTGTTCTTTCTACTGGCTCTGACATTGAGAACATTTTGATCCCTTAAGGGACATTCAAAAACAGATTGTAAGGAAGACCAGCTGTCAGCAATGAATCATAATATTAATAAAGGGTTTATCACAAAAGAAGGAATGGAATGCTTAGACCCAAAAGGAAATAAGCACAAAATTATTTCTAAATGGTCATAATATATCAGGTACCTGAGGAGAGAATACATAGTTGCATGCATTCAGTAGCCCCTAATGTTCATATCTGAGGCATTACCTCATACCAAAAAACAAAACTAAAGGTTGAAAACAGTATTAATCACATGGACCACACAGGCCAGTCTCTCAATGCTCTAAACTGACCTCATTGTTACAACTGGTATAATCTGATTTCTTCAGTTATCACTGCAGCCACCAGGTAACATCACGTGGTCCTATGGCATGTGGTACTATCTGCAACTAGCTCTCAGAAAGCATTGCCTGGGCTATAAGAAGCTGCTGGTGTAACAACCAGATAAAAAGTTTTCAAATTTAAAACAAATTTTGTCAGTCAACACACAGCCATGAAGGTATTAATCACTGAAACAGTGACTGTCTCAGCATTATGCATTTAAAAATCATATGTGTTTAAATAAGGACCTCATCTTTTGATATTTACATGACTATCCCAGGCAGTGAAAACCTGAACCCAATTGTACTGATTAAAAACCAGCCTGACATTGTATCCTTTAGCGCAATAGGAAAGGGGCATTTGCTTTTATTGTTCGAATCTATGTGCTTATTGCTTATACTCACTGTACTGAAGAAATATGGTTCTCAAACCTTTTACAACGCAAAGTCCAGCTAGAGATCATATGACAGGATTCCTGATCCTAGAATTTATCCATTTAAGATCATTTTCTCCAAAATATTTAATACTTTGGGCGGCACGGTGGCACAGTGGTTAGCACTGCTGCCTCACAGCGCCTGTAGACCCGGGTTCAATTCCCGACTCAGGCGACTGACTGTGTGGAGTTTGCACGTTCTCCCCGTGTCTGCGTGGGTTTCCTCCGGGTGCTCCGGTTTCCTCCCACAGTCACAAAGATGTGCGGGTTAGGTGAATTGGCCAAGCTAAATTGCCCGTAGTGTTAGGTAAGGGGTAATGGGTGGGTTGCGCTTCGGCGGGTCGGTGTGAACTTGTTGGGCCGAAGGGCCTGTTTCCACACTGTAAGTCTAATCAAATCAAACTTGACAAGATTCACCACAGTTTGTGAGTAATAGATATGATTGAAAAGTTGTCAGTTCCCTGGCCCACAGGGAGCAGATCAGTCAGAAACTTAAGCGGGCCCTGAAATATGCAACTATCCCATATGCTGCTGTCATCTATCAGGTCATTGCCTGGAAATCAATCTTATTGAAAGACTTAGCCCACAGTTGGATGAGACATGGTAGGTGAAGGCAGTTGGAACAGCTACTTCTCTGAAGAAGAGTCATACCAGACTCGAGTAAAAAGTGAGGTCTGCAGATGCTGGAGATCATAGCTGAAAATGTGTTGCTGGTTAAAGCACAGCAGGTCAGGCAGCATCCAAGGAACAGGCCTTGGATGCTGCCTGACCTGCTGTGCTTTAACCAGCAATACATTTTCAGCTCATACCAGACTCGAAACAATCGCTCTGTTTCTCTCTTGCAGCTGTTGCCAGACCATCTAAGTTTCTCCAGTATTGCCTGTGTTTGATTCAGATTTATAGCAGTATTTTGCCTTCATACAGATAACATTGTGAATATTTATAAAATCACTCATCCTTCAGAAGACTGAGTGACTCAGGTTCTCAACTCATGGGTATCATTAGGTAGGGGGAACATATTGTTCCTAGAAGTGCAAAAAGAGCTCTTGAAAAGTCATGGAATAATATACAAAATTCTGGAAATGCTTAACAGGTTGTGCAGTATCTGTGGACAGAGTAACAAAACTTTTCATCATAACTGGAAGAAGTTAGTAATGGCTTCTAAGGAGCTAAAAGGGGAAACAGAAATAAGTACCTGATTATGGGGAATGAGTTGGTGGGGCAGAGCTAAAAGAATTGTTTATAGGACAAGTAAAGAAACAAAAGATCTGTGCAAAGGAGGTGGAAATGGCAAAATAATCATCAGTTGCTGTCTAAAAGAAGATACAAAAAAAAGTGAGATATGCACATGCAAAAAAAAAGACAAAACTGATGTTAAAGTTTATTGTTTTAAATTGTTGAACTCAATGCTGAATCAAGAAGATTGTGAAGTGCATAGCTTAAAGACAGGCTGCTATTCCTCACGTTTGCACTGCAATTCACTGGAACACTGCCGTAACCTTGGACAGCATCAGCATGAGAGAAGGGTGGAAAATTAGAATAACAAGCCACCAGAAGTTTGTGTTCATGTCTGGAGATTGAATGACTGTGTTCTGCAAAGCAATTGGTAATTAAATCTGAGCTTAGTCTCTCCACTGTAGAGTAGCAAATATAGTATACCAAATTAAAGAAAATATATGTCTTTTGCTGTTTCACCTTTTATAATCACAGCTTGTGCTGCAAGATACATCAATTAGCAAGTGTCGAGAGTGTGATGCTGGAAAAGCACAGCAGCTCAGGCAGCATCCAAGGAGCAGGAAAATCAATGTTTCGGGCATAAGTCCTTCCTGATGAAAGGTTTACTCCTAAAACGTCGATTCTCCTGTTCCTCGGATGCTGCCTGACCTGCCGTGCTTTTCTAGCACCCCACTATCAACTCTGATCTTAGCATCTGCAGTTCTCACTTACTCTAGATGAATTGACAAATCCCATGGCATGAGTTTTAAAAAATCCTTCACAGCCCATCACATGAAATTTGGCAAGAGACACTTTAACACACCAGGCTCCTTAATAAATGCTGGATTAGAGTGGTGCTGGAAGAGCACAGCAGTTCAGGCAGCATCCGAGGAGTAGTAAAATCGACGTTTCAGGCAAAAGCCCTTCATCAGGAATACAGGCAGAGAGCCTGAAGGGGGGAGAGATAAGCTAGAGGAGGGTGGGGGTGGGGAGAAAGTAGCATAGAATACAATAGGTGAGGGTATGGAAGGGGATGAAGGTGATAGGTCAGGGAGGAGAGGGTGGAGTGGATAAGTGGAAAAGAAGATAGGCAGGTAGGACAAGTCATGGGGACAGTGCTGAGCTGGAAGTTTGGAACTGGGGTGAGGTGGGGGAAGGAGAAATAAGGAAACTGGTGAAGTCCACATTGATGCCCTGGGGTTGAAGTGTTCCGAGGCGGAAGATGAGGCGTTCTTCCTCCAGGCGTCTGGTGGTGAGGGAGCAGCGGTGAAGGAGGCTCAGGACCTCCATGTCCTCAGTAGAGTGGGAGGGGGAGTTGAAATGTTGGGCCACAGAGCGGTGTGGTTGATTGGTGTGGGTGTCCCGGAGATGTTCCCTAAAGCGCTCTGCTGGGAGGCGTCCAGTCTCCCCAATGTAGAGGAGACTGCATCGGGAGCAACGGATACAATAAATGATATTGGTGGATGTGGAGGTAAAACTTTGATGGATGTGGAAGGCTTCTTTAAGGCCTTGGATGGAAGTGAGGAAAGAGGTGTGGGCCGAGGTTTTGCAATTCCTGCAATGGAAGGGGAAGGTGCCAGGACGGGAGGGTGAGTTGTTGGGGTGCACGGACCTGACCAGGTAGACACGAAGGGAACGGTCTTTGCAGAAGGCGGAAAGCGGTGGGGATGGAAATATATCCCTGGTGGCAGGGTCCGTTTGGAGGTGGCGGAAATGTCGGCGGATGATTTGGTTTATGCGAAGGTTGGTAGGGTGGAAGGTGAGCACCGGGGGGTTCTGTCCTAGTTACGGTTGGAGGGGTGGAGTCTGAGGGCAGAGGTGCGGGATGTGGACGAGATGCGTTGGAGGGCATCTTTAGCCACGTGGGAAGGGAAATTGCGGTCTCTAAAGAAGGAGGCCATCTGGTGTGTTCTGGGAATAAATGCAGCTACGGAAGTAAACATATTCAAATATTTCTAAAGAAACATGTTACTTTTGCAAAGGTGACTAAGATAGTGGATAGGGGAATGTCTATGGATGTTGTTTATCTAGAAGTTTGGATGAAGTCCCACTTAACTGACAGTTAATTCAGATGGATGCCCATGGAATTGAATGCAAATTACTGACACGGCTGGGGAAACTGGCTGAATGGTAGGTAACAGGAAGTAGGGATAATGGGTAGATACTCAAATTGACAGGATGTAACCAGTATTGTCCCAAAACGATCTGTGTTAGAGCATCAATTGTTCACATTATTTATAAAGAACTTGGACAATGGCATAAAAAGTCACATAACCAAATTTTCTGATGACACAAAATTATGCATTGTAGATAATGTAGCTAATAACATAAAATAACAAAAGGATATTTATAGACTGTGTGGCAGACGGAGATCAATGTCAGCAGATGTGAGGTTATCCATTTTGGACAGAAGAACAACAGATCAGGATATTTTCTAGACGATACAAAGTTAATTACAGTGGATGCCCAAAGAGACTTGAGGGTGGGGGTTCAGATGTATAGATCTTTAAAATTCCTCAATCAGGTGCAGAAAATAGTCAAGAAAGCTAATGGAGTTTTGGCCTTTATATCCAGAGGATTGAAGTATAAGGATACAGAAGTTATACAGCAGTTATGCAAATTGGTTAGATCCCAACTGGTGTACTGTGAGCAGATCTGGGCATCACACCTTATGAAGGATATAGTGACCTTGGAGGGTGTACAACCTGGTGTACAAGCATGATACCTGACTTCAGGGTTTAAGTTATGAGGACAGATTATACAAAATTGTGCCTGCTTTTGCTCTAGAACTTATATGGTTAAGGGGTGATCTGATCAAAGCCATCATGGTGGGCGGCTCAGTGGTTAGCGCTGCAGCCTCACAGCACCAGGCATCCGGGTTCAATTCCAGCCTTGGGTGACTGTCTGTGTGGAGTTTGCACATTCTAGATTAGAGGTGCTAGAAAAGCACAGCAGTTCAGGCAGCATGTGAGGAGCAGTAAAATCAACATTTTGGGCAAAAGCCTTTCATCAGGAATACAGGCAGAATGCCTGAAGGGTGGAGAAATAAATGAGAAATAAATCTCTCCACAGCCAGCATCTTGAGCGAAAATAAGGTCTGACAAGAACATTTTCTTCCATGCAGTGTGTGTAGCAACTGAAAAATTTTCAACTCAATCTATCAGGAGCAAAAATCCAGCCCAGTGTCTTTTTTTGTATATTTAAAATATCAAAAATTATGATAAAATTTGATTTAAAATTAAAAAAATTGGGTGTCATCTCATCCATTAATTTCCTATCTTTAATTTGACAAAAGTGTTACATTTACCTCTTCTTGATACTTTGTTCAATAATGTTGCAATTAAAGTAGCGTGTATTTCCTTTTCACCAGCTTCATTTCGGAAAATCAATAATTCTTTGAGAACTTAACAGAATAAATGCTTTTGTCCTTGGATTGAGAGTCTAGAACCAGGGAATTATAAGAGTTGGCCATTTTGAACTCAGATGAAGAGAAAGTTCTACACTGAAAAGATTGTGATGCTTTGGAAGTCTCTAACCTCTAAGCTGTGGTTGATTAGACAACCAATATATTTAGAGTCATAGAGATGGACAGCACGGAAACGGACCCTGAGGTAAAACTTGTCCATGCTGACCAGATATCCTAATCTAATCCCATTTACCAGCACTTGTCCCATATCCCTCTAAACCGTTCCTATTCATATATCCATCCAGATGCTTTTTAAATGCTGCAATTGTACCAGCCTCCACCACTTCCTCTGGCAGTTCATTCCATATACACACAAAAGACTGAGATTTTTCATCCTCAGGCACCAAAGAAATAAAGAGATATGGAACATTAGAGCTGATATAAATGTTCAACCATTATGGGTCAACCGTTTGTCTGGTCTACATCTGCTCCAATGATGTTATGATGTTATATTCAGTTGAGCCTAAAATAAGCTTATACAGTTCTTCCTAAATCTATTCATTTACTCAGCTGTCAAAATTCTGAGGATACAATATTAATTGCAGTTGTACCCACATATGATCCATGCATGTACATTTATGATGATCCTTACATAATTGTGAGAAAAAAATACAGTTACTTTCAAGCATTTTTTTAAAAAAGTAGTTTTGGTTTTTCTGACGTTATATAACCACAAATTAATGAGAATAATCAAAATTAAATTCAACCAAGCATGAAAATCAAAGAAAGAGGTATCACAATATCACGTAAACATTTGAGGTTCCCAACTTCTGGTGTCCGGAATGCACACATAGTGAAAGATAGAATTACACTTTCACAGAAATATCCCCAAAGGAATGAAATGCACCTGGATCAGGCTCAGAAGGGCAGTTCAACAAGATGACATATTTTTGGAATACACTGGTGGCAAATAAGGCAATAATAAATTAGATTTTAAGAGAAGACAAGTATGAAGAATGCGTTAAATGTGAATCGTTTTTATGGTCAGGTTCTAGACAAATTATTTCACAAGATTTGAATTGCCCAAAGATGTGCAGGTTAGGTGAATTGGCCACGTTAAATTGCCCATAGTGCTAGGTGCATTAGTCGGAGGGAAATGGGTCTGGGTGGGTTACTCTTTGGAGGGTCGGTGTGGACTGGTTTGGCCAAAGGGCCTGTTTCTCCACTGTAGGGAATCGAATCTAATCTAATTAAATTGAATTTATTGTCACGTACCGAGGCACAGTGAAAAGCTTTGCCTTGCGAGCAATACAGGCAGATTACAGAATTAGGTAGCATAGTTAAGTAAATAATAGGTATACAGCGCCAAAAACAAAAACACAGGTACAGGCGAATGTTAAGAGTTTATGAGTCTATTCAGTATTCTAACAATAGTAGGGTAGAAAATGTTATGAAACTGGCTGGTGCATGTGCTCAGGCTTGTGTACCTCTCCCTGATGACAGAGGTTGTA
The DNA here is from genome assembly GCF_020745735.1 of Hemiscyllium ocellatum. Lineage (NCBI taxonomy): Eukaryota > Metazoa > Chordata > Chondrichthyes > Orectolobiformes > Hemiscylliidae > Hemiscyllium > Hemiscyllium ocellatum. The sequence goes on along the minus strand of NC_083405.1, from coordinate 87,779,403 downwards.
GAAAAACATTGCCAGGGTGGGATGGAACTTTGAGAATGCTGGCGGCCTTTCCTTGACAGCGGGCTTGGTAAATGGATTCTATAGATGGGAGGTTGGCCTTCGTGATTGTCAGGGCTGAGTTCACCACTTTCTATAACCGTCTCCAATCTTGAATGGTACAGTTACCATACCAGGTAGTGATACATTCAGACAGAATGCTCTCGTTGGCGCATCTATAAAAGTTGCCAAGGGTATTCGCTGTCATGCCAAATTTCCTCAGCTGCCTGAGGAAGAAGAGACATTGTTGGGCCTTTGTAACCAGTGCATCCACATGAAGAGTCCAAGAAAGCTTGATGTAGATGATCACTTCCAGCAACTTGACACTCTCCACTCATTCCACCTCTGTGCTGTTAATGTGTAGGAGTGCATGAGTAATATCCTCCCGAAAGTCAATAACGAGTTCCTTGGTTTTGCCGGCATTGAGAGCTAGGTTGTTCCCAATGCACCATTTTGCCAGATCTTCCACCTTCTATCTGTAGTTTGTTTCGTCGCCATCTGAGAGTCGATCGACAATGTGGTGTCATCAGCGAACTTGTAAAATGGCATTAGTCTGGTATTTGGCAACACACTCATATACAGTATACAGTGAGTACAGTAGGGGGCTGAGTACGCACCCCTGGGGGGGGGGGAGCCCTCCAGTATTGCGTGTTAGTGAGGATGAAATATTGTCACTAATCTTCACTGATTGTGGCTGTGGGTCAGGAAACGGAGGATCCAGTTGCACAGAGTAGAGCTTAGTCTGAGATCACTAAGTATAGTAATCAGTCTCAAGGGGATACGTGTTGAAGGCTGAGCTGCAGTCGATGAGTAGGATTCTTACGTAGCTGTTCTTGATGTCAAGATGTTCTAGGGAGGAGTGAAGTGATATGGCATCTGACGTGGATCTGTTGGTCCGATAGGCAAACTGGAGTGGATCAAGAGTAGTGGGGATGCTGGAGTTAAACAATGCCATGACCAGCCTTTCAAAGCACTTCGTGACCACCAAAGCTAGGGCCACTGGGCGGTAGTCATTGAGACATGCTGCATGAGCCTTCTTAGGCACAGGGATGATGTTGGCCCTCTTGAAACAGGCAGGGACAGTGGCCTGCTGCAGGGAGAGGTTGAAGAACTAGAATTCACTGTAAGACCTTCAACTGGCAAATGCCCATTCCTCACCGGTCAACAGACAACTTGCAATTCAAAGACATCTCAGGTCTCCGTGCATCATTTCCCTTGCTGAATCAACTTTCAGGCAGTAGGTGTAGCAATAGCAACACTTTGCATTCATATAATGCCTTTAATTTGATTTTTAAAAAGGTCCTAAGCACTTCAGGTAAGAATTATTACATAAGATTTTGCATTGCATCAGATAATATTATACCAGATGATCAAAATCTTTTCTAAAGAGGCACGTTTTAAGGAGCATTTTAAAGGTGACAGGAGAGATAATGAGGCAAAGAGGCAAATCTGAAGCTTCAGTCCTTGGGAACTAAAGGGAGGTCACTGATGGTGAGCAATGGAAATGAAAGGTGCGCTCATGGGGCCAGAACTACAACCTCTCTATTTAATCTCAGGAGTTCTCATCAGGCGTGGGGCTGCAGGAGACTACAGAGATCAGGTTTCTTAAGAAAGAAGCTTTGCGTTGTAAGTTTAAACACAAATTGCAAATGACAAATGAAAGACAATAGAATGATTTGAAAGCAACCACTGTAAAATCAAGGCTTGGCTTAATCAGGAGCTAATTTCATTTGGAGAGCACAAGGGTGTTAAGCAAATGCAACTTGATGCAAGGAGGAAAGCAGAGTTTTGAATGTCCTCAGGTTAGCAAAAGGTAGAATGTGGAAAGTTGACATTGTTGGAAGAGTCAAGTGTGAGCATAACAATGTATGTTATCAGCAGTAGCTGAATCAGATGATGGCGCAGAAGGGAAAATATAGATGATTTCAGTGACAGCATGAATATGTGGTCAGAAGTTCAAAACGTGGTAAAATATGACACCAAGTTTGGAAACAATTTGTGTCATATAGTTGCTAGGGAAAGAAGTCAAGCCTGCAGCAGCAGAATGGTGTTTGAAGCAAGGATCAAAGACAATGGCTTTGGTTTTCCCAATAATTAACTGAAGAAGTTCATTGAGCAGTGGGAATCGGGGTTCATGAACACAGGGTGAAGGAATGCATGCAGCTCAATGTACCATATGGCTCAAGGCTCTCAGTCTGTGAAGGGATTGGACAAGATCATGGAGAGCTATTCATTTCATCTGCATGGACTGTTAACTGCATATTCTGCACTTTCTCAGCCTTGGCTGCCATCCAGAGATATTTCGGCACGCTATCACCATCCAGAGATACTCTAACACGCTATCACCATCCAGAAATACTCTAACACGCTATCACCATCCAGAAATACTCTAACACGCTATCACCAACCAGAGATACTCTAACACGCTATCACCAACCAGAGATACTCTAACACGCTATCACCAACCAGAAATACTCTAACACGCTATCACCATCCAGAAATACTCTAACACGCTATCACCAACCAGAGATACTCTAACACGCTATCACCAACCAGAAATACTCTAACACGCTATCACCAACCAGAGATAGTCTAACACGCTATCACCAACCAGAAATACTCTAACACGCTATCACCAACCAGAGATAGTCTAACACGCTATCACCAACCAGAAATACTCTAACACGCTATCACCAACCAGAGATACTCTAACACGCTATCACCAACCAGAAATACTCTAACATGCTATCACCAACCAGAGATAGTCTAACACGCTATCACCAACCAGAGATACTCTAACACGCTATCACCATCCAGAGACACTCCGACACGGTATCACCATCCAGAGATACTCCGACACGCTATCACCATTCAGAGACACTCCGACACGCTATCACCATCCAGAGATACTCCGGCACGCTATCGCCATCCAGAGACACACCGGCACGGTATCGCCATCCAGAGACACTCCGACATGCAATTGCCATCCAGAGATACTCCGACATGGTATCACCATCCAGAGATACTCCGGCACAGTATCACCAACCAGAGACACTCCGACACGGTATCACCATCCAGGGATACTCCAGCACGCAATCGTCATCCAGAGACACTCTGACACAGTATCACCATCCAGAGATACTCCGGTATGCTATCACCATCCAGAGTTACACCGGCACGGCATCACCATCCAGAGACACTCCGGCACGGTATCACCATCCAGAGATACTCCGACATAGTATCACCATCCAGAGACACTTTGGCACAATATCGCCATCCAGGGATACTCCGGCACGCTCTCACCATCCAGAGATAGTCCGGCACGTAATCACCATCCAGAGACACTCTGACACGGTATCACCATCCAGAGACACTCCAACACGCTATCACCATCCAGAGACACACCGGCACGGCATCACCATCCAGAGACACACCGGCACGGCATCACCATCCAGAGACACTTCGACATGGTATCACCATCCAGAGATACTCTGACATGGTATCACCATCCAGAGACACACCGGCATGGCATCACCATCCAGAGACACTCCGACATGCTATCACCATCCAGAGTTACACCGGCACGCTATCACCATTCAGAGACACTCCAGCATGCTATCACCATTCGGAGATACACCGGCATGGCATCACCATTTGGAGATACTCTGGCACACAATCACCATCCAGAGATACACCGGCATGGTATCATCATTCAGAGACACTCTGGCACGGCACCACCATCTGTAGATACTCCGGCATGTAATTGCCATCCAGAGACACACCGGCATGGTATCACCATCCAGAGATACTCCGGCACGGCATCACCATCCAGAGACACTCCGGCACGGTATCACCATCCAGAGATACTCCGACACAGTATCACCATCCAGAGACACTTTGGCACAATATCGCCATCCAGGGATACTCCGGCACGCTCTCACCATCCAGAGATACACTGGCACGGTATCACCATCCAGAAACACTCCGACACGCTATCGCCATCCAGAGACACTCCGACACGCTATCACCATTCAGAGATACTCCGGCACGGTATCACCATCCAGAGATACTCCGGCATGGTATCACCATCCAGAGATACTCCAGCACGGCATCACCATCCAGAGATACTCCGGCACGGCATCACCATCCGGAGATACTCCGGCACGGCATCACCACCTGAAGATACTCTGGCACACAATCACCACCCAGAGACACTCCAGCACGATATCACCATTCAGAGATACTCCAGCACGGTATCACCTTCCAGAGACACTCCGTCACGGTATCATCATCCAGAGACACACCGACACGGTATCACCATCCAGAGATAGTCCGGCACGTAATCACCATCCAGAGACACTCCGACACGGTATCACCATCCAGAGACACACCGGCACGGTATCGCCATCCAGAGATACTCCGGCACGGCATCACCATCCAGAGACACTCCGGCACGATATCACCATTCAGAGATACTCCGGCACGGTATCACCTTCCAGAGACACTCCGTCACGGTATCATCATCCAGCGACACTCCGGCACGGCATCACCATCCAGAGATACTCCGACACGGTATCACCATCCAGAGATACTCCGGCACATAATCACCATCCAGAGACACTCCGGCACATAATCACCATCCAGAGACACATCGGCACGGCATCACCATCCGGAGATACTCCGGCACAGCATCACCACCTGAAGATACTCTGGCACACAATCACCACCCAGAGACACTCCGGCACGATATCACCATTCAGAGATACTCCGGCACGGTATCACCTTCCAGAGACACTCCGTCACGGTATCATCATCCAGAGACACTCCGGCACGGCATCACCATCCGGAGATACTCCGGCACGGCATCACCACCTGAAGATACTCTGGCACACAATCACCACCCAGAGACACTCCGGCACGATATCACCATTCAGAGATACTCCGGCACGGTATCACCTTCCAGAGACACTCCAACACGGTATCACCATCCAGAGACACATCGGCACGGTATCACCATCCAGAGATACTCCGACATAGAATCACCATCCAGAGACACTTTGGCACAATATCGCCATCCAGGGATACTCCGGCATGGCATCACCATCCAGAGATACTCCGACATGGTATCACCATCCAGAGACACACCGGCACGGCATCACCATCCAGAGACACTCCGACATGGTATCACCATCCAGAGATACTCCGACATGGTATCACCATCCAGAGATACTCCGGCACGGCATCACCATCCAGAGACTCTCCGGCACGGTATCACCATCCAGAGACTCTCCGACATGGTATCACCATCCAGAGATACTCCGGCACGCTATCACCATCCAGAGATACTCCGGCACGGCATCACCATCCAGAGATACACCAGCACGGCATCACCATCCAGAGATACTCCGACATGGTATCACCATCCAGAGATACTCCGGCACGCTATCACCATCCAGAGATACTCCGGCATGGCATCACCATCCAGAGATACACCAGCACGGCATCACCATCCAGAGATACTCCGGCACGGTATCACCATCCAGAGATACTTGGCACGCTATCACCACCCAGAGACACTCCGGCACACCATCACCATCCAAAGATACTACGGCACGGTATCACCATCCAGAGATACTCCAGCACGTACTCATCATCGAGAGATACACCGGCACGGTATCACCATCCAGAGATACTCCGACAGGTTATCACCATCCAGAGATACTCCGACATGCAATTGCCATCCAGAGCTACACCGGCACGGTATTGCCATTCAGAGATACTCCGGCACGTTATCACCATCTGGATATACTCTGGCACACTATCACCCTCCAGAGATACTCCGGCACGGTATCACCATCCAGAAATATTTCGGCACGCAATCACCATTCACAGATACAATGGCACGTAATTGCCATCCACCGATACTCCGGCATGGTATCACCTTCCAGAGATACACCGGCACGTTATCACCATCCAGAGACACTCCAACACGTTATTGCCATCCACAGATACTCCGGCACGGTATCACCATCCAGAGATACACCGGCACGTTATCACCATCCAGAGATACTCCGACACGCTATCGCCATCCAGAGATACTCCGACACGCTATCACCATCCAGAGACACTCCGGCACGCTTTCACCATCCAGAGATACTCCGGCACGTAATCGCCATCCAGACATACTCCGGCACGTAATCGCCATCCAGAGATACTCCGGCATGGTATCACCACCCAGAGATACTCCGACACGGTACCACCATCCAGAGACACTCCGGCACGGTATCACAATTCAGAGATACTCCGGCACGCTATCACCATCCAGAAAAAGCAGAGCACCATAGCACCGGCTTCACTATTTGAAAAACCTCCCAATTTGTATTGAAGATTTGAGGCACAGAAGTTTGCAGAGGACACTCCAATGCAACAAGCTCTGAACAGATTCATAGACTCCAATCTTGCCTGCAAATTCTACAGTCTGGATGAAAGGCTTATGGCAGAAATGTCGATTCTCCTGCTACTCAGATGCTGCCTGACCTGCTGTGCTTTTCCAGCACCAGACTCTCAACTCTGTCAGTTTTTCCAGTCTAATTGAAGTATGCCAACCCTTCTACCATGGCTCAAAGGGGCTATTCCTCAAAACTTGGTCACCCTTCAATCAGATAGATGAGATATCTGACCAGCAACAAAGGGGAGCAGTCAAATTGAAGGAGCTTCTCCTAGAGCTGCTCCTAGGCCTGGCATGGTGATCAGTCAGAGGTCCAAGCAGCACACAGTCAACTGGGATCTCAGACCAGAATGCCTGCCTTGTTCCTGTGGTGACACTCATGCTCAGCTGTCCCTGGAAATAGAGCAGCCAGTGTCCGCTGTTCCATTAAGGCATTCCAAACTCAGTGGACACTTAAAGGAGCAGAGAGCTTCATTAACCCCAGTCCAGGATCAAATTTTAACTTGACTTTTTAAATTTCACCTGACAAATGTTGTCACAGTTTATTTTTTACAGAGAAGGGGGAAATACGTGACCTCTTTAATGATGTTCACAAGTCATTAATCACTTATTTCAACATACAAGATGCAGCATCAACTGTTCATTTTGCAGCACTCTGGAGTCCATGGACCATATCTGAATATACAGATAATGGGCATTTGCAGCCATGTTTTAGTTATTTGAAAAACCTTTTGTTGCATTTCTCATTGCACTTCAATCTGCACTCTTGATCTTTGTCATCTGGTTCAGAGGGATGTGGGCAGATCAGAAAACTTCCTTGTGGAGCTGCACCTGGGCCTGGTCAGACTGGCTACTAACAGGTTCAGGCAGCGGGCCTGTGGAATGGGGTGGCATGGTGGCTCAGTGGTTAGCACTGCTGCCTCACAGCACCAGGGTCCCAGGTTTGATTCCAGCCTCGGGTGACTGTCTGTGTGGAGTTTGCACATTCTCCCTGTGTCTGCGTGGGTTTCCTCCGGGTGCTCCGGTTTCCTCTCACAGTCCAAAGATGTGCAGGCTAGGTGAATTGTCCGTGTTAAATTGCTGATAATGTTAGGTGTGTCATTCAGAGGGAAATGGGTCAGGGTGGGTTACTCTTTGGAGGGTTAGTGTCGACTGGTTGGGCCGAAGGGCCTGTTTCCACACTGTAGGGACTCTAATCTAATATCTGCTGGCTGTCTGCCTCTCTTCTGTGGTTATGCCCAAGTATTCTTAGAGAGTGAGCATGTAGTGTCCACCAATACTCTCGATTCCTTTAGAGAGAGGTGGGCAACATGGAGGAAACAGTGCTTTATTTCCCTCTCCAACTCCATTTTGATTTCCTCCTCTCCCTACCTCCTTTGACGGCTTGCATTGCCTGTAACAGGCCTTGCATGTAAATATCTAATTGGCTACATAGGTGATTTACTGGTGATGGTTAGTGTTTAAGTGAAAAAAAGTCATGGTGATTTGGTGATGGGGTAAAATTATTCAGTTGTGTATGATAGCATTTCCAGAAAATAAAGCAGAAAAATAAAAGATGTGATATTCTGAGCATGTGTATGTGAAGATTCCATAATTTCCCAGTAGGCATTACATTGGAAGAAGTTTCAATGCACCTTATAACATTTTGTGAGTTTGTTATGCCTTTTCAAAGAGGATTTCCATCTTATCAACCATAAATTACAAAATCAAAAATTATTGTGGAGACAAAACATAGCTTGTTTACTGTGAGAGCATGGGCAGTCACTATGAAAAACCTCTGGTAACATTACACTTACTGGATTATTTGAATTATTTATGCAATAAGTCTCATCCTGGCATAAGGTTAACTGTTATCAAATTACATTAGTCATTCAGATCAATAAAACGTTGCTTCAGCAATGCGGATCTCTCAAATAATCAAATTTCAGCAAACTGTTCAACAGATAAAATGGATACAGAAGTATGTACTTTTTATTTTATTAAACTTGAGCTTGGTAATATGAGAGAAGCTGTGCTGCTTGTATTATATTTTATAAGTATGCATTCCAGTGACCACACTGTTTTGAGTAGAGGTAAAATTCCATCACCACTAGCTTACCAACAGATACAAAAGGCACTTAATTGTGTATCTTCCTTTCTGTTTCAGCATCTTTTTGATCTCCAAAGGATCAGATTCCATTGACAGTGTTGAATTATAGGCACTCTGACAATCCAGAAATATGTCCACTCTTTTTAATTCTTTCATGGAATGTGAATGCTGCTAGCAAGTCGAGCATTTGTTGGCTTGTCCAAATTGCTGCTGGGAAGTTAGTGGTGAGCTGCCTTCTTGAATCAGTGCAGTTGTAGGAACACCCACAATGCTGTTAGGAAAGGAAGTTTAGGTTTTTGACACAGTGACAGTAAAGGAATGGAAATCTAGTTCCAATGACGTATGATTTGGGAGCGGAACTTGCAGTTGATGGTGTTCCCAAGCTTCTTATGCTGTTGGCCTTCTACCTGGATTTGGAGGGAGTGTCAAAGGATTCTGGTCAACCTACTGCAATACTTCTAGTGTATAATGCACAATGTGCACTGGTGTTGGAAAGGGTGAATATTTAAAGTGAAGGATAGGGTGATGATTAAGTGCCTTCCTTGTCCTGGAATTTGTTAATCTTCCTAAGTTCATTACAGCTCAGTAATTCAAACAAATGAAGACTATCCTATCATACTGCTGACATGTGCCTTGTCGGTGGTGAACTGGTTTTGGGGAGTCAGGTGGTGAGTCACTCACTGCAGAATACCCATGCCTCTCACTGGCTTGTAGTCACAGTATTTATATTATTGGTCTAGTTCAGTAAGCACAATAAGCAATCCACAATATTTTTATGGTGGGGATTACAGTGATGTAATGACATTGAAATTGAATGTGATAGGAAGCGCTGATTTTTCTCTTCTTGGAGATGGTCATTGCCTGGCACTCAATGGTGCATATGTTATTTGTTACTTATTAGTCTAAGTCTAAAAGTTGTCCAAGTCCTGCTGTACATGGGCAGAGATTACTTCAGAATCTGAAAAGTCATAAATGGTTCTACTGTGCAAGCAGCTGGACCACAGGCATTCCTGCAGCCATGTTCTAGGGTTGAGCTGATTGACCTCTAACAAACATAGTCAATTTCCTTTGTATTTGGTATGAGTCAAAGTAGCTATGTTATTGCTTTACCAGGTTAGCACCTCATTCCCTCCTCCACCTAGCCCGTTCCTGGCTTGATGATAATTGTAGAATGGGGGGGATATGTCAAGCAATAGGCTTACAAGCTGTGGCTGAAAGAAATTCCACTGCTGATAGTTCACAGTGACCCAGGGATGTCCAATTTTGTTTTACTGAATCATCACTGACTCTAGTCCATTTAAGGACAAGACCAGTTTGGGAAACAGTGGTACGACCAAATCACTCTGGACAGCAGACACTGAAGTCCCACCATCCAGATAAAATTCTTTGCCTAATGCTTCTTGAGCACTTCTTCCAAGTCATATTTAACATGGGACAGATTCATCAGCTGAGGGATGGCAGTAGGTGGTCATAGGTAAAAACAATGACTGCAGGTGCTGGAAACCAGATTCCGGAATAGAGTGGTGCTGGAAAAGCACAGCAGTTCAAGCAGCAGCCGAGGAATTCCACTCTATTCCGGAAAGTAGGTGGTCATAAGCAGGAGTCTCCTTGCCCATGTTAAACTTCATACTACAAAACTTCATAGAATCTGGAGTCAATGTTGACAATTCCTAGGGAACTCCCTTCTGCTTATACTGCCACTTCGGCTGGTAGCATAGGACATAGCTGAGATGGGTAATGCAGTACTCAAGATTAAATTATGTTGAACTGTTGCTTGACTGCCCTGTGGACCATCCACCCAATTAGGAATGAGAGAGAAGCTGGTCAAAGCACATTTCACCTCAAACTTCTGCAGTCAGCATGGAAGAGATCTTTCTCCCCTCAATTTAAAAAAATAATCAAACTCATGTCCTAGAAGGTAATGGTAAATGTTTGAGCACAATTCTATCATCCGGTCTTCTCCAAGTTATCTCCTGTTTCCAAAATGCTGATAAACAGCTGAAACATTTTGTTGCTATCAAGAAACAAATTGTCAGCAACACCACAATCATTGCTTTGAATAATGTGGAGTCCACGCCACTACTTCCAATCACCCTGACAATCAATTTGTATCAGCCTAATCGAACATTGCAGGAATCCAGCCACTTCATCCCTATATGCATTTGCTTCTTCTGTCTTCTAAAGCAACCAGCAATCAATGCCTGCCAAAATTCAGGAGCTTATTCCTTTGGTAGTGATTATATTGATCAATGAAATTGCACTTTGTGCTGTACAGTGCTCAGGTTGTTTGCTAGTGGTGGTATCAGTGGCAGTGGGCAGTGCATAAGGCTCAATTACCTATTATCAGCAGAATGAGATAGGATTACATAGGAATCAGAAAGACCACATTAAATGACGCTGCTTTTAATTTACATATACAAATAAGGATAATACTATCAGTCTTTTCCAAGGACTCCTGCAGTGACATATATTCGATAAACGTCATCTGGCATTGTGCAGACTCAGTATAAAGTAAGACATAGTCAGTTCAGCTGGTTCTGCTGAGTCATCTTAAAATACCTGTTCTTACTCTGGCAGTATTCACAGGATCTTATGGCTTTACAGAAACCATTAACCAGATAAAAAAAAAGAAAAGCTGTAACAGCATGAGGACTTAGAACTTTTTTCATTGGATAGTAATGCAGTGCACAAGTAGCCAATATATGTGAGTGGTAAATTGCCAGCAACCTGCATAGCCAAAGAATGAATTTCCATTGCAGGCATAAATCATGTCCCCCTGATTTTCAGACACTGCCCATAACCAGCTAATATAGTGTAGCTGAAGGCAGTACAGAAAAAAATCTTCCTACTAGCTCCATTAGTGGCTGAAACAGGGGCACACTAGCAAATTCCAAAAGACTAACAAAGTTATGAGATTTCAGAAATTGCATTACATTGGAAAGCCTTAATCCAAAGGTTTATAAATATTAATAGTAAAAGATTAGTGAAGGATAGAATGGGGCCATAAGAAACAAGCAGGGCAAGCTGCTCACTAAAGCAAAGGCAAAGGCAAACTTACTAATAAGGAAGAGGTACTAAAAAGGCTGGCAATACTCCAGATACAGAAGTCACCAGGTCCAGATGGGATGCATCCTAGATTGCAGAGAGAGAGAAGGGAGCAAACGGTGAAGCATTTGACATAAATTTTCCAGGCATCTGCAAAAATAGGATTAGTCCCGGAGGATTGGAGGATTGCAAATGTGGTACCGTTAAGAAAGGGACAAGATATAACCCAAGAAACTATAGAGCTGTCAGCTTGATGTAAATACTGGGAAAACGGATAGAGAGAATAATACTGGATAAGATAAATGTACACTTAGAGAAAGCTAAGTTAATACGAGACAGTCAATATAGCTTTGTCAAGGGAAGGTCCTGTCTGACAAATTTCACTGAGTTCTTTAATGAGGTGACACGGGTAGTGAATGAGGGCAGTGCTGTGGATGTTGTACATTTGGACCTGCAGAAAGCATTTGATTGGGTACCACATGCTTAGCAAAAGAGAAATGTTTGGGATTATAAATCCTTGGCAGCATAGATTAAAAGTTGAGAAACAGACAGTAAATTGGAGATCAACTGAAAGTGGTGTTCCCCAGGGATCGGTGTTGGGACCGTGTTTTTCCTGATTTACATAAGCGATTTGAAGATGGGTATTGAGGGCAAAATGTCTAAATTTGCAGATGATACTAAGTAGGGAGAATAATGAGGATTATACTGAGTGACTTGGCAAGTTGGCCAAATGGGTTGATTCCTGGCAGGTGAAGTTCAGTGCAGAAGGATGTGAGGTAATGCATTTTGATGGAAGAAACATGGAGAGACAACACAGGCTCAATGGTATAGCTTTCAGGGGAGTATGGGAGCATGATTCTCTGAAGGTGGCCTGGAAGTTGAAATGGTTGTTAAGAAGGCTTATTGGATCCTTAGGTTTATAAATACAGGCATACCTGTAAAAAAGCAAGGAAGTGATGCATCTCTACAAATCATTGGTCAGACCACATTTGGAATATTGTGTTCTGTTTTGGGCATCTTATTTAAGGGAAGATATTAAAGCACTGAAAAGAGTTCAACGGAGATTTACTAAAATGACCAGCAATGATAGATTTTGGAAAAAAAAGGAAAGATTAGGGTTTATTCTCCTTGGAGCAGAGAAGATTAACAGGTTACCTTATTGAGGTGTTCAAAGTTATGAACAACACTGACAGGGTAAGAAGCATATTCTGGTTCCAATACTTGATATTAGTATTTGATACTAATATTGATACTTGATATTAGTACTTGATGCTAGTAACCAGGGGGGTCACAATTTCAACACTGTCAGCAAGAGAACTAGGACTGAAAAGTGGGAGAAACTTCTTTACTCAGAGAGTTGTTAGGATTTGGAATGTGCTCCCTGTGAGAGTTCTGGTGGGGCTTCCATAGTAGGTTTCAAAAGAGAACTGGAAATATATTAGCAAGTGATGTATTTAAGGGGCTATGGAGATTGGCTGGAGAACAGGACGAGCTGGGCAGCTATTTCAGGAGCCGGTACAGACATTATAGATCAACGGCCTCCTTCTGTACTGTAAGTTCTAGGATTCTATGTACAATAACATCACATAATATATGTGTGAATGTAAATAATCATTAGATTAACTATATAATTGGATATTTATTGGCAAAAATCAGGAAGTCAAAGATTTTATATGCAATTCGTGCATGGGACAGTGGATGAATGATTTACAGGAATAGTTATAGTAATGAACCTGTATTATTCAACACATACTATGATTCCTGAAACCTTATGACTGTTGGGATTTGGTTCTGTGCCTCTGATTCAAGTCCACATGGACTAGAAATGTTACGGATCAGTTCTCAGGTGCACTGCCTTCTCCCCAAGCATTGAAACCATAGAAGTCCTGGAGCTGGTAAATTTGGAATGAGAAGGCCAACTGGTGGTGGAGTCAAACCCCCACAATCTTGTCCCCTCCATTGAAATTAAGAGGAAAGTCCATGGTCAGCTGACTTTTCCACACGGATTTTTGCCGGGTGCTCCGGTTTCCTGCTACAGTCCAAAGATATGCAAGTTAGGTAGATTGGCCAAACTTCCCTGTGCCTCATGAATGTTTCACTTATAGGTTCATTGAATGGCTACAAATAAGGCTACAAGATCAATACAGCTAGTCCCAATACTCCAACTTTTCCCAGAAGCCCTAGATTTTGTTTTCTTATTCTTTTCCCTAAGTCCACCACCAAATCCATTTGCACCATTCCTTCAGAAACTGCATTCCAATTTGTAACCTTTTGCTACATAAAAAAGTGAGGCTTCCCTCATTGTCTTAGGTTCTTCTGTTCATCACTTTAAAACTGTGTCCATCACTTGTTGACTTTTCTGCATACAGAAACAATCTTTTTTCCAAGAATTTAACAACTCTATCAAATCTCTTCTCAATCTTCTCTTTAAAGAAAACAATGTAGCTTCTTTGTGGGCGGCATGGTGGCACAATGGTTAGCACTGCTGTCTCACAGCGCCAGAGACCCCGGGTTCAATTCCCGACTCAGGCGACTGACTGTGCGGAGTTTGCACATTCTCCCTGTGTCTGCGTGGGTTTCCTCTGGATGCTCTGGTTTCCTCCCACAGTCCAAAGATGTGCAGGTCAGGTGAATTGGCTAAGCTAAATTGCCCGTAGTGTTAGGTAAGGGGGGGAAATGGGTGGGTGGTGGGTCTGTGTGGACTTGTTTCCACACTGCAAGTAATCTAATCTAAATGTGAAAGACTAAAACAATGAATTGGAGATGCTGGAAAATTGAAACAGAAGTAGAAATTTCTGGAGAAACTCAGCAGGTCTGACAACATCTGTGGATAGAAACCAAAGTCAGTGCTTTGGATTCAATAACCTCTTTTTTGTGAACTTCAGTTAACAAAAATGTTAACTCTGCCAGATGATGCCAGACCTGTTGAGTTTCTCCAGCAATTTCTACTTTCATATGAAAGACAATGACCCAGACAAACTTTTCCTGCCTGAACCAAGTCCTAAATGACACCAGAAGCCAAGATTAAGCAAGGTGCCTACATTATTTCCAGTGTCATACCTCGAGTGAATATATCACTGCTACCATACCACTGTGCAATCAGAAGACCACTGACTCATAAAATGTCCAAGTAAATTTTACACTCTTAAAATATATGTATGCATTGCACATAAATGTACAATAGCTTCGTAAAATGCATTTAAAGGATTGAAAAACAGTATTAAAAGCATTTATAGATACTATGTCTTCATAAAATACGTGAATGAGCGTTCTTAAGAATAACATTGGATTAAAAGCATTTGAAAACAAAAGGTAATAGTGGACACTGCTGAATCTGCTTAATTTTGCTTCATTTTAGACAATATATGCTTCTAGTATGGAGATAGTCTGTGAATATTCCCAAAAATATTTGAAAATCCAATCAAATTTGAAAAGTCTAGTACAGCGTGTGATATTTTGAAGCTAACGCAAAAAAAACCCAATTCATGTCAGACTTACCCCAGACTGAACAGAATTTCCCCTTGCATCAACAGTATGCTCCACATACTGGGAGGACAGCAAATCACTAGGAATTAAGAAAAGTAAGTAAATTAGTCGATAGTGAAATATTTAATATGATGAAGAATTTTACATTAATGAGATCTTACTTACAAAGTGATATTTTCATTACCACATGGAGTTTATGTAAAATACCATATTCATGTAAAAGTTGAATTTTTTAGACTATTTTTAAAGGTTAAATTCTCAGGTCGACTATTACACTGGCACTAATTTTGAGGGGCTGAAATTCATGCTGAAATACCGTATTATTAATAGCAGTCAATTTGATTACACAACTAATCCCGGGTAAAGAAGAAAAACATAACGAATTATGGTAAAAGTAATTACCGGATAAAAGCAAGTGAAACAAGAATGAATTACTGGTAGTAAATTTTATTTATACACACTGGGTACGAAAATTTAATATGCCAAAGATTCATTGAAATCATGCAAAATCACACTGCTCAACATCATCCTGGCCTGGTATAATGGCACACTTAAAATGAAACATTTATTAAAGTCTGAATGTGTAAGCATCTTAAACTTTCCTGCCAAATTCTTCCGTTTCCCTCTCATTTACTCTCATATGTAATGAACCTTAGCAGCATTCACAAATTGTCAAAGAATTAAAGATATATGTAGCTAATATATCTCATTTTTATTCAGATATAATGGCACAATTAAAAGGATTAACTTTTAATGATATTAACTTTTGGATGTATAGTAAACAAAGTGCAATAATATTGATAGACTTAGTCCCAGTTAGAAATAATTAATTAATTAATCAAAATGTGTGTCATAAACCTAAAGGGCTAAGTAGAGTTATAAATGAATGAATGAATGGAGATGTGATATAGTAAACAGAGAGCAATGAGTAGAGTTACTGGTATGAATGAATGAATGTGATTTCGTTTAAGTGGATGAATGGGAACATGTAAGAGGTTTATAATGCGATATAGTAGGGTTAACATTTGCATGAGATATATGGAAAATGCAAGATATTTTGGCCAAAAATAAGGATTGACTTTTACATGAGTACAGATGGTAATATTTTGTGCCAAGTGCAAATATTTGCAGGTTTGTTGTGAAGTGTTGCAGCAATTTAAAAAGTTTATTCTGCACATGATCATCCCATTGAAGTTTTTAACATGATGGGGTTGGGGGGGGCAGTGTGGAGATTTTGTGAGCAGTTTTCAGGTACAGGTACACAATGTCAATATAAATTTGCTTGACATGATCTGATGAAACCCAACTATGCTAAATCCTCGATATAATTTCTTTAGAACCCAAAGCAGCCGGATGAGAGCTCTGACCAATTTCAGACAGCTTTACAACTATATCTCTCACAGGCACCTGATTACAATAGGAGTGTTTACAGGATGGATGATGCTCCAGAGGACAATTTCATAATTTGGAAGATTTTGACAAAAGAGGTCTAAATTATTTGTATGGATCTCCAAGTTGCTCTCCCGATTCTCTTGTTCTGAGGAAGGAAAGTTGCGATATCTTACAAGTGTCCTCTTCTTCAGAGATACTTTACCAATTTCCCTATTGTTAAGACACAGCAAGCCAGGGCTAGGATTTGAACAAATATATTCCACACATACAATTTTGGGAAATCTTCCTGTTCTATATAAAATGTGCGCAATTTTAACTAGCTGTATACTGATCATTCACCTGGGAAAATCTGAAACGATTGTATCAAGGCTCATACAATCAAAGTTTCTGAAATTGGTATCTCCCTGTCTTTGGGCAGATGCAAAGAGATCTAGGGAAGGACATATCGATTCCTGCAGCATCCAACACTGTATCTGTCTACTAATGACTTAACTGAGAAATTCTCTCTTTAAACTGATCGATGAACTGCAGAGGTGGTCACAAGAAGTGTTCCAAGCAATACAAGTGATGAGTGAGTTTTGTGGATTGTATTGAGAAATAACTTCTTTTTTGTGGTACAGGCATTTTACTGCCAATATAATGCTACAAATCAGGCACATGAAGCATTTTCCATCATAGTTGTAGATTTAGATTAAGACAGTAGGTAGTTTAAGAGTAAAAAATGAGGTCTGCAGATGCTGGAGATCACAGCTGCAAATGTGTTGCTGGTCAAAGCACAGCAGGCCAGGCAGCATCTCAGAAATAGAGAATTCGACGTTTCGAGCATAAGCCCTTCATCAGGAATAAGAGAGAGAGAGAGCCAAGCAGGCTAAGGTTTAAGAGTCTTGGCGTCTATTTCTTCCGCTAACATATTGAGTATTACTTGAATAGTTATGTAAATGGAACATAATAATCTTAACAACATTATATTTATCATTGTATTTTTTAAAAATCCCAAGATGAAATTAATTCTGTAGCTGAAATAATGTGACTGAACACACAGTTGACATGGTCCCTTACGCAGTTTGCTGAGTTAGTTTCTAGCCTTGGAGAATTAAACTTAAATAACATTGTGAGTGTGAATGTGAATCGGCAGTGCTTGCATACTACCAGGTCTTCACATTCTGAAAGGCAGCACCTCTGGCATTGCAGAAGTCCCTTGATACTGGAAGTGAGACTTTAGTATGGATTTGAAACTCAGTTTCTGACTTCTCATTAAGCTACAGCAAGTCCCTACTTTTGAGATTTTCAGTATTTGTTTCATTGAATCCCGACAGTGTGGAAGCAGACCATTCAGTCCACTGAGACTATACCAACCCTCCGAAGAACATTCCACACAGACCCACTCCCCTACCCTATCCCTCTAACCCTGCATTTCCCATGGCTAATCCACCTAGCCTACATAGCCCTGGTCACTATGGACAATTTAGCATGCCAACCCACCTAATCTGCACAGTTTTGGGGTATGGGAGAAAACCCATGAGATGGAAATAATGCGCAAAATCCACTCAGACAGTCGCCCAAGGATGGAATCAAACTTGGGTCCCTGGTGCTGTGAAGCAACGTGCTAACCACGAGACACTGAGCCACCCAGAGAAGTTCTGTCATTTTTGGGAGAGCCATAATTTCAAGAAGGTATGTCATAGCTGGCATTTTTAAATGTGTGAACAAGATATCTATTTCCATATTTTAAACATGCACAGTAGTACATCTATGATCAGAAGTCATTCTTCTTGGCTTCTTTCAAGTTGATAATTGGATTTAACCACTCCATGTAAACAATGGCCCTTGTTGGATTGGGGGAATGAACCCCATGGTTTACTCCCTGTTCACTGTCCAGTCTTGTGAATAAACTTACTGGTCTCAATGGAAGTCAGAACAAAGGTTTGTTTTTCAACTTCAAGCCAATTAATTTCTTACATACGCTTGTTTAAAATAAGCTTCTTTCAGTACATTCACTTCTTATCATTGAAACTGAGGCACACTGTCATGGTGTCAGTAATGGATGAAGATATTTTCTCAAGAACCTGTTCAGAGATGTCACGTTACATCTCTGGAACGGGTGGGACTTGAACCTGTGTACCTTGGCTCAGAGACAGGGGCACTAGGACTGTGGCAGAAAGAGTTCTCTGGTAATGATGAGCATATTTTGAATAAAACTATTCAGACATGTTATGATACATGTGTGGAGCAGGTAAACTCAGACCTCAAGGATCAAAGGGAGGGACACTACCTCTGCACCATTACAGCCTTTCAGTAATGGACATTTAAAAACCGTAAACATTCAAAGTACATGGAAGCTGTATTATGAATGTAATATTTCAATTAAAGAAAATAAACTAGTGAATCTTAAATGGTAAAATTAACACACACGATTTGGGTTGGGTGGGTGGGGGTGGATGTTGTTAAGTGGCTTGGAAAAGAAAAGAAATTCAAGGCCCATTTTCCATTTCCCTGGTCCCTGACTGTAGTTTACAAGACTCTTTAGTCCATCTGTTCCAGTTCCTAAATTTCTTCCAGGTGCAGCATTCAAGTGATCATCCTCTGCTATTTCTGTCACTTCTAGGAGCATGCCTCCAACAAACAGGTTCCCCCCCACCCCACCCCCGAATTTCAGCCGCTAATGGTCTGTTCTCTCTCCGTCACCCTGATCCATTCCTAACCGCCCCAACAAACTGTCTCATGGCATCTTCCCAAACCTGCCCTGTTAACCCTTTCCTTTTATCTTTTCCCTGGTCTGCCTCCAGAGGTGTAAATTATTTCTAGAAGTAATAGTGCTTTGCTTATCTATCTTTCAATACGGTACACTCTATTTACTGCTTCATGGGTTCAGGTACAGTGTATCATCCTGACATTTGGATACCCTCCCATTCCGATAAAATTCCACCTGTTAACAACAATTCGCTTCCCACATATGCTGTCAATTCTGCTGAATTTTTCCTGCATTTTCTTTTTTTCAAATGTCCAACATCCATAATATTTTGCAGCAGGGGGTTGATTTAGGAAAAGCTCTCCAGCAACTTTGAACCTCAGAAACAATTGGGAAGGATTTAACGAAAGCAACAGGGATCTCGCCCACTGGTGCACAGCCAGTGACAGCCCTTCAATTCCTCTTTAAGGGTGGATCCTCTGTAGTGTGGGTACTCAGACATGTAACTGGACAGTGGCAGGGACTTCCTGGGGTGCAGGAATCCAGAGACAAAGTGTAACTTTTCAAGGGCTTTTACATATCTGAATTAGGAGCAAGAATAAGCCATTAAGTCCTTGAACCTGCTCCACCATTCAATAGTTTCATGGTTGATCTGCATGTGGCCACAATTTCACTTTCCTGCCTATCCTGATTAATCTTTGACTGCCTTTTTAGTCAAAACTAATACGCAATGCAGAAGATAAAATTGTTGACAGTGACTTCAGGATTTGCAATTGTGTATGGCCCAGACGTTGCTCTCAGTTTCACAGGAATAATGATGTTGAATATTGACAGTTTTGCATCATACTACACAATATCCAGATCATTTATGTCTCAGTAATGTTTAGTTCAGCACAATATTACTTTGATACTGATTTTTTTTGCAACAAATACAACAGGCGTACCACATTAAAACTGACAAATAAAAGCCCTCGACTAAGAAAATGATTACGACCAATGACTTGCGCAGTTTATCCTGAACATCTTACATAACTATTTTGAATAACTTCCAACCAACAATTTCAATATTAGTTCATTTGCATTTGAGAACACTTGATTCCTGACAGTATGTCAGATTCAAAACTTAAAATTCAGACTCACTGGAATGAGAGCCTAGTGGGAAAAACAGCAATCAAGGCCAGTGGAAGATCAGATCACAGGGAGTGAGGTGAGAGCAGACCACAGGCATGAGGTGGACTGTGACTGAATCAAACAACTGGAAGTGAGGTGAATTGTGACACGGCCAGACAGTAGGGAGTGAGGTGGATTGTATTAGGGCCAGGCGATAGGAAGTGAGGTGGATTGTGACAGGGCCAGGCAATAGGGAATGAGGTGGATTGTGACAGGGCCAGACAGTAGGGAGTGAGGTGGATTGTATCAGGGCCAGGCCATAGGAAGTGAGGTGGGTTGTGACAGGTCTCGCCCATAGGGAGTGAGGTGGATTATGTCAGGTTCAGACAATAGGAAGTGAGGTGGATTGTGACAGGTCTCGCCCATAGGGATTGAGGTGGATTATGTCAGGTTCAGACAATAGAGAGTGAGGTGGATTGTGTCAGGTCCAGACACTTTTATTTAGTATTTATGAGAAGATATGCTTGAAATCTGGGATGTTGAGGAGATGTCAAAGCGAAGTACACTGCATTAATAATTTGATGCCTTGAAACAATGTAGTAGCTGGATTCACTCCTGGAACAGGAGATAAACTGCAACTCGTTACAGCTGAACTGGCTAAAAGTGGTCTGAAGTTGAAATCAAGGCCTTCATCTGTCACCAATGAGAAAAAAATAAACTTATTTTTCTGTAATGGCTTTAACATGATGGTTCAGGTAAGTAATTGAGATTTGCAGCAATCATTGTACAAGATATCTTCACTGTGTAATTCTAACAAAGGCATTCATCTTTGTTCTTCTACGTAATCAGTCAAATACTGTAGGATATAGGCAGATCACATGATTAACCAAAAATGTCTACAGATGGTTAAATTTAAAGCAAACAATCACTTACCATTTGTGGTACATTTGAGGACAAACACATTTGTTTTACAGAATTATACAATGGGTTAATGTAAGTGGGACATTTCAAGTATTTGAAAGTTTCTACAGTAACTACATGAAGCCTTTTATAAGTCTTCAACCAACCAGAGAAATGGAGCACAGTTGTAAAGCATGAATCATTCATAAAATGTTAAATGCTGTTTGATGTTGGCTGGTTAAATGCCAAAACGCTTTATTTCCTTCCAAAAATCTATACATGGCTGATGTTCTGCATTTTAAAACACAATCCTTCACATGTTTCAAATACAACTTCTATAGTGATGACAAAGGGCCACACTTTATTTCATTGATTCTAACAAAATAGTAGGCATACACAGACACGAAAGCAAGATTGTTAAAAATAAATAGAGCAATCTTATATTCAACCATTTGTTCTGCCATTCTAAGTCTTGCTCCTCTCCAGAACCACTCAAATAATTAACAGAGAAAGAAACAATACAATGAAATGTGTGATCTATCATATTTTAGGGTTTGGATTTTAAAATAGTGGCATATTTCTGAGAAAAGCTTTTAAAACAAACTAGGCCAGACAGTCTTTTAAGAACAATGGTCCAATCCAGTGTATGTCAGAGAGAAAATAAACCCCTGGAGCGTTAACAGAAATTTTTTTCTACTGGGATGGTTAACGACAGATGGAGTAAACATTGAAGAACACCAATTTGTTTTCAGTTCAGGATAATCAAGAGTGATTAAAGTTTAGGCACTGCATGATTTTCGTGCAGTTTGGAGAAGTCCGAATTAGGATCAGAAGCCAGTACCATTTCACTCCTAGAAAGGAGCTTTTCAGAACAGACTATAACATGCCAGAGCAGAAGTAAGCCATTTAGCCCACTGAGTAACTCAGATAATCCTCAACTCCATTTCACTGCCTTTTCAATATATCCCAGGATTACCTTACTGATTAAAAATCTGTCAATCTCAGTTTTAAATCTACTTAATGATCCAGACTTTAAGCCTTCTGCAGTCAAGAATTCCACAGATTCACTACCCTCTGAGCAAAGAAATTTCACCGCATTTCTGTGATCATTAGACAACCCTTTATTCTGAGATTATGCCCTCCAGTCCTAGATCCTCCAAAAAAAGGGCAACAAACCTTTTGCACGTAGCCTGGAAAATCCCCTAAGCGTCTTGTTAATTTCAATAAGGTTGCTTTTCATTCTCCTAAACTCCAATGAGTACAGGCCTAACCTACATAACCTCTACTCATAAACAAGTCCCTCCATACTTCATATCAGCATAATGCACCTTCTCTGGACAGCCTCCGATAACTGCACATTGTTCTTCAGATAAGTGGCCCAAATCTGTTCACAGTATTCCAGTTACTGTCTGACTGGTACGTATGTATTTTCAGTAAAACCTCCCTACTTGATTTGCCTGTGTCACTCTAGTCCCAAATCTCTAAGCCATTAATTTTTCCTTTTTACCGTTGTTGCTTCTCTATGTTAACACAATCTGTCCCTTTCTGTCCCACTTTGGATATCATTAACCAGACAGCTTCCCTGTAGTTCCACCACATCCTCTTGGTTTGTAAGCCTACATTTCCCCTCCCTTTCTACAGCCCTAGTTATTTAATTCAGAGTGGTCCCAGCATGGTTTAAATAAAGCCTGTCTCACTGGAACAGCTCTCTTCTCTAGCATTGGAGCCAGTTCCCCATTAACTGAAATCTATTCTACCCATAGCAACCTCTAAAATTTAACTGCTTGATTCTAATTATTCTATGTCAGGGTAACCATGGCTCAGGTAGTAATACAAAGATGATTACCTTGGAAGTTCTGCTTTTTAATTTAATTCTTAACTGTTCAAAGTATCTATTCCCCCAATTATATTATCCCCTACCACTACTATATTCCTATTTCCTTCCTCCATTGCACTAGCTGCCTGTACCATAGTGCCATAAAGTGTTCGCTCAATTCCTTGCAGTCCCCTCTCTTGTACACACAGCTTGCAGGAGCCTTGTTATTGTTGGACTATTGCAGGACCAAAGCTACTAAAATGAAAGCTCTTCGGTGCTCATAACTCAGCTGCAGTCATATCCACCTGTGGTATAATCATAGACCAAATCTAAACTGCATACCCCGAAGAATATATCCACTCGCTTTCACCCTTCCCTGATCTGGTGCAATGCCTGCAGCTTGGATTCCAGCTCCTCGATTCGGATCCAAAGTCCTAATATTTACTGTGTTAGGTTTGCTCTGGATCACCTTGGAGTCCAGCAGCCTCCACATAATGCAAGAGCCACACATCACCTGTTCTAACATCACTATCACATTGACATATTTTCTAAATTACTCCAGATTCCCTGCTCTTTACACTTTGCCGTAATGATAATGTATGTTTTTTAAAAAATCACCAGTATCAATCCTATATTTAATTAGCTTTTAAATAAAAAGGAAAATTGTTTTGATCTAAACACACTTACTTTTAGTTTAACGACTAAGCTTCCTCACTCGGCAGCTTCTATCCTTCCACTCATTTGACACTATCGTTTGTGAAGTCACTCCATGACTGGTCTCACTGCAGATCGGCCTCTTGATCCATACCTTTTATCCTCTCCCACTCACATCTCACCCTGGACTGTTTAATTCAAGCACCTCTGTCCCCATTTGCATCAAATTCCCACTTTTACCAAATTTCCAGTTTACTCACTCAACATTTGTCACACTCAGCTGAAGTTTCCTTTGCATTGATCGCGATCCTTACAGTTAAGTGTTTAAATTACCTCACATTTTCCCACTTTGGTCCCTCAACCTGGCCTAAAAGGCAGGCTGCAAGTCAGACAAGCTGTCATGTTTGTCAGCAGTCACCAGTCAATGGGGTAGACATGTTGCTGTGTGGCACCATGCTATGTCAGTGTATTATCTGTGCCTTATGCCAGCTACATGCATGCCAAAGTCACCACATTTGCTCAAGCAAACAGCCATGTCTCAAAGTCTAAGGGCAATAGCTGTCAGTCAAGTCTGGGGATAACCCCACAGGCAAGGGATCCTTACACAATAAGTAAAGTACAGCCACTGATATCAGTCCAAAGGTTTGGCATAGTCACTTGTCCGCTTAGAGAGATCAGGGTCAGATTCTTCTCCTGATAGGGAATGAGGAGATGAATGTTGGGCACCTAACCACTCGTCCTGCCTCTTTCAGACCTATTCTGGGCTCTTTTCTCCTGGAATGAGACAAAGTGAGTGAGATGAAAGTGGGTAGTACAGCTGTTAGTGCTGGTTCAGATGGTGGTGGTGGTGGTGGTGGTGGTGTGTGTGTGTGTGTGTATGTGTGAGCAGGCAGCACAGTGGGATGCGGAGTCAGCAGGGTGGGGAGACTTGGGGAAGGGTTGTGGTAATTGCAAGAAAAGGAAGGTGTTGTATTCAATAGTGAGAGTGGCAGAGCATAATCCTTGGTGCCTCCTCTGCTGGTCCTGGGGGAAGAGGACAACCCACTTGTGCACTGTTCCATCCATCAACACTTTTCTGTCCCTGAGCACAAAGCTGAGAACCAATCATCTGCTGTAGCTGAGCAAATGTCTCCAATTGTGCAGGCATTTGACTGGGCAAACAATGGCCTCTTAAACATTGCACCAGAGCCAGGGCTTTTGATATATCCCAGCAGTGTTGGGTACCTCTGCATAAAAGTGAGTGGGAGAATCCAGCTAGCATTGACAAGAGAGCTGAGATAGCAGTGTGGTACCTTGTTAATGAAGTGAGTTTGGCACAACAGCATAAGAGCACTTCCCAGGCCTCATGGAGAGAAACCTTCCATGAAACCCAGCAAAAGTGACATTTGTAGTGATTGTAACGGGTCAACAAGCTGGACATCAAAGAACATAAGCTCCCTAATTGTGGCTGTTCACCTGGTCCATTCAGGGAGACCTGGTTGACATAAAAAGGATAAATACTGGAAATACTGAGGCCCTGAATGCCTGACTCAATGAGAGCCAGGGTAATTGTCAAATGCTACACATTTGTAAATAAAAGGTAATTAGTGATGGGATGGCAGCCTCTGAACAGTTATTTCAACATTCCAGTTCTTGCTAAGATTCAACCATATTGGTGGGGAAAGTAGGAGTGATAAGTGAGAGGAGTTTAGCATAAAAACACTGAATCATTATTCTAAAGACATCCTTTCTTTTTATAAGGCTATGTGAACTCTCAGCAAACATATTTATACCACCTACTCTCAAACATTTACAATATAACTCATTGCAAATCACGATGACTGATATTCAGTGGATGTAGAGTTCATCCTCTGAGAGTGGATATTAGGAATGTAAGTGTGCACACACTGCCGTTTCTAATCCATTCATTTTAAATACTGTTATAAAAAGCAACATTATTGGCAAGATGCCATTTAGCAGCCATCTCTTACTCATCTTGATTCCCAAAAGAATTAACTCCTACATTTTTAGTAATAAGAACACAGATTTCTTTTCTAAGTTTTTCAACTTCCTCTATTGTACACCACAATTAGCCTGAAGAAATTTTTCCATACCACAATATAAAAGTTATTGGTACATTATAACTTGTCTCAATTTAAAGAAAAGAAGTTAATTAAAGTTCTGGAAAGACAGTGGTTGAGATTTCAAATGATCTTCTATGCAGATCATCCATTTTCTGCTTACAGGAATGTTCCGGATACAAGCTTTGTCAGGCTTTATTTTATTTAGTCTCCAGGACTTTAATGAACACTTGAACACAGTTTGAACTTTTGGAAAGGTGGTGCTGAAGTTGGTAACACTTTGGAAAACAACTGAGCTCTGGATTGATACAATATGTAAAGGAAAACAGTGCCCGAGCTACAGGATGATATTTTATGTGCTGAACATGAATTAACAAAACCAGCATCTTCAATGTTACTGCTTCACATAATAGAATATTAACACAGATTCTCCCACACTTGTCACTTCACTTTGCATTATTTCACAGATCCCAGAAATGCAGTGGACATTTAAGAAACTAGGTGACATTGCATCATGAATGCCCTCATCTCACATTAAGCAGCACAGTACAACAGTCAGCGTAGTATGTAGTCATTGCAATCATCTATGTGTAGTGTTACAGTCATGTAATGTAGCCATAACATCAGAAGCATAGAACCTAGACCATGTATAACTCTGTGATCTTCTTACAGTGTAAACAGTTAATGTTGTTAATAAACTTCAAGACATCTGTCTCAACAAGAATCCAATCATTGTGATATATGTTAGATGTGCTTACAAAAAAAACGGAATACTCAGAACATAGCATATTGGTAGTGGTCATAGAGACATAGAATGTACAACACAGAAACAGACCCTTTGGTTCAACTGGTCCATACTGAACAGATATCCTAAATTAATTGAAACCTATTTGCCAGCACTTGACCCATATCCACCTAAACCATTCCTCGTCATATACTTATCCAGATGCCTTTTAAATGTTGTAATTGTACCAGCCTCCACTACTTCCGCTGGCAGCTCATTCCATACACACACCACCCTCTGCGTGAAAAAGTTGCCCCTTAGGTTCCTTTTAATTTTTTCCCCTCTCACCTTAAACCTATGCCCTCTAGTTCTGGACCACCCTACCCTGAGGAAAAGACCTTGACTTATTCACCCTATCCATGTCCCTCATGATTTATAAACTTCCATAAGGTCACCTCTCAGCCTCTGATGCTCCAGGGAAAACAGATCCAGCCTATTCAGTCTCTCCCTATAACTCAATCCCTCCAACCCCAGCAATATCCTTGTAAATCTTTTCTGAACCTTTTCAAGTTTAAGAGAGAGAAACAATTATTGTTTGAGTGTGCTATAGTCTGAAGAATAAGTTGGCAGCAAGTGAGGCCTCATACTATCTGAAGATTGTCTCCTATCTTCATCACATTTTCATCCTATGAATACTCACTGTCTTACAATCTTTTCAAATTCAGTCCTGCCTTCAACATCATATCAGCAGATACATAGTAAACGTGTGCTTCCGGGTTCATGGTTATTTAAGTGGAGTTTGTCTGTTTGGATCTGACACGGGTGGTTGTTTTTATGGACACCTGTGGCACAGGACAAGGAAGCAGGAGACTGCCAGCTTGGATGCAGGGTCAGAATGAGCAAGGGTGATTTGAGGAAAGCAGGGGAGGGGTGAGTCAGTGGCCTGTAACGTTAGCACACAGAGATCTTCAAGGAAGGGGACCAGGTAGGGTTTGGGACATGAAAACTTACAGCAGCAAGGGTCTAGCATCTTGGGTTCGGTCAGTGTGGGTCAGCAGTTTTGAGATCTCACATGAGGAGCTAAAAGTCAGATTCAGTTCTGTTATGTTCTGGGCGTCAGCATGAGGAAGCTGTCTGTCATGAATTAGGTCCATGGTCATAGTCTGAGGGAGCTCAACACAGTTTGAGCACAGGTCCAGTTGCAGTTAAGGGTAATGGGAGCTCTGAAAGGGCTGGTGAGGGAAGGTTTAGGAGGAACTCTCTGATGAGGGAGAGATTAGGGTCAAGGGGAAAATGATACATCCACTTATCACAAGTTCAAAATTCATTGTGGGAGGCTCAAGGATCACAGAGAGAAGGCAGATAGTGATGTTCAGATGGGCTTGAAGATGACAGAGGTGGTGCCAGGTGAAGTTGGATCCTTGTTCCATTGCTGTATCTTACTAATTGTTAACTATTAACCGATGATTAAGCCAGTCCAAGTTGAGGATAGCATGAAGGGTGTGACAGGAGTATGAGTTTTAGGAGTGACCCATGAGTGATTTGAATATTTCATTGTACAGCTGCAGTGACAATGAGGGCTATGAACACTGAGGAGCTGATATCACTGCTTACTTTCTTCAAACAGTTAGAGTCATAGAGTCATAGAGATGTACAGCACGGAAACAGACCATTTGGTCCAAACCGTCCATGCCAACCAGATATCCCAACACAATCTAGTCCCACCTGCCAGCACCCGGCCCATATCCTTCCAAACCCTTCCTATTCAGATACCCGTCCAAATGCCTCTTAAATGTTGCAATTCTACCAGCCTCCACCACCTCCTCTGGCAGCTCATTCCATACCCATACCACACTCTGTGTGAAAACGTTGCCCCTTAGGTCTCTTTTATATCTTTCCCCTCTCACCCTAAACCTATGCCCTCTAGTTATGGACTCCCCAACCCCAAGGAAAAGACTTTGTCTATTTACCCTATTCATGCCCCTCATAATTTTGTAAACTTCTATAAGGTCACATCTCATCCTCCGATGTTCCAGGGAAAACAGCCCCAGACTGTTCAGCCTCTCCCTATCGCTCATATCCTCCAACCCGGGCAACATCCTTGTAAATCTTTTCTGAACCCTTTCAAGTTTCACAACATCTTTCTGATAATGAAGGAGACCAGAATCATATGCAATATTCTAACAGTGGCCTAATCAATATCCTATACAGCCGCAACATGACCTCCCAACTCCTGTACTCAATACTCTGACCAATAAAGGAAAGCATACCAAACACCTTCTTCACTATCCTATCTACCTGCGACTCCACTTTCAAGGAGCCATGAACCTGCACTCCAAGGTTTCTTTGTTCAGCAACACTCCCTAGGACCTTACCATTAAGTGTGTAAGTCCTGCTAAGATTTGCTTTTCCAAAATGCAGCACCTCGCATTTATCTGAATTAAACTCCATCTGCCACTTCTCAGCCATTGGCCCATCTGGTCAAGATCCTGTTGAAATCTGAGGTAACCCTCTTCGCTATCCACTGCACCTCCAATTTTGGTGTCATTTGCAAACTTACTAACTATATCTCTTATGCTCGGATCCAAATCATTTATGTAAATGACAAAAAATAGAGGACCCAGCACCGATCCTTGTGGCACTCCACTGGTCACAGGCCTCCAGTCTGAAAAACAACCCTGCACCACCACCACCCTCTGTCTTCTACCTTTGAGCCACTTCTGTATCCAAATGGCTAGTTCTCCCTGTATTGCATGAGATCTAACCTTGCTAACCAGTCTCCCATGGGGAACTTTGTCGAATACCTTACTGAAGTCCATATATATCACATCTACCGCTCTGCCCTCATCAATCCTCTTTGTTACTTCTTCAAAACACTCAATCAAGTTTGTGAGGCATGATTTCACACGCACAAAGCAATGTTGACAATCACTAATCAGTCCTTGCCTTTCCAAATACATGTACATGCTGTCCCTCAGGATTCCCTCCAACAACTTGCCCACCACCGAGGTCAGGCTCACTGATCTATAGTTCCCTGGCTTGTCCTAACCACCCTTCTTAAACAGTGGCACCACGTTTGCCAACCTCCAGTCTTCCGGCACCTCACCTGTGACTATCGATGATAAAAATATCACAGCAAGAGGCCCAGCAATCACTTCTCTAGCTTCCCACAGAGTTCTTGAGTACACCTGATCAGGTCCTGGAGATTTATCCAACTTTACCTGTTTCAAGACATCTAGAACTTCCTCCTCTGTAATCTGGACATTCTGCAAGATGTCACCATCTATTGCCCTACAGTCTATATCTTCCATATGCTTTTCTAAAGTAAATATTGATGCAAAATACTCGTTTAGTATCTCCCCCATTTTCTGTGGCTCCACACAAAGGCTGCCTTGCTGATCTCTGAGGGCCCTATTCTCTCCCCAGTTACCCTTTTGTCCTTAATATATTTGTAAAAATCCTTTGGATTCTCCTTAATTCCATTTGCCAAAGCTATTGCACGTCCTCTTTTTGTCCTCCTGATTTCCCTTTTAAGTATACTCCTACTGCCTTTATACTATTCCAAGGATTCACTCGATCTATTCTGTCTATACCTTACATATGCTTCCTTCTTTTTCTTAACCAAACCCTCAATTTCTTTAGTCATCCAGCATTCCCTATACCTACCAGCTTTTCCTTTCACCCTGACAGGAATATATTTTTTCTGGATTCTCATTATCTCATTTCTGAAGGCTTCCCATTTTCCATCCCTTTACCTGCGAACATCTGCCCCCAATCAGTTTCGAAGGTTCTTACCTAATACCGTCAAAATTGACCTTTTTCCAATTTAGAACTTCAACTTTTAGAACTGGTCGATCCTTTTCCATCACTATTTTAAATCTGATAGAATTACGGTTGCTGGCCCCAAAGTGCTCCCCACTGACACCTCAGTCACCTGCCCTACCTTATTTCCCAACAGCAAGTCAAGTTTTGCACCTTTAATAGATCGGTCTGACATATCCAAAACCCTACCTCCTCTGGAGAAGAAAGGGAGGGTGTGATGCATGAGGGCTGTTTCTGATCAACATCACAGTCCACAAGGCCAGCAGCATGCAGTAGCAGAATGGCACAGGGGGAGCATCTGAGTTGTAGGCATGTGCTCCTGCTCCCTCTGAATGCTTTGGCACCTCCCTTACAGAAGGGGCAGCTGGAGGGAGATCCTGTTCCAATGAAGTATCAGACTGCATTCAGAAAATTAACCGTGTTTTTCTCTCTCCACACATGCTGTCAGACCTGTTGAGTTTCTCCAGCATTCTCTGTTTCTCTTCCAGGTGCCTGGTTTTCTCTCACTTATCCACTGCTGTATGGAGACCACAGGTAGAGTAGTGCTGTATGGAAACCACCCTGCCCTCTAGGTAAGGAATTAAAAAGAAACTCAACACCCACTGCAATAATGCAATGTTCGACTATCCATTCTTCATGAACAAGTCAGAGACTGATCTCTATATCTTTTGTTACCTTGCATCTTTTAGACTTACCTCTTATTTCTAACTTAACTGCTTCTGTGTTGCATTACTATTTAGAGTCATAGAGATGTACAGCACAGAAACACACCCTTTGGTCCAACTCATCCATGCCGACTAGATATCCCAACCCAATCTAGTCCCACCTGCCAGCACCTGGCCCACATCCCTCCAAACCCATCCTATTCATGTACCTATCCAGATGTCTTTTAAATGTTGCAGTTGTCCCAGCCACCACTACTTGCTCTGGCAGCTCATTCCATACACACATGAAAAAGTTGCCCCTTAGGTCTCTTTTATATCTTTCCCCTCTCACCCTAAACCTATGCCCTCTAGTTCTCGACTCCCCCACCCCAGGGAAGAGATATTGTGTACTTACCCTACCCATACACATCATGATTTTACAAACCTCTATAAGGTCACACCTCTGCCTCCGATGCTCCAGGCAAAACAGCCCCAGCCTATTCAGCCTCTCCCTGTAGCTCAAATCCTCTAACCCTGGCAACATCCTTGTAAATCTTTTCTGAACCCTTTCAAGCTTCACAACATCCTTCTAATACAAGACCAGAATTGCAAGCAAAATTCCTAAAGTGGCCTAACCAATGTCCTGTACAACCTCTCAACTGCTGTACACAATATTCTGACCAATAAAGGTTTTCCTCCTAGATTTAGTCATTACTAAACCCTCATTTTGTTAATTCCAGGAAACCTGGCTCCTTTTAGAACATAAGTTCAGTCTGGTCTGGAAGAAAGGTATTCATAAGGGAAGGATCCATCTAACATCAATTTTGTTGTATCCAACCAAGTTGGGGAGTGGGTGGGGTGGGGGGTGGAGAAGAGAGAATGAACTACCAAGGGAGCTAGTTCACTCCTCCTTGCTTGGTTCTATGATCCTAATCAGGGAAATCATCCTCCCCACAACTAGGCTGTAAGAATTTTATACATTTCAATCAGATCCCTTCTTGTCCTTCTAGTGAATACAAGCCCAGTCCGACCAATCTCTTCTCATAGGACAGTCCTGCCATTCCTGGTCTCAGCCAAATGAGTCTTCACTGCAAGTATATCCTTTCTTAGGTAGAGAGACAAATACGCCATATAATACTCCAGATATGGTTTCTCACCAAGATCCTGTATAACTGCAGTAAGACATCCCTACTTCTGAACAAGTTCTCTTGCAATGAAAGCCAATATAGCAATTTGATGTCCGAATTGCTTGCTAAGCTGGGAAACTGTGAGATTATTTCAACAGACATAATGTAAATGTAATTAACACCAAGCCATTGTACATTTCTGGCCAAGAAGAAATATGACATTAAAGATTTCAGCTACAGTTTCAATCACCCATGCACATTTTACCACAGAGTAATTGAGAGAAATTGATTGCAAAATCTCTCCAAGTACACTCAACCGGCATATGTTACATGGTTTGGTGCTGCCTAATTTAGATGAATAGAAATAAACTGCTTTTGTCCTATCCTGCTATATTCAATACTCCATTTGAACTTGGTAACTGAAGCAAGATTTAAAGGATTGGAAGCTGCTTCAGGCCAAAGGCCCCTACTATGTAATCACAACTTTTGAGTGAAGTCAAAATGTTTTGTGGACAGATTGTACAGGCACTAAGCCATGAGCCAATGGAAATAAGTTTATTAAACTGACCAATAATTTTGTATTATGAAACTAAGTTAATTGTTCTTTAATCAAAACAGTCACAGTTAATTTTGTGATGAGCAAGTGTAATTTTAGAATTAGATTTAACGGAATAATTAAGAGGCATTTGGTCAGACACATGAACAGGCAGGGAATAGAGGAATATGGACCATGTGCAGGCCAATGGGATTAGCTTGGAATGGCGCATGGTGGGCCGAAGGGCCTGCTCCTCTGCTGCACTGTTCTATGTTCTACTTCCTTTTAATAAGTTTCATTTTCCAATTTCTACTTGGAAAATTGATATAATATTCCAGAAAAGTGCACAAAAGGACTGTTTACCTCAAAACATCTCTGAAGGCAAATCTCTACATGGATTTAGTAAGGGGAAGTTGTGCCTGACAAACCTGTTGGAATTCTTTGAAGAGGTGACAAGTAGGTTAGACCAGGGAAACCCAGTGGATGTGGTCTATCTAGACTTCCAAAAGGCCTTTGATAAGGTGCCGCACGGGAGGCTGCTGAGCAAGGTGTTCGAGATGAGCTACTGGTATGGGTTGAGGATTGGCTGTCTGACAGAAGGCAGAGAGTTGGGATAAAAGGTTCTTTTTCGGAATGGCAGCCGGTGACAAGCAGAGTCCCGCAGGGTTCAGTGTTGGGCTGCAGCTGTTCACATTATATTTTAATGATCTGGATGAAGGGACTGGGGGCATTCTAGCGAAGTTTGCCGATGATACGAAGTTAGGTGGACAGGCAGGTAGTACTGGGGAAGTGGGGAGGCTGCATAAGCATCTAGACAGTTTGGGAGAGTGGTCCAGGAAATGGCTGATGGAATTCAATGTGAGCAAATGTGAGGTCTTGCACTTTGGAAAAAAGAATACAAGCATGGACTACTTCCTAAACGGTGAGAAAATTCATAAAGCCAAAGTACAAAGGGATCTGGGAGTGCTAGTCCAGGATTCTCTAAAGGTAAACATGCAGGTTGAGTCCGTGATTAAGAAAGCGAACGCAATGTTGTCATTTATCTCAAGAGGGTTGGAATATAAAAGCACTGTTGTGCTACTGAGACTTTATAAAGCTCTGGTTAGGCCCCATTTGGAGTACTGTTTCCAGTTTTAGTCCCCATACCTCAGGAAGGACATACTGGCACTGGAACGTGTCCAGCGGAGATTCACAAGGATGATCCCTGGAATGGTAGGTCTAACATATGAGGAGCGGCTGAGGATTCTGGGATTGTATTCATTGGAGTTTAGAAGATTAAGGGGAGATCTAATAGAAACTTATAAGATAATACATGGCTTGGAAAGGATGGACGCTAGGAAATTGTTTCCATTAGGCGAGGAGACTACAATCCGTGGACACAGCCTTAGAATTAGAGGGGGTTAATTCAGAACAGAAATGCGGAGACATTTCTTCAGCCAGAGAGTGGTGGGCCTGTGGAATTCATTGCCGCAGAGTGCAGTGGAGGCCGGGACGCTAAATGTCTTCAAGGCGGAGATTGATAAATTCTTGATGTCACAAGAAATTAAGGGCTACGGGGAGAACGCTGGTAAATGGAGTTGAAGTGCCCATCAGCCATGATTGAATGGCGGAGTGGACTCGATGGGCCGAATGGCCTTACTTCCACACCTATGCCTTATGGTCTTATGGTCTACTGCACTCCCTTGGTCCTTCTTAATTTCAGCAAAACTACATTAGTCAGTGTTCATTTAAATTTTAAAATTTTCCTGAAAGCACGTATATCTT
The DNA here is from genome assembly GCF_020745735.1 of Hemiscyllium ocellatum. Taxonomy (NCBI): domain Eukaryota; kingdom Metazoa; phylum Chordata; class Chondrichthyes; order Orectolobiformes; family Hemiscylliidae; genus Hemiscyllium; species Hemiscyllium ocellatum. Next base: position 87,745,062 of record NC_083405.1, on the reverse strand, counting down.
TAACCATACATGTGTAGAATATCCTTATGCATGGGCAGGGCCATTAGAAAATAACAGACATTGCCAACAATTTTTCACAAAGCACATGGGCACATCAACAGGCAAAAGCTCAGAAAGTCTCTCTTCATTGTAAACTCACTACATTGAAGGCTCATCACAAAATGAAAACCTGTTCATTCCCAGGATTTCAGAATTGTATTGTTCCTACTGTTTTCAGTTGTCTTTGTCCTACCACTTTAGATGTTTAAAATGCAACCTTAAATATTTTTATTCATTCATGGAATGTGGGCATCCATGAGCCCATTCTTGAATCATACCACTCCATACATAGTGCTGTTAGAAAGGGATTTTAGGATTTTGACTCAGTGAAAGTGAAGAAGTGGCAATATCGCCAGGTGAGTACGTAGCTGGTAGGTGTGGTGTTTCCATGCACCTGTCCTGGTCCTGTAGGCAGTAGAAGTTGGGGTTTCGAAAGTGCTGTCAAAGGTACCTTGGTGAATTACTGCAGTGCATCACGTACAAGGTTCACACACCTCCCACTGGCAGTTAGCAACGGATGGAATGAATGCTTAAGGTGGTAGATGGGATGTCAATCAAGTGGGCTACTATTGTATTGGATGGTTTCAAATTCCCTAAGTGTTGTTGGAACTGCGCTTATTGAGGCAAGTTGAAAGTACTCCATCACATTACCGGCTTGGAACATTTAGATTTTGTCAGGTTTCAGTCAGTTAGAAGGTGAATTAGTGGCCACAGGTCTTTGCTTATATCCATGGTGCTTATGTGGCTAGTCAGGGTAGTTTATGGTCAATGGTAATACACTAGAATGTTGACAATGAGGGATTAAGCAACTCATTGAACCTTGAGAAGAGACGGTTAGTTTTTTTTTGTTGAGAATGGGCATTTGCTTGTCAATTGTGTTTCACAAGTTTTACTTGCCAGCAAGTAAGTCAAGTCCAAATGTTGTCCAGGTCTTGCTGAATGCAGGTTGGACTGTTTCAGTATTCGAAGTGTTACAAATTTTACTGACAACTACATAATCATCAGTGAACATCCCATTTCTGACTGTTTAATCAGTGTTTCTCTAATTGTCTAGTCTGCTGTGTTTGTCAACTTTTCTGATATCTATGACTGTGGACATTAGTCTTAATTTCAGTGTCATGTTTAAAAATATACCTCAGCATAAAAACAGAATTTATAATTCTATAAAGGTTTCCGTGCAGTTATGCAGAGATGTTACTTCAGCTCAGGAGCCCATGGAATTGGCTGCAGTCATCTGTTTAATAAATTACTGAATACATGCAAAATTTCAGGCCACAGGGAAGCGCTCTAAGTAATCACTCCTGAATGTCAAAGTGTTCTCGTGGAACTATTAGTACACTGTATTTAAACATTTCCTTGCCACAGAATCTAACAAAACTATGCATGTAGGTTCTTTTTTTGTATTCATTCATGAGATGTGGGTGTTGTTGCATGTGCCAGCATTTTTTGCTCATCCCTAGTTGTCCTTAAGAGGGTAATCATGAGCTGTGCTCTTGAACCGCTACAGTCCAAGTACTATAGGAGATAGCCCCACAATGCCATTAGGGAGGGAATTCTAGAGTTTTGAGCCAATGATAGTGAAGGAACAGAGATATATTTCCAAATCAGGATGGTAAGTGGCATACCTGGAATTTGAAGATGCTGATGTTCCCATGTATCTGCTGTTCCTGTCTTTCTGAATGGAAGTGGTCTGGAGCTTGGAAGGTGCCGGCTAAGGAGATTTACAGTGCATCTTGTAGATAGTACGTACTGCTTCTACTGAGCATGGGTGGGGGAGGGTAGCTGTCTGTGGATATGATGCTTCGTCCTGGAAGCTCCCTGAGTGTTGTTGGTGCTATACTTATCCAGGCAAGTAGGGAGTATTCCATCACACTCCTGACTTGTGCATTGCAGATGGTAGACATGCTTCGGAGAGTTGGGAGATGAGTTATCACTGCAGATTTCCTAGCCTCTGACTATTCTTGTAACCACTGCATTTGTATGGCTAGTCCAGATCAGTTCCTAGACACATCAGTGGGGGAGATATTGTTGGAATCTATAATCAAGGATGGGATAATTGAACACCTTGAAAATTCAGTTAATCAAGACGACCCAGCATGGATTTGAGAGACAGCTCATGCCTGACAAACCTCTCTGAATGTTTTGAAGTGGTGACTAAGGTAATGGACAGTGGAATGCCAATGGATGTTGTTGATCTGGACTTCCAGAAGGCATTTGATAAAATCCCACATAAGAAACTGTTAACTGAGGAATTGAGGGCAAATTACTGACATGCCTGGGAAATTGGTTGAGTGGCAGGCAACAAAATATAGGGATAAAGGGTAGAGACTCAAATTGGCAGTATGTGATGATTGGTGTCCCAGAAGGACCTCAATTATTCATATTATTTTTAATGACTTGGATAATGGTATAAAAAGTCATATATCCAAATCTGCTGATGACACAAAATTATGCAACGTTGTAGTGTTAATGATGGCATAACATTACAAAGGGATATTGACAGGCTAAGTGGATGAGCAAAACTGTGGCAGATGGCGTTCAACATAAGGATGTGTGAAGTTATCCATTTTGGCCTAAAGAAGGCTAGATCAGGATACTTTTCTAGAAGTTAAATACCATGGATATTCAAAGAGACTTGGGGGTTCAGGTGCATGGTTCTATAAAATGCCACAAAACAGGTGCAGAAAATAATAAACAATGCTAGTGGAATTCTGGCCTTTATATGTAGAGGACTGGATTTTAAGGATGCAAAAATTATGCTGCAGTTTTACAAAATCCTAGTTAGACCCTATTTGGAGGACTGTGAGCAGATCTGGATACCATCCTTTAGGAAGGACATATTGGCTTGGAAGGCTAATAACATAGATTTACAAGAATGATAAACAGCTTAAGTCATGAAGTAAGATTAAAACAAATTGAGCATGTTTTCTCTACAATTTAGAATGATAAGGGGTGATATGATTGACGTCTTCAAAATATTAACAAGTTAAACTATTTACACTGTTTGGGGATTCTAGAACAAAGAGGCATAGTCTAATATTTAGGGCCAGGCCAATAAGGAAATGTTAAGATGTATTTCCATACACAAAGGGAACCTTCTTCCACAATGGCAACAGATTGTTAGATTGAAATCTAAGATAGATAATTTTTTTTGTTAAGCAAAGGTATTAAGAGTTTGGCCAAAAAGCAGCTATGTGGAGTTAGGCCATAAATCAGCCATTGAGTGACAGAACAGGTTCAAGGGACTGAATGGCTTACTCCTGTTCCCATGTTCCTATGTTCCTAATGGTAAACTCAGGGTGTTGTTAGTGGGGATATATGGAATGTAGCTTATTTAAACAAATGTTTTTGAAACAGAAGGTCTGATGATTCATGATGATCCCATCACTAGTGTATTGCTAAAACTGCCTGATGCGCTCTTACACATCAAAACATTTGCACTGAATAAGGTGGTACTTAGCTCTGGAAGCTCTCCCTAAATCTCTTTGGTTTGCCTATCTCTGTTTCTTTCTGTAAGATGGTTCTTATAACCTTCCTCTTTGACCAAGCTTTTTGTCAACAGCTTTACCAATTCCTTATGTTACTTGGAGTCAATTTATTGCTTTACACGGTGCTCGAAAGCATCCCAGGATATTTTATTACACCAGCAGTGCCATATAGATAGATGTTATTGTTGAAGGTGGCACAAAGTTTCAGAGTCATGTGACTTGCACCTTTTTATAATGTCTTTATTATTAATAACTTAGAGTCATAGTCATAGAGTTATACAGCAGAAAACAAACCCTTTGGTCCAACTCATCAATGCCAACAAGATATTCTAATCAGTTCTAGTCCTACTTGCTAACATTTGGCCCATATCGCTCTAAACCCTTCCCAGTCCTGAACCCAGATGCCTTTTAAATGTTGTAATTGTACCAGCCTCCACCACCTCTGGCAGCTCATTCCATACATGCACCACCCTCTGCATGAAAAAGTTGCCCCTTAGGTCTCTAAATCTTTTCCCTCTCACCTTAAACCTATGCCCTCTAGTTTTTGACTCCCCTATCATGGAAAAAATACCTTAGCTATTCACCCTATCCATGTCCGTCATGATTTTATAAATTTCTACAAAGTCACCCCTCAGCCTCTGATGCTCGAGGGAAAATAGCCCCTGTCTATTAGCCTCTCCTTATAGCTCACACTCTCCAACCCCAACAACATCCTTGTTAATCTTTCTGAACCTTTTCAAGTTTCACAGCATCCTTCCTATAGCTGAGGGACCAGATTTGCACACAATATTCTGAAAGTGACCTAACCAATACCATGTACAGCCACAACATGATCTCCTAACTCCTATACTCAATGCTCTGACCAAATAAGGAAAGTATACCAAATGCCTTCTTCACTATTCGATCCATCTGTGACTCAATTTTCAGGAACTATGAACCTCCAAGGTCTCTCTGTTCAGCAAAGTCCCCAGGATCCTACCTTTAAGTGTACAGGTTCTGTCCTGATTTGCCTTTCCAAAATGCAGCACAAAGTGTAACATCCTTAAAACATAAATTAAACTCCATCTGCCACTCCTCAGCCCATTGGCCCATCTGATCAAGATCCCATTGTATTCTGAGGTAACTTTCTCCGCTGTCCACTACACTTCCAATTCTAGTGTCATCTGCAAACTTACTGTAATAGGATTTTCTCTAATTAAGATACAAGCTTCACTGTATTACTCTTCCCTTTGAGGTACAGTTATCTTTATCTTTTTCTACAACTGAAATACACACTGCTTCTTTTTCAGTCCTTTGCATGGCATCTTTACAGCTTTCCAAACTGATCCTGCGAGCAGTTCTCCCTTTCTCTCTCTCGCTCTCTCTCTCGCTCTCTCTCTCTCTCCAGGTGTTACAACTGCCCCATGTCCAAACCTGCAAATGTCTTGTATGAAATACACTCAGATACGCAGAAAGAACTGTGGCCTCTTTAGTCCATCTACATGGCAACGTGGATTACTTTAGGATGTTCCAAACAAAAACGTAAATCAACTTTTATATGCAAAACAGTCTCATTAATTCTGTCACTATATTAATAATTTATATTTCTAATGAAGTTTACAAATTTTGCTGGCCTTGGCACGGAACTCTTGTTTACAACTAGTTTTCAACTTATGTTCTCCTGGGAACTACATGAATAATGTAAATATTTTATTGAGATAAGTGTTGACCTTCTGGCTCCATTAAGATTTTCAGATGGGTCATTACAGTATTGTTCCTTGTTTTCCCACTTCCAACTCTGACCTTGTAAGATGTTTAAATGTAATTAACATAAGGCTGTTTCATTTGCATTCAGATAAGGGTTACTTGCAAAGTTCCTAATCAGGTTTTATACTCCACAGTTTAATCCCTGACCTAAATGTCATATTCTCACAACTAAAAATATAAACACCTAAAATATAAGAATTATGAAACTCAATTGTCTAACATCACGTGATGCCATTTTGAAGTACCAATAGCAATGTAACATATATTCTGATTACAGATACATGCCACTAAATGGATAAACCTACCATTAAATAAAGGATGATGTAGGCCACTTCAAAGAGTTAATAAATGCTCCTCCTAGCTTCGAAAATCTGATCATCCGTGTTTTTCAATGAATTTGCTTCCTTATCACAATTTTGCTTTTTATGACTGGCTAAGCAGCAGCAGATTTGTTATCCTTTCTGATCAGAATTATAAAGCAGTCCAACCATGAAAACTGTTTAGAAATCTGACCAATTCCACTGGGCATGATTTCCCTGTATCCTTTTATGGAAGTAGTTACATGAAAATCTAATTTAGTTTCTTAATTTTTGGTGTTAAACATTGTTTGCCAGAATAGGGCCCCACAAACTCCACTGAATTCAATAACAATTTCATCAATTTTAATCATACTAATTATGAGGTAAAGTTTTCCCATCCTTTTTTTAAATACAGTAGTGTCATGCTACATGCTGCGTGTACCTGGAACCTTTGTTTAGCATCTCATATGAAACACAGTGGCTAATCAGGATACACTCAGTCCTGAATGAAGAGTTCAAATTCTGAAATTCAGCTTGAATCCCACAATCTGTGAGCTCAAAGTCAAAAATGCTCATGTCAAGCCAAGGCAGACACCTGAATTACTTCAAATAGATCTTTTTTGTTGATGAATTCCACTGTTTGTGTCCCAGAATTTCTAAATTGGAGGAAGGAATACCTTAAGAAAAGTGGAAGCACATAAATTACCTTAAGAAAAGTGCAATTAAAGCAAAAAAACATAGACTACCAGGCATGGGGGACTGTCTTATGATGAGAGGATGAGTAAGCTGGACCTATTGAAATATGAAACAATGAGATGTGGTCTTGTTGAAACATACAAGATTCTTAAGGATCCTGCCAGGGTAAATGCTGAAAAGTTGTTTTCCACTGTGGGAGAGTCTAGGAGCTGCGGGCATTATCTCAGAATAAGGGGTTGCATGTTTAAGTCAGAGTTGAGAAGGTATTTCTTCTCTCAGAGGATAGTGAATCTGCAGAACTATTTACCAAAAATGGCGATCAAGATTGGGCCATTAAGTAGATTCAAGGCTGAGATAGACAGATCTTTCTTGAGTAACATAATCAATGATAAGCTGGGAAGGTGGAGTTAAGGATTATCAGATCAGCCATGATCTCATTGAGTAGCAGAGCAGATTTGATGGACTGAATGACCTACTTCTGCTCCTACGTCTCTCCAACTTTACAGGCTGATGCCTTGATGCTGAGTGTTGGCTGAGACTGACTTCAGAAAATTTTGATTGAACCTGAAAAAGGTTGGAAGCAAAGGTCAGAGTTTAATCCAAGCAGTCTCACAAGTGGGGGTCTCACCCACCAGCAGAAGAGACCTTTGTCACATCATTGCAGGAGACACCCAATGTGTCAGAGGCCGAGGTAGCCAGCCTTGTACCTTCCCCCGGATCAAGGAACCTGGGGCAGAAACTCCCTCCCCTTGAAATATGCAAGCCTCTGACTGGCCAGCAGCTTCTTCCTGACATTTGCGCAACAGGTGAGAGATGATGACAACTGCTGGCAAGTCACTCACCAAAGGTCCATGGCCACAGGTGGATGAGAGACAGAAAAGAGGTTGCAAGGACAGGATTGCTAGTGAGATGATCTGCAATGGGTGAGGGTGTGAGGATATCAGAAGAAAGGACAGGAGAAGCTCCCGGTGAAGCCACCTTCAGTTGCTGGGTCTCTCCATCACTCTGTGCCTGTGAGTGAGCATCTCACCCAAATGGGCTCCCTCAAGCAACTCAACAGAGTTTGTATTTCAGCCTTCTCATGCAACAACTACTCACCCTCACCCCATTCCTCCACTAGGCCCTATCAACCCACTTAGAACATAGAACAGTACAGCACAGAACAGGCCCTTCAGCCCACGATGTTGTGCCGACCATTGATCCTCATGTAAGGTAAACCTAATGTACGAATCCTCAAATTTCTGTGACCATATGCATGTCCAGCAGTCTCTTAAATATCCCCAATGACCTCGCTTCCACAACTGCTGCTGGCAACGCATTCCATGCTCTCACAACTCTCTGTGTATATCAACAGGAAAGTAATAAAGTTGTGAAATGACATTGGATAGAAGGCTCTACCTCAGAGCCTTCCCATTCTGTACTTAATCAGGCCACAGCGATGAAGGTGGCTCTGATAGAAATTGGAAATCCCTGTAAAACAGAACTTTTCCTGTCTTTCTTGTGAGTCATGAGGCTTTGTGCAACTGCTGTTATAGCAACTACTTACTCTTGTCAAATATAGTCATGGACAAAAGGAAGGTGATGATAAAGAGGCCATTTCCTCCATATCAAACAGTTACATTCTCTTATATTTGCATGGGCTGCCTCTGGGTCCTTTGGTTTCTTCCAAAGATATGCAGGTTAGGTTAACTGACCATGCTAAAGTGCCCATAGTAGCCAGGGATGTGCAGGCTAGATGGATTAGCTATGGGAAATGCAGTCACAGGGATAGGGTAGAAGGGTGAGTTTGGGTGGCATGCTCTTTGGAGGGTTGGTGGACACTGTAGGGATTCTATAAACAGGACCTTGACAGCAATATAAAATGGTTAACTTTTTGATTAACACCAGCTCGTACTTTCTTTCCTATTGACTTCAACACAGGAGAAAAGCAGATGGAAAAGTAAAAGCAGAAGCTGATTCTCAAATCACTCATTTTGCAATACAGTCAAATTCACCCCATATATCTCTTTCTCATTCCACAATGCACTAGACAACTTTCAGAGCTGGCTGCCAAACAAAGCAACCTACATGCTCAAAAGAAAATAAATAGCTTTTTCTCCATCTAGGGTTTTAACTTTTACTGAATCTAGGTCAAAGACAAAACAAACAAATCGTTTGTGCACAGTCGTTTTTGGGTCACAAAGAAATCAGAACTGTTTAATTCAAAAAACTTTGTAGCTAATCTACAAAATATTTAGAGCAAATAAAAATATTTAACAATAGCAGTTAGACGTAGTTGTTAATTCTGAATCCAACATAATATCTCCCAGATAATGAACGGAATATGAAGTTTACTACACAAAGGAGTGCTTTCAGTGAACAGCCAAGATACATTAAATAGAAACTAGGTAAACACAAGTGAGAAAGAAAGAGAAGATTTTGCTAATAAAAGTTAATGAAGATGGGTGTGAGGAGGCCTCTGTGTGGTCTAAACACCAGCCAATTGCTTGTTTCAGTGTTGCACATTTGATGTAATGTGAGTAATGATGAGTGGAACACTCAGATGCTTTAGTTACCCCCTCCACTACTGGTGACATACTGTCACTCCTTTCTCTCCTTCAATTTTTCTGCTTCTTCCACCTGCAATATTTTTCTTGTGTTTTGCATAAGAAGCGGTGGACCAATGTGAGGCAATAATCAGAAATGCTAATAGCTGCAGTCTACAGAATGGTGATGCTGTAGGAGAAATGTGGTCCTCAGGATCTCCCATCTCAAGTCATGAGTATTTTCTTCCATAGAACACCCTGTTGTGGTTTCACATTCCCCCCAGCCAGTCCCCTTCCAATCATCCTGCCCAATTACCCTTATCAATGTCCTATCCCTTCCCCTCTGGGTGAGTCATTCAAATTCTGCATCTTCCTCTCTCTTCTGTCATTCCCTTTATTTTTAATCCTTCTTGAAACCTCTGCTGGTTCTTCTCATTTCCTGCAAGGATTAGTATCCAGGCACCAATGAGCAGAATAGTCCTCATGTCCCAGCCCTTTTGTCTGCTGCCTTCCATTTGCTTCTTATCTGCTTCACTCAAAAAGGCTTTATGTCCTTTCATAAGTCAACTTCAAAAACAACCAAACTAGATTCTACATAACGGATTGCCCTGAAGGGTACAAAAGACAAATCACTAGATACTAGATGAGTCATTCTTGTTTTGTTTGCCAACCTATGATTGGCAAATTACAACTTTCAGACACTGAAAATAAAACTGACAGCTGGAGGAATTATCAGTCAGCATTTTCAATGAATTTTGCAAATCCAGATGTAAAACTGCGCGTTCTAATAATAATGTGCTTTAACTATTTCGTGTGACACCATTAACAGTGACTATTCCTATTTACAGGACTGAAAACTAATCAGAACACCACAAATCCACAACTGATCATTCAAATCATCAAATAAAACAATTAATCAAAGAATTTTAAAATCAAACAAATCACTCAAAAATTATTTATAGTAAAGCAAACGGACTAAATTATAACCATTTCAACAAATACTATTAGTTACCCATAAAATAACCGTTTTGATTTTAAATATTATAACAATCTTTCTCCTCACAGAGATAATTCTCTCCCTTTGTTCTTCATTGTTAACCTCTCAGATTATTCTGGTCTTGCCTTTCCAACACATCCTCAATTTGTAAAAGATTTTTGCCCTTCACTTGATTCCTTTGAGAATGCGTATCTATCACTATTGCTAAGGGTAGGATTCCAAGTACGTAGTTCAGCTTCACATGCTGAGTCCTTCAGTTACTGCTGCCAGTTATAAATTGTGCAATCGTATCTGATGTCTAATCAATCCCCAATTTCTGCATGACTACACCCCTGCCTTCCACTCCTGGGTCTCAACTCCTCCAGTGCACAGCATGGTTACATTTACCAAGAAAATAAATAAGTTGCTGGGTTAACTATTATTAAAATTTCAATTTAGAATGTCCCTACAATCAGAAGTGGCAAATGCTTCAGAGTGAACACAAAGGCTTTGCAAAAAAGTCCGATAGTGAAATAATTCAGTGTTTACTGATATAAATCGTGACACTGGGTGGAAAAGATAAAAAAAGATACATGTTACTTTCATGTGGTTATACGCAATTCTATCTATACGTTATCACCTCCTAATTTCAAACATTCAAAACTCTTATTAGCCACCCTCTGTTCCCTTGGTTTTTGTCTCCCAGCTGCTTCCAAATCACACAACGTTTTTCAACTTCAATCCATAACCTGGTCTGATTTCTCCTTTCACAATCCACTGGTCTCAATCCTACTTGATGTCCATGGCCTAAACCTCTCACAGTCCTTCTTCTTCATGACCCAGTATGTTCTTGTTCCAACAGGATATGGCTTCAATGAAGGTTAAATTGGGAATAGTTTCAGTTTTGATGTGTTGCCAGCAATCATCAGTGCTCAAAATCAAATAAGCTGATTAGACTTAAATTGTACCAAGTATTCAAGGAAGAGAACAGAATGTCTTGTAATTACTGAGTAATACTGATCAATTTTAACGATAACCAATTGTTATCATAGAAACATGGAAGATAGGAGCAGGAGGAGGCCATTCAGCCCTTCGTGCCTATTCCACCATTCATCATGATCATTATCTATGCTACAACAATCATTTGCATCGAAGCAGTTGTCCTCTGAAATAACATTCACCCAGAGAATAATAAATTAATGGGTTATAAAAGAGCATGAAGCATCAGATAGCTCTTTAAAACTGATTTGCCCCACTAATTGAAAAGCATTCAAATGCTGCCTTGCCAAGCTCTCAGCCTTTGTTTTATGCACCTTTATACAGAATGAATCCATGATCTGATAATAAACTAAATCCACGCTTCACTGTAATCTTTTGTTAACCATTGTTAATCCATTGTTAACCTCTCCAGATTATTCTGGTCTTGCCTTTCCAACATGTCCTCAACTTGCAAAAGATTTTTGCCCTTCACATGATTCCTTTGAGAATGTGTATCTATCTCTATTGCTAAGGATACAATTCCAAATATATAGCTCAGCTTGGCATACTGTAATCAACCATTCTCATAAATCATCAATGGTTTGGTAGGCTGGACTAATTCATATTACTGTCACAGTGATATCTGATGTTCTATTTTCCCATAACCACACGACCTTACAGGCATGGAGTATTTGTCTGTTGTCCTTTAAGGGACTGCTTCCTATGTGCAATTTTGGGTCCTCAAGCTACCTGCAAAACAGGACCAATGTAACTCAATTTACCAACTCCACCATTGATGTCTCAATCAGTCTGTTCAGATATGCTATGACACACAAAGATAATGCTAGAGAAATTCTGCAAGTCTGGGAGCATCCATGGAGAGAGAAACAATTAACATTTTGAGTTTGGTATGACTACTCTGAGGCAGAAATGTCTGATCTGCTAAGATTCTCCAGCATTTTTGGTGTTTTTTCAGATTTCCAGCATCCACAATACATTTTCCTTTATTTGAATGTCCTAACACATCTCTGAAATAGATGTGACTTGGACTTGAATGTGGGCCTTCTGGCCAAGGTACAATACTACCACTGTACCAGAAGCACCCCCTTTTAAAATTCTTGTGGATAAAGTTTGTGAGAAGATTTGTAGCTCGGGTGCTCGTTGTTGTGGTTCTGTGGCCCTTGCTTATGCCTGAAACGTCGATTCTCCTGCTCCTCAGATGCTGCCTGACCTGCTGTGTTTTCCAGCACCACATTTTTTCAACTCTGATCTCCAGCATCTGCAGTCCTCACTTTCTCCTAGTAGATATATTTAATCAACCTATTTAGATATGTTCTGACACACTCCTGGAGCTGATAGGAATTCTTCCTCCTTCTGCTATAAGAGTCCTTAATTGCTTACTAGCACTATAATCGAACAGGCAATCAAATCTTGATCACTTTTTAATCAATTTGTTTGGGTATGTGACACATTTGAGGCACAAGTGGGATTTGAACTGGGCCTTCTATCCTGAGGCAGGGACACTTTCACTGCGCCACAACAGCCTGAATACCATATCCCCATCCCTACATTATACAGGAGAACTTCAATTATCCAAATGATTTGGGCAGGCAGTATTTCGTTCGGATAATTGATTATTCGGTTAATCGATTAAATGCCTTTCCTCTGGGGCTCGGAGTTTTTAAAAGTCTGCTCCCTGTTCAGGAGACTGCAGCAGCACACAGCATGCAAGACACTGCCCAAAGCACACCCTCCCGCCTCAGGCTACGGCCAACACTGCCCCCTGCCCCACCTACCAACCCTGTCCAGCCCTGCTCCCACAACACCCCCCCCTCAACCTGCTGCACACTCCAACACTGCCCACCCCCCCGCCCCACCTAGGACCCTGCCTGCACCCCCAACCCTGTTTAACACTGCCCCCATGCCAGCCCATCCACCTCCGCCCCCTCTCCGGGACAGTCAGACTGGACACTAAAAACAAGACTGTTGCTACTGTAGCTGCCTTTGTGGGTAAGTCTCCACCAATATATTTAAACAGTGAACATTCTGAGGTTTTAGTATAAGATCTTATGCTACATTATAAGGGTACCTTAATCTCACATGCCCAACATTACAGTGTTTAGTTTGACAACCTGCCCATTAGCCTTCCTATCTTTATTTCTTTCAATAAGGTACTGTAGACAATAATGTGCAGAATGTGAAACTCATTATTGTAAGGACTAGTTGAAGTGAACAGCAGTGGTAGATTTAAAAGGAATCTGGATGAACAAATAAGAAAGGAAGAGAAAGTCATGTGCACCACGTTATATTTGCCAGGAATTGGTGTTGGAGAGACTGTTAGGTCTGAAGGTTAATAAGTCCCCAGGGCCTGATGGTCCACATCCCAGGGTACTGAAGGAGGTGGCTCTAGAAATCGTGGATGCGTTGGTGATTATTTTCCAGAGTTCGATAGATTCCGGATCAGTTCCTGCGGATTGGAGGGTGGCTAATGTTGTACCACTTTTTAAGAAAGGAGGGAGAGAGAAAGCAAGGAATTATAGACCAGTTAGTCCGACCTCAGTGGTGGGAAAGATGCTGGAGCCAACTGTAAAGAATGAAATCACGACACATCTGGATAGCAGTAACAGGATAGGTCAGAGTCAGCATGGATTTATGAAGGGGAAATCATGCTTGACTAATCTTCTGGATTTTTTTGAGGATGTAACTCTGAAGATAGACAAGGGAGATCCAATGGATGTAGTGTATCTGGACTTTCAGAAAGCCTTTGATAAAGTCCCACATAGGAGGTTAGTGAGCAAAATTAGGGCGCATGGTATTGGGGGCAAAGTACTGACTTGGATTGAAAATTGGTTGACTGACAGGAAACAAAAAGAATAGTGATAAACAGCTCCCTTTTGGAATGGCAGGCGGTGACCAGTGGGGTACCGCAGGGATCAGTGCTGGGACCGCAGCTTTTTACAATATATATTAATGATATAGAAGATGGTATTAGTAGTAACATTAGCAAATTTGCTGATGATACAAAGCTGGGTGGCAGGGTGAAATGTGATGAGGATGTTAGGAGATTACAGGGTGACCTGGACGGGTTAGGTGAGTGGTCAGATGCATAGCAGATGCAGTTTGATGTTGATAAATGTATGGTTATCAACTTTGGTGGCAAAAACAGGAAGGCAGATTACTACCTAAATGGAATCAATTTAGGTAAATGGGCAGTACAAAGAGATCTGGGTGTTCTTGTACACCAGTCAATGAAGGTAATCATGCAGGTACAGCAGGTAGTGAAGAAAGCTAACAGCATGCTGGCCTTCATAACAAGAGGGATTGAGTATAGATGCAAAGAGGTTCTTCTGCAACTGTACAGGGTCCTGGTGAGACCGCACCTGGAATATTGTGTGCAATTCTGGTCTCCAAATTTGAGGAAAGACATTCTGACTATTGAGGGAGTGCAGCGTAGGTTCACAAGGTCAATTCCTGGAATGGCGGGACTATCTTAAGTTGAAAGATTGGAGCGACTGGGCTTGTATACCCTTGAGTTTAGAAGACTGAGAGGGGATCTGATTGAGACGTATAAAATTATTAAAGGATTGGACACTCTGGAAGCAGGAAACATGTTTCCGCTGATGGGTGAGTGCCGAACCAGAGGACACAGCTTAAAAATAAGGGGTAGGCCATTTTGGACAGAGATGAGGAGAAACTTCTTCACCCAGAGAGTGGTGGCTGTGTGGAATGCTCTGCCCCAGAGGGCAGTAGAGGCCCAGTCTCTGGATTCATTTAAGAAAGAGTTGGATAGAGTTCTCAAAGATAGTGGAATCAAGGGTTATGGAGATAAGGCAGGAACAGGATAAGGATGATCAGCCATGATCATAATGAATGGTGGTGCAGGCTCGAAGGGCAGAATGGCATACTCCTGCGCCTATTGTCTATTGTCTGTTGTGTAATGAAGTTGGGTGTGAGAAGGCCTAAGAGTAGCATAAACACCATTCAATATACCTATGGCCACAACTGGCCATCGTTGCTTATTAATTTATTTACTCCTTCACAACATTTATGATACAGCAAACAGGGAGACTAAGTTTTCTAATTACAATGCCTTTTATTCTCAGCAAATTTCTTCTCCAGCTATTCCTAACCCACTGAGAAATGCATCCACAGCCATCTGTTACAGCAAAAAGTAGATTCTGCCTGGGAAATTTGAAGTAGCACTATGAAATCAAACGCAAAATATGGGTGAATGTCAACCAGGAATGATGGAGGGCTTATGCCTGAAACGTCGATTCTCCTGCTCTTCAGATGTTGCCTGACCTGCTGTGCTTTTCCAGCATCACATTCTCACCTCTGGAAGTGGAACAAATGCATGAGGTAGAGACGGGAGGGGGGCGGGGGGGAGGGCTGGGTAGGAATGAGGGGTCTCTGATTGCCAAGGGGTCTGAGTAGTCTGGCAGTCTAGTATTCAAGAAGAACGGTACCCAATGAGCACAGTCCACAGATTTCTCAGCAAAAAACCCAAACAAGCAGACAAAACACATCCAGAAACCTAGCCTAGCCACTCTCTCCTACATCAAAGACATCTTGGAAATGACTGCCAGACTACTATGACCCCTTGGCATCGTGGTAGCCCACAAACCCACCAACACACTAAAACAGCAGCTAATTAACTTGAAAGACCCTATACAGACAACAAGCAAAACTAATGTCATTTACAAAATACTGTGCAAGGACTGTAACAAACACTACATGGGACAAACAGGCAAAAACTAGCCACCAGGATACATGAACATGAACTAGCCACTAAACAACAAGACCGTCTCTTCCTAGTATCCTTACATACAGATGAGGAAGGATACCACTTCAACAGGGACAGCACATCCATCCGAGGACAAGCCAAACAGAGACACGCATGAGAATTCCTAGAAGCATGACATTCCAACCGGAACTCTATCAACAAACACATTGACTTGGACCTGATTTACCAACCCTTGAGAAAAAGAGTAGGATTTGACATCACTATTGGAAATGACATCATCACATGAAATGACATCACCAACCCAAAGAAGCCCAAACATATAAAGAGAAAGCAGGAATCATCAGCAATGCTTCGTCCAGAGGCTCACTGAAGACGTTACCTAGTATGGTGATAAAACGTCTGAAAACGAACCTTCCAGCTCAGCAAGCAAACCTACATCCAGAACATTAACCTGAGCTATAAATCTTCTCAAAACTCGTTGTACATGGTCCATCAAAACATTTCTCAGAAGGACCAATCATGTGAAGATGTTTGAAACCTATAACTTTATGTATCCTGCATCAAACTGGAATAACTGATGTGTGCCAGGAACAACTAAAAAAAATTCAACCAGATAATCCTTGGTATGAGCAGTGTGGATCTTGCAGCTACTGCTGGGATTGCAGGCTTAATGAAAGATTTATTATAGTTTACTAATATAGTACTTTCTTTTCCATTCTATTAACATTCGAAAAAAGCAAAAAAAAAAGATTTTTTTTTCAAACAGACTTTTTTTTAGGCTTTGCAGAATCTACAGTGCACAGCTGAGGTACTTTTTTTTCTAAATTCAGAAATTAGAGAAGTCTTTATGCATTTTTGATTTTTTTTCACATTGCAAAGTTTTTTGTTGAAAAACCAAATAGCTTTTTTTTAAAAAATAAGGAGTTATGTTTTCATTCTGGAGAATGCTACACGTGGTTCGCTCTGGAGAATAATTCTCTTCAAGAAATTTACTGAAGAGGAATCATCTTTTATTCAGTTAATCAACTAAGTAATTGATTTTATTTATATTTTATATGTTTGATACACATATTTTAATTTTTTTTCCATTTTAACATTAATTTCTGTAGGTAATGAGGGCAGTTTATTTTATATATAACTGTTATTGAAACATCCTGTATTTTTAGGCTTAATGTTATTGAAGGAGAAAGTGAGGACTGCAGATGCTGGAGATCAGAGCTGAAAATGTGTTACTGGAAAAGCGCAGCAGGTCAGGCAGCATCCAAGGAACAGGAGATTCGACGTTTCGGGCATAAGCCCTTCTTCATTCCTGAAGAAGGGCTTATGCCCGAAATTTCGAATCTCCTGTTCCTTGGATGCTGCCTGACCTTAATGTTATTGAAGCCATACATAACGTATGGAGTGAGATGGCTAGTAGACGTAGAAAAGTTATTACCCAGCAGGATCAGTTAGATTAATGGGTGGCTGTCAGGAAAGGTAAGAAGGTAGTTCAGAAGTCTCCAGTGGCTATACCTCCATCACATAGATATTCAGTTTTTGGAACTGTTGAAGGAGATAATTAGAAGGGCCAGCAGCTATTGGACACTAGAAAAGGATAGGGCTTATACAATTAATGGTAGGGCCTTGGGTAGTGTTGTAGAAAAGAGATGAGTAGGTGTGCAGGTACATCATTATTTAAAGTTTGTATCACATACAGACAGGATGGTTAACAAGGCATATGGCACACCTACCTTCATTGCTCAGTCCTTTGAGTATAGGAGTTGCAATGTTATGTTGAGGTTGTATAGGACATTACTGAGGCCTCTTCTGGAATACTGCATCCGATTCTGTTCGCCCAGTTTTAGAAGGATATTATTAAGCCAAAGAGAGGGTTCAAAAGAGATTTACCAGGAACTTGCAGGGAATGGAAAGTTTGAGTTATAAAGAAAGGTTGGATAGCATGGGACCTTTTTCACTGGAGCACAGGAGGTTGAGAGTGACCTGAAAGAAGTTTATAAAATCATAAGAGGTATAGATTGAGGTGATGGTGATTGTCTTTTCCTTAAGATGGGGAATTTCAAGACTAGGGGACGCATTTTTAACGGGAGAGGAGAGAGATTTAAAACCTTTTAAGTCAGAGAGTTGTTCGCACGTGGAATGAACTTCCTGAGGAAGTGGTGGAGGCTGGTACAATTACATCATTTAAAAGGCATCTGGATGGGTATGTGAATAGGAAGGGTTTAGCGTGATGTGGATCAAGTGCTGGCAAATAGGACAAGATTAATGTAGTGTAGGGTATCTGGTCAGCATGGACGTGTTGGACCGAAGAGTCTGCTTCTGTGATGTACATCTCTACGATTCTAAGTGATGGATGTGGGCACAATTACAACCTTCGAAAGACATTTGGATGGATATATGAATGGGAAAGGTGTGGAGGGATATGGTCCAGGAGAAGGCAGGTGGGACTAGTTTAGCTGGGATTTTGTTCGTCATGGACTGGTTGGACCAAAGGGTCTCTTTCTGTGCTGTATGAATCTATGACTCTGAATCAATTTGCATTTAATTCCAATTCAGTGGTTTACAAGGAATAGTTAACCTGTGTGGGCCCCATTGTGATGCAGAGGTAACGTCCCTGCCCCTAGACTAGGGAGACCTGGATTCAAGTCCCACCTGCTCCAGAAATAATGTAATAACAACTTTGAATAGATCAATTAGAAAATGGGTTAATAATTTTTTTGAATCAAAGAACAGTTAGCATGTGAACTCAGTCAGCTGGCACAAGGCCTACTGCAATATTTCTGCATTGCATGAACATTGTTATGGTCATGGCTATTCTGCTTTGGTTTTGGTACTGGTGTTGAATTGTAAATAATTTTTCTAGAACAACCACAGGCTCACAGTGATAGTAACTATTGTTTCCATTCCAAGTACATGTTTCACAGGCTTGAAAGTACTGATTTCATTCCAGGCACATGTATGTTCAGTATTCCATTTCTCAATTATCTTTGCACAAAACAATATTACAAAGCCAACATCTCTACATCTTGATCTGTACACAAAGATACAAAAAGTATGGAGAACGAAATATGGTCACCTGGAACACCTAATACTGACACCAATGGGGCAATGAGTAAAGTAACTGGGATACTCACAGGACACCAGTGAACTACACTGCTGCCTGACAACAGCTAGTATTATACAGAAAGGTTACGACATTTCAATACACAACCAATGAGATGGAGATTGCAATGCTGAATTGAGGAGCTCCCAATATTGGCCTTGATGATAGTATGCAGAAAATCACTTGGATAAAGAATGCCTTGAATGGGCTGCATCTGGGCACCCTCACACTCACCCACCAAGACTCACTCTGTCAGCCACTCACCCTCACTTAGCCACTTACCTTCAGTCAGTCACTCATCCTCTCTCATTCTGGATCAGTGGTGCTGGAAGAGCACAGCAGTTCAGGTAGCATCCAACGAGCAGCAAAATCGACGTTTCAGGCAAAAGCCCTTCATCAGGAATAAAGGCAGTGAGCTGGAAGCATGGAGAGATAACCGAAACGTCGATTTCGCTGCTCGTTGGATGCTGCCTGAACTGCTGTGCTCTTCCAGCACCACTGATCCAGAATCTGGTTTCCAGCATCTGCAGTCGTTGTTTTTACCTACTCATCCTCTCTCAGCCATTTACCCTCTCCCAATTACTCAGCCTCAATCACTGTTACTCATTTTTACTTACTACACTCAGCCACTGACTTTCACTCAGTCATTGGTGCTGAGGGTGTACTGTGCAATGGAGCAAGGGGCTTACCAACATCAGAGAGAGTGGGATGACAGTGGTGGAGCGGACTGGCCAGCAGGATATACCCCTCCAAAAGCATGCACCTTATTTTAAAGGTCTTCTGCCTGTTTTCCTGCCCATTGGTGGCTTGTAAAATTCAGCCTGTTAAATCTGCTTCTCTCTCCACAGAAGCCTGCTGACCTGCTGAGTGCTTTCAGCAATTTCAGTTCCTTTTCTGAATCCACATTAAAAGCTGTTAACTAGGTTATAAATGTACAAATAACTATCAAGTTTAATCTTGAAAGTCAATTCTGTTTGGCTTAGTGAACAATTAGAGAAATGCTCAACGATTAAAACCAAACTTAGCAGTAACTGAGAGGACAGCATTGAAGATTTACACTGCTGCAGACCTGGCCCATTCCTTTTAACTACTATGGAAAAGGGGAGGTTCAACCAAAGTTGAGACATCAAACATAGGTTTGAATTGCAAAAATGTTCATTTAGATGAGGCACATGTGATCTTGCTGGATGACCCCTTTGTTCTGCCAAAGATTTTGGTATAAGGAGTTTGGATTTTCTGTCTGCTGCCTACTCCAGGGAGGCTTCACACTACAAACATAACCTTATAGAACTCAACCATTATGTTTCCTGCATAAAATGCTAACATTACCATTCCTGTCCTGTAACTGGCTACATCCACTTCTTACTCACTCAGCTTCCTTGTAATGACTCAGTAAACCTGCCTGGAAAGCAGCATCATTTACTGCTGAACATCAAAATAGAGCACATGTAGGCTAGTCCCAGCCTAGGACAGACAGTTCTGGAGACCCATTCCTTGGTCTGCTTTTTTTCTCCACATTTATACCCAGAACTGAATAACTTTCCCACTAGTAAATCACTGTGACTTTTGTTTTTGTTTTTTTAAACTATGAAGCACCACCTGGGTCGGCTTGTTTTTCACTTTAACACCCAGAAATATTATCACACACAACTAAGTGATCTTCCCACCAAAGAATCATGATTTTTTTATGCATTTCTTTTTAAAACTACAAACTGCCACCAGTACATCACCCATCTAGCCAATTAGATATTTATATACAAAGCTCATTAAATGCAACAGTGTCTACTTTATAAAATGCTTTTATTTAGCCTATTTTTCAAATCAACCCATTTATTATATTACATACCATTGGAGCAGATGGGACTTGAACCTGGGCCTCCAAGTCCAGGGGTTTGAGCACTACAAATGCATCACTAAAGGACCCACAGACTCAGGTGATGAGTTCTGACTGAGCAAGCCCTTGCCTGTTATCAAGGGCACACATATTCATTGAGCTCCACAAAGAAATTAATTAGTGATTGCCCATGGGCCTTAGGGAGCAAGTTCTCATGAATATGAACCTAAAAAGTGATTAATCCCATTTAGTCGAATTGTAGCAACTATCCTGCCTGTAAAAAGAGACAGGGGGAGCTCGGAGATACCTGCTTCTACTGTGGACCCAGGTTGAGAGTGCAGGTTGTGGAATCACTATCTGCAGTCTTATGGTAAACCATCAAACCCAGACTTAGGTCCTGTCTGCAACTTTAAGATGGCTCTGGAATCCTTGCATTGCTGCAAAAATGTTAATTGTGCCAAATTTTAAAATGCTCAATCTTTATCTTTTGTACTCAAATATAATTCCGCAAAATTCTGGTTTAATGGCAGTTACAGCTTTGTATAAAATGGATTTAATTGTCTGGTAGGTGGTATGAGCAGAAGAATTTTGACATCAGAACACTATTTGGGACAATGAGGGACTTGATCTTTTTTCATTCGCTTAAATAACACTTGGCCAAAGTACTTTAAAGTTAACCTTCTGCAGAGGTTTCATTTCTTTTCAGAGGTGGAACTGTGTGTTAAGAGTGTATATTAAAGTGGTAGGTCATATATCATTATACATATATGCATGACCTAAACTGTTTATCAATAATCTGCATCTTTGTTGGAGCATTTTATCTTTGGTAATATCCAAATATTTGTTGTTGATAAAGAAACCTGGCTGATATGTTCTTAATACTGGACCTGACACAGTCTGAAATCTATGTAACTGGATGTAAGGCTCATTAAATTGGTTCCTTTTAAAACAAATTTGTTTGGTTTGTAAAAAAGTATTCATAAGGGAAGAGTTCCTTTTTAAATTAACCTTGTTGTGACCAACCAAGAGTGTGGAACCAGTTCATCCATTTTCAATCAGGAGCTAAATGATTTGGGGTGTCCCATCTGTAAGCAAACTGGGGAACCTCGTCTAGAGTGGTTGTGATATTCTACTGTCCTGGTATCAGTAATGTAACTATTACAGTATATGTTTTATAAAATTGAAATATTCAGTCAAAGCCCACATTTGCACATGAATGAAAGCTAAAAGCATTTTAATTATTTATTGTAAGAGATTTTTGCTTTTATAAGCATTATGTAATACAGATTTTATAGTAACTGCTGCCTTAAGCAAATGGTTTTCAGTAATTCAGGGTTAAATGCTATTATACTCCTAGGTATCTATCAACGGAGTAGTGGCATCCTCAGTTAGCAAGATTTAAAAGATAAACACCAGACAAGATGGCCAATCAACCAGTAAAAAACGCTAAATAGAATTCACTAAAATTGTTGAGAATCATTTGATTTTAAAAAATTAGTTGAAGTGAACACTGTCTGAACTCCAATCTTTGACCATTCAGCAGATCTGCAACATCATCAACTGCTTTTCTCAGCAATTGCTGTCTGACCTGCTGACTTTATATTTCAGCTTTCCAATGTATGCAGTATTTGGCTTAAAATTTAATGCAACTGTTTACAGCCAGGGGTATAGTTGGAATATCTAATTATTATGTTCCTATCATACTTTCCCAGTAAGCTGGTCTCTAAGTGAGTTGATGACTAACATTTTTGTAGCATGCCAGTAATTATTATGAATGATTTGCCATGGGACTTTGGGGAAGAGCAAAAGGTGTGGGAAGACAGATTAAGCGAGTTAGGAAAGCTACCAAGGAATGATTGATCTGCAATTTCCTCAGAACTGTTCATGCTTCAACAGTTTAACTTTGCCAAAGCCATGGCAAAGGCCCATTTACATGCATTGATGCTTGTGAGATGGTTTCACAGCAAGTTAGTAACAGATTCCATTCTGTGGCTGATTTCTTTCCCTACTGAAGTCCGCTAATTTACTGAGCATGTTTCGGAGTACCAATCTAAACCAATTTTATCTCATGATGGATTAAGAGTGAAAGATGCTTGCAAAGTGCAGGACTTGCATTCCCCTGAACTACCTCACTTATAAATCCTTGTCTGTTGAACATTTGTAAAAGTAGGCATGAAACTTGCCTGTTAATTATCAATGAAATGCCAATTTTAACAAAAAGAAACTTCAGACCATGTCTAAGCCCTGGACCGGCGTTTGAGGCTGCCCCTTGTCTGGAACCCCTGAGTGAATGCTATCACCCTTGATTTGACTGATAACCATAACAGGCTTCCTGGGTTGGTGCCTGTGCTAGATACCACATCAAAATAGCAGTATTGTAGGCTAGATAACTTCAGCTGAGGGGACAAAGCACAAAAAGGGAAGACAAGACAATACAAGGCAGGAATGCTATGAACATCTAGGTAGGCTTAAAATGAGTCAGTGCAATGACATCAAGTAAACTGGCCACATATGTTTCCTGGTCCAGTCCATGAACTGGGTTTGTGTCCCTGAACACCCAGTATCATTGCTGCTGAATTACAACAACAGTTGCTGATGCAGCCTGAGGTGTAGCATTACAATATGAAAGCGTACTATAAGCACATTGGAGATGTGCCATGAAGCACCTGTCAGATGCCAAAGTTCATGAATGTGAGGTACATGTGACTGATGCCCAAGGAGTGTGCCCTGGCATTTTTTTTTCCAAATATCCAAAATAGAAGTCCTCTGGAGGAAATGTTGAGCTGCTGTGAATTTCATGTTGAGAATTCTGGACTCAAAGGTATCAGATCATACTCAGTTTCAACTCTACTGGAGTATACTAGTGGGATTGAACATTGTTACATATACCAGTTTGGGTTTGAACGTTAGTACACTGTAGTATTAACTCTATCACCACTGCAGTGTTCAACTATCCAAACTTCACAAACAATTCAGTGACTGATTTCTATATATTTTTAAAACTTTTATCTTTTTGAACATACTTCTAATCTGTGTTTACATCTGTTGCATTAGTAATTCTCTCATTTAAGTTGAAATTGCCTTTTTTTCAGTGGGTAATAGAGCTGCTCCCCCATTAGAGAGGCGGCTGGTGTTGAATTTAACCTAACGGTCAGCAACTTTGGGTAAGGAGTAAGGTTGAGAAGGTGGGACCTTCATGGTGACCTTACCCAACACTGGAACTGAACTCATGCTGTTGGTGTCATTCTACATCACAATCCTGCCATCTAACCAACTGAGCTAACTTTGATAATTCAATACTGACTAAAATGAATTTGATCAACGCAGCTCCATTGATCATTGGGGAAGAGGATTCTAAATACTAATGACTGACAGACAGAACAATATTCTCCTCATTTTGTCACATCTCACTGGGGTAGCATGCTGGAAATCAAGCCCCGCTATTCCTGGAAATGTCACAAAAGTTCAAGATTTTGTTGAAGAGCTTAAAATTCCTTTTTATTCACAGGTTGACAGAAAGCACAGATTGGTTTCTGTACTTTATTACTAATAAATAGATTCTAATTAGAGGTAAACAATAATGAACTGTCAACATATAACTCTCCTAGTGAAAGCTCTATCACTCTTATAAAATGCCCCCTACACAGATATGCGGTCAAACACAGACACAAGAAAAATTAGTGTTACGGATACTGTGAATTTATTGCCTGTATAAAAGAGGTGGTCCGATTTTTAATCAGCGACTGAAACACGGGTTATGAGGCAAAGGCAGGAATGCGGAATTGAGGATTATCAGATCAGCCATGATCCCTGACAGAGCAGACTTGATGGGCTAAATGGCCTAATTCTGTTCCCATGCTTTATGATCTTATTTGAACCATTCTGGAGCTTTGGAAAGCTTGATTAATGTAAGTTGTAATTTTAGGGTCTGAATGATGCTTAGTTTGTTCTCAGAAATAGCAGACACATATTGCTGATCTTACTAGATTCCATACAATGAGGTGTTTTCACTTATCTCAAGTAGTGGAAAAATAGCAAGATCAGGTAGAAGTTGACTATAACCAATTTTCCTCTCCATTCAAACAAATACAATTTAAAATTGAGCCAAACTTAATACAACCATCAAACATCTTGCTTGTCAGTTAGGGAGTTGCAAAGGGCTCCACATCATCGATTTTTGTAGAGGCTTGCTACGTGTTTGTACTTTACCTGACTGGCCAGGATAGCTCAACAACTGGCAGAGCCACTTAGGAGGAGGCAGAGCTGGTACTGGTACAACAACCCAAGGCTTAGTATCATTGTTGGAACCCAGGTCACAGGTTTTAATGGCAGGAAAGAATTTGTGGGTGAGAGTTGCAGGAGGTAGGGGCTTAAAAAATTCAGCAGAAAAGGAAAGAGGGTGGCTTTTAGCAGGCTCCATTTTTCAGGATGCCAATTCCCTTAATCAGGCCTGAGGACCCTCAATGTTCACTACCCTAACTGAAACTCTCATAAGCAAGCCCACATGGATTGTGTGTACAGTATGTCTATCCACCCACCAGTGGGATAAAACCAGCAGAAGTGGGATGCAGCTCTTAAGTAAATACCCACTTAAGGGCTTCAACTGAGGATAGGATAGAAAGGACAATCACAGGCCTGTCTTCCTCCTATGAGTTAGTCACCTGCCAACTTACCACATAATTCAATTATCACTCCTCATCATCAAACTCATTGGAGGAAAGAACAAAACTTCCTGTGGACTGTGAGGGAGGAGAAGCCACAATTCTACTCAATTCTCGTCATTTTCTATCAGGTGAATTAAGTTAAAATTGCCCCTCAATATTTGTACTTCTCTACCTGTAGCACCTGCTGTTTACCTTTATTGTCATAACTAGTCAAAATTTCATTTTTATGCCTAAGATAAAATACTGTGAATTTATTACCTGTATAAATGCCAGTACACAATATTTTCCCTTTTTTCTAACTACAGAGATTAAAATACAGTTAACTAATATGCAAATCATGGACTCGAAGCAGAAGTATTGTTATTAGAAAATACAAACAGCTGAATAAATATTTTAATTTGCAACTATTTTCTATAAATTAACTGATACTAACTTAGTGGCATGCACGTACAACCAACTGCAACCTAACCTTCAAGTTCCACAGACTCGATTAGCCCTATTGACATTGAGATTTAATGACATTCCAGTCAACTTTCTAATGAATGCGAATCAGTAAAATGATTCTGTTAATCCAGACATGTCATTGTGAAAATCTTTTAATCAGATTGGCATCTCCACTGTTAAAACAGTTTTAGACTGAATAAGCTGGCACCAGAATCCTGATGTCAAATCTCTTTGACAATTTGCTAATTAATTATAAAGCTTTAACCTACTTCTACTGAATTATCCGTGGAAGTGAAATCATAGTCGTGTTGAGGATCTCACCTTCAACAGAGGTCTGCATTGTTAAGAGATATTTATGTATGAACAGAGACTTGGGCTATAACCAGGAGGAAGAATCACAGATTTGCTTTCTTGAAAAGCTTTCTCATGATGTAAAGAAACAGTTCTTCTAATTTTGATGAATAATCATTTAAAACTGGAAAATTTTCAAACAATACACTACACTGCGGATGTACAAGGACGAGATTAATGGTAGATGAAAGCTGAATGAATCTTTACTTGCAAACCATGCAATAAAGCCTTGGTATGCTGTAATGATGCTTCTCAGATATCAGTCCTACATTAATTAATATTAATGATGCAAGATTAAAATAAACTATTTTAAAATTCATAATTAAAAATAAGGGTAGAACTTTCAACTTCAGTAGGAATGTAAGAAAGACCAGATCATTTCAACAGGATATACATAATAAATTTGTTTCCACAATGTAACTAATAATCAAGTGGTCATCCAATCTTGTCTTTGAAATGGAAAGTTCCAATAGAAATATTTTGAAAAGCATCTTTTGGCTTCATCTGGCTTTGCTTTGCTATTCTATCTTTTCTCCTCTCTGCAATCATTTTAACTTCTCTGTGTCCCCACAATCTTCCTGCTTTCAAACCAAATGGAAACTATAAATTTATTGACTGCCTAAACCTGGCTCCAAATAGGACTATTAGGCCAAAAGACCAGACATTGCAGTTTGAACCAGCCCAATCTACCAATATGCAAGAAAGTCTATTACCTGACAAGACAACTTGACAGTACAAAGAACCACCATTTACATCTTATGCCTTTAGCAGTGCGTTGAGATAAGATCATTTTGCAGTTGTGCCTAAATATTTTCAGCAGAGATTGATCAGTATAAAAAATGACATATAATGAAATAAGGGCAAACTATTAATAGTGATGCTAATAAAATATAGGTTAAGATACTCAGTTAACAGCATTGGAACTGGAATATGTATTTGGGCATTAGCTAAATACATGGATCTGGAATGATTGAATCCTCAAAAATAAAGAAGACAGTATGGCTTCAGTACTGTTGAAAACACAGAACAAGATTAACTGAAGCTATAAAATAGAAATGTACAAAAGAGACATTTTAAGTTTGCTTGTGTTACGATGCAGATGTCAAACCCATCTGCTAATTAAAACTAAAATACCCAGAGAAGCTGGCCTCACCCTGTAATCTACTTAAAGTGAGTAAGTGAAAGAAAATTCCGATTTCTACTCTTAAAAGAAAAAAAGCCATTTATTTTTCTAACTCTAAAAGTGAACACTAAACAAAAGCTGTTAATAAATCCAAGCCCCTTTTTACTTAGCTAATCACTATCTGACTCCAACTCTATAAAATGCTGTTCCAATAACACAATTATTAAACATTAAATGAACTTAATCTCTCCAAGTCCAGACTGTCTCTTATGTTGTCTTCCTTCCGGTCTTCTGAATCTATTGCTTCCCTCCAGCCTTCCGATTCTGCTGTCTTCTCCCTGGGTCATCTTCTTACCTTTTACTGGAAAAGGCACCTTCTATGGATAGTGCCCTCTGAGATTTCTTTGAGAGCAAGATGTTTATTCCTTTGGATGGCGGTTGCTTTAACTAACTTACAAAAGGTCTTTCCCTTTTATATTCCCAAAATTGTACCCTCTCATAGGTCCGATATTGTCAATTCAATAAATTCAATTTCAATTGGTTTTTGGTATCCTAGGCATAATTTAAACTTTTCGTTAAATTTGAATTGTTGTCAAAACAGCAACCAGAACTCAGATATCCATTTAACAGCCAAATGTTAGATTTTGAAACAGCCTGTCTCTTAGTTGTTCTGTATACTGGCAGCATTTGCTGTACCTTAAACTCAGAAAAACATTTTCTATCTTAAAGTGACTTAGTTATCGAAGTGAAATTTACTTGAGAAGATTAACTAGATATGGTATTTTCTTTTACTCATTCAAAGGATGTGGGTATCACTGACCAGGCCATCATTTCTTGCCCAGACTGCATTTAAAAATCAACTACATTCTTATGGGTTTGGAGTAAGATGTAGACCAGATCAAGTAAAGACACCTGTTTTCTTCCCTCAAGGCCATTAGTGAACTAGGTGGGTTTCCCCCCAACCACTGATCATTAGACTTTTAATTCCAAATTTTTACTGAATTCAAATTCCACCATGTACCATGGCAAGACTCAAACCCAGATCCCCAAAACATTATCTGGGTCTGCTGGATTAATAGTGTAATGATAATACCACTCCAAGACCACTGCCTTCCCTACATTGCATACAGTCCACAAACAGTCAATGTTTCATCAGCTTAATCATCGCTTGTCAAAATTTAGTTCTAACAGTAGGTCCTCAAATTTTCAGGTCTTGATTTGGACCAAATAGAGAAGGGACCAGAAAATAGTGGCCACCAAACAAGGGAGACTGAATTCCCAACTCTGCTTCCATTGTCAATAATTTTCATATCTAAGAGGGAATAGGGTCCATTATCCAGTCAATCCTGTGTAGGGTGAAACTGACAGCATTGTGAGCTTCCTGAGATCCTGCGCAGATACGTTTTTCATGCAGATGGATGAATTTTAGAAGCTAATGGCTATAGCATAGCGGGGTAAATGAGTTTGGAGGTATGAAGAGTTTAAAAGGTTAATAAAATTGTTTTCCTCCTTAATAATTCACTTAAAAACACTGTAGCATGAGTTGTATTTTGTGTTCAGTTTGGGGGGAGGATGATGGTGCTGTGATTGGTTTTATAATGCTAATGTTATGATGTAACTATCCTTTAAGTAGTACGATTCCCATATTGTTAATTCTGGTAATTGGCAAGCTGTCAATTAAAGTAGCAACAATGTAAATGTGGTAAAGTCTGCAAATGAGTTGAAAAAACATGTTCACCAAATGGATAACAAGATAATGTAATTTCACATAAATAAAAGGGCAGCCTAGTATGAGAACAAAGTAAATGTTTCATCTTTCCCCATTGCTTTTTCATATTCAGTTCAAACATCAAATGAGAATTCAAAGTTTGTGAGAAGATTTGTATCTCGGGTGCTCACTGTTGTGGTTCTGTTTGCCGAGCTGGGAATTTGTGTTGCAGACGTTTCGTCCCCTGTCTAGGTGACATCCTCAGTGCTTGGGAGCCTCCTGTCAAGCGCTTCTGTGATGTTTCCTCGGGCATTTGTAGTAGTTTGTCTCTGCTGCTTCCAGTTGTCAGTTCCAGCTGTCCACTGCAGTGGCCGGTATATTGGGTCCAGGTCGATGTGTTTGTTGATAGAATCTGTGGATGAGTGCCATGCCTCTAGGAATCCCTGGCTGTTCTCTGTTTGGCTTGTCCTATAATACTAGTGTTGTCCCAGTCGAAGTCATGTTGCTTGTCATTTGCGTGTGTGGCTACTAAGGATAGCTGGTTGTGTAATTTCGTGGCTAGTTGGTGTTCATGGATACGGATCGTTAGCTGTCTTCCTGTTTGTCCTATGTAGTATTTTGTGCAGTCCTTGCATGGGAGTTTGTACACTACATTTGTTTTGCTCATGCTGGGTATTGGGTCCTTTGTCCTGGTGAGTGGTTGTCTGAGAGTGGCTGTTGGTTTGTGTGCTTTTATGAGTCCTAGTAGCCAACCTACTGAACATACAGAACAGACAACAAGATGGGGAACCTATCAACAAAGACTGCATACTCGAACTACTGGACCTGTGCCTCACAACACACTTCATATTCAACAACCAAATATATGAGCAAATCAATGGCACACCCATGGGCTCACCCATCTCTGGACTCATTGCAGAAGCGGTAATGCAAAGATTAGAACAAACAGTCTTACCGCAAATTCAACCCAAATTCTGCATCAGATATGTGGATGACACCTTTGTAATCATTAAAAACACAGAAATAGAGAACACACACCGGATCATCAACTCACAGGAACCCGATTAAAACTGTTTTTTCTAACCTTTGCATTATTGCTTCTGCTATGAGTCTGGAGATCGGTGAGCCCATGGGTGTTCCGTTGATTTGTTCATATATCTGGTTGTTGAATGTGAAGTGTGTTGTGAGGCACAGGTCTAGTAGTTTAAGTATGCCGTCTTTGTTAATAGGTTCAGCGTCCTGTTGTCTGTTGTCTATGTCCAGCAGGTTGGATATTGTTTCTCTGGCTAGGGTTTTGTCAATAGAAGTGAACAGTGCCGTTACATCGAATGAGACCATGTTTCTTCCTTGTCTATGTGTATATTTCTGATGATGTCCAAGAATTCTTGTGTTGACTGTATACAGTGTCTGGATCCGCTGATCAGGTGTTTCAGTGTCAGGTGCTTCAGAAAAGACACACACACAAGTCCTGAACTATGAAAGCAACCACCCCAACACACACAAACGAAGTTGCATCAGGACATTATTCAAAAGGGCCAGAACACACTGCACCACACCTGAACTACAAAAAGAGGAAGAAGAGCACCTATACAAGGTATTCACCAAAAACGGATACCCGCTCAATTTCATCAACAGATGCCTAAGGGAAAGACAACAGAATGAGGACATGCCACAACCCAAAGGACTAGCCACACTACCATACATCAAGAACATTTCTGAACTGATAGCCAGACTACTATGACCACTAGGACTCATAACAGCACACAAACCAACAACCACTCTCAGACAATGACTCACCAGGATAAGGGACCCGATACCCAGCATGAGCAAAACCAACATAGTGTACAAACTCCCATGCAAGGACTGCACAAAACACTACATAGGACAAACAGGAAGACAGCTAACGATCCGTATCCATGAACACCAACTAGCCACGAAACGACACGGTCAGTTATTCTTAGTAGCCACACACGCAGATGACAAGCAACATGAGTTCGACTACTATTATAGGACAAGCCAAACAGAGAACAGCCAGGGAATTCCTAGAGGCATGGCACTCATCCACAGATTCTATCAACAAACACATCGACCTGGACCCAATATACCGGCCACTGCAGCGGACAGCTGGGACTGACAACCGGAAGCGGCATAGACAAACCACTATAAATGCCGGAGGAAACATCACAACAGCACTTCACAGGAGGCTCCCAAGCACTGAGAATGTCACCTAGACAAGGGATGAAATGTTGACAACACAAATTCCCAGCTCGGCGAACAGAACCACAACATCAAATGAGAATGCAATACTGAAGTCCGCTGTTTGCACACGGAGCTTTATTTTCTTGCAATCCAACTACCTAATAATTTTATATGTGCAAATATTGTTCATACAATTGGTTTAAAGAGTCTGTTTACTGAGGAAGGTTTATAGCTATTCAATGGCTTCTAATTGTTATAACAGGGCTTATGTTTTGATCAGAGATAGACAATGGATGGGGAGGAGGTAGAGTTATGAGTTAGAGCTGTGACAATTAAGGGAGCGAGGGTACAGGATGGGAATTAGGGAGTATGAGTACAGTTGACATTGAGGAATTTTGATCATTTTGTACATGTTACATATAGTATTCAGGGGATGTCATTGAATAAATGGCACTGAAGTCATATTTAGAAACAATGAGGGTACAGGTGACAAAGATGTTGGATGTAATTACAAAAAAGTAGCAATATATTAGAAAATAGATAAAACAGAAAATGAGCATAAAGTAAATGATTCTCAACATGATGCTAT
Source organism: Hemiscyllium ocellatum (assembly GCF_020745735.1). Taxonomy (NCBI): domain Eukaryota; kingdom Metazoa; phylum Chordata; class Chondrichthyes; order Orectolobiformes; family Hemiscylliidae; genus Hemiscyllium; species Hemiscyllium ocellatum. The sequence continues at coordinate 87,713,559 of NC_083405.1, read as the reverse complement.
TAATGCAATGTCTAACCAAGGTTACTCCCAAGAGAATAATATTTTGCTTTTATTTGCTCACGACATGAGAGTTTCATTGGCCAAATCGGCATGTATTGCCCATTTGTAATAAATGATATAGTGCTAGTGAGCTGCCTTCTTCAACTGCTGCAGTCCTTTGGGTATTGATGCATCCACCCTGTTGTTAGGCTGGGAATTCTAGGATTTTGACCCAGCGAAGGAACAGCAATAAAGTTCCAAATTAAGAATGATCCACGGCTTGGAAAAGAATTTGCAGAAAGAAGTATTCCTATGCACCTGCTGCCCTTCCAGTTTAGAATATGCTAAAATTAATTCGATTCTTGATTCAAATTATGCATTAGAGGCAGTTTAGAGGAGGCTGACTAGATTGATACCTGGTATGAATGGGTGATCTAATGATGAAAGATTGGGCAGGCTGGTCTTGTTTTCACTAGAGTTCAGATGAGTAGGGGGTGATTGATTGAAGTCTATTTGGTCCTGAATAGGCTTGACAAGGTGGACATGGAAAAGATATTTTTTGTGTGGGTGAATCCATAACTTGAGAACACCGAATTAAAATTAGAGCTTGTCCTTTAAAGGCAGGGATGAGGAAAAATATTTTTTCTCTCAGAAGGCTGTGTGACTTAGAAGCTCACTGTCTCAGAAGGCAGTGGAGACAAAAAAAAAGCTGCAGATGCTGGAATCCAAGGAAGACAAGCAGGAGACTGGAAGAACCCAGCAAGCCAGGCAGCATTCAGGAGGTGGAGAAGTCAATGTTTCAGGTATAACCAGAAACATTGACTTCTGCCCTTCCTGATGCTGCTTGGCTTGCTGTGTCCTTCTAGCCTCCTGCTACCTCAGAAGACAGTGGAAGCTGGATTACTGAATATTTTTCAGATAGAGATGCATAGATTCTTGTTAATCAAGGGGATCAAAGGTTATCAGGAACAGACAATAGAGTTGAGCACAAACAGAGCAGCCATGATCATATTGGCTGATGGCCAAGGTCTGAAGGGCCAAATGACTTTCTTCCCCTAATTTGAATAATATATGATCTTTATACAGTTCTGAAGTAGGGTTACACCCGAAATGTCAACTTCTCCACCTCCTGATGCTGCCTGGCTTGCTGTGTTCTTCCAGCCTCCTGTATGTCTATTTTGGATTCCAGCATCTGCAGTTTTTTTTTGTTTCTAACCATGAATTATGGGATATTAAGAATCAAGTTACATTGAGAGGGGCATTCAGACAAAAAGGAAGCAGTTATCAAAAAAGACTAGAGCAGATTACATTCTTGCGTTAAAGAAACTCCCCGAATATGGCAAAAACTTCGAAATCAAATTCAGACATGCTTTCACAGGCGTCCTAAAGAACAATTAAATACAAGCTACGCTTTTCTCATCCCTAAAAGGTATATTCTTAGCACAAAAATAGGGGGTAGACCTTTATGGCCCCCTTGCAGTAAAATTTCTCTGGCCACCTTTCCAAAGCCCTCCAGACCTGGCTGGAATTTTGCAGGTGAGGGAGGTGGATAAGGGGTAATGACTTCTCATGCAGCCTTAACTATGTAGTTGATGAGAGGAGAAAACAGGAGAAGGGCCTCAGGCAAACCCATCTACCCTCCTCAATCCAAGTTTGCTGCTTCATTCACTGCCACCCCATCAGAACCCCCTACACTCCTGTCCCCAAAATCCCTACTTCCCCTCTTCCAGGCCACTACTTCCCTCCATGTCAAAAACCATGCACTCCTGGTTTTGGACATAGCTGTGGTCACTGTTCTTTCAGGCATTTCTAAACCTAAAGGCAAGACTTCTACTTCCTGACTCTAGCCAACTGACACACCTCATAGCATTAGGAAAGTTATGAGGCTGCCATGATTGGTGAGGTCCACTATCTGCCAATTCTTCAGATGGCACTTTAGGAAACATATCATCTGAAATCTCCTGCCCAGTATGTGCAAAAGGAAAAGATTCAAGATGCTTTTCAAATGATGCAAATACAGAATTGTACAGGTTTTACCCTGTAATGCATCATTGATTATCTTAATGCTGATGTCAGGTAAATGCTAATAGCAAACTGTACCCTCTATGATATATATAAAATTATCTGCAGTAAATATTGTTTGGCAATTTTGTGTTTCATATACATTACCGCGCCAAAGAATGGAACACTTGATGTCAGTTGTCACACAACAATACCTTGACACTAAACTACACAAAATAAAGGCTGACAGCAAAACTGGACTTGCCTTCAATAATAAAAAAAGACAAACTGATGACTAACAGATCAGCCATGATCCCAATTGAATGGTGAAGCAGACTCAATAGACCAAACGGCCTATTTATGCTCCTACATGTTATGGTCCAAAAAACTGAACAAAACTGTTTCAATAGCCAAAAAACAGATTCATTTCAATAATTCAGTTTTAGGATGAATTAGTGATTTATACTAGTTTAACATAACTTCGTTGGTCTTGTGCTCTATGTCCTTACTGATGGGTAATCAAAAGCCTGACTAAGGTTCACAGGGATCTGGGGTTGTTGAGGCAAATAAAACTGTCAGAGAAAATCTGTAACCTTGTGTGATAATGGCAAGTCTGTTTTTCTTTTCTGTGGTAATCTCTATGAAAAAGCACTGACAAAAGTGCATCTTTGTGGATGATTTGATATGTATCATCATGTAGTGATGGCACTCACCTTTGACGATATTAAACATTCTAATATTTGAATATAATATCAATCCATGAACATTGTCAGGCCGTTTTGTCACTGATGAATGCTTTAACTCCAGCAGTCTACACTATAACGTTATAACAAATTACTGAAAGGCAGGACCTGGGACCTCATAAAAGTTAGCAGATCAAGAAATGACTCCGACAATCAACTGATGAAGGAATGGCGCTCCGAAAGCTAGTGTGCTTCCAATTAAACTTGGTGTTGTGTGATTTTTAACTTTACAATTAATAGATTCAATAAACTACTTAAAAAATGAAGAGAGTTTAAAAAGTTTCGATGTATGCAATATTGAATATTCATAATGATAATGGTAGATAAACAAACATTGCAAGCAGATATTCTGTAGTCAGTTTTAATTCTATGAGCACTTCAGTTTACAGAACCAAAGGGAACATTGACATTTATAACATAACATAATAGGTAACCATTGCAGTTATCTTTTTAGTAATGGGAGCATGGCAATTGAATTTGTCCATCACAGCTGTAATTTTGGCAGTTATTTTATTGAAACGCAGGACACTTGCACTTTAGTCTGCACTATCATTCATAGTACTGCTATGTCGAAAAGGTCAAAATTATCAATAGTTTTCTCATTGGCTGGTTGCTTGCCTCAGCTGGCAAGACAGTGAATATATGGATTGCATTTGTGGGGAATGCATAGGGTTCAATCCACATTTCAATTGAGGTAGATTCAGGACCTTCCTTCTCCTTATCTACTTTGTCCATTGCTCTTGATGTTGTCTCCTCTACATTGGGCAGATAGGATTCCAACTCGCGGGATGTTTCAAGGAATATTTCTGGGACACACGCACCAAACAACCCCACCCCTCTATGGCCGACCACTTCAACTCCCCCCCCACTCCACCAAGGACATCCAAGTCCTGGGCCACCTCCGCCACCAAATCTAAGCCACCCTACACAAGGAGGGAGAACGCCTCATCTTCTGCCTCAGGACCCTCCAATCACACGGCATCAAGATCGCTTTTATCAATTTCCTCATCTCCCCTCATCCCACTTCATCCCAGTTCGAACCCTCCAACTCGGCACTGCGCTCTTCCTTCTGTCCATCTTCCTTCCCACCTATCCGCTCCACCCTCCCCTCCTGACCAATTACCTTCACCCCCACCTACATTGACATATCACTTTCCTAGCTACCTTCCCCTAGCTCTATCCCTACTCTCCTATATATCTTTCATCCCTCTTCCCCACACCCCACATTCTTGATGAAGTGCTAACGCTTGAAACGCGATTCTCCTGCTCCTCAGATACTGTCTGACCTGCTGTTCTTTTCCAGTGCCACACTTTTCAACTCTGCATCTGCAGTCCTCAATTTCTCCGTCCTTCTCCCCTGCCCATAGTAGAAATTTACAGCCCCTTTGCTGTGGTTCAGTAAATAATCACCAAGGGTCTGCAAGGTCTATAGATGCAGATTGTTCTGGAATGTATTCTGCATAACTTCACAGAATGGATATAGTGCAGAGGGATGACATTGAGCTCATTAACTCTCCTTACAAATATCTTGCTGACAAAATTTCATTAGCTTGATTCTTTGGTCACTGGATGTACCACAGGAAAAATTAAACCAGTGTATTTCAGAGGAAAACAGAATTATCATTCAGTGTGGAAATAGCTGTTTCTCTTTTAGGAATAAAACAGTTCCCTAAGTAAAAGATGTGATATTGTTATTGTTACATTAACTTTAACTGAAACATGAAACAGGAAGAACTTGACTGCCACTGCTAATTAACTGCATCGAACTTTGTCAATCATCTGACCATTGCTACCACCTAAACCAAATCAGACCCAGCTGAAGTTGAAACATTGCAGTTTTGAAATGAAATATGCTGAATAATGTGTAATTATTATATTCCTGTTACAACTCAAAAGAAGTATTATTTGATGTAGTAATAATGGTAATCTTATAATCCCAGTTGATATTATTTCTGGAAAAGTCAGATCCTAGATTGAAATTTAGCTTGATGCATCACAGTTTTATTGATTTAAGCAAGATGGACTCACATACAGTCATTGAGTCATACAGCATGGAAACAAACCCTTTGGTCCAATTCATCCATGCTGACTAGGTTTCCTAAACTAAACTAATCCCATTTGCTTGCAGTTGGCTATATTTCTATTCCTATTCATGTACCTGTCCAAATATCTTTTAAATATTGTAATTGTACCTGCCGCTACAGTTTCCTCTGGCACGTTAGTCCATACACACTTGAAACATAAGCATGCAACACCGCAGATATGGTTTATTACACAAAATAAATAAGGATAAATCAAAATAAACCACCAAACTATTTGCACATTATGCAAGTTTAAGGATTTCAAAACACAGTAAACAATAATCCCATTATCCCAAAATTCTCACATTTTGGTGGATAGGATTCTCTCCTCTTTCATATCTATAGGGCTTAATTTAACTGTGGCTTCAATTTCTGTTAGTCTCTTCCCAGCATCTTCAAACAAAGCTTCAACTTTATCAGCTTCAAATAACCCCCTCTCTAAACAGTCTCCTTTCTTTCGATGCACATCTGCACATTTTAGCAAGGCTTCTGCAAAACTGCTATACCAAACCTGAAACTGCTTTTTCCAAGCTATGGGATTTCCCCTAATCAAAAGGAAAAGAAAATCAATTCTCGACTTTCTAACCTGATAGTCGAATGCACAACTGTTTAGATTAGATTCCCTACAGTATGGAAACAGGCCCTTCAGCCCAACAAGTCCACATCGATCCTCCGAAGAATAACCCACCCAGACCCATTCCCCTACCCTATATTTACCCCTGACTATACACCTAATACACTTATGGGCAATTTAACATGGCCAATTCACCCGACCTGCACATCTTCAGACTGTGCAAGGAAACCAGAGCACCTGGAGGAAACCCATGCAGACACAGGGAGAATATGCAAACTCCATAAAGACAGTGGCCCAAGGCAGGAATCAAACCTGGATCTCTGGGACTGTGAGGTAGCAGCGCTAACTGCTGAGCCATCATGCTGCCTGTTTACTTTGTTCACGTTTAAAAAGAATGATTCCTCAGACTGCTTTCTAAAAGAAATCACCATGGCAATAGAAATACTTCGGGTAACTAGAGAGAGATTAGGACCTCTCAAAGATCAGCAAGGCAGCCTACGTGTAGAACCGCAGGAGATGGGGAGATACTAAATGAGTATTTTGTGGCAGTGTTTACTGTGGAGTAGGACATGGAAGATGCAGAATGTGGGGAAATAAATAGTGATATCTTGAAAATTGTCCATATTACAGGGAACCAGGTGCTGGATCTCTTAAAAAGCATAAAGATGGATAAATCCCCAGGACCTGATCAGGCTCTTCAGCCCACAATACTGTGCTGAACATGATGCCAAATTAAACTAACCCCTTCAGCCTGTCCTTGGTCTATTTCCCTCCTTTTCTTGCATATTCATGTGCTTATCTGAAAGTCTAGTAAATGCCCCAATTATATCTGCCTCCACCACCACTCCGACCATGCATTTCACACTCCTACCACTGTCTGTGTAAAAAGCTTGCCCCTCACATCTCCTTTGAATTTTCCCCTCTCGCCTTGAATACATTCCATCTCTTGGAAAACGATTCTGACCGTCAACCCTATCTTAAGCTTCTCATAATTTTAGAGACTTCTATCAAGTCTCCCCTCAGCTTCTGCCACTCCAGAGAAAGCAATCTGAGATTTTCCAGTCTCTTCTTATATCTCAGACCCTCTAATCCAGGCAGCATCACTGGGAAACCTCTTCTGCACCCTCTCCAAAGCCCTCAGATCTTTCCTGTAATGTGGTAATTAGAATTGAACCCAATACCCTCAGTGTGACCTAACCAAAGTGTCATAAAGCTGCAACATGACTGTTGTATGACACTCCCTAACCATTAAAGGCAAGCATACCACGTGTTCTTTACCACCCTATCTACTTGTGTGGCCACTTTCAGGGAGCTATGGACTTGAACTCCAAGATCCCTCCATACATCAATGCTAATCATGGTCCAGCTGTTAATTGTATACTTTTCCTTAATATTGATCTCCCAAACTGCAGCATTTAACACTTACCCAGATTAAACTCCATCTGCCATTTCTTCGCCCATATGTGCAACCGATCTATATTCAGTTCCTTCCTTTGGCAACCTTCTACATTATCCATAATTCCGTCAATTTTTATGTTGTCTGCATGCTGACTAGAGTCATAGAGTCATAAAGGTGTACAGCATGGATACAGACCATTCGGTCCAATACGTCCAAGCTAACCAGATATCCTAAACTAATCTAGTCTTATTTGCCAGCACTTGGCCCAAATCCCTTAAAACACTTCCTATTCATATACCCATCCAGATGCTTTTTAAATGCTGTAATTGTACCAACCTCCACCACTCCTCTGGCAGCTCATTCCATTCATGCACCACCCTCTGTATGAAAAAGTTGCCCCTTAGGTCCTTTTTAAATTTTTCTCCTCTCACCCTTAACTTATGCCCTCTAGTTCTACTCTTCCCCCAACTCAGGGAAAATACCTTGTCTATTTACCCTATCCATGTCCCTCATGATTTTAAAAGACTCTATAAGGTCACACCTCAGCCTCTGACACTCCAGGGAAAACAGCCCTAGCCAATTCAGCCTCTTTTTATAGTTCAAATCCTCCAAACCTAGCAACACGCTTGTAAATCTTTTCCGAACCCTTTCAAGTTTCACAACATCCTTCCAATAGGAAGGAGACCAGAATTGCACACAATATTCCAACAGTGCCCGAACCAATGCCATGTACAGTGGCAACATGACCTCGCATCTCCTATACTCATTGCTTTGACCAATAAAGAAAAGCAGACTAAATGCCTTCTTCACTATCCTATCGACCTGAGACTCCACTTTCAAGAAACTACTAACCTGCACTCCAAGGTCGTTTTGTTCAGCAACACTCCCCAGGATATTATCATTAAATATATAATTCCTGCCCTAATTCGCCTTCCCAAAATGCAGCACCTCACATTTATCTAAACTAAACTCCATCTGTCACTCTTCAGCCATTGGCCCATCTGATCAAGATCCCATGTATACTCTGGGGTCACTTTCTTCACTGTCCACTACACCTCCAATTTTGGTGTCATCTGCAAATGTACTTACTTCACACCAAATCATTTACATAAATGACGAGAAGTAGTGGACCCAGCACCGATCCTTGAGGCACACCACTGGTCACAGACCTCCAGCCTGAAAAGCAACCCTCCACCACCAACCTTTGTCTTCTACCTTTGAGCCAGGTCTATAGCCAAATGGCTAATTTTCCCTGTATTCCATGTGATTTAATCTTGCTCACCAGTCTACCATGAGGAACCTTGTCGAACACCTTACTTAAATTCATATAGATCACATCCATTGCTCTGTGCTCATCAATTATCTTTGTTACTTCTTCAAAAAACTCAAACAAGTTTGTGAGACATGATTTCCCCTGCACAAAGCCATGTTGACTATCCCTAATCAGACCCTGACTTTCCAAATACATGTAAGTCCTGTCCCTCAGGATTCCCTCCAACGACTTGCCCATCACTGAGTCAGGCTCACCGGTCCATAGTTCCCTGGCTTGTCCTTACCACCTTTTTAAAATAGTGACACCATGTTAGCCAACTTCCAGTCTTCCGGTACCTCACCTGTGACTATCAATGATGCAAATAGCTCAGCAGGGGGCCCAGCAATCACTTCTCTAGCTTCCCACAGAGTTCTCGGGTACACCTGATCAGGTCCTGGGGATTTATCCACCTTTTATGCGTTTTATGAGATCCAGCACCTCCTCCTCTATAATATGGACGTTTTTCAAGATGTCACCATCTATTTCCCTGCATTCTATATCTTCCATGTCCTTCTCCACAGTAAACACTGATGCAAAATACTCATTTATTATTTCCCCCATCTCCTGCAGTTCCACACATAGGCTGCCTTGCTGATCTTTGAGGGGTCCTAATCTCTCCCTAGTTCCCTTTTGTCCTGAATATATTTATAAACTACCTTTGGATTCTCCTTAATCAAATTTGCTAAAGCTATCTCATGTCCCCCTTTGCCCTCCAGATTTTCTTCTTAAGTATACTCCCACTACCTTTATACTCTTCTAAGGATTCACTTGATCTATCTTGTCTATACCTGACATATGCCTTTTTTTTAACCAAAACTTCAATTTCTTTAGTCATCTAGCATTCCCTGCACCTACCAGACTTTCCTTTCAACCGAACAGGAACAGGAACATGAAGGGTGGCACAGTGGCTCAGTGGTTAACACTGCTGCCTCACAGAACCAGGGTCCCAGGTTAGATTCCAGCTTTGGGCGACTGTCTGTGTGGAGTCTACACATTCTCCCCGTGTGCGTGGGTTTCCTCCAGGTGCTCCAGTTTGCCTCCCACAGTCCAAAGATGTACAGGTCAGGTGAATTGGCTGTGCTAAATTGCCCATATTGTTAGGTACATTAATCAGAGGGAAATGGGTATGGGTGGGTTACTCTTCCGAGGGTCGGTGTGGACTTGTTGGGCTGAAGGGCCTGTTTCCACACTGTAGGTAATCTAATCATATGGTCTCTGGACTCTTGTTATCTCATTTTTGAAGTCCTCCAATTTTCCAGACGTCTCTTTACTTATGACCATCCATCCCCAATCAACTTCTGAAAGTTCTTGCCCAATACCATCAAAATTGGTCTTCCTCCAATTTAGAAGTTTAACTTTTAGATCCAGTCTATCCTTTTCCATCATTATTTTAAAACTAATAGAATTATGGTCGCTGGCACCAAAGTGCTCCCCAACTGACACCTCAGTCACCTATCCTGCCTTATTTTCCAAGAGTTGGTCAAGTTTTGCAACTTCTCTAGTAGGTACATTCATGTACTAAACATGAAAATTTTCTTGTACACACTTAAATTCCTCTCCAACTAAATCCTCAACACTACAGCTGTTTGGAAAATTAAAATCCCCTATCATAACCACCCTATTATTCTTACACCAACTGAGAGCTCATTACAAATTTGTTTCTCAATTTCCTACTATTAGGGGGTCCGTAATACAACTCCAATAAGGAGTTCATCCCTTTCTTATTTCTCAATTACACCCAAATAACTTCCTTGGACATATTCCCAGGAATATCCTCCCTAATTACAGCTGTAATGTTATCCCTTATCAAAAATGCCACTCCCCCTCCTCTCATGTCTCTCCTTCTATCGTTCCTATGGCATTTGTATCCTGGAACATTAAGCTGCCAGTCCTGTACATTCATGAGCCACATTTCTGTAATTGCTATGATATCCCAGCATTCTGAACTATACCCTGAGTTCATCTGCCTTCCCTGTTAGGCCTCTTGCATTGACATTAATGCAGTTTAATTTATCAAAGAGTCATAGAGATGTACAGCACGGAAACAGACCCTTCGGCCCAACTCATCCACTCCGACCAGATATCCCAACCCAACCTAGTCCCACCTGCCAGCATCCGGCCCATATCCCTCCAAACCCTTCCTATTCATATACCCATCCAGATGCCTTTTAAATGTTACAATTGTACTAGCCTCCACCACTTCCTTTGGCAGCCCATTCCATACATGTACCACCCTCTGCATGAAAAAGTTGCCCCTTGGGTCTCTTTTATATCTTTCCCCTCTCACTCTCCACCTGTGCCCTTTAGTTCTGGACTCCCCTACCCCAGGGAAGAGACCTTGGTTATTTATCCCATCCACGCCCCTCATGGTTTTATAAACCTCTATAAAGTCACCTCTCAGCCTTCGACGCTCCAGAGAAAACAGCCATAGCCTATTCAGCTTCTCCCTACACCTCAAATCCTCCAACCCTGGCAACATCCTTGTCAATCTTTTCTGAACCCTTTTAAGGTCTCTTTGTTCAGCAACACTCCTCCGCAGCTTGTCATTAAGTGTATAAGTCCTGCTAAGATTTGCTTTCCCAAAATGCAGCACCTCACATTTATCTAAATTAAATTCCATTTGCCATTCCTCAGCTGATCAAGATCTCATTGTAATCTGAGGTAACCTTCTTCCCTGTCCACTACACCTCCAATTTTGGTGTCATCTGCAAAATTACTAACTATACCTCTTATGCTCGTATCCAAATCATTTATATAAATAACAAAAAGTAGAGGACCCAGCACCAATCCTTGTGGCACTCCACTGGTCACAAGCCTCCAGTCTGAAAAACAACCCTCCACCACCACCCTCTGTCTTCTACCTTTCAGCCAGTTCTGTATCCAAATGGCTAGTTCCCCTTCTATTCCATGATATAGAACATAGAACATAGAAAAGTACAGCATAGAGCAGGCCCTTTGGCCCACGATGTTGTGCCGAGGTTTAATCCTAATGTACAATGTAATAACTTAACCAACGCACCCTCAACTCACTGCTATCCATGTGCATGTCCAGCAGTCACTTAAATGTATCCAATGACTCTGCTTCCACAGCTGGCAATGCATTCCATGCATTCACAACTCTCTGCGTAAAGGACCTACCTCTCATGTCTCCTTTATTCCTTCCTCTTAATATCTTCAAATTATGACTCCTCATACCAGTCAATCCTGCCCTGGGGAAAGGTCTCTGGCTATTGACTCTATCTATTCCATTCATTATCTTGTACACCTCAATCAGGTCTCCTCTCTTCCTCCTTCTCTCCAGAGAGAAAAGTCCAAGCTCATTCAATCTTTCTTCATAAGGCAAGCCCTCGAGTCCAGGCAGCATCCTGGTAAACCTTCTTTGCCCCCTCTCCAAAGCCTCTGTATCTTTCCTATAGTAGGACGACCAGAACTGGACATAATATTCCAAGGTAAAAACAATGACTGCAGATGCTGGAAACCAGAGTTTAAATTAGAGTGGTGTTGGAAAAGCACAGCAGATAAGGCAGCACCACTCTAACCTAAACAATATTCCAAGTGTGGTCTCACCACGGACTTGTAGAGCTGTAGCAAAACCTTGTGGCCCTTATACTTGATCCCCCTGTTAATGAAAGCCAAAACACCATATGCTTTCTTAACAACCTGATCCATTTGGGTGGCAACTTTGAGCTATCTATGTACTTGCACACCCAAATCCCTCTGTTCCTCCACACTGCCAAGAATCTTGTCTTTAATCCTATATTCAGTTCAACCTTCCAAAATGCATCACTTCACATTTATCCAGGTTGAACTCCATCTCCATTTCCCAGCGCAGCTCTGCATCCTGTCTATGTCGTGCTGCAGCCTGCAGTAGCCCTCTATACTATCGACAACACCTCCAACTTTTGTGTCATCTGCAAATTTATTAACCAACCCCTCAACATCGTCATCCAAGTCATTTAGAAAAACTACAATGAGCAGAGGCCTGTGGGACCCCACTCAACACTGACCTCCAGGCAGAATACTTTCCATCTACAACCACTCTCTGCCTTCTGTCAGCCAGCCAATTCTGAATCCAGACAGCCAAATCTCCCCGTATCCCATATTTCCTGACTTTATGAATGAGCCTACCATGGGGAACCTTATCAAATGCCTTGCTGAAATCCATATACACCGCATCCACTGCTCAACTTTCGTCGACTTGTCTTGACACCTCCTCAAAGAACTCAATAAGATTTGTGAGGCATGACCCGACCCTCACAAAGCCATGCTGACTGCAGTTAATCACACTATGCTTTGCCAAATAGTCATAAATCCTATCCCTCAGAATTATTTACAAAACCTTGCTGACCACAGATGTAAGACTGACTGGTCCATAATTGCCAGGAATTTCCCTATTACCCTTCTTCAAAAGTGGAACAACATTCACCTCCTTCCAATCCTCTGGTTTGACTCCGCTGGTGAGTGAGGAGGCAAATATCCTCACCAGCGACTTAGCAACCTCCTTTTTCGCTTTCCGGAGCAGCCTAGGATAAATCTGGTCTGGCCCTGGAGACTTATCAATCTTAATGTTTGCCAAAATTTCCAGCACATTGACTTCATCAATCTTGATCTGTTCAAGAATGTATCCCAGCTCCTCAAAGTTCTCATTTACAACAAGTTCCCTTTCCCCTATCTGCTCAGATTCCATGCACAAGTTCCCTCCATGATCCCTGATCGGCCCTATCTTCTCCCTGATCATTCTCTTATTCCTCACATATAAGTAAAATGCCTTTGGGTTCTCCCTAATCCTTCTTGCCAAGCCTTTTTCGTGCCCCATCCTGGCTCTCCTCAGTCCATTTCGGAACTCCTTTCCAGCAAGCCTGTAATCCTCTTAAGCTGTGCTAGATCCTTGCTTCCTCCACCTTATATAAGCTGCCTTCTTCCTTTTGACGAGAAGTTCCTCTCGTCACTCACGGTTCCTTAATCTTACCTCTTCTTACCTGTCTCAGAGGAACAAATTTGTGCATCACTTGCAACAACTGCTCCTTAAATAGTCTCCCCATGTTTGTTGTGCCCTTTCTGTGGAACAATTGCTCCCAGTCTGTGCTTCCCAACTCCTGTCTGATAGCATCATAATTTCATTTTCCCCAATTAACTATCTTCTTTTGGTAATTGCACCTTTCACTCTCTGTGCCTCTGACTGGAGTGTCCCCTATCACTATCACAATAGATCGCTTGGAATCTGATGTGCTACGAACCTGATGATTGCTTGGAAAATCCTTTACATTTTCAGCCAAATCATTTTTATTTTTATCACAACATCAGAGGTCCCAGAATGGATCCTTGTGGAACACCACTAGTCATGGACCTCCAACACCCTTCCACTACTACCTTCTATGGGCAAGCCAATTCTGAATCCAAACAGCCACGTCACCATGGATCCCATGCATCACAATCTTCTGGATGAGCCTACCATGATGGACCTTTTTGAAAGCCTTTCTAAAATACTTGCAAATTAAACATTAAACTCACACACTAAGCCCACATGCCACTTGTTAAAAATCCAAACTAAATGATCATTATACATATATCACAAACTTCACGTCACAGTGAATAAAAATCATCAACACTTGATAAATATCTTATTATTAAGTATGCAAATATAGAATAAAATACATATTTGTTTAACATCAATCTTTAAAAGTCAATGTTCAGACATTTCATCTCTGAACTAGGTTAGACAAAGTAACTCAAAAGGAAGATTCCTGATGAAGGGTTTGTGCCCGAAACGCCGATTCTCCTGTTCCTTGGATACTGCCTGACCTGCTGCGCTTTAACCAGCAACACATTTTCAGTTCTGATCTCCAGCATCTGCAGACCTCACTTTTTACACTAACTCAAAAGGAAGCCAAACTAGATACCATAATAACAACCTAGTCAAAATTTAAATGACCAAGTCATCATTTAATAATGACTATATTGGACTTATCAGCAACCTCATTAATATGACTCAAGGTATTTATTCTTTATGGTGCTGAAATAGGGTGTATCAAAGTCATCCTCCAGGATCATGGCTACCCTTTTTCACTGTGTATTGCTTAAACATATGATCAAACCTAAGTTATCAGAGCTGAAAATGTGTTGCTGGAAAAGCGCAGCAGGTCAGGCAGCATCCAAGGAGCAGGAGAATCGGCGTTTCGGGCATAAACTCTTCTTCAGGAATCCTGAAGAAGAGCTTATGCCCGAAACGTCGATTCTCCTGCTCCTTGGATGCTGCCTGACCTGCTGTGCTTTTCCAGCAACACATTTTTCAGCTCTGATCTCCAGCATCTGCAGTCCTCACTTTCTCCAAGCCTAAGCTATCAGTCTAGTACTGAAAAGTACCCACTCTACTTCAGATTATACCAGAAGGGTAAGTTATATTACATGTCTGAACATCATATTGAGCTAGTTGTTTCCCACTGCTACTGTGCAGAAGCAATAACAGTGGCATTTGACACTAAAAAGGAATGCTGCCATCAAGACATCTTACCTACCTGAGAAATGAGTAGCTGATGTATGAATTTCAGTGCCACTGAGAAACTAGGTATGGAGGCCATCTGTTCCCAAAGACTAGTGGATTGTATCAAATAACAAGCAAGATACTGACCCATACATAATCAGGGCATGTTTGAAAATCTCACAACACTATCCAGCATTAGATCTGATTCTGTGATTGGACACCATTCGCTAAGTAACCTGACGTTGTCAAATAATGAAATTAACAACCAATTTAGGAATATTGGGCAGGCTCACTGTGTGAAACATTTGCTGTACTCCAGGCTGCATACATTAATAACCAGGGCCCTGCACTTTGCAGTCGGACAGAATATCTACACAGATTATACCTATTCCAACTCAACAAATAGATAACCACCATTCTTTGGTTCATTTCTCAGGTCGATGCCTTAACGTATCAGCCTTCGTGGTTTAAAATTTAAACAAAGTTTGGACATTTACTGTCAGTCATCATTCACTGGTGCATTCCACATGGGAATGCTTCGACCAATCAGAATCCACTTGCCAATCAATCAGCACTCTCCTCTCATATGGTACTAATGCCTCCCTTTACTTTTGTACGTCTTGCGAATTGTGCTGATTAATACAAGATGAAAAGCTTGGACAAGATGTGTCTTTTTTCAGCAATACCCAAAAAGTCTAATGTCTGTTCTGACAATCTCCTCCCTTTATTCTCATGCAAAACACCTAGGCTATTTCCAAATAATTAAAGTATTGACTATTCTTTTAAACCTTGATCAACTATCCTCAGACAGTTTACATTCATGACTATTCCACCTACATACGCATGAACACTTTGTTATCATTTTCATTCTAAAGTAATCCATTAGAAATATGCTCAAACCTCTTCAAAACAAAATTAAAGTCTGTACAAAATTAGAATAGTAATAAACAGCAAAATCTTCTGCCTTTATCATGATTTTACTATAATATGATCTACTGAAAAAAACAGTGCAATGAAACTGTTATTGTCATTTCTCATTTATTGCCGTTTGGTGAGCAAACTGAGACAACTTTCTTTCAAAATTTCAGACATGACACCCAAAATGTCAGCTTACTAAGAGATATAGTAGTAACATCAGAGAACCTGAGTAGGAATGAGGGTGTCCTTTGGTTCCAAAGTCTAAACAGACTGGTTCTTAAATGCTACAACTTAGTCATTTTTTAATTATCTCAAATGCATTCAACAAATGATGTTTTATCTTCAGAAAAATCACTTGAGATGGAGATAATGCATCACAATATTTTCAATTTTGACACAAGGGAAGACAATCATTAGATTCCTATCCATTTAGGTCCAAGTATATCTCACACACTATAAGAACATAATCACTAGAGAGCAGGAGTAGGCAACTGAGCTCCTTGAGCCTGCCCCATTTGATGCAATCGTGGATCATCTCATCTCAACCTGAACTCCCCTTTCTTGCTTGTTCTCCATAACTCTTCAACCCATTACTAATTAAAAAGCTGCCTATTTCTTCCTTAAATGTACTCAATGTCCCAGCATCCACCATTCTCTGCTGTAGCAAATTCCACAAACTTTGGCTTATTTACCTAACCTATCCATATCCAGTTGTAAGTCCTTATTTCTTCACTGAACTTATTTTCTCACTTATTTTAGTGTCATGTGCAAATTTGTCTATAATGCTTTCTATCCCATATTCATATCATTAACATAGATTGTAAATAGTTGGGGCCTGAGGATCAGATTCTGTGGCACCTCACTGGCTATGCCTTATCAACCAGAAAAAGACCCATTTATCCCGACTCTCTGCTTTCTGGTCATTAGTCAATTCTCAATTCAAACTAATGCATTACCCCTAACTCCATGTGATTTTAACTTGTGTAGTAACTTTGTGTGGTTCCTTATCAAATGCCTTCTGGAAATCTGGATTACTACAAGTCAGGACCTCCCCTTATCCATATTGTTTGTTACCTTTTCACCGAACTTTAAAAATCAAACATGATCTACCCTCCATAAACCATGCTGACTCTGATGGATTGGGTTTTGGTTTTTCAAATGTCCTGTTATTGCTTCCTTAAAAATGGATTTGAACAATTTGCCAACAACACATGTTAAACTAACTGGGCTGTAGATTCCTACTTCCTGCCTCCTTGCCTTTTTGAATAAGGGTGTTATATTAGCATTGTTCCAGTCCACTAGAAGCTTGCCCACAGCCAGGGAATTTTGAAACATTATAAATAATAGTTATAAATAATCCATTATTTCTGCTGCCCCTTCCTTAAAGGTCATGCCTTGGTAACTCTGCATTCTATATTTTACACATTTATAGCACGGGATCTCTCATGCTATATTCTAATAGAATATTTTAAGTAGTTAGAATGTTGTTTTTGATACCTGCCTTTCAGAAGTGGGAGCAAGGGCTCTCCTGGGACCAGTTCAACATGTATATTGGAATGCATGAAAACAATTAATATTAAGGAAGAATCCTACCAATTTTAGAAGCTAATTTCCTGAAATTCTGCCTTGAAGATTCAATGCTTTTTCTGAATATCAGACATGTCAATGAAAGGTCAGGAGTATCGCTACTATGTAGTGAGGTTCAAACACTTGCATTGTGTCATACCCTATGTCAAAATTACTTAGCACCTCATCTGGGTATATTTTACAGTATTACTCTATTAGAGTTATTTATTTGGGCATTTTCATGTAATCCTCTTCAATTATTTTTTAATCTGATGCATATTACTTATTTTTGAAAGACAAGGGAGTAAAATCTATGGAGTACAAACAGGAAAATTTGATTAGATCCGCCATGATGTTACTGAATGATGTAGCAAGCTCAAAAGGCCAAATGTGTTCTCCTGCTGCTGAGTCTTATATTTCAAGGTCTTAGAACTTGGTGCTCTCTCACATTTTTATTGCGGATGTGGAAACATGTAATTTAAATAATATATGCAGTGGTCTCAAGGACTTTTCAAATGAATACGAAATAATATGGGAGAAGAATTAAGGACCATTACCATCACTACAGAAGTACATCTGACAAATAAATGGGGCTGAAGGCAGATGGCTTCCATTCTAGGATCCTAAAAAAAGGTAGTGGATGCATTGGTTGTAATTTTCCAGAATTCCTTGGAAAACTGCCAATGTGACATCCCTACTCAAAAAGCGGGTAACCATAAGCTGATTAGCCTAACATCCATTTTTGGAAAAAATGTTGGAATCAACTATTAAGAAAGTATCAGCAGCACATTTGAAAAGCCATAGATTTCGCTGCTCATTGGATGCTGCCTGAACTGCTGTGCTCTTCCAGCACCACTGATCCATAATCTAATCAAGCAGAGCAGAGTCAGCATGGTTCCATGAAGTGATCACAACCAGAGTGACTGGAGGGAAATCACTGGATGTGTTGTTTTTGGACATTCAACAAGGTACCTCACAAAAAATGTCGATAAAAGAACCCATGGTGTTGGAGGTAGTATATCAATTTTTAAAAGATCTAATGGGCAAGAAACAGTGAGTGAGGATAAGGGGTTCTGTTTCAGGTTGGTGACCTATAACCAGTGGGGCTCCAAATGAACATACATGTTTAAAATACATATTAATTATGTGTACAGTTACACATGTACTGTAACCAAATTTGCAAACGACACAAAAGTGGGTGAAAAGGCAGAAAGGGATTCAGAGAAACATTGGTAGATTATGTAAGTGGCTAAAAAGTTGGCAAATAGAATATAATGTGTGAAAATTTGGTGAAAATTTGAAGTCATTAATTTTAGAGAGGAGAACAAAGAACAGAGTTAGTTTAATGGAGAGAAGCCATAACACAAAGAGAACAAGTGCACGCAACACCAAACACTAGCACAAAGGTGCAGCAGGGAATCAGGAAGGCTAACGGAATAGTGGGCCTTATTTCAAGCAAGTTGGTGTATAAGGGGTGGGGAGTCTTATCGCAACTGTACAAGGTGATGGTGAGACCACAAACGGAGTACTGTGAGCAGTATGGCCCCCTTATTTAAGGAGTGATATCACTTCATTGGAGACAGTTCAGAGAAGGTTAAGTAGGATGATCCCTGCTATGGAGGAATGGTTTATGAGCAAAGACTAAACAGGCTGGTTCTCTAATCAGAGTTGAGAGTGTAGTGCTGGAAAAACACAGCAGGTCAGGCAGCATCCGAGGAGCAGCAGAATCAATGTTTTAGGCAAAAGCCTTTCATCAGGAAGGGCTTATGTCCGAAACGTCCATTCTGCTGCTCCTCAGATGCTACCTGACCTGCTGTGCATTTCCAGCACCAGGCTCTTGACTCTGATCTCCAGCATCTGCTGTCCTTATTTTCTCCTGGTTCTCTAATCACCAGAGTTTAGAAGAATGAGAGGCGATTCCATTGAAACATATAAGATTCTTAAGTGATTGGCAGGGTAAATGCTGAGAGGATGCTTCCCCTCATGGGAGAGTCCAGGACTATAGCGCACAGTCTCAGAATAAAGGGGCATGAAGTTAAGACTGTGCTGAGGATGAATTTCTTCTCTCAGAGTGTTGTGAGTCTTCCAACTCCTTGTCACAGAGAGCTGTGGTGACAGAATGCTTGTTTATTGAAGGCTGAGACAGATAGATTCTTGATCAGTAGGAAATCAGGTGATCAAGTGTTATTGGGGTAAAAGCAGGAAAGCTGGTGTGAGGAATGTCGGATCAGCCATGATCCAGTTGAATAGCAGAGTTGGCTGAAGAAGCCAAATGGCCTTCTTCTGATCCTATTCTTCATGTACTTTTTTAAAAATAAAACACTATTCAGTAAAGTTTCAGTGAGGTTTACTTTAAAAGTTCTATCGATTCCACGGAAGCTTTACAATGCATCTGTAATGTTTATATCCCCTGAATTAAAGTTTTCCCACAGATCCCTCACCATGAACTTTCGATCACACTGCACCACAGCAAACGCGCTCAACAATGTAACAACAGGAGCTGGACAAGCCCACAGTAACAAGGAGTGAGAGTCATTGGGAAATTTAACTAATTAATGCAGAAAACTGAATCAGTGAGAATTATCCCAACACAAGAGCGACAACAAATCGCAAACTTCCAAATATAACTTGCCCCTGAAACAACTGTCCAGGTCAAAACCAAGACAAACGAATCTTAAAAACAGAGTAATCTTTTCAGAGTAGGCTGTGTTACTAAAGAGTCATTTATTTATTTTTCCCCCGGCATACTTACTGGTTTAGTTCAACGTCAAGAATGAAGGATGAGTTAAATGCATCAACCTGGAAAGTAGCCTGGGCAATATGAGTGGACTGCAACAAAAAAAATCAAACAACAACGTTTAGTAAACCGGTCAATTGAGATAATAGACAGTCGTCAGCAAAAAAAAGTATAATGCAGTCTGGAAAAAAAAACGCACTGAAATGTTCTGCAAACTCAATTCACATTTAAAGGCTGGACGATAATTTTGTTTAAAAATGAAATAATGAATGCTTGCTCGGGAATTATATGCTCTTAAAACAAAATCATAATTAATTGAATGAAGCCTATTTTGGATGCAGAGGGGTTTTTAATTTGCTTGTTTTTTCAAAATGCAAAGGTCTCTGGGGAATGGAGATGCACAGAGAGAGCGAGCTCTGTTTGTGTGTGCACATTTGTATCAATGTAAATCAGCGGGGTTGGACGTTGAACGGGCACCTTACCGGCTGCGAGGCTGCCTGCTGCTGTGCCCCGGTCACTCGGGTATCCAGGCCGAGCTGCTGCCCGCTGACCGGCCGCTGGAGGAGCCGGAGCGGCGTGGTTCTCTCAGGATGCTCCAAGATGCGCTCTGCCGCCGCCTCCTTTCTCCTCCAGGCGTTGTCACCTTCAGGCGAACCTGCACGGTTTCCCGGAAAACACACTTGTTTGTCAGTGCTGTTCGTGTGACAGGCAGGGTTTTATGTTTAACCTCCCCATATCCCCTCCCTCCTTAACCCCTCACTCAGCTCAAGTTAAAATAAAACCAAATCAGACAGCATGAGGTCGCAAAACCGCTCGGAAAATTCCATATTTAATCAGTTATTCAGCGTTTCCTGCTTTCTCTCTCTCTCTCACACACACACATACACAAAACAGCCCGCCCAGGAAAATGCCCAACGTGCAAATATTGAGAAGATGCAGATTTTTGTTTGATAATCTTACCAGGTTTGCTAGTGGCGCTGCCACAATGAAGGAGATACACTACTCCATACAGATATAACAAAACAATCTGAGATGGCAAAGGCTTCATATTTCATATTCTTTATCGCCCTGTAGGAGAAAATAACACAATGCAATCTTCCCCTTTTTTGTCGCAATATTTCTTAACTGCATCTACAGCACGTCTTCAAATTTCATTCGTATTGTTTCCCGTGGTATCTTGTTTTCTCTCTGTTCTGCTTCCCTCGAAGTGCAGGCTGCAGTACTAGATGGCAGTGAGCATCTATAGAGGTTCCCCGCGTTCCTGCCCTCCCTCCTCCTCTTCCTCCTCTCTCTATCTGGTCGCTCGCAGACAGCCAGATCCTCCTCACTCCTGCTCCCGCACGTCCACGTCAATCTCATCGCAACATCTCGCCGGCTGCAGAGCTCAGGGCCCTCACTGAGCATGGGCAGCAGAACCCAAACCAGGCTTTAGAGGATGCACTGACTGGCAAAGCTGCAGCAGGGGGTAATAGTAATATGAAAGGATATATCACATGCTGGTATTAATATTTTAATCTATTGAACCCTTTCAAAGATCATTACTGAGAAAGTGAATTCACTTCGAAGGCCAAAAGTGTTAATTTTGCAGCGCACTGCAGGTAGTTTCATCAATACTTTCATGATACAAACACACCCTGAGATGAAAAAAAACTAAAAGTCCTATTTTTCTGATTTTTTTTAATTTTGAAAGATTTCTCGAACAATCATACACCCAAATTCGATTGTTAGCAGTGTGTATAATTCATGTAATAAGATTCTGAAATTTATTTAGTACAGTTCTGTGCACAAAATAGTTTTATTTTTGCAGATCCCTTCCTAAGCATTCAAATTGATTTGGACTGTGCTGCAAGAATATTAATGATGACAGTTTGTTTAAATAATACATTGAACCAAAATCTGCTATTGTTCTCAAGTAGACTAAATGTGGTATCAGAGCTGAAAATGTGTTGCTGGAAAAGCCCAGCAGGTTAGGCAGCATCCAAGGAGCAGGAGAATCGACATTTCGGGCATGAGCCCGTCTTCAAGAATCGCCCGAAACGTCGATTCTCCTGTTCCTTGGATGCTGCCTAACCTGCTGTGCTTTTCCAGCAACACATTTTCTGCTCTGATCTCCAGCATCTGCAGTCCTCACTTTCTCCTAAATGTGGTATCAGTCTGGCCACTGCACCTTAGAAAGGGTGTGTTGACCTTGTAGGGGATGCAGCACAGATTCATGATTGATACCAGGACTTAACGAATTTTTATGAGGATAGGTTGCACAGTCTAGCCTTGTATTTCATTGACTAAGGACTTATTTAATTGATACATTTATGATGCTTTCAGAATTTGACAGAGCAGATGCCATGTGAAAGCTTTTCATCTTGTAGTGAGTTCCAGAACAAGGAAGCACAATCTTAAAATTATGATTCATTCGTTGGATGTGGGAAGCACTGGGCAGGCCACTATTTATTGCTCACACCTAATTGGCCTGGAGAAGGTGATGCTAAGCTGTCTTCTTGAATTGCTCATTTCCTGTGGGTATAGGGTACCCGAAGTACTGAAAGGATAGAAAAATAGATAGAATCAGGATTTTGACTTAATGCTAGCAAAGTTGATGAGAGTAAGTGATCTTAGACCTGCATCTGTCTAGGCAAGTAACACTCCTAACTTGTGCCTTATAATTGTGGACACGCTTTGGAAGAATTGGAGGTGAGTTACTCACTGCAGAACTCCTAGCATCTGACCTGCTGTTGCAGCCACAGCATGCATATTGCTGATACAGTTGAGCTTCTGCTCAATGATAATCCCCAGGATGTTGATTGTAGGGGATTCAGAGATGGCAATACAATTGAACATCAAAAAGTGATGGATCAATTCTTTCTTGTCAAAGATGGTAATTTCATAACACTTGAGTGATATGAATTTCACTTGCTATTTATCGGCAAAGTGTGGATATTGTTCACATCTTGCTGCATTTAGAGACTGCTCCATTAACTGACAAATTGTGAATTTTGCTTTACATTGTATAATCACCAATGACATCCCAACTTCTGACCTTATGACAGGAGGGAAGGTCATTAATGAAGCAGCTGAAGATGGCAGACTGAGGAACTGTAGAGATGTCCAGGAAGCTAAAATGATTGACATCAAACAACCACAAATATTTTCCTTTGAGGTAGATATGACACTAAACAGTGAACAGTTTTCCCTATGGTTCCAGTTTTGTTCGAGCTTCTTAATAGTGTACTCAGTCAAATTCTGTCCAGATGTACTAGAGATATAGTAGCAGCAGTAGGCTACTCAGCCCCTTTAAATCTGCTGTGCCATTCAATATGATCATGGTTGATCATCAAACTCAATAAACTGTTCCTGATCTTTCCCACATTTTTTGATTCCTCTAGCTGTATTCAGTTCCTTGTTGATATCATACAATGTATTGGTTGTCAATGTTGTCTGTAGTAGCAAATTCCACACTCACTCAGTAAAGGAGTTTCTCCTCATTTCAATCCTAAATTGTTTATTCCACATCCATAGATTGTGACTACTGGTTCTGGAGTTTCCCGCAACTGGGTACTTCCTTTCTGCATCTACCCTATCTAGTCCTGTTGGAATTTTATAGGTTTCTATGAAATCCCCTATCATTCTACTGAACTCCAGTGAATATAATCCTGACCAATTCAATCTCTCATGTGAGTTTCACCATCCCAGAAATCAATTTGGTAAACCTTCGCTGCACTCCCTCTGCAGCACAAACACCCTTCCTCAGATAAGGAGACTAAAACTGCACACAATATTTCAGATGTGACCTTACCAAATGCCTGCATATTTCAGCAAGACAACCTTGCCCCTATATTTGAATTCTCTTGCTACAAAGACCAACATACTATTGCCGTCTTTACCACCTGCTGCACCTGAATGGCCACATTAAACAACTCATGTATGAGGATACTCAAATTTCATTGAACATTGACCCTCTCAACTTTTAGCCATTTAGATAATTACACCTTCCTGTTTTTGCTAATGAAGTGGAGAACCTCACATTTATCTACGTTATACTTCATCTGTCATGATTTTGCCCACTCACTCAGTTTGTCTAAATTGCACTGAAGTATCTTTGCATTCTCCTCACAGCTCATCCTCCCTATAGTTTTGTGTCACCTGCAAATCTGGAAATATTTAGTTCCCTCATTCAAATCATGAACATATGTTGTGAATAGCTGGAATCCTAGCACAGATCCCTGAAGTATCCCCCATGAATCAATGCTTGCTATTCAGAAAAACACCCATTTATTCCTACTAATTGTTTTCTGTCTGACAGTTAGTTTCTATCCATCTCAATACACAATTTTAATCCTGTGCATTTTAAATTTCCACACTAATCTCTTATATGAGTCTTTGCCGAAGCCTTCTGAAAGTTCAAATAAACCGCATCTACTGGTCCCCCTCATCAACTCTACTGATTACTTCCTCAAAGAATTCCAGTAGATTTATTAAACATGAGTTCCGCTTCATAAATCCATGCTCTGTTAAATCTTGCCCTTGTTTTCTAAATGCTAGTAATTCTTTTGTAATGGACTCTAGCTTTTTCTCCACGATTGACGTATCAAATTGTTTGAAGACCGGCATCTGTGATGTTGGAGACCATCAGAAGAGGCCAAGATTTAAGCTGGAGTGATGGCAGGAAGCATTTCTTAACACAAAGGGTTATGGAAATTTGGAACATTGTCCCCAAAAAGCTGTTGAGATTTGGTCAATTTAGCTACGGGTGTTTATGAAAACAGAGACAAGGCAAATAAATGGACTTGAGGTGCAGATCATCCATTTCCTAATTGAAGACAGAACATGCTGAAAGGGATAAATGGCCTACTCCTGTTCCTGTTTTCCAATCATTGTATAAATAAGGGAATTTTGATTCCTGTTGATTAAGCAAGCCAAAATGATAAATTAAGTGTTGTCATTTGTAATACACAGCTAACGAATATAGCTTAACTATAAGTCTGAAGCTCTGGATACCTGTACCTCAAACATCTTTCAATTCCAAACCCTGTCAAGCGAACCACTGAAGCTCAGGAAATTCAGTCACCTTTTCCTTTATTATAACAATGATGATATTTTAAAATCTTTCATGGTTATAAGGTGGTTTGTGAAGTCCTGATGGTATGATATTATGGGAGCTTTTTTCTGCCTTACTGTTTCTTATTTTGTGGATCTGGAGAATACGAAAAGAATTGTTATTATACTGTTAGTACAGAGATCTTCAATTAGAACAACAGGATCTCTTATCAATAAATTCAGAATTAAGTGCAATAATGTAAACATGGAGTTAAATTTTACATTTGCTGAATCTTGTGCTTCCAAACCATAATGTTGTGAGGGAGGAAGACAATCCCAGTATCCTTAGACCCAAGATTAAAATCACACAATAGCAGGTTATAGTCCAACAGGTTTATTTGGAAGCACTAGCTTTCAAATGCTGCTCCTATATCAACATGGTCATTCTAAAAGATGAGGGACTTAACAAACAATCCAGGTCTTTCTCAATATATAATTTCAATTGCATCACACTGTAAACTTCTGCTATAAATTCTGTGTCTTACTATCTTATACTCCACAACCACCTGATGAAGGAGCAACTGCTTCCAAATAAACCTGTTGTACTATAACCAGGTGTTGTGTGATTTTTTAACTTTGTCCCACCTAGTCCAACAGTGGCACCTCCAAATCATGACTTAGAACCAAGGCTACAAAAACACCCAACTGGAACTTCAAGAAGTCTGATGTGTCACCAACTGAACAATGATTTTCCAAGAGGGACAATGCAACAGTAATAGAAACGAAGGAAAGATTTGGAAAGAGGCAGGAAACTAAATTGAATTGGAATTACAGGGATAATAATATAATCCTGTCTCTGTGGTGACCATCTCTCTCTAAATGCACACACTTCTAGTTTGTTTGACTAGTAACGTTAAATATCTGGACTTCTCCAACCATTTCAATGGACCAAATACTGTCAAATCAAAGATCTCCTCCCTACATAACAGGGCAGCACCTCCAAATCATAACATCCAAATCGTGGCTCAGTGGTTAGCACTGCTGCCTCACAGCACCAGGGTCCCAGTTTCGATTCTAGCCTCAAGCGATTGTCTGGTGGAGTTTGCACGTTCTCCCCGTGTCTGTGTGGGTTTCCTTCGGGTGCTCCGGTTTCCTCCCACAGTTGAAAGATGTACAGGTCAGGTGAATTGGCCATGCTAAATTGCCCATAGTGTTAGGTATATTAGTCAGAGGGAATTGGATGTGGGTGGGTTACTCTTCAGAGGGTCGGTATGGACTTGTTGGGCAAAAAGGCCTGTTTCCACAGTGTAGAGAATCTAATCTAATCACCCCTCCCCCGACCATCTTCCCCCCATGCTGCAAAAGCTTTGATCTACACCACAATAAAGCCAGCCTCCCAAAGCATTTCTGCCAAACCCCAGATGAGAACCTCTAAAACTCCAGCATCACTAAACTTCATGAAATTTCAGATATTGTTATCTATTAAACCAGGTACATTGATGTACCGTGTTATGCTTTGCAAACTAGGATGTGAAGGGAGAAAACAGAGATAAAGGGATCTATAACTAAAATAATCACAACTATTCTTAATTCATTCGTAAGACACGGGCTCACAAAAAGCCAGCATTTATTGCTCAACTCTGTTTGCTCATTAGAAGGTATTGGTGGACCTTGATTTTGAATTGCTGCCAATATGTTAAGGTTAGTCCCATGAGCCATTAGGTAGGGAATGATACAATTTTTACCTTATGACCATGAAAGAAATAGCATTATTTATCCAATCGAGGACGATGGATGACTTAGGTAGAACTTGGAGGTAATGGCATTCCCATATCTTTTTGGGTTGCAAGTCATGGATTTGGAAGTACTCTCCAAGAACCCTTAATAAGTTGCCAGAGGAAGTGATGGAGGCTGGTTCAATTACAACATTTAAAAGGCATCTGGAAGGGTATATGAATAGAAAGGGTTTAGAGGCTTATGGGCCATGTAGGGACTAGATTAGGTAAGGATATTTGGTTGGCATGGATGATTTGGACTGAAGGGAATGTTCCATGCTGTACATCTCTTTGACTGTATAACTTGCCTGCATTCTACAGGCAAGAAAGTGTATTTAGGTTAGTGGATGCATTGTTGATCACTGTAATGCATTGGCCTGAGTAGTGTTCAGCTTCTCAAATACTGTTTCAGCTGAATCAGACCATGAAAGTGACAGACCTTATTTGCTCTTTAGTGGATGAGCTAATCATTGCAGAACACCCCCACCCCCAAGCCTCTAAACAACATTTATGCGGCTGGTCCAGTAAATTTCGGGTAAATAAAAATCACCTTCTGTGATGTTAACATTGGAATATTGACAATGATTACACCATTGACACTCTAAGGAAGTAGTTAGACTCCCTATTTTGAGATGACTGCCCATTGTGTCTGTAACACGAAAGTCAGTTTCCTTTTCAATCAACTGAAGGTTGAATGTTGTGTAGATCTTGTTGCACAAGGCTATGAACTATTTCACTATTTGAGGAATTGCAAGTCTTGCCAGACAGCTTCATTCTTACCCTCATAAATAAAAGAATCACCGATGAAGCAACTGAAAATAATTTTGCCTATTTTATGGTCCTGAGGAGTTCCTATAGTGCTATTCTGAAACTGAGATGATTGTTTTCAATTACCATGTTCAGCCTCCTGTGTGCTGTAAATCAAGCCACTGGAGACCTTCCCCCATGATTCCTTTTGACTGCAAAACTTGGTCCCAAATTGACTCAAATGCTGCATTTATATCAATGACAGTCACTTCCGTCAATCATCAAATTCAGCTCCTATGTCCACATTTGAACAAAAGCTGTAATGAGTTCCAGAGCTGGCTGGTCTGAGGATATTATTGAGAAGGGACAGTTTTGTATCACTTTGCTGACAATTGGTTGATTGGATGATCGACTGGATTTTTTTCCCCATTTTTTGTGGGAATTCTGAGAACTTCATTTTTTGCAGGTAGCTTCCCGGGAGTTTCACTCGACATACGACCACGCAGCAGCATATTGTTGTTGTAGTAGAACTTTGGCTCAAGTGGGCCAACGACGGCAGCACAATGGATAGTTTTCAAGCAGGATAGTGAAGGGACTAAAAATGATGTAGCATTGTTAAGAATCAATTACAATTTAAAGAGGGATCGTTTACTGAACATAGCATCAAATGAGTGTTTTTATTATTGCAGATTTCCAGCAATGGCAGCATTTTTTGCTTCTTGATTATTTAAATCACAGCCACCTCTCCTCCACGTCTACCAATCTTTAAGCAGCTTTTTTTCTTTCCCGTGGGATTTCTGTTTTAATCTTGCAGATTGTTCACCTGCATTCCTTTCCATTTTCCAATCGGTGGTTAATAAAGTGTTTGCCAAAATGTGCTTTCACAACCTTCTTCCTCAATGACTGTTTCAATCTCTGGCTTTGGATTCTGACTGAAGTTCCACCCTACATGTTTCAAATGCAGCCAAGAGTACAGGTATGTCCAAGAAATACAATGATGAAAAAAAACTCAGAGAGAGCAATGAGAGTACAAAAATATATTGTCCGGTAAAATTAAAGAAAATCAGAAGATGCTTTATCAGTACATTATGAGCAAGTGTATGACTATGGATAGGGTCGGGCCAATCAGAGATGTACATGGCAACTTGTATGTAGATGAAAATATCGGCAGACTTCTAAACTAGTACTTTTATCAGTCTATGCAAAGGGAAGAGACAATGCAGGCATTCTAATTCAAGGGAGGACTTCGAAATATTACGTAAAGAAGAGAAACGCTGGAGAAACTGATCTTGAAGATAGATATAGAACACAGCCAGATGAAATGTATGCTGAAAAGGCAGGCAGGGAGGAAATAGCAAATGCTCGGAGGATGATTTTCAAATCCTTACTAAATGGAATTGTTAGTGATAGGTAGCATGGCCTTGTATGCAGACGGTCATGTTTCACAAAATCAAGTTTGAGTTTTTTGAGGAAGTGACAAAGATCATCGATGAGGGAGGAGCAGTAAATGTTGTTTATATGACTTTAGCAAGGCCTTTGACAAGGTCCCTCATACCAAGCTGATACAAAATGGGTTCAGCTGCAAGCTAGTCAGATATATACAGAATTGGCTTGATCATAGCAGGCAGTTTCTCTGACTGAAGGTCTGTGACCAATGGTGTTCTGCAGGAACCAGTGGTGGGACGCTGATTTGGAAGAGAATGGTGGTGGCCTGATTAGTAATTTTGCAAATGACACAAAGGTTACAGCAGGATAATAGATAGGCTGGAGGCTTGGATGGAGAAATGACAGATTGAGTTTAATCCAGCCAAATGTGAGTTGTTGCAGTTTAGAAGATTTAATGCAGGAGGGACATATACAGTAAATGACAAAACCCTTAGTAGCATCAACATACAGAGGGATCTAGTCATACAGATCCCACATTTCCCTGAAAGTGGCAACACAAGTGGATGAGGTGATCAAGAAGGCATTTAGCATGCTTACCTTCATCAGTAAGGGCACAGAGTATAAAAGTTGCAGCTGTATAGAAATTTAGTTCAGCCACACTTTAAATATTGTGGACAGTTCTAGTCGTTGCACTACCAGAAGGATGTGGAGGCTTTGGAGAGGGTACAGAAATCAGGATATTGCATGGTTTGGAGGGTATTAGTTATGAGGACAGATTGGACAAATTTGGTTTGTTTTCACTTGAATGTTGAAGAACGAGGGGCAACCTTTTAGAAGAATAGATAGTTGGAGACTTTTACCTGTGGTAGAAATGACAGATGCTGGAGGACATAGGCTTAAGTTAAAGATGTGTGTAGCAAGTTTTTAACAGGGGGTAGTAATTGCCAGGAATGTGCTGAAAAGGAGATGGTGGAATGGATACAATAACATTTAAGAGGCACCTTGGCAGATATATAAATAGGCAAGTAATAAAGGAATACGGACCACACAGAGGCAAAAGGTTTTTAGTTTAGAAAGGCATCATGTCGGCACAGACTTGGTGGGCCACACAGCCTGTTCCGGTGCTGTACCATTCTTTGTTCTCTTTGTAGATGCAGGGGAGATCCCAGAAGACTGGAGCTCTGCAGATGTTGCACCATTACTCAAAAATAGTGCAAGGAATAGGCCAGTGGTGGGCAAATGACCAAAATCAACACTAACAGGATTAACTGTTACTTAGAAGAATTTCTGGATTAATAAGGTATAGACAACATGGTTTTATAAAGGGAATGTCATCAGTAAGTCAATTACATTTCCTGAGGAAATAACAATGAGAATTGATCTGGGTAATGCAAGGTTTTTTTTTTCTAAATGGATCTGAGTAGGCATTTGACAGGATCCCACATACCAGATGGACAGAACAAATAAATCCATAAGATACAGGAGAACGTGACCAATTTTTTTCTCTGTCATTGAATGAATTAGATCAAAAGGGAACTGTGATGGCTGTTTTTGTGAAGTGAAAACAGTTTCTAGTGGTGCTTCACAGGGTTCAGGGGTTGGATTTTACTTTTAAAAAATCATTCATGTGATGTGGGCATTGCTGACCAGGCCAGCAGTTATTGCCTATACTTTGCTGCTCAAGAAAGTCATGCCTTCCTGAACCGCTACAGTCCATCTGCTTCTAGGCAGACTGACAATGCCCTCAGGGAGAGCATTCCATGATTTTGACCCAGTGACACTGAAGGAGTGGCGATATAGTCAGGCTGGTGAGTGGTTTGGAGGAGAGCTAGAGTCATCATGATGTACAGCATGGAAACAATCTCTTCGGTCCAACTAGTTCATGCCAACCAGATTTCAGAAACTAATCTAGTCCCATTTGCCAGCATTTCCCTCATGTACCCATCCAGATGCCCTTTAAATGTTCCAATTGTACTAGCCTCCACCACTTCGTCTGGCAGCTCATTCTGTATACGCACTACCCTCTGCATGAAAACATTGCCCTTTAGGTCTCTTTTATATCTTTGCCCTCTCACCCTAAACCTATGCCGAGTAGTTCTAGACTACCTCCACTCCACCTCAGGTATGGAAACCCTCAGGTTAAACCATCACCAGTCGTCTGTCTCCCCATCTTTGTAATGATAATACCATATATCACAAACAATGATAAGGTAATCAGTTAGACTTAAGTATGGAAAGCACAATTTGGAAATTTGCAAATGGCATAAAAATTGGCCAAGTAAGATAGTTATCACCTGCAGAAAGATATCACTGGTTTGGACGATTGGGAGGAAAAGAAGCAAACATAATTTAATCCAGAGGAGTGGAAGATTATGGATTTGGGAGGGAAAAATAAAATGCACAATAAATGAAAGGTAGCATTCCCTTTAGGTTTCATTCTGACTGCAGGGGCTTCCAATGTCCATGCGTGGCCACGACTTCTGGAACTGAAAGATAACACTGTGATTGGCTTGCAGGTGTCGATTGCTGTGTGCGGAACCTCAGAATAGCTGCATTTGGCTTTGAAGGTACATTGATGTGAGGGTATTGAGAGGGGTTGAGTGAGAGACCTTGAAATGCATATCTGGCATCCTCGAAGGTGACAGGGCAGGGAGGTATTGGTAGTGAGGAAGGCATATGGGGTGCTTTGCTACATTGGCTAAAGTACCGGATACAAGAGTAGGAATGCAGTGCTGGAACGAAGACATTGTCTAACTAATAACTGGAATTGCATGTACAGTTATCACATTATCTTCATTTATCAGCGGCAGTTGGAGTGGCCCGACAGAAAGGTAATTTTCAAATATAAAAACTTACCTTGGCAGTTTCAGGTATATATTTTGGCAGCAGCTAAATCCCGAGACACTACGCTGTCTCCTACCCGCCCTCCTCCCCTAACCAAAAATAAGGATTCTCATGTCTTGCTAAGGTAAGGTGTTTCAATTGATATTTCTTGAGCATCGTGGAATTGATTAAAAGTTTAACATTGAATAAGACAACAGAAGTACTAGAAATCATTTAACTCATAAATTTGTACAAAATTAATTAATTAAGTAGAGATGGCTGGATGTGGGAGCTGGCTGATCCCATTGTGAACAGCAGTGAACACATCTGCAGCAAATGTTGGTTGCTGGAAGAACTCCGGATCAGAACTGGAATCTGAGCTTCAAACACTATGGCACATCGGTAGGGGGAGAGTTACCTGGACACTTTGCTTCGGGGGCAGACATACCCGTTTGATTAAGTAATTCAAATTCAGTTAGTGATCAGGAACAACAGAGTGTGACAGTAAGTGAGGCAGGCAGAGGGATTCTGAGTTCAGGAGTGGAGGAGCCTCAGTCCTTGACCTTGTCCAACAGGTATGAGATTTTTGCTCTGTGTACGGATGAGGAAAACGGCTGTGGACAGGATGCGCCAACTGACCATGGCACCTTGGTGTAGAAGGCCATTCAAGAGGGGCGAGCAAAAAGACAAGTAGTGGTTATAGGGGATTCTATAAGTAGGGTGACAGATAGTATCCTCTGTGAGCCGGAACGGGGGTCCCGCATGGTGTGCTGCCTGACTGTGCCAGGGTGCAGGACATCTCTGACTGGCTTGAAAGGATATTGGTTGGGACTGAGAGGATCCAATTGTTGTGGTCCACATTGGCACAAACAACATAGGCAAAGCTAGGAAGGAAGACCTGTTTGTGGAGTATCACGCACTAAGAAAGAAATTGAAGAACAGGGCCTCAAAGGTCATAATCTCCAGATTACTGCCCAAGCCACATGCTAATTGGGATAGGGATAAGAAAATTAGGAAAGTAAACAAATGGCTAAGAGATTGGTATGGGAAAGAGGGATTCCATTTCACGGGACATTGGCATCATATTTGGAACGAGGAGGATCTGTATCGATTGTTCAGGTGGAGACCGTCCCAATCTGGAACCAGTGTTCTGGCGAAAAGTATAAATAGGGTCGTCACTAAGGCTTCAAATTTGAGAGTCACAGAGAAGGAAAGGGAAAGCAACAGGGAGTATGGAGTCAAATAGAAGGATAAGTAGTACGTTAGCATGTGTTCAGGGTTTAAGTTCAAGGCAGGCTACAAATGAAGCAAAAAGGAAGGATAACTAGATGAGATGGAAGTCATGAGGATAAGAAAATTAGCATTAAGGTGCTTTAAATGAATGCGCGTAGTATTTATAACAAAGTAGATGAATTAACAGCACAAATCATCGTGAATGATTATAACGTGGTAGGCATCACAGAGATGTGGTTGCAAGGGGTTCAGGTCTGGCAGTTAAACATCCAAGGATTTACAACTTATTGAAAAGACAGGGAGGTGGACAGAGGGTGCAGTGTTGCCTTATTAGTTAAGAATGGAATTAAATTTATGGCATTGAATAATAGGGTCAGCTGATGTGGAGTCTGTGAGAGTGGAGTTGAGGAATCACAAAGGCAAAAAAAAACATAATGGGAATTATGTACAGACCTCCCAGCAGTGGCCAGAATGAGGGGCACAAGATATATCAGGAAATAGATAGGGCATGTTAGAAAGGCAAGGTCACAGTGATCATGGGAACTTCAATATGCAAATGGTCTGGTTGCCGGTGGATCCAAAGAAAGACAATTCATGGAATGCTTACAGGATGGCTTTTTGGAATAGCTTATGATGGAGCCCACAAGGGAGCAGGCTATTCTGGACTTAGTGCTATGTAATGAGCCAGACTTTATAAAATATTTGAAAGTAAAAGAACACTTAGGAGTCAACGATCATAATATGGTTGAGTTCAGTCTGCAGTTTGAAAGAGAGAAGGCAAAATTGGGTGTAACGGTGTTACACTTAAATAAAGGTAATTATAGGGGCATGAGCGAGGAACTGACAAAAATCGACTGGAAGCAGAGCCTAGTGGGGAAGACAGTAGAGCAACAATGGCAGAAATTTCTGGGTTCACCCAAAGAAAGATTATCTGTTGGCGGGGTGGATTGGATTGGAAAAGAGAGATTACCCGGCATTGGGCGGGGGGGGGGGGGGGGGGGGGGCGGGGGGGGGAGTGTGGAAATTACACAGCCAAAGGATGTCAGGAAATGTATCAAAGAAAAAGAAAGCGCCTAAAAAGTGGCCAAGAGCACTGGGAAATCAGAAGATTGGGAAGACTACAAAATCAAACAGAGGACAACAAAGAGAGAAATAAGGAAGAAGATGATCAAATATGAAGGTAAGTTAGCCAGTAATATTAGAAATAATGGTAAAAGTTTCTTTCAATACATAAGAAACAAACAAGAGGCAAAAGAAGAAGTTGGGCTGCTCCAAATTGAAAGCTAGTGATGGGAGATAAGGAGATAGCTGAAGAACTTAATAAATACTTTGTGTCAGCCTTCACAGTGGAAGACATGAGTAATATCTCAACAATTAAGGAGAGTCAAGGGGCAGAGTTGAATATGGAAGCCATTACAAAGAGAAAGTGCTAGAAAAGGCAAAAGGTCTAAAAACTGATAAATCTCCTGGCCCCGATGGGCTGCATCCTGGAGTTCTGAGGGAGGTGGCTGAAGAAATAGTGGAGGCATTGGTTGTAATCTTTCCAAAATCACTGGAGTCAGGGAAAGTCACAGATGATTGGAAAATTGCTGTTGTAACCCTCTTATTCAAGAAAGGATCAAGACAAAAGATGGAAAATTATAAGCTAATTAGCCTAACCTCAGTTGTTGGTAAAATTCTAGAATACATCGTTAAGGATGAGATTTCTAAATTCTTGGAAGTGCAGGGTCAGTTTAGAACAAGTCAGCATGGATTTAATAAGGTGGGTGGGGGGGGGGGGGGCTGACAAACCTGTTAGAATTCTTTGAAGAGGTAACAAATAGGTTAGACCAGGGAAACCCGGTGGATGTTATCTACCTAAAAATTCCAAAAGGCATTTCATAAAGCGCCTCACAAGAGGCTGCTGAGTAAGCCGAGGGCCCATGGTGTTCAAGGTGAACTACTGGCATGGATTGAGGATTGGCTGTCTGACAGAAGGCACAGAGTTGGGATAAAAGGTTCTTTTTCAGAATGGCAGCCAGTGACAAGTGGTGTACTGCAGGGTTCAGTGTTGGGGCTGCAGTTGTTCACTTTACATATTAATGATCTGGATGAAGGGACTGGGGGCATTTTGGCAAGGTTTGCTGATGTTACAAAGTTAGGCAGACATGTAGATAGTTCTGAGGAGGTGGGGAGGCTGCAGAAAGATTTAGACAATTCAGGAGAGTGGTCCAATGATGAAATTCAACGAGAGCAAATGAGAGGTCTTGCACTTTGCACGAAAGAATACAGGCATGAACTACTTTCTAAACGTTGAGAAAATTCATGAAGCCAAAGTACAAAGGGATCTGGAAATGCTGGTCCAGAATTCTCCAAAGGTTGACTTGCAGGTTGAGTTTGTGGTTAAGAAAGCAAATGTAATGCTGTACTTTATGTCAAGAGGGTTGGAATATAAAAGCAGCGATGTGCTACTGAGACTTTATAAAGCTCTGGTTAGGCCCCATTTAGAATACTGCGTCCAGGTTTGAGCCCTACACACCTCCGGAAGGACGCACTGGCACTGGAGCATGTCCAGCAGAGATTCACACGAATGATCCCTGGAATGATAGGCCTAACATACGATGAATGGCTGAGGATCCTGGGATTGTATTCATTAGAGTTTAGAAGGTTGAGGGGAGATCTAATAGAAACTTACAAGATAATACATGGCTTAGAAAGGGTGGATGCTGAGAATTGGTTTCTGTTAGGCAGAAACACTAGGTCCCGTGGGCACAGCCTCAGAATTAGAGGGAGTCAAGTTAGAACAGAAATGAGGAGACATTTCTTCAGCCAGA
This sequence comes from Hemiscyllium ocellatum, assembly GCF_020745735.1. Lineage (NCBI taxonomy): Eukaryota > Metazoa > Chordata > Chondrichthyes > Orectolobiformes > Hemiscylliidae > Hemiscyllium > Hemiscyllium ocellatum. The sequence goes on along the minus strand of NC_083405.1, from coordinate 87,677,960 downwards.
GTGGTGGGCCTGTGGAATTCATTGCCACGGAGTGCAATGGAGGCCGGGACGTTAAATATCTTCAAGACAGAGATTGTAAATTCTTAATCTCTCAAGGAATTAAGGAATATGGGGATAGGGCAGGTAAGTGGCGCTGAAATGCTCATCAGTCATGATTGAATGGCGGAGTGGATCGATGGGCCGAATGGCCTTATTTCCACTCCGCTGTCTCATGGTCTTAACAGGAGGGTCATAATTTTGTTCTTATAGAGTGTACAGAAATTTATAAGAATGTTGCCAGGGCTGAAGATGGCAACTATTTATGGAAGATTGGATAGGATATGGCTGTTTCCCATACAACAGAAGGTTGAGAGTAGATTTAATTATGATGTAAAACATAATAAGGCTGGATACATTGGTTAGGATTGACTGGTTTCCCTGGAGAGACCAATTACCAGGAACACAGATTTGAAGTGACTGGTAGAGGGATTAGATGGGATGAGGAAAAAAAAACCCTTTGCTCCCATCGGGTGGTCGTATCTGAAATACACTGTCCAATTTGGAGGCTTAGGCAAAATTCCTCCAAACTCAGCATTCAGAGAAACCTGGAGCTGCAGCTGAAACACCGTAACTTGCAAAGGATACTTATAGCCTCTTTCTGTGCTTCAACTTTTCTAATACTTTAAAAAGAGGTTGTCTTGTGGATGTAATTCTGAAGATGGACAAGGGAGATCCAGTGGATATAGTGTACCTGGACTTTCAGAAAGCCTTTGATAAAGTCCCACATAGAAGGTTAGTGAGCAAAATTAGGGTTCATGGTATTGGGGGCAAAGTACTGACTTGGATTGAAAATTGGTTGGCTGACAGGAAACAAAGGGTAGTGATAAACAGCTCCCTTTTGGAATGGCAAGCAGTGACCCGTGGGGTACCGCAGGGATCCGTGCTGGGACCGCAGCTTTTTATAATATATATTAATGATATAGGAGATGGTATTAATAGTAATATTAGCAAATTTGCTAATGATATTTAGCTGGGTGGCAGGGTGAAATGTGAGGATATTAGGAGATTACAGGGTGACCTGGACAGGTTGGGGGAGTGGACAGACGCATGGCAGATGCAATTTAATGTGGATAAATGTGTGGTTATCCACTTTCGTGGCAAGAACAAGAAGGCAGATTATTACTTAAATGGAATCAAGTTAGGTAAAGGGGCAGTAGAACGAGATCTAGGTGTTCTTATACATCAGTCAATGAAAGCAAGCATGCAGGTACAGCAGGCAATGAAGAAAGCTAATAGCATGCTGGCCTTCATAACAAGAGGGATTGAGTATAAAAGCAAAGAGTTTCTTCTGCAGCTGTATAGGGCCCTGGTGAAACCGCACCTGGAATATTGTGCGCAGTTCTGGTCTCCAAATTTGAGGAAAGACATTCTGGCTATTGAGGGAGTGCAGCATAGGTTCACGAGGTCAATTCCCGGAATGGCAGGACTATCTTACGTTGAAAGATTGGAGCGAGTGGGTTTGCATACACTTGGAGGAAAAAGTGAGGTCTGCAGATGCTGGAGATCAGAGCTGAAAATGTGTTGCTGGAAAAGCGCAGCAGGTCAGGCAGCATCTAAGGAACAGGAAATTCGATGTTTCGGGCATATGCCCGATTCCTGATGAAGGGGTTATGCCCGAAACGTCGAATTTCCTGTTCCTTAGATGCTGCCTGACCTGCTGCGCTTTTCCAGCAACACATTTTCAGCTTTGTATACACTTGAGCTTAGAAGGCTGAGAGGGGATCTGATTGAGACGTATGAGATTATTAAATGATTGGACATTCTGGAGGCAGAAAGCATGTTTTCGCTGATGGGTGAGCCCCGAACCAGAGGACACAGTTTAAAAATAAGGGGTAGGCCATTTAGAACAGAGTTGAGGAGAAACGTCTTCACCCAGAGAGTGGTGGGTGTGTGGAATGCTCTGCCCCAGAAGGTTGTGAAGGCCAAGTCTCTGGATACTTTCAAGAAAGAGTTGGATAGAGCTTTTAAGGATAATGGAATCAAGGGTTATCAAGATAAGGCAGGAACAGGATACTGATTGAAGATGATCAGCCATGATCATAATGAATGGTGTTGCTGGCTCAAAGGGCAGAATGGCCTACTCCTGCACCTATTGTCTATTGTTTAACTTGAAAAGAGAGCAGCTCAAATAAATTGGCACTTCATTAAACTGAACTATCTTAATTTGGATGTAATATATCTTAGCTTGCTGAGAAAAGTAAACATTGAAATTGTGGATACTCTGATCACACTTTTTCAATTCTCCTTAGATAAAGGAAGTGTCCATGAGGAATGAGGAAATTTAATCGTACAGTAATATTAAAAAGGTACAAGAAAAATTGGGAACTACAGGTCAGAAAATTAGTGCCAGTAGTGGGGAAACTTTTGGAGAAACATTTAATCTAAGACAAAACTGATTAGCTTTCATGGGTTGTCAAGTTCAGGTCACTGACATTGCTGTTCATTCAAAATGAACAGCAATGTCAACTCAAATCCTGTACCTTCAGTTTGAAAGGCAATGAAGTAAAATTTGATGCAATATGCTCTATTTTTCTGAACCTATTCCAGGAACACTTTTAAAAATGTTATCAATGCATATATATACAAACATTACTACCATAAGCATAATTTTAATGGCTAGTGTTGCATTCAGCCCAGAACACAGTTGCCCCTGGATGAGAATGCAATAAGAGCACAGCTAAAATGGTCGACAGCCAAAACTTGAATGTATAAAGCACATTGTAAAATGTCTTAAGCTACTTCACAATTGTGTTAACAAACAACATTTTTCATCAGAAAAGGTGATCAAAACTTGGTCACAGAGTTAAATGGTTTTAAGTTACTTCTTAAAAGTGGAGCAAGAGGTAATGACAAAGGTGTTTCAACAGCAAATGCCAGGTAGCTGAAATTATGGTTACAACAAACAATGGGTTTGAATGTTTAAGAAAAAATTATTTTACCTTTGTTGAGAGCTGTTTTTACATCTTTGTAAGCAGGTGAGCTTTCAAACATTTCATAGAACCTTAACTCAACTAATCACTGTTCTTACCATCACTAACACTGTATGCCACCTCAGATGCAGAAGCAGTCCATGTTCAAATGCAACAAGATCTGGCCAACATCCAGGCTTGGGCTGACAAACAGCAAAGAACATTTGCACCACACAAAAGCCAAGCAATGACCACCTCCAATAAGAGGCAATCTAATCATTGCCTCATATCATTCAATTGTGTAACCATCACTGAATCCCTCACTATCAACATCCTGAGAGGTAACATAGACCAGAAACTCAACTGGATTCGCCACATAAACGCAGTTACCTACAAAAACAGGACAGAAGCTAGGGATACTGCAGAAAGTAACTCACCTCCTGACTCCCCAAAGCCTGTCAACTATCTACAAGGCATAAGTCAGGAGTGTGATGGAATATTCTCCCTTTGTCTGAATGGGTGCAACTCCGACAACACTCAGGAAGTTTGACGCCATCCAAAACAAAGCAGCCCGCTTGATTGCACATCCACAAGCATCCATTCCCTCCACCACAAAAGTTCAGTAGTGTGTTCTACCTACAAGATGCACTGCAGAAATTCACCAAAGATCCTCACACAGCACTTTCCAAACCCATGACCACATCCATATAGTAGAACAATGGCAGCAGATATATAGGAACACCACCATCTGCAAGTTCCCCTCCAAGCCACTCACAATCTTGACATGGAAATTTATCACTGTTCCTTCACTGTCATTGGGTGAAGGTACTGCAGTTCCCTCGTGAAGACATTGTGGCTCAACCTACAACATGTGGAATTCAGCACATGAAGGCAGAACTTCATCATCACTTTCTCAAGGGCAACTAGGAATGGGCAAGAAATGCTAGCCAGCTACCTATGCCCAGACCTCATGAACAAAAAAGATACAAGACTTACATTTTCAGATGAACCTCTTCCATTATTCTGGATTTTTTTTTAACATTAATTGCAAAAATTGATTTTGAATGAACAGCTCAATTTCAAGATCTGGATGAGTGAACAGGACTGACTTATAAGAGGTTATCCCACAACGAATGCAAGACATAGGAGCAGAATTAGGCCATTTGGCTTTGATTGTGGCTAATATATTTCTCAACCCTATTTTCCTGTCTTCTCTCCATGACCTTTGATCCCCTTCCTAATCAGAACCTATGGTGGTCTTAAATGCACTCAATAACTTGACCTGCACAACCATCAACAAGTTCCATACATTTATCATCTGGTCACTGAAGAAACTCTTCGTCAGTGCAGTTCCAAACAGTCGTCCGTTCACTAAGACTCTGTGCCCTCGTGTCCTAGGCTCTTCTACTAGCAGAAATATCTTCTCCACATCCTTTCTATCTAGGCCTTGCACTCAAACAGATCCCACCACCCTCATCCTTCTGAACTCCAAAGAGTACAGATTCAGAGTCCTCAAGCCTCAAGTAGAGTGGCAGAATACCTCTTCAAAATTATGCTTTGTATGTGTTTGTGTGCCTGAGTAATAAGGTATATTATGCAGATTACTGATTGAGATCATTTTGAATCTTCAAAACTAGACAAAAATCATTGAATTTTAAACACTGCATTTTCATAGAATCCCGACAGTTTAGAAAGAGGATGTAGGTTTGCTCGCTGAGCTGGAAGGTTCATTTTCAGACGTTTCATCACCATACTAGGGAACATCTTCAGTCAGCCTCTGGATGAAGCACAGCTGATGATTCCTGCTTTCTATTTATATGTTTTAGGTTTCAGGAGAACACCACATACAGAACAAATATTGAACTACAAAAGCAATCATCCCAACATCCACAAAGGAAGCTGCATCAGAACATTATTTCAACAAGCCACCACACACTGCAGCACAGAGGAAAATCACCTATACTATTCAATGAACACAATCTGCCGATTTCTCAGCAATAAACCCAAACAAGCAGACAAAACGCATCCAGCCACTCTCTCCTACATCAAAGCCATCTCAGAAATGACTGCTCGACCACTCAGACCCCTTGGCATCATGGTAGCCCAAAAACCCACCAACACACTAAAACAGCAGTTAATGAACTTGAAAGCCCCTATACAGACATAATGTCCTTTACAAAATACCATGCACGAACTCTAACAAACACTACATTGGACAAACAGGCAGAAAATCAGTTACCTGGATACATGAACATCAACTAGCCACAAAACAACATAACCTTCTCTCACTAGTATCCTTACATACAGATGAGGAAGGACACCACTTCGACTGGGACAACACATCCACCCGAGAACAAGCCAAACAAAGGCACACACAAGAACTCCAACAGGGACGCTATCAACAAACACATTGACTTAGACCCCATTTAGTACTCGGAGAAAAAGAACAGGAAATTACATCACCAACTCAAAGAAACCCAAACATATAAATATAAAGCAGGAATCATCAGCAGTGGTTTTTCCAGAGGCTCACTGAAGACATTACCCAGTATGGTGATGAAACATCTGAAAATGAACCTTCCATTTCAGCAAGCAAACCTATATCAAGAACCTCAACAAATCTTCTCAAAACCCGCTAGTTTGGAAAGAGGTCATTTGTGCCATCAAGTCAGCAACAACCCTCTAAACAGCATCCCATCCAGACCCTGTTCCCTACTCTATCCCCATAACCCCACATTTTACCACAATCAACCCACCTAACCTACCCATGTTTGGACTTTGGGAAGAAACCAGATTACCCATCCAAAACCCACAAACACAGGGAAAATGTATGGACACAGAAAGCCACTCAAGATTGGAATTGAACCTGGGTCCCTGGTACTGTGTGGCAGTAGTGCTAACTACTGAGCCATCCTGCCATCCAAATGCCATTTTACTGAATGCTTCCTGAGAAATGTTTTTCTATTTTTAAACTTTGCTCATGCCATCACCATATTTTTAAAAAAATCAATCAATATTCATGGAATGCAATACTGGCGCATGACTTCAATAGATAATATGAAACCAGTCTATACACAATATGGCCAATAGATGGCATCAGCATGCCAGCTTGGAAAAATAAACAACCAAATTGAATCAGTGGCAGTTTATGGAAAAAACAAATTTAAATTGCAAAGTGGCAGCCCTAATGACATCTAAAGATTTCTTATTTGTATCAGTAGAGGAATACCCATAAAGAACATGAAATAACCTTCTTAGAATTAATATTCTTTAGTTTGGAAAGATTAAATGCTATTCTTTATTTGTGAATTATTAGTCAACATGTTTTAGGTATGTGCATATGGAATAAAGACCAATTGAGTGAGGTTAGAGTATGAGGGATACATGGACTGGTGCTGGAAGATGGCTGCAACATATGGGTCAGAGAGGTAACTTAGAGGCACCTAGGAGGTGGTTTGAAGAGTAACAACTAAATGGACACCGGTAAAACATGTAGAGCTGAAATGAGTGGTAATAGGAGATAGAAATGAGAACCTAGGCATGAGAAAGCTTGGATTCACATTTTAAAAAAATTAGAATGTAGAGAGGGGTTTGGGCTGGGGAAGGTAAAATATGTATAGGTGGATTGAAGAGGAAGATGGAACAAAGCTGAGGAGAAAAGAATGGTTTGAGGCAGAGAACAGAAAAGACATTTGAGTGGATCCAGAGGTCTGAAACAGAATCAATCTATTAGCACTTTAAAGAGACCAGTAAACAAGAAATTTAAAAATCTGAAAAACAAAATACACAGTTGCACATTTTGTTCCATATAGTTCATGTAAATGAATGGTTTGCCATTGCCTTCCAAAGAGATGAAGGGTATTCTACTGAATTCCTACATGGTGCCTTGTAGACAGTGGACAGAATTTGGTGAATCAATACCTGGGGAAAGTCAGTACATGAGGTACTCGCCATGTAATTTCCAGCCTTTGACCTGTTCTCTTCACCACACCATTAAAATTGCCCTTTCTCCACCTTTTTCTGCTGTTTGGACCATGGTCTTCAGTTGGATTTTGAATTGCCTTCTGGAGGGTGGCTGACCAGCATATACTTCCATTCTTGTGGCCTGACATCAGGTATATTTACAAGTTGATACACAACCAGTTCGGCCACATTAGATATGCAAGATCTGTAACTAGTTAGGTACGTATCACCAAGTGTTCCTTCCAAGTCATATACCACCAGACTTGGAAACAGATTGCTGTTCTTTCAGTGTCACTGGGTCAAAATCTTGTAATCCTTCTTGAATGGCATTGTTGTCTGCCTACACCAAATGGATTGCAGCGGCTCAAGAAGGCAGCTCACTACCATCGTTTCAAGAGCAACTTAGAATGGGAAATGGATGCTGGTCTACCCAGTGATACCCACATCCCATGAAGTGATTAAAAAAAAGGGATGCCAACACTATAACAGTAGAACTCCATTTCAATTTGTGTGGCTGGTTTAGTTTCTGGTCAATGATGGCCTCCAGGAAGCTAAGAGTGAGGAATCCATAATGATGCCGTTCACTGCTGCTCAAAGTCAAGATGGTCAAAGCACAGCAGGTTAGGCAGCATCTCAGGAATAGAGAATTCGACGTTTCGAGCATTCCTGATGAAGGGCTTATGCTCGAAACGTCGAATTCTCTATTCCTGAGATGCTGCCTAACCTGCTGTGCTTTGACCAGCAACACATTTGCAGCTGTGATCTCCAGCATCTGCAGACCTCATTTTTTACTCAAAGTCAAGATGGGTTCAATTTTGTCTTTGTCAGAAATGGTGGGTTAAGGAGGTGGTTTCTACCAAGGTCACTATTAATACAAGAAAACAAAAGAAGTGGCAATTTTTAATTTTCTACAAAGAATCAAGAAAACACAGGAAGATTTTCAAATGCTATATGGAAGAAATACAGAAGTGAATATAAAAGAATGAAAGTTAGAACAGAACCAGAGTTCAACTGATCAGAAGACGGGTCAATGCTGAAGCCTCGTGCAAAAAAAAAGCTTAAAAGTTTGTTTTCAGAGTATAATCGAATGAACTTCAGCATGTGACCATGAAAAGAAAAACAATTACAGCAGAAAGATTGAGAGAAGCTTAGTTCGAACAGCTTTTGAAGTCAAGGTCTTCATTCTGCATATTCTCAATTTGATCAACACCTGGAGATCAGCCATCTAGGTTTAAGTAAAGATACAAACTTCAGCACAAAATAAATAATTATTCAAGGTTTAGTCAAACCAAGATAAAAAAATCCATTTCATTTGGGACAGGGTTCATTTATTTTTGTTTGAATTCTGTCAGAGAAATATTTGCGTACAAATTTACAACACATCAAAAATACCAGAAAACAGCACTGCCTTAACATGCTAGTTTTCAAATCAACTATCAATACACAAAGAAATAAAGTACTGTGGTTTTTGTTTAAGAATACCAAATATTTTAAAAGTCCTTTAGGTACTTTCCAACACAAAAATGATATTTTAAAATATTTTAAATGTATAGATCAAAGTTGGAGCCTTTATTTTAAAAAAGGCAAGAAATTCACAACATAAATTATGGCTCGATGATGATGCAGCAGGGCATGACTGGAGTAGAACCATGCATACTTAAAAATGAAGCTGCAAAACAGGGGTTTTTTTGCTTGCATAAAAGCATAAACAGCAAGATTAGATGGACCGACTTAAGTGATTACAATGGATCAGATCTAAGCACTGCAGTCCGGCCACATCCAAAGTTGAATGGTAGTGGACAATAAACTCACTAGCGGAAGTGGTTACACAAGTATCTCTATCTTCAATACTGGGGGAGGTCAGCACATCAATGCAAAAGATAAGCCTGAAGCATTCACCGCACTTTTCAGCCAGAAGTGCCAAATGGATGATTGATATTCCATCGAAGCATCTCTCAGATGCCAGCCAAGTAAATTCAATTCACTTTATATGATATCAAGAAATGGGTGGATGTAATGGATACTGCAAAAACAAAGGGGTCTGACAACAGTATTGAAGATATATGTTCCATAACGTCCACACCTCTAACAAAGCTGTTCCAAGTACATCTAAACATTGATGGCAAATGCCAATGTGGAAAATTGCCAAGGTACGTCCTGTACGCAAAAAAGCAGGTCAAATCTAATACAGTCAATCACCATCCCATGTGTCCACTCTCGAGTATCAGTTAATTGATGGAAGGTGCTATCAACAGTGCTATCAAGCTGCATCTGTTCAGCGATAACCTGTTCAGTGACACTCAGCTTTGGGTTCTGCCAAGGCCATTCAGATCCTAATTTCATTAGCTTTGGTTCAAACATGGAGAAAAGAGCTGAATTACAAAGATGCGGGTGAATGTGACACCCATTGACATCAAGCCACATTTAACTAAGTGTGGCATCAAGATGACTTAGCAAAACTGGAGTCAATGGCAATTAGGGGAAAAAAACTCTCCATTGGTTGGAGTCATCTGACACAAAGGAAGATGGCTGTAGGAGGTCCGTTACCTCAGTTTCAGGACATCTCAAGCTCGAGTTCTCTATCCAACCAGCTTCAGCTGCTTCATCATTGACATTCCCTCCAATAAAATGTAAGAAGTGGGCAAGGTCACCAATGATTGCACAATATACAGTACTATTCAGGAGTCCTCAGACACAAAAGTAGTCTATGTCCAAATGCTGCAAGACCTGCACAATATCTAGGCCTAGGCTGACAAGTGCGAAGTAATGTGAATGACACACAAACGCCAGGCAATGACAATTTCCAGTGCCTTTGACATTCATGGTAGTACCATGACTAAACCCACAACTTTCAACATCCTGGGGGTTTCAATTGACTAGAAACTGAACTGGACTAGCCACATAAATACAGCGGTTACAACAGCAAGTCAGAGGGAGTCTTCCAGCACTATCACAACTCTTGATTCCTCAAAGCCTGTCCACCTTCCACAAGGCACAAGTCAGAAGTCTGCAGCTCTCTGAAAGCGACAACCCAAGTGAATGGGATGGTCAAGATGGCATTTAACATGCTTGGCTTAATTAGTCAGGACACAGCGTATAAAAGTTGACAAGTCATGTTGCACAGAGCTATAGTTAGGCTACATTTTGAATATATGTACAGTTCTAGTTACCTGAAGCATATGGAGAGTTTGGAAAGGGTACGGAAATGGTTTACCAGGATGTTGCCTGGTTTGGAGGTATTAGCTACAGAGAGATTGGACAAACTTGGTTCACTTTCACTTGACATCCAAGAATGAGGGGTGACCTAATAGAAGTTTACAAAATTATATGACAGCATGAATAGAATTGATAATCGGAGTCTTTTTAAAAGGGTAGAAATTTAAATTACTGTGGGACATAGGATTAAGTTAAAAGGAGGTAAGTTTAAAGGAGATGCATGAAGAAGGTTTTTACACAGAGGGCAGTAAGTACCTGGAATACGCTGCCAGAGGTGGTCGTGGAGGTGGATACCATGACAATGAAATGTTTAAGAGGCATCTTGATAGGTACATGAATAGGCAGGGAATACAGGAATATGGACCACGCAGAGGCAAAACTTTTAGTTTAGAAAGGCATGTGTGGATGGTCTTAGTGGGCCAAAGGGCCTGTTCCTGTGCTGTACTATTATTTGCTCTCATCGTGATAGAATACACCACATTTGTGTGGATAAGTACAGCTCCAACACTCAAGAAACTTTGCATCGTCAAGAATAAAGCAACACGCCTAACTGGCACCACATCCATTCTCTCGACCACCGTCACTCAGTATTTAGGCTGTGCAGCACCTACAGGATGCACTGCAGAAATTAACCAAATATCCTTCAATAGCACCTTCCAAACGCACGACCATTTCCATCCCAAAGGAAAAGCACAGCAGGTATGTTGGGAATACGAGCACCTGCACGAGTCCCTCCAAGCCACTCATCATCTTGATGTGGAGATTTATAACCATTCTTCAGTGTCACTGGGTGAAAATCCTGCAATTGTTTTAACCACATTGTGGGTCTCCTTACAGCAAGTGGACTGCAGACACTCATCAGCACATTCTCAAGGAAAAGGGGTAGGCAATGCGAGCCCAGCCAGCAGTGCAATATCCCATTAGCAAACTTTCAAAAAAAAAATCAGTTTCATAACAGATATCAACCTTCAGCCCAAGCAACAAAGTAGGTGTGTACAGAACAAAACAGAACAGAATATATAAATAGGTTGACAAATTAGAATGCTCACAGCTACTATATTTGGACAAATTTATGCAATAATAAATTGAAACATCTTCCAACATGGGGCTTACCGGTGATTTTAACATCACAATTTGCTTTATAGATATTGTAAGGGATACAGTCCTCATATAGGTAAGAAGCTGAATAGAATGTTTATTTCATACTAAGAGACCTGTACTTGCACTTGTTGTTCAGGTAGGGCTCTTCTGCAAAGAGGAGTGTTAATACTCATTTGTTAATAAACAAAATATTCATGCTTTCACTTTGCTGTACAAAATTCCAGAGAACCTATACCAAATACTTTCAGTCTCTATAGATTTAGAGAACTTGGTGCAAATGGTTAACCAAGTAGATGATATTAGCCATTCTGAAAACAGATTTTAAAAATTCAATCCTTTATCACTGCTGACACTGTTTTGGAGAAATATTTAAATGCACATAGAATCCTGTGGTCACTTTTCTGTCAATTAGTTAATTACACAACGAGCTAAAAATATTTAGTATTACAGCTTTAAAAGATCCAATATTTTATTCTAATTCAAAAACATGAATAACATGTTTAAAGTAACCATGAATAACTCAATTACATTAAATGAAAAGTAAATAAATCAAATGCATTACAGTATTGGTGATAAATAGAGCACAACTTTCAACAGATGTCAGACAAGTATTGATATGATTGGATTTCCCATTACTTTACCTGCATTAAATTTAATTTTTGCCAAATTATGTTTTATTCTGGTTGAAGCAACAGTTTGATTTTTGGTACTTGGATGTTTTTATAGCAATCTTAAGAATTTATTATTTGGATCATAAAATTGAAGGGCACAATGCAATTCACTCAGATATAGTGAAGTAGACTTAAAACCTGGATAGCCACAAAGCATAGAGTGCAGTTTATTTAAACAAATACACTTAATGGCAGAGGTTAGAGCATAAAAATTACTCTCAGCGTACAACCACCATACCCCTGTTGTCTTTAGATCTTTTTGCTCAGTTTCTCAGTTCACCTTTGATGGGATAGTTTCTTGAGCTCTGGTAACTTAGTGAGTTCCCCCATTATTATATTTTCACATTGAACTGGAGAGAACTAAATAATCAGTTTTCTAATAAACAACCAAAAGGGACTTGAGCTAGATTTCGTTCTCCTCCCAAAAATAGAGCTCAAATTAATAATCTGATTAAGATTTGGTAGCTCAAAAGAAATATTCTAGCCTCTATAGCCCAGTGCCATCTAGGCTCCAAGTTCTGAAATTTCTTCCCTAAAACTGTCCATCTGTCACCTCACTAAGAAGTCCCTTTAAATCCTTCTCCATGATTCCCTGGCCATCAATACGAAAACTTCTTTCTGAGATTTGACTTCAAATGTTTTCTAATAATTCCTCCTGTAAAGCATCTTGCTATATTTACCATGTTAAAAGAGGGTATACAAACAAAAATTGAAAAACTTAAAAATCACATAACACCAGGTTGTAGTCCAACAGGTTTATTTGGAAGCACTACCTTTCAGAGCGCTGTTCCTTCATCAGGTGGTTGTCAACCAAATAAACCTGCTGGACTATAACCTGGTGTTGTATGATTTTTAATTTTGAACACCCCAGTCCAATACCGGCACCTCCAAATGAAAATTGTTATTTTTCATGCACTTCTGCGGAAGCCATCTCTTTCAAAGGGATTAAATAGCAGTTCCACCTTTACTAAGTTTAAATAATCACACATCATGGATATTAGCTTTGTGAAATGGATCATTGTGCATTTTTAAGGATCCAGTTTACCATCAATATTCTGAGGTAAGAGGCTACATTCAGACTAAGTGGTATCCAATTGTAACAAATGTCACTCAATTCCAAATAAAACAGAAATTTCTGGAAAATTTCAGCCGGTCTGGCAGCATCGGTGAAGAGAAATCAGAGTTAACGTTTCAGGTCCAATCACCCTTCTTCAGAACTGAGCGTCACTCAATTCTCTCTTAAAGAAGAGCTCCATACAATATAAATGTGACATTTGAAATCCCTATCTCTTACGCTTTTCATCAAAGTAAGATTGCCAAACTTTGCATTGCCGTTTCACAGGCAGAGCCTGAATTTGGCTATTAACCAAACTAGCTCTATATAGTTGAGAAGGTTTTCATCAGTCACAGATCCCAGACGTTCCATCAGATCCAGATCCAAGTCACGAAAGAAAACGCTAACAGGCGGTTCCTGATTTCAGAACGCTCATTCTTATGAAGATGGTCCCATATTAATTTTTAATATTTAGGATCAACATGTGAACATTTGGCTGTGCTTATGAACGGATGTATTATACTGCCCTGAATGCATTTTGATTTGTGCACAAATTGGCCTATAAACATACTACCATTTGTAACCCAGGGACTGCCTATAACTTCAGTCACTTTATTTCTCTGTAGTTTTGTATTAATTGCTGATTCCACGTTTTGAGGTTGTGTTTTTACACCAAGAACAACTGTAACGATAGGTGCATTTAAAAGTTTTGTATTGATAAGAATTTAAATTAATTCAGCAATAGCTATACACTTTTATTAAAAAAACCTTGCAATTGTGTGTAATGCAAGGCAGAAGCAGCATTTCACCATCACCTTTATAAGGCAATCAAGAATGAGTAACAAATGACAGTGCTGCCCACATCCCATGAACAAATAAAAAATTAAATAATTTTTGAATTTTACTGACAAAGTTGGGTATCTAGGACAAAATTTTAGGTCAAATTGATCATGTTATTGGTTAAAAACAAAATGGTTATATAGAATAATGAAAAAATGTTAAAATGGGCTCATTGTTCTTCAAGTGGTTGGTAGGTAGATAGCATTTATTTTTCATTTTCAGTCCTAATAGACACATTAAAGTCATCAAATTGAAAAACCAATATATAACCAGAGTAGACCCATGGTAAAAGTAGAACATGAATAAAATTGTAGTTCCTTCATGTCACTCGTTAAACAAATAAGCATTGCACTAGAAACCAAGAAAAGATGACAACGATGATGATTGGGCAAATAGTGAAAGGATGTTCTCTGGCTGATGGTTACCCCACATCCCTGACACGCTCTGTGACGAATGATCTGTAAAGCCCGAAAACTCTGAACCACTGCTTTCACTAGTTTGAAATAACTCCAGTAAATTTTTCAATGGCAAGCTGGAAGCTTCACCTTCCTCAATTAAGCATCTCTCCTTTGCAAGTGAACTTATTTCTATTTTATGATCTTGAGCCTTCTTCTTATTTCTTCCAGAAATAGCTGAAAATCTCACTTTTCGATGCAGTTTTGTACAGGGTGAAGAAAATATAGTTTGAGAAATTGAACCCAGTTCAGTTTTCTGATGTGCAGCTATATTAAACGAAGGTGCTATTTTTTCATGTACCAATTCTTCATTTCCTCCCTTATCAAAAGCCAATTTTGTCTGCAGAGGGCTGCAAGAACATTCAACAAGAGCTGCTGTAGTATCATGTGCATCATCATCATTTACCCTAGAATGTTTGGGAACATTTAGGATTGGGCTTTCCAGTTCTTTGCGCTTATTTTGCAAATTATTTTTGGATGACATGTGTAGCCTTGTTTTGTTTTCATCACTGTCAGAACACACAGCGGAATTTAGTTGTGATCTAATCTCACACACATTCTGATCAAATAGGTGCTTACATGATGATTCTTCAGTGACAGATGGAGACTTATCAACTGATAACTTTCCAAGCTGATGCAAATGTTCTGACATATCGACCTTTGAAATTATGGAACCACCTTCATTGTCTTGGCACAAAGATAAACTACGCCAAGTTGTTTCTTTCTTCTGATTTTCAAAATTAACTGCAGATGTTCCTTCCCCAATGAACTTGTTGTTAACAGAAGTGGACAGAAGCAGCATTTCAGAAATGCTAACATGACTTGGTGTAGACAAAGGCAATATCTGGCTAGGTGAATTCAGGATACCTGAAGAAATAATTTCTTTTCCTTGGAAAGACAAAGTACTTGGTTTAGTTTCCCATCCACTGACATATTCATTATCCTTTCTGGTGCACATTATTGAAGATTTATTTCCTTCCACGTGTTCCTTATATGGTCTTCGAAATTCTTCACATGTTCCCGCAATACTTATCTTGGTGAAATCATTGGTGTACACACCAATACTGCACTTTGACCTAAATATAAACAAAACACTTTTGTTAAAATAGGAGAATTAAGTTTTCCAATTCATTCATTATTTAATCAATTAAATATTCATAAAAAGTGACAGACTATGGATTTAATCTCAAAATGGTACACTAGACTTACTGATCTGATTTGCTACTGTGAAAGGCACAGTGGGTAAATAGATTAATTTGAAACATATCAATAAATTCAACTATTTTAAATAAAGAAGCATATAAAGGTCATTGAAGCAATCTGCGTCTTCTCTTTAGAAGATGAAAAACATCAGCGTTGCTCCAGCATTTTCTTTTTTTGGCAACTAAAACCAATATTAGAAAGGGAAATATGAGTACAGAAAGACCAGATGTAGACAGGAAAAAAACTGTTATACATTAAATCTACAGCCAGTTAAAGGTCATATAGGCACATTAAGCACTAAATTCAATTGAAAAATCTGTTAAAAGTATTTTCTCACAACAGTCAACATAAATAAAGACTAAGAACAAATTACAATGGCAGTCAGTTTGGGACAGGATTTTTAAACCACAAGCTTTCTGAGTTGAGTGTAAAAAAGCTCCTTGCCAGAGACTCCGTTCTGTAAAATTACTCTTCTCATCATGTTAAATGGATTATTAAATTCTGTTTGATGAAGAATCCCAAGAGATTAATATGTATAAGATTATGGAACCACAGTGGACATAACCTAGAATGAAAAAGCGCATTTATATATAATCTTTAATGCAATAAATATTTTTCAGAGGAGAAACAGACAAAGGGCTAAGAAACACGATCAGAACTTAATAAGAAGTTGGAGCAAGAGGCACTTTGAGCCTGATCAGCCATTCAATATGATCGTCACGGATTTTCAACTTACGTTCCATTTTCTTATCTGTTCTCAGCCTTAAACATATTCAATGATGCAGCATCCACAATCGTCTGGAATGGACAATTCTAAATATTTAGAATTCTGCGAGAAGAAACATTTCCTTATCTCAGTCCTAAATGATCCACATCTTGAAACTGTGTCCACATTCTAGATTTTCAGCCATATAACCTTTGAGTATCTACTGGTCAAGTCCTTTTAGTATCTGGTGCATTTGAATGAAGTTACCTCTCATTCTTCTAATCTCCAGAAAATGAAGACCCCAGTATACTCAGCCTCTCATCGTTGGAGAACTTTCTCATCCCCAACACCAATTTATGAATCTTTATTGTACTACCTCCAATACAAAAGCACCTTCCCCTAAATATGGGAACCAAAACTGTACAGTACTCCAGATACAGTCTCACCAAAGCCCTTTACAACTGGAACAAAATTTCTGCATTCATGTACTCCAATCTCCTTGCAATAAAGATCAACATAGAATCTACTGGGTTAGTTGCTTGCTCTATTGCATGTTAATGTTGTGCTCCTTATACAGGTAATTTCCCCCTGAAATTAACATTTGCAAATTTTGTACGTTTTCAAAAATATTCTGTTTTTTCATCATGTGTAAAGTTAACAACCCATATCAGGTTCCTTCAGCCAGCTTGTTGCAGTCACAACTTCAGTGTTTTCCTTAAGGCTAGCACTCCTGTTAGCTTTGCCTCATGAGCAAACAGATATGTAACTGTCTGTTTGCCCAAATCAATACTACAGTATGCAAATAGCCACAGCCAGCATTCACCATTGCTATATTCTACTCGTAAAAGCCTGCCAACTTGAACGTTTTCCTATCAGTTAAGCAATCCTCCATCCGTACTAATATATTAACCCCCAACTACATAAACCCTTATTTTGTGTATTGAACTTTATTGGGGCACCATATCAAATGCCTTTTGGAAATGCAAATATATGCATCTAAAGATTCATCTTTATTAACCCCACCAGTTACATCCTCAAAATCTGTCAAATACAAATCTCCTTTCATAAAACTATGTTGATTGGTCTGAGCACACAATGCTTTTGTAAGCACATTATTACAACTTCAGCATTTCCTGACAATAGATGTAGGGCTAACCAGCCTATAGTTCCCTTTCCTTTTTTTGTGTAGCTGTTACATTTAATTTCCAATCAACTGAGACCGTTCTATAATCCAAGGAATTTTGAAAAATCATAACCAGCTCATTCATTTTCTCTACAGCTATCTTGTAGAACCCTAGAATACAGAGGATCGGGTCCTAGGGATTAAATACAATAGCAAGTTTCTCCAATAGTTTTTCTGGAGAACACTCTTATTAACCATTAGCTCACCCTCTATTTCTCTTTTTAAATTTGGCTCCCAACTCGAAGACAAAACAACATTTGTTCATTGTCTCTCACATGTATTTCCTTATTCCACGTGGCAATCTCTCCTCTTTCTGCCTCCAAGCGACCTATTCTTCTTGTCTGTATATGCTTGCAAGAGCTCTTACAATTTGATTTAATATTCCTGGCTAAAGGAGAATTCGAAAGGAGATTAAAAACTCAGAAGGAGTGAAGCAATGAAGTTTAAGAAGTGTGATCCAGATAAGAGAGCCATGTTTCTTAAAATTCACTCCAATTATCCTGGACCAGAGGTGTAACAGGTCAGATCCTAAAAGGTATAGCCTTGGACTCAACCCTGTAAGTAAAAAATGAGGTCTGCAGATGCTGGAGATCACAGCTGCAAATGTGTTGCTGGTCAAAGCACAGCAGGTTAGGCAGCATCTCAGGAATAGAGAATTCGACGTTTCGAGCATAAGCCCTTCATCAGGAATGAGAGAGAGAGAGCCAAGCAGGCTGAGATAAAAGGTAGGGAGGAGGGACTAGGGAGAGGGGCGATGGAGGTGGGATAGGTGGAAGGAGGTCAAGGTGAGGGTGATAGGCCGGAGTGGGGTGGGGGCGGAGAGGTCAGGAAGAGGATTGCAGGTTAGGAGGGCGGTGCTGAGTTGAGGGAACCGACTGAGACAAGGTGGGGGGAGGGGAAATGAGGAAGCTGGAGAAATCTGAATTCATACCTTGTGGTTGGAGGGTTCCCAGGCGGAAGATGAGGCGCTCCTCCTCCAGCCGTCGTGTAGTTGTGTTCTGCCGGTGGAGGAGTCCAAGGACCTGCATGTCCTCGGTGGAGTGGGAGGGGGAGTTAAAGTGTTGAGCCACGGGGTGATTGGGTTGGTTGGTTCGGGCGGCCCAGAGGTGTTCTCTGAAGCGTTCCGCAAGTAAGCGGCCTGTCTCACCAATATAGAGGAGGCCACATCGGGTGCAGCGGATGCAATAGATGATGTGTGTGGAGGTACAGGTGAACTTGTGGCGGATATGGAAGGATCCCTTGGGGCCTTGGAGGGAAGTGAGTGTGGAGGTGTGGGCGCAAGTTTTACATTTCCTGCGGTTGCAGGGGAAGGTGCCGGGGGTGGAGGTTGGGTTGGTGGGGGGTGTGGATCTGACAAGGGAGTCACGAAGGGAGTGGTCCTTGCGGAACGCTGATAGGGGAGGGGAGGGAAATATATCCTTGGTGGTGGGGTCCGTTTGGAGGTGGCGGAAATGGCAGCGGATAATACGTTGTATGCGCAGGTTGGTGGGGTGGTAGGTGAGAACCAGTGGGGTTCTGTCTTGGTGGCGGTTGGAGGAGCGGGGCTCAAGGGCGGAGGAGCGGGAAGTGGAGGAGATGCGGTGGAGGGCATCGTCGATCACGTCTGGGGGGAATCTGCGGTCCTTGAAGAAGGAGGCCATCTGGGCTGTGCGGTGTTGGAATTGGTCCTCCTGGGAGCAGATGCGGCGGAGACGAAGGAATTGGGAATATGGGATGGCGTTTTTACAGGGTTCAGGGTGGGAGGAGGTGTAGTCCAGGTAGCTGTGGGAGTCAGTCGGTTTATAATAGATGTCTGTGTTGAGTCGGTCGCCCGAGATAGAAATGGAAAGGTCTAGGAAGGGGAGGGAGGAGTCTGAGACAGTCCAGGTGAATTTCAGGTCGGGATGGAAGGTGTTAGTAAAGTTGATGAACTGTTCAACCTCCTCGTGGGAGCACGAGGCAGCGCCGATACAGTCATCGATGTAGCGGAGGAAAAGGTGGGGGGTGGTGCCAGTGTAGTTGCGGAAGATGGACTGTTCCACATATCCTACGAAGAGGCAGGCATAGCTGGGGCCCATGCGGGTGCCCATGGCAACTCCTACGAAGAGGCAGGCATAGCTGGGGCCCATGCGGGTGCCCATGGCAACTCCTACGAAGAGGCAGGCATAGCTGGGGCCTATGCGGGTGCCCATGGCAACTCCTACGAAGAGGCAGGCATAGCTGGGGCCCATGCGGGTGCCCATGCCCATGGGAACCCTCCAACCACCAGGTATGAATTCAGATTTCTCCAGCTTCCTCATTTCCCCTCCCCCCACCTTGTCTCAGTCGGTTCCCTCAACTCAGCACCGCCCTCCTAACCTGCAATCCTCTTCCTGACCTCTCCGCCCCCACCCCACTCCGGCCTATCACCCTCACCTTGACCTCCTTCCACCTATCCCACCTCCATCGCCCCTCCCCCTAGTCCCTCCTCCCTACCTTTTATCTCAGCCTGCTTGGCTCTCTCTCTCTTATTCCTGATGAAGGGCTTATGCTCGAAACGTCGAATTCTCTATTCCTGAGATGCTGCCTAACCTGCTGT
The DNA here is from genome assembly GCF_020745735.1 of Hemiscyllium ocellatum. NCBI lineage: Eukaryota > Metazoa > Chordata > Chondrichthyes > Orectolobiformes > Hemiscylliidae > Hemiscyllium > Hemiscyllium ocellatum. Next base: position 87,658,063 of record NC_083405.1, on the reverse strand, counting down.
GCTTTGACCAGCAACACATTTGCAGTTGGACTCAACCCTGCAATGTGTGTACAGGTATAATGGACCAACTTCCAAACCATCATCTCCCAGACCATACAGAACCTCATCACCTCAGGAGATCTCCCACCCACAACTTCCAACCTCATGGTCCGGGAACCCCGCACTGCCCGGTTCAACCTCCTTCCCAAGATCCACAAGCCTGACCACCCTGGCCGACCCATTGTCTCAGCATGCTCCTGCCCCAATGAACTCATCTCTACCTACCTCAACATTGTCCTATCCCCCCTAGTCCAGGAACTCCCCACATATGTTCAAGACACCACCCACGCCCTCCACCTCCTCCAAGACTTCCGTTTCCCCGGCCCCCAACGCCTCATCTTCACCATGGATATCCAATCCCTCTACACCTCCATCCGCAATGACCAGGGCCTCCAAGCCCTCCGTTTTTTCCTCTCCAGACGTCCCCAACAGTACCCTTCCACCGACACTCTCATGCGTTTGGCCGAACTGGTCCTCACCCTGAACAATTTCTCCTTTGAATCCTCCCACTTCCTCCAGCCCAAAGCAGTAGCCATGGGCACACATATGGGCCCCACCTATGCCCGTCTCTTTGTTGGTTACGTAGAACAGTTGATCTTCCGTAATTACACCAGCACCACTCCCCACCTCTTCCTCCACTACATTGATGACTGCATTGGCGCCACCTCGTGCTCCTGCGAGGAGGTTGAGCAATTCATCAACTTCACCAACACATTCCACCCTGACCTTAAATTTACCTAGACCATCTCTGACACCTCCCTCCCCTTCCTGGACCTCTCCATCTCCATTAATGATGACCGACTTGACAATGACATTTTTTACAAACCCACCGACTCCCACAGCTACCTGGATTACACCTCTTCCCACCCTACCTCTTGCAAAAATGCCATCCCGTATTCCCAATTCCTCCACCTCCACGGTATCTGCTCCCAGGAGGACCAGTTCCACCATAGAACACACCAGATGGCCTCCTTCTTTAGAGACTGCAATTTCCCTTCCCGCGTGGTTAAAGATGCCCCCAACGCATCTCGTCCACATCCCGCACCTCCACTCTCAGACCCCACTCCTCCAACCGTAGCAAAGACAAAACGTCCCTGGTGCTCACCTTCCAACCTACAAACCTCTTATAAACCAAATCATCCGCCGACATGTCCACCACCTACAAAAAGACCCCACCACCAGGGATATATTTCCCTCCCCACCCCCTTCCGCCTTCTGCAAAGACCGTTCCCTCCGTGACTACCTGGTCAGGTCCACGCCCCCCTACAACCCACCCTCCCATCCTGGCACTTTCCCCTGCCACCGCAGGAACTGTAAAACCTGTGCCCACACCTCCTCCCTCACCTCTATCCAAGGCCCTAAAGGAGCCTTCCACATCCATTGAAGTTTTACCTGCACATCCACTAATATCATTTATTGTATCCGTTGCTCCCAATGCGGTCTCCTCTACATTGGGGGAGACTGGGCGCCTCCTAGCAGAGCGCTTTAGGGAACATCTCCGGGACACCCGCACCAATCAACCACACCGCCCTGTGGCCCAACATTTCAACTCCCCCTCCCACTCTGCCGAGGGCATGGAGGTCCTGTGCCTCCTTCACCGCCGCTCCCTCACCACCAGACGCCTTGAGGAAGAACGCCTCATCTTCCGCCTCGGAACACTTCAACCCCAGGGCATCAATGTGGACTTCAACAGCTTCCTCATTTCTCCTTCCCCCACCTCACCCTAGTTCCAAACTTCCAGCTCAGCACTGTCCCCATGACTTGTCCGGACTTGTCCTACCTGTCTAGCTCCTTTTCAACCTATCCACTCCATCCTCTCCTCCCTGACCTATCACCTTCATCCCCTCCCCCACTCACCCATTGTACTCTATGCTACTTTCTCCCCACCCCCACCCTCCTCTAGCTTATCTCTCCACGCTTCAGGCTCTCTGCCTTTATTCCTGATGAAGGGCTTTTGCTCGAAACGTCGATTTCGCTGCACTTTGGATGCTGCCTGAACTGCTGTGCTCTTCCAGCACCACTGATCCAGACGCATAATCAACATAGTTGATTCTTAATTGTCTTATGAAATGGTTTGCAAATCTACTCAGTTGTATCAAATCCTTACAACAGTTTAAGGCAACAGCGCAACATCACCTCATTATCTAGACAATTAAAATCCACAAAAATGAAGTCTGTGTGTGCAGTAAAACACTTACATACAAAGAATGAACTTTTAAAGAAGATCGTTGAAGCAAGTTATGGAAAAACAAAGTATGGGGGTAGCAAAGGTGTGCATAAAGGATGCAATGATACCATAATTAAAATAACAGCAAACATGGAAAATATTGCAGTCATATTGAGAACAGAAGACAGTTTAAATCTCAGGTACCGGCTGAACATAATGCAAAGAATGTGCACATTCTGTCTTTGTTCAAAGAATGTTCAGAGAAGGAGTTTCAAAGCAAGTACAATGTTCTGATAACAGCCAAAACATGAGTCTTGTCAATTTTTTCAAGCAGCCCTCCTGAATGTCACTTATTTTAGAGTCCATTTACCATCAAGACTGCTGATTTTCCTTTGATCAGTCGAAGATAGCTCAGCATTTGTTCCTTTAATAAGTTCTGTGAAACACTGCCTATGGGAAGAACCCTACATTGATAAAGCTAATGACTACTCAGTTGGAGGATAACCCATTGCTGGTGGTGTACCTGTTTTACTTGGACAGTAGGAAAGCAACCACAAAAACGCAGCATAAGAGGTTGCTGAGGTTACCAAAGTGTTGCGATAAAAAATGTGAGAACCAGTTCCATAATTTAAAGTTAAGTTTGATAAATCTACTAAAATGCCTTTAATTTATTAAAACTATCAGTTAAAGAATTTCCTATCAACTCCAAATATGATCAATGACAACATATTTAATATCCAGAAATGCCACAAGAAATGGAAAGCTGGCCCTAATGGAATGAAAAAGGAAAACAATTCTATTGAATGCAGACAGTTATGCAGTGATCCTTGGGATATTATGTCATAACTTTTTATTGGCTAAAGAATCAAAGGTGACATGTGACAAGAGGTCATAACTAGAATTGGTGAGGGAGGCTGACACAAACATGCCTTTCAAAAGGGAACTATAGGAGGAGAAAAAATGCATTGTTAAGGGAAAAGGGTTAGTCACTGGAATGGCAGATTGCTTGTAGAGGACTTAGATAGATGCAACTGAGCAAGTGGCTTCCTTTTATGGTGTAACCACACTATGATTTGGGAAGGTAGTAACAGCATATTTTCATCAGCATGTGCAGTTCCTAGAAATTCCTCTGTACAAAGGAAAAATGCACCTGAAAATCAGAAAGATATGACCAGAATAAAAAACACTTTTCAGAATATAATTGAAATCTACATCATGTATCAATTAATGGGATGGAAAAAATAATATTTTTACCTTTTCAGCTTGTCCCTCTGGAGTTCTATAAAATCACAATCAAACTGAGAAATTATTTTATCCACTACATTAAATTCTGTGCTCTCCGCAAATTTCCTATGATGTTCACTTTTCAGATGCTGGAAAAGAGTACAGAAGAATTAACATGAAAGCAAGGTAATGCAGAGAATAAGAGATGGAAAGAAAATGTGATGTGCTTTATGCCATTAAAGGAGAAAAGGGAAGAAAGAAGAAAGGGAAACATTTGGCCAAGGGCAGGAGAAATTAAGTGATAAAGTGTGTTCATTGCCTGCCGCAGTGTTCCACTGAACCTCAACACAAACGCAAGGAACATCGAACTTAACAATTCCAAATCAGAAACACTGCCCTGTATTTTGCCTTTTTTGTTTGCCATGAGTTGGACTGTGTTTCATGATCTTGCTTTCAGGCAGAGATGTACATTGTTCTGCCACTCACACTTACTCTAGACAATAGCTTTTTTCTTTGCCACAACAATGATGGCTCCCTACCTTTTTTGCCATATCATCTTAACATTACATCTTTAACACAATGTATATTCAAAGATGAAGTTTGAGCTACTTAGGTTTTCTGGTTCCCTCCAGTGGCCATATTTAATATGAACAAATGACTGGTTTAAACAGGTACTTGGTGGTTTTATGTGTCAAATTACCCAAAAGGTCACAAGGGATTTTGATATAATGGTATCCATAACCATAGTAACAATTCTGCTTTTTACTATGCCACTTTTCACATGGTCCCAAGATGATGGTTAAAGCAGTTCTCTGTTTTTATCCCTGTTCATCTGACTTTTAAAGTGCTCACTTTCCTTTTTCAGAATTAGTTAACTAGAATTATTTAATCTGTTGCTCCTAAACTATTATAACACCTCTACATCGTGCAAGCTATGTAAAAATAATGAACACAGTTGGAAATTAAAACTTACAATTTTTAAATCTTCATACTTCATCATGCAGCATTCACAGTAACCCTTCTTTTTCTTCTCTTTCAAAGTTTCTGTGATTTTTGTGTCCATTTTGCCATTCTTTTCACTGCATGCTATTCTGTGGCATTTACTTCTGCTTCCAAAGAGATAAATAGAAAAGCAAGCATGACAGTTTGTGTTTATTTTCAAATAATAGCATTTTTAAAACACTGTTTTTATATTTTTGACATACTCTGGCAATTAATTAAATGATGGATATTTCCAAACACTTCAAGTTATAGAAATTATACAAAGTTGAATGCTCAACAGTCACTTCAAAAGATTAACCCCAAGAACACTTCCTGACATCTAATTGCGACCATTTTCTTAAATTTGATTACTTACATATTGTTAGTGTCACATTTTGGTATTGCATTGCATACAGTTTTGGTCTCCCCAAAGAAGTACTTGTCACAAGAGTGCAAAAGATTCACCAAACTCATACCTGGGATAGAAAAATTAAGTAGACCTGTTCTATCTTCTATGGACTTTAAAAGGATGAAAGGTGATCTCAAATATACAAAGTTGTTATAGGGTAAATGCAGGGAAACTATTTTCCTTGATTGGGGAAAGGGGGTCTCGAACATGGTCTCAGGTTAAAGGACAGGCCATAGAAATCCTCCTGATTTTAGTTTTCATTCTTTTAAGAGGTTGGTGAATATTGGTAATTCTTGTATCCTAGAAGACAGGGGAGGCCCAGTCATTAAGTATAGTGGATTTCTAAACATTAAAAACAAAAGGGAAAACAGCAGAGAAAATAAGAGCAGGAATAGGCCATTCGGCCCATCAAGCCTGCTCTGCCATTCAATACAATCACAGCTAAGCATCCAACTCAGTACCCTGTCTCTGCTTTCACAAAATCATAAAATCCCCACAGTGCAGATTTGGCCCATCAGGTCCGCACAGATCCTCCGAAGAGCATCCCACCTAGATACATCCCATCCCTGTAACCCCGCATTTACTATGGCCAATCCACCTCACCTGCAGATCTGTGGACACCACAGGGCAATTGAGCACAGCTAATTCACATAACCTATATATCTTTAGACAATGGGAGGAAAACAAAACATCTGGTGAAAATACAGACAGACACAGGGAACGTGCAAACTCCAGAGACAGTAGTACAAGGTTAGAATCGAACCTGGGTCCCTGGCGCTGTGACACAGCAGGACTAACCACTATGCCACCATGCCCTTTAGCATTAAGAACTATATAGATCTCCTTTTTGAAAACAAGCTTCAACTGCTTTCTGTGGCAGAGACTTCCAACATTTTACTATTCTCTGGGTGAAAAGAATTATCATCTTAATCCTAAATGGCCTGTCCTATATCCCTAGATATCAGGAATATCCTGAGTTTAACCAGTGAATCTGGTTAGAATTTTACAGGATTCTATGAGATACCCTTAAAAATGTGTTGCTGGAAAAGCGCAACAGGTCAGGCAGCATCAAAGGAGAAGGAGAATTAACGTTTCGGGCATAAGCCCTTCTTCAGGAATGAAGAGGGTGTGCCAAGCTGGCTAAGATAAAAGGTAGGGAGGAGGGACTTGGGGGAGGGGTGTTGGGAATGCAATAGGTGGAAGGAGATTAAGGTGAGGGTGATAGGCCGGAGAGAGGTGGGGCGGAGAGGACGGGAAGAAGATTACAGGTCAAGAAGGTGGTGCTGAGTCTGAGGGTTGGGACTAAGAAAAGGTGGGGGGGGGGGGAAAATGAGGAAGCTGGAGAAATCTGCATTCATCCCTTGTGGTTGGAGGATTCCTAGGCGGAAGCTGAGTCGTTCTTCCTCCAGGCATCATGTTGCCATGGTCTGGTGATGGAGGAGGCCAAGGACCCGCATGTCCTTGGCGGAGTGGGAGGGGGAATTATAAAGTGTTGAGCCACGGGGCGGTTGGGTTTATTGGTGCGGGTGTCCTAGAGGTATTCTCTGAAACGGTCCGCAAGTAGGCAGCCTGTCTCCCCAATGTATAGGAGGCCACATCGGGTGCAGCAGATGCAGTAAATGATGTGTGCGGAGGTGCAGGTGAATTTCTGAATGATATTGAAGGATCCCTTGGGGCCTTGGAGGAAAGTGAGAGGGGAGGTGTGGGCACAAGTTTTGCATTTTTTGCGGTTGCAGGGTAAGGTGCCGGGAGTGGAGGTTGGGTTGGTGGGGGGTGTGGATCTGACAAGGGAGTCGCGGGGGGGAGTGGTCTTTCCGGATCGCAGATAAGGGTGGGGAGGGAAATACATCCTTGGTGGTGGGATCCTTTTGGAGGTGGCAGAAATGACGAAGGATGATCCGATGTATCTGGAGGTTGGTGGTGTGGTAGATGAGGACTAGTGGAGTTCTGTCCTGGTGGCGAGGCTAAAGGGCGGAGGAGCGGGAAGTGGAGGAGATGCGGTGGAGAGCATCGTCAATCACAGTCTTTAAAGAAGGAGGCTATCTGGGTTGTTCGGTATTGGAATTGGTCCTCCTGGGAGCAGATGTGGCGAAGGCGAAGGAATTGGGAATATGAGATGGCGTTTTTACAGGGGGCAGGGTGGGAAGGGGTGTAATCTAGGTAGCTGTGGGAGTCAGTCGGTTTATAGTATATGTCCGTGTTGAGTCGGTCGTCCAAGATAGAGATGGAAAGGTCTAGGAAGGGGAGGGAGGAGTCTGAGATGGTCCAGGTAAATTTGAGTTCGGAGTGGAAGGTGTTAGTAAAGTGGATGAACTGTTCGACCTGCTCATGGGAGCACGAGGTAGCGCCAATACAGTCATCAATATAGCGGAGGAAAAGGTGGGGAGTGGTGCCAGTGTAGCTGCGGAAGATGGACTGTTCCACATATCCAACGAAGAGGCAGGCATAGCTAGGGTCTATGGCTACTCCTTTGATTTAGAGGAAGTGGGAGGATTGGAAAGAGAAGTTGTTAAGAGTGAGGACCAGTTCAGTCAGTCGAAGGAGGGTGTCAGTGGAAGGGTACTGGTTGGTTCGGCGGGAAAGGAAGAAGCGGAGGGCTTTGAGGCCTTCGTGATGGGGGATGGAGGTGTACAGGGACTGGATGTCCATGGTGAAGATAAGGCATTGGGGGCCGGGGAAGCGAAAATCATGGAGGAGGTGGAGGGCGTGGGTGGTGTCCCGAACGTAGGTTGGGAGTTCTTGGACTAAGGGGGACGGGACCGAGTCAAGGTCTGCAGAAATGAGTTCGGTGGGGCAGGAGCAGGCTGAGACAATGGGTCGGCTGGGGCAGTCAGGTTTGTGGATTTTGTGCAGGAGGTAGAAACGGGCGGTGCGGGGTTGTGGGACTATGAGGTTGGAGACGGTGGATGGGTGATCCCTTGAGGTGATGAGGTTATAGATGGTCTGGGAGTCCAAGAACTCCCCACCTACATTCGGGACTCCACCCACGCCCTCCACCTCCTCCATGATTTTCGCTTCCCCGACCCCAACGCCTTATCTTCACCATGGACACCCAGTCCCTATACACCTCCATCCCCCATCACAAAGGCCTCAAAGCATTCCGCTTCTTCCTTTCCCGCCGAACCAACCAGTACTCTTCCACTGACACCCTCCTTCGACTGACTGAACTGGTCCTCACTCTTAACAACTTCTCCTTCAATACGTCGATTCTCCTTCTCCTTTGAAACTGCCTGACCTGCTGCGCTTTTCCAGCAACACATTTTTAAGCTCTGATCCCCAGCATCTGCAGTCCTCACTTTTACTCTATGAGATAGCCCCCTGATTCTTCTCAACTCCAGTCTACCTTCATATATCAGCTGTCATTGCATTATCAGTCTGGTAAATGTTTGTTATACTCTCTCCCATAGCCAGAACATCCTTCCACAGATAAGGAGACTAAAACTGTAAGCAGTACTCAAAGTCTGGTCTCACCATCACCCTTATACAATTAGGGGAAGCCATCCCTACTCCCATACATGAACTCTCTCACTATGAATGCCTACATACCATTTGTCGTCTTCACTGCCTGCTGCACCTGCATGCTTACTTTCAAAAACTGAAGAAAAACTAGGTTATGTTGCACCTTCCCCAGAATATCAATCTCATTGAAGTACAGAGCTAGACTTAAATGCTGAATTGCCTGTTTCTGCTCATATTTCATATAATATCATGCACTTATTAATAAAGGCACTTATCACAACCTCATCTTTAGTGTAAAACAATTTTAAAAAAATGGATGTGGGTTTCACTGGCAATGCTAGCTTTGTTGCACATCCTTGACTGCCCTTAATTGCATGGTTTGCTGGGGTATTCCTAAGCCAACAGTCAACTGCACTGCTGTGAAACAAAATCACATTTAGGCCAATGACAATATTGCTTGCCTACTTTGCGCACTTCATTCAGCTCACCAACCAGTTATTCTAAAGCTGACAAAATAGGGAGGTCAGAAAGCGACAAATCACCAGGGTCAGGGCAGAAGAATAATTTTTGTTTTCCAAATTCCAGTTCAGTTAAATCGGCAATAACTGTAAGCCAATTATTGGGCTTGTATAATATTTAGTTATTTATTCAATATTCAATAAAAACTATGTTATGGTTTACAGCCTAAGCAACAGAGGGAATATTTTTTCATCCATGTTTCCAATTCGTGACATGTAAATATCATTAAGCTTAAAAAATGTTTTTTCTTACTTCCGGGTTCACTATTAACTGGATTCTCCTAATTCAAACACACATAAGCAGTAGATTACTGATGCAAAGGTAGCAAACTAAAACAAAATCATAACAACAAACATTTTTGATTACATGTTAATAAACAAGCTAAAATGTTATTGTTACTGTGTTTTTCAATTAACTGAAAATAACAAGGTGAATTACCTAGCCTTCCCTTTATTCTGCTTATCATTGGTCTTGCTTTTCTTGTCCATATCAAAAGGACTCCAGGGGTTTGAACCAAGGTAGTTGATCTCTGGGTAGTAATCTAATTGTACATACAATGGTCTGTAATGGCTGAATAAAACAGAAATTTCAAATATTTAAGAAATTGATACATTTACTATCTTAACCTTTAGCAGCTGATGGTAGATCAAAGACTTTTAAAATCCTTTTTTTTACACAAAAAGCAAATAGAGCGCAGACTGTCCAAAGACCATTGATCAGACCTAATTTACTTGCCTCTGTTTCAACCTCCACAGAGCAGAGAAAGTGTAAGGGAAAATAATGGGTACTTAAATTTATGATTAGATTTATAATTTAGAGCTCTGGTTAGATTCTCTTTTGTTAGAGATGGTCAATGCTTGGCACTTTGTGTGCCATGAATATTACTTGCCACTTCTAAACCCAAGCCTGAATATTGTCCATCTCTTGCTGAATTTGGACATGGACTACTTCAGTATCTGAGGTGTTGTGACTGGTGTTGAACATTAAGCAGTTGTCAAATATCCCCACCTCTGACTATACAATGACACAAAGGTCAATGATGAACCATTTGATTATGGTTGGGTCTAAAGCACCACCCTGGGAACTCCTGCAGTGACATCCTGGAGTTGAGATGCCTGACCTCAGACTACTACAACCATATCTATTTGTGTTAGGTATGACTGCATCAGCAGTTTTCCCTGATTCTATTGGCTCTAGTTTTGGTAAGGGTCATTAATGCCACACACTGATCAAATGCAGCCTTCATATCATATTCACCGCCCCTCAAGCGTTCAGCTCTTTTGTCCGTGCTTGAACAAAGGCTGTAATGAGGTCAGGAGTTGAGTGGCCCTGGCAGATTCCAAAGTAAGTGTCAGTGCTTTTTGCTATCATGGTGATGATGATACCTTTCTTCACTATACTAACGACTGAGTGCAGACTGGTGGACCAGTAATTGGCCAGGTTGGATTTATCCCACTTTTTGGGCACAGGACATATTTTCCACATTGCCAGACAGATGCTAGTGTTGCAGTTGTATTGGATCAGCTCAACAAGGGGCTCAGCAAGTTCTGGAGCACAAGTCTTCAGGATTATTACCAGAATGGTTTTAAACCTTCCAACCCATGACATTCTCTGTCACCAGAAGATTGTCAATGGCAACTCAAGTCTTGGACTAATCTCTGGAAAAAACCTTAACATTTAAAAAATTGTGCTCAAAGTTCTACATGGTTCAGCAGAGCAGCTGACCAGAAAGAATAGTGCATGCAATGTTTTAAAACTTTATATTTCAAATACGAGCAGGGGGTCAATAGGTAGTATTCCTACCTGTGCCAGAAGGTTACAGACAACTCCAATTCCTAAGAAAATTCTAAACAGCACTAAGGAACACATCACTGTCATAGGTATCACCTTTCTGATAAGATATTAAACTAACTGCCCCTTCAGTTGAACATGAAGATCCTGTGACAATATTTCAAAGAGTGGGGGAATGATTCTTGGTGTTCTGAACAATATTTAACCTTAAATCAAAATCACTAAAACAGATTATATGGTCATTATCACATTGTTTTTTTCTGGGAGTTTGCTGTGCACAAATTTGCTGCCAGAATTTCCAAATTACAACAGCAACTGTACTTCATTGCCTGTAAAACACTTCAGGATGTCATGTCAGTTTAAAGTGCTTCTCTATTTGCACTACATGGAGATGTAGGGAGTGCTTCCAACCAGCCCTTAGCGGCATCCAGGTGCTGCTATTCTCCCAAACCTTTTAACATAAAAGAAACTCCAAGCCTCTCCCCAATTTCAAAACAATCTTTACAACCGCTAAATACAGGACTGTTCCCATGGGTACCCAGTTGCATCCAAATTTCCACGAGGTTTTATCCAAATGATAAGATTTGGATAATGATAAATATTTTTAAGATTTGGAGGACCTGCATTTGCATATTGTTTATTACAGGTCAGGTGTGCAGACTTCACATTCCTCCGACACCCATGAAAATCAAGGTCAATGGTTTTAGATTCAGTGATATCGGGAATGTTTCTTCCAAGTATATTTCATATGCAGTAAAATTCAAGTTATCCAACACCATACTAATCAAAATGTATCACAAGCCAAATCCCCAATATTCTTCATAAAAATGTGCATTCACCAATATTCAGTACAAATGGCATAAACAAAATGAACATCCAGAAGAATCAAAGAAAGGAACCTGAAATTCAATGCAAAATAAATTATTAGATAGTAACAAGTCTTGCTATCTTAAAACTTCAGTCTCAGTCAGGAATTAACTGAATTGGGATGCCAAACAAACATTCTAAACAATTCTAAGAGTGCAAATCGCATTCACTTTATATTTCTTACTCTCTGTTGAGGAGATATTCCAGTTTAAAACTGTTTATTTGTATTCTCTAGATTTATGCTTCTTTAGCCAAGAGGATGTGTTGCTGAAGTTCCCACGAGATATTGCTAGAATGAAGAGTTCTTTCATTGCATTAGCACTGAAAATTTCAACGGATTGCTGCTTAAGCCATCAAGCTTAAGGAAACAGTAGAGACTGCTATCTAGAATGATTCGGAGGGGCCGATGTTGGACTGGAGTGGACAAGGTTAAAAATCACACATCACCAGGTTATAATCCAACAGGTTTATTTGGAATCAACAGTTTTCAAAGCACTGCTTCATCAGATGGTTATGCCTGATGAACTACCTGACGAAGCAGCATTTCGAAAGCCAATGATTCCCAATAAGCCTGTTAGAGTAGAACGTGGTGCTGTGATTTTAACGCTATCTAGAATGAATTTCCAAACATTGGTCTCACTAACCTTTTTCTCCTTTGCTTTGTGTATCTGTCAGAAAAGAGTCCAAGGGTATTTTTGTCTCTTAATGGCAGAAAGTTGGTCTTTAACTTGATAGATAATCGTGCCATCAGTCAAAGTATTTTAGCAGGAATGCAGCTAACTTATTTTCTTTCCCCCAAACATCGCTTAACTCTATTGTCTACAACCATCAGTTCTTCCTTTCAAAGGTATTCAAAAGCATCACCGCAAATGTTAATGCATATATCTTTCACCTCTGCAAATTTTGTTGTTGTGATATTAACATCCATGACCAGCATTTTTGATTTACACTCACAGTGGTTACAGGAAACAAAAAATTTTACTTAAAAGATGTTATTAATTTTTTATCTTATATGGCTATCGTAGCATTGTTTACTGTTATTACATGAACTATTTATTAGAATTTACAAACAGAAATTCTCGAGTATTAAATTCACTCAGTAAATTGTTTCACTAAACTGAAACACGTTTCAAACTATTAATACGATGTCAATCTGATATTGAGAAGAGTGTCTGAATCAGGAACATACTTTAATTGTGATACAATTAGCTTACCGGTTCATTGCTTCGACTTTGATAAAAGGTTTCCTCAATTTTCCTGCTTTTTAAATTAAAAAACATTTTAGATATACAATACAAATCCACAAAACATTATCCTCAAAGTATTCAAAATTTGAGACTTGATAAGCAAAATGAATGATCTCTATTTACTTTGATATCATGTTTTCTCTATATTATTTCTGAACTTTGTTTATGAAAAAAAGTTTTCTAACACTTTCTCCCGAATGTGTAAGCAATTGTCTCAAACATCAGTTTAAATTGACAGTTTCCACATGTTAAGAAATCTATATACAATGAAATTAAAAAGGAATTAGCATATTAATATCCATGCAAAATGGGATACTCAATTACCAGATAATCAAACTGCCTAAAAATACTAGTGGACATTCTGGTATGGTGCTTCTGATAAATCAGATAAGAAACTGCTTTCAGAAAAATGGCATACCATCCAATCATGGGTGACCTTTTTTTAATACCAAGTCAATGTGTGGCAGAAATAATAAATGTCACGAAATGTCCTTCAGATCATATACTGATCAGATTCCCAAATTAGTATGTTTTTATTACAGGGATTACACTGATTGGCAGTTAGTTTTGGGAAATTAAGTCGAATAAGTAACTGACAGGAACAATTGGCTATAATGGACAATGTCATGTAGGATTTAAAGTGAAAGGAGAACAAGGATAAGTCAGTATACCATCTGGTAACAAACAGAGTTCAACAAAATTAAAGAGGAACAACCTAAATTAATTGAGAAGAAAACAGCAGAGAGATGAATAGTAGCAAAGTAGTATAGTTTATTCATAATCACAGCCACTGAACTGGTGACAGAAATATGTGCTGTACAGATGTATTGCCAATATAATGTTGAGAAGGTAGTAGATGTCAGCTTTCAATTCTTGACTAGTTCTCCAAAAGCACTGCTCAGAGTTGGAGGGTGTAATACATCATAGAAAGGAGTTGTATACAATGGAATGCCACTGACTAACAGACACTGAATATGGTAAAAATAGTTCTCATTACAAGGCATTTTGAGATTGTATTTCATACTTTATTCATTATTCTGCGAAAACTATGAATGAATTGAATTTATTTTAAGTTTGTTTCTTTCTTTTTAAAAAATATAGTATTTATGTCAAGGTTACCAAGCAAGATTGTTCACAGGATGCACTAATTGGAAATGCCTGCTGTTATGGGGAAGGGAAGAGGTACTGGAGATGGCAAGTGGGATTTAGTGAGTACCTTGTGCCTCTTTTTTTTTTCACATTCATTAAGTCCTTAGCTGGAAGTTTTTCCATTTTTTCCCCTCAGGAAAATTTTACTCATACCCTAATGTCCTCAAGTCTCTTAGCAATTTTCAAATGCTTCCACAATATCGGTCTTTTTGAACTGAACATTCCAACATTTCCTTCCTGTTTTCTAAAACAACTGATTCTTTTCATAGATGTGCACATCACTGACTGGGGGAGCATTTTCTGTCCATCTCAAACTGCTTTGAGGTGGTGATGAGCCACCTTCTTGTACAGCTACAGTTGGTCAATGTAGCACACGTATATCCACAATACTATTCGGAACAGTTTCAGTGAAGGAAAAGCAATATAGTTCCAAGTCAGGACAGTGTGTGTCTTGAAGGGAAATGTGAACATGGTAGCATTCCCTTGTACCTGCTGTCCTCATCCTTCTAGGTGGTAAAGTCACAGATTTGGTATTTGCTGGCAAAAGAGCCTTAGTGAGTGGTGTACAATCTTTTCAGTCCTTACAATTTTGTATTAAACTGCTTCTTCAATAATACTCACCACCCATTTCTACTTCCATCCTGATAAAGAATTATGCATCTGGCCTATGCAAGAAGTCTTTAGAGTAAAATACGTACCTTTTGTTCTATGACTATTAGATTGGGTAGTTCGATTAGACTTGGCCTAAACAAAAACAAAACATTCGATAAATTTTGCTCTTCAAAGCAAAACAAAGAAGCAATTCATTTATTATCCATATCCAAAATATTTGGATGAACATGGCTTGCCTGTTATACTGGTTGCAAAATTAAAAACGAACATGCATTTCAAACTTCAAGTTCTCAAACTTGTGATACTAAGACTTGGCAATTGAATTCTGGATTCAGTCATCAGTGAAAAAACAGCTGGAAGCAGTCCTTTCAATCTCTAAGTTCACTAGTAAATATATTCAGGTGTAAACAAAGTGGAGATGCCTGAAATTGCATTTTCTGTTTGACACTGCAACCTTAACACACTCATTACTTTGTCATAATCTTTTCTTGCCTTTAACACCATTATTAAGTGAGAAAACAAAACAGAAAATCTTCTAATAAAAACAAAATATTGTATACACTAGAAATCTAAAACTTTACCACAAAATGCTCTAACCAAGGCTAACCATCCAAGCGTGCAAAGTATTGTTGCCTTCTTACCCCATTGATTGTCGCAACAGAGTTTGTGGTTACAAACGACTCCTTCTTTCTTGAAATGTAAGTTTTCACATCTAAAATTAATGTTAAGGTCTCATAAATCAAAAATAAACTCAAACAGAAAAATTGGAATGTAACTATGGAAAGATTGCATGATTTAGGCCTCTGTTATAACATCAGGTTTCATCAAATGCATTTTTAATTTCATGAACTCTGGTCAGAAAACTGATACGGTGCAACAGAATTACTATATATGCCCACATAGCACACTTCATGTAATTCATTTTGTAGTGAACGAAGATAACAGAAGTTTAGTTTGTACGAATATCAGAAGGAGCCAACCTGATGGTCACAGTGAAATCATTTGCTAATTTTTTAAAGGAAGAATTAGAGGAGGATAGGCATTCAGAAACACAACTATGCCAAGAATTAGTTTGGAAATGCACCTATCATACATTTCATTCAAACCTTTACAATCCATACACGACACTTATCATCAAAAATATTATGGTATTAGAATTTTGAATTCTTAATGAATAATTGAGTTGAACATTTAAAAATCTTGCTGGTTGGGATAAAGTCACCAGTAATCTTCTATCCAAGCAGTTCTCATTTATATAGCGATAATCTCACATTGAATTTACATATCAACCACTGCAGAACAAAATGTAATGAAAGGATACCATCTACATATAGTATTCGCACTCCCCAAGCGAGAGCATTCGAGAGGATGTTGTTTCCAGGAACAAATTCCTGTATTGAGGGGCAGAAGGAAGGAAGGATATGGATTTGGAAGCAGCAAAAAGTGTAAACATCTATCACAAATATTTCATAAAATGGTACAATAAAAATAAATACTAAAAACATTTATGAATATTTATTAAATAAGATACAACATATTGTTGAAACAATGTCTCAAATATTTACTAGATATGTTCAATTGCAACACCTTTTCAGTATAAATTGGAATCACTCCTCAGACAAAAGCTATCTCTAAACAAACATCAGAATTCATCTCAAATACATACAATGAAATGACTAGATACTGTTTACAAAATCAATATTTACATTGACTATAAGTAATTTTTGTTTTGATCTTAATTATTTGTTGCACAGTTCTCCCACACTTCACAATGGCAGCTGTGTTGATATTATGGTTTTAAGACATGTATTTTATCCCTTTTTTTAAGAAATGAAGAAAGGTTTTTTACAGAGGTGATGGGTAGTCAGCTCCAAAGCCAACAAAGTAAACAGTTGGGTTTTCAAAAAAAAAGTTGGAACAATAGAAGCAACCTTAATGGGTGAGGTCAACTACTACTGAATCAGAATTTTTCGTTTTTGCTTTCAGGAGCAGTTGCCGGGGTATAGAACCAGCGTTTGGAATTTCTCCCTGCTACATCTGCCAGAGGAAGTGGTGAAGGCTGCTTTAATTACAACATTTAAAAGGCATCCAGATAGCTACACAAAAGAGAAGAGTATAAGGAGGTACATGCCAAATGCTGGCAAATGAACTACATTAAATTAGGATATCTGATTAGTATGGATGAAGTGGACCAAAGGGTCTGTTTCTGTGTTATGCAACTCTATGTGTCTCTCTGTTTTCTCTTGATGTTTTTCCTCCTGTACTATAGAATTACACGAGACAATCTATTTTACTAAATTTGCCTTTGCCAAAGGTGTGTTTGTGGATTGATACTACATTGTAACAGTTTCAGTTTAGTAGTTAAATAATCTAGTATTCTGTTAAGTTTTCCAACAGAATTAAATTATTCTAATTTCTTCTTTGTTTTGTTGCATTTTAATGATAGTGTATGACTACAGGCTGGTAATTTGACCAAATTGTACCCCAAGTGCAACGCCTGAACTTGCCTTTAAAATAAGAAGATAATCTAGACCCTAAATGTTTCTTAATATATTTTAAGGAGGCTCGGTCCAGTTCATAACAAAACAAAGAAAGAAGTATGTGGGCAGTGAGGGGAAAGAAGGGAGAGAGTACAGAACGGCGTTGGCGGATGGGGGGGAAGGGGGAGAAGAACGATAGTTGGTGTAATGACTTAGTATGGACAAGAACAAGATTGTTCAAAACAGATGGGTCTGAATGTCTAAATCAAGGAATCATGTAATTTTTTAATGACGTGTGAAATATGAATACATCTAGGGCACTTGAGATGGGTGGAATTGTTAGACACAAGTGGAGAGAAACATTTCCCTTTGTTACACCTTCTTTTGCCATTAAGACTGTGGACTAATCCATTTATATCAAGTCCCCAGTGATCTTAGTATTACAGTATTCAATTAAAATTTAATACATGCAATACCTGGACGAAATCCATGCTTACAACAGGACATGACTTGCTGATTATGTGAAGTGAAGGCAAAGCCTAGAATCACAAATTATTTACTAATGTGACCTCCCATTTTAAGTCATCACTACATTCTCATGGGAAACTGGAGATGGGGAACAATTACTACTTTGCCAGTGAAACTCACATCTTAAATATATATTTTTAAAAAAAGAATTGTTGAAAATTAACAGATCCCTAAATACAGAAAAAAAGCAATATAATAACATTCAGACTCTCCATATTCCCTGAAGGATAGTGAGGTTTCTCACACTACCTCCCCCAACACACACTTCACAACCATTACCTCTCATCCCACCATACATACAGCCCCTTTTTTTCTTGTCCTACAGACACAGCAGCTTCTCTTCCCTGTATCTATGCTAGATCTGTAAGGCGGGAGGGGGGGTGGGGAAACTACTTAGTTTTAGGAGCATATGTTTATTCAAAACATGCAAAAACCTTTTTTAAAAATATTTTAAAATTAATTCAACAGTTCTTTTTGCTTTCCTTCATGTGTAACTAACTTTAATCCATCAAGGTCGCAGAGATAAACACATCTTCATTAGCTTGCAGCAGGTTCATATAGGAGGTTAATTACTTTCTATGTACTAAAATTCATGCAATACTATTCGAACTTAACAGTATGCCCAGTTAGACCCTCCCCAGCTGGCTCTCATAACTTTTGATTGGCTAATTCTAGCACATGTATGACTGGGAGCAAGCTAAATGTGAACACACTTGGAGGCAGACAATATATATTGTGCAAATTCAAATACTCAGTGACAGAAAAAAAGAAATCAGCGCTCACTACTTGTTTTACCATTTAATTTCAAAATAGATCACTTCTGGCATTAAAACAGAATAAAGGAGCTTGTTTCTTTTCAACTTGTTTTCTTGATTAATAACTTACCTGTTCCTGGATAACCTTCTTGACAAAACTTTTTCCTCTGCTTATCTGTCAATTGAAAATTATTGAATCAACAACTTTGGAAGCAGATTTTGCATTTTTGATGATATTTCTCACTGAATCATAAGCTTCAAATGGTTTTAAAATTCATTAATTTAGTTTGTTGTTTAAATTTAGACTAATTTAGCTTCAACACATTGTCAAATTCAACAACACTTCCGCATCAAAACAGAAACAACTTGTGAATATGAAATTTCATTGATCCAGATAATGTCCCGATGTAATTTACATCAGGTGGGGCAGGGAAAGATAAAACAGAAGAAATAAAGGAGCAAACATCAGATAATCACGATGTGATCAAGAGCAGTGAGATAAGCGTTTTGGGATATACAAATACGCAGCAAATTTCAAAGATTGTATAAAGGCAACACAATTTGTATTTTTTTTGCCACAGCAGTTCTAAGGCCAGAAAAAATTACACGCTTGTTGTTTACAATAGTATTGCATGGAACAGATGTATATCCTCACAATTAGTGCTAACTAATGCAGAGAGAAGATTAGAATATTGACTTTAGAATAAAGAACTTCACAGTTCAGTCTCATTAATCATTTCCATCTAAAGAGTGGTATTATTTTGAAAATATATTTGCCTGGATTCTTCTCTCAAAATAGCGATCAATGTTATTTTAAAAAAAAGTACATGGGACGATCACCACTGCAAACCACAAATGCTTGATAAAATGTAGAAATCAGTACATTGTTATCTGGCTTGCCACACTAATCCAGAAGTTGTACTTTAATATTGCTTTAGGGGATACAATTAAAATACATGAAAGGTTATTAATAAAGTTCTAAACAAGGTTCTCAAGTAGGTTGCTCTTGAAATGTAAAAATAAAGTCCCAATTAGTGTCAAATATCCTCCCCAGGTTAAATTAACTGTTACAAATGTGGTGCATCATTCCTTAATTTTGTCATTCAAGATTGTATAAATAATAAATGTAACTTCTTCACCCCCTCATTCCCTTTCTTAATTCCAAGTTTCTCTCTGTTTCTATTTCACTTTCTGTGTATCATTCAGTGCTAAATTAACTATTCTAATTTATACTTTTTATTTCAAATCCTGTGTCCTCATTAAGAACTTTTCAACACAATTGATTAAAGAAAGATTACAATAATGATTGATATGAATTGCAAATTACGATATGTTCCAATACAAGATGAAGTCTACGGGCACTTAAAAATTAAATGAATGATGGTACCACTCATTCATAGTCACAGCAAAATCATGGCCAAGTTTTGAATTGTTCTCCCTTTCGATGAATTGGAACATAAACATCAAAACTTGAAGAAGTCAGAACGTTATGTTACTGTTCAAAGATGAGGATATTCATTAACTGATTAACCACAAATAAAATTAAATTGAATTACATTCTATATATTAGTGCTCTAAAATGCTCAAATTAACAAGTTCTCAGGACACTCTTGAGTTTCCATTCTCAAGTTTAGTAAATTTTAGCAGAATTTTGTTAGGCACACCCCCTGAAACATACCATTTCAAAAGTTCGATGCGGGCTTCCTTCATGGCTTTCTTTCCGACTGCTCAGATGGGGAGATGTGTTCCCAGTGTTTTGAACAGAGTCTGGGCTTGGTATGGGAGAGTTTTTCCCAGCAGCCTGGACAAACTTGGCCTCATTTCGACTAGAAATAATGTAATTAATATCTTTGCTGAGAAATTTTTCAATTGTCTGTATTTTAAAAAAACAGAAGAGAAAACCTGATTAGAGTTTTTAAGAAATGTGCTGATGGCATTCCAATTTGCAGCTCACTAAATCATTGCAGAATGAGCACCTGCTTCTGAAGTAATTCTGAACTAAAACAAGAAATAAGGAGGGAGAAGATTAAATATGAATCTAAGTTAACCAGTAATATAAAGGAAGACTGTAAGAGCTTCTTTAGATATATAAAAGGCAAAAGAGAGGCAAGTGTTGACATTGGGCAGCGAAAAAGGACACTGGAAAATAGCAATGGGAAACAAAGAAATGTTGGAGGAACTGAACAAATACAGAGGAACCTCAATTATCCGGCATTTAATATTTGAATTTCATATTATCCAAACAAGATCGCAAGGTCCCAATACTTGGCTAAATTATGTTATCCGACATTTGATTATCCGAACAAAATACTCACTGCACGTGTTGTTCGGGTAATCGAGGTTCCTCTGTACTTTGTGTCAGTTTTCACGGTGGAAGATATGAGTAATATATCAAAACTTTAAGAGAGTTGGGAGCAAGAGGTGAGTATGGTGGCCATCACCAAGGAGAAGGTACGAGAAAAACTGAAAGGTCTGTAGATGGATAAATCATCAGATGGACTACACCCCAGAGTTCTAGAGGAGATAGCTGAAGAGATGGTGGAGGCGCTAGTGGTTATCTTTCAGGAATCACTAGAGTTGGAAGGGTCCCAGAGGACAGAAAAATTGCTAAAGTAATCGCACCTGTTTAGAAAGGGAGCAAGGCAAAAGACTGGAAATTACACGCCGATTAGCCTGACCTCAGTTGTTAGTAAGATTTCAGGAGTCCAATATGAAGGATAAGATTTCTGAATACTTGGAGCTGCATGATAAAATAGAGGAAAGTCAGCATGGTGTCATCAAGGGGAGGTCATGCCTGACAGATCTGTTAGAATTCTTTGAGGTAGTAACAAACAGGTTAGACAAAGGACAGCCAATGGGTATTATTTACCTGGACTTCCAGAAAGCCTTTGACAGGGTACTGCACAGGAGGCTGCTGAGTATGATAAGGGCCCATGATGTTAGAGGCAAAGTACTAGCATGGAGAAAAGATTGGCTGCCTGGCAGAAAGCAGAGAGTGGGAATAAAACAATCCTTCTCAGGACGGCAGCCAGTGATTAGTGGTATTCCGTAAGGGTCAATGTTAGGACCACAATTTTTAACTTTATACAATAATGATCTAGATGAAAGAACTGAGGACATTCTGGCTAAGTTTGCAGATGATCCAAAGATAGGTGGATGGGCAATATTGAAGAGGCATGAAACTGCAGAAGGATTCAGACAGGTTAGGAGAGTAGGAGAAAGTGAGGACTGCAGATGCTGGAGACCAGAGTTGAAAAATGTGATGCTGGAAAAACATAGCCGGCCAGGCAGCATTCGAGGAGGAGAATCAACATTTCGGGCACAAGCCCTTCTTCAGGAAGGTTCAGGTTAGGAGAGTAGGCAGAGAAACGAAAGATGGAATGCAATGTGTGAAAGTGAGAGCTCGTGCACTTTGGGAGGAAGACGACAGGCAGAGACTATTTTCTAAACGGGGAAAAAATTTCATAAATCTTTAAGTGCAAAAAGACTTAGGAGTTCTAGTCCAGGATTCTCTTAACGTAAACTTGCAGGTTGAGTCAGTAGATAGGAAGGCAAATACAATGTTGGCATTTATTTTGAGAGGACTAGAATATAAAATCAGGGATGTACTTCTGATGTTTTATAAAACACTGGTCAGATCACATTTAGAGTTTTGTGAACAATTTTGGGACTCATACCTCAGGAAGGATGTTCTGACCCTGTGATTGGTCCTGAGGCGGTTCATGAGAATGTTCCCAAGAATGAAAGGCTTAACATGTGAGGAATGTTCGAGGACTCTGGGTCTATACTCAATGGAGTTTACAAAGATGAGGGGGGAATCTAATTGAAACTTAGAAAGTACTGAACAGCCTGGACAGTGCAGACGTTGAGAAGATGGTTCCATTGGCAAGAGAGACTAGAACTTGAAGGCACAACCTTACAGTAAAGGGAAGGCCCTTCAGAACGGAGATAAGGAGAAACCTCTTGAGCCTGAGAGTGGTGACTACAGAATTCATTGCCACAGAAGGCTGTGGATGCCATGTCATTGAATATATAAGGCAGAGATGGATAGGTTCTTGATTGTGAAGGGGATCAAGGTACAGGGAAAAAGCGGGAAAATGGGGTTGAGAAACTTATCAGCCATGACTGAATAGCAGAGCAGACTCGATGGGCTGATGGCCTAATTTCTGCTCTTATGTCTTATGATCTAATTTTTGACAAGAGCAACTTACATTTATGTAGCACGTTTGACATAAAATTCCCCAAGGCACTTGTAAGGAATGATCATAAACAAACACCAAGCCATTGAAGTAGATAACACAACTGAGCCAAAAACCTTACTAAAAGATTATTTTTAAAGATCATTTTAAAGGAAGGTAAAGAGATAAAGGGTTATGGAGAGAATTCCACGTATTACGGCAAAGGTAGCAGATAGTACACCTTGGACAGAATAAAATCAGAAACTGCAATTTTAACGCTGAAATGACATGAA
Organism: Hemiscyllium ocellatum; assembly: GCF_020745735.1. Lineage (NCBI taxonomy): Eukaryota > Metazoa > Chordata > Chondrichthyes > Orectolobiformes > Hemiscylliidae > Hemiscyllium > Hemiscyllium ocellatum. Next base: position 87,635,365 of record NC_083405.1, on the reverse strand, counting down.
AAGTATAATAGTGAAGTATTCATTTGAAACTGGTAAATTATCATAGTGGCAATTAATTTTTGGTCAGCAGTGAAATCAGCAGAGTGTTAATTTCTTCTACTACAAACAGGCAACAGCCAGCCCTCCATTACATCTATCAGATCAGAAATTATCTGACCATAAGAAAGCCATTCATGTTTTTCAACTTACAAGTTTATTTTTTGGTATGAATGCTACCCTTAAAGTCTGAATTGAGTGTTCTCCCAAGGAAAAAGATTGTAAGCTAGGAGATTTCTTAGCATCTTGCTTTTGCCTCTATCAGTCATACCCACCACACTCTTTCTACAGTGAGGTAAAGGCAGCAGTTTGGAGTTGAGGCAGCCACTTCGCAAGTTGGCTTGAGACAGGCAGATACAGAAGCATGCAGGTTTGAAGGTCTGCTTCAAATTGCTGGATGTCAGCACAATTCTGTAAATTCAAGCATCTTAGCCTGCACAATCCCCCTAACCTCTCTCCTCCTCCTTACCACCTCTCCCCCAACCCTAATACATTCACTATCGAGAAAACTAATGAGCCTTATAATAAGAAAATCATTCAAAGTCCACTTGAAAAATATTCTTATCCCCTTAAGAGCTCATAGAACTGCCAAACTAAACAAAACTGCTAATCTCTCCTCAGTATCTGTAACAACAGCCCCTGCAGAGTCTGTTATGGTTTGGAGCTCAGCCAAATATTCATAATTTAAGACCTCACTGTGCAATTATTTCAGCAAAGACTGCACAGCTGAATAAATTAAAGCCTTTGAAGAACAGTAGCGCCTCAACATACGAACGACCTCGTTCATGAACAAATCAGTTTACGAACAGCATTGTATATAAAATTTTGCTTCAACGTACGTACGAAATTCAAGGTATGAACGCAAAAAGCTGAAAATGTGTTGCTGGTTAAAGCGCAGCAGGTCAGGCAGCATCCAAGGAACAGGAAATTCGACGTTTCGGGCAAAAGCCCTTCATCAGGAATCAAGGGCTTTTGCCCGAAACGTCGAATTTCCTGATCCCTGGATGCTGCCTGACCTGCTGCGCTTTAACCTGCAACACATTTTCAGCTCTGATCTCCAGCATCTGCAGACCTCACTTTTTACATGAATGCAAAAAGCCAGTGTGCGACCACATGGTTTCATTGTTCTTTGCTACGCGGTTGTTGAACACAAAAGCACTCGGGCCCCGCGTGATCTCATTCAGCTCAATGAAACCACGTGGTCGCACACTGGCTTTTTGCATTCGTACCTTGAATTTTGTACGTACGTTGAAGCAAAATTTTACATACAATCCCGTTCGTAAGCCGATTTGTTCATGCACGGGGTCATTCGTTTGTCAAGGCGCTACTGTTCTTTTCGGTTTGCGAACCGGGTCCCAGAACGGATTAAGTTCATAAATTGAGGCACTACTGTGTTAGAATAACTAGATCAAAGATTTAAAAACACAGCTGAAATGTCGATCATAAACTCAGCCGTCTGCTGTATTGCATCCAAGGCCGAACAAATATCTGACTAGCATTGGGAAGTTAACTATCATGTCTTTAGAGTATTACTATTAAAAGACAAATTCAAGCAGCCAGTTGAGCTACGTAAATACCATAACATACTAATCACCAATCAAGGACTCATCAAAACTAAGCTGATTAATTGCTGAATTACTAATACTATTACATACAAAACATTAAGGGTTAGTTAATAATGTACACTGCAAACTGGGAAATCAAGTTTTTCCAGTTTAGATAATAAAATTAGTAGTAATTTTTGTAATGTGAACATACCCCTCCCAGATCCTGTAGATCCCTCTCTAAATTTTGAGTATTTTTATTTGAAGGCAAATCAAGGTAAAACACTTTCCCTGTAAACGGCTTTAATTTGATATCTGCCACTTTATTAGCTGCTCGTTGTGATGTCTTCAGCGTTCCTTTAATTCTTCCAGATTTTCCATGTACTGTTAATCCTATAATGAAAATTCTACAATTAAACATTTTCACAAGAAAATTAAGGGCTTTAATGATAATTGAAATTGAAATGTAACATAATGTTGATTGATGCCATGATGATACATGGTGTCAACTAAATCAAGGCATCTAACTCATGATCAAAGATTTTATATGGAAACCTTTCATAACCCATTGCTCGAAGTACAACTTATAAAGGCTCAGGAACTGTGCACTTGACTGTTCTCTGATTAAGGAATTGGTGTGTTGAAAATTATAACTTGAAAACAAGATGGAAAAGAATAAAATTCTATTTGCATGATAGCAGACAGAAATAAACAGTAATCAAAAAAGACTATGGACTGTTGATCTTTACCTTAGGAGTGCTGGAATAAAAATGAGGAAGTTCACTTCAGTTAACAAAACGTTATATCTATTTATCACCTTTAACATAATGAAACATACCAAATCACTTCAAAAGTGCAGTATAAAACAAAATATAACACTGAGCCGCAGAAGGAGATATTAGATGAGATGACCAAAAGACTTGGTGCAGGAGGCAGGTTTTAAAGACCACCTTGACTGGGAAAAGCAAGGTAGACAGGCAGAGAACTGTTAGGAGATTATTCCATAGAAATTGGAATTTAAAAAATCAGAAATCTGAAGGCTTTGGAGTGGAGGACATAACACAGAAAGGGAGGAACAAGACTAAGGAGGAATTTGAAAACAATGCTGAGTATTTTCAAATCAAACTGTTTTTGACCAGATTCACTGTAAATCAGCAAACACAGGAGCAAGAGGGAAATATGATTTATAAGCTAAGACACAGACAGTAAAGTTTTGGATGTCTCAAGTTTATGGAAGTTAGGATGTGGGAGACCAGCCAGAAGTGCTTTGAAAAAATTGAATCTAAAAGGTAATAAAGGCATGAATGTTGGTTTTGAGCAGAGGCAGGAAGAAGTTTCAAAAGGTGGAAATAGACAGTCTTAGCAATGGCACAAATGAGAGATCTGGATCAAATGTGAACGATCTGGCTTGATCTCAAACTGGGGTCAAAATGAGGATGGAGTTCAGTGTTAGAAGAATAAAAGCAATCAAAAGCAATAACTTCAGTTTCCCAATATTTTGTTTGTGGAAACTCCTACTTGTTTAGTGTTGGATGTATGATAGACAGACCAATAATCTAGTGATAGTAGAGGGGTCAAGAGATATCATGGTGAAATAGAACTAGATGTTGTCAGCATACATGTGAAAACTAACAGTATCCCTCAAATGATAACAGAGGTGCAGCATGCAGATGAGAAACAGGAGAGTACCAAGGATCTACCACTGAGGTGTACCAGAGATGCAGAACCTGGAAGGAAAGCAATTTCAAGTAATTCTCTGGCTACATTAGATAAATTAGAATGGAACTAAATGACAACAGTCTACCCAACCGACAACAGTGGACAGCATATCAAAAAGATAGTGTAGATAACCATGTCAAAGGCTGCAAACAAGTAAACAAGAGAGAGAGAGCCAGAAGTAGATGAGGAGAGGTGGCCTGATTCAGATGTTTTCACTACGGAAGTATTTTAAAAGGGTATAATCTCTTTCCTCAGGTGGGGTTATAAACAACAAAATTAGAGCTACACCAACCAGAATGAAATTAGGAAGCTCACCTTAATAAAAGAATAACTGAAATCTGTGACTTTCTTCAAAATGATACAAGTGACATGACAATTAAAGCTTTCTGGAGTTTTTTTTGGAATGGAAAAAAGATTTGAGGTATAATCAACTATAATCTAATTGACTACAGCAGACTTAAGGGATTGAATAGCTTATTCTTATTCTTTTGTGAGTTGGCTATTTAAAAAGATGATTGAGAAATACAGGTTAGTTGAGCACATGCAAAAAGTTAAAAATGATTAAGATAGAGAAACTAGGATTTCGGTAAAGCAAAGTATGGAATTATTCTAATTTTTTTTCTGTGGACATGTGTTGTGGGTCCAAAACAACATATATTCACTCAAAAACAAAAATGTCAGAGACAAAAGGTAGTCAAAATGCTGATCTGAAGACATTGAAGTCGATTCTCCAACGTCATAATTTGTTACCTTGTCTCAACATTCACTAAATGCCTTATGCAGGGGTAATCAAAAGAAGGCTGGTGCCATGCCAGTCAAACAAAGCGAATGCTGAAACAAAGAAAAAGTGAAGATTTAACTGGTTTAGATTTTTTTTTAGGTAGAAAGCGTGTGGCTGTGAAAGCTGCTGTTGTCAAATTATTGAAAGCTCTAAGGAAAGAACCCCAGTCTGTAAGACAAAAGCAAAAAAAAAGTTTAGGATCAGAAGGTATGATGTCAGAGTAAGAGGTTGCCCAGTTAGGATACAGACAAGGATGAATTTTCTTTCTCAAAAGATAGTGAACATAAGCAATTCTTTTCCACAGATGCTGGTTTGTTTTAGATGTTGTACATTCAAATTTGAGATAAACAAATTTCTAATCATCAGGAACTCAGGAGTTATAGGGAAAAGGCAGGAAAGTGGAGTCAAATGTCATCAGATCAGCCATGATGTCATTGAATGGAGGAGTAAACGCAACCAGTGAAATGGTTTAGCACTGGTCCTAGATCTTATTGTTTATGGAACAATTGATGGCACTAGTTGGACATGTTAAACTTTCATGTTTTGTCTTTTTGTGTTGTACAAAATGTACGAAAACGTCCCACCAAATAACGGTCTTCAAAAAAAATGAATTGCAGCTAGTGAAAGCATGAAAATACGAGCAGCATAGCTGAAGTGTGTAGCTTCAATATCTTCATTTTATTCTGCTCGTACCCCTACAAGGAATACTGAGAATTCTTTTTTGGTAAATGACCATGGAATAAACAATGACTAGATATGATATGAAATATAATATTAGTGCCCATTTCAGGATTACAAGTTTTTAAAATATTTATTGGCTTCCTGAAAAATAAGATTGCACTTTCTTTACAGAACAATATCATAAAATCACACAAAAGAAAACCTCTGATTCAGTATTAAAAATACATACTTACGGTTGGGCACTAACTTGTCTATAGTTTTGATCCGAGGTTTCATTTTCAAGAAAAATCACATTTTTCTATTCCATTACTGTTTATAATGTATCTGGAAACAGTTAACCAGATAATTATTAGACAGTTTTACAATTGTTGAAGATCTTCTATAGCAAACAAACGTAAATGTCACATTTCGGGTCCAGTGACCCTTCCTCAAAACTGTGTCAGAGGAAGGAGCAGAACTTCTTTAAGGTGGACATACCTAGAAGAGAGGTCCCAGTGAGTTAAATACCAAATAAAAGCCGAATGAATGTTTCAGGTCCGGTGACCTTTCTCAAAAGGGCCACTGGACCTGAAACATTAATTCTGATTTCTCTTCATAAATGCTGCCAGACCTGCTGAGCTTTCCCAGCAATTTCTGTTTTTGTTTCCGATTTATACAGCATCCACAGTTCTTTCTTTTATTTAGCGATTATGTCGCATTTGTTATTCATTCCATGTTCTCTGGCTATATGAGTAGTGACTCAGTTACATGCCAGTCCAAATAAAAACCTGTTTTAGAATAAACACGAAAATGTTTTAAGTTTAAAAAAAAGAACATGTTTATACTTTAGGAGATAACTTTTGTGCATCAGCTATGTATTAGCTCCTTGCTATTCAATCGCATGGACCAGCTCTCTCTCACTCTCTATTACTCAGATTTAAAGATTTATCTGCTCTTTGCTTAAGTGGAGAATGTTTTTAGCCTCAATTCTTCTACAAGGCATTTCAAGGTTTAATGCCTGAAAGTAATGTCATGTAACTTTTTTAATCAGCCTGTTATACTTCTGGCATTGAACACACTGTTTAAACAAGTCCCCAACCTGGTGAATGGTACTGATCGTGCCCAACAACTCATGCTTGCAAAATGCACAACACAGTCAAACAGTCTCTGAATGATTACTCTACTACAATTTTATATAATACTAAAAGCTTTGCATCTCCAGTGCAATTAGTATTGTTTATTCTGAGCATTATTCTCATTAATCTATACTTTACAGTTATGAATAACCAATTTACTGCCTTGTACAAAGTTGCTACTGTATTGCTGAGTTGCAGAGACTGTCGAACTCTGTATTGTGTGTTTTGCAACTGTGAGCTTATTGTGCACGATCAGTACCTTGCTTGTTGTGAACAGTTCACGACAGCCGAGAGGATATGTTGTTTGATATGAAGTGCCACCAGTTTAAGCAAGCTTGCCACTGATATTATGATGGCTTCCTTCATATTTGTAAAAACCATACAGGATTTGCAAGTTAATAGCAAAACAATTTCCACATGCTCATTTGACATCATCAATATAACTCTCAAGAAAGCCATAGACATGTGCATTGCGGGACTGTGTCATAACATTCTGGACCCAGTACCATCACCCTGTGAGTTAGTATTCATTAAACTTATAAACTGAGCAACTTACATAATTGAGTTCAATTTTCAAAACACCATGTATGTCCAAATAGGTGGTGCTGAATGAAATTCACAAGATGCCAACCTCTTGCAAGCACCTTTGTTGGAATCCATAAGAATCCATTTGATACAATGACACAATCACTACTTCTCATATTTCCAACAAGCAAGTAATATGTTTGCTATACTTGAACTTTCAGTTGCACAGAAGAATTTCCTTACAAGGTTCCATTCTGCTCAAGGCAGTCACTTTTTATTCCAAAAAGTGTTCACCCCTCCTCATATTAGCCTACAAGGTTAAGGTATCTCCAAAATTTGAGCAACAGGTGAAACTTGATGTTCCACACTGACACAACACAAGTGGTATTTGCCACTAACAGGATGTTGCTGTTAAGCCAAAAAGATGTTCAGCCTATCACACAAATGAGCAATATGAATTTCAGTGTCACTGCAATGTCAGTTATGTAGACCATATACACAAAAGACTGTCAGATTGTATCAAACAGAATGCCCCTTTGGCTGTTCACAACAAACAAGGTATGGTGATACCCATCTAACAATTATATATAGTTCTGCAGTTAGCAGATGTGGAAAATTTGTTTCCCCTTTTGGGAGAGTCTGGAACCAGAAGGGATAGTCTCAGGATAAGGGGTCATCCACTTAAATCACAGATGAAAGGACATTCTTCTCACTGAGAGTAGTGAGTCCATGGAATTCTTTACTGTAGAATCTGGGTCGTTTGGTATATCCAATTCTGAGATAGTTTCTAAACCAGTAAGGGACTCATGGGTGATGGAGGTAAGACAGGAAAATGAAGCTGAGGATTATCAGATCAGCCATGATCTCATTAACAGCAGAACAGACTCAATATATATTTTACGGTATAGTATTCTAAATGGACAACATTTATTGGATAATATCAAGTCTGCAAAGCTGATAACCAATTTAGTATCATCACTTGGGCTTGCAGAACAGCGTACTTTCATTTTCTGAAAGCTATGTACATTACCACACTATTAATATTGTAGGTAGAACATGTTTTCACATTGCACCTATTTCAACTCAAAAACAGAATACAGTAGGTGATAACTAATGATTGCTGAAAATGTGTTGCTGGAAAAGCGCAACAGGTCAGGCAGCATCCAAGGAGCAGGAGAATCAACGTTTCGGGGATGAGCCCTTCTTCAGATAACTAATGATTAGTCAGTTCAGCAACTCTAAAGTTTAAATTAAACCTAGCTATTAACCATCAAACATTAATTGATACATTATTTATGGCAAAACCTCACCAGAGTCCATTTTCCAACCACTCTCTGATGTTGGTTTTCCCCTTTAAATGATATTTTCACCATCCAGATGAGAGCAAGAAAAAAAAGCTTAAATAATTCCTTTAATATTACCTTGCACCTCCTCTACTGTCATTATTTTTAATAAAGATACTCAGTCTATCATAGCTAACTCTTTCGTCATATTTTCATGGTTTCCTTTGTTTAGCTTTAGGAACCCTAGTTTCACATTAGACTACTTCAATTTCCATCACAGTAAAGAATTTAATCATATTATAGCCACTTTTTCCTGAAGGACCTATCACAACAAGATTATTAATTAGCTCCCATCCTGGCACATTCCCCAGCCACCGCAGGAATTGCAAAACTTGCGCCCACACCACCTCCCTCACCTCCATCCAACGCCCCAAAGGAGCCTTCCATGTCCATCAAAGTTTTACCTGCACGTCCACCAATATCATTTATTGTATCCGTTGCTCCCAATGCGGTCTCCTCTACATTGGGGAGACTGGACGCCTCTTAGCAGAGCGCTTTAGGGAACATCACTGGAATGCCCGCACCAATCAACTACACCACCCTGGGGCCCAACATTTCAACTCCTCTTCCCATTCAGCCGAGGACATGGAGGTCCTGGGCATCCTTCACCGCTGCTCCCTCACCACCCAATGCCTGGAGGAAGAACGCCTCATCATCCACCTCGGAACACTTCAACCCCAGGGCATCAATATGGACTTCACTAGTTTCCTCATTGCCCATTCCCCCACCTCATCCCAGTTCCAAACTTCCAGCTCAGCACTGTCCCCATAACTTGCCCTACCTGCCTGAGGTAACAGTGGCTGAAGGACCTGAACTGAAGGGAATTTATATTTGCCAGGAATTGATGTTGGAGAGACTGTTAGGTCTGAAGGTTGATAAGTCCCCAGGGCCTGATGGTCTACATCCCAGGGTACTGAAGGAAGTGGCTCTAGAAATCGTGGATGCGTTGGTGATTATTTTCCAGAGTTCGATATATTCGGGATCAGTTCCTGCGGATTGAAGGGTGGCTAATGTTATACCACTTTTTAAGAAAGGTGGGAGAGAGAAAGCAGGAAATTATAGACCAGTTAGTCTGACCTCAGTGGTGGGAAAGATGCTGGAGTCAATTATAAAGGTTGAAATTACAACACATCTGGATAGTAGTAACAGGATAGGTCAAAGTCAGCATGGATTTATGAAGGGGAAATCATGCTTGACTAATCTTCTGGAATTGTTTGAGGATGTAACTCTGAAGATGGACAAGGGAGATCCAGTAGATGCAGTATACCTGGTCTTTCAGAAAGCTTTTGATAAACTCCTACATAGGAGGTTAGTGAGCAAATTAGGGCGCATGGTATTGGGGGCAAAGTACTAACTTGGATGGAACGTTGGTTGGCTGATAGGAAATAAAGAGTAGTGATAAATGGCTCCATTTTGGAATGGCAGGCAGTGACCAGTGGGGTACCGCAGGGATCAGTACTGGGACCACAGCTTTTTACAATTTATGTGAATGATATAGAAGATGGTATTAGTAATAACATTAGCAAATTTGCTGATGATACTAAGCTGGGTGGCAGGGTGAAATGTGATGAGGATGTTAGGAGATTACAGGGTGACCTGGACAAGTTAGCTGAGTGGTCAGATGCATGGCAGATGCAGTTTAATGTGGATAAATGTATGGTTACCCACTTTGGTGGCAAGAACAGGAAGGCAGATTACTACCTAAATGGAATCAATTTAGGTAAAGGGGCAGTACAGAGAGATCTGGGTGTTCTTGTACACCAGTCAATGAAAGTAAGCATGCAGGTACAGCAGGTAGTGAAGAAAGCTAATAGTGTGCTGGCCTTCATAACAAGAGGAATTGAGTATAGAAGCAAAGAGATTCTTCTGCAGCTGTACAGGGCCCTGGTGAGACCACACCTGAAGTACTGTGTGCAGTTCTGGTCTCCAAATTTGATGAAAGACATTCTGGCTATTGAGGGAGTGCAGCGTAGGTTCACGAGGTCAATTCCTGGAATGGCCAGATTACCTTACACTGAAAGACTGGAGCGACTGGGCTTGTTTACCCTTGAGTTTAGAAGACTGAGAGGGGATCTGATTGAGACATATAAGATTATTAAAGGATTGGACACTCTGGAGGCAGGAAACATGTTCCCGCTGATGGGTGAGTGCCAAACCAGAGGACACAGCTTAAAAATACGAGGTAGACCATTTAGGACAGATGAGGAGAAACTTCTTCACCCAGAGAGTGGTGGCTGTGTGGAATGCTCTGCCCAGAGGGCAGTGGAGGCCCAGTCCCTGGATTCATTTAAGAAAGAGTTGGATAGAGCTCTCAAAGATAGCGGAATCAAGGGTTATGGAGATAAGACAGGAACAGGATACTGATTAAGGATGATCAGCCACTATCATATTGAATGGTGGTGCAGGCTCGAAGGGCAGAATGGCCTACTCCTGCACCTATTGTCTATTGCCTATCTTCCTTTCCACCTATCCATTCCACCCTCCTCTCTGACGTATCACCTCCATTCCCACCCCATTCACCTATTGTACTCTATGCTACTTTCTCCCCACCCCCACCCTCCTCTCACTTATCTCTCCACCCTGCAGGCACTCTGCCTCTATTCCAGATGAAGGGCTTTTGCCCGAAACGTCGATTTTCCTGCTCCTCAGCTGCTGCCTGAACTGCTGTGCTTTTCCAGCACCACTCTAACCTAGACTCTAGATTTCCTGGGCCAACTCTTTCTCAGTTCTCAGGTTATGGACTAACAGAATGACAGAAATTGCTGCATTCAATTTCCCAATTTATGAAACACAACAGACCAGAAAGGTAACATTTACAAGAACTGAATATTTAAATCAAGTGGCTCATTGTTCCTCTATAGTCTTTCATTTTTTTTTCCCATTGGGCATCACGACATTTACCAGTGAAAACGCGGAAGGCATAGGTGAACAACTCAAGACGCACCATCCAACTTGGATATATATCACTATTCCTGTTTTATTTGCTTGTTAAAAATGTTGAACTTGTCTATCTTGAAAAATTGAGAGTATATTTTCAAAATTTGGACTGCTGTGATTTAAGGAAGCAGTTGCCCATCACTTTCTGAAGTGCAGCTATCGGCTGATAATCGACGTTGGCCCCTTTAATGCCATGTACGCCCCAAGTTTAATTTTAAGCAAACTTGGAATTCTTGATTTTCTTCTCTTAAATTGCATCTGCCAATTTCCACAAGTTATCTACATCCTCCTGAAGTAGCTTAGAGTTCACTTGCTGTTAGTCAAACATTCCACTTGAGTGGTCAGAAAATTTCACTATTATGCTCCCCATAGCTATGTCTAAATCATTTACACCAAAAAACAAGTGAGATAAACAATTGACAGACCTCCCCAAATCTAAGCAGGTTAATAATACAAGGTTTCTAGCGATCTGCAACATGTATCCTCTGCACATGGCTACCTAACTAAAAGGTGTTTGCACACATCTTATTACAAATAATGCTATGGTTCCAGAAAATATTTTAAACTAGGTTCAATCTGAATATATGGAACACATTCTGAAGTTACTTTGTAAACAATAAAGTGAATAATTAAGTTTCATTAATAACATTCTAACAACTTTCTAGATTCAAAGAACCATGGTAGGATTAAGACAAGATCTATTTAACAAAAATGCTGAATGCCACATGACATTAGCAGCAATGCCAGTTATCAGTAAAACACAGCAAACTTTGGACATCAGAATTTTGACTTTCTTCAAGATTTGCTGTTAAACAGAAAAGTATGAGAAAAGAGTTATCTTTTCTTCCTAAAGTCTGTCTGTCTACCATGCAGAAGACACAGTCAGGATTGTGATGGAATCTTTCACTTGTCTGGATGAATGCAACTCCAACACTTGGGAAGTTTGACACCATGCAGGATAAAGCAGCCCACTTAATTGGCGCCACATTTACAAACATTCACTGCCTCTAGCACCAATTGCTCTATAGCAGCAGTGTGCACCATCTACACGGTGCATTGCAGAAATTCATAAAGGCTCCTTAGAACATTCCAAAACCACAACTTCTACCATTAGGAAGGACTAGGGCAACAGACACATGGGAACAGTATCATCTACAACGTCCCCTCCAAACCACTCAACATCCTGACTTGGAAATATATCACTGTTCATTCAATGGCACTGCATCAAAATCCTGGATTAACCCTTCCTCATGGCATTGCAGTTCTCCTGACAGCAAATAGACTGTAGCACCTCATGAAGGCAGCTCACTACGATCTTCTCAAGATCATTGAGGATAGAGAATAAATGCTGGCCCAGACAGAAATGCCCACGTCCCACAAATAAAAAAATCCTGAAATTGAATAAAATGACTAGACTAACTAACTTTGGACTAACTATCTGGATAACATGGTTAACACATCGTAAGTTGAGAATACAAATTCAGTTTCTAAAATAAAAGCTCTTAATTGGGTTTAAAAATAAGCACTCAAGAAGGTATTGGTTATGAAACCCAGCTAACCAGTCTGACCAAAGTGACAACTGTTCATTGTTGCGGCCTGGCAACATATCAGGAAAAGGGTCAGCACTGTCTTCCCAGGGCATCTAAGGTCGGGCAATAAAATTCAACGTTGCCTACAATAACCACATCCCAAGCATTCATTGTTGAAATGCTGCATGTGATATCTAAACAATGTGTACATGGGATCAAAATACAAGTTAATAATCAATTCATGGCCAATTGTGATTGGGTGAATGTCTTCACACCCCATGTTTATTTTTCAGACCAGTAAGCCAATTGCTAAAAAGGATTTGCTGTATTTAACAGTATAAAAGGTGAATTCCATCACATCGCAGAGTATTTTTTTTCTCGATCATTCTAATTACTAAATTGATGAAGGTGAGAAGTATATTAAAAATCCAGTTACCCAGTTGAGGGTCCCTAGAAATGAGACAAAACTAATTAACAAGACAAATAATTGTCCATACAGATCAGTATAACAATGGTTGGTGAGTCGAAAGGATCAGGAATAAATCTAGAATATTGGGGATAAAATCATCCAGGATATCTGGATGATCCTATTGAAGATTGCACAAGATAGGAGTTCAAAGTACTGGGGTGATCTATTCGCAGATATCAAGGATTGGTTCATACACAAAAAACAGAGATTTGGGATTACTGTAGTGGGCATTTTTTTTCAGGTTGGGAAGATGTTACTAGTGAAATGCCACAAGGATCAGTCCTTGGGCTTTAATTATTTCATGTCTATATTAATGACTGAGAGGGTCACGGGAGGAGGGGAGCGCATATAATTTACCTAAATTTTCTGACAAATTTGGGGTCGGCACGGTAGCTCAGTGGTTAGCACTGCTGCCTCACAGCACCAGGATCCCAGGTTTGATTCCAGCCTCGGACAACTGTCTGTGTGGAGTTTGCACATTGTCCCCATGTCTGCGTGGGTTTCCTCTGGGTGCTCCAGTTTCCTCCCACAGTCCAAAGGTGTGCAGGTCAGGTGAATTTGCAATGCTAAATTACCCAAAGTGTTAGGTGTATTAGTCAGAGGGAAATTTGTCTAGGTGGGTTACTCTTTGGAGGGTCAGTGTGGACTTGTTGGGCTGAAGGGCCTGTTTCCACATTGTAGGGAATCTATTATCCATCTATATATCTAATACAAAATAGGCAGAAGGGCTGGTTTTAATAAGGACAAAGATTCTACAAAGATTATAGATAAGTTGAGTGAATGGGCTAAAACTTGGCAGAAGGAGTTTAACATAAGAGTGAGGTCCCACGCTTTGGTCAGAACAATAAAATGGTAGATGATTACTTAATGTAGAGAGATACCAGAAAAGTGCAGCTCAGAGGGATCCTGGTGTTTTTTTTTGCCTGAAACACAAGTTATATGCAGATGCAGCTGAGTAATTAAAGCCCAAATGGAATTTTGAGCTGTAGTTCTAGGGCTTGGAGTTCAAAATAGTGAAGTCTTGTCACAACTGTGCAGGGTATTGGTGAAGCTGCATCTGGAGTACTATGGAAGGTGATGGTCCCCATTTTCAAGAAAAGATATCCTGACATTAAGGCAGTTCAAAAGCGGTTCACTAAAATATCAGGGAGTTGCGGATGACAAGGCACTTATATGAAAGAGCACAGGAGTCTGGGGAAGATTAACCATTATCTTGTTGAATGGTAGGGCCGGCTTGAGGGGCTAAACATCCTTCTCTTGTCCCCATTTCATATGTTATTATGAGAATATGTATTGTGTGTTGCAGGAGGCAACCATTTGAACCATGTTCTCTGCATCATCACACTACCATTTAATTCATGGAGCATTGTATCTTAGTATTATTGAAATACCATTTTCCTTGCAGCCCTGTGTATTGTTTCTACTTAAATTATGCAAGCCCTTGAAGGCCTCAAGTGAATATGCCACCAGGCAGTCCAGTCCAAACTACTAGCTGTAACAAAGAGTTTATTTTCTCACTGCATTCAGTTATTTTTCAGTTATTACAGTTGGGCCCTCCCATGCTCGATTCTTTTGAGTGGGAACAATCATATCTAATCTGTCCAGACTCTTCATGGTCTTGAAACTTATCAAATCTCCTTTTACCTTTCTCAAGGGAAACAGTTCCAACATCAATGAGGAAAGGCTGAGAGACTTGGGTCTTTTCTCATTGGAAAGAAGACGGCTAAGGGGGGATTTGATAGAGACATACAACATGATCAGAGGATTAGATAGGGTAGACAGAGAAAGACTTTTTCCTAGGATGATGACGTCAGCTTGTTCGAGAGAGCATAACTACAAATTGAGGGGTAATAGATTTAAGACTGATATCAGAGGCAAGTTCTTTATGCAGAGAGTGGTAAGGGCGTGGAATGCCTGGACTACCTGCTAAGGTAGTCAACTCAGCCACATTAGGGAGATTTAAACACTCCTTAGATAAGCACATGGATGATTTTGGGATAGTGTAGGGGGACGAGCTGAGAATAGTCCACAGTCGGCGCAACATCTAGGGCTGAAGGGCTTGTTCTGCGCTGTATTGTTCTATGTTCTATCGATAAATGCCCTTTATAATCTGAATAAACTTTTAAAGTCTTTCTTTATATTACTTGTTAGCTTACCCTCATATTTAAATCTTCTCCCTCATTTTTTTGGTTGGTCTTTGTAAGCTTCCCAATCCTCTGGTTTCCCACTGCTCTTCGCCACATTATATCTATCTCTTTTGCATTTATGCTATCCCTGACTTCCCGAGTCAGCCACAGTTCCCTCATACGCCTTGTAGCATATTTCTTTTTCCTCGGGATGTATCTCTGCTCTGACTCCTGAATTACTCCCAAAAACCCCTGCCATGCTTTTCTACTGTCTTTCTTGCTCAGCTCCTCTCCCAGTCGACTCTACCCAGGTCCTCCCTCATACCACTGTAGTTGCCTTTATTCAGCAGTAATACCACTACCCTTGATTTTATGTTCTCTCTCTCAAATTGCAGTAAATTCAATCATATTATGATCACTGCCCGCCAAAGGGTTCCTTCACCTTAAGCTCCCTTATCAAGTCTGCCTCATTACACAACACTACATCCGTATTGCCTGTTCCTTAGTGGGTTCCACCACAAGCTACTCCAAAAAGCCATCTCGTAGACATTCCACAAATTCGTTTTCTTGTAATCCACTACCAAGCTAATTTTCCCAGTCTAGCTGCATATTGAAAACACCTATGATCACTGTAACTTTGGCTTTCCTAAACATATTTTCTATCTCCTGGTGTATCTTGCACCCCAGCTCCCGACTACTGTTTGGAGGCCCCTATGTAACTCCAACTATGTTTTTTTTTTACCTTTTGCGATTCCTCAATTCTACACCATCTGACCCCCTACTTTGTTTCTTACTATTGATTTAATTTTATTTCTTATGAATAAGGCAACCTCACCTGCCTATCTTTTCGATCCTTGAATATTCAGCTCCCAATCCAGATCCCCTTGCAGTCACGACTCCGTGATGCCCACATCATACCTGCCAATTTTAATCTGTGCCACAAGCTCATTTACCTTACCCATCTGCGTGCATTCAGATACAACACCATCAATCCTGTATTAACCGTCCCTCTTCTCATTGTCATTTGCTTGTCCGGTGTGCTCAAAGTTTGATTGCTAAGCCTTTCAATACACTCTGTTCAATTTGTGTCTGTGCTGGAGATTTTAAGAACCTCTCCTGATTTCTGCACTCTTACCTCCTCCATTAATTCGGGTTTTCTAGTTTCCCCTATAAGTAAGCCGTCCCTCCATAAATTAGTTTCAAGCCTTGTCTACAGCTCAAGTTATGCCATTTGCTAGGACTCTGGTCCCAGCATGGTCCATTTGAAGACCGTCCCAACGGAACAGGTCCCTTCTTCCCCAGTACTAGTGCTCATGCCCTATGAATCGAAACCCATTTTTCCCACACCAATCTCTGATCCACGCATTTGTGATGCTGAATGAGGAACTGGCCAGACACCAAAGTAAACATGGTTAGTCATAGAGATGTACAGCACAGAAACAGACCCTTCAGTCAAACCTGTCCATGCCGACCAGATATCCCAACCCAATCTAGTCCCACCTGCCAGCTCCTGGCCCATAGCCCTCCAAATCCTTTATATTCATATACCCATATAAATGCCTTTTAAATGTTGCAATTGTACCAGCCTCAACCACTTCCTCTGGCAGCTCATTCCATACATTTACCACCCACTGCGTGAAAAAGTTGCCCCTTAGGTCTCTTATATATTTTTCCCCTCTCACCCTAAACCTATGCCCTCTAGTTCAGGACTCCCCCTGGGAAAAGACTTTGTCTATTTATCCTATCCATGCCCCTCATAATTTTGTAAACCTCTATAAGGTCACCCCTCAGCCTCCAACACGCCAGGGAAAACAGCCCCAGCCCATTCAGCCTCTCCCTAAAGCTAAAAACCTCCAACCCTGACAACATGCTTGTAAATCTTTTCTGAACCCTTTCAAGTTTCACATCCTTCCGATAGGAAGGAGACCAGACTTGTATGCAATATTCCAATAGTGGTCTAACCAACTTCCTGTACTCAATACTCTGACTAATAAAGGAAAGCATACCAAATGCCTTCTTCTCTTCTTCTCTATCCTGTCTACCTACTAAGATTTGCTTTCCTAAAATGAAGCACCTCACATTTATCTGAAATAAACTCCACCTGCCACTTCTCAGCCCATTGGCCCATCTGGTCAAGATACTGTTGTAATCTGATGTAACTTTCTTCGCTGTCCACTACACCTCCAATTTTCTTGTCGTCTGCAAACTTACTAACTGTACCTCTTCTGATTGCATTCAAATCATTTATGTAAATGACAAAGAATAGTGAACCCAGCACCAATCCTTGCGGCACTCCACTGGTCACAGGCCTCCAGTCTGATAAACAACCCTCCACCACCACCCTCTGTATTCTACCTTTGAGCCAGTTCTGTATCCAAACGGCTAGTTCTCCCTGTATTCCAGAGTCTAGATTAGTATGGTGCTGGAAAAACACAGCAGTTCAGGCATCATCCGAGGAGCAGTAAAATCAATGTTTCTATTCCTGATGAAGGGCTTTTGCGCATAACGTTGATTTTACTGCTCCTCGGATGCTGCCTAAACTGCTGTGCTTTTCCAACACCATTCTAATCTAGACTCTGATTTCCAGCATCTGCAGTCATTGTTTTTCCTCCCTGTATTCCATGAGATCTAACCTTGCTAACCAGTGTTCCATGGGGAACCTTGTCAAACACCTTATTAAAGTCAATATAGATCATCTACCGCTCTGCCCTCATCAATCCTCTTTGTTACTTCTTCGAAAACTCACTCAAGTTTGTGAGACATAGTTTCCCCGCATAAAGCCATACTGACTATCCCTAATCAGTCATTACCTTCCCAAATACATGTACATCCTGTCCCTCAGGATTCCCTCCAACAACTTGCCCACCACCGAGGTCAGGCTCACTGGTCTATAGTTCCTTTGCTTGTCCTTACCACCCTTCTTGAACAGTGGCACCACGTTAGGCAACCTCCAGTCTTCCAGCAACTCACTTGTGACTATCTATGATACAAATATCTTGGCAAGAGGCCCAGCAATTACTTCCCAGCTTCCCAAAGAGTTCTAGGGTACACCTGATCGGGTCCTGAGGATTTATCCACCTTTAGGCATTTCAAGACATCCAGCACTTCTTTCTCTGTAATGTTGACATTATTCAAGATATCACCATCTATTTCCCTACATTCTATATCCTCCGTGCCCTTTTCCACAGTAAATACTGATGCAAAATGTTCGCTTAGTATTTCCCACATCTCCTGCGACTCCACACAAAAGCCGCCTTGCCGATCTTTGAGGGGCCCTATTCTCTCGAGTTACCCTTTTGTCCTTAATGTATTTGTAAAAACTCTTTGGATTCTCCTTAATTCTATTTGCTAAAGCTATCTCATGTCCCCTTTTTGCCCTCTTAAGTATACTGCTACTGCCTTTATATTCTTCTAAGCATTCATTCAATCTGTCCTGACTATACCTGACATCAGCTTCCTTCTTTTTCTTAACCTCAATTTCTTTAGTCATCCAGCTTTCCCTTTACCTTCCAGCCTTTCCTTTCACCCTGACAGGAATATACTTTCTCTGGATCCTTGTTATCTCATTTCTGAAAGCTTCCCATTTTCCAGCCGTCCCTTTACCTGCGAACATCTGTCCCCAATCAGCTTTTGAAAGTTCTTGCCTAATACTGTCAAAATTGGCTTTTCTCCAATTTAGAACTTCAACTTTTCGATTTGGTCTGTCCTTTTCTATCACTATTTTAAAACGAATAGAATTATGGTCGCTGTTCCCAAAGTGCTTCCCCACTGACATCTCAGTCACCTGCCCTGCCTTATTTCCTAAGAGTAGGTCAAGGTTATTCTTCTTGGAAACGATCGCGCAAGACCACTTGACAGAGCAGGTCGGAGTCTGGGTTAGAAACTTCCAAATGTTCCTACGAAGGGAAAACGTGGACATATATTTGTGAAGGGCTAAATGTATGAGTTAAGGGGACGGGGGTGGGAGTGAGACTGGCGAAAGAACACTTTTAAAGAGCCAGCACAGGGGACGATGGACGAGTGGCCTCTTTCTCTAAGAATCCCCGCGCCAAAAACAAAAAGTTGAACCAGCACAGGTAAACACCGCAGGAGAGAAGAACCAAGGTTATCTTTCCACCAAAGTCCTCCTTTAAACGTTGGGACGATGTGGCTGCGGGAGAGAACCGCTCTCGAATAAACGAGCTGCCGCCATCTCCTTTAACGGCCTTCTCGCGGTTTCAATCAGCCCCAGGGCCTGGAGCACACTCACCGACAGTACTTCCTTCCTCCGGTTCCCTCTCTTTCTTTCCTTCTTTGTCAATCACTCACTGACTCTCTCTCTTTCTCCACCCGCTCTATTTTCACTTTCTCCAAGGTCTTTTTTTTTCCTTTTTCCCGCCGCTCACGCAATGGCAGCGATCTAAGTAAAACCATCCCCGTTACCGGCCCCGCACTTTCCACACTCACCATGCGTGCCAGGTTCCGACGAGAGCGTCGAGTAAATCCAGGGCCTCGCTTGCGGAGTGAAATTCCGGATTAAGTGTGGGGTGGGGGGGTCGTCCGCCGAACAGGAAGCGGGGTTGCCCGAGGTGAATCAAATGGCGAATGTGCCGGCGGGAGTATTTTCGGTGCCGCGTTCGCCTTGTGACCGCCAGTGGCCGCTCGGCACGTCCCGGGTTCAGGCTTGCGGCGATGAAGCGGGACGAAGGCCCCCGGCTGTGACACTGACAGTTTCCAAGCCACGTGTGTGAACGACCTAGTGGGGGTTGGGGTGGGGGAAGGGAAGAGAGGTGTGGGGATGGTCATTCTAGCCCAGGCCCCGCAGTTTCTCCTGGGAACAACCCCATCCCCACAGTCTGGTGGTCACCTTGAGTCGGTAAGCAACTCCTCATGCCGTCGGTCTGTGAGCCAGCCAAAGTTGAGGCTTTGCGTTTGGCTCCCGTTGTGTTTCGTTTGAACTGTCCTGTCAGACTGGTCTGTTCTCATTTCGTTGAGGCGAAAAAGTCAGTACGGTGAAATCGTTTTCCAACCTTCGTCTTCCCTGCTGCACCGAATCTCTCACAGTTTACTTCAGCTAACTTGATGTAGCTCCTTGTTTTTGATGATTTCACCATTACCGTAATTGAAAGAAATATGGTGCTTATAGTACGGTTCACTTCGGCTCGCCTGTCAAATGTAATTTACCAGAATGATATTTCAGTTTATGATGAAACTATTTTTCATTAAACTAATTGCTAGTTTTTTTATTTTTTTTCAGTTACAAAATTGTAATACAAAATAGTTTTATATTGCAAGATGTCAGTGTTTGCTTAACCGCAGTTTTGGTTTGAAATTGATTACATTTATCATACGGCCAAATATTGTTGTAACGGTAACTGTCTCAAATTGGATATTTTTGCCTCCTAAGTTTGGGAACTTTTTCATTTTATAAATTATTTAGATCTGTAATTACATAAATGATTGTAAAACTAATTCTGGTTTAATAAATTGAAGCTGGGACAACTTTACAGTACAATTTTGGGTGTGTGATTTTATGAAAATGTTCTGATAACAAAATATGCTAGCTTTTATGCCGCCCAACATGTGCAGAAGATAAAGTGAGTTGCAGCAACTACTTTGTTTTTACACTGTATTCAATGATTACAGTTAAATTTTGTATTGCTGTGACATGTGTTTCAACTATGCATTAGTTACTGTTTCTGTCTTTGTTTCTGCAGAATTGTTTGAGTGCTGTTATGTTGTAGAGAAAACTTTCCAGTCACAAAGTGTATCTCATATCTTTCAGAAACATGTCAGTAGTTCAGATGGCAGTAATTGCAGTAAACCTTGACATACTTGAATCCCACAGTGATCAACTGATCATAAGTTAATTGGTTACATATATGGCCTGATTAGATTTCTTTCCCAATTTGCTTTTCAATGTGATAGTTGCACTGTTGTGTAATGTTACATCAGTATAAAATTGTGCAGACTAGTAAGAGACGAGTGAAGTGATCAAAGAATTTGAAGGTCAGTGTCGGCATTTAGCCTTGAGGTGTACTTGGCATACAATTATGCTGGACTTGTTAATTTGATTCCAAAAAAGAAACAGTTTAGACTTGATTTAGTTTTCATTCATGAGCTAAAGGAACAGCACTTTGTGGACAGCACGGTGGTTCAGTGGTTAGCACTGCTGCCTCACAGTGCTAGGGACCTGGGTTCAATTCCCACTTGGTGCAAACTCCATACAGTCACCCAATCTCCCCATGTATGCATGGGTTTCCTCCAGATGCAGTGCTCCGATTTCCTCCCACAATCCAAAGATGTGCTGTTTAGGTGACTTGGCTGGGCTAAATTGTCCATAGTGTTTAGGGATGTGTACATTAGGTGCATTAGTCAGGGGTAAATATGGAGTAGAGGAATGGGTCTGGGTGGGTTGCTGTTCAGAGGATCGGCGGAGACTTGTTGGGCTGACGGGCCTGTTTCCACAGTGTAGGGATTCTATGATGATTTGTTTTTTCATTTGGTTCTTTTAAAGATTTTTGGACTTTACAGTTAAAATAGTTTTAGCTTTTAGACATCACTGCTTACTTTTTCCAGAGTTTTCTTATATTCAAAGCATATTAGCTTATGCTTTGTTAAAGTGCACCTACTCTTGTTTTACATAAACATTTAATCCCCAAATCATTTACAGCTTTCAGTTCTTGTGTTTTGCAGATTTTTCTGTGTCTCTAACGTGGTGTCATCTCCATTTTCTCTTACTCTCGCATAATATATTTTATGTAGCTGTAGCCCCAGCGTCATTCCTGGGAATGGGATCATTACAGAGAGCTTCCATATCTGAGTTGTGAGTTTAGATATTGGGTATCAAAGCATTGCTCGTTATATTCAACTTCAATAGTGTTAAAGACCAAATGCAAGCCAGTACTTTCAACATAGAGATATTCAACAAGGAAACAGACCCGTCCATGCCAACCAGGTATCCTAAATTAATCAATTTGCCAGCACTTGGCCCATATCCCTCTAAACCCTTCCTATTCATGTACCCATCCAGCTGCCTTTTAAACATTGTAATTGTATCAGCCTCCATCACTTCCTCTGGCAGTTCATTCCATAAACATACCACCCTCTAGGTTAAAATGTTGCCTCTCAAGTCCCTTTTAAATCTTTACTCTCTCACCCTAAACTTATGTTCTGTAGCTCGGGACTTAGCCAACTCAGGGAAAAGACTTTGTCTATTTACCTTATCCTTGCCTCTCATGATTTTAGAAACCTCTATAACCTCAGCTTCTGGCATTCCAGGGAAAACAGCCCCAGTCTATTCAGCTTGTCCCTATAGTTCAAACCCTCCAACCCTGGCAACATCTTTGTGAATCTTTTCTGAACCCTTTCAAGTTTCATAACATCCTTCTGTGAGGAGGGAGACCAGAGTTGCACACAATATTCCAACAGTGGCCTAACCAATGTCCTGTAAAGCAGCAACATGACCTTCCAACTCCTAAATTGCTCTCACCAATAAAGGAAATCAAACTAAACATCATCTTCACTATCCTATCTACTTTCAAGGAACTCAGGACCTGCACTTCCAGGTCTCTTTGTTCAGCAACACTTCCAGGACCTTACCATATAAATCCTACTCTGATTTTTCTTACTAAAATGCAACACCTCACATTTATCTAAATTAAACACCAAGTGCCACTCCTCGGCCTATCTGATGAAGGTCCTGTTGTGCTCTAGATAACCTTAGGTGCAGGTTCATTGATCTTTGAAAGTAGAGTCCCAGGTAGTTAGGGTATTGATGACAGTGTTTGGTATGCATGTCTTTATTGGCCAGTGCCTTGAGTATAGGAGTTGGATGAAATGTTATGTGCATATGGACATTTGATTCGGCCACTTTTGGAATACTGTGTTCAATTTTGATCTCCCTGCTATAGGAAAGATGTTGCTGAAACCTGAAAGGGCTGAGAAAAGATTTAAAAGAATATTGCTGGAGTTGAAGGGTTTGAGCTATACAGGGAGGCTGAATAGGCTGGGCTACTTTCTCTGGAGGGTTATGGAGGCATGGATAGGGTGAATAGCCAAGGTCTTTTACCCAGGGTCGGAGAGTTCAAAACAAGAGAGCATTGTTTTAAGGCAAGAGGGGAAAGATTTAAAAGGGACATACAGGGCAACCTTTTCATGCAGAGGGATGTAGGTGTATGGAATGAGCTGCCAGAGGAAGTGATGTAGGGTGGTACAATTACAATATTTAAAAGGCATCTGGATTAATACATGAATAGGAAAAGTTTAGAGAGATACAGGCCAAATGCTGACAAATGCGACTAGATTAATTTAGGATATCTGGTTGGTATGGAAGAGTTGGAAGAAAGGGTCCATTTCTGTGCTGTACAACTCTCACCATAGTGCATTGGAGAAGCCTCACTCAACAGGCCTGAATATAGGAATCACTGTTAGAGAGCAAACACTTTGCTACGGAGAAACAACAAAAGTGTAAGTTGGGAGACAGCAAACCTTGTCTTAAAAGCCCATCTTGTTCAGGGCAATCCACGTCCACTCTGCCTAAAGGTTTGGCACCAAGAGTTGCCTATTGACTCAGCTAAGCATGTTTAAACTGAGAAAAGTTAATAAGCAAACCATAATCTAATTTAAATAGTTAACTTTGTGAACATAAAATCTTTTTCAAATTTATTGGTTTTGCTGATAGAACACTACCAAGAATTTTGTGCAGCTTACTATAACAGCACAACAACATTCGCGAAAGACTTTGAGTTGTGTCCATGTCACAGCATAGATATTTTCATATCACTAAGGTCACCTTGGTTGTTGTATAGTCTGCCAAAGAAGGCCTGCTTTTTAGCAGGAGTGAGTGATTAAGTAAGTCATTTTCATTCCAAACCATTCTGTGTTGTCTGTAAGGAAACTTTCATGTTTGTGAACAGCTAAAGCTTCAATATAAACGAAGTTGTTTCGATTTTTTTGACTAAAATAGACAGGTTTTCATTAATGATTTTTACGTTTTATTACTTCAATGATCTCTTTATAAGAAGGTTGACACTAACACTAAGCAAAAGCATTGCTTTGTTTGAAATCTGTTACAAGATTATGCTAGTTCAAAAGTTGAATCTATTCCAGCCAGCAAACATTTCTGATTAGTCTGTGAGGGTTATGAAGTAACTTTTTAAAAAATTCCTCGAGGGGACACGGGCTTTGCTGGCTGAACATGCATTTAATTCAGATCCCTACATCTGTTTAAAGGTGGTGGTGAGTTGTGCTTGTGAACTGATGAAGTCCATTTGAAACATACAACTGTACTGCTAGAGAGGGATTTCCCAGGATTTTGACCCAGTAGCACTGAAGGAAGACAACATATTTAAAACCAGGAGAGCGAACTGCTTGGAGAGGAATCTGCAGGTGGTGGCGTTCCCATTTACTATCCTCATCCTTCTATTTAGTCGTAGTCTTGAGCTTGAAAGGTGCTGAAGAGGAATGGTGAACTTGTGCAGTGCATCCTGTAGATGATACAAATCGCTGCTGACGAGGGAATGAAAATATTTGGAAGTAATGCCAATCAAGCAGGATTTGTCTTGATTGGATGATTTGTGCCTTATCGATTATGTATAGACTATAAGGAGTCAATAGGTAAATTGCTTTCTGCAGAATTTCTAGCCTCTGATCTGCTCTGGTAACCTCAGTGTTTATGTGCCTTGATGTGACAAGGCTGGAGAGATTAGATCTGATTTGTTCATTGTGGAATTGCTTAGCTTTACCAATTCGTTCACTGCTTTTGCTGTTTGGCACACAAATTGTCCTATGTTGTAGCTTCACTGAAAGTGAAGGTGTGCCTGGTGCTGTTCCTGGCATACTGTCCTGCATGCTTTGTTGAACCAGGGTTCATCTCTGACTTCATTGAAATGATGTAGTGGTGGATGTGCCGGGCCATATGGTTGTAAATTCTGTTTTGAGTTCCATTCTGCTGCTGCTGAAAGTCTAGAGGACCAAATGAATGTCCAGTCTTGATTTGCTATCTCTGTTTGAAAACTATCCCATTTATTAGCATGATGGTATTTCTACACAACACAGTGTGAAGACAGGGCTTTGTCTTCACAAGAACCATATCAGAGTTACCCTAACTGATACTATCAAAGACTGATACAAGTGTGGCAGACACTTTGGTGAGGATGAGATATCTGAGGCATGATTTGTCAAAATATTATTTTGTGATTATGACTGTGTGGGGCAAATGTTGACTAGCAAATGAAACAGGATGTACAGTACTGCCATAGATGCCAGTGCTGGAGAATGTGATATAGCTTCAATGTTAGGCATAATGCTGATTAACAGGGCTGCTTTATTCTGGATGTTGTTTGTAGGGGATTCCACAATGGTAATGTCTCTGGTAAATGGTTAAATTCTCTCTTAGTGGAGATGATCTTTGCTTGACATATTGTGAAGCCTGAATGTTATTTGCAACTTGTAAGCTCAAACCTAAATTTTGACCAAGTTTTGCTAGATATTATCAAATATGGCTTCAGTATCTGCGAAATGGCAAATGATTGCAAAAATCCTTATTTCTGACTTTATGGTAGAGAGAATATCATTAATAAAGTAGCTTAAATGATTGTACCCATAACATTTATTCTGAGGATCTGCTGCAACACTTTCCTGGGACATTATTGATTTGTAACAACTGCAATCACTTTCCTTGGTGCTAGTCATAACTGCAACAAATGACAAGTTGCCTCTGACACAAGGACTGCAGTTTTACATTGATTCCTGATGCCATGCTTGTCAAATGCTGCTTTTCATTTAGCTCTTTTTCCATGTTTTGACCAAGACTATAATGAGTGCATGAGCCCAGTGGCTGTTGTGGACTCTAAACTGTGCTAGTGGGTTTTTGTGAAATAAGTTGATGGTTTTGTTGATGACCTCTTCTAGATATTTTGAATCGACCTGTTCATACAGGTTATGGCATTTCACTGGAACAGGTGGGACTTGAACCCAACTTTCTGACTCAAAGGTAGGGTTCCTACTACTGTGCCTCAAAAGCCTTAACGACCTCTTCTATTACTTTGCTGATTATCAAAAGTAAAAGATGACGTTGTAATTGGCCAGGTATCCTTATTCTTTTGTAGTGACCAACATTAGAGAAAGAGAGTTTTGAAATTAATATTTATATGTGATCCAGAAGTGAGCTTCCACCCAGGTGTTTGCTTATTTTCACCTTTGCAAAATCACTTGATTCTGCCTCTGTCTCACGTCATTTGCTGCTAAAGCACTTGTTTACACTTTAATTCCTGCAACCTTAAACACTCAAATGTACATCTAGCCTACCTTCTATCTTTTATCCTTCCATAAACTTAAAGTCATCTAAACTCTGCTGTGTCCTTTTGAGTATCAGTTCCTGTCACCTGTTCTAACTGATCTGCAACACCTTGATTTGGAAAGCAGGTGATAGATTTAAAATCCATCCGTGGTGTCTCTCCTCACTATTTTTGTAATCTCCTTCAGTGCTCTAAGATATCTGCAGTCATTGAACTTTGGTCTCTTTAGCATTCCCAGTTTTAAATTGCATTGTAAACTCTGGAATTCTCTACCTAAACCACTCTAGCCTTCCCTTCCTTTTTAAGGTACCATGACTAATCATAGTTTCCATAAAGACACGTCTCATGAATACTGCTTCATTTGGAAATGCTGAATCATACAATTACCCAAATACGTCGCCTTTGAGTCCTGTTTGCATGTCTGTTTCTGGGTTTAACTCCACTGTTCTTGCTGGCCAACTTAATTTGCATCAGAAGCTTGGCATATTGCTTGTTTTCAAGCATAGCCTTCTCTTTGGTTACTAAGATCACTTTATCTAACTCTATCCCATTACTTCCTCCATGTATAAATATTTATCCAATCACAATGGTGTTTGATTTGGAGGTGGTTTTCCATTAGTAAACTGCCCTTCTGCTTTTGATTGGTCAAGTTTGCAACTCTGGGAAGGTTTGAAAATGTCTTAGTGAATTAATGATGCAGAGGTGCCAGTATTGGACTGCGGTGGACAAAGTTAAAAATCACACAACACCAGGTTATAGTCCAACAGGTCTTTTTTGCCAGGACTCGTTTTCGGAGCGCTGTTCCTTCTTCACGTAGCTGTGGAGCAGGATCATAAGATACAGAATGTCTAGCAAAAATCACAGTGTCACGCAACTGAAATGATATATTGAACAAACCTAGATCTAGGTTGGTTTAATATATTGTTTCAGTTGTGTGACACTGTGATCTTTTGTTATAAATTCTGTATCTTATGATCCTGCTGCACAGCTACCTGAAGATGGAGCAGAACTCTGAAAGTGATTACTGACAATAAAGACCCATTGGGCTATAACCTGGTGTTTTTTTTTAATTTTGTGAATTAATACTCTGTATTTTGTAAATAATATACACGGAATCTACAGTGTATTACTTGGAATGAATATTTAAGAACTGTTATTGCTGAGCTTTTTCCACTCTCATTGTGATTAACACCTTTCTATCACCTTGCTGATGTTTTATGAGGTGATATTAGGCTGGGTTAGATTTGTCCTGCTTTTTATAAAAAATATATATTGCTTTGATTCTGTACCACTATACTCTAATTGGCTGATTTTGATTTGTCTCTTTTTCTTTGCAGCAAGATTGCAAACACAACTTAAAACTGTATTTTGATTAGATTGCTATTGGCTTTTCAGTTCTGGGACTAGGGTTCAAATGTAGCCCAGTTGTTAAGGTCAAACACCCTGTTGTCAGCTAGTACCTAGCTGGTCCAAAAAGAAATGAATTTGGAAAGTTACAATCCTTACCTTGTGGACATGTTACTCGACTTTCCATATGAAGATAACTTAATACCCAAGTATGATATAACTTGTGAATTCTCGCCATATTTTCTTAGAACAAAAAAAAGCTTTTTTTATATAACAACAACTGAATGTGTGCAATATTTTTTAGTATCTTTAATGAAGTAAAATATCTCAATGTGCTTCAAGGCTGAGTTACCAAACATTCACACTGGCAGACCTAAGGAGATATCTGGACAGATGATCAAAAGCTCTTGAGTTGTGAAGACTGTGACCAGTACTAAATAGAATTCTTAATAGTAGTACAACCATCTGAATTGCCAGTACTATTTCTTTGAATATTGGAATAACTATCTCATGTCATACTTTCTTTGCAGTACAGTAGATTGAAGCAAAATGGCTGTCCGTCAGTCAGACCTTGGCACAAATGGAATTACACCTATCCAACAAATGATAGCTTCATGTTCAGGTGCTTTCATGACTTCATTGATTGGTAAGAATGTGCATTTATTTTTTGAATTTTTGTATTTCAAATATAAGTATTTGTGTATATAGACTTCAGTTTAATTTATAATCTGTGTCTGTGTGGACTTGGAAACTGAGAGGGCAGTATTGAAATTTACTGGCAAACAAAAATTGAGGAGAGACAGAATATAGCAAATATTGAACTTTACCAAAGATGATGTATCAAGATGTATTATCAAATCTCTTTGAAGTCTTTTTGACTTCAAAAAAAATTTTGAGTAGGTACTCTTTCTTGGATGAAAGCTTGGTCAATGTGCTGTTATGGTCATAGCAAATTGCTGGTGTATTTTTGTTCCTCTTGAACTTTTGACTAGATTTGCAGATGTCAG